>NW_026521788.1:35107137-36337671 GCF_021234435.1 Artibeus jamaicensis | reverse complement strand
AATCTTAGTCCAGACCATGCACTCTTGTCTGTGCAACAAGGAGTTAGGCTCTGCAACCATTCATAGTGCTAACATTTTGTGTACCAGCTAGGGGCTTAGGCCAGCACAGAACCAGTCAAAGTAAGACATAATTATTTAATTTAGTTTGGTCAATCGCAAAGCTTAATAATTCAGACCAAAATACTGTGTAACAGAAGGGTGGGTCTTGTTTGCTATCCACTTCAGAAAGGCTGTATAAACATTGTTCAGTCACCTTATGACTTAATTATATCCACAGTGTAGCCCACTGTCTCTGGTGCTTTTCTTTGACATCTTGCCCCATGATGATATATTATTCAGTTGTGTAATCTAAAAGTTCTCAAAATGTGTGTGCATGTAAATGTGTTGGTGGGAGAAAGGGATCTTAAAAGGTATGATAGAAGTACCCCAAACAGTGATATTTATTTAATTTTGAATTTCAAATAAGGAGAATATAAAATATTTTACAAAGCGAATTGGTGATATGATGATATGTTTTTTAAACTAAGACATTCAATAACAAGGTCAAATGTTGAATCTTAAAATTATGAAAATTTCAGAGCAGTGATTAGCACACATTATATTTTGAAAAAGTTGTTATTACTGTAATGTAAACCTTTAGGAAAATATCTAGAGGAAAAATTGCTGGGTCCAAGGGTCAATGTACATATGTAATTTTCTTATGTATTGCCAAATTCCTCTACAAAGACATTGTGTTCCCACCAGCAATGTATGCCTCTGCATAGCTTCATCATGCAGTATATTGGCAAATTTAGGGTTTCTGCAATTCTGATATATGAGAAATAATATTTCATTATAATTTTAATTTACATTTCTCTTAGTGTGTAAACAAATTTGAACATCTTTTCATAAATTTACAAGACATTTTAAATTTCTTTTTCTGTGAACTTTCTGCTTATTTCTTTAGTCTCATTTTCTATAACATCTGTTTCTTTTTTCTCTCCTGGTTTTAAAGTTTTTTCTATGTTTGGAAGATTAATAAATTATCTCGTTAGTAGTAGTCTTTTTTTCCTCAGTGTTTAATTTCCTCCTTTTATTTGCATATAGTATCTTTTAGTCATAAAGTTTTTAAAAATTTAATTAAAACTATTTATGCTTATTTTGTTATTTGTTGTTTCTGGATTCTGAATAATTGATTAACAAAATTTTCCAACTTGCAGACTGTAGAAGGACTTACCCATATTTTCTTATGCTAGTTCGTATGATTTCATTTTAATTTTGTGATCCATTTGAAAACCCAGTGCACATTACAGGGATTATTCAATTTTATCATTTTCCTTTTATACCAAAAGCACTACTTTAAATTTCTATATTTTCTATGAGTTGAGATTTTATAGTATCTTACACTAAAGTTTCATATACAATTAAGTCTACTTACAGATTTTCTATTAGGTTCCAATGATACATCTGTCTATAACTTACTATTTTCATCATAGAAATTTTAGAGTATTTAGAGAAATTTAGAGTTTAGATGCCCACTAAACCTGGAACTCACTCATTGCTCTTTTTGAAAAAGAATAAAGTTACAGCTAAGGGGGGTGGAAATGGGAGGGAGGTGGGGAGCACAGGGGGTTGGGCTGGGAAGGAAGTAAAAGACAGAAAATTGTACTTGAAAAATAATTAAATAAAATTTTAAAAATGTTTAAAAAAGATGTTGAATTTTGTCACAAAGTATTTGCAATATTGAAATTATTATTTTATTTTTAATCTGTTAATATGGCAAATTATACTGATTGGTTTCCAGATGTTGAAACAGTCTTGTATTTCTGGAATAAACCCCACTTCTTCACTATAAAAAAAAAAGAAAAAGAATAAAGTGGAAGGTTCGGTTAGATTTTAATATTTAGTATGTAGCTATAATAATTAAGAGAGTGTAATATTAACAGAAAAATGGATATACAGATTAATGAAATAGAATAGAGGTCCAAGAAATAGCCCTACACAAGTATGGCTTATTTTTGACAAAGAAGCAAGAACAATTCAATGAAAAAAATCCTTTCAACAAATGATACTAAAACAATAGGCCATCCAAGGGAAGAAAACCCCTAAAACCTAAACTCATGCCATATATACAAATTACCTGAAAAATAGATCACATTCTAAAATATAAAATGTACAAAATAATTCTTTACAGGAAAATGTCAGAGAAAATCTTTAGGTTACTTGAACAGATGATGTCTTAGATATGAAGCTAAAAGTATGATCTTAAGAGAAAATATTGATAAAATATTGATAAAGTATGATCTTAAAAGAAAATATTGTGCAGAAGACCCTGTTAAGAAAATGGAAAGAAAAGTTACATAGTGGAAGAAAATACTTGCAAGTTGTATATGGCACAAAGGACTCCTATTTAGAATACACAAAAGAATTAGGAAACTAAACAGCAAAATAAACAAATATTTTAACATGGAAAAAATAAGAGGACATTTTACTGAAGAGGATATATGGATGGCAACTAGTGATATCCAAAGATGTGCAACTTCATTAACCATTAAGGGAATGCAAATTAAAATCATGATGAGATGTCACTACAGGCCTTTTTATTTTTTATTTTAATATTTTATTTTATTTTACTTATTTATTTATTTTTAAATATTTTATTTATTTAGACAGAGTATAAGGGAGAAAGAAAGAAAGGGAACCACAATGTGTGGTTGCCTCTTGTGCATCGTGCACTGGGGACTGGCCCACAACCCAGGCATATGCCCTGAATGGGAACTGAACTGGCGACCCTTTGGTTCACAGGCCAGCACTCAATCTACTAAGCCACACCAGCCAGGGATGTATTTTATTTTTTAAGTATATTTTATTGACTACGCTATTATAGTTGCCCAATTTCTCTCCCCTTGTTCTACTGTCAAAGCGTTGGGGAAATCAGGCATTCTCATGCATCCTTGTTGGGAATGAAGATTAATGAAAATTTGATTAGGCATAGAAGGTAATTGCTAGGAAAATTACATATTCATTCAACTTTTGACCAAGCAATTCCACTCCGAGCAATTAATGTCAAAAATGCACAGACAAAAATATAAAAAGTCATATGTACTAGGCATTCTTTGCAGGAATATTTGAAATATTGACAGAACTGAAGCAACCCGAGTGGCCAACAGTCTTTACATAGGAGACTCAATGAATAAACTACAGTACTCCACAGTGGAATAATTAACTTTTGAGATGTTATTAGCAATATCCCTGTATCTTAACTTGAAGGTTTCAGTAAAATATCTTGTGGTTTAAAAATGAAGAGAAGGAAAGTGGGTAGTTTGCTACCACTTATCCAAGAAAAGTGATAATGTCAAATATGTGTGAGTGCAAACTTCACTATAGGTTAGAAATAAAATAAAAATATGGTAAGAGACAGAATTAGAAACTAGACATCTTTGTATTATTTTGTTTTATAAATTGATTTGGAATCAGATACTTGAAAAGTGATGTGAAAAAAGTGAACCTAAATATTTATCTATTTGGTGGCTATTTATTGAGAGTGGAACTCACTCTAAGCCCCCAGTCACTTTTTACATATGTATATTTTGTACATATCCTAGTGGGATATATTCTAAGGAAAACACTGAAACAAAAATAATCTCAGACTTTCTCCAGTAAGCATATTATTGCTGATAGTGCTATTATTTTTTTTTATTTTTTATTTTTGTTCAAGTACAGTTTTCTGCCTTCCCCCCATTCCAGCCCAACCCCCCACCCCTCCCCACCTTCCTCCAGTACCCACCCCCCCATAATTGTCCATGTGTTCTTTATAATTGTTCCTGCAAACCCTTCTCCTTTTCCCCTGAAATTCCCTCCTCTCTCCCTCTGGTCACTATCAGCCTGATCTCAATTTCAGTGTCTTTGGTTATATTTTGCTTGTTTGTTTGTTTTGTTGATTAGGTTTCTGTTAAAGGTGAGATCATATGGTATTTGTCTTTCACTGCCTGCTTATTCTGGTTAGCATAATGCTTTCCAGTTCCATCCACACTGTGGCGAAGGGTAGGAGCTCCTTTCTTTCTGCTGCATAGAATTCCATTGTGTAAATGTACTATAGTTTTTGATCCAGATAGTGCTATTATTTATTTGTTATTTGTTCATTTGCTCTTAAGACTGTTGGATATGTATATTTTGGAATTCACTGGATGAACAGATGTATAATATTTTAATTATATTATTCTGTGTTTTGGAGTGCTAGAATTCAAATTATAATTTTATAGATAGATAACCAGATAGCTAGAGAGATAGCTAAATAGCTAGACAGACAGAGGAAAATATAATCTATATACATATATAAATGCACATGTATATGTGTATGTATTTCTCAGTTATGTTCCCTAAAAGTCGCTTCAAAACATAAAATTATAAACCTGTAGGAAGGAACACCCATAGCACACAGACTGTAGTTTTGAAATGCCATTTTTCACCAAAAGGAAACAGAGCTCCTTACAGAATGACTGACTCCAAGTCTGGGACAGGAAATGTATAAAGTGACCTTGGAATATCTTCTTATACCAGATAACAAGAACTCTATCAAAGACTGGTATGGTTACATTTGAAAAAATATGAAGTCAACCCATGTAAACTTTTTATTGACCAGAAGAGGTGCAGTTTGAGAATCACTGACACTAATTTCTGCTATGAATTTAAACACATCAAATATGTATAAAAGTATAGACCTCAATATGCTATTGAAAGAAAAACATACCTTTGGTCACCTCTAGAAACTTGAAAATAAAAGGGAAGAAATCAGCCTTTTATGATATTTTTTTCATTACTAGGTAACCATGTAGGTGAAGTTTAAAGTTTACCTTTTTACAAGTATGATAGCTAATAAAAAAGGAAATGAAAGATTTAGAACATCATCATTATGTACCACAGGATGATTTCATATATCTAAACACTTATCATTAATTAATGCTAATATTATAAAAAGTGGCAAGTATTCTGATGGAATATATAAATATATCAGTATATTAGTATTTTCTTTACCCAAATCAATTCTGAATCTGATCAAGCTTCCAGATTCAATTTAACAAAAATATGGAAGACAGAACAATATGTTGAACAAGTTAGATGTTAAATAATAGATTTTAAACAACAACCATAGAGCTGTAATCAACAAAATTCAGCTGGTGGGAATACCTACATGAAAAATTTACACAGTTTCTTCAACAAACATATTGTAAGGTTCCTGAAGAAAGATGGAAAGAAACATAGTCTGGAATTAAAAAAATAAAATGAAATAAAAATACATAAATAAAATCTAAGAAAATTTTTAAAGAATCTTAAGAGATATAATAGCAAAATGTAATTGTAGAACTTATTTGAATATTGATTTAAAAAAGTTAAGACTCTAGGTCAAGGTGGCAGCATAGGTAAACATGGCTCACCTCCTCACAAAACATCAAAATTATAGCTAAACTATAGAACAACCATCATTCAGAACTGTCACAAAATGAGCTGAATGGAAATCCCATAATTATGGATTTAAAGAAGAAACCACATGGAGAATAGTAGGAGGGGTGGAGGTACAGGTCCAGCTGGTGCCACACCCACACGTGTCAGATAAAAGTTGGGAGGGATATTTTAGGAGTAAGGAGGAGTCCCAGTGCCCACACCCTGACCGGGGTCCTAGTGCCAGGAAGATTAGTCTCCTAAACTTTTGGCTGCTAAAACCAGTGGGGATTGAAACTGTGGAAGACAGAAACTGCTGTAATCCCAGGCAGTTTCTCGTAAAGGGCCTCCTTTCTCTTAAAGGAGCTTGGACTCACCTCCTTTGAGCTCCAGCACAGGGGCAACAGATTAAAAGCATCATAGACATACAAGGAGGAACCGAATTATCTGGAATCAGTGTGAGAGTTTGGGGGCAGCTTTCTCTCAGACAGCAATGCTCAAAGAGACCATTGTTTTGTTGCTCTTCTGAGCCCTGCCCCACCAAGCCATAAAGCCAGCAAGTGGTTGAGACTCCATCAAGCTTGTCGACAGTGTTTGCCCCACCCTGCTGATACCCTGATGCCCTGCCCCATCAAACTTTCAGGCCCACTCAAGCTGCTTCCAGAGGCTTTTCAGTACAAGTGGTTTGTCTTGGTCCATACTTTAGATTTTTCTAAATTTTATCAAACAAGAAGCGTCTGTCTTTGGACAGCCCTGTACCTGTTGATAAGTGGCCTCAGGTCTGGCACTAGCAACAACTGGCCTTAATTCACAGCTTGGCCTCTACTGGGTACCTCTACACCCAGCACAAGTAGTAGCCATTTGCAGATCACTTTGTAGCTTATGCTGTGTGACCCTGGACATAACACAGGCAGTGGCTTACCTTGGACATGTCAACAGCAATCAAAGCTCAATTACAAGAGGAGAATATGAACAGCCCACACGATGGGAGCACCTTGAGTACCCAGCTTCGGTAATAAGGGAGGCTGTGCCACTATAGATGTCCTGTAGGACACCTACTATATTAGGTCATTTTATGAAGCCTGAAAACTATAGCAACTCTACCTAATACACAGAAACAAACACAGGCTGCTAAAATAAGGAGATAAAGAAAAAAGGCCCAAATGAGAGAACAGTATGGAACTCCAGAGGAAGAGCTAAACAAAATGGAGACAAGCAATCTAGTAGATGCAGAGTTCAAAACACTGTAAGGATACTCAAGGAATGTAGTGAGGACTGCAATAGCATCAAAAAAATCCAGTGAGAAACAAAGGATATATTAATTGAAGTAAATAACAATTTATTGCAAATCAACAGTAGAGTGGATGAAGCTGAGAATCAGTAAATGATTTGGAGCATAAGGAAGCAAAAAGCCAATCAGAACAAGAAGAAACAATTTTTTAAAAATGAGGATAGTGAGCTTCTGGGATAACTTCAAGTGTACCAAATTTTGCACCATGGGGGTATTGGAAGAAAAAAGAAATAAGCAAGAAATTGGAATACTATTTGAAAAAATAATGACAGGAAACTTCCTTAATCTGGTGAAGAAAATAGACATGCAAGTCCAGGAAGCACAGAAAGTCCCAAACAAGATAGGTGTAAAGTGGCCCACTCCAGGACACATCATAATTAAAATGCCAAGTTTAAATACAAAGAGAAAACCTTAAAAGCAGTAGGAGAAAAGCAATCAGTTTCTTTCAAGGGAGCCCCCATATGTCTGTCAGCTGATTTCTCAAAAGAAACTTCACAGGCTAGAAGGACTGGCAAGAAATATTCAAAGTGATATAAAGCAAGCACCTACATCCAAGATTAATCTACCAAGCAGAGTTACCTTTTATAATTGGACAGAGAAAGAGTTTCCCAGACAGGAAATAACTACAGGAGTTCATCACAACCAAACCAGTATTATATGCAATGTTAAAGGGTCTTCTTTAAGAAGGAGAAGAAAAAATGTGAACAATAAATTCATATCTATCAACAACTGAATATAAAATAAAATAAAATAAAATAAAATAAAATAAAATAAGAAGCAAAACAGTAACAAAATCATAGATACAGAGAACATCCTGATGGTTGCCAGATAGAAAGGAGTCAAGGGTGAAAAAGGTGAAGGGATTAAGAAGTACAAGTTGATAGTTGTAGAAGAGACATGGGGATGTAAAGTAGAGCACAGGAAACAGAGTAGTCAAATAACATACTTGTACATGCTTGACATGGATATGGAAAACAGTGTTGGGATTGCCTGTGGGAGTGAGGGGGGATGCTGGGTGAAAGGGGACAAAGGTGAAAAATTGGGATAACTGTAATAGTATAAATAATAAAATATAATTTAAAAATAAAAGAAGTTAAAAATGATATTAAGAGACAAATGAAATTAGAACACTGCCAATTATTTTTTGACTGTGATGCTAGTTACTTGCATCTACACATTAGTCAGTACTCTTAGACGTGTACATCCAGTGGAGTAAATTTTACTATATATAATTTTTAAATGTTCTAAACAGAGGATAACAAACCAAATCTAGAAATATATAAGAAGTCAAGTATATCATGTTTCAATTAAGTTTATACTACTAATACAAGGGTTTATTAACATTTGAAGAATTAACAATTTAATGTAGACAATAATAAAATAATATAGAAAAAACATGAACATCTCGATAATACTTAATGGAATTTAACACTTATGTTAAATAAAAACTTACTAAAATATGAACAGGACCTCCTTAATCTGACGAGGGAATCTACACAACACGTAACACTCATCACACTTAGTTAGTGATATGTTGAAAGCTCTTTGAGATCTAGAGCAAGACAAAGATATCCACCATCCCAGATTGGCTCCTCTTGAAGGCAGATGCTGAGATAAAATCATAACCAAAAACATGAAATTAAAAAAAAGAAATTAACAAGAATTTAGGACTTAATGAGATTAAAAATATTTCAGGAAACTTGTTTCAATTCTATGGATATCACTAGATCATGATATAAAACCTATTTCTTTTTTTAAAATTGTTGTTCAAGTAAAGTTGTCTCCATTTCTCCCCCACAACTCCCCCCATTCCAACTATCCCCACCTCCCATTCTTAATCCTACCTCCCTTTGGTTTTGTCCATGTGCCCTTTATAGATGTTCCTGAAAACCCTTCCCCCTTTTTACCCCCATTACCTCTTCCCACCTCCCCTGTGGTTACTGTCAGTTTGTTCTTAATTTCAATGTCTTGGCAATTCCACTGCTGGGATTATATCCCAAGAACATTGAAATACCAATTCAAAATAACCTATGCACCTCAATGTTCATAGCAGCACAATTCACAATAGCCAAGTGCTGGAAGCAACCTAAGTATCCATCACTAAATAAATGGGTTTAAAAACTATGGTACATTTACACGATGGAATACTACGTAGCAGAAAAAAGAAGCTCCTACATTTTGCCACAGCATGGATGGAACTGGAGAGCATTATGCTGCATGAAAGAAGCTAGTCAGTGAAAGACATATACCATATGATCTCACCTAGAAAACATATTTCTTGTTGTGGTTCACATCATAAGAGTACAAAGAGAACATCACAGAAAATAGTCATCAAAACACCTTTGTAAATTACAGAAGACTCTCTTAACCATTACTCTGCCTAACTGCCATTGCCACAGCCTTCCTATTTCATCCCTCCTTTATGGTTCATTCTAGTATTATTTAACTACTTGCAGTTTTTAGAATGCACAGTATAATTTCAAGTACTGTGTGTTTGCAAATGAGATCCCTTCTCTAATTCACCTGCCCAGTGAATCTGTACTGGCGCTGTAATGCCCACCTCTAGGGTATCCCTGCAAAGCCGATAACTCCCACCTCTTTGCCCCCACCTCCACTACAGTATTTAATTCAGCATGTTTCGATTATTTGCTATACGGTTCTTTATTTCACTGAAGGGTGGTTTTGGAAGGCAGTGGTGTTCCCCAGCTATCTTTTTAACTTTTTAATATTTTTATCTTTGAACTCTTTAACTATCTTGTTAAATATAATACATATTTGAGGAAAGCAGGGGAAAAGGAAGGGAAGCAAGAAGGAACTGAGCCCAGAGTAGCACAAAACAGTTTCAGTAATGTCTTATTTATGGAAGTTCGAGCAGTATGTGGGATTGGAGGGAGCTTTGAATGGGGAATTGTCCCAACACTTCCAGTCACTTGTTGCTTGCCAAACCCAGGAGCAAACATGCTGAGCTTTATTTTCCCACATGGACCCCCTGTCACCCAGGCACAGTGACATGTCCCCACAGGGCTACTTTCTATAATAAGAAATGGGCCACTGAAGTATTTTGGCAAATAGGCAGCACTGAACTGTCAAATTATCCTCTCCCCTGGGGTAGCAGGAGAATTCTAGCTTCTGTTGTTATTTTCTTTTCGTTACTGTTAGCTTTATTAGTTTCATGATGCTGTGAAGATTCTGATGATGAAAATCTATACAGAACTGAACTTGAACTCTATCATTTTCCCCACCAAACCCCCCAAATGGTTCACTAATGAATTGGAGAAAGAAGCTTTTAGGGGACCATAGACATCACTCTTTCTCTAATACTTCTGAAATTTTTTCCGAGGGGATGTGAGCCCAGAGCAGTGTGTATGAGGATACATTGATAAATAAAACAGGTACCCTATTCTCCAGGAGCTTAATGTTCTGGTGATTTATGCAGGCCATTAAAGAGAAAAATGTAGTGGTATAAGTACAAAAATAGAAGTTTGCACTGTGTGCTTCCTACTTCAGTGTGCACACAAATCACCTAGGATATTTGAGGAAATGATGGCTCTGAGTCAGTAGGTCTGAGATTGGACCAAGGATTCTGCGCTTGTAACAAGCATTTGTGTGATGCTGGTGCTACTAGCCAAGGCACAATTCTCTGAATAACTAGGAACTACAAACAGAGAGATGTGGAAGTTTATCCTCTCTCACGGTGTGTGGATAGAATAGAACAGTCTTCCCAAAAGAACCAAGACTTGAACTAAATATTCACAAATAAGTCACCACAGTCCATTATGTTTAGGTAATTAGAGCAGAGCTGTGTTCCTAAAGTAGAAACATGAATGAATCAATGGAAGATGACACCAGGGAAGGCAGAGACCAGATGTTAACGTGTATAGTAAGAAGCATAAACTGTACCTTGTAGACATTAAGGAACCATAGAAAATTAAGATAGATGAAAATATCTGTGCCTTTTTTACACTGTGGAAAATGAGTGCTCAATGTCTCCTGCTGTACCTGTAAAAATTTATTTTGAATACAATGGAGGAAATGATATCAATCCACTGAACATACATATATGTATACATTTATGTAAAAGTTTATATATAGTCATATATGTGTTATTATATGTGTGCAGAGTATTTTATGCTTCTCAAAATGATTAAGCACAAATAGAAGCAGAAATAAATGAATTTGAGACTAAAAGTTAGATCCTTTAAAGAATATGATACTGTTGTATTATTTTTAAGTGAAGTAAAATTCACATAACATAAAAGTCACCATTTTATTGCACACAATTCAGGGGCATTTATACACTCACAATATTTGTGCAACCACCACTTATACCTAGTTGCAAAACAGTATTCCAAAAGGATACTCCTTATCTATTAAGCAATCACCCCCACATTTCCTGCTTCTGAAAGCTACTTATCTCTTTCTTTATTTAGGGATTTACCTATTTTGCGTATTTAACATAAATGGAATATACAATGTGTCCCATATTGTGATATACTGGAAAAATCAATAAAGTATTAGGAAAGGCAGTAATGGGGAAATATAGGCTTGAAAAAATGCACAATGGCACAAATATCAAAATGACAGAATAAGCCCTTCTTTTCAAATTATTTATGTATTCTATAATATTTTTCCATTATGATTTAGTCCTCTTATAATACCCCTCTGCAATTCCACACTATTTCCCATGTCCATGAGTCCTTTTTCTTTTTTGATCAATCCCTCCACTCCCTAACCCCCTACCATTAGCTGTCATTAGTTCTCCATCTATGAGTCTGTCTTTCTTTTGCTTGTTAGTTCAGTTTGTTTGCTAGATTCCATACATGAGTGAAATTATATGGTATTTGTTGTTCTCTGACTGGCTTATTTCACTTAGCATAATGTTCTTCAGCTCAATGCATACTGTTGCAAAGGGAAATTTTTTCTTCTTTTTGTGGACAAGTGGAATGCCATTATATAAATGTCCCATAGCTGTTTTATCCATTCATCTGCTGATGGACACTTGGGCTGCCTCCATATGTTGGTGATTGTAAATAACACTGCAATGAACATAGGGTTACTTATGTTCTTTTGAAACAGTGTTTTGAGTTCCATTGATATATTCCCAGTGGGATTGCTGGGTCAAAATGTGGATCCATTTAAAATTTTTGATGTATCTCCATACTGCTTCCCACAATGGCAGACCAATCTGCATTCCCACCAACAATGCAAATGGTTCTCCTTTCTTCATATCTTGGCTAGATCTTGTTTTCTTTTAATTTATTGATGGCACTCATTCTGACAGGTGTGAGATGGTATCTCATTGTGGTTTTTATTTGCATCCCTCTGATGATAAGTGATGCTGAGCATCTTTTCATATATCTATTGGCCAAAGATGTCCTCTTTGGAGAAGTATCTATGCAGGTCTTTCACCCATTTTTAATTGGGTTGTTTGTTTGTGGGTGTTTTTTTTTTTGGTGTGGAACTTTGTAACTACTTTATAAATAATAACCCCTTATCAGATGTATCAGTGATTATGTTCTCCCATTCGGTGGGCTGCCTTTTTATTTTGTTGACAATTTCCTTGCCTGTGTAAAAAGTTTTTGCTTGATGTGGTCCCATTTGTTCATTTTTTCTTTTATTTCCTTATCCTGGGAAATTATATATGATAAAAATTTCTGTGAGCAAAGTCTGAGACTTTGCTGCCTATGTTTTCTTCTAGGATTTCTATGGTTTCAGGGGTAACATTTAAGTCTTTGATTCATTTTGAATTTTTTAATGTTGTTTAAGTCCAGTTATCTGCATTTTCCCCCACCACTCCCCCCCACCCCAGCCATCCCCATCTCCCTCCCTTGATTCCACCCTGCCTTGGTTTTGTTAGTTTTGTCCATGTGTCCTTTACAATTGTTCCTTTCCCCTTTTCCCACATTATTTCCTCCCAACTCCCCTCTGGTTACTGTCACATTATCCTGAATTTCAACATCTCTGGTTATATTTTGCTTACTTGTTTGTCTTATCAATTAGATTCCATTTAAAGGTGAGCTCATATGGTATTTGTCATTTTGAATTTGTTCTTGTGTGTTGTGTAAGAAGAAAACATAGGCAGGAAAATATCAGATATTCCATGTAGCAATATTTTCACCAATATACCCCCTAGAACAAGGGACATAAAGGAAAGAATAAACTAATGAGACCTCATCAAAATAAAAAGCTTCTGCACAGCTAAAGAAAATAACATTAAAGTGAAAAGAGAGCCATATGTATAGGAAAACATATTTGCCAATGATATCTCAGACAAGGGTTTGATCTCCCATATACATAAAGAACTTCCATGACTCCACTCCAGGAAGACAAACAACTCAATTAAAAAATATGTAAAAGAACTGAACAGACACTTCTCCAAGGAGGACATACAGAGGGTCCAGAGACACATGAAAAGAAGCTCAGTATCACTAGCATCAGAGAGATGCAAATTAAAACCACAGTGAGATACCACTTTACACTGGTGAGAATGACCATCATAAACAAATTAACAAACAAGAAATTTGGGAGAGGATGTGGAGAAAAGGGAACCTTAGTGCACCATTGGTGGGGATGCAGATTGGTGTGGCCACTGTGGACAACAGTATGGACTTTTCTCAGAAAACTAAAACTGGAACTGTCTTTTGAGCTGGCAATTCCACTGCTGGGATTATATCCTAAGAACCCTGAAGCATCAGTCCATAAGAACTTATGCACCCCAATGTTAATAGCAGCACAATTCACAATAGCCAAGTGCTAGAAGCAACCTAAGTGCTCATCAGTAAATAAATGGATCAAAATAGTATGGTACATTTACTCACTAGAATACTACATAGCAGAAAGAAAGAAGGAGCTCCTACCCTTTGTGACCACAACATGGGTGGAACTGGAGAGCATTATGCTAAGTGAAATAAGCCAGGCAGTGAAAGACAAATACCACATGATCTCGCCTTTAGGTGGAACCTTATCAACAAAACAAACAGGCAAGCAAACAGACAATAAAATAAACAGTTAAGCAGAGACATTGAAATTAAGAACAATCTGACAGTAACCAGAGGGGAGCTGGGAGGGGATAATGGAGGGAAAGGAGGGAAGGGTTTTCAAGGGACAACTATATAGGAAACATGGATGAAACCAACTGGGGGTAGAATTAGGGGAGGTAGGTGGGGATGGCTGGGGTGGATCGGGGAATGGTAGGTGGTAAATACAGAAAACTGTTCTTGAAGACTAATAAAATAACAAAAAATGTTGGTCTCATTTTTTTTTTCTATCTCTACCTGTCCTATTTTCCTAACCCCATTTATTGAATAGATTACCTTTAGCCCATTGTATGTGCTTGCTTTCTCTGTTGAATATTAATTGACTATAAAGGTGCAGGTTTATTTTGGGCTGTCTATTCTGTTCCATTGATCTATGTGTCTGTTTTTATGACAGTACCAGGCTGTATTTGTTACTATTGCCTTGTAGAATAGTTTGATATTAGGAACTGCGATTCCTCCAACTTTGTTATTCTCTTTCAGTGTCTTTGTTGTTATGTGGGGCCTTTTGTAATTCAGCATAAATTTTTGAAATATTTGTTCTGGTTCTGTGAAATATGTCACTGGAGTCCTGATAAGAATTATGTTGAATCTACTGATTACTTTGGGTAGTATGGATATTTTATTGATGTCGATTTGTCCTATCCATGGACATGGTATGTGCTTCCAGTTATTTATATCTTCTTCAATTTTTTTCTTCAGTGTCTTATAATTATCTGAGTACAGGTCTTTTATATTGTTGGTTAGGTTTATTCCTAGCTATTTCATTCTTTTTGAAGCAATTGTCAGTGGGGTTATTTTATTAATTTCCCTTTCTGTTAGTTCATTATTTGCAGATAGAAATGAAACTGATTTCTGAATGTTAATTGTGTGTCTTTTTACTTTGCTAAATTCATTATCAGTTCTAGTAGTTTCTTGGTGGAATCTTTGGTGTTTTCTATGTAGAGAATCATGTCATCTGCAAATAGAGACAGTTTTATTTCTTTCTTTTAAATTTGGATGCCCTTTTTTTTATTCTTCCTGTCTGATTGCTGTGACTAGGACTTCCAGTACTGCATTGAATAGGAGAGGTTAAAGTGGACATCACTGTCTTGTACCCAATCTTAAGGGGAACACCTGTACTTTTTCCCCATTGAGTAAGATGCTGGCAGTGGGTTTGTCATATATGGCCTTTATTATGTTTAGGTATGTTCCCTCTGTTCCCATTTTGCTGAGGGTTTTTATCATAAGGGGGTGCTAGATTCTATCAAAAGCTTTTTTCTGTATCTATTGATATAATCATGTTGCTTTTATCCTTCATTTTGTTTATGTGGTGAACCATGCTTATTGACTTGCGAATGTTGTACCAACCGTACTATTCCCAGAATAAAACCTGCTTGATCGTGGTGTCTGATGTTTTTGATGCATTGCTGTATTCAGTTTGCTAATATTTTGTTGAGGATTTTAGCATCTATGTTCATCAGTGATATTGACCTTTAGTGTTCTTTCTTTATAGTGTCTGTATCTGGTTTTGGAATTAAAATAATGCTGGCCTCATAAATAAATGTGGGAGGCCTTTCCTCCTCTTGAATTTTATGAAAAAAATTGAGAAGCAAATGTTTTAATCATTCTCAGAATGTTTAGTAAAATTCCCCTGTGAAGCCATACAGTATAAGGCTTTTATTTGGGGGGGAAGTTTTTTGATTACTGCTTCCATTTAAGTAGGTGTAATCTGTCTATTCAGATTCTCTGATTCTCCCTGATTTAATTTTGGAATTGATTTACCTTTTTCTTGTCTGGGAAGCTCCTCATTTCTCCTTTGATTTTTAACAATAGCTTTGATGGGTAAAGTAGCTTTGGTTGTAGGTTCTTGCTTTTCATCATCTTGTATATTTCATGCTACTCCCTTCTGGCCTGAAATGTTTCTGATGAGTAATCAGATGACAGTCTAATTGGCACACCCTTGTGGGTATCTACCTGCTTTTCTCTTCGTGCTGTTAGAATTCTCTCCTTATCTTTAAGCCTTGCTATTTTAATTATAATGCATCTTGGTGTAGGCTTCTTTGAGTCCAACTTATTTGGGACTCTCTAAGTTTTCTGGACTGTGTGACTTTTCCTTCACCACATTAAGAAAGTTTTTGGTTATTATTTCTTCAAATAAGTTCTCAATCCCTTGCTCACCCTCTTCTCTTTGTATTCCCATAATGCACATGTTGCTACATGTCATTTTATCCAAGATGTATCTTAAGCTCCACTCATTTATTAAATTCTTTTTCCTTTTTGATTCTCTGCCTGACTGTGTTTTTCTACCATGTGTTCCAAAACAGTGATTCAATCTTCTGCTTCTTTTAACCTACTGTTCATTGTTTTCAGTGTACTATTTATCTCAGGTATTTCATTCTTTATTTACGATTGATCCTTTTTTATGGTTTCATGTCTTTTTCATGCTGTTGAGTATCCTTATAGTCATTACTTTAAACTCTCTATCTGATAAATTGCATACTTCCACTTCATCCAGTTCTGGACATTTCTCTTCTTTCATTTGGGGTCTATTATTTTGTCTTCCAATTCTGGCTGCTTCTTTGTATTTTCCAGCTTAGATGTTAAACTAATCAGCCACTAAACTGATCAGCTGTTAATTTAACACAAATTTAACAATTTGTGATCATCAGTCAGGCTTAAGCACCACGGAGTGGCTCAGAGTAATTCCTGGAGTCAGGGCTATTGCTTCCCCTCAGGCTGACACCATTCAGAGAGAGATGCTTTTCCTGAGAGAGATGGCCTCTGCAGTATGAGGAATGAATCAGCACATGGGTGGTCACCACTGTTTTCTCAATTTCATCCCAAGAGCCCCCAACCCCAGACACTCCTCAAGTGTCTGTATTTCACTCTTCTCACCTTTTTCCAGCACACAGGGTAAGTGGTTGCAAATGGAATTCTGTGTTTTGGCCCTTTAAAAGGCTCTCTGCCTCTTCAGCAGTCTCTCTTTGGCCAACAGAACCCTTTGCTGTATTTCACAGCTGATTGTTATCTGGGTTCCTTTCTGTTTCTGGTTCTATTGGCTAGGGAGCCCAGCATGGGGTTTTGGCCCTACACTTTGCCGGGGGGAACCTCCCAGCTACTAACCTATCCCTCTGAAACTTTGCCCATTGGAGCCCAGCCAGCCCTTTCACACCTCCTCCATACTCCCTACCAGTCATGTTGTGCTGAAGTGTTTTCTTCTGCCTGCCCATGTTTGTAAGGCTTCTCTCCAGCTAGTGTTAGTTGGTTATTCAAGATGATTTCTCTACAGTTTAGTTGTAATTCCAGATTGGTCCTGGGAGGAAGTTAGTGTAGCTTTCACTTACTCCACCATCTTGGACCTCTTCACACAAATATTTATATCTGTCTCTTTGTGGATTCTTTTGCATGTATGTGGTCCAAGGCTTCTTTCTTTCTACACAACAGTATCACTATACACATCAAAGCTTGTCCCAAATGGCAGCAAAATGAGTAGATCTCCACTGAATTAATGTTTCTGTAGTCTTCTTGTTCTCTATTTTATTCAGTTCCACTCTAAGTTTTTTTGGTTTTTGTTTTTGCTGCCTTTGGTCTGGTTTTATCTTTCCTTTTCTGGTTCTTTAAGATGTAATGTTAAGTTGTTTACTAGAGATTTTCTTGTTTCTTGAGACAGGCCTGTACTGATATTAAGACAACTCTTATTGCCGCTTTTGCTGCAACTGAGAACTTTTGATATGTTGTATTGTCACTCTTATTTGTCTCTCTATATCTTTTGATCTCTCCTATTATTTCCTCTTTGACCCAGTCATTTTTTAGTAGTATGTTGTTTAATCTCCACATATTTGTGGGGGGGTTTTTTGCAGCTGATTGCTAATTTCAAACCTTTTTGGCCTGAGAATATACTTAATCTGATTTAAGTTTTCTTAAAGAAACCTTGAGAATAGTATGCCAAGCAAAACAGGCATTCAGAAAAACCTAATAACCATATAATTTCACTCTTTTTTTATTTTATTTAGTTATTTTTCAAGTACAGTTTTTTTGTCAATTTCTCCCATCCCACCCCACCCCCCCCGCCCCATCTCCCCACCTCCCTCCCATTCCCCCCCCCCACAGTCCTCATCCCTGTGTCTTTCATACTTGTTCTTCAAAATCCCTCCCCATTTTTCCCCTTAAATTCCCTTCCCTCTCCCCTCTGGTCACTGCCCACTTGTTCTCTATTTTAGTGTCTTTGTTTTTATTCTGTTTGCTTGTTTATTTTGTTATTTAGCTTCCTGTTAAAGGTGAGATCATATGGTATTTGTCCTTCAATGCCTGGCCTATTTCACTCAGCATAATGCTTTCCAGTTCCATCCATGTTGTTGCAAAGGGTAGTAGCTCCTTCTTTCTCTCTGCTGCATAGAATTCCATTGTGTATATGTACCACAATTTTTTGATCCATTCATTTACTGATGGGCACCTAGGTTGCTTCCAACTCTTGGCTATTGTAAATTGTGCTGCTATGAACATTGTGGTGCATAGGTTCTTTGAAATTGATGTTTTAGGATTCTTGGGATATAATCCTAGCAGCGGAATTGCTGGGTCAAAAGGCAGGTCAATTTTTATTTTTCTGAGAAAATTCCATACAAAGAACTTACATGACTCCACTCTAGGAAGACATTGAACCCAATTAAAAAATGGGAAAAGGACTTGAACAGACACTTCTCCAAAGAGGACATACAGAATATCCAGAGACACATGAAGAGGTGCTCAATATCGTGAGCTATCAGAGAGATGCAAATTAAAACCACAATGAGATACCACTTTACACCAGTCAGGATGGCTATCATAAATAAAGCAACAAACAACAAATGTTGGATAGGTTGTGGGGAAAAGGGGTCCTTAGTTCACTGTTGGTGGGATTGCAGACTGGTACAACCATTATGATTTCACTCTTATAGAATATAAAACAAATTCACAGACAACAGCAAGGTGGTTACCAGAAGGAAGGGGGCAATGAGGATACTAAAGGATAAGGGGATGCACATATATGGTGACAGAAGATGATGTGACTTCATGTGGTGGGCATACAATGTAATATGTAGATCATGTATCATAGAAATGCACACTTGAAACCTATATAATTTTATTAACCAATGTCAGTCACCCCAACAAATTTAATAAAAATAAATGTAAATAAAAGGCTATATATTTGGCTTATTTTTAAAAGAATTCATGGAGGAGGTTGAGACAGCTAGAATTTCCAAGGCAGATACCAGAAAGGAGGAAGCCACAGAGAGAAAAAAAACAACAGAAATTTTTATAGGCTTTTCTTTGAATCTTGTCTGTGCATATATATAGGATGATTCCCCACAAAGCCAAGCAGAGAATGACCAAGGACCGGTAAAACTGAGCAACTGTCAGAACTCACACGAGGTAGGATACTTTATAGTTCCAATCAGCCAGAGTAGAAATAGTCTACTAAAGTATTTTACTAGTAAGGCTAAACTTTAAAAACAGACCCAGAAGGAAAATAATTTGACAGTTTTAACAGCTTTATAGAGATATAATTCACATGCCATATATTTTATGCATTCTATTGTACAGTTTGCTCTTCCTCAAAATGCTAAATATAGGGTTAGCATATTCCCAACAATTTCACTCCTCTGTATATACTCCCCTAAAAAACACAAGTTCACACAAAAACTTAGACACAAATGTTCATAGAACATCATTCATAAACTTAAAAAGTGGACACAGTCAACTGACTATAAACTGATTAATGAATAACCAAAGTGTGTTACATCCATACAACAAAATTATTTGACAATAAAAAGGGATGAGGTGCTGACACATGCTCTAATACAGGTAACCCTTGGAAACATGCTAAGTGAAAGAAGCCAGTCACATAAGAGTACATATTGTGTGATTTTTTAATATAAAATTTCTAGAACAGGCAAATATATAAAGATAGACATTAGCCGAGGGCTGTGTAGGAGCAGGTAGGTATAGAATGTGACTGCTAATTTGGGGGATTATTATAATATTAGATTGTTGTATTGGTTGCACAATTCTATAAACACTAAACTCTATAAAGCACTAAACTGTTAACCATAAATGGGTAAATTATTTGTTAAATCTCAATGAAGTGGGGTTCTTTTCCATGAGTTTTAAAGGGCATAAAAATTTAATACAATACTTGGTCCTGCATTGGAAGTATGTAAACAAGGAATTATCAAAGAAAGAGCAATTTGAATATGAATTCAACATTATTAAGATAAAGCAGATCAAATATTGACATGGGAACATGGAAAGGTAGAGATCGTTCCTCCCAAATACTAATAACAATAACAGAAAAAATCCAGATCAAAAATGTATAATTTTATCCACTTTTGATTAAGTAAAAACCAAAATATACAAATTCTGTGTGTGTGTTTGTGTTTGTCTGCACATAAACAAAATTTGGAAAGATATACAAGAATATACACTTAACTATGGTAAACTGAGGGTAGTAAGAATATGATGCATTTTATTTTTCCCTTTTTCTTCAGCTCTTTACACTGTGCACCTTATTATTTTACAATATTTCCTTTTGATTTTTGTATATTTTGTAAATATATGTCAAACATATGAAAAGTGCATAGAATAGAGTGAGAAATCTCCATGTATCCATTCTGCTATAATCATTAGCACAGTTTATTTTGTTATATCTTAACATCACAAATTATCTCCTCCCATATGATCTTTTTATTATTTTGAAGCAAATAAAAATGTTACTTTTAATTCAAAGATTATCATCAACTTGATACTTAATCAACCTTACATTGAGTGCATAGAAGAAGGTCTATTAATATACATACCCACTGTGATTGAGAATGGAATTAGGAATGCAGTAGAGTGGGTGGATCTCTTATGATGAAAAAGTATTTATGGAAAAATGTTTAAACCATAAAACATAGGAAGGTATTTTAAAAAGAAACATCCCTACATATGAGGTCTGTCCAGGAAAAGCCCAGCCATTGTGAAATATAATGAGTGGTTTGTGCAATATTGTTGTAACCTGGCAGCCAAAGAGAATGGACTTGAATGCATATGCATGAACAATGATAACCTTACTGTATGTCAGTGGGGGGTGGTAGATGCCATTGAGTAAGCATGTGCACAGTTTGGCCATTATATTCAAAATGACTGAGGAAGTAGGGCAACAAATCTACATCAAATTTTGTGTTAAGCTTAGACATTCTGCCACAGAAACTATTCAGATGATTCAGAAGGCCACAGCTATGGACAACTGTTGCTTAGCACCTTCATCATGACAACACATCCACTCATGCATCATGTCTCATGAAGAGTTTTTTGGTGAAACGTCAAATCAACCAGGTGACTCAGCCCCTCAACAGTCCAAATTCAACTTTTTGGTGTCCTGCAACTCCTGGCTTTTCCCAAAACTAAAATCACTCTTGAAAGGGAAGAGATTTCAGACAATCAGTGAGATTCAGGAAAATACAATGAGGAAGCTGATGGTGATTGGGAGAACTGTGTGAGGTCCCAAGGTGCTTGCTTTGAAGGGGAATGAGGTGTCATTGTCCTATGTACAATGTTTGTTTTATTTTGTATCTTCTTCAGTAAATGTTGCTATTTTTTGTATTACATAGCTGGATACCTTCTGGACAGACCTTGTACATAATAAAGAAATAAGGTCCATGTAAAGTAACTGAAGGAGAACTAAATTTGAAATCAAGAAATAAGAATTCTACTTCATAACTTTGCAGAAGCTTTTTATTTTTATGAGATTCCATTTGTTTATTCTTTCCTTTATGTCCCTTGCTCTAGGGGACATATCAGTAAAAATATTGCTGCATGAAATATCTGAGATTTTCCTGCCAGTGTTCTCCTCTAGGACTTTAATGGTGTCATGGCTTATATTTAGGTCTTTTATCCACCTTGAATTTATTTTGGTGTATGGTGTGAGTTGGTGCTCGAATTTCTTTCTTTCTTTTTTTTTTTTTTTTGCATGTAGCTGTCCAGTTCTCCCAACACCATTTGTTGAAGAGGCTATTTTTACTCCATTTTATGTTGCTTCCCCCTTTGTCAAATATTAATTGACTGTAGAGACTTGGGTTTATTTCTGGGCTCTCTGTTCTGTTCCATTGCTCTATGTGCCTGTTTTTATGCCAGTACCAGGCTGTTTTGATTACAGTGGCCTTGTAATACAGTTTGATATCAGGTATTGTGATCCCTCCTACTTTACTCTTCTTTCTCAAAATTGCAGCAGCTATTTGGGGTCATTTATGGTTCCATATAAATTTTTGAAGTGTTTGTTCTATGTCTGTGAAATATGCCATTGGTACTTTAATAGTTATTGCATTGAATCTGTAAATTGCTTTGGCTAGTATGGACATTGTAGTGATGTTAAATCTTCCAATCCATGAACATGATACATATATTCATTTTTTGTGTCTTTCTTGATTTCTTTCTTCAGGGCTGTGTAGTTTTCTGCATACAGGTCTTTCACCTCCTTGGTTAGGTTTATTCCTAGGTATTTTATTTTTCTTATTGCTATATTGCATGGGATTTTTTTCTTGATTTCTGTTTCTGCTGTTTCATTGTTGGTATATAAAAATGCCTTTGATTTTTGGATATTGACTTTGTATCCCACTGTTTTGCCAAATTCATTTATTAAGTAGTTTTTGGGTAGAGTCTATGAAAACAGATTAAAACACAAATAGAAACAACTGCTGGAGAAAACATATTTGCCAATGATACCTCAGACAAGGATTTAATCTCCAAAATATACAAAGAACTTACATGACTCCACTCTAAGAAGACAAGCAACCCAACTAAAAAGTGGGCAAAGGACTTGAACAGAGATTTCTCCAAGGAGGACATACAGAGGATCCAGAGACACATGAAAAGATGCTCAATATCGCTAGCTATCAGAGAGGTGCAAATTAAAACCACAATGAGAGGTGTACCACTTTACACCTGTCAGAATGGCCATCATAAACAAAGCAACAAACAACAAATGTTGGAGAGGTTGTGGAGAAAAGAGGACCCTAGATCTCTATTGGTGTGATTGTAGACTGGTATAACCACTATGGAAAACCATATGAAATTTTCTCAGAAAACTAAAAATGGATCTGCCTTTTGACCCAGCAATTCGACTGGTAGGATTATATCCTAAGAACCCTGAGACCCCAATCCAAAAGAACCTATGCACCCAAATGTTCATAGCAGCACAATTTACAATAGCCAAGAGTTGGAAGCAACCTAAGTGCCCATCAGTAAATGAATGAATCCAAAAACTATGGTACATTTACACAATGGAATTCTATGCAGCAGAAAGAAAGAAGGAGCTTCTACCCTTTGCAACAACATGGGTGGAACTGGAAAGCATTATGCTGAATGAAATGAGCCAGGTGGTGAAAGACAAATGCCACATGATCTCACCACTAACAGGAACCTAATCAGAAAAACAAACAAGCAAGCAAAATATAACCAAATACACTGAAATAGACAATAGGCTGACAGGGACCAGAGGGAAGAGGGGAGTGAATTTTAGGGGAAAAGGGGCAGGGTTTACAGGAACAAGTATAAAGGACACATGGACAACAAATAAGGGGGGTGAAATGTGAGGGAGGTGGGGAGCACTGCGGAGCGGGGTGGAATGGGATGGGAGTAAAAGACAAAAAACTGTACTTGAACAACTATTAAAATAAATAAATTTTAAAAAGTAATTTACTTCTATTTCTGTCAACAAGGCCATAATACTTCTGAGCCATTACTTATAATTGCTTGTAAGGATTAAGCATATTATTCACTAATTCCAATAATATCTTTGAGCATCTACTATATGCTCTGTATTGTTCTCATTGCTGGAGATATAAAATGAGTTTACATTAGTCAGAACTCTTTTGGTTATGGAAAAAAATTAAAAAGCAAGCAAACAACAATAAGGCAAAAAAGAACTCTTTTGGTTATAACTAATCACAACTCCAATTCAGATGAGCTAAATAAAAGACAAGATGCAACAGCTTACACAACCACAGAATGCAGGGATGGGACAATTTCACATGCACCTAGTTTCAGAAGTTAATAGTGCTTCATCAGGACCTAGTCTATCTCTCTATCTCAGTTCCTTAACGTACAAGAAAATTATTTGGCAATAAAAAGGAATGAAGTGCTGACACATGCTCCTATACAGTTTTCATTTCATGCAGGATTTCTCAATATAGGAACCCCTGACAACTCCCTGATTATATCCTCATTGCATCAAGACCAAATGCTCTGAGTAATACTCTTTCTCATCCAGGTCTAGTGTAATCCCACCTCAGTATTCTGTTGTATAAAGTCCAATCATTATACAACAAACACAATGTCTGGCCCAGTAGCACCTATGTAAATGTACCTCCTCTCACCTTTTATCTACAAGGTTGCATTTCTTATGCTTGCCAACTCTGTTGTTTTAGTTTTAGTTTTAATTTAATATTTATTTATTTATTATGTTATTGTTTTATCTATAATTCATTTTCTGGGGCTCCAGTTCAGAAAAGATCCATGGCCCACTTATGAAGATATTCTGGGCCAATTTCCATTTAATCATCATTGGATGCTTCCTCACTGAACCATCAAAGATCCTACATGAGGTTACTTTACCAGTACAACTTATATTGTTCACACTTAGCACTGATGAGACAAGCTATGGTTGGGTTTTCACAGTTATCATTTGAGGAAAACAATGCACATGACTCTCACCCCTCTTTTCTAGAATTACTTATAGTTTCCATATAATCTGGTGTAAAAGTGCAGCAATAGTACAATTCTATTTTTTTCTAGGGCCAGTGTAAACATCTTTCCTCTCTATTTTCTCTCTCCTTGAAGTCAATGATGTATTTCAGAAAGACAACTTAAGAGTCAGACAGTACAAAATCCCTCTTGTCATCTACTAGTTGGAGATTCTTGAAAAGTCATCTGGTCCTTCTGTGCCTCAGTTCTCACAACTATTAAATCGAGAAAACAACAAACCTATCCTGCAATGTAGTTGGAAAGATTATGGGAAACAAGGTTTGTATGATTCTAGTATAGTTCCTGAGACAGAGTAGCCACTTGGTAAACAAAGGGCAGGTGAACAAAACCAAAGGAGGGTAGGAGCAAGGGTAGTTAATGGGGATGGTTGGAGTGGATGGGAGTAATTAGGGAAAATGGAGACAACTGTACTTGAACAACAAGAAAAATAAATAAAAATATTTCAACAAAAAAAAGAAAAAAAAAGAAGTCACATTTCCTCCTTCATAAACATGAAATTTTTATATTTATTTCTCTAGGTCTCACTTTACTTCTTCTATAACCATTTTTTCCCTATGCATTCATAAATTCCTTGAGCTTGTGAACACAGTTTATTTCCTTTTCTTGCTCATGAATCTGACAGTTTTTTTCATGGGGAAGTTTCCTAACAAAAGATTCATAGCTGTATAAATTATAATAACTGTGATTGATGCTCCTATCCCCAAACTATAGGTAAACACACAGAGATGATACAAACATCTAATAATCCTATTGTGGGTCAGACTGCATTATATGATTTTCATTAATGTTCTCATTTAATCTAACATTGTGAACATTTTACAAATGAAGAAACAGATTTGTAGACGCTAAAAACTTGCTGTGAAATTATTCAGGTACAGTGTGGTAGAACTTATCCTTAAACCCAGGCCTGGACATTATGACTCAATTGGACTACTGCACATAACATTCCAGGTAGACTAGTGCCTAGGACACTGGCATCTCTCCATCAGGTTCAGTGCTGGCAGAACGAAAAGTCCAGGCTAAGTCAAAAAGAGACTTTAAGAGCTCAAAGTTCAAGATACAGGTGGACACTCCTATGTGAGCAGAGATGTAAATACTCACAAGAGCAGGTATTACCTGGAATCTCTACAGATACTCTCCTTTGAATGTCAAGTCTGTGCTTCCCAAGAATGCCTTGTCTCCTGCCCTCAGCACCCATGTGATGTCTCTGCCCCTTTCTTAGCTCTCACCTTGCTAAGTTGACCAAACTCTAAGTTGTGGGAACTTGGTTTTCCAGCTCTCTTCAGCAAAGTAGCATCAGACCTTACTCTTGAACTTGAAAATTTAACAGTATGCACATTCCTATAGCAGGAAAACAGGTCAGCAACCCTTCCACTGGTGTTTTGCTACTTTAAACCTTTAAGCTTTCTCATCACAATATTGAATTGGGTTATTGAAGCTCAGCCTAGTGTAGGTGGGTAAAGTTTGATATAGACTATAAAACAAGAGCAGGTCCCAATGTGTTGATTGGGGATGGTGGAACATTTGTTCATTAGATCTGGATTTAAATGGAGGCAGGAAAAGTACACCTGGGGCCAGCCACTAGGAAATGGGCATAGAAGAAAATGAATCAGAACCCCGAATTCAGATCATGTGACTGAAAAATCAGGTAACACCATCATGACTCTGGGATTCAGTGATAAGGAAACCCTATAGATGCAAAAGTGGTTAAACCAGAAAAGGCTTAGCCTACCACTTAATACTAATGAAAATGTTTGCTATCACCTTACAAATTTTACTTCTTTCTCTCTTCCAAATATGATTTTGGTATATACTCTTTTACACATTTTGGAGTCAGGAAATTTGTGATTCAGAATATTAAACAATTTGTCCAATGTCTTAGTGTTAATGAATGACTAAGATTTGAATATAGATTTGTCTGCTACCAGAACTTCTGACAATATTCCAGAGATATTTAGGTCACTACACTTCAGTTTTATCTCTGGAAATCAAGATGGTCTCCAAACCTAATGAACCAATGTGGCAGGAACTTACTGATGCATGGTTCAGTAAGACTTTTTGCAATGTTACTACTTAAGTGACTGAGGTCCCATATGACCAGAGGGCTGGAATTCACAAGAGCTCATACACATGGATAAAATGGTAGAACTAATAGTCTTGACTTGGGCTATGTTGTACTCAGGACTTCTAGCACCCAGTACATAGCTTTACCCTCCTCATTCCCTACTCTTTGACATTTCACTCTCCTTACAGTCTTTCTCATGTCCTCATAGCATGTCTGCAAAGATTTGAGAAAGTTCACTTGCATTCACATGCCCTCTAAGCTTGCAATTCTACCAATGTTTTCTAAAAATAATATAAAGCCATTCTTAGGTAGGAATGTTCCCTTGCTCAGAGCTGTGCTTCTGGGGAGCTCAAGACAGTAACTAACACATTTGCACAGACCTGTCCCATTTTTTATCAGCACTGAGATCTACTTCCTTAACCTACAAATATTGCAGCCTGTTTTGTAACACTCTATGACTGGTGCAGGTTTCTTAGGCTTCATTTCATTAAAGATAAAATATAGTTAGTAATAATCAATCAGATAATTCATTGAGCATACCTAGAGCAACAGTGATAACTTGGGAGTCCCCAGTGAATAATTTGAAGTGGGGGCTGTAGGCTAAAGGGGCCTGTAGAGCCAAAAGCCATGGGAACAAGTTAAAGAGAAGTAGATTGTGGTCATAAGAGGAAATTTCAAAAGCCAGATCTGATGGAAGGTGAAACAGACCACTTTCGAGGGTAGTCAGTTTCTTATCTCTGAGAGTGAGGCTGGATTAACACTTAAAGATGGTTGGGAAAGGGCTTGCTCCTGAACACCCAGCCCTCAGACAGGTTAAGGTTTTTACAAAAAGGTACAGTGGCAGAGAGTAGCCAGGCCCAGTGCAGACAGGACCCTGGGAAATAAGTAGTTCTGGTGCCTGACTATGAAGAAAACTAACAATTAGCATGACCCCATTATCTTTAGGGACATTACAATATGCACTGCTATGGGAGGAGGGTAGTGGTAGTTCTCAGTATCAGAAATCTGGGTAGTGATATGACTCCAGTTTATCATGGAGAAAATAAATGAATAAAGCAAAACAGGACATTTGACAGAATCTGAAGGAGGAAGGCCTGCTTGGCATTCTGAAAAAAGTACTAGATCAAGTCAGTGACCCAGCTAAGGAAACACAAAGGTCCAGGTAGGAATCTGGAACACTAGAAAAGCAGAATGAGATAATGTGTCCTGGACACAAATGGTGTAGAGGAGGGCGAGAGGGCATCTTGGGGAGAGGAAGGACTCCTCTCAGTGTTCCTACCAATGAGCTTGAAGTTCTTATACAAGGAAGGTCAGCATGCACAGGAAAGGGTCTGTCTGTGCCGAGTCCAGGTGAGCAGGAGCTGATTCTTCCAGCAGGGTCTAGGTGAGTCTTATACTGCCATCTTATACTGTCTTCAACTCTGAGACCACATGACCCAAGGGAATGTGGAAATCAGCCAGTTGTGTTAAATTTGCTTATTGGGTCAATCCTTGGTATAAAGCAGCAACTCTCAAAGTTTATCTTATGTCAGAATCACCTGGATGGCTTTTTAAATGCCAGATGGCCAGCCCCACTTTCTAGAATTTCTGGCTCAGTGGGTCTGGATGGAGTCTGAAAATCTGCATTTCTAACAAGTTCCCAGGAATGGTCTAGGAGACCACTCTTTGAGTAACTCTTGTCTAAAGTAATACTAAATCCAAGGTCATTCATAAATGTGATGCTTACTTTCCTCCATATGTTATTCAACAAATGTAGCATTATCTTAATTCCAGTTAGTATGCCAAGAACTATATGTATCTCAGTAAACAATATAGAATCCTTGAGGTCAAGTGATGACAGTCTAAAGATGCATGAATGGGTGCTTACAAGACAGATTAAGTGCCAAGACAAGAGTAATTTCTAGGGACAAGTGAGCATATGAGTATTTGTGCACAGTGTACTGAGACATACAGTCTTAGGGACATTAGACCAAGTTTCTGGCCCCTGTAACCTTGAAACTGAAAGGGGGTTTTGGGGTCAGAAAACCCTGAATCAGCTCTTGGCTCCACTTCCTTGATGGTGGCTGATCATAGGCCCATTAATTAGTTCTTTGAGCCTTGTATTCCCTGTCACCAAATGGTTTTGGGTCAGATAACAACATGATCGTGGGCATGTTCTAGGCACAGGGTCATAGTGTGAACAAGCTTGACAGTCTGTCCCTATTTCCAAGGAGCTCAGACTCTGCTAGTGGCAGTGGGATTAAAGATAGGACATTACCATACAGATGCATAAATAAGATAAGCTGAGACAAGATGAAAATGTAATGACAAGGACAGCAAGATATGGAAATGGCAGATGATTTTAGGGACGATTGTCAAGGAAGGCCACCCTAGGAGGAAGCATTTAGTTTGAGACCTGGATGATGATAAGGAGGCTATATTTTCCACATAGGCTATACTATGAGGTGAATATGTGAATATGAGTTAAGTTCTATGTTGGTCAGCTGTCAAAAAATATGCTTATTATCACCACCACCATCCTCCTATTCTTCTTACTGTTATTATTACAATTATATAATTACCTCAGTGCCTGGAAGACAAGTGCATGAGTAAAGCTCAGAGGGGCATAGCCTCCTGGGCACATTTGTAAAGGTCATAGGTCAGTAATACTGAAGAACAGGGCATTCAGAGTTGCATGAATGACAACATTTGAAAGCTCAAGTAACAGATCTGTCGACCAGGCCACACCCAAGACATTGTCCCCAGAAGCCACCAGAGAAATCTGGGTAGCCATATGACATGTTCATAGTTGTGTTTTAGGAAAAGCACCTGTCATCTCACTCTTTTCTGTGTGCAGCATGGGAAATGGGTGGAGATAAACAAGAATCAGAGTGAGGGGAAGACACTGGCAGTCTGCAGCAGGAGTGAATGGTGGGGCACACAGTGACACAGATATTTAGGTTGAGCCATGAACAGAATGCAGCAGCAACTACACTGGAGGCTGAAGGTGCATGGGCAATGGAGGCAGCCTCTATGGAGACAAGATGTGCCCCACCTCCACCTCCTTTCAGGTTACAAGCTCAGGAAGACAGACCATGGAGATAGGACTTTGGAGAACCTGCTGCAGATGTTGGGGAGGTGACTTTGCTGTACATGCTTCTTACTGTCAAATAAGATATTTTCCTCTTTCACAGAGAAGGGTCTTATAAAGACTGAGTCAGATGACAAGTATGAAGAGCACTTTGGCAATTTTAAAATATTTTTCAAATGTGAGGTGCTATTTTTATTACCTCTGGTTCCTTGTATAGAATGTGACCCAATAACTGGATGATGGTGTCTGGCTGCTCTGGAGGGAGTCACAAAGCAGGAGATAGCAGGCCTGAATCTCACCTGCCTGGGCTCTGGACAGGTCCAAGCTAGCCCCTGGGAACCCACCCTTTCCACAATGCCCTTTTAATGTGTCTCTCACTTAAAATAATTTGCTAGGCTAAGTTGTGGGCATCATCAGAGAAGAGGCAGAAGCTTGAATGATTCAGTGACTTCAGGGAAGTAATTCTCATCCATTGGCTTCCATGGGAGCTATGATGGTAATGAAAGTTACTAAGTGTACCACATTATTAAGCTGTGTGGGGCAGCTGGATTCTGGTGCATAGAGGCACTCCTAGCAGGGGTGTGCCTCTATGCAAAACATTCATAAGAACTTAGATAAATTCCCCTGCAGCAGGAGTGAATGGTGGGGCACACAGTGAACTTATTGGGCTTTGTAAATGGAAATTTATTTAGGCTGAAGCTAGATGTGCTGTACCGTAGAAGTCATTTTATTGTGGCTGATTTCCTCCTTTCTTTTCTTCTCTATTTCTACCTGCCATCTCTATTTTCCTTCCTCTTCCCATTGCTCAGGTTTTACTATCTGTTGTGGTGTCAGAAAGGAATACCTGAGGCAGGTGCACTGTTGCTTTTGGAGCCCAGCCATTTACTGAGGGGAGTGCTGAGCTCCACAATACAGGGGTTCTCTGTGTGGGTACTGTAATTGAGAATCCTGGGAAGCCTTGCTTCTGTTTCTTGACAGGTGATTGCACAGGTCTATACATGACTCCTCCTGTCATATTGTGTGTGCACATGAGAGCCCTGTGGCCCAGCAGGGCCTCCTGTCCTTTCACTCCAGCCAGGTATCTTGAGGACTTGCTCAGAGTACAGTGACTATGTGCACTGTGATTTGGCTGGGGTTCCAAAGAAATCTGAGTCACTGGAAAACTCCTTTGCTGTGAAGAGTTTTTTTTTTTTTTTTTTTTTTATCAAGACTCCTAGAAGGGCCACAGTAAAATAGCTCAACCCCATACTGCATAAGTAGTCATGGGTCTACACAGTGCTCTCTCCTCTCTCCCAGGATGACCAGTTTTGTCTGTCCCAGCCCAGTTCCTCAGCGCTCTACTCCCACATTCTCTCCAACTGAAAACTGTAACCCTCCAGGAAGTCCCAGGTTTCTGTGGGAGAAAAAACCATGGACTAACCCCAACCCCTACCCCTCTACCCTGGCCCTGCTCCTAAGTGCTGCTTCTTCTTCCAGGGCATTGGTTGGAACATATTATCACCTTCTCCCCCAGAAATAAAACAGAATCCATTCAAAGCCAAACTGTTTCTTGTAATAGGGACCACTGTCCTTGTTTGAACCTCAGTACACAGCTGGCATTTGCATTAGTTCAAAAAATGTTTACTGATTAGTGACTACTGGGGATAAAAATGAAAATAAGACCTAGCTCCTGCCCGTAAGAAACCCACAACCTAGAAGAGAAAGAAACAAATAAGTACAATAGGTTATTTTAAATATTCTTTATAATTTGGAGATGTTTGCATTTGTTGATATTTGTTCATCTCTGAGGAAACCAGGATGGACAGAGCATCTGAATTATAATTCCTGGGGGTCTCATGTTATTACTGACAGCCTTACCACAACCCCACTGTATCTGTAAGCATAGCTCCATTGTTCCGCTGAGAGAACTGAGGTGATACAAAGGTATAAAGCAGTTAAGTAACTTTCCAGATATTGAGGAAGGGGCATAACTATAACTAATGTTCTTGCCTATTTGACTCCAAAAGTCCCACTCTTTACCCTTCTCCAGCCTGCCTCCTTCTGATACTGTCCTTTTTGGTCGGAGGCTTGCCACCAGCCTGAAAAATTGTGGAGACTGACCCTTTCTAGATCATCATCAAGCCAGACAATTTCTACTTCTGAAATGAGGTCAGCATCAGACATGTTACAAAACAAGGAAATATTTCCCCATTCAGAGGATCATTAAAATAAATGAAAGCTGGCAGGTCATTGTTATGCATAAGGAAATAATATAAATGGAAAAAATCTGTGAACATTACATGCAAAAGTTTCTGGGAAATTTGCAGAGGAAACAAATGGGTGAGCATGTGAATGAATAATGCCTTGCCAATGGGAAATTAGGAATCATGGGGCCAAACTCATAGAAAAATGATCCATTCTTTTCAGCATGAAATGAATTCTCTGGAAAAATAGGGGGAAGGCAGCTTAAGAACATGCTCCTTGACTATAAGATTTATGGATCTGGGTTTTGAGTTCTGAAAGATGAGGGAATGCTTAAGCATACTTCTCTGGGAATATAAGTAGATTCTTGGTGGATTCTTCTACAGCAGAATGAACACCTTTGGCCATGGCTCTGAAAACTTGGCAGTGTATGGGGATGACTTATTCCACACTCCTGGTTCTTTCTAAAGATGGGAACAGGGAACTAAGACCACCCCAGGAAGTTGGACATAGCATCTAATACAATGCTTGTCAGAGAAGGACAGTTCAGTAAGCCCCTATGCTCTCTGACAAAGGGACAGTTTCTAGTTGATCGGGAGAATGTTTCATCATCCAGCCAGTTTCTATTTGTCCCTACTTGGGCATTCTGAGTTTATTCCAAATTCCTGTCCACTTGCAAATTCCATTCTACTTCTTCTCAGTAAAGTGTCTTTCCTCATGAAGAATTAAGTGATTGATCTATTGTTGGCAAGGCAAGAGTCCCCCTTCCTTATGGTCCTTATTCATCTACTTGGAAGTGTGAAATGTATGGAAAACACGGTGGAATCTGTTGTCCCCTGCCAAGCATTCATCCTCATTTTGTATAATAACACTATGGTTTTCTGGAGAGGAAGCTTCTGGGCAGATATTTGTTCTATTCTTAGGATTCAGTAAATTTATCAAAAAGAGGTTTTGGGGCAGCTTCCATAAAATAGTATGATTCCATCTCTTTTTAAAAATAAAAATAAGAATAAGAATTATGACTTAACCTTTACTGAAAGTTTAAGTGCATGTACAGTCGTAAGCACTTTTCATATATTATCTCATCTAATCACATATACATCTATGAAAAAGCACTATTATTCCCATTATGCAAGGTCTGTCCAGAAAGTATCCCACCATGTAATATGAAAAATAGAGACATTTACTAAAGAAATACAAAATAAAACAAACATTATACATAGGACAGTGACACCTCAGTCTCCTTCAAAGCAAGCACCTTGGGACCTCACACAGTTCTCCCAATCACCATCAGCTTCCTCATTGTATTTTCCTGAATCTCACTGATTGTCTGAAATCTCTTCCCTTTCAAAGGTAATTTTAGTTTTGGGAAAAGCCAGGAGTTGCAGGACACTGAATTTGGACTGTTGAGGGGTGGAGTCACCTGGTTAATTTGACGTTTCACCAAAAAACTCTTCATGAGACATGATGCATGAGTGGGTGTGTTGTCATGATGAAGGTGCTAAGCAACAGTTGCCCATAGCTGTGGCCTTCTGAATCATCTGAATAGTTTCTGTGGCAGAATGTCCAAGCTTAACACAAAATTTGATGTAGATTTGTTGCTCTGCTTCCTCAGTCATTTTAAATACAATGGCCACGCAAAACACATGCTCACTCAATGGCATCTGCTACCCACACTGACTAATACAGTGAAGTCATTATTGTTCATGCATATGCATTCGAGTCCATTCTCTTTGGCTGCTAGGTTACATCAGTGTTTTTCAAACTATTCTCATTATATTAACAATGCTTGGACATTCTGGACAGACGTGGTATAGATGCAGGGAATGAGAATGTATAGGCTGATAGTGCAGAATCAGGCCTTTGTTCCCAGATGTCTCTGACTTCAAAGTCTGTACCCTTGGCCACTATGTTCTGTGCTGCTAACTTTTATTTTATATTAACAATACATATTAGAGATTGAATGCTCTGAGATGTACTAAGTAAAGAACCCTATTTAGTGACACTTAATACTAAACAATATTAAGAACTTTGTTGAGCTCTGTAGGCACCATTGTCATTATCAGCAGGTATATCTCATCCTAATCTATGTACTCAGAAAAAAAGCAATTATGTAGAAGTTAGAGAAGTAGTATTGGTGGTGGAAGTGGTGATAGTGATAATGATAATGAAAACATTTACTGAGAGACTATTAGGTGTAGGTGCTTTCTGTGTATTATCTTATCTAATCTTTATAATTTTACTATTTATAGTAGGTAAGAACACTGGAATATCGAGAACTATCTTTCCAAATGGCACACCAGTAGGAGCACAGGGGTTTGTAAAACAGGGACTTTCTTTCTTTCTTTCTCTTTCTTATCCTTCCTTCCTTCCTTTTTTCCTTCCTTTCTTATTGTTATTTAAGTACAGTTGTCTCTATTTTCCCCCCACCATTCCTTCCCCTGCCCCATCCATCCCTGTTTCCCACCCTCAGACCTACCCACTTTGGCTTTGTCCATGTGTTCTTTATGCATAGAACAGAGAATTGAACACAGATGTGCTTGAATTCTCAGGCCCTTAAGTCAGGCCTACTTTTCTTCTAAGCATTTGCAAGCTGTCTTCCCTCATAGGATGGCCATCTTCCCACTTTAGCAGATCCCTACCCACCCTGGTAGCTTAAACTCTAGACGATTTTTCTTTCAAAGCCTAAACATACCAGAAAGGACAATTCTCCTTGTTCAGCTGCACCTCTGCCATGTAGATTGCAAAACATTAGAACTTGTGGAGGCTCTGCTGTTAGCCTGGCAGCTCTCCTTCAGGAGCCTAGCAAAGGGAAGGTAGTCCCACATGCTTCATAGCAACAGAGGGCATTGCACTATAATGGAACCTGATAGACCAGGAGTAGACTAAGGATCCAAGATGCATGAATTTCAAAATTGAAGCAACAAAGTACATTTTTTTCAGCTTGCGGTTGTCCCTTAATTGGACCACGAGTAGCAATTACATTATAGAGCCTAACAGAAATTTGTGGGTAATTAGAGTATATTTGGGGTTGGGTTTTAATGGAGGAACCCAGCTAATCATTGAGTGACTCACCCTTTACCAAGTGATAAAGTCATCATGAAACACCTATTAATCACTCAGAGAAACTGTAAGCATAGTTTTAATTCCTTCTATATTAAGACTAAGAAGGATGGAAACCCACACTGCCCAGAGGCTCTGTCTGTGTCCTTGAAGAAGTGGGAAAAACAGAAGCAAAGATGCTCCCATAATCTGGGAGTTTACACTTTGTCTGTAGCTACTTTGAACACTTTATGCACTTCAATCTTCAGCACCACTTTGTGGGGAGTATATATTTATGCCCGTTGCACAGATAAAGGCATTTAGATGAGTAATTTACCTAAACTCATAGAGCTAGAAAGTGGCAGACCCAGAGTTTACATCCAAGTGTTTAATACAGGTGAAGCTCAAAGGTCATGACCTTTCAGCTCTACAATTGCTCAATGTCTCTGAGCACCTACTATGGGCAGCATCTTTTCATATATCATGCCATTAAATACTCTCAACAGCTATGTAAGGTAAGTAGTTTTAAATCATATTCACAAATGAAAAAGTAGAAATCTAATAGGTGTAGTAGTTCTTGTTTTAGGCTATCACTCCCACCTTTCTCATCACACACACACACACACACACACACACATACGTACACACACAAACAAACCACACTCATGCAGTCTCTCCATCTCTGAAACCACATTTTGGGAGTTTCCCTCAAAATTAGGTGATGAGGCTATAATGTAAGAGATAATCTAAGAAGAACCACTAGTGCAATGGAGAAATGGCACAAGAAGAGTAAGGCAGCCAAAAAAGGATAAATTAACAAAGCAGGTACCAATGTTAGAGACTGGTGTGGTCTCAGAAGGAAACTAGAAAACAGTATATGCAACACACATAGCATTGCCTCACTGAAGAACAATGAATGGGGAATCCCGGAGGTGGCAGAGTTAATTCTGCCATGCTTCCAGTTTTTGATGAGGATAGCAAAATGGATTTGGTAAGGTCCTCAGGCAGTTCTAGCTGGTAAAGATAGGGGCAGGGTACCAGTTAAATAGCAAAGGAACAAACTGGTTTTCAATGAACCAAGAAGCAAAGGAGAGGCAACAGAAAGCATAGCTTTGGAACCAGCTAGACCTGTTCAGATGTACTTCCTGTGTCATTCCCTGGCAATGATTGACCTGGGATGATATGCTTGCCGTCTCTTATTCAATGCAGGTCAACTCATGTGTGAACCAAGGGGACTTTTGTCCACATCACAAAGTGGATTAGAAGCCTCCAGGGTTTGTGCCTGTCAGATTCCTGCACTGCATTTACCTGGCATACAGTTGCTACTGAAAATATTAATTCATTTGCACCTTGAAAACTGCCTTAAAATGAAACAATAAGAGAGTTTATCATCTAGCAAAAATATCAAGTCATTATTCACATAGATGCTTTAAAGCAGTAAAATTTCATTATCAACTTTTTTCTATCCAGGGAGCTGTGGATTCCTGTGAAACTCTATTGAAATATCCCAGTTCCCATTTCACAAATACACACAGAAGATACAAATAAGTATCTTTCAGAAAGCAGAAGAGATACTTCCACAATTATCTGGGGGAATAAATATGTAAGCATACGTACATTTAGTGAATTTGCTTCTTTGCCAGCTGTGAGCATTCACAAATCTTAATCCTGGTGGTAATATAAGCCAGTATGTATTCATGAAAGAAAAGTATAGTCACTGCCATCTCTGAATGGCAGAGCACCATATAGGAACGTTATTCTCTATCCTAGTTCTCAACTGCATCAGGGCCACATGATTCAGCAGGGACAAAATCATTTTGTGATTCATTTGCTCTGTTCAGCTTTGGGCCATTGGTTTCCCTTCATGTCAGCGCCTTTGCAGAAAATGATTTAGGTCAAACTCAAGGATAAATGCTGACTGGTTTATTCTGAGCTCTCAAGTATAGGAAGAGGAGTGATGGAAAATATAAGCCAAGTTTGGAGTTACTTAACCTGGCTAAGAGACATCAGTCTTTCATAAAAAAAATATCAATCAGCTAACATCTTTGATCCCAGTCATGGCTTGTTAGTTTTGGGAAAGAAAACCTCCAATTGGGGTGATATATTTCACTATCTTTTTATAATTACATTTCTAAATTTTTCTTGCCAAGGCTCCTCTTCCCCATCAAGCATCATAGGTCAGAATTACAAAGTGCCAGGTCCCATAATTTACTTGACATTGTGCTTTGTCCTCATTTTCTTCTCCTTTCATTCCCTCCTGCAATATTCCAAGACAGAGGGACCTCTTCCGAAGCTTCAGAAGAGGAGTACTATTATTTCTACTTTGTGCCAAGGGCCCTTCTATGTAAAAATAGACTTTCACTTGTAATTGAGTGAAAAGCAGGACTACTTAACTGCAAGTTTACTGAAGAGCAATCTCCTCCCTGTCCGTAGAAGAGGATCTGCTATCATCTAGATGTGACAAGATCAAGTGGGTAGGGCCTGTTTGAATCACAGATAAGGATTTATTCCTCTTCCTGTTTTAAAAAAAGGTACATTTTATGTCTTTCCCACATATTCCCTCATTCTCTCTTACTTTCATCTGCCCTAAATAAAGTACATAGTTATAAACAAGCCTCTTAAATGTCATGTGACAAGGAAACACACTGAAGGCACAAGAGTGACAGTAAAATAGAAAGAACTTTGCTCCCTCCTCACACCCTCCAGTCTCCTGACTAATGATCAGCATATTGTGAAGCTATGGGCATATGTGCTTGGCAATCACGTAGTTCTGGTCAGAGAGCTGAGCTTTAGGATACCAGCAATGGGACCCTGGGTAAGCCCTTCTCCAAGGGTTCATTGTCTCATAGCCAAGTTGGGATTGTGAAGAGGATTGCATGATTTAACATATGTGAAACCTTCATATTTACATGTATCATATGTGCCAAAGAGATGCTAGGAATATTCTTCATTGGTCTGTATTCCCAAAACTTTGTATTACCTTTTCCATGCTACATGGTAAAGCATAGCTACATTAGTGTGGATCCCACAAGAGCAGAAAAAGAGACACAACTTTTAAAATAATGTATACCATAGGAAAAACACCTGACCTACTGATCCAGTTCTGCCAGGTAAGACCCTCAGGCAGTAAGACACTACTTATGAGGCCCATTCCTTTTTTTAAATTATGCTATTTTTTATTGATTATGCTATCACAGTTGTCCCAACTTTTTCCCCTTTCCCTCCTCTACCTAGCTCCCCACACTCCCTCAGGCAATCCCCGTACCCTTGTTCCTGCCCATGGGTCACATGTAGGTTCTTTGGCTACTGTATTTCCTATACTGGACTTTACATCCTCATGGCTATTGTGTAACTACCTATTTGTACTTCTTTTTTTAAAGTATATTTTATTGATTATGCTATTACAGTTTTCCTAATTTTCCCCCTTTATTCCCCCTCTACCCTGCACTCCCCAACCCGCTAGTGTTCCCACCCCCTTAGTTCATGTCCATGGATTGTACATTTAAGTTCTTTGAGTCCTCTGTTTCCTATACTATTTTTGACCTCTCCCTGTCTATTTAATGCCTACCAATTATGCTTCTTCTTCCCTGTACCTTTCCCCCGCATTCCTCCCTTTCTCCTCCCCACTGAAAACCCTCCATGTGATGTCCGCTTCTCTGATTCTGTTCCTGTTCTAGTTGTTTGCTTAATTTTTGTTTTCATTTTTTTCTTTTATTTTTTAGGTTCATTTGTTGATAAATGTGAGTTTGTTGTCATTTTACTGTTCATATTTTTATCATCCTTTTCTTAGATAAGTCTCTTTAACATTTCATATAATAAAGGCTTGGTGATGATGAACTCCTTCAACTTCTCCTTATCTGGGAAGCACTTTATCTGCCCTTCCATTCTAAATGATAGCTTTGCTGGATAGAGTAATCTGGGATGTAAGTCCTTGCCTTTCATGACTCTAAAAACTTCTTTCAAGTCCCTTCTTGCCTGTAATGTTTCTTTTGAGAAATCAGCTGATAGCCTTATGGATACTCCTTTGTAGGTAACTCTTCCCTTTCCTCTTGCTGCTTTTAAGAGTGTCTCTTTATATTTAATCTTGGGTAACTTAATGATGATGTGCCTTGGTGTATTCCTCTTTGGGTCCAACTTCTTTGGGACTCTCTGGGCTTCCTAGACTTCCTGGAAGTCTATTTCCTTTGCCAGATTGAGAGGGGTTTTTTTTGTCTTTTTTTTTTCGTTATTTGCTCAAATAAATTTACAATTTCTTGCTGTTGTTTATCTCCTTCTGGCAAGCCTATAATTCAGGTACTGGAACATTTCAGGTTGTCCCAGAGAGTCCTAAGCCTCTCCTTATTCTTTTGAATTCTTGTTTTTTCATTTTGTTCTGGTTGGATGTTTATTTGTTCCTTTTGTTCCAAATCATTGCTTTGAGTCCTGGTTTCCTTCCTGTCACTGTTGGTTCCCTGAATATTTTGCTTTATTTCATTTTGGGTATCTTTAATTTGTTCTTTCATTTTTTTGGCCAAGCTCAATCAGTTCTGTGAGCATTTTAATGACCAGGGCTTTAAATTCTCCATCAGATAGGTTGGCTATCTCCTCCTTGCTTAGCTCTCTTTCTGAAGTTTTGCTCTTTTCTTTCATTTTTGTCCTATTTCTTTGTTCAGGGCCCCTGATAAGTTGTTAGGGGGAAGGGCCTTAGGTATTCACTTGGGCAGGGCAACCCTCATTGCTGTGCTATGGAGCTGCTTGTTGGGGAGGGACCAGAGAGGGAACAATGCAGCTTCCCTGCTCATCTCTAGTCCACTTTTCAACGAACTCTTGTGTGAGACTGGGTGCTTCTCCCAACACAGCAACCTCTGTAATCCACAGCAAGCTCTGAGCCTCAGGTTACCCTTAAGTCAGTCCCTCCCATGCAGCCTGCCACCTTGCCACAGCCAGCCCTGCCCCCAAGGTCTGCTACCTCACCTTGGTTTCTCTCCATTTGCCACCTTGCCAGCCTGGATGTTCTGTTTGACTGTTTCTTTAATTCTGTGGTTGTCTGAGTTCCATCCTGTTTGATTTTCTGGCACTTCTGGTTGTTTATTAATTTTAGATTGGTTGTTATTCTCCTTTTGGTTGTTCAAGGACATGAAAGATTTCTACCTATGCCTCCATCTTGGCCAGAACTAGGCCCGTTTTTAAGGTTATGGGAAACTACTTCTCATAGTAGCCTGGACCCCTGGATGAGGAAGTCAGACTGCTTCTATTTACCTTACATTTTAATAACAATAACCACTATTTATTATCTTTCACAATTCTGTACCTTAATTTTAGCATAGTAGGGGTGTTTCTGCCTCTCATTTCATTAGCTTAGACTGCAATCACCAGTAGGCTTGATTAGGCTGGAAAAAGCGAGACGAGTTACTTACTGGTTCATGTCTGTTAGCACTGTTGGCCAGAAGCTCAGCTGGGGCTGGCAACTACAGAACTTACTGGTCCTCCAGCCAACCTCTTCACACTACTTGAGCTCTCACGGTGCAGCAACTTGGCTCCAAGAGAAAGTTCTCTTAGTACACAAAAGCTCTTTTAATGCAGACTTGCAAGTCTAGTATGCAAGATTACTTCCACCACACTCTGATGACCAAAGGAGGTCCAAAGGCCAGCTCAGATTCAGAGGAGCATACCAGGTCTCACTTGTAGATGGGGAGAGTGCAAAAACCCCCCACCATGTTTAATTTTCACAGTTCACCCATGTCCACCAATTATTTACATTCCTCCCATGCAAAATATTCTCTCATATCTCAGAAACTACAAAAAATTCTAATTTAAATATAGCATCAGATTTAGGTAGGAGTTTTAGGATCTTGTCATGTAATCACGTCCAAATGTGTTTGAGAAATTTACCCTGATATATCATTTCTTGAGGTGGGTCTTTTAGTGTGGTTTTTCTTGATTTGATGGTCTATAAATTAAAGAACTACGACCAACATGTTATAATGTAGAACAGGTATAGTCAACTATAATAGAAACTCATGTTTACAAAAAGATGAAATATGAGTCATATAAAGATCATTGTTCCACAACAATTTTGAAATCCACCTGGGCACATGTCACAATTTCCCCTGTTCTGAAGACAAGGGATATATATTGATTAGAACCCAGTTTTGTTCTCTCATCTTAGTTTTTTGGATCTTAGCTCTGTTAGATTTGGTTCTCCTCAGATCTTTGCTTTGTTGTGTGGGTTCTTATGGAATCATCTCTCCTGTATTGACTATATATTATTATTTTATATATTCTTGATGGTCTAACATTTTGGACATTTATCCTGGAGAGATTGACAAGAAATGGTAAACCTCCCTCCTTATATATTCCTTTGATATTAACCAATCTGGAGCCCACACCCCAAAACATCTCCTTTATCAAACTATCACACATAACAAGCAAATGCTCCCTCTACCCCAAATCAACCCAGGACATGACACTGGAATACCTGGGATCACCCATATGGCCTAGAGCCCATCAAGAATTATTCACATTATCTAATCCAGGTCCTATTCACCATAGCTACCTGCCTTACACATTCTTTTCTACAAAAACCCCAATAAAGCTTTGGGTCATTCTCTCCCTTCTCACCTCTCTCTGCCTTCTGACCACCCCTTATCTTTCCCCATATGATCCTTCATGCCATGGAAGTTCTCCTACTTTTAGGGATTAGTGAATATGAACTTCTTTTTTCATGGCCATTGTTTCTATGTCTGCTGTCTTACCACACATCATTAAAACAAATTATGAATACATTTTAATATGTCTACTTTTAAATAAAAATGGTCAGTATTAATAGTGGAGTAGCTTTCTCAGGCTGCTTATTATTTAAAGAAGATTGGAGGGATAGAGTCCTCTTCATTTCTGTTAGTCAGGGCTCAATCACAAAGGATATGCCCTACTGTTGTGGAATAAGAGATTCATTATAGTAATTAAACCTTCCACAGTTATGAGAGGAGGTGACTAGTTCAAAGTCTAGAAGGGAAAGGTGGATGCTCATGGTAAAGTCATACTGGGTGTCCTGGAGGAATGGAATAGGAGGACATGTTGAAACTGAGAAAACACCAAAGTGAATCATGAAGAAGTTCTAGAAGAACCATCTATGGAAAGTTGTTGTTTTTGTGTGGCTATTAACTTTGAGGGACTACAAACAAGTATCTGATGATGGTCTGGGACCATTGGTTAGCAGAACTCACATATGGAAGAATATCTGGACACAGAGCACATAAACACAAGGGCCAGTTGGAAGCCATCTGGAACATCTGCATTTGACTTTCACTTGCCTTTACTTCAGAAATTCAGTTTTTCTCCTTTGCTGAGGACAGGGATTCCCACAACTGACTGGAGGCTTTATTACCCCATTTTATGATTCACTGTTGGTAGAGTTTATTCACAGTATCTGAATCTCTCACTCCTAGCATTGTACACCCCCACCTTTGGCTTATGGTCCAGTAGAAAAAATCTAAATTGATGGTACTGTCATTTAGTTTAAATCCTGACCTCCCTTGAGCTCATTCCTCCTTTATCCATTCTACCTACCTTCCTTTCCTCTTATCTTCTTTCTTTTCTTTTTTTTAAAGATTTTATTTATTTATTTATTTTTAGAGAGAGGAAAGCAGGGAGAAAGAAAGGGAGAGAAACATCAATGTGTGGTTGCCTCTTATGGGCACCCACAACACAGGCATGTGTCCTAAACTGGAAATGAAACTGATGAGCTTTTGGTTCACAGGCTGGCACTCAATCACTGAGCCACACAAACTGGGGTGCCTTCTATCCTTACTTTATTTAAGTGCTATGTATTGAGAACTGATGATGTACCTAACACTGTGCCAAGTGCTCTGACAGATGGATCACTGTATGAGTAGTTGAGTAAAGGTGCAGCTTTATTTATCTGTGCCAGAATATTCTATTTATTCATCTAACAGTTGTAACTTGAATCAGTATTTGCAGATTTGTGCTGGGGTAAAGGAGGTATGTAGCTCATTCTCTAACAGAAGCAAGAAGGCAACAGTTACTAATAGGTAAAGCAGATAGTGGAAAGTCCAGAGAGACTGTTGGGAACTGACCTACCTGGTTTCAGAAGCTATAACCCCCCCCCTCCCGCCATGACTAAGGCCAAGTGAGCAACCTTCAGACCATAAGCCACTAAGGAGACAAAGCTTATCTGCCTGGTATGGGTGCCACTTCTGCTCCTTTTACTTCATCCATAACTGGCCCCCAAATGCTTGATTGGTTAGCCAAATATGGGTAAGATTCCCCAAGAGGGAACAACCTAAGACATGCATGATCATGAGGAGTCCCCAGGGAATGACTTAGGGGGCTATAGCAAAAGAGGGTGATGGACCCTCGCCCCCCCCGGCTTCAACATAGCCTGAGTTCTCATTCTGTCTGGAGAAATCTCCTAATCTCTTGGCTACCTTACTTCCTCTGACTGCCTTAAGCCTGAAACAATGATGGAGGGTAGTGCAGCCCTGTGCTGGAAAGGGTGGGTTCCCTGGGTGATCAGAGAAAAAATATGTAAAATCCTGTGAAACTTGCTTTGTTTAGAATGCTCTCAATTAAAAGATAAAGGTCCAAGCAAGAAATGAGTTTGTTCCTCAAAGTTTTATGGCCATTTAGCTATCTGACCCTGACTCAAAATAGGTCCTCAGAGTTCTTTGTATGTTATCTATTGTTTGATCCTTACTGCCTGATAATGACTAATGAGCTCTACTTGTATTTCTTTGCAAAATGAACCCAATAAAAGCCCATTGAGGAAAAGGCTCTTGACCCTTCTCCTTTGAGAGATTGTCCGTCATTCCTCCCCAAGCAGATCATGTCTTAATAGACTTATCTCATCCGTGGTGACCAGGGAGGTCCCTGCAGGCAGAGCGCCCCCCCTCCCCCCACCACAAGGGGCATTAAGACAAACTACTGGAAGGCACCGTGATTAAAAAATATGTCCTTCAGATTATGGAAGCCTTTTAATATTTGTCTAAGGACTTGGGGCTTTTTCTGTGCTTAATTACAAATCATTAAATGTTTTTCAATTGGAGGAGCCTTTGTTAAGAGGCAATGTTGTGGAAGGTTTAGGAGATGGGGATGACTAAGGTTAGGGTTAATCAGTTGGGGGCTGAGAAAAGAAGAGCTGACATTGAGTCAGTAGCATGCATAGTCTTGAGATGACTACAGATGTGTCTGAGCTTTCACAGCTGTGGATGTTGGGAAGTACTGGAGAATGGTTGTGCCATTCTGCTGGTGGCAGAAGGGTATCAAGATTGTAGAACTAGAATATACAGCTTGCTGGATGACAGGATATATGCAGGATTTAGAAGACCATGTCACTCAAGGCAAATAACTTGATCACACAAGTGCAGTGAACTGTTCTCTTGGTCATGGCCCCTTGACAAATGGAACTTCTCTTGCAACCAGATCAATAAACACTGAGCCAAAGAATTGTTGGAGATAATTTTTTAATTCAGTGGAGATATTTACTATAAATCATATTTATTTTTACATCCATTTATCCACAAATATTGACTATGAGTATGCTACAGCACCATGATATGTAGCACATTGATGGTGGTGGAGCCGAGCGCATGCCTGTCCTTTCTCTTCTGAAATGGTGATGGCAGATGGAGGTATTTCTTTCTTTCTTTTTAAAAATAAATAAATAATGCTCTTACTTGTTAAAAAACATATTGGGAAACTCTACATTAATACCCTACCCTTGGTCCATGACTGAGGGCAAAAATGGTTTCATGAAACAGTCTGCATATAATTTTTTCCTGTTTATTATGGACTTATAGAGACAATGATATTTCTATCAAATTTCTCCATGATAGGAATAGAAAAGGGTTCTAATATGAAGATATGTAATATGTTGGGCCACAGTCCAAAACCTTCAGAAAAAAACTGCAAGTACAATCAATCGTGAGATGGATTATGGAAATAGCTACAACACAAAGAAAGGTGATAGTTAAGGTACGGTGAGCATGGTTCAGACCACAGCTAGGCATGGGCTCTAGATCTGGCCAGCACACTCAGAGTGAAACACTGCTAGACATGGGTCTAGGAAAGAGTGTCCAGGATGTAGAAGCCATCGTTGTACAATAGGAAACAACTGAAAGACTGTTGTTTCGTAAAAGAAGAGATGGCTTGAGGCAAAAGGGAGTGAGTAGCCTAAAAATACTTAAAAAAAAAAAACCAAACAGGTTATATTGTTGTATTATAGACCTTTGAACTTTTTGTGGGTCCCACCAGGGGGCATAATGGTTGCCCCCTGACAAGACAACCATTGCTCTTAGCAGGTGACAGCTAAGTGTTTGTTGAATTGTATTAGATAGAATCACTATGTTGGTGTTGATTTGTGTCCAATATGGCAGTTTCTCATAAAATTATTTTTAGACTCAGTATAGTTAATCGGCAAGTAAGGATTGCCTAGCACTCTAAAATCTTAGCTTGTATTCTCTTTGGTACATGACTTCTTGATGCTAAATTGTTCTCTGTTTCAGTTTCTCCATGTGTACAAAAGAAATCCCCAGAAGTTTATAAACCTTAATAATGTGCACTTGGGAATAAATAAAGACAAAATGTTTTGTTATACTATTCTTTCTGCCATCATGTGACAATGATTGAGGCTCAACACAATTGGGTAGAAACAGCAGGAAAAACAAACTTAAGAATACTTGTGGGACCAAGACAAGTTTCACAGAGAAGGTCATATTTGTGCTGAATTCACTTGGTGCACAAGGAATAGAGGATTGAGGCAGGAGACGAGAATGGAAAGCATGAGTAGAGACAACCTGGAAGTGTTAGGAACAAGATGGTTTGGGGAAGTGAACAATGTAACTCCATATGACGTCAGCACAAATCTTGAGAGAGAAGGATTGAAGTGAGAAGAGACAAGGATGCACAAACAAATGAGGAATTATGATGTTCTTACAAGGCAGATTCAGAGGTTATTCACATCCCGCACTTAACTGGGCTTCTCAGTATGGTCTATTCTGTGGACTACGGAACCTACTAATGATGTTACTTTTCCATCTTTAACCCATGTCTTCTTAGATAATCTTCAAAGTATGATGTATCTAGAGTAGGATGTATCTTCTCTGGCTGGTGTGGCACAGTAGGTTGAGTACCAGCCTGCAAACCAAGGCATCACTGGTTCGATTCTTGGTTAGGGCACATGCCTGGGTTGTGGCCCAGGTCCCTGACTGGGGGCATGTGAGAGGCAGCTATTGATGTTTCTCTTGCACATCAATGTTTCTCTCCCTTCCACTGTCTCTAGAAATATATAATTTTTGAGAATATGAGAATAAAATATGAAGTATCTAAAGAGGCTACCATAAACTGATTCAAATTTCTGATGTGTTGTCTGCCATCACTGAGATGGAGCATTGAAGATCATATTTAAAAAACAGATCTTTATGTTTCCTTTTGAAATAAATATTTTCTCTCCTTTCTTCTCCTCTGCCTATGTCTCTTGTTTTGTTGGCAATAAGAATCATGAATTTGACAAACGAGCAAGGTGAGCTGCCTTGAGCCTGACAACAAAGGCAGTTTTTAAAATTTATTATTTTATATTTTAAAATAAGCAAGTCTTCCTGTTTTCTAAATCTGTGCCAGTTCATGTTGTGAAAGGTAAACACTCCAAATTGCTTCTTCTCATTGCAGGCCTCTTAAAGCTGAGATTATTTGCAAGTGATAACCATGTTTTGATAAATATATTTTGAAAGCAAAGTTCCCTTCACCTCACATTCATCAGCAGGTATTAGAATTTCACTTAAAATTGACATCAGGAAGTAGTAAGATTGTCCTGAGGCCACCGAAAGGCTTATGGAACTCAAACAATTTTAAAAAGATAATTAGAAGCCACCCTGAGTTGAGAATTAGCCTTCTTTCTTTTGTCTTTTTCAGTAGAAAGCACAATAAAAATAATGATTCTCAAAACTATGAGAGCAGGAAAGAATTTTCCAGAAAGGGTAGAAGTGTGTGTGTGAGGGCTACGGGTAAGGGAGAGGAATGCCAAGTAGAAAATTTAAAATTCATTTGTATGAGAAACATCTCCACGCAGCCTGTCCCACTGCACATGTTGGAGTAGAAGCCTGGCTGGTCAGACAAGAGATGGTTTGGCATATTTTTTAAAAAAATTTTTATACAGAGGGGGAAGGGAAGGAGAGAGGGAGAGAAATATCAATGTATGGTTGCCTTTAGTGTGTCCCCTCCTGGGAACTGGCCTGCAACCCAGGCATGTGCCCTGACTGGGAATTGAACCACAATCCTTTGGTTCACATGCCTGCACTCAATCCACTGAGCTACACCAGTCAGGGCTGCTTTGGCATCTTGATGAAGCAGAAATGAAGGTGAAGTCTTTCAGTCATATCACTCCTTAACCACTCATAAGCTTGGCTGGCCTCTGGTCCTCTAACACTTTCAAAAGAAAATGACCTGGTACATAAGATAAGGATCCTATTCCTCTCCTTTACATCATCACTGTCTCAGTTCTGGATGTTCATCATCTTACCTTTGGACCCTGTCACCTCCTAGGAAGCTGATCCTGGATGCCAGCAGCCAGTTGTATTCACACATGATCTCACATGTAGTCCCACACAGGGTCCCATGAGCATTCTCCAGCACTGTCAACAGCTTTCCTGTCCTGTCTCCCTTTCCTGTCTTCTTCCTTTCAATGGTCACTCTAAACAATTCCAAATAAATGTGATCCTGGGAGCAACTTACTGTAGACAGTGAAATGACTGTGTTTATAAGTACTAGTTATTCAACAATGAGAACTACTGCTAGAACTTATTCAGCACACAGTAAACATAGTACTAAATGCTGTAAAAGAGTGTGCCCTTTAGTCCTCACGAGAAAACCAAGGAAGCAAGTCCTGATACTCAACATAGTTATAGCTGAGGAAACCAGAAGGCTAGGCAACATGTGTGAGGTTTTGTTACTCTTGAATACTGAAAGTGAGCAGGTTACAATCAGCCCTGGACCACAAATCAGCATGAGAAGCAAACCCAGAATGTCTGTTCAAAGTCTTCTCACCTCAGTATTCTGACAAGTCTGATTTTCTGAATTTAATTTCTGTGACTCTTGCTGTCCGACAGTTGCCCTTGACCTTACCCAAACCAACAAGTCTCCACTGGACTCAATCACGAGTGAACGTTTAATTTTGAAATATACTGGGAGCTAGGCCTGCCTTCCAGAAAAGTGCTCACGGGCTGAGTACATGCTCTGAGATTCCTCGTGGAAATAATATCTTCCTCATAGAGCTGTGGCAAAGACTAAATGAAATCTTGTATGTAAAAGACTGAGTGTAAAACCTTTCCCTAAGGAGTGCCTAGAAAATATAAGCCCTTGTCCTTATTCACTCTCCTCAGTAATCTGTGGGTTTGTGCCAGGTGGAGCATGGGCAGTTAGCATCATGTGCAATGTTCTCCAGTGGCTTAGCTAGGGAGACGGAGAGGTTCAACATCTCCTTCCTAGAGATTGCAATGAAGGCAGCAGGGTAAATTGGGGTGATCAGTAGGTTGGGGTGTGAAACTTTGGCTGGGGATGACGTGGGTCAAGTCACTTAACTGTTTTCAATTTATTCATATTGTCACCTTCAAGACACTGCCTCTGGGGTGTTTTAAGAGTCATACACCATGACACAAGAGGAGTATAGGAATAATGCTGGGTTGAGGGAAAATGGTTAAGGTGAGGAAGCTCTCTTTTCTCTCCTTCATTTCCTTTCATATTCAGATTCAGGCCTCTGCAAGGGGTTGAGCTCTGGCCTGAAGGCTTTAGATTTACAATAGAGCTCTCACTGTAGTGGAATGTGGACTGTGTCCAAGAGAAAAGTGTGTGTCACCTTGAGGTGAGTGCAGCCCTCCTGTTACAGAGGAAGAAGTGTGAAGAATGAACTTTCCCCACTTTCAGCACCCATCAGGGAGGCAGGAAATCATACTCACCTGGAGCTGATCTTCATTTTTTTTTTTTTTGCAATGAAATTTGGGAAGATCATCTTCAATCAGTATCATTCACAGGAAGAAAAGGAGCCACACTGGTTGGAAGAAAAGGAGCCACACTGGCAAATCGACCAGCATGGCTGGTCGATTTGCCACAAAAAGAAAACACTGATGAGGCCATCCCTCAGCATCCCTCATCCTTCCCATTCACACCACCTCTATCTGCACAAAGCACAGCCTGTCAACTCAGTAAGACAGCCCCATTTCCACCTTATTCCCCAGAGGTGGTCCAGTTCAGATGCATTTCAGTTTTACCCATTGAGACTCCCTGGGGTCTCTCCTTTCTGCCTCCTGAGTGTATTAGCCCTCAAATGGGGCTCGGTTAACCCCTCACACACTGGTTGCCACTGTTGGCCTTGTTCCTGATCCATGACACTCTCACAGACGTCCCCTAACTCCCTCATTTCCTTTTGCCTCACTTTTAAGGCCTGAAGAATTATAAATATGCATTCTTGCCTATGATTCCAACACGGAACTTTGCTAAATTGCCTTAAGGCCCATGACATGAGAGACCCTGTCAAATTTTTGTAAGTCTTTAAACTTCTCTTTGGCCCTTTTGGGTTTTCACTCCTCAGTGAGGCCCGAGCACAATCTAAAACATTATTATGTAGGTTGGCTATTACTCATTCTTTCCATTGAGGCAGTCTGATTTAAGTCACTCCCGTGAGCCACGTGCATTGTTATAATATATACTTACTGGTGTGTCTGCCCATATCTTCTCCCCCTCCCTATGTGCCTCAAGAGTCTGTTTTCAGAGCAGCAGCAATAGAGCAACTCAAACATAAGTGAAAACTCAAAGTCTACTGATGGCTCCCTTTCCCTAAGAGAAAAAGCTTCAGGCATTCTAGTCCCTTCCCTCCCCATCACACCCCACCCAAGCTCCAGTTTCACTTCCTGCCCTCCTACTCTGCCCCTTGATTTCTTCTTGCTGTCTTCCAACATGCTAGATAAACTACTTCAGAGGACCACCCTTGCCCCAGAAATCCAGTGGGTGTTTTATTTTTCTATTTCTTCATTTCCTTTCTATTTCTCCCCATCCCCCAAAATGCCACCTTTTCACTGAAGTCTTCAGTAAACACCCTATTTTAAATTGTACTTTTACCTCCTGCATTCTGGTGTCTATCATTTTTATTTCCCTTTCTTTTATTATTTTCTTTACAGTACTTAATATTTTTAAAATACTACATATTTTACTAATTTTTGTTGGTCTTCTCCCAATCAATTGTAAGCTCCATGAGGATGAAAGTTTTATCTATATACTAGCACCTGGAACACTTCCTGGCACACAGTATGTCCTCAATAAGTGCATGTTGAATAAATGGACTCTAAGTACTGCCACCAAGCCTGAGACCTGGCCACAACTCTATCTGTACCCTGCCCCTGGTTGCAGTTTCACTCCTACTGTAATGCACATGGGCCCTTGGCCCCATAGGTTTTCCATAGCAGGAAGATGATAAAGGCAGAGCCCTTTTATTTAGGAAATAGATATGTTCAGACTTTTCCCCAGGCATTATTTATACCCTAACTCTAACTAGATTTTTCATTACCATGTGTCACTGATGTTAAGACATGCTTCAAAGTGCAGGAGACCTTGCATACACCTGTTCCCCATTCAAGGGCCAGCATGGAGGTGAAGGATGACCTTGTTATTATTACAAGTTGTCCAGAAACCTCATTGGCTTGATCAATCCAGACAACCTTTATTCAGGGGAAGAGACAAATCAGTCAAATCAGCCATTTGACAAGGTGGCAAAGATAACCAGTTATTTGGCTGAAATGAAATATTCTATCAGGTGGAGTGGTTTTTGTCTAGAAACATGCTTTCTCACTAAGAAGATTCTATAAAGTACACATATACCCAGTTGTTGAAATCTTTAGACTAAGCCCAACCTTCTTCATTCACTTGTCCTAAAACCAGGAATTATTATTTGTGTTTGGACATGGGTGGAAGACTCCTAAGCACTTGAGCTTCAATAGTCAGAGTCAGAGTCAAATAGGTTTCACCTGAGGTGGAGTGGGGACTAAATATTTATAGAGTGACTACCCTGGCTGGCCAATTTACATGCACACTCCTAGTTATTTCTCAAAATAATCATGTGAGATAGGCTTTATTTTCACATTATATTGATGAGAAAACTGAGGTGCAGGGAGGTTCAGTAACTCTCCAGAATCATTTGATATGCAATGTCCGAGATGAGATTTGAACCAAGTACTGTCTCATTCTACCCCCACGTTCCTTTAGGGTTTCAATCAGTATTCCTAGTCTCATTCTTTCTCCTCTGGTCTAGTTGAATAAGGATTGTATTTAAAATAGCCAAAGGTTCAGAAGGAAAATCAGATTAAATATCCAATCCCTTTCTTCTGCATGATCCTTGGAGTGTAACTGCACTCTGGCTATGTACATATACAGACATTGAGGGGTCAGTCATTATTTAGATATTATCCAAGGTTAATCATTATGTATTTAATTTATATTGAGACTCATTGATTGCTAGAGAGAGGAATCCACTTTAAACTGTCTTAGGAAATAAAGAAAATATATTGGCTTCCTAAAAAGCCCCATGAGTAGCAGCTACTTTTGCAATGGTGCAGGGCAGGTGCTACAATTATGGCATCAGGAACACGTCTTTATATTCTTTCATGTCAGCATTTTGTCACTAAGGTCTTCCCTAGAGGTGGCAAGTTGGTCTTAATTAACTACACTTATCTTTCCTGAGGTATTTTCTTTGCTAACATTTCCAGGTTAATCTGGGAGTTCAATCTCACTGGGCTGGCTAGGGCCAGGTGTTCATCCTGAATTCACAAAATGACCAGGGTAATGGTACAATTTAATTAGCTAGACATAGGCCATGGAATGTGGCCAGTCCCTCCCAAACAACATGCACTAAAAGTTGGGGAAAGGTTTCTCATGGTACTATGATCAGAATAATGGCAAATATGTGCTAGACAGGCGAAAATAATAAATTGCCGCCAAACCAACTGTGTGATATAGGCCAACTTGCATATCTTCTGTGTGTATCCATTTCTTCCTCATATACTATGTATCTGTAGGGTAAATGAAGGCAGTCTGGCTTCCTTACCCAGGTGTCTGGGTAGCTAAGGAAAACAGTGTTTCCATAGCCTTGGAGGGGCCTGATAACTAGTGTTCTCATAGCCCTGAGACTGGGTCAGATAAACTGTTCCCATAACAAGAAGTGGGCTCGCATGTGCAGAATTATGTTATGTTATATAATTTTTGGCATCTTGCTGACGTTTAACCCCTCTAGTACTTAAACAGGAGGCAATGAGCTTGCAGTATGGGTGCTTGTAGCATATGTGGCTTGCCCACCCATGAATAAAGGCATGTCAGGCATCCCAATGGCTCTGTGAATATTTTTCCATATGCATGAATACCATGAACCTGCCTGGCCTTGAAGGGTGGCAACACAGTATGTCACAGCATTTGTTAAGCATCCAATGATAAAATGTTTGAAGCTGTTTAGTATAATGCTTGATTCTTTGTACATGTTCCATATAGCATATGATTATTTTATATCATAGTGCTCTAGGCCTTATTACTATCTCCCTATACCTTTATTCATGCAACTGGATTGCCTTGTTTTCCTCATGTCCCAGGCTTCTTAATGAAATGGCCCAGAATTTCTCAGACAATCTTCGCATTTTGGTTATTGGAGAGTCCATGGGAAGCTGGAACTCTCACAGAGGCTGCTATGAAAGCTGTTGGAAGCTATTATTATTCAACAGGGCCTCTGTGTGTTTGGTTTGTATAGACACAGTGTGAGGCAGAGGTACACATTTCATTATCCTGTTAATCCTCCAACACGTTATTTGGTCATAATCTCTTTTCCCCAAAGACAAAGAGGGAGGAGAAGACAACAGTAACATGCATAATAGATTATTCTTTGATACACTGAAAGAACTTTGTCTATAGAAAATACTTTATAAAACTTGGCCTCAATAGACATGACCTTGTTAAAGAATATTTTTTGGGGGGGAAGTCATATTAAATAAACTATGAAGATAAGCTTCTAGGGGCAGTTTTCCCCTTCCTTTCCTTTTCTTCAAATCTGTTCTGTAAATATTTCAGGATAGGTTCTAAAAGCTGACTTTGCCTCCCTGGTGGCAGCTATCATTATTTTAGAAAACACAGTTTTTAAGTGAAATTCTTTGAATGCTTAAAAAAAAGAGGCAGTTAAATTTTCACTGCTGGAAAACAAAAATGGCACAGGAAACAAAGAAACACTAGGGAGCAGCTGACTACGACAAGGGCAATTCAGTCTTCTCATTTTGTTTTTGACACGTTTTTGTCGGAACATAAACTTTTTTTTTCTATTTCAGCAGAAAAATATGAGTGGCAATCAACATTCAGTCACTGAACTTGCATTTGGTCTAGGTTCTAGGAATGTATCCATGATCAAAACAGACAAGATTGCTGCTCTCAAGATTTTATATGTTAGTCAGGGAGACAGAAAACTCAACAGATAAGCCCTGTCTGGTATGGTTCAGTGGATTGAGTGCGGGCCTGTGAACCAAAGGGTCATAGTTTGATTCTCAGTCAGGGCACATGCCTGGGTTGCAGGCTAGTTCCCAGCAGGGGATGCATGAGAGGCAACCATACATTTGTATTTCTCTTCCTCTCTCCTTCCCTTCCCCTCTAAAGATAAAAAAGTAAAATCTTAAAAAAAGAAAACTCAACAAATAATCAAGCAAGAAAAAAATATCAGAATATAAAATTAAGCCAAAGAGTTGAATTTGTTTTCTACACTTGATCTTAGCCAAAAGGCCTAGAAGCGATTGAATTTGTTTTCTATAAGAGTGCATAAATGGCGATTCGGGGACAGGTGAACTGTCCCCCAGGTGAACTGATGCCTGGCTAGGTGGCAGGTGAACTGATGCCTGGCTAGATCCTATTTGCAAGTCAGTGCACACATATTTCAGCTACTAGAGAATAAGTTTGTGGCCAGTGGCTCAAACCTACAGTTTTTTCAGAAGAAATGTCCTTGCCAGGCAGGACATACCTGTGATGCAACCAATGACATTGATTGTGGCAGTTCAAAGCTTGACTCCCTACTTCAAGGCAGACCAACTTAATATATGCTCCAGATCACCCCTCTTCCTTTCCTACACCATCACAATGCATAGATCAGTCCAAGGCTAGACTTTGCCTAAAACCACATCTAAGACTTCATCCTTGTTCACATTTCCTCTTCCCCTCCCTGCTACCCTTACTCCTTTACAAGTTTTACTAAGCATATACTTTAAATAAATTGTGCTCTTAAATCCCTTTATCAGGCTCTGTTTCTAAAAAAAAAACCCAACCAAGACAGCAGTCCAGGAAGGCCTCTTTTGAGTTATTCTAAAGCTGGGAAATGAGTGATGAGAAGTAGCCAGAAATGCAAACAGCTGGTGGAACAAGCTTGCCATATGCTTAAAGAATCAAGAGAAAGTCTTAGGAGGAAGGCATGCAAAGGTGGAAATTGGGAGAAGAAGTCAGAGTGTCCTAAGAACTGAGCCAAATTTTATAAAATGAGAACCCTGGATTTTTGTCCAAATGTAACAAGAAGCAGTTAGAGAGTTTTAAGCTGTTGTATGTCTTGATTTCTATTTTAAAAAGAATTGCTCCGGAGAACAGATAATTTGAGGGTCAGTACCAAGTAGCAGAGTACAAAAGAAGACCTTTGTTTGGACTAGCAACTACTGTGTGCCTGTTATGTGTTAGCAAACAATTCTGTGAGGCAGGTATTATTTAGCCATTTTAGGGATAAGGAAACTCATGCATCGACTGCTTAAATAGCTATGTGAGGTCACACACGTATCAAGTGGTATTCTTACCTTCAAAGTACTCTCCATTTGATGTAATACACCTATTGAGACTTTTTTCACTGCTCAAAACTGTTTTTGAAATTGTAAATTTTTTGCCTCTTAGTGCTTCTGCTTCTTTTTGTTTCACCTCTTCCACATTGGCAAAATGTTTCTCCCTTTGAGGAATTTTTTCCTCTAGGGAAACAAAAAACAAGTACCTCAGGGTGAGATCAGGTGAGTAGGGAGAGTGGGGCACAGGGGTCATGCCATTTTTGGTCAAAAACTGCTGAACACTCAGTGACGTGTAGGCAGGTGCTCTTGTAAATCACCAACCATGAAATGAGCAAATACATTGAAAGAGTTTTAAAAAATATGCACAGAAGCTGAACTCAGCTTCTCACAACAATGCCAGCTGGTACTCTGATTCAGATTGGTTCTTAGAACACTCAGCTAGTGGGGGAAGCTTGTACTACAAGGGACTCACCCTCCAGGAGACAACTCCATTTTGTGGGGAGTCCCCCGCAAATGTGGCAATTTAAAACTTTTGATCTGGCTCCTAAATCTAGTTTTCTTTACCCACTGCCTCATCTGATTTCTTGTGCATAGTTTTCTCTGAAAATAGATCAATCACTTTGGTTTGCCATGTTTGGGTTATCAGAGCTGTTGAAGCATCTCTGTCCTTTGGGGATATGAGTCCCTACTGAAACATCGATCTGTTGGGCCCCTGAAAGACAGCTGTCATTATTCAAGCACATCTGTTTGTAATTATGAGGTGCCCTTACACTTTCCCTTTTTGTCAACACAATTACTCTCAATTATATGAGCACTCTGCCCTGACCAGCCAGGGATCTACTTCTCTGCCAAATACAATGGTTGATTTCCAAAGCCCCGTCCATTCCACTTCAAACATATGGGCTCTGTTCTCAGCTCCAAGTACAAGAGGGTTTTCAGGTTCAAAGGCATGTGTGACTAGAAGTGCCTTCTTACTTTGTCTCTGTCACTATGGCAATGCAAGAGATGGTTAAAATACCTGGGGCCACATTTGGAACTGTAACAAAATCAATGACTTTGTCAACTAGAGAGAAATTTTTAATAGGCATTTAATTTGAAAGTGATTCTCTTGCCTTGAAAAGCCATGACATGGCAATCCAAAAACTTCTTCCAATACAATGCAGATAAAAAAGGAGAAAGCCAAACCAATTTCCAGTAATCAGTTTAGAATTAAGGGAGATAGCTTTCAAAGTTCAAGCAGTGCACATGTTTGAAGAACAGCAAATTAAGAACAGCAGTCACTAGAGCTTTTTATATAGTAGATGAAGGTTCTAAATTAAAATCCAATTAAGACCAAACTTCGAGAAAGCACAAGTTGAAAAGTTCCCTCTATTTAACATAAAACTGTGAAATAAATACAAGGTGAATCTGATGTGCAGCAGAACATGGAAGGAAAAGCAAGGAGACTTATCATATACTTAGCGTCCCTTTTGCTAAGCATGTTTTAAGGTATTTTACCTCTAAGATCACATTTAATCCTATACCAATGTTATGGGGGTGATTATTGTTGTTCTGGTTCTCTGGTGGAGGACATAGACTCAGAGAATTTAACAACTTGCCAGAGGCTATGTACTTAACAAAAGGCATCTGAGCTCTGGTCCCTATCATTCCAAAGGCTGCTATGACTTTCCAGTCTGCAATAGTGAAAATGGAAAAGGGAGTGAACAAAGGAGAATGAGAGAAAAGGAGGAAAATATGAATAGGAAAAATATTTTCTTTGGAGATATCTGACCAAGAGGATCAAACATCTCTTTAATTTGATGTTGAAGAAATCAAATATATAGAATATTTAGAATATATAGAATCCCAAAGTATATTAATTATAGCTTGATGAGTATGTGCATCAAAAATAACTGCATGTAATTACTTATCATACATTTCTTAATGTATGGTTCAGTGTTCTCAATGTTTTTGCTTTGACCCTATTTAATAGTAAAGAATGACTGAAGTCTTTGTAATCTGTGGACTTTGTAATCTGTGGACTTTTTGCAGAGCAGGTCACCAGTCCCCCAACATAAGACAGAACCTAAACAAGTTCCATGTCTGCTATGGTAAGGCAGTGCTTAAACCTAGACTCCTCAAAAGAAGGTCATTAAGTGGCTCAGAACAGAAACATCTCCCAAAGTTAAATCCACGTGAAAGGCAGAGCTGTCAGTAAGATTCTTTTCGAGGACTTTCCAGTGACCTACTTGGCCTCTCCCTGCTCTGTCTTATATGTCAGAGATTCTTTAAGCTAAACCTTGTGCCTTTAAGAGGCACAAGGTTCATGGACATGGTGACTCTGCTGATCCCCTGCAGAGGCTAACCAGTTTTTGTTGGGCTCTGTAAATGGAGCTCCAGCTTCTTCTTTGTAATGTCTTATTTGGAGAAACCTCTTGAGAGAATCTTAACTTTAGCAGGGAGACTTTCCTCATGCTCCCTGTTAAGGTGGTCCTGCTTCCATTCAAGAACTCAAATACTGACTGTTCCCTGATGGCAAAAACTGTATGTGCCTTTTTAAAATTCAAAATGATTTATACAATTCATCGGATATTAGGACACAAATTACAGTATGCCAGAAGAACAGACTAGAACTGTCCTGAAGTTTCTGCCTGTATAAAAAGCAAGTTATTCATTCATCAAACATTTACAATTTGCCTAATTTCATGTTAAAGAGTTCATGTAGCTATATTATATTAAGTTAAAAAAAAGCAGTTAGATTAAAAGTGCAACTTGCAAGGTAAAATGTAACAATAGTTTTTGTTTTGTTTTTCTGCCCTTTTTTTAATCTTTATTGTATTTTTTACATTACCCTTAGTCCCCTTAAACTGTTCTTCCCTCAGCAATCACATCACTGTTGTACATGTTCATGAATTCTTTTTCTTTTTTCCTCAATTGTTCCACCCCCTGACCTCCCCACAAGCAGCTGTCATCCTGTTCTCCATGTATGTGTTCCTTTTTAAAAATGTTTTTATTTTTTTTCACTGCCTTTGTTCATATACTTGGCTCATCCTTTGCAGTATTTTTTTCTTGTTCACCTAGAATGCAGGCATGTCCCCTGTGGACAATTTTCTGAGTAATACACAGCCAACTACAGTGACAGTATTTTCCTTTAATCTCTGGATGTCCTTTGAGAATTGATAAATGCAACTGGCAATCTTAGCAGGGTTCAAAGAGAGCTGTATTCAGGAAGCATAAGTGGAAATGTGGTCAGGAGAGCTTTCTCAAATCTCCATAAAATGTACTTTGTTGAACTGACAAGGCTGAGAAGCCAAATTACAAAAGGCAATTCTGTAGCCAAAACAGTGTGGAGATGTCCCCCTGGCTTTGTAGGACCTCTTTCCTAGCTGGGGAGGTGGCCATCTAGCTGCTTCAACTATATGTGGTCCTAATAGAATATCTGGGATACAGCATACTTTGGGCCAGTCTTCATAATTCCTTTCCTATGAGTTTCTAATTGAATTCCAGTGAAAAAGTTAAATACAGTAATAACACCAATCAATTTCTGATTATCATATGTCAGGAACTGTTGTAAGCACTGCTCCATGTATTACTAACGGCATCTGTATGGGGTAAATAGTATTAAAATTCCCATTTTACAGGTGAGAAAAGTGAAGTTTAAGAGAGAAGGTATTGCCATGTCCACACTATTAGTGCATTTGACACTAATAGGTTCAGTGTTCTCAGTACTTTGTATCCCCCTCGAGGTTAAGTGCAGATTAGAGCCCAAGCAGGGTAGAGAGGCCTCACCACTCTTGGGTATCACCATTCTTGGGTACTGGGAAGAACAAAACAGGAGAATTTTGATGTATGAGATGCTATCAAATACCAGGAACCATGTGATGCTCTTTATAGACTCCTTAAGATTTAATCCTGCCCTGGCTGGTGTAGCTCAGTGGATTGAGCGCAGGCCTGGGAACCAAACACCCACGGTTCGATTCCCAGTCAGGGCACATGCCTGGGTTGCAGGCCACATGCCTGGGTTGCAGGCCAGTTCCCAGCAGGGGACACACAAGAGGCAACCATACATTGATATTTCTCTCCCTCTCTCCTTCCTTTCCCCTCTAAAAATAAATAAATAAAGTCTTAAAAAAAGATTTAATCCTCACCACAATCCCTCTGGTAGTTCATTTTCATTATCTTTTTTTAAGATTTCATTTATTTATCTTTAGAGGGGAAGGGAAGGAGAAAGGGAGAGAAATATCAATGTATGGTTGCCTCTTGTGTGTCCCCTGCTGGGAACTGGCCTGCAACCCAGGCATGTGCCCTGACTGGGAATTGAACTGTGATCCTCTGGCTCACAGGCTCATGCTCAATCCACTGAGCTACACCAGCCAGGGCTATTTTCATTATCTTCATTCTGCATATATGGAAATATAGGTCTGGAGCTATTAGTATTTTCCCCAAGGACATTCATTTATTTATGTAACCACTCAAGAGTATTCACTGGACATCTACAAAGTATCATACCCCATGCTGGATGCTACAGGGAATGAAATAGGTGAAGTTACCTCTCAGGGAAAGAGAGGGACACTAATCAAATAGCCACATTAATGGGTATATGACTGCAAGTGTCACAAGTGCAGGCATGGTGCTCTACATGAGCATGTGCCTAATTACAAGAAGTAGCTAATGAGCTGAAATATATAGGGTACAACAAAGGTAGTAAAGAAGAAAGGGAGGACTATTTCAGGCAGATAGGAGAGTAAGTACTAAGACCCTCTGTGGAGGTGGGAGGTGAAGACCTATGTGGAGAGCTGAAAGACAACAGAGAGATGAGGGAGTGGTAGGGAGTCATGGGACCAGGCGAGCCTGAAGGGTTTGAGCCTGCAGGAGCAGGCTCAGTCAAGCCACTTGAAACCACAGTGCTGCCCCCAGTCTTGTTGTTTGCTCTGTCATCTTCCTTAGGACTGCAGGGTTTTCTGCAAAGTGGTCTGTAGTCTATTCCAGAGGTTGGGGGTAGGCTGAAGAGTGAGCATAGTGCAGGCAGAGGCTTATTCAGTGGAGGAGGAGAGGAAGGGTATCTGAACCCTCCCTGATAGGAAAAAATGGCTATGGCCAGGTAAAACAAGAAAAATAGTGTTCCTGTAAAGAAAAAAAATGCCAAGTGCGAAATAGAGGCCACATTCCCAAGGGCAGAGACAGTACACATGCATGGGGTGGATTTGTAGGGAAAGTTCCCGTTTTTATTCCTTTTTATCATTGGCTTTTTATTATAAAAAATAGAAAAATCTCTTCTAGGGACTGAGGCTTTAGTTAATCATTCTCACAAATCAGGATTTCTTGGAGGTCTGTGTGGGGTGGAGTACAAATGACTTGGAATCCTACAGTAGCCTCTTGTGTCTGGTGTAATTACTTTCCATCAGGTTGGACCCACTCCTCTCTGAGGGGCCACTTGCAGTATGGAGAATAGGAGCACAGGGAATTAGAACCTTAAATTAGAAACTAGACCCACTATTCAGTGGGTCCAGACATTATCGCCTGTCTAACTTTCCCTTAGAGACAAAACCTCACAAAGCAAATGCCATATAACACTCATTTGGGAATCTTCTATTCACTGACCTGGAATCTAGGTTCTTCTCAGTCCTTCCAATTTCAGGATATTCTACTCCACTGAACCCAGTCTCCACAAGACTTTGTCCCTTGTATAAGAATTCCTATCCATCAAACCTTATTCAATACTTAGATTGGGACACAAGAGAATTTGAATAGTGGGGATACATGTACTCGTTATCTAACTGCCGGTCATCCTGTGATGCTATCTTTCTATTCACCTGTGGCTCTGCAATCTCTGACCTCATATGTGAGTTGCTGGACCTCATGTAAATCCCAGTAACCTGTTACCAGCTATCTTTCCACCTGTACTTCTAATAATCAACAGATACCATCTGCCTGCCTACCTGTAGATATTCTAGAAAACTGAAGGCACTCATCTGCTTTTGTCTGTTATGATCTGCTTGAATGGCCACTATGGATACTGGATTTCATCTCAGCCTCTTACCAGCACTGCTTTCTTGCCACCTGTTCTCCATTCCATGGAACAGACAGCTTGTTTTGTGCTTATCTTTGAACATTTTTGTTAGGTTCTGATCTCAGAAGTCATGTGCCCTCTGACTCCTTGAAGCCTAGAAACTATATCCAAGCCATCCAGGCACTGAATAAAGCTGGTTGGGTTTCAGCTGGCCAGGCCATTTGAAGGCAGGACTGGATTTGTCTTGCTGCCCTAATCCTTGGTCATTGTTATTAATGGTAGATCATAGGCTTTCACTAATCCCCACCAACTATCCCCAGTATATTTGTTCTTCTGCCTAATTTCTTGTTTTGCTTTCTGGATCACCACACTTCTCTGGGGCTGCAATTTCCTGCCTAATCACTGCCACATGCCTCTTCTTTGGGGAAGTTCTTGTCCCTTAAATCTCGACTCTGACAGGGTTTTCCCGCCAAACTGAATGGACAGCCTTAAGCCACAAACCACCTTCTACCTGACTGTGAGTTGTGCATTTCCCCTGTCCAGACTCTATCTGGTTATGGCATTTCCTCTAGAACAGACTCTATCTGGTTTTGGTATTTGGACTACTGTTCTTACCATTGGGGTCAGTCTCAGTGCTATGTTTTGAGAAAGTTATTTAATTTTTATGAGCTTCAATTTTCTCTTCTGTTACTGGGGTTAATAACTGTGTCTATATTAAAGGGGCAGGAAAAGTAAGTTATAGTTTTGAGTACATAAAACACAGAATTTATTTTTATATTATACATTAATTACTGTATTATTTTTTTTTCATACAAACAACTGGGCACCTACTTTTGCCTACCCTGCACAGATTTATTGTGAAGATTAAAAGGTTGACATGAAGTATATTTTGAAAGAGTTCCTGGAAGACAGTGCACTCCTGACCAAGCTAGTCATTATTCCTCCTTCCTGTCTTTCTCCATTAGTGTGCTGTGAATGGGAATCTGGTTGGTCTAGGCTGATATTTCAGACTTACTCTCTCAGCCCTGAAGTGGTTGATTATATTAGCAGGATCACTTCTGATCTTTACTTTGTCTCCAAAGCACAGAACCTGTAGGAATTGGGATTTGCAAAGGACATAAACATTATCTAATCATCTAGTCATTATTTTATTCGTTCAAGAAATATTTATTAATTAGGTGCTCCAGGTAAGGCTGTGGGCTCAGTGCATTGCATGTCTTGTCTTCTGTACACAGCTCCTTAGTTTGGGCATTTCCCTGGGGCCAGAGTCCCCACACATAGAAAGCTTGGTCCAAATGTCCTACCCCAATAAGTTCTTCTTTTTGACCCAATTAATTTCCTGTCAGATAGTGTGGTCTGCAGAGGCATAGAAAGCTGAAATACTCCATACATGTCACATGTTCTCCATTCCTGCCAATGTCACCAGATCCAGAGTTGGTGTGGGAGAGAGGATTTAAACTGAATCCTCCCCACCCCACCTGTGTTTTCCAGCATCCAGGAGGCTCTTACTCATTTCTCATTCTTTCCTCCCCAAAGAAGGCTTGGTGATCTCCACCTTGCTGTCCTCTGGTCTGCAGCTCTGCCTGTGTCTTTCTGGGTCTCTAAGCCCTTCAAGGCAGCATCCCCATCTCTCTGAATTATCCATGTCCCTCACCAATCCAATGGTCTTGGTTATCATTATGCTAAGCAAGCACTCTGAGAAAAATGAAAGCAAGCTTTTTTTTTCCCCCTTCCTGGAATAAAACATAAAGCCAAAGTTCAATATATCTTAGGTCAAATTGGAAATATGATCAGATTTGGAAATACGTTCATAATTAAAACTGCCAAACTGAAAACTAGTTCTAAAAATTTGTTTCATTGGTAATGACGGAAACTATTTTAATGCATCGGATTATAGACAGTGTTGTTGCTTTTTTAAAAGAAATAAATTTTATAAAAGGATAGAATAATAGGCTGGAAAATAACTTATCCTAGGCAATGAGTAAGAAAGTTCCTCTGAAGGTTTTTTTTAAATTTTTCATTTATTCATTTTTAGAGAGAGGTGAAGAGAAGAAGGATGAGAGGGAGAGGATCATCAAAGTGTGGTCACCTCTCATGTGCCCTGTACCAGGAACCTGGCCTGCAACCCAGGTATGTGTCCTGACTGGAGATCAAATTGGTGACCCCTTGGTTCACAGCCTGCACTCAATCCACTGAGCTACACCAGCCAGAGCTCCTCTGAAGGTTTTCATGCCTTCATACTTTAAAAAAAAGTTTCAGCCCTGGATGGCTAACTTAATTGTTTGGTGCATCATCCCATACACTAAAAGATTGCTGGTTCAATCTATGGTCAGAGGACATATCTAGGTTGTGGGTTTGATCTCCAGTTAGGGTGTGTGTGGGAGGCAACTGATCGATGTTTCTGTCATTGATGTTTCTCTCTCTCACTTCTCCTCTCTCTAAAATCAATAAATATATCCTTGGGGGAAGATGAAAAAAGGTTTGAAAGGTCACCAGTGATAGGGGTGCTAAAAGGAATGATTGAGAGACAGACATGTCCTTTAGAAAATTTTGTTTTACTAATTTATCAAAGTTGATTGATTGACCGATTGATTGATTGATTGACAGAGAACTGATGATGCTTAGGAAGGGTGAAGAACTCTTTGATGACTTACCAGCTGACCTGTGTTGGCAAACATCCATCTGGTGCTTAAGTGAATGTTATCCTGGAGCCATCTAAGGACAGCTGAAAGGCTCAGATACATAGTGGTTGTTGTGAGCAGCCCTGGGAGGAGAGAGATAGAATGTAGACTCAATTGCAGGATCACTGGGGATAAAGGTCAAGTTGTTTCACCTCACTTTGTCGTGTTAGCTTAGATGGAAAGTTGGGTTAGAAGTAGATCATACACATAGAAAATGGCTGTAGCTATCCAGGGTAGCTTTTACAGGTAGTGTGGTTTTTGAGGAAGAAAGAATAGTTAAGGAGGATGGGTAGACAGAAATGAGGAAGTGGCATAGGCTCCCTGGGGGGCAGGGATCATTACTATCAGGAGTTTCATGCTGGAAAATCTTTCTTATATCCTACCACCAGTTGTTGCCAAAAGTCCCTGACCCAGCACACAGTGAGAATTGCTTCCCAAATGGGGCTTGGGCCTCCGTGGAACACAGGAAATGGTGTGGATATTGGGGAAATAATCAATGCTCTTGGGATGAAAACTATTCACATATGCTTGGACAACAAAAGCAAAGCAACAACCATACTTAATCTTTCTACTTTCTCACCGTCAGCTCCAGCTCGAAGCTTTGGTTCCCTGGCTCTTGCTAAAATGGCGCTGGGCTTCTCAGGTTAATTTTTGCTCAACACTGATTCTGCCCCACAGATCTCAGAGCCTGTTAGGCAACTGCGTGCTCTGGTTGTAACACAGTACCCTTTCCCACTCCTTCCACAGTCATTTTTGCCCAAGGGTTCTGCTGGCCCAGGTCTGAGATTAACAGCCATCAAAACCTCCTATAGGAAGCAAATGCACTGCTGGGTACCTTCTCAAGGTGAATTTATTGGATCCCTTTCCATGAAGATAGTGATGGAAGAGCCTAAGTTAGGTGTTCTCACTCTCTGCACCTCCAGTCAAGCATAGCCTCTGAAAAGAAAGATAAATTGGTGTCCTCCGCTAACCATAGAAAATGATAATTTTCTGCTTCATACCCAGACCCAGACAGGAAACCATTGATCATCCTGAACAAACATCCTTCTGTAAATCTTTATCTCTTCCAAAGAAAATTGGGAGGACACTGGCTTCTGACTCTCTTTCAGCAATTGCCTTCCTTTCATTCTTCTGGTCATATTTGTTTTCAAAGCCACAGCATACTAGAAAGTTCCATTCATTCAGGCAAAGGAACCCCAAACAATTTCCTATTTTAGCTTCAATGTGGCAAGCTTGAAAGTTTTTGTAATTCACTGGATTTGTAAGGTGCTTGACATTTTTCACCATGTGTGAGTGTGTCCTGTTGACTTATTTCTCATACTCCCTTTGCTATGTTTGGATTCAAGACTCCCACTCCTTCTCTTCTTTTAATTTACTCATTAATTTATTCATTTCACATGCAACCCATCATATGCCCATCATTGTGCAAGGATACTGAGCTATTAAAGTAGACCCGATGACAGATATGCATGTGCCTGAGGTTGACCCAAATGAAAGTTCCCTGGGCCTTAGCTTTTTTATTAGTGTCTTGTGAAATGTGCAGCTAAAGTAAAGAAAAACATTTTGGTGGGTTACATTTATGATCAAACTTATACCTTTTCAGTTCTAAAAATCATTTGAAATATTTAAAGCCTTAAACTTGGTATTTTTGGTTTTCTGAACACTTAGCACTGTTGCTGCTCCATCAATATATTGACTCAGGTTCATTTTTTAAAAAAAAATCTAGGTTATTATAATGTATAACTTTTATTAAAACCTTCCAATTATAATGCAAATTAGAGCAGCCCTGAAAGTTCTGTGAATCAAATCTACCACCTCACGCAAAACTGTGGTAGTTATTTCGTATTTGCACAAAAACCTTTAAATAGAAAGTGGGTTCATAAGCATACAGGGGCTCTGCAAGAGGCCCACCCACATGATTAAGAGGCACAATCTCTGTGTTTTACTGTTATATATAAATATAATGAAAATCCTTTTTTAAATTTTAATGTATTTTTAAATTTATTTTTATTATATTTTTCCATTAGTATTTAGTCACCTTATATCCCCTTCCCACTCAATCACCACCTTGTTGTCCATGTCTGTGAGTCCTTTTCCTTTTCGCTCTATCCCTCCTCCCCCAAACCTTCCCCCCTTAGCTGTCATCCTGTGGGATTTTTTTAATGTGGAGAAACAAATATTGATTCTTTTTTATTTCTATTTTTATTCTTCTTTCTGCACAATTGTCTTCATTTTCCCCACCACCACTCTCCCCTGCCCCCACCTACCCCCACCTCCCACCTTCAATCCTATCCCCCTTTCGCTTTTTCCATAAGTGCTTTATACATGTTCCTTGATGACCCTTCCCCTTCTTTTTATATGGATATCTCCTGAGCATCTTTTGAGTTTAAAGGTAACCAATACAATGCAGATGGTTCTTTTGTGTTATGTGTATAAAATACATACCTATGAACAGAGGAACATATCAGATTTTACTAAGAGGGCTGTTTAAATAGATATGAAAGTAATAAATTAAGAGTGATGTACCAAACTACCTTTACAGTGGGGAAATCAAGAAAACTCAATGCTTACTATGTGATTAATTCTAACCTTACTTATAATAAAATAAAATTGGCATTATATGTCTCCTGATCTTATGTGCTAAATGGGACAGGATATGGCTTTTATAGTAGTTCTATCAAATAATCCACAGCATGACTCTAATCCTGAGACAACACAAGTCAAAGGATAATCTACAAAACCAACCAACCAACCAACAAGCAAAAACAGTTTGACTCTTCCAAAATGCCAAAATCATGAAAGAGAAAGACTGTCCTTTAAGGAAGACTGAATAGAAGACATAGTCCCAGATTAGAGTCTGGATCAGAAATAGAAAAACATACAGATTAAAAATCTGTGGAGGAATGAAGGAGAAGGGTGAAGTCAAAGAATATGTATGAAGACCCATGGGCAGACAACAGGGGGAGGGGACTGAATATGGGAGGTGGGGAGGTGGGTAGGACAGGGGAAAGTAATGGGAGAAAAATGAAGATAACTATAATTGAACAATAATAATAATTAAAAATATATATCTACAATCTATCTATCTATCTATCTATCTATCATCTATCATCATTTATCTAAACTTTTCCTCTATCTCCTTAGCTCCTAAGGACATTTTCTTACATAACTATTACACAGTTATCAATTTAAAAAATTGTACACTGATAAAATAAAATTATATAAATTTCTATTTACATTCCAATTTTGCTAGTTGCCCCATTAAAGCAGGGATTTGCAAATGCATTCTACCTATCATCTGTTTTCATAAGTTTTATTGGGATAAAACCACGTCCATTTGTTTACATGTTGTCTATGGCTGATTTCATTTTATAATCACAGAGTTGAGAAGTTGCAACAGAGAACATAAGGTCCATAAAGCCTAAAATATTTATTGTCTGGCTCTTTACAGAAATAGTTTTCCAGCCTCCATTCTAGAGCTATTCTTCTCCAGTTCCATTTAGGGTTGTACAAAGCACTCAACTGTCAGGTCTTCAACATTTCCTTTATTCTGTATTAGCTCCTCATCTTCTGTGTTTCTTAATGTTGGAATTTTTTTAAGAGCATAAGATAGTTATTTTGTAGAATTGCACTCAACATATTTTTGTCTGATGTTCCCTCGTATTTAAGTTCAGGTTATGCATTTTGAGCAGGAATAGCACTGAAGTGATTATATTACATTTTTTAGTGCATAATATCAAGCATGTTAATATTAATATCAATATTAATTTTCCATTATTTGTTCCTTGTTTTGTTGTTATATGAAAAGTGACATATTCTTCTTATTATTTTAATTGTTTTTAGTTATACCGAGAAATAATTGATGTACATCACAGTGTAAGTTTAAGGCATAAAGCAGAACAGTTTGATTTAGGTATATTATAAAAGTATTACCACAAAAGTTTCAGCTAACACCTACCTCCTTTAGATAGATATAATAAAAGAATAGGATGAAAGGGGAAAAAAAGTCCAATGATGAGAACTCCTAGGATGGCTTTCTTGCAATACTCTTAATACTGCTTTTGGTCAGTTAGCTAAGTAGTGCCCAACAGAAGGAAATATATTTGGCTGTATTTTGTCTAAATGATATCATTTGGAAAATTAGTAGCATTCAAATATGGGCTATATATTAGGTAACAAAAATCTATCAATATTAAGTTTCCATTATTTGTTCATTGTTTTGTTGTTATATGAAAAGTAATGTTTTTGTTCCTAGACAATTTTAAATAAAGTATTTAGATATATAGGGTAATTAAAATAGCACACACATATATCAAATAACTCAGCACACACATGCACACATACAATGTATATGTGAAAAATGCTACCACATGAGAGAAATGAGGTTGAGTATGAAGGACATTGTTTTCTTAGTACTGTGAGGAACTTTCATGGTGACTTTATTGGCTGATAAGAGGGCTCCTACAGGGATGAACCTGGGCCACTGCCACATTCCCAGACATGGTTTTTACCCACCATCTGAATAAAATTGATTTTTACTTAATTGAATAGAATGCTTCAACACAGTTTTGATTTACCCATGAAAGCTGCAACTTCAAAATCACTTACATGAATAAAAAGCAAAGAAAGAGAACTAAAAGTGACAGTAAGAAATTTTAAGAGAATTGAAGTAAGCCAAAATATATTGCTTATAGAAATAATGTAAATGATTAGAGTAATATCTCAGGCTCAAAACACAAAAACAACCTGTAATATAAGCTATTTGCAAACAGAGAGGTCTGAATGAAAATATGAGAAGAAACAAAGAATAGATGACTGGTTGCCAGAGGTTAAGTGTGTAGAAACTAGAGAGAGGCTGATAAAAATGTACAAACATTATTTATTTATTTATATTTTTTATTGTTGTTCAAGTACAATTATCTCCATTTTTCTGCCACCATATCTTACAATATTCAAGTGCTGGAAGCAACCTAAGTGCCCATCAGTAAATGATATAAAAAATTATGGCACATTTACAAAATGAAATACTGTTCAGCAGAAAAAAAAAAGAAAGGAGCTCCTACCTGCTGTGAAAGTATAGATAGAACAGGAGAGTATTATGCTAAGTGAAATAAGCCAGGCGGCAAAAGAGAAATACCATATAATCTCACCCATAAGTTGAACCCAATCAACAAAACAAACAAACAAACAAACAAACAAATATAACCAGAGACATGGAAATAAAGAACAAAGCATGAAAACTTTAGTTATAAGACAAATAAGGTAGGAGTATCTAATGTATAAAATGATAACTATAATAATAACACTATGTTGTATAATTAAAGTCCCTAAAAGAGTAACACTTAAATGTTCTTTCCAAAAAAGTGTAAATATGTCCAATGATGGATGTGTGAATTAACTTGATGAGAAGAATCCTTTCATAGTATATACATATATCGAATCATCATGTTGGATGCTTTGAATATCTTACAATTTTATTTGTCTATTATACCTCAAAAAAAGCTGGGAAAAAATTTCCAAAGAGAAGAGCAGCAATAGATTAATCAAATAAAAAGATAGAAAGCAGATGTAGCAAAATAAGAGTCAAAAGAGAAAAAAAAGGCAAGAACATAAAAAGATACTGAGAGTAATTTTATAATTAAAAATGAATAAGTTACAATGAATATATAACAAAACATGAATAATAAAACATTGAACAATATAAATAAAAAGCTGTTAGAAACAGGAGGGGAAATCAACAATACCATAATTAGAAGAGTTCAAAACACAAATTTCAGTCTTTGAAACATTAGGAACGCAAAAAAAATGTTTAAAAGATATAAAAAATTCCATTCATTAATTTTTATTTATAGGTATATATCAATTATATAATTATAGAAAATACATGTTTTGATGTCAATGTTATATTTATACACAGACATTATACCCAATACTAAAAAAGAATCCCACTGATATTGAGTAGAATTTCTACTCATCACAATTTACTAATTGTAATGCAAAAAACCAAATACTTAATACTAAATAACAACTTTTGAAGAAAAACAGTCAGTAAATAATTATAAAGACAATTAGTATATTTAAAACTAAATAAAAAATAATTAAGCAAAAGCTGTAAGCATTTATTTTCTAATTTTTAATTTGATTGAAGCAAAAAACAAAATAAACTTTACATTTAAAAAATAACTAGAATCAAGCAATTATCACAGAGTAGATTATCTCACACAAAGCTATCCTCAAGAAAATTTATATAATTATACAGTTTACTATTGAAAGTGAAAAAGAAATCAATAAAATACATTTTCATTTAATTCTAAAAACAAAGAACAGTTAAAATTTCCTAAAAAATGACTAGAAAACACTTGATAAAAAATCTAAATTTAATGAATTAGGATAAGATGCAAAAAATTTTGAAACAAAAATATTTAAAAAAACAAATCCAAGATTTGATTCATAGAAAAGAGCAATAGAATAAATAGATCTTAAGCTGTATAAAATATGGCAAAAGTAAAAACAAAAAATATATAACATTATGCAGGCAAAGAAGAATTTATACACAGACATGAGAATGACTGAAATAATTACAGTGAGATGAAATTTGTCATTATAAGCTTAATAATGTGCAGTTCACTGATAAATGTGTGACTTTCTAGAAAAATGTAAATTACATTTATTCAAGAAAAGTTAAAAGAGGCAAATAGGTCATTAACTGTGATAAAAATGATAAAATTTGTCCAAGAACTTCCTCCAAAACTAATGTTAAAGCCAAATAACTCTTTGAATTTTAAACTATCAAAATATAAGAAACGAATGCAAACTTGTCAATTAGATATCTAAAAATAGCATAAAACTGATGCAAAATTTGAAGAAAATGACTAAAAGAAAAGGTGCAATTCAATGTCACTATGAATGTCTCTGCATATAAAAATAAATGAAATATTTTAAAACTTTAAAAATAATATGCTATAGACATGCAAGGGTTAATTCCAATAAAAAAGAAAGACATAGAAATTATAAAAATTTAAAATCCCTGACTATGTTACTTTTAATAGGAAAAATAGTCCAATATAATTATCAGAAAGATTATCAAAATGTTTTTGATGAAAACTTGCATCAAATATATTATTTTATTTATTTTTTATATTTTTATTGAATTTACTGGGGTTATACTGGTTAATAAAATTATATAGGTCTCAAATGTACAATTCTACAATATGTTACCTGTTTATTGTATTGTGTGTTCAAAATCCAGAAACAGCCCAAGTGCCCATCAGTAGATGAGTGAATAAAAAAGCTGTGGTGTATTTTCACAATGGACTACTAACTCAGATATAAAAATAGAAGAAAATCTTACCTTTTGGAAAAGCATGGATGGACCTGGAGAATATTGTGCTAAGTGAAATAAGCCAAATAGAGAAGGATAAATATCATATAATTTCACTTTTATTAAATATATTTTATTTACTTATTTTTAGAGAGAGGAGAAGTGAAGGATAAAGAGAGGGAAACAATTTGTGGTTGCCTGTCATACGTACCCTATTGGGGACCAGACCCAAAACCCAGGCATATGCCCTGACTGGAATCAAACCTGTGACCCTTTGGTTCAGAGGCCAGGGCTCAATCCACTGAGTTACACCAGCCAGGGCTAATTTCACTTTTATGTAATATAAAATAAATCATTTTAATGCAAAGCACTAGGAGTTAAGAATAAGTGCTCAGTTTGAAATTCATAGCCACCTTTATGTTTAAGTGACATCCTAGTGATACTGCACTAGAGCCCCAAATGTGGTAGGGTGCTTTGCTGTTGAAGATTGCTATGACCAGTGAAAGAAGCCAGAAAAAATTAAAAGGACATACTCATAAGAAAATGTGATGTGGACAAGGGTTCGCAGTGTCCGAGTCATTATGGATGAAATGATACATTCACACTGACTACCGAGTCCTGTGGAGGAAAAGGGACAGCATAGCTTTTCTCTCAAAAGGAGCAAAAAGCCTTGGCCCTTGCCGTGACTAGCCTTTATTGGGTTTCTTGGAACATTACATAATGGTCCTCATTTACTATCCACAGGTTGCTTTAGGTAATTACCTTTTACAGAAAACAAAGGAGCCAATGCTCTAATCACATCACAGAAGAGGGATATTTGCAAATGAAAAGGGAAAAGTGATTGAACTGGTTACACTTGTCCTTGGAAGGTTTAGCATGGATTGTAGGAAGTTATTTTGCAGTAAATGTTTGCCACAAGTCTGGTGAGGAAGTTTTTAGCAAAAAGCAAGACTCAAAGCAGCCAAGGCACATACAATGCAGGCCTAATTCCCCACAGGAGAACCTATCTGTGGGTGTGAGTCCTGTGCATCTATCTCCAAGTAGGAGCTGGGCCCACACCACGCAGAACAGTCTCCTACAAAAATGGAAAAGGAACAGGCAATTAAATACTTGGCAAATCAAAAGAACTTATTCAATAAATTCAGAAATAGTGAAATAATGTAAAAAAGTTAGTTTATATATAATTACTTTTAAAATTTTATTTTGCAACCCAGAAGTAACCATTTGGAAATTTTCAAAAATTTCTCTCCAATATCAGATAGATTACAAAATAACAGTAATTTATCTGCAGGATTCTTTTCAGCAAAACCATAAATTTTTCCTGGAGAAAATGAGCACTTCGTATGCCTTATATCATGTAACTTTCATAACTAGTCTGTGAGGTAGGTACTATCTTCATTTCACACACAAGAATACTAAAGTTCAGAGTAAATCAGTAACTTGGCCAAGGTCACAGAGTTGAACTATTACATGGTATGCAGTATTTGGGACAATTACATACAGTTACGTTCCACTTGAAGACATTTTGATTAATGATTGACTGTATACATGACAGTGGCCCCATAGATTACAACGGAAATGAAAAATTCCTATTGCTTAGTGATAGCTTTGGCATCATAATGTCATCATGCAATGACCTGTTTGCAATGGTACTGGTATAATCAAACCTACTGTGCTTCCAGTCATCTAAAAGTATATAGCACATACAATTATGTACAGTCCATATATTATAATGATAATAAAATGAGGATGTTACTGATTTATATATTTACTATATTTTTATCATTATTTTAGAGAGTATTCTTTCTACTTACAAAAAATTTTGCTATAAAACAGTATGCTGCATTACACTGGCAGGGACCTCATACATCTCTTGTTTTTGTGTCTCTTGAGTGCATCATTTTCTCTTGCGCTTGATTTGATCTTATGTCATTTTGTATAGTAACATGCTGTTCAAGTTTTTGGCCTAGGCTGTAATATTTAGGAATACATCATATTTTTTGAAGATGCACTTCTCCCCGCCCAAATTTGGGAGAAATAATGGTTGTTAATGCTGCTGTTGAGTTCTATTTACCTTTACATTGGTGAAATACTATGTTATTTATGTTATTAAATATCTTACCACATTTTTTGCTTCAAAAAATGTTTTCCCTATTTTCCTCCTCTAAAACCTAGGTGCATCTTATGGTCTAAAAATTGTGATAGTACACTATATAGCCTAGATGTGTAGTAGGCTATATCATCTAGGTTTATGTAAGTGTACTCTATGATGTTCACATAACAAAACTGACTAATGATGCATTTCTCAGAAGCCATCCACATCACTAAGTGATGCATGGCTATAATAGAAACATGTTGTAACTAATACAGGGAAAGACAATAACAAAGGGAAACCCCAAAATATTCAACAAAGCATCTAAAAAATATATATGATAAAGAGATTTTTATAGTCACAGTGGGAAAAAATTGCTTATTTTTAAAATTAGCAATTGGTACACCACTAGAGTAAAACATAATTTAGATACTCACTCCACAATATACACCAAAATTTTTTGATGAATTATGAAGTAAGTGATAAATAAAAGCATAGATACAATCAAACAATAGCCAATACATGTTAAATACTACTCTGAGGGAACCCTCTAAGAATAACATCAAAGCCAGGAACAATAAAGAAAATCCTTAATAGACTTTACTAAATGAAAATAGAAAAGTTGACTAGAAAGAAGTAGAAAACTGAAGAAAATATATGACAGGCAAAGAGTCTATACATTTAATCTTAAAATAAAACAAAATCTCTTGCAAATTAATAACTAAAAGATTACTAAAATATACTAAGCTACTTTTAGGTATCTATTGTCAGGATGGGCAGAGTAGGACAAAATGGCAGCTGGACTACAATACAAATGGCGGCTTGACTACAATCCAAAATGGCGGCTGTCATCAAACCAGAGAACCAAAAGGGTGAGCTTTGCCAAAGCGAATATCCGCATAGCAACCTGAGCCCGAGAAAAACCACCAGTGATGTGTTGCTGCTTTGTTCAAAGAGGACCAATCGCCAGCTCCCACAGAGAGCCGACGAAAATAAAACCCCACCACATTCCCTGCTCAGGTGGCAACTTCTCTGGCCTCACACTTTGTGGACTGTAGAATATCACCCAGGTGTGCAAACCCCAATAAAGTTCTTTATTGCCTGACTTTGTGGCTGATTGGCATTTCTTTCTCGGTGGAGCCTGAGGAAACCTTTCATGTATATGCTAGGTAAAAAAGGAGAAATGTGAGCTCAGATAAGTTTGTTCTCCAAAATATTATTTGTAAACTCCAAAATTAAGACAGGAGAGACTAAATATCTAAAAATAGATAATCTGTACTTTATTTTTCTCCTCTTTCTTTTTAAAATTGTTTTTCAAGTACAATTGTCACCATTTCCCACTCTACCACCACTCCTACCCACCCCAGCCATCCTCATCTCTTACCCTTGATCCTACCCTTCTTTGACTTTGTCCAAATGTCCTTTACACATGTTCCTTGGCGATCCTTCCCTCTTAATCCCCCATTATCCCTTTCCATCCCTCTTCTGGTTGCTGTCAGTTTGTTCTTTATTTCCATGTCTCTGGTTATATTTTACTTGCTTGTTTGTTTTGTTGATTAGGTTCCACTCATAGGTCAAATCATATTGTATTTGTCTTTTACCACCTGACTTATTTCACTTAGCATAATGCTCTCCAGTTCCATCCATGTTGTCTCAAAGGGTAGGAGATCCTTCTTTTTTCTCTGCTGTGTAGTATTCCATTTCATAACTGTGCCATAGTTTTTTGATCAACTCATTTACTGATGGACATTCAGGTGCTTCCAGCACTTGGCTATTGTAAATTGTGCTGCAATGAACATTGGAGTGCATAGGTTGCTTTGGATTGGTGTTTCAGGATTCTTAGAGTATAATCACAGCAGTGAAATTGTCAGGTCAAAAGGCAGTTCCATTTTTAGTTTTGTGAGGAGATTCCACACTGTTTTCTACAGTGGCTACACGAGTCTGCATCCCCACCAACAGTGCAATGGGGTGCCCTTTTCTCCACAATCTCATCATCACTTGTCATTAGTAGATTTGTTTTTATTTTTTTAAAGATTTTATTTACTTATTTTTTAAGGAAAAGAAGGGAAGGAGAAATACAGGAAGAGAAACAGCAATGTGTGTTTCTCTCATGCGCCCCCTACTGCGGACCTGGCCCTCAACCCAGGCATGTGCTTTGACTGGGAATTGAACCCGTGACCCTTTGGTTTGCAGGCCAGTGCTCAATCCACTGAGCTGGTGCAGCCAGTGCTGCTGATTTATTTATGATGGTCATTCTGACTGGCATGAAGTGGTATTTTATTGTGGTTTTAATTTCATCTCTGGTGGCTAGTGATGTTGAGCATCCTTTCATATGTCTCTGGGCCTGAGCCCTCTCTATGTCCTCCTTAGAGAAATGTCTGTTTAAGTCCTTTGCTCATTTTTAAAAATTGGATTGTTTGTCTTCCTGGAGTGGAGTAATGTGAGTTGTTTATATATTTCAGAGATCAAACCCTTGTCTGAAGTATCACTGCAAATGTATTTTGTCATACAGTTGGTTCCCTATTAATTTTGCTAATATTTTCTTTAGCCATGCAGAAGCTCTTTATTTTGATGAAGTCCCATTTTTTTATTCTTTCCTTTATGCCCCTTGCTCTAGGGGACATATCCGTGAAAATATTGCTGTATGGAATCTCTGAGATTTTTGTGCCAGTGTTCTCTTCTAGGACTTTTATTGTGTCACACATTCTTTTTAAGTCTTTTATTCACCTTAAATTTGTTTTTGTGTTTGGTGTCAGTTGGTACTTGAGTTTAATTTTTTTTTTTTTTGCATGTACCTGTCCGGGTCTCCCAACACCATTTGTTGAAGGGGTTATTTTTACTCCATCTTATGCTTCTGCTCCCTTTGTTGAATATTAATTGATCATTGAGACTTGGGTTTATTTCCGGGATCTCTATTCTGTTCCATTGACCTATTGTCTGTTTTTATGCCTGCACCAGGCTGTTTTGATTACAGTGGCCTTATAATTTAGTTTGATGTGAGGTATGGTGATCTCTCCTACTTTGTTCTTCATTCTCAAAATTGTTGTGGCTATTCAGGGTCCTTTATGGTTCCACCTAAGTTCTTGAAATGTTTGTTCTATATCTGTGAAATAATATGTCCTTGGTATTTTAATAGAGATTGTATTGAATCTGTAAATTGCTTTGGGTAGTATGGACATTTTGATGATGTTAATTATTCCAATCCATGAACATGGTATATGCTTCTATTTATCTGTGTCTTCCCTAATTTCTTTCTTCTGTATTGTGTAGTTTTGTTCTTTTAGTCTCTATGTAATTTCATTCTGCTCTGATCTTAGTTATTTCCTTCCTTCTACTTGCTCTGGGCTGTCTTTGTTGTTGTTTCTTCAGTTCCTTTAGATACAGGGTTAGGGTTAGGTTGTTTATTTCAAATGTTGCTATCTTTTTTAGGTAGGCCTGTATTGCTATGAACTTCTCAGGACTGCCTTCACTCTGTCCCATAAGTTTTTGACTGTTGCGAGTTCATTTTCATCTGTTTTCAGAGTTTTTAAAATTTCTTCCTTGATCTCATTCTTGACCCATTCATTGTTTAATAACATGCTCTTCAATTCATTAATTTGAGTGTTTTTGATTTTTTCCCTTGAGGCTGGTTTCTAGTTTCAGTCACTTGTGGTCAGAGAAAATGCTTGATATGATTTCAATTTTCTTGAATTTGTTGAGGCTTGTTTTGTTTCCTGTCATGTGATCTATCTTTGAAATTATCCCATGTGCATTTGAAAAGAATATGTGTTTTTGCCTCTTTGGGATAGAAGGCTGTATATATATCAGTTAAATTCATTTGATCTAAGACATTGATCAGTGTCACAATATCTTTGTTGATATTTTGTTTGTAATATCCATTTATTTTTCACAGTGGGGTATTAAAATTTCCTAGTATAAGTGTATTGCTATCTATATATTTCTTGATGTTCTCTAAGATTTTCCATACATATATTTGGGTGCTCTTATGTTGTGTGCATATATGTTTATAATGTTTATGTCTTCTTGATGGATTCTTTCCTTGAGTATTGTGAAGTGTACTTCTGGATCTCTTCTTATGACTTTTGTTTAGAAGTCTCTTTTTTCTGATACAAGTACTTCTACCCCAGATTTTTTTTTAATTTACTTGGAATATTTTTTTTCCTACCCTTCACTTTCACTCTGTGTATGTCTTTTGTTCTGACGTGGGTTTCTTACCAGCAACAAACGTGTGGGCCATGTTTTCTTATCTATTTAGTTATTCTTTTTTTGATTGGAGCATTTAATTCATTTACATTTAAGGTTGTTGTTATTAATAGGTAATTGTTAATTGCCATTTTTATACCCGTGTTCCTCTCTTTCCTTAAAATTGTCCCTTTAGCATCTCTTATAGAGCTGGTTTGCTGGAGATGTATTCTTTCAGCCTTCTTATGTCTGGGAAACTCCTTATTTCATCTTCCATTTTAATTGAGAACCTCTCTGGGTAGAGTAGTCTTAGTTGCAGGCCTTTGTTTTTCATTTCTTGGAATATTTTTTGACATTCCCTTTTGGCTTGGAGCATTTCCTTTGAGACGTCAGCTGCTAGCCTTATTGGGCTCCCTTGTATGTTACTTCCTGTTTCTCCCTTGCTGCTTTTAAGATTCTCTCTTTGTCTTGGAATTTTGCCATTTTAATTATTAGGCTTCTTGGAGTGGGCCTCTTTGGGTTCAACTTGATTGGGACTCTGTGTTTCCTGGATTTCTGTGACTTTTTCTCTAATCATATTAAGGAATTGTCTCATCATTGCTTTTCAAACAGGTTTTCTATCCCTTATTCTTCTCCCTCTGGTATCCCTACCCTATGGGTATTACTACATTTCATGTTCTCCTGCATCTCCCTTAATCCCGCTTCATTCTTTTGAGTCTTTCTTCCTTTTCTTGCTCTTTCTGGGAGGTTTTTTCTACCTTGTTTTCCAGGTCACTGATTCTATCCTCTTCTTCATCTAGACTGATTTTGATTCCTTCTACTGTGTTTTTCAATTCAGAAAGTGTACTCTTCATTTTTTCTCGGATCTTGTTGATTGTTTCAATGTCCTTTCCATGCTGGTATAATTTGCAATAAGTTCTTTTTAGCTTCCCTATAGTTTTTGGTAATTCTCTGTGAGCTCATTGAGCTTCCTTATAACCATTGCTTTGAACTCAATACCTTATAGTTGACTTGCCACTATTTCACTTAGCATTCTTTCTGATGATTCCTCCTTTTCTTTCATTTGGGGGTGGTTTCTTTGTCTTCCCATTATTTGTGAGACTCCTTCTTAAATTGATCTCCTGGAATTTGTGGTATGAACTTGTATGGTAGAAGACCTGTGAGATTCAATGGTGCAGTTTCCCTTATCTCCTGAACTTGATATTTTGGGATTCCTTTTATGTTATTTATGTTGGCTTTCCAGGTGTAATTAGGTTTTGATTGTTGTTGGGTCATTCTTTGATGTGTCCTTCCTTCTAGTTGGTTGACTGAGGTTCACTCCTCCCACAACGTGTTGTATGCTGTTGTTCAGGTTCTCCCAGAACAAAACCACAAACCTCAACCAACAAATCCACATTTACAAAAATATCCCCCCTCCCCGAAATCCCACTATCAACAGCAAATGAACCAGTATTAATAAATGTGTAAAGAGATTAAGACTATTATAAGAAAGAGAAAAATAAACTATAGTATTAAATCTATTACCTTAATATGCACAAACTGGACAAGAAACTAATGTTAAAAAGCTATGCAGGAAAGAAAATATCTCTAATTACGGAGAAGACCACAGTGGATTTCATTTCAATAGCCTCTAGTGTTTATCACAGTTTTCCTTCTGGATCTACCTCTGATGATGTCAGATGTTGATCCTGTCTGACCTTAGGCAGCCTGCTCTGAAATTGCCAGGGTTCTATTGTCTGTGGTTGTCTCCTTCAGTTGTCAATTTAGTCATTCTGCACTCAGTAGTCAGGCTTAATCCCCATAGGGCAGGGGAGAATCAATCCTGGGGTTGGGGTTATTGTTTCTCCTCAGGCTACCACTGCTCAGAGGGGAGTGGGTCACTGAACAAGATGGTGATGGCTCAGCACCAGCATCCCTGTGGCTACTCTCAGTTCTCTCTCCAAAGTGTCTATTTCAAGTTTCTGCTCAAGCATCTCTCATCCACTCTGCTGCCTCCTTTGCCAGGGATCTACTGTCTGTGGCTGTCTTCTTAGGTTGTTAATCTACTTTATCCACTCAGCAGTCAGGCTTAAGCACAACAGAGCAAGGGCAGAGTTTCTCCTGGGGACAGGGCTGTTGTTTCTCCTAAGGCTGCTGCTGCTAGGAGGTGAGCAATCTGCTTGAGCAGGAGGGCTGCTGCCTATGGGGTATGACTCAGCACTGGGATCATGGGGCTACTCCTTCAGTTCTGCCTCCAGAGCTTGGACCCTAGTCTTTATTCAGGCATCTCCAGTGCACTCTGCCTCCGCCTTTGGCAGATCCCCAAGAAAGTGGCTGAAAATGAGAATTTGTGCATTGACCCTTTAAATGACTCTGAGTCTCTAGCCATTTGTTTCTGGCAGCAAGAAATCCTGCCGATTTTCGCCATTGGTTGTTTTCTGTGTACTTTTTGGGCTCTGGTGCTCTAGGCTGGGGATCCCAGCTTAGGATTTAAGACCCCACACTTCTCAGGAGGATCCAACAAATTGCTTAATTATCCCTCCTGTGCTGCCACCTGTGAATGCCCAGCCAGCCCTCTCGAGTCTCCACTGCACTTCTTACTAGTCAGTTAGTGCTAAAGATGATTCTTCTGTCAGTCTGATGTTACTAGGCTTCTCTCTAAATATTGCTCAGTTGCTTGTTCTGGGTGATTTGTCCACATTTAGTTGTAATTCTGGGTTGGTCCTGGCAGGTGGTTAGTGTGGCTGCCATTTACTTCTCCACCATCTTGCCTCTCTCTATTACCTGTACTTTAAGTTATGGTACCTAAATGTTATATGGCACAAGTCAACCATTAAGAATACTATCAAGAGTGCTTGAGAGAGAGCCAGGTCAACTGATCCTTCCTTCTCCAGCCAAGCAGGATTTGAGCAGCACCAGGAGACACCTGGTTGCTTGAAGTTGCAGGGAGGGGAATAAGAACAAAGAGGCAAACACACAAGGGCCATGATCACTCATGGAGTCTGTGGTCACTAGCTTGGGAGAGTTGAGAGCCCCGCAGTGTTGCACAGTGACCCTGATAGTCACCAGTTTGCCTGGAGGATTGGGCTGTACTGAGCAGCAGGCTTGAGTAGGAGGAATTTCTCAAAAAGTAAAACTGTTTGGGGGAGTCTCCTGTGACAGCCACTTGGCTTATTCCCCACCCAGTCAAGTGGCAATCCCAAGGTTGAGCAAAAGGCCCTGCATTCCCCATAGCACTGGGAAGGGGTAGAGACCAAACCTGCACGATCTAGGCAGCCTGGCCAGGCATGTCCACACACTAGCACTTGCACTCCAGCCCACAGAGATAACCCACTATGAAACAGCGCTCTGAAGAAGACCTGCATCCCCCCCATGTAAGGTGCCCAGGAGAGGCGGCAGACTAGGCGGCTTACAAGACTGGCTGAGCACACATCAGGAAGGCAGAAAGGCCACAACAATAGCCCCTCAGCCTTCTACAGCAAGCAAGTCCAGAAAAACCATTTTGGCCAATTTGAAACCAAAAAGAGGTGTTTTTTTATCTTAAAAAATTATTATTGTTTGATCTTTCAATACCTTTTCCTCTCTTTCCTTCTTCTTGTTTATTCCTTCTTTTTTCCCAATTTTATCCCTTCTTCCTCCCTTCTCCTACCATTTTTTATAAATTCCCACAAATGAGACAAAAAACTTGGAACTGTGAAAGGACCAGAGTTGGGTCCAAAGAAGGGGCATCCCAACAGTTGAGACAGTGAGACAAATTTCACTTTCCTATTGCAGAGAAACTACAAGCTACTGCATATTTGTATTATCATTTTTTTTATTATCCTTACATCTTTAATTTAATACTAATTTTGTCTTTCTCTTCTTTCTGTATAGTCTTCTTTGCTTGGCTGGTTATATTGTACCATTTGACAGGTTTCCCCTGTTGTCTCTTCTACAGTGTATTGCTAATTTACTGTCCTTCATGACACTTGTGTTCCTTTAGCGCACTACTCAAAGTTCTATACCCCCTATTCATGTTATCCAGATCACAAAGATTGTGTCATAGTATTGTTGCCCTAATATTATTGTAAATAATAGCTGTTCCATACAGTTGTAAATACAACACCATTTCCAGATCTTAGCCCACTTCAAAGTTTCCTGAACTGTATTACTGTAGTGGTTAATTCTATTCTCTTATACACTACACCTACTTACTATCCTTTATTGTCACCTTACTTCAGAATCTGACTTCCCACAACCTCACTGCTTTCTAGATCCAACTCACAATCCTTTTCTCCCCAACAAGAGTTTTATATTTTTTCCATCCTTTCTTAAGAGTGGCTAGTTTGGTTGAAGATCATGGTTAATATTGTACATAGCCAAAGAATCTCTTATCTCTTCTCTACTGGCTGCTACTCTAAATACAATAGAATACTCTTCTGCTGTCATAAGCCATTTTGCCTTCTCCTCCAACTGATCACAAAAAAAGAGGAAGTGGAAGTGGTCAATACCAGAATATCCACTGGAAGAGAAAACCCAACAACAAAGGATCTACCAACAAATAACAACAGAAAAAGGTGAAGGAGGGAGTGGAAACCACACAAACCTCAATCCAGGAACTATCCGGAAATAAAACTAAACAATGGGGAAACTATTCAGTACAAACAATTGAACAAGAGCAAGAGAGAATCCTCAAAACCTTGCACACACAGAAGAACTAGCTTCAACACAACCTGGCTTCACCAGCAAAATAAATTACAAGAGGTCATGAAAAAAGTGACCATCAGTTAGCCAACTGGTGGGAACGATGCACAAATGAAAGACCCCAAAACAATCAAAACCCAAAGACAAACACAGAGCCAACCTAAAGGACAGCCCAAGACCAGTGAGCTTGGGAGATCAAGGAGACCACACCACTAAATCTCACAGGTATTCTACCACAGGAGCACACACCAGGGAGCCAGAACAACTCAATTTAAGAAGTTGAAGCTAACAAAAAGAGTTTCACAAACAATGGGAAGACAAAGAAACAATCCCCAAATGAAAGGAAAGGAGGAAGCCTCAGAAAGAATGCTAAATTAAATGGAGTAAGTCAGCTATCAGATATGAATTCAAAGCACTGGTTATCAGGAAGTTCCAAGACCTCACAATCAGCTACCAGAAACTACAAGGGAACTACAATGAACACAGTGCAAAATATATCAACATGAAAAAGGAAATAAAAACTATCAACAAGGACCAAGAAGAAATAAAGAATACAGCAACTGAACTGAAGAACACAGTGGAAGGAAACAAAAGCAATATCAATGAAGCAGAAGATCACATCAGCAAGTTGGAGGACAAAGTAGAAAAAAAATCCAGAAAGAGAATGAAAAGGAAAAAAGGCAGGGGTGGGGGATGGGGAAGATAGTGATGGAGTAGAACAGAGCAGATTCCAGCTCCCGTAGGTGTGAGTGAAAATCCTGGCAGATCTGCTTAGGAACAGTGCAATCAACTAACAGATCCACAGCATTTATGAAATTGGGAGAGCAGCAATTGTGGTGGACTCTGAGGGACCAGTCAGCGGCAGGTCAGTGGGGTCTTGGGGAGTTGAGTGGAGACACGAGCAGTGGCGGCAGGCTGGCGCCCATGGCCAGGCGGCCCTGGTGCTGCCACCACCAAGGCCCTTTGGGGTTCAGAGGCATCAGTCTGGGACCAGTGCTGGAGGCATCATCCATGAGAGCCTGGGCACCCAGCAGCCTCGGTAGAAGACCAGTGCTGGTAATCAGCTTCCTCCCTCCCCATCTAAGCAACGCCAGGCACAGAGCCTGTCTGCTTGAGTTTCAACTGTGGACTCTATGGTCACCAGCCCAGGAGAATTGAGAGGGGCATTGTTGCCACAGGTCTGTCTGGGGATTGGGCTGGGCTGAGAGGCAGGCTGTCTGGAGAGGTTTTTTTTGTTTGTTTGGAGAGTGAACTGAGGTGCTTTCCTGCGATGGCTTGGCTGGCTTCCCACCCATCCTAGCAGCGATCCAGAGAAGGAGCAGAAGGATTTGAGTCCTGCCACAGGTCTGGGAAGGACCGTACCAGAGACCACGGGACCCAGGCAGCCTGGTGGGTGGGCGGGCGCCCGCACACCAGTCTGGTAGCCTGGCTGGACCACACACCTGCACCCCAGGCCACAGAGAGGTCCTGCTACAAACAGAAAAACCATTTTGGACAGTTTAAAACGAACAAGGGAAGTTTTGTTTAGTATTTTTTTGTTTGGTTGGTTTTACAAAGTATTTGTTTTTTGTTTTTTAGTAATCTTATATATATTTAATTTTAGTATTGCTTTATCTTTCAATACTCTGATCCTCTCCTTTCTTTTTTTTTCCTGTTTTAGTCCTTCTTCCTTTCTTCCCAAACTTATTGCTTTTTCCTTCCTTCTCCTGCCTTTTTGTTTTGTTTTGTTTTGTCTGTTTGTTTGTTGCTTTGTTCTCTTTTACCCACAAGAGACACAAACAACTGGGAACTGCAGAAAGACTAGAGTGGGACCCAAAGAGGGGGCATCTCAACAATAAAGACAGAGAGACAAAGTTCACAAGTTGCTGCATAATTATATTATTATGTTTTTCATTATTCTCACTTCTTTTATATTCTAATAGTATATTTGTATTCCTCCTCTTTCTGTATTCTTAGTCTTGGCTGGTTATATTGTATTATTTGACAGGTTTCCTCTGTTCTTTCCTCCACAATGTATTGCTAATTTTCTATACCTCACGCTTCTTGTTTTCCTTTAGCACATTACCCGAAGCTCTACACCCCCTAATCAGACAGATCACTTAGAGTTGGTCATATGATTGTTGCTCTAATATTATTGTAAATAATAGCTGTTCTATACAACTGCAAATACTTCACAACAAATTTCCCAGATCTTAGCCCACTTTACAAGTTCCTGAATTCTATTACTGGAATAATTAACTCTATTTGCTCACACACTACACCTATTTTCTATTCTTTACTCTCACCTTACCTAAAAATCTGACTGTCTGCAACCTCACTGCTTTCCAGATCCAACTCACAAGCCTTTCCTCCCCAACAAGAGGCTTATCTTTTGTCTATTCTTTCGTAAAAGTGGCAAGTTGGGTTGAAGATTACGGTTAACACTATATATCTATCTTCTAAAGATCTTCTATTTCTTCTCTACCAGCTATGACTGTAAATATCATAATACTCTTCTGCTATCATAAACCATTTTGCCATTTTGCCTCCCCCTCCAACTGATCATGCACATGAAAAAAGGAGTAAGTGGAAACAAAGAACATCAAGATACCTGCAGGAGACTGCACCACTGAACTTCACAGGTATTATACCACAGAAGTTCACACCATAAACCCAGGGAGTCAAAACAGATCAATTTAAGAAGCTGAGGCTAACAAGAAGAGTCTCACAAACAATGGGAAGACAAAGAAACAATCCCCAAATGAAAGAAAAAATAAAGCCTCAAAAAGAATGTTAGATGAAATAGAGGCAAGTCAACTATCATATTTTGAATTCAAAGCACTGGTTATCAGGAAGTTCAAAGAGCTCAAAATGAGCTACCAGAAACCACAAGGGAGCTACAATGAACTCAGTGCAAGTTATATCAACATGAAACAGGAAATAGAAACTATCAGCAAGAAACAAGAGGAAATGAAGAATATAATTTCCGAGTTGAAGAACAAAGCAGAAATTATCAAAAGTAGAATTGAATTAGCAGAAGATCGGATCAGCGAGTTGGAGGACAAAGTACAAAAATCTCACAGAAAGAGCAAGAAAAAGAAAAGAGGCTCATAAAGAATGAAGAGGGATTAAGAGAAATGCAAGACAATATGAAACATAATAATATCCAAATAATAGGAATACCAGAAGGAGTAGAAGAAGAACAAGGGATAGAAAACCTATCTGGAAGAGTAATGAGAGAAAATTTCCCTAATTTGATGAAAGAAAAGGTCACACAAATCCAGGAATCACAGAGAGTCCCAATCAAGAGGAACACAAGGAGGCCCACTTCAAGACACATCATCATCAAAATGGCAAAATTCCAAGACAAAGAGAGAACCATAAAGGCAGCAAGGGAGAAAAAGTAAGTAACATACAAGGGGGCCCCAATAAAATTAGCTGCTGACTTCTCAATGGAAAAGCACCAAGCAAGAAGAGAATGGCAAGAAATATTCCAAGTAATGAGGACCAGATGCCTGCAACCAAGTCTACTTTACTCAGCAAGGCTCTCTATCAAGATATAAGGCCAAATAAAGAGCTTCCCAGACAAAAGAACTCTAAAAGAATATGCCTCCAGGAAACCATCCCTACAAGAAATACTAAAAGGACTGCTTTAAGGAAAGGAAGGAAAAGAAAGAGACAGAGAGTAACACAAGTACAGAAAATAGCAATGAATAAGTACCTATCAGTGATAACCTTAAACGTAAATGGTATAAATGTTCCAATAAAAAGACACAGAATAGCTGAATGGATAAGAAAATATGACCCACACATATGCTGCCTGCAAGAGACCCACCTCAGGACAAAAGAGCTACACAGTAAAAGTGAAGGGCTAGAAACAAATTTTCCAAACAAATGGCCAGGAAAAAAAGCCATGGTAGCAATTCTCATATCAGACAAAATAGACTTCAACAAAGGGCCATAAAGAGAGACTCAGAAGGTCACTTCATAATACTCAAGGGAAGAGTCCACCATGAAGACATAAACATTGTAAATATATATGCACCCAACATAGGAGCACTCAAATATATAAAGAAAATCTTAGAGGACTTCAAGAAAGATATTGACAGCAACACAATTATAGTAGGGGATTTTAACACCTCACCGTCAAAAATGGACAGATCTTCCAAACAAAATATCAACAAAGACATTGTGGCTTTGAACAATGCCCTAGATGAAATGGACTTAACTGATATATATAGAGCTCTTCATCCCAAAGAAGCTAAATACACATGCTTTTCAAATGCACATGGAACATTTTCAAAGCTAGACCACATGCTAGGACACAAAACAAGTCTCAACAAATTCAAGAAAATTGAAATCATATCAAGCATTTTCTGTGACCACAAGGGAGTGAAACTAGAAACCAACCTCAGGAAAAAAAACCCAAACACTCAGGATCATGAAGAATGAATGGTATGGTATTAAACAATGAATGGGTCAAGAATGAAATTAGGGAAGAAATCAAAATGTTTCTGGAAACAAATGAAAATGAACTCACAACAACCCAAAACTTATGGGACATAGTGAAGGCAGTTCTGAGAGGGAAGTTCATAGCAATACTGGCCTACCTAAAAAAAATAGAAACATTTCAAACAAACAACCTAACCCTACACTTATAGGAACTTGAGGAACAACAACAAAGACATGCCAGAGCAAGTAGAAAGAAGGAAATAACCAAGATCAAAGCAGAACTAAATTACATAGAGACTAAAAGCACATTCTAAGGATCAATGAATCCAGGAGCTGATTTTTTTAAAAGATAAACAAAATAAACAAGCCTTTAGGTAGGCTCATCAAGAAAAGATGAGAGAGGACACAAATAAGCACAATCAGAAATGAAAGAGGAGAGATTACAATTGATACCACAGAAATACAAAGGATTGTAAGAAATTACTATGAAGAACTATAAGCCAAGAAATTTGAAAAGCTAGGTGAAATGGACATATTTCTAGAAAATATAATCTTCAAAAACTCAATGAAGAAGAAGCAGAAAGCCTGAACAGACTGATAACAGCAGATGAAATTGAAGCAGTAATCAAAAAACTCCCAACACACAAAAGCTCTGAACCAGATGGTTTCACAGGAGAATTCTAAAAAGCATTTAAGGAAGAACTAACCCCTATCCTTCACAGACTATTCCCAAAAATCCAGAATGATGGGAGACTTCCAAACTCTTTTTATAATGCCAGCATCATGCTAATCACAAAACCAGACAAAGACAAAACAAAGAAACAAACCTTCAGGCCAATATTGCTGGTGAACATGAATGTTAAAATTCCCAAGAAAATATTGGCAAGCCACATCCAACAATACATTAAAAGGATCATACACCATGACCACGTGGGATTCCTCCCAGGGATGCAAGGGTGGTACAGTATTCACAAATCAGTAAATGTAATACATTGCATAAAACAAAGCAAAGACAAAAATCACATGACCATGTCAATACATGTAAAAAAAAGCATTTTATAAGGTACAGCACCCATTTATGATAAAAACACTCAGCAAAGTGGGAATAAAGGAAACATTCCTCAACATAATAAAGACCATATATGAGAGACCTACAGCCAAAATCATTCTCAATGGGCAAAAACTAAAAACTTTTCCATTAAGATCAGGAACAAGACAAGGTTGTCCACTTCACCACTTCTATTCAGTGTGGTATTGGAAGTTTTACCCACAGTGACCAGACAAGAAAAGGAAATAAAAGGCAACCAAATTGGAAAAGAGGAAACAAAACTGTTACTGTTTGCAGATGACATGATAGTGTACATAGAAAATCCTATGGACTCCACCCCAAAACTACTTGACCTAATAAATGAATTTGACAAGACAGTAGGATTAAAAGTCAATATCCAGAAATTAAAAGCATATCAACAATGAAACAGCAGAAGCAGAAATCAAGTAAAAATCCCATTTCATATAGCAAAAAGAAAAATAAAATATCTAGGAACAAACCTAATGAAGGAGGTAAAAGAGCTGTATGTGGAAAACTACACAACACTGAAGAAAGAAATCAAGGAAGACACAAATAGAAACATTTACCATGTTCACGTATCAGAAGAATTAACATAATTGAAATGTCCGTACTACCCAAAGCAATTTACAGATTCAATGCAATACTTATTAAAGTACCAATGGCATATTTCACAGACATAAACAAACACTTCAAAAATTTATATGGAACCATAAGTGAACCCGAATAGCAGCTGCACTTTTGAGAAAGAAGAACAAAGTAGGAGGGATCACAATACCTGATATCAAACTGTATTACAAGGCCACTGTAATCAAAACAGCCTGGTACTGGCATAAAAACAGGAACATAGACCAATGGAACAGAACAGAGAGCCCAGAAATAAATTCAAGTCTCTATGGTCAATTAATATTTGACAAAGGGGGCAGCAACATAAAATGGAGTAAAAATAGCCTCTTCAACAAATGGTGTTGGGAGAGCTGTACAGCTACATGCAAAAAAAAAAATGAAATTCGAGCACCAACTTACACCGTACACCAAAATAAATTCGAGGTGGATAAAAGACTTAAATATAAGCCATGACACCATTAAAGTCATAGAGAAGAACGTAGGCAAGAAAATCTCAGCTATTTCAGGTAGCAACATTTTTACTGACATGTCCTCTAGAGCAAGGGACATAAAGCAAAGAATAAACAAATGGGATCTCATCAAAATTAAAAGCTTCTGCATGGCTAAAGAAAACAGTGTTAAAATAAAAAGAGAGCTGACTATGTGGGAAAACATATTTGCCAATGGTACCTCAGACAAAGGTTTAATCTCCAAAATATGGAAAGAACTTACATGTTTCCACTCTAAGAAGATAAGCAACCCAATTAAAAAGTGGGCAAAGGACTTGAACAAACACTTCTACAAGGAGGACATACAGAGGATCCAGAGACACATGAAAAGCTGCTCAATATCACTAGCTATCAGAGAGATGCAAATTAAAACCACAGTGAGATACTACTTTACACTCGTCATAATGGCCATCATAAACAAAGTAATGAACAACAAGTGTTGGAGAGGTTGTGAAGAAAAGGGGACCCTAGTTCACTGTTGGTTGGATTATAGACTGGTACAACCACTATGGAAAACAGCATGGAATTTTCTCAGAAAACAAAAAATGGATCTGCCTTTTGACCCAGCAATTCCACTGCTAGGATTATATTCTAAGAACCCTGAAGCACCAGTCTAAAAGAACCTATGCAGTCCAATGTTCATAGCATCATAATTTACAATAGCTAAGTGCTGGAAGTAACCAAGGTGTCCATCAGTAAATGAATGGATCCAAAAACTATAGTACATTTACACAATGGAATCCTATGCAGCAGAAAGAAAGAAGGAGCTACTACCCTTTGCAACAGCATGGATGGAACTGGAAAGCATTATGCTAAGTGAAGTAAGCCAGGTGGTGAAAGACAAATACCATATGATCTCATCTTTAACAGGAATCTAATAATCAAAACAGACAAATAAGCAAAATATAACCAAAGATACTGAAATAGAGAATAGGCTCATGATGACCAGAGGGGAGGGAATTTCAGGGGAAAAAGGGGAAGGATTTACAGGAACTAGTATAAAGGATACATGGAAAACAACTAAGGGGGTGGAAATAGGAGGGTGGTAGGGAGCACTGGGGGGGTTGGCTGGGATGGGAGTAAAGGGCAGAAAACTGTACTTGAACAACAATTCAAATAAATAAATTAAAAAAAAGAAATTGTAGAGTACATTGTTATACTGAAATACTTTTAAGACAACAGACATATTTTGGAAAACAAAACAAAAAAAGAATACTATCATGTATATTATTTATAATATATAAAATATGACTTGTATATTAATAAAGTTATGATCCCTAGTAGATTTTTATTTTGTGATATTCACAATGTAATGCTATGCTTTAAATAATTTAAACACCTTTAGTAAGATTTTATCTTTATGAGAAAAGGATCTTTGTAGAAAAATTTTAGATGCATTCACATCAAAATTATATCAGCAGTTTATTTTTAGCCATAGGTGAATTTTCACTTCTTTATGTTTTTGGCATTAATTTATAATTACAGATTAATGTCCTCAATAGTCTTTCATTCACCCTGTAGTCATGGTATTTTTATTAGTTGCCAGGCACATGGAAGCTAATGATATAGCACTTAGGAAGAGAAAAACAATCTTTATTTTAGTGGTGTTTCCATTTCAGTGTGGAGGTAGCCAGTAAACATAGAAATAATGAGTTAGGCAATTGATTATAAATGTGTACAATAGCAATGAAAGTACAGGTAAAGAGTAACTGTATTCCCTCAGGTAAAGTATTTAAGATAAGGGTGGTTTTCTAAGGAGACATTAGTAGAAATGAATACCAGAAGATGAGGTTAAATCAACCATGGGAGGTACTGAGGGAAAAGTATGGAGGCCAATTGAATTGTAGGTGCCAAGCATTAGGGTGGAAGTGATTGGGTGTTACAAGAAGATATACAACGTGGTGGGAGTCATGGTTGTGGTGAAGGAATGAGAATGGCCACATGTCCTGAGAGGCTATGACAGCAGTTCAGTTTGAGGAGGTCTTCCATCATCATCATACCCAAAGTCAGACAGCAATAGAAATAAGATATGACCACAAGGGATGTGTTTCCTGACTATAGAATAAAAGAGTGAAGATTCTATAATGAGAAGTGAGCTTAGAATTCTTTTTCAACCCCATTTGGTAGCTTTTATTCCCCCTTAATTCCAATTTTAACTGCATAATGGACAAACCAGAAATATTAAAAGGGAGGTAGTTGAGATGCACAAAGGGCTGAAGGAGAGTGATGAGACAGACTGTTAGTCCTGGCCTGAAGGGAAATTACTTGAGGGACATGATAGACTATGGCTTTAATGACTGATATTTAAAGACCTGAAATGGAATCAGTGGGTGGAAGGTTCAAGAACCTAGATTTGAGCTATAGGTAATGAATAACTTTCTCATAGGTAGAGTAGCTCAAAGAGGTGGCACTGGTAGGGATAGGCTGGTAGGAAAAGAAGAGATTTGAACATTTAATATCACTATGAGGAAATATCTGATTTCCTTTCCAGTCTCTGAATATTCACCATCTCTGTTATCATTTATTCCATTATTACAATTACCCAGGCCAAGAATTTTGGAGTCATCCTCCCTTGTTTCCTAACTCTTTTCTTCCTCTCTACAACTCATACAATCTACAAACAAACCTGGTTAGCATTACCCTCAAAATGTTCCCAGAATCCAATTACTTACACTCATCCATGCTCTCAATTGTTTTTCCATTCCCCAGCTTGCCCCCATTCCATCTATTTGATCTCCATGCAGTAGCCTATACAGTCCTTTCAAAATCAAAGTCAGGTCATGTTATTTCTTTGTTTCAAATCCTCCAGTGTTTTTTCATCTCACTGATGTTAAAATCCAACCTCTTTGCATTTCTCCACATGTCTCCTGTACTCCTCTCTGACTCTTTCATATTATTTTCTCTCCACAGCTCCTCTCCTCTAGCCACACTGGCTCCTCACTCTCCTCTGAATCCTGCAAGCATGCTTTCACCTCTGGTAAGACACTTCTTTCTCTTGCTCTTCCTTTTGCAGGGTGTTCTCTTTCATCAGATATCTGTAAGAGTCATTTTCTCACATCCTTCAGGTCTCTCCTTAACAGGGAGACCTTCCTGGATACCTAATATGAATATGCCTTCCCACATTGTCCAGATGAGCTCCATAAGACCAGGAGCTTTGTTGGGTTTATGACTGTATTTCTGGTGCCTAGAACACTATCTGGCCTAAGGCAGTTCTCCATAAGTAGTGGTAGGATAAATTAATACATTCAAACATTTACCAAGTACATATTTGTTATCGGAAACCACCAGATGCTGAGGAAGCCAAATGCACATTTGTAAAAAGTCATAGACTAAAGGAAGAGATAAACTAGTGGGATAGAAGTGCTGGGGGACAGCCATGTATCAATGGCCAGCTCAGTGTATGCTTGCCTCATGCTGAGTGGCACCTCATTAACCCTCACAGCCCCATGATGTGGAAACATGGTCTCCTTTCTGAAGAGGGAAATGGAGAACCATGGTGGGGTTTCCTTTAGGGCTCTAGTATGATCAAAATTGTGTGTGGGAAGATTGCTAAATGCTTCATGATGCTGGGAGGTCAGTAAATGAGACAGGAGACTGTTGTGATTTTCCCTTTTAGAAAAGAACCTAGCTGGAATTAAACAATGCATCAGTCAGAATGGAGAGAAAGAAATGGCTTTTAGAAAGAGGTGGGAGTAGAACTCTAGCATTCAGTAATGCAAAACCATAAATCAAGCATAATCTTTGGAGGCAGACATTACTCCCAGAAGCAATCTCACTTTATCTCTGGAGTTGTTTCTTTTTATCCCTTTCAATAAAAGTAATTAGAAATACTTTCAGAATATCTTCTTCATCAAAATGGAGGTTGTCATTCTGTACACTCTTGAGAAATAGATGTGACTATAACAATTCAACCCCATATTCAGTTGTCTGCTTGCCTGTTCATGCTGCTTGGCAAGCTCAAACTCTAAAAATGAGGATTCTACCTCACATAGCCCAGTGTCTGAGCCACAGAGAAAAAAAATAAATACTTTTGAGGAAATAGATATGTTATATCTAGGCAGGCCTAGGAGAATTGAAAATCACCAGGTGAGAAAATGGCACTGTGGGAAGCTGCCTGCAGACCCTACCAGGGTTGGCTTGTCTGGCATAACAGGATACAGTGTTCACCCAGCAACCAGCTCTAGCCAGTCAGACTCTAATACCCCAACTGCAGGTTTTTGTGTTTAAAAACCCTGATCTAAGAACAACGGAGTGAATCCCAACCTCCCTTGGTTGGTTCCCCATCCTCCCTTGGCTGGCCCCACTTTCCTCTTAACCTCTGTCAGTTGGCTCCACTTTCCGTTTTATTTCCCACTAACAAACCCTGCTCTCCTTAGCTCTCTGCATCTGTCTGGTTTCTTGAGCAACACCAACCTAACAAGATATATTTGTGGAAGTGGTGTCAATTTTATTAAAGCCTTATCCTGGCATTGCTAAAATCTAAAACTGTTGTTAGATTAAATAGAGATTTACTTTGTCCTCCTGTAGCATTGCCATTATTTTCTGCATTGCAGGCACCTACACACAACCATATAGACCCCAGGTTTCCAGGAATCATGTTTAACCCAAAACCAAGACTGCCTACCTTGGTTTTTATACTTTTATACCCAGAGAAAGTCTCTAAACCCCAGAGACTATAGCTTTCACACAGAGGACTAAAGTCTGAGAAAATATGGAATAACAATTTCATTAAATGGAGACCCTGCAAAGTTTGAGGGGAAAAAACTTAACTCAGGGGTTGGTAGATGCTAAGGAACTTCATTAAAAACAACAGCAATGACCAAAAAAATCAGCCTTGTTGATATGAACTCAGTAGTGAAGAAACAAACAAAGAAATATCAGATAGCAGAGAGGTGCAAAATCTGTGAAGAACTGGGGAAAAGCATGTTATATGCCCTGTAGGGGTAACTTCATTTTCTTGAAATGGGTATTAAACAGACTATGTTAAGGTGGAAAAGAGATCCACCTCCTCATTACCTCCATTATAGATTTTATTGAAACGAGATCAAGTCTCTACTGCTAGGTGTTTGGATAGCTCAGAGAATGGCAGAGCAGAGCAGACACAAGACAAAAAGTCGACCTCAATAAGAGGGCTCTCATTTCTACATCATGGAATTCCTGGCAAGTGGGCATTAGATGGTAATATGTCAGAAGCCAGAATGCAAAAATTGTCATCACCATGCATTAATCATGCAACAAATGTCTCATGTGCATTCCCTGCTGGGAATGTGAGAATGAGTGTTATCCCTCTCCTGCTTCAGTTTCTGTTCTAGAAAAGGGTGTGACACAACTATACAAACAGCTCCTGGCAGGTGTCTGTTTATTCCAAAGACTCTGGAGAGTCTTTTGGTGAGTATTCTCCAGCCCTCTCTGGAGAGGTGCTTTCTTTTTTGATTTAAGAAACAGCCACAGCCAGTGACAGGGTGATGGGTTGCTGTCTGATTTGATGATGGAGCTTAGGGCACATCTTATCTACCCTTTATTTTCTTGCTTGTGAGTTCTCAGGTCATAATAAAGCATTGCATGTCTACAGACCAGCAAAGAGAATTAATTAAGGGGAGCCTTTTAATGTACAAAGGAGCTTACTGAGATAATGGAAAAGGCTTTGGTAAGACTTGGCTTAATTGGAATTTCAAGCAATTCTTCACTTGTTGTACCAGGGATTTTTACTGTTATAGACAAGATGAGCAAGCTGTTTAAAGAGCTTATGGGAAGAACTGGACTCAAAGGTTTTAGCAAAGGTGGATTTGGCTCAATCAGAGCTGCCTCAGAAAACCGGCAAACAGATTATGGACTTGTTCTCTTGTCACTGCATGAACATGTAAGGCTCATTAGCCTCTTGTCTGAGACCACACAGAAACTAGATGAACTGGATGGTCGAGTCCCAGTGCATCAAACTTTCTTCCTGTTTCTAGGTATAAATATGGTATGAGGCAGATAGACCAAATGCAGACCATAGGCTTTGGAGTTTAAAATGCATGTTTTACCCCAGGTCTACCACATGGTTCCTCATAAATTTCAGTAATAATACCCCTCCACCCCTCACAGGAACTGTTTGGATATTAACTATTAATAAAATATGCTAAATGCATAGTGTTCTGATGAAATAGATAGCATTCTCTGAATAGAATATATCAGTGAACAAGACCAAGAAACAACCTTATAGAAGCTGACAATGAGAGGTAGATGGCAGACAATTATATTGTCTGGGATGAAGTCCTTTCCATTCAAGTCAAAAGTTAAGCCCTATATTAACTGAGCAACTGGAAAACAAAGCCCCTTAAAATAACTGTCTTTCAAGGACATGACAGGACTTCAGGAAAAAAGATAGTGGCTCTGTCTTTTTGTGGGTTGGCCAAGGGGTTAGGGGACACCAGACAATGACTGAAGATTTAACATTGCTTCCTAGTCTTTCTGCCCTATAGTACAACCTTGATGCATTTTTCCCTGGTCCAAATGCTACTCATCATAAAAACCTATGCCTGCAATTCAGTAGGACCATCTGAAGAGCTGTTTAGAAATTTAGCTTGACTCACATCTGCATTACCAATGATTACCAATAATTAGTTGATTGTGTCTTGACATAAGTTCCAATGACTATAATGCTATATGTCACCCTAAAATGTATTTCATTAAAGGCTAATTCTAGTTGTTTCTTGTTGTCTTATTGAAGCTTAACTAAAATTCTCTTAGCACACCTAATGGACAGCTTTGGGTAACAAAACTATATTGTTCTCCTGTGGTGTTTAATCCATTTACTTTCTCAGAGAGTGCAAAGAGCAATTTGTTGGTTGCAAGATAAGGATGGGAAGTCTTTTAAGGGTGGCACTTTTCTCAGTGAAAACACTGATTCTGCTCTTGTGATAGCAAGGAGAATGAAATGGAATACAGAGAATTTTCTTGAAGCTTTTTCCAAGTAAAATATATATATGATTTTGAAATTAAGCAGACTTAAATAAGTAAGACCCCAGAGGTGAGAAAGAATCCAGAAGAATTTGCATTTGGTGGAATAATAACATTCTAAATATAGCAGCAAAGTTTCCCCAATGCACCTAAAATTCCAGGGTGAGCTTCTTATAGGAGACTGGATTATAGTAGTTTATGTGAAGGAAAAATGGGCCCATATCTATTATGCTCCTCAGTGCATATTATACCAGTGCTCCATCTGAATTTACTACTATGAAGAGCTTTCATATTTGTTCTTTAATTTTATTTTCACAGCAACCCTGAGAAGCATATATTTTTATTCCCATTTACAGATTAAGCTACTGAGGCTGAGAAAAGGCAAATAATTTTAGGTTGAGACAACCACCCAGGGTGCTGATCAAGATGTGGAACATAAGTTTTTTTCTTCAAATACCAAGAGTTTCTACTCCACAGGTTTCTGTAAGACTGTTTTGCTTCCATTTTGCAATTCTTCATAGCAGTTTACTGGTGGTTCTACCCTAAAAATCCTACCAGGACCCTTATCCCAGCAGCAGGAAGCTCTCAGTCTAGGTTCAGAGTTCTGAAATGTGAGTAATTTTCAGTCATTGGGAAAGCTTCTTAAACACACACTGCTGGGATCTACTGAACTCCAGTTTAGTAGGTCTGGGATGCAGCCAATTGCCATTCCTTTTTTTTTTTCTTTCTAACGGCTTCATTGAGATATACTTTATATACCATGAAATTCAAACATTTTTAATAACTTGTCCAACTTGTACGATCATCACCACAATCTGGTTTTAAAACACTTTCATCACTCCCAGAAAATCCTCTGTGTCTGTTTTCTGTGAGTCCAGTTCCCACTCCTATCCCCTGGCAGCCACTATTCTATTTTCTGTCTCTATAATTTGCCTATTCTGGAGTCATGCACTATGTGGTCTTTTGAATCTACTTTCTTTCACTTAGTGTAAGTGAGATTCATGTTGTAGTATGCATCAGTACTTAATTCCTTTTTTCCATTGTTAAATAATATTCCATTTACTGGATATGGCACAATTTATTTAACTATTCCCTGAAAATTTGCACTTCTAACAAGTTCCCAGGTGATGCTGATGCTTTCGTTCTGGTGACTACACTTTGAGAACCACTAATTTAGGTCAACAGTTCTCAACCTTGGCTGATACTAGAATCTGTAGAGGACGTTTTACCAAATACCACTCAAAGGCCTCAACCATATTCTGATTCAAATGGTCTGAGGTAGGGCCCAGGAACTGGTGCTTTTATAGAACTTCCCAAGTGATTCAAATGCATAGCTGAGATTTACAATTACATCTCGCCCTGGCTGTTATTGGTCGGTTAATTGGGTGTCATCCTGCAAAGCCAAAGTTTGCTGCTTGGATCCCCAGTTAGGGCACATGTCTCTGTTGTGAGTTCAATCCCAAAAGTGTGTAAAAAAGACAACTGATAAATGTTTCTCTGTCACATCGATGTTTCTCTTCCTCTATTTCTCCTTCCCTTACCTTCTCTCTAAAAATGAATAAATAAAATCTATAAAAGCAGCACAATTTACAATAGCCAAGAGCTGGAAGCAACCTGGGTGACCATCAGTAAATGAATGGATCAAAAAATTGTGGTACATATACACAATGGAATTCTATGCAGCAGAGAGAAAGAAGGAGCTACTACCCTTTGCAACAACATGGATGAAACTGGAAAGCAGTATACTGAGTGAAATAGGCCAGGCATTGAAAGACAAATACCATATGATCTCACCTTTAACAGGAAGCTAAACAACAAAACAAACAAGCAAGCAGAATAAAAACAAAGACACTGAAATAGAGAACAAGTGGGCAGTGACCAGAGGAGAGAGGGAAGGGAATTTAAGGGGGAAAAAGGGGAGGGATTTTGAGGAACAAGTATGAAAGACGCATGTATGAGGACTAGGGGGGGAGGAAATGGGAGAGAGGTGGGGAGTGTGGGGCGGGGTAGGGCTGGGATGGGAGAAATAGACAAAAAACTGTACTTGAAAAATAACTAAATAAAATTAATTAAAAAATAAATAAATAAAAATAACTAAATTAAAAATTAAAAAAAAAGAATGAGAAGTACATTTCTAATTTCTTGCTACTCAGTGTTTCATGGACCAGTGGCAGCAGCACTTAACCAGGAGTTTGTTGAAATCTCTGAATCTCAAGTCCCATCCCAAACTTCTGAGTCACAATCAGCATTTTGATAACATCTCCAGGTGATTCCTATATTATATGGAGGTGTAAGAAGTGCTGCTCCACAGCAGGGCAAAATGCCTACAAGAAAAAGACAGGAATCAAAGGAAAATGTTAACTTCAGACTGAACTGTCACCAGGTTCAAACAAAAGGCATTTAATAAAAAGGTGGTTCCTTTAGTGTAACCTGCCAGGATTATCGCTTGTATTTGTTAAATTATGGGACTATTGCTGACCTTCCTCTCTAGTCACTGTGGCTACAGATGAGCCTAGTGAAGGCATCTGGATTAAATTGCTTGTTCTGATAGATCTCATCCTCTTTCCAGGGAGCATAGTTGGCATATGTTTATGTATTTAATCTGTGCCCATCCTACTGGGGTTCCAGATAAAATTTTTTAATCTGTAATTTTGAAGCCATGTTTAGATTCAATAGAACCTCAACCTCTTGACCAGATTAAGTATGAAAGTTTTTTTGGTGAAACTATGTAGTTCTGGGAATGAATATATAGGTATTAGAGTACAGAGATTAAGACACAGTATATGCCTGGAGGTACTTGGTATAGTAAGGGGTGTATGGCCTTAATGAGACATGTAATGCTCAGTGCAATGATTGCTGAAGCTTTAAAAAGAAACACCTATAACCTAATATTGAAGCAGAGGCCTAGTCAGGAAAGGCTTCCTAGAGGAGGTAATTATTAGGATAATGTTGGATAATTAATAACCAAATTGGGGTAATGAACAGGTATCAAGGGCACTAACAGGTCATGGGAAAGAAGTAAGGCAAAAGTGTGGAAACATGAAAATGTTTGAAATCTTGCTTCATTTTTAGGAATGAGCATGTAAAAAATAGCTGCATAATCTCAAATTAGTATTCTTTTAGAATGATTAGGAGATGAATTTATGCTAACGTTTGAGCTTGAAGACAGAGTGCTTTTAATACTGAGGCAGAGATCCCTAACCCAACTATATTTCTAACAAGACAGCATGATGTGAAAAGAATACAACTGCATTACTTAGGGTGTGGGAACTCTAGTACATAGAGGCCTATGCAGGGTCACCTCCATTATCTCACCCAGGGTAGGCAATCTGACTGCTCATTTCTGGAGCCTCACAAATGGAGGGGACTCCCAGAATGTATTTTGGGCCATGGGAGATGAGAACCAGTCAAAGAGATTCTGCTCCTCTGTACAAAAACAGTTCCAAAAGGAGAAGGGGGACTAGGCAGGAAACTATACATTAGGATCCTGAAATCAGAGACCAAGACATGGCTTCAAATAAGGGCATTGAACCTCACCAACTAAGTGAAAACAATGTAAGTAAAACATCAGATATAATGTCAAATTTGATACAGATGATCAATTGAGGACAGTTTCCCTCCCTCTGATAAGACCCTTTCTATGAAAAATATCCTGGAAATCAAACCCAGATTCCATCTGTCACTTGCCCTATTCACCTCCCTTATGACTGCCCAGTATATTTATAGCCTGACCTTCTGCCATACAGCCAGAGCCTCTTATTGCATTTGGTGACTACAGATTTATGCAGCAGTCTACAAAGAATTTGATGTTTAAGTTTCCTTCCCTCCTCCCTTCCCTCTCGCTTTCAAGTTAAATTTTCTGGCTGCAGCTGTCTGAGTACCAAGGGCTTTAAAAATTTTGAAACAAGTAGACGAGAATTAACATTCAAGGGATTATCTTATTTTAATACTCAAAATAACTCCATGAAGTGGATAAAAATATATGATCCCCATTTTACAGGTTTAGAAATACTAAGGCATATAATCTTGTCCAAGACCACCCAGCTACTAAGGGGTGGAAATGGTCAGTCCAAGGTTTTTTTTCCACCTCAGGCTGCCCTCAGTAGGGCTGTTTCATGTGCCAGTGGTTCAGCAGACACTAGAGAAACATGTATTCTTGGATTTTCCAGTTGTGCTGGTGTTTACTACCCTCGGAAATAGATGATGATGATCTTGGGAGCAGTAGTGGGCTTGCAAAATGTGAATATGAGTGAATGTGAGAATTCCCTCATCTGCCGATCAAGTCTGTGGCCCTAGGCCAGGCAGCCAAGGAGCTAGACTGAGAGTTTGCACAAATGTTTCTATGTGTTCCATTTAGAATCTGTACTGTGGGGTCAAAGAAGGACTCAGATCCAGGGAAGAGTGCATGAATCACAGCTGCAGAACAGCTCCATTTGCTGAATACCAGAAGGCAAGTTAGCTTAAAAACAAATTGTGTGTACAAAAGGATTGGCTAAGGGCATTGTGGACAGGCCTGCCATGCAGCAGGTTATGCTTGTCCTTAATAACACTGTCCTCTGGTGGGGACAGGAAATAAGGTTAATCCATCACATCTGTCCTCATAGCAGAGACTCCTCCCTATCCATTAATTATTCAATTTTTAAAATATTCATTTCCTTGAATGAATGGGATTATTGTTTTAAATTAGTAAAGTAATGTAATTAACAAAGAAATCATAACTGAAGTGTCAGATTACATTTATTTGGCATCTACTCCATTAATGCCTAGGATCTAAAAAGCATTGTTATTCATGTATACACTGTTAATTATCTCAACATGTTTAATTGCTGTTTTCTTAAATAACTAGTAGGCCATATGTAAATGATCTTTCAAGCATTAATATTTCATTTTGTGAAAAAGTAAAACACTGAACAGATTGCTTGATACATTAGACTAAACACGATCTCTGGGCCATTCATGCTGCATTAGAGAAATGGGAAACCAGGGGAATAATTTCCCCTTACCACCCTAACCTAAAACCCAGGGGCTGAGGGGCATGACTATAACTACACTTGGAAATTACAGACTTGTCAAAAGAACAGTAAATCTGTAGTATAAATTGTGGAGCATATGTTAAAATTCTATTTTTTCCTGTGACTGTAAACTATGCATTTTTTTGTCAAGCTAGAAAACAGAAATGATAATGTCAAACATTTAGGGAGCACTTGCTCTATTTTAAGCACTGTGCAAAGGACTTGGTGTATTTTCTGTTTTTCATTTCAGTCTCATAATAGTCCTAAGGTAAAGATGATGTGATTATCATCCCATTTATCAACCTAAGCATGGACATGTGAACTAACTTTCCCAAGGTCACGAACTGATGATGTTCACCTTTGGGGTGCTTGTCTAATATTCCTTCTACATGAGATTGTCCAGTGGCCTTATTTGGTGGATGTTCTTTAAAAATCCCAAATGACCACAGTGCCTCTGTGTATTGAGGATCTAAGCTTAGCATCAAATAAAAACTAGTTCCTAAAAACTAATTCTGTGGAAAATTTAAAAAACTTCTATAAACCTGCTTCATATCAAGTATGTTGGGATAGATGTATTAGTCTATTCAGGAGGCAGGTTTGGTAGATGCCAATGCTTTTTCTTGTTCTACAATCAGGGAGGCATATGATGAACATAGAGGAAAGGGGGATATTGTGAGTACATGCATGTGTGTTGTTTAAAGAAAAAGATGAGAGAAGGGTACAGAGGGCATGAAAAGAGGGTTGAACTAATATATGAGTGAATGTAAATGAAGGATGCGTTTTTTCTTCCCCAGTGGGATTTTGTGAAGATCTAGACATAGCTTGGTGCAACAAATGTTGGGAATTATAACAACAGCATTCAAGCAAATATTTGACTTTCTGTAAAGATAACCTTATTGAGTGGCTATCAATGGACCTGTAACTGTAGGTGGGGCAAGAAGGTTGAACCATTTCTACCTTAATCAAGAGAAATGAACAGATAGAGGCTTTGCTTCCAACAGAATGTGGCAAACCACCCTTCTGCAAGAAGGCTCAGAGTGATGGTAACCTTGGTGAGTTTGAGGCAGATACTATAATGTTCTTAATGACAAAAACTCTACCAGAGAGTAGATAGGCCATGATGCAATGCAAGAGAAAGAGGCTGCCTGTGTGGTAGTAAACTTCAGTTACCTATGAATTAAGAATGTAACATTTGCCCTGGCTGGTGTAGCTCAGTGTATTGAGCACAGGCCTGTGAAGCAAAGGCCTCGATTCCCAGTCTGGGCACATGCCTGGGTTGCAGGCCTGGTCCCCAGTAGGGGACACATGAGAGGCATCCACACATTGAGGTTTCTCTCCCACTTTCTCCTTCCCTTCCTCTCTCTCTAAAAATAAATAAATAAAATATTTTTTTAAAAAGAATGTAACATTTATATAAACACTGATCCACTATGTTTGGTCAAAATATTATAGAAATTAAGAAATTTAAATGACAAATTTATAAAGTGAGTGAAAAAACAAAGGCAGAACCTGCTGGAAACTGGAAACTGTGTGATTTATAAGGGCCCATGTACATTATAAGGAGGGTGAGAGAATGACTTGGTCATGAGCAGCCCAAGCCACTGCCAAAAACATGCTTTAGAGCACAAGTTCTCTGAAATGTCACAAAATGACAGTAATCATTCATTTAAAAAAATAGGCTACCTCAATTCTGAATCCTTGTCATTTCCTGGCTTTTCAATTTTCTCTAATAGCTGGCTCATTTAGGTACATTTTCTTGAGTTACACATAAATGAGTGGCTGTTCATAGGCTTAAGTGCATACAACTAGTTGGAGGAAAAAACAATGCTAGGGAAAGCCACTCGAGTTGGAGGATTTCTTTCTCTTTGGAGAGATTACACTCAGAAGTCCAATGTAAACTAACACTGACAAACACAGGGTTACGAAGACCAGAAAGGACCCACTAGGCTGTAGGCTTTCATCCTGACCTGTTATAAATAATACAGTGTTCTTTACAAACTCCCAGGGGTGATATGGATTCTGTGCCACTGGATGGGTGGCTCACAGGGCCACCAGCTCATTGACTGTAGTCCTGCCATGAGTGAGACTGTTTTAAAGACACAGTGTTTCACAGTTCTATGATTATATTTGTGCTGTTCACTTTGATTTGAAGTTATCTCCATACCCCTACCACCACCATCACCCTATTCCAGTATACCTGGAAGGTTCCTAATTATTGAAGCCTTTTCTAACTGTCCCAAGTTGTGTTACCTTATTTTTTTTGTCTAATGATTTTTAGACAATAAACTTGTTGATAGTTGTAGACTGCTCTGCTCTGCCTTGTTCTAGGAATTGTATCTTGACCCCTTGTGGTTAAGGGTGAGGGACCACCTCTGGAATGTGAGCTGCAGGAGACAAAGCTTGTCTCTGGTAGCAAACGCTGCCCCAGTTTCCTCTCCCTGTCCCCAAAGCTTGGTTGGAAGTCAATCATGGGTAAGACCCCTCACAGCCGGGGGGCAACCTAAGCCAGACTCGATCACTTGGGAGGCCTTCTGGAAGGACTCAGGGGGCTGCAACAAAGAGCGATGGACTCTCACCCCCCCCCAGCTTTGACATAGCCTGAGTTTCCATGTTCTCTGGAAGAAGCGCTTCCTGGCTCTAATCCCCTTAAGCCTGAATGCCTGATAGGAAGAGGTGTAGCTCCTTGCCTTGCTAGAGAGTGTCCTGGGGAAAAATCTGGCACCACAAAGACTTCCTGATAAACCTGTGAAATCTGCTCTGCTAAGAGTGCTTTCATTCATATGTTAAGGGTTCGAGCAGGAAACTCTAAAACTCTGTTCCTGACAGACTCAGACTCATAGCAAGCCCTCAGATTCCTTTGAAATGTTGTCTTCTGTTTGATCCTTGCCACCCTGTATTCCTGTGTATTAGAACCCAATAAAATGTCCTAGAGGAGGGGGATTGAGGCCTTTTTCTCCTCTGAGAAACTGGCTGCTGCTCACTTCTCATCCCTAAGCAGATCACATCATGTCTTGGTCATATTCACTCTCATCTGTGGTACACAGGGGGACTTGCAAGGAAAGTGCCCCCTTGTAGGTACTGCACAGATAGTACCTACAATATCTTATTTATGTAACCTAGGACCTAGTAAGAGATCAGTAAAATTTCTTAAATGCATAAATTAAGTGAAGTTCAGGAATAAAAAAATAAAGTCAAGAAGAGAGGGGAAAAGTGGAAAAGGAAGAGAAGGATGGAAAAACAGAAGGAAAAATGGAAGATTAAGTTATAGTCATGGCATTGTGGTATAGATTGGAGCAGTTTGTGGTATAGACAGACCATGACCATGACTGTGACTATTGCTCTGGGGCTAGCAGTGTCTGGGGGAAACAAAATTTTTCCCCTTTGTTTCTCAAAGATTGCAGCCTCTGAGGTTCTTGTTGTCCATAAGAATGACATGTAGAAATTATTATTTTCTACATTGAGAACTCAGAGCAGTCATAAAACTCTAATCCTTTCTAATTAGGTCTCCCTGCAGTCTCTGATATCTATTTGACTTACAAACTGAGAGTAATTCCCTCTTGAGGTCAGTATAAGGAATATCTCACAGTGCTCCTCAGCCTGCTCTGGAACTCCTGGCTTGGTATTTCAGAAGTCAAGGATGGAAATCTCTCCATAGCATCCAATTGTGTTACCTTTATTGCCAAATCCTGGGTTACCTCTCTCAAGACTGCTGAGGCCTCCTCTAACTGAATAATGGGGCAAAATTTTAAATAAGTGATGGCCAGGCTGAAGTCTTTTATGAAAGAAACTTCAAGAAGGAGAAATATAAGACCAGGTTCAGTTCCTGAGGCTGAAGGCTTGGATACTAGGACATTCCCAAGCATCCAAATGCTGAAAGCAATTGGAGAAAAACAGAAGGGAGCTTTTTATTTAGAGAAAAACAACAGTCTGGACCTTTTCCATCTTTAGTTTGTTGACATTGTGGCAGAGGATGTTGCTGTGCTAAGTGTTGTACATAATTATCCATTCACCTTCGTAACAACGATGAATTAGTTTTTTAACTTATTTTGTTTGATTTACAGATGAGTAAATGGAACCATAGCATTGTGGCACTGGTTGGGTTTGCCGAGATGGAGTTGGAAGTATAAAAGTTTATTGTGGAGTAATGACTATAGGAGTGAAGCAGGATTAATCAAGGGGAGCCATCATGCCACTGTGTAGACTTGACAAAGACTCTGCACATCCAATGGGGAGGAGAGCAAAGACTGCCCTCTAGAAGAGGCTCTTCTTTTGAAGGAAATGTCTAGGTACTTGTTACACTATCGTGCTTACTCACTAGAAGGAGCTGCCTCCACAGTAGTGTGACATCAATTTAAAAGCCTAGGTGAACCCCACTAATGACTGAAGGCCATCAGCCATCCATACCCTTCTACCTCTCCACTCTAAGTCTGTTCTGGCAGGGGAAGCTGAGTGGCATATCTCCAGGTTTTCCACAGACAGGGAATGTTTCTGACCAAATAAATGGTAGCAAGTGGCAGGGCCAACTTTCGAACCCAGATGATGAGTCCAGTCACAGCTCTCTTATAGCTGTGTCTGGTGTAGAGTTGACAAAAGACAAGCTGCATGTACTTCTACCTCACTTCTTCATCAAGCTCCCCACAGCCCACTCACCCCGAAAAAGATCTGTGAGTTTCTATGATGGCCAGGACGGCTTTGCTGGTGGGTGCCTGTGTGAAACCCTAATCTGGCCTTCTCACTACTTACCTTAGTAGCGCCCAGGCTATGCCCTGGGCTTCCTTCAAAGATGGCGTGCTTTGTTTTCACCTCTCCTTCTTTCCCTTCTGGGTCCTTATCACCCCACTTTTAGCCAAGATATTTTCAAAGGAAAAGGAAGATTTATCCTTGTTTCTGTCCATCTCCCAACACATAGCCCCTCTGTCTTCATTTTCACTCAATCATAACAGCAGTTCTATTGGTATTGCTAGTCCAATTTTCATCCTATTTCCTATTAAAAAAAACCCACAAAGCACGTTCTTATAGAATTCATCTGATGAAAACACCTATGCCTCCAGCATAACATCCGATGTCAACCCTTCTATTTACTCTAAGTCCCAGTATCTTCCCTCTCCTGTTAAAATGGACCATTTACATCAGAGTTTTACTGACCATGAGTTTAAGTCCCAAACACCCAGTGGTTGTTCTTTCTCCCCAAATCCTTATAGAACACTTCTACGAACATAACACAGCCTCAGTGGCCAGTTCTGACATAGTCTAGCATGCCAGAGTCCCTTCTCAGATGGATTTACTGAAAGGAAATACCCCTGCAACCTTTGCTTCATTATCATTGATCTGACAAAGGTGCATCAGTGAAAGAGAGGTGGAAAGGGATTTAGGGGAGATTGGCTTTTGTCCCTCCACCCTGATCAGGTACTGAATCAGTTCCAAGTGAGGATGACTTTCTACCCAGTTGTTCTCCTGTGGAGTCAGCAGTCAGTGTATTAATGTGATCCCTGTGCAGCCCTGAGTGAATAATGATAAGCTGGCACAGATGCAATTATGCATTGACAATTTCAGGGCTGCCTCTGCCAGCCCCATCTATTCCAGCAACTCACAGATTTCAAACCTCTGTCCTATGTGGTTTTAAATCACTCAAGACCTAGGCAGGGGACAGTCAGCCCACAGGGGTGTGACCATTGTGTAAGGTCATTGGCATGATGAGATTGTACCTTGAAAATTGTGTCACCTTTCTCAAATGGCAGCAAGGTGTCACTGAGTCTTTTTATAATATGATACTGTTTTCCCAATTGTTTTGACATTGAGGCTAGGCTGTAGGAACAACCTAGTGGAAAATGGAGCTAAAGATATGATAATGTACCACCTGGGAAACGAAGCAGCATCAAAAATCTAATTTCCATGAACAAATTTTTAGCACAATCACTGATGGAACAATCATATTCACTGAAATCTTTAACTGAGCATTTACAAACTATGATTCCATTAGAGTTTAAACCACGCTATATTTGCAAATGTGTTTTAATAGAAAAACTAATTAAAATAACCCAATATTCTATCTATTGTGAGAATTAAAAAAATGACTATCAGCTACAGAATGAGAATAGGCTATAGCACTATTTTTCATGGTATAGATTATGAACCAAAAAGATCTCTAAGTCTTGTTAGACATAAAATAAAATCTTAACATAAAATTTGTTTTATGTGGCTATATTTAATTTAATCTTCTAGTTATACTTAAGTATACTGCTCCTTTGATTCAGGGATACTGTCTTTATGCCTTCTGTGAAGAACACACTCTTGTTCCAATTCCTCCTCAGAAACCTTTGCTTCAATCTCTGAACTGGGCCCTGTCATGGCCCAGTGAGGCCCAGTGAGGAAGTCAATCACTCAGGCATCTCCTGAGTGGCAAAAGTTCATCCTCTAGGATTCATGGTCCTCAGAACCTTCGTAGCATCAATTGTCAATTTGACAAAGTCAGCTGAGTTTCTGTGTGCAATCCACAGATAGCATAATACAGAGCAATTCATAAAAGACCAGCACTAAACCTTCAGGCATTCTAAAGAGGAAGAGTGATGGAACATCGCTTTGCAGTAGGAAAAACACACTGGTGCATTTATTTAGCACCATTTAATAACTGCATAAACATGGACCAGTTTAATAAGCTCTTTGGGTCTGTTTGCTCATCTGGAAATAGAATGCTTGCCCCATCTTGCAGTGGGTGAGCTGCCTCTGTAGAGTCCTAATCCAGTGTCTTATGGCCCTTATACATAGTACTCTTGGAATATTCAGAGAGATCCAGTCATTATTAGTCTCCCTCTACCCACCTCCCCAATCACTGAGCAACATACACAAAGGAGACATCAAATCTTTCTTTATGTGATCCTAATGAAATTTGATGGTAGAACAATATAATACTAGAACAGGGTCTTTGAATAAAATTCTCTGCTTGTTGTTGCTCTAGGAAGAAAAGCATTCATTGACCAAAAACAAACATGTGTCCTATGAAATGAAAAATATAGGAAGGTCACGGGGGATGCACAGACACTTTGGCAAAGATTCCAAAATTATCACAGCCCCATCAGGCTACACTGGAAAAGAGCCACTTGGAGATCTCCAGCAGGAGTTTACAATATCTTCACACCCAAAAGAAGCCAGCTAGCTTGAGGAAAAGGAATAGCAAAGGAATAGCAGCTTAAGGTTTATATCTCATTCACACAGGAAAGGGGGGGGCTGGGAAATATGGATAAGCATATAAAGACAGCTAGGATTTTCCTAAGCATTTATGCAGATATCAACAGGAGAAAGAGAAAGAGAGATGGAAATAGAGAAGGAAGAAAGAGAAAGAGCTAATGTCAAACAAGTTTGGGACATGGCATACTAAGAAAATGCTAGACTTCTGGTATAGAAGCCCACATTTATCTTCATGCCAGCATTTAAAATTTCAAGTTGATATAATTTGTCTTTCTCTATACTGACTAAGAGATTAATGACTTACAATTAATACAATTAGGTCATACAATTAGTCAGAATGTGGATTTTATCTCATCTGCCTCACTTCCTTGCTGGTACTTTTCTATAAGATTGTATTTCTTACAAAATAAAAGAATAGGGAGTTTTTGAGTGGTACTTTAGGAAGTTGACAATAAAAGCCATGGAAATCAGAATAAGGTCTGCATGTGCATGGGCAGTGTGTATTTGATGATGTGCGTCAGTGTGTATTCAGACCTCGGCAAAATTAACATCCCAAAGACCAGTATCAGTCACATTCTGTTCCTGCCTATGACAGAGTCAGAGCAATGATATGAACACTCTCTATTGAACAGAGAGATGTCATCCAACTATCAAGTGTCATGTAGATTCTTTGCCCAGCCTGTGGCCCATCCCAGTGCAAGCTCCTTCCTCACTGGGCACTGTGACCTATCAGGTGGCCATAGGCAGGACTACTAGAACCAACAAGCCCATCAGGCCTCAGGGGCTTGTTTGTAGAGGATGCAGAACTCTACACATTTAGACAGAAAGCCCAGCTTCTCTGTTTCTGTGATTCTTGAAAATCTGTGGAAAGTTGTGTCATGCCATGCCCCTTTCCTGGGAAATCTGCCCACCTTTTTAGCCAAGCTCCTGATTTTTATCATTGATGATGCATCTCTAATGAACATTCTTGAACACAACTTAGCTCTGCATGTCTGGGGTGTTAAGCTCACACCTTCCTTCCTTAAAATTATACCTCCACCACTCCCACAGAAAACTGTATGTGCCAAATAAATGAAATCAGCCTTTTGGCAATCATTGGTCTTTTGTGATTTTGGTCTCCCTGGACTTGAAGGGCTGCAAGTGCTTATTCCTATTGTTATTAGTCTGTGCCTCTCTTATCAGATGGTTTGTGCCGTTGGTGCAACCTTACCCCAAATGTAGTTGCTTCTGGGGATTCTGAAACCACAAATATTTAGCACTGTTCCCCTAGACATAGAACCTTAGAACTTGCATGCTTGAAGGCTCTCAGAACAAGTTATATCTAGACAGGACTTTTCTGAAAAAAAAAAAAAAAAAAAAAAAAAAAAGTTTAATTAAACCATGTTCCTGTAAATATATTTCTGTGAACAACCCACTGTGTCCCGAAGCCTCCAGAAAACAGTATTCCTGTCACTTAGGAAAGGAAGCAGTCCTGTGAAAGATGCTTGGAAATGCTCCTCATCTGAGGGAGCTGAGAGCTTCCTGGGTCCAGCAGCTGTCAGGGTGAAAGCAATAGGGAAGCAGGGCATCTGGCAGTATTGGGACTGTTGGATGGCATGGCTCTGAGTCTTGGAGGCCCCAGGGTCCAATCTGTAAGTAACTAGAGGTAACAAATCTCTGTCTCTGCCTCCATCTGGTGGGATGTACATGGCACTAGCATTAGGTAGCAGGGGTAAAAGCCATCGTCCAACTGCTCATTATTTGGAAATAAAGTATTATTTTCTAATATGCAAAAATTACAGGTTGATAATGTGATCCCAATGGAAACAAAATATAGTGGCTGATTCTTTCTGTCATTCAAATCCTAGTGTCAGCAGGAAATCCCTTCCCCTGAGGGTTAAAATAATGATGGTTTAAAAGGGTAGACTTTAAAACATAAATTTCAGGTATTTGCATTTTACTTTATGGAAATTCTTGACCATTTAGCTGTTTGGTAATTGCTAAGCCTAGCTGAGTAAATATATGGTGAGTTCCAAATCATTTAATACTAAAATAAGAAAATGGCTCTCACTATACAAAACTTTTCCTTAGAACAACTTCCTTTGACACCAAAGTTTCCCATTCTTTCCAGCTGTGACTGGAGGTCATAGCATGTTGTGAAATGTCAGAACAGCCGCATATACTTTTAGTTTCCAATTCAGAAACATTGGTCAAAGTGATAGGAATTAGGAAACTAGATTTTCTGAGCACTAGTTTATTTTTTTCCATTCTCCAACCCCTTCCTTCCCTAGTGGGTTGGAGACCTCTACAAATACTTTCATTCCCTTTCTCTTGTCCAGTAGCTAACTCCAGGGCAGGGCTGTGGATGGGCAGAACCTACTGGAGGGAGGTTAACCCAGGATACAAGGAACCAACTACCATGCTAGGTTTGTGCCTCAGGGTCTTTGCATGGACATGGCTATTGACTGGGAAAATGCCCCTACCCACAGCTCTCCCCTGGGCCAAATTCCTCCTTATTCTTCAGATCTCCTGTTAAATGCCACTTCCCTTGACAGGCTTTATCTGACCTATGTAGATCGGGCCATATCCCATGCAATTGGTTCTCACTGTATCTTAGGCTTTTCTTTACAACCTATCAGAAAGAATAACAAGGGGATTCTCAGTGGTGAACAGGAGTCAGAGAGCCAGAACATGAGGGTCTTTGAAGGCCAAGGGAAGCAGTTATCATCTAATCAAGGTGCACGAGGTCTGTTCAGAAGGTAGCCAGCCATGTAATATGAAAGACAGAGACTTTTATTGAAGAAGATCAAAGGTACAAGAAACATTGAACATAGGATAATGATGCCTCAATCCTCTTCAAAGTAGTCACCTTAGGACCTCACACAGTTCTCCCAATCTCCATCCACTCCCCTACCTTATTTTCCTAAATCTCACTGATGGTCTGAAATCATCCCTTTCAAAGGTGATTTTAGTTTTGGGAAAAGCCAGAAGTCATATGACACCAAATCTGGGTTTGCAGGAGATGGGGGCAGGGCTGAGTCACCTGGATGATTTAATGTTTTGCTAAAACAAACTTGGCACTTGCAAGAGACATAATACATGAGGAGCGCATCATCTGTGATGAAGCTACCAATCACCAGTTGCCCATAGCTGAGCCCTCCTGAATCATCTAAATAGTTTCTATGCAGGAATGTCTAAGCTTGACGCAAGACTGGATGCAGATTTGTTGCTCTACTCGCTCAGTCATTTTGAATGTGCCAGCCACATAGTACATGTGCTCACTCAATGACATCTATTTCAATGGCATCAATGAAGTCTTCATTGCTCATGCATGAACATTTCAGTCCACTCTCATTGGCTGCCAGGTTACATTGATGTCACACCAATCATTCTTATGTAAACAATGGCTGGACTTTGTTCAGACAGACCTGGTATACAATGTTTCAGCCTCCTCTAGAGGATGAAAGCAAACCATGTAGGGGGCAACTTCCAATTAAAAATGCTGGGATCAGCCTTTAAGAAAACTTATTTCTGTCTTCTTGTTCTGTGGATATATATTCTCATACTCCAAGCATTCCATCACTGCCTCATACCCATTTTTATACTGTATTGTTTTCAACCAAACTACGCTGGATTAGAAAACATATATTCTGCTTCCTTTAAGATAATTTTCTGGCATGGATGTAGTGCAGATTCCTGACTCTTCCTCTTTACTTCTGTTGTAATAACCTATGTCTTCTTACCATCTTTCTTCCTGGCCTCCTTCTTCAGCAGTTCTGAGCACATCTGTCTTGTCTCTAGCTGGGGTGTGGCCTGCCACCAGCCATTCTCATCTAGAACTTAAAAAAAAAAAGAAGCCAGGCTTTAGTTTGTGCTAGGTTTTAGGGGGAGAATTAAAATGGCCCAAGAAAAGCAAGACAGGATCTTATTCTTTGAGAGTATTAAACTTCAGAATAGTTTTATTTCTCTGATGTGAGGCAGACACCTGGAGCAAGAGTGTCTGTGATGAGTTCAGAGAGTAGGTAAGGACACTTTGATTCTCTTTTGCCTGAGTTTAGAATTAATCTGGGGATGAGGTGTAGATCAGTGTCTGATGTTTAAAATCCAGTGTCTTCACAGGTAGGTAAATGTAGGTTGTATGATCTTTTGATGCCACCTTCTTTCTATTTTGCCAGTTCTGCTCTTATTTCTTGATGTCCAAGTCACCCCTAGGGAATACCTGACAACTTTAAAAGATTATAAGGAGTAACAACAAGTTGTGACTGGAGGCCATAGAATGTGGTGAAATGTTAAAATTGTCAAATATACTTTCTAATTTTCAATTCAGAAATGCTGGCCAAAGTGATGGGAAAGCCAGCATCATTTCCAAAACAATACATAGATTCTGAGGGATGTAATAGCAGCTGATATTAGCAATTTTATCTGATACATTCTAGGACTGATCATGCATGTGGAAATACACTTACTTACTTTATAAGGATTGCTACCCAACTGCTCCTTTGGGCTTCCACAGCTCATTATCACCTTGTTAGAGAGGATTGCAGGTCAAACTCTGGCACCAAAAATCCACTGTAAATAGGTCCTTAGTGACATGATTATTTGTGTTCTCCTCTTCTGAATTCAATTTGCATGCTAATTACCTTTTGTGCATCTAAGCACATTTAACACATGTACCTGTATATATGTATAGTAGTGATTCTATTATTCCTCTTTGAATTTCAGTTTTGATACATTACCATCTAACTGAGAAATAATCATATTCATTAGGCCCTTTTAGCCCAGAATTAGAAGTACTTCTTTTCCAAAATTCAAGGAGCCATGTTCATTAATTTAGCCTCCAGAAATTAGGAGCAAGAATGGACTACCTGCATTCCTTGACACAAGGGAGGACTTTTTTCCTGCCTGAGTTATTTCACATGACAGTATAGAAATTGGTTGTCTAATATTCAGTATTGGAGATCAAGTGACTCCTCTCTTCACAATTCAAATGTGCCTCCAAACTCTTCAAATAGTTACTGAGGCCCTCTGTAATGTGTTTGTGTGCAAGTGTTATGAGCACACACAAAACACACACTAAAAACTGGGTGCATTAACTGAAGTCTGTTCCCTTGTGGATTTACTTTATAAATTTAATTCTAATGTAATTGATCACAACAATGTTGACAGACCTAAAACTCTTTGTTTACTGAAATTAACTATGAAACATTCCACCCACTGGTGAAATATGCTACACAGAAAACATTTATGCAAACACTCTGTCAAAAATTTGTAAATAGGAAAATTTCCTGGAAAACAATAAAAATGGAATCTAGAGGATAGTGGCATGTAAGTGAGAGCAAGTAAACCACATTAGCCCATTCTGAAGCCTCTCTAATTTCTTCCATATATTTTTATGTCCATATAATAAGATGGACTTAGCTGATGTCTCCGAATCACCTTAATGCTGCTTTTTCCTGAACAATTTATGAATTCTCCCTACAATGGGGATTCTGCTACGAACCTCAGCATGGGAGTTAGAGGAAGGATGACATATTTGGGATTCTATGAAACCATTTTCAGCATTTCTCCTAAATTGTATATTATAAGTCTTTCTCAGAAAATGTAATTGAAATTGCAGTCTATATCTCTGGTTAAATAAGACATTGTCTGAGAAACTTATCAAGATACTAAGAGGGTGCATGATGTTTGAGTGGGTGTTTCAGCAGTGTTGAGAAACCATGATGTTTAACATGGGGTCTTGTAGACATCTCTAAAAACAGGCGAGTAAGGGCAGAAAAGCCCCTCAGGATAACCTCAGGAGTCACCCTCACCAGGAAGCATTTCTGATCACCACCACTATCCCCTAACAGTACCCTTACTCTTCACATGCTTCCAAGGGGCTTCTCCTATTTCTACTGCAACAGCTGTGGATGCTAAAGAGATCTCACTAGAGGGAGAGTACTTCAATACCATAATCGTGTTTCCTGTTTTTGATCTTTCCAGATCTCAGTACTTAGTAGGTACTCAGTCAATACCTGAGATGAATAAAAAGCCTTCTATATTTTCTGTGACTTATAGAAGTGAGTTCTTGTTATGTTCTATACTTAAGTTTACCTCCCCACCCCTCCCCCACTTCATTTGTACCATAAACACCACCACAGACTCATGCTTCAAACTGGTTAGGATGATACAGTGCCCACTGTAGCGAATAAGCTGGGACATTCCACTTAGAATCATCAAGGGTTGATTCTTATTTCCAGGGTTGTCTGGAAGGAGGTTAGATAATCTCTGCCAGCCTCAGAAGAAATGAAAGAACCACAAGTCTAGAGAGCTTTGGAGGGAGAAATAGCAATTATTTCTAACCAACCCCCCAGGAAACGTCCATGTACAAAAGTCCAGGAAAGGAACCCTTGAATCTTTGTAAATGTTGTTGAGCAAAATCCTACTCATATAGAGTGTATGTCCTGGAAACCACTTGAATATGGAGAACCTCACACTCCAACCACCGCTGGTATAAAGAGTTTAAACTGATAAGACCAGAGTAAACCAAGTTGGGGCAGGTAGAAGGTTGGGAATTAGGTGGAGAAACAAGACACATGGTCCTCTCACCTTATCTCCCATTTCCTGTTGCTGCTAAGCAACCGGACACTTCACAAGTTGGCTTCAAACAGATAGGGCTTTGTGGATTGTCTTATCTGATACTTCTAGAAAAGCTCAGCTAAATAGAGAACTTGGAAGGGAAGTGAGCTATCAAGGAAAAGGAACCCAATATTTCCTGAGCTCCTACTATTGCCAAGCATTTTACATGCACAATTTCATTTAATACCCACAAAATCCTGGAGACTACATATTATTCTCTCCATTTTACAGAAGAGAGAAACTATAGTTCAGGACAATTTATTAAAATATTAAAAGTCGCTATACGGCTGAACTGACTGCACTGTCGCATTTCAAAGACAATGGTCCATTCAGTTTACTAGGAAAAGAGAAAAAGGGGAAAGAAGAAAGGCAAGGGACAAAAAAGAGGGACAAAAAAATAATAGTTGCATATACTATGAGAGAAAAAGAAGAGGTGTCTGGACACATGAGTCTCTTACCCTTATTCTATATTGAAAGGAGGTCACAGAATAAATGACAATGAGCAGATCTACTGGTGTTCTGCATCTTCCCACCTTACCTCAAGGTAGTTCTCATCTATATTTGCTTTTTTATTTCCTTAAGTGGGTAAACTGAGTTTTGGTTAATTTCTTTATCAATATGGTTAATGAAGTAGGTATAATGAGAGTACAAAAATCACATTAATCTGGGGGTCATTATAATAAATACATTAGTAACTGTATAAGTCAATTTTTTATAGGAAAAGATTGATCTCTGAGGTGGTCAATCATAACACCATTTTATCTTGAGTCAAGTGGTGATCGCATAGGGTGATCTTCAGTAGTGCAGGTCCTTTCACAGTCAATATGCACTGTTTATTCTACCCTACCAGATACGAAAGTCCTGGTTCTCACATCCATCACAGGTTGAATAAATTTACTTGGGCAAGACACTGAGAACTCATTGTTTGTCATATTTACTGAAAAATCACTTCCAGATTAGTTTTGCTTTTTTAAGCTTGGACACATACTGATTGTATTACTCTTTAATTTTAGTTTATTATTTTTATTGTGTTTTTTCCATTACCATTTATCCCCATTATACCTATCTCCCCCTTGTAATCAAGACACTGTTGAGTCCTCTTCCTATTTACTTGATCCCTCCTCTTTAAACCCCATCTACCCTCTCCTGCCATAGCTGTCAGCCTGATATCTATGAGTCTCTCTATTTTTTTTGTTAGTTTAGTTTGTTCATTAGATTCCACATATGAGTAAAGTCATATGGTGCTTGTCTTTCTCTGACTGGCTTATTTCACTTAGGATAACATTCTCCATATTCATCCATGCTTTTGCAAAGTGTAAAGGTTTCTTCTTTTTTAAACCAAATAGTATTCCATTGTGTAAATGTCCCATAGTTGTTTTATCCACTCATCTACTGATGGACACTTGGGCTTCTTCCATATCTTGGCAATTGTTAACAATGCTGAAATGAACATACCGGTGCTTATGTTCTTTTAAATTAGTGTTTTGGGTTACTTCAGCTAAATTTTCAGAAGTGGGAACACTGGGTCAAAAGGCAGATCCATTTTAATTTTTTGAGGTATCTCCATACTACTTTCCACAGTGGCTGCGCCAATCTGTAATCCCACGAACAGTACTAAAGTGTTCCCCTCTCTCCACAACTTCACTGGCACTTGTTGTTTGTTGATTTATTGACAACAGTCATTCTGACCAGTGTGAGATGATAACTCATTGTAGTTTTAATTTGCATTTCTCTGATAATTAGTGATGTTGAGCATCTTTTCATATACCTAATGGCCATCTGTATGTCCTCTTTTGAGAGGTGTCTATTCAGGTCTTTTGCCCATTTTTTAATTGGATTGTTTTTTGGTGTTGAGTTTTATAAGTTATTTATAAATTTTGGATATTAATCCCTTATCAGATGTATTGGTGAATATGTTCTCCCATTCCATGTTTTTTTTGATCTTTAAAAATTGTTTTATTTTATTAATTATGCCATTACAGTTGTTCTATTCCCCCCTTCATTCCCTGCCACCCTGCACCCCCACCCCCACCATTTCCCCCTTTAGTTTATGACCATGTGTCTCAAGTTCTTTAGATTCTATATTTCCCATACTATTCTTGCCCTCCCCCTATCTATTTTCTACCTACTGTCTATGCTACTTATTTTCTGTACCTTCTCCCCCATTCTCCTCCTCCCACTCCCCTGTTGCTAACCCTCCATGAGATCTTCATTTCTATGCTTCTGCTCCTGATATAGCTGTCCTTTCAGTTTGCTTTGGTTTTAGGTGTGATTGTTAATAACTGTGAGTTTGCTGTCCTTTCACTGTTCATGTTTTCTTAACTTCTTTTTTTAGATAAGTCCCTTTAACATTTCATATAATAAGGGCTTGGTGATGATGAACTTCTTGAATTTGATCTTATCTGAGAAGCACTTTATCTGCCCTTCCATTCTAAATGAAAGTTTTGCTGGATAGAGTAATCTTGGTTGTAGGTCTTTGGATTTCATGATTTGAAATTCCTCTTTCCAGTCCCTTCTTGCCTGTAAGGTCTCTTTTGAGAAATCCACTGACAGTCTGATAGGAACTCCTTTGTAGGTGACTGTCCCCTTAGCTCTTGCTGCTTCTAGGATTCTCTCCTTCATTTTAATCTTGGCTAATGTAATTATGATGTGCCTTGGTGTGTTTCTTCTTGGGTCCAACTTCTTTGGGACTCTCTGAGCTTCCCGGATTTCCTGAAAGTCTATTTCCTTTGCCAGATTGGGGAAATTCTCCTTTATTATTTGTTCAAATAAGTTTTCCACTGGTGGCTGTTCCTTTCCCCCTTCTGGTACCCCTATAATTCGGATGTTGGAGTGTTTAAAGATGTCCTGGAGGTTCCTAATCCTCTCCTCATTTTTTCGAATTCTTGTTTCTTCATATTTTTCTGTTTGGTCATTTTTTCCTTCTTTCTGGTCCACTCCATTGATTTGAGACCCAGTTTCCTTTTCATTGCTATTGGTTTCCTGTGCAAATCCCTTCATTTCAATTAGTTTAGCCTTCATATGTTCCTCTAATTTGTGACTAAAATCAACCAGTTCTGCGAGCATCCTGATCACCCATGTTTTGAACTGTGCATCTGAAGGTTTTGCTATTCCTTCATCGCTTAGAGTTATGGGCTCTGGGGTTTGAGATCTTCTTGAGCCATTTTTGGTCTGTTCACACCATTAAGTAAGAGGAGCGAAGCCTTAGGAGCAGGGGTGAGGGGGGCACCAGGGCAAGGTCGCTGGGTTGTGACGCTGTATATGGGGTAGGGTCAGAGTGGGGAAATGGCGGCCCTCTCTGCTGCCTCCTGCCACTGGGGCCCACTGGGTCCTGTCTCACTGCCCACTCCCTCGCTGGTCTATCTGCTCAGGAATGAGCCACCACAGTTAACTCGCCGCCCTGCACCCTCACCAGATCCGCGGGTCACTCACTGGGTCTGCCCTTTGCAAGCCCACGCCTGGGATCTGCACACCTGAATCTGTCTGACCGAGTTTTCCTGTGCAACCCCGCTCTGCCAGCTGCTGGTTTTGCCCCTCTTACTGGTCAGGCTGAAGCATTTGTTGTTATCAGACTTCCGAAAATTTCAATTTTCTGTGTTCTGGTTATGTTTTCTGTTGCTAATATTTTGTTGTCTCTAAACTTGGTTGTGTGAGAAAGCACGGTATCTCCACCTATGCCTCCATCTTGGCAGAAGCCATTCCATGTTTTTAAAAAAAATTTGTTGATGATATCCTTTGCTGTGTAGAAATTTTTACTTTGATGTAGTCCCATTTGCTTATTTTGCCTTTTATTTCCCTTGTCTGAGGAGTTATATTGCATAAATTATTGCTACAGGCAATGCCTAAGATTTTACTGCCTATGTTTTCTTCTAAAATTTTTATGGTTTCAGGTTTAACATTTAAGTCTTTAATCTATTTTGAATTTATTCTTATGGGTGATGTAAGAAGGTGATCTAGTTTCACTTTTTTTTGCTTCTATCCATCCAATTTTCCCAACACCATTTATTGTATGTGCTTGTTTCCTCATGTATATTAATTGACTATAAAGGTGTGAGTTTATTTCTGGGTTCTCTATTCTGTTCCATTGATCTATGTGTCTGTTTTTATGCCAGTACCATGTTGTTTTGATTACTATGGCCTTATACTCTAATTTGATATTAGATAGCATGATTCTTCCAACTTTGTTCTTTCTCAGGATCAGTGTTGCTATGTAGGGCTTCTTGTGGTTCCATATAAATTTTTTGAAATATTTGTTCTGGTTCTATAAAATATATCATTGGTATCTTGATAGAATACGCATTGAATCTATAGCTTGATTTGGATAGTATGCACATTTTAATGATGTTAATTCTTCCTATCTATGAACAAGGCATGTACTTCCACTTATTTGTGTGTTCTTCATTTTCTATCTTCAGTGTCTTATAAGTTTCTGAGTACAGATCTTTTACATTCTTGGTTAGATTTATTCAGAGGTTTTTTTTGTGTGTGAAGCAAAAATAAATGGAATTATATTCTTAATTCCCTTTTCTGTTAGTTTGCTACTGACAAATAAAATGAAACTGATTTCTCAATATTAATTTTGTATCCTGCTACAATGCTGAATTCATTTATCAGTTCTAATAGTTTCTTGGTGGAATATTTAGGATTCTCTATGTACATTAGCATGTCACTTACAAATAAAGACAGTCTTACTTTTTTATTTACAATTTAGATGCCTTTTACTTCTTCCTCTTGTCTGATTGTTATGGCTAGGACTTCCAGTACTATGCTGAATAAGAGAGGTGAAAGCGGACATTAATATCTAGTTCCCGATCTTAAGAGGAACGCATACTTTTGATTATTAAGTCTGATGCTGACAATGGGTTTGTCATATAAAGCCTTTATTATTTTTAGATATGTTCCCTCTATTCCAATTTTGCTGAGAGTTTTTAAGTCGTAAATGTGTGTTGGATTTTATCATATGCTTTTTCTGCATCTATTTTTATTCTTTATTTTCTTTTATGTGATGTATCACATTTATTGGTTGGTGAATACTGTACCAACCTTGCATTTTCAGAATAAATCCCACTTGATCATGATTTATGGTCTTTTTGATGTATTGCTATATTCAGTGCGCTAATGTTTTGTTGAGGATTTTAATATATGTCAGGGATATTGGCCTTTAATGTTCTTTTCCTTTTTTTGTAGTGTCTTTATCTGGTTTTGGAATTAGGATATTGCCAACCTCTGGCCTTGTTAAACGAGGTTGGGAGTCTTCCCTCCTCCTGAATTATTTTGATATGGTTTGAGAAGGAGATGTTTGCTAAAATTCATCTGTGAAGATATCCAGTCCAGAATTTTTGTTTTGGGAGAGTTTTTTTCATTACTGTTTCAATTTCACTATGCAATCATTGTATTCAGATGCTTTGATTTAGCCTGATTTATTTTTTGAATACTGTATGTTTCTAGGAAATTATCCATTTCATCCAGGTTGTTCAGTTTATTAGCATAGAATTATTTATAATTTCTTATAATCCTTTGTATTTCTTTGGTTCCGTTGTTATTTCTCCTCTTTCATTTCTGATTTTATTTATTTGGGTTTTTTCTCTTTTTCTGTTGATGAGTCTGGGTAAAAGTTTGTCAATCTTGTTATCTTTTCAAAGAACCAGCTGTTGAATTTATCGATCTTTTGTATAATTTCTAGGCCCTATTTCATTTATTTCTGGTCATATCTTTATTAATTCATTTTTTACTTACTGGGCTTTGTCAGTTGTTTTTTTTCAAATTCCCTTAAGTGTGAAGTTAGATTGTTTATTTGAGCTTTTCCTTGTTTCTTGAAGTAGGCCTGGGATGCTATGAATTCTCCTCTTAAGATTTCTTTCCCAATGTCCAACATATTTTGGGTTGTTGTGTTGTCATTTTCATTTGTTTCAAGGTATGTTTTGATTTCTTTCCAACCCATTTGTTATTTAATAACATGTTATTTAGCTTCTATGTCTTCACGTATTTTTCAGTTTTCTTTTTGTGATTGATTTATAGTTTCATGTCATTGTGGTCAGAGAGGATGCTTGATGTGACTTAAATGTTTTTTAATTTATTCAGACTTGTTTTGTGTCCTAACATGTGGCCTATCCTAGAAAATATTCCATGTGCACTTGAAAAGTATGTATATCCTGCTGCTTTGGGCTGAAATTCTCAAAAGGTATCAGTTAAGCTCATTTGATCTAGTGTGTCTTTAATGCCAGTGTCTCCTTTTTGATTTTTTGTCTGGAAGATTTATCCATTGAAGTCAATGGTGTGTTAAAATCCTCCACTATGACTGTATTTCTATATATCTAATCCCTTTACATCCATTAAGATTTGCTTTACATATTTAGGTGCTCCTATCTTGGGTGCATAAATGTTTACTAGGGTTATATCCTCTTGTGGGACTTTTCCCTTTATCATTACCTAGTGACCTTCTTTGTCCCTATAGGCTTGATTTAAAGTCTATTTTGTCAGATAGAAGTGTTGCATCCCAAGCTTTTTTTTCCTTTCCATTTGCACAAAATATGTTTACTCTTTAATTTTAATTTAGTCACTTCTGTCTACTTTTCATTGATAATTTTTCATTGCATCCAAGATTAGAAAACTCTCCTCCATGAATAAATTTAATAAGTATTTACTATTTTAATGAATTGTTTTGTGTTTTTTATAGGGTAAGGCAAATATTGGTTTTCAGTTGTATGTATATAAAATAATATGATACTTAGTTAATAATAATACAATAATAAACTGTCTCACATACTCACAACTATAAACTTACTTTTGCTGTGCCCTGTATTTAAATCAATAAAATTCATTTTTCAGCATTGTGTGACTTAAGGATTAATTTATACCAAATTATCCAAAAGCTAAATATTAAATAATCATCTTTGTCCCTATTGATTTATGATGCTTCTTTTAGACCAGCATGTTTTTTAGCTCAAAATTCTATTATAACTCTTTTCTACAGCCTCTCAGACTCATTTTATAGAGGAAGAAAATCTTCTGTAGGAATGCCTATAATTTATTTGTAGTTTCCCATTGTTTGCCTTTGCCATCTATTCTCCCCTCTCTCTCTTAATATTTCTCTCTCTTTTGTCTCTCCCCTACCAGCCAACACTATAAATCTCTGTCTCCTCACTATCATCTTTGGCTCTTTCTTCTGGCTTCTGGAATAACTTCTCAAACATTTCCTCCAACACTAAAACAATTTTCTGCACCATCAATTTTATTCTTTTTTGACCCTAATGCTAAGTTTAAGCTAGATATAGCTTTTTTTGGCAGATTTTAAAATTTCCAGCATATGCCATTTTATCTCAAATTCTGCCTTTTTATCTCACCTGTTCTTTCCTTATGTCATTTTCTTGTTTCATGGTTCTTCTTTATCTTACTGAAAACATGAATCAGATTAAAAAAAAACTTGATCTGTTTTCAAAGCAACTGTCAAAGATATGCTTTTTCCTTGAGTCTTCCACACCTGTTATGCTGCAGAATTTTCTTATAGGCTACAATATTGCATATCACAGCTAAGTGACATGTTGAGCAGAGATACAAATTCTCTCAGCTCTTTATTTGTAGTTGATTGCCTCAGAAGATTTTCAAAGGAAGATTACAGGGATCCATTCTGTGTGTAACTTGTCACTAGTCCCTATATGACCCTTTCAGGGCTGGAGGTAGTTATAAGCTAGAAGTCAGCCCAGGCCTCCAGCCTTATACAAGCATAAGAGTTGAAAGTTTGTAAAAACCCTTCTCTCCCTGTTTTACTCAAAAACAGAAGCCAGAGCCTGAACCTATTTAATATACACAATCAAAGCTCCATTCTCAAATCTTTTTGTGAGTATATTTCCAGACTGTGAATGGGATCCACATTCTATGATGACTGTAGCTTCACCAATGTATCAGGTAATTGGATAGTAGCAGATGGCTAAGTACCCATTTGGAGACTAATAGAATATTCCCTTTGGGTTACTGTTGGATGCAGTGTGCCCATCCCATGATTCATGTTCTATTAGCAGGCAGCTCTATTACCCTGATATATAATTGTATCATAATTCTCCCAGTAGAGAATGAAAATATAGGCCATGGAGAATATGCACTGGCCTTTAATCCTCTTTTTTTCTCTTTAAACTAACTTTGTTACCAAGATCATTATTTTTGTGCTCCTCCTACAGTTCTTGCTGCCCCCACCTAGTCCAATATATGTAACCTGGGAAGACTATAATCCCCAAGATGTCCCATCCCCCAAATTTTTATCTTTTAGCAATGTTGCATAGTGAGAGTTATTTCTGAGGGGATACAGAAAGCAAGAAATAAGAGAGATAAAGATTGGAAATGGAGGATAGACATACAAATTTTGCTTGAATTAGCACTTGTTTCATCCTTGCACAATCCCATACTTTGGCACAGTGATTTTCAACCAGTGTGCCACAAGAATTTTTTAAAATATGTAAAACCTGGTTACTTAGGGCCGCTGAGTTATTTTTCCTTCAATTGTCAAATAAAAATGATAACATCCAACACAACAATAGTCATCTGGTATAGACAAATCAAAATTATAAATATTTTGTGGCAGATAGGCAAAAAATATATTTTGGTGTGTCACAGAATTTTAGTAATTATGTGTGCCATGAGATGAAAAAGGCTGAAAGTCACTGCTCTATGACAGTTTGTCAAACTTTAATGTTCACAAAAATCACCAGATAATTTACTTAAAATGAAGATTCTAAATTAGTAGATCTGGGATGGATAATGAGATCCTATGTTTCTAACAGCCTTCCAGATGATGCTGATGATATTGGTTCATGACCACACTTTGAGTTCCAAAACTGTGATCTTCTTGAGGACAGGGACCATATTATATGAATTTAGCTTAGTGCTGGGATTATAAAATATACTTTTTAAGGTGTTCATTTACTGAACTTCAATGCAGCATTCTGGATGCAAAAAGCACAGCATACACAACACACATGTGTCCACAGCACAAACAAAACTACAAATGTTTCTTAATCTGGCCACATTTGACACCACAATTGTACTTTTTTGTTTTAAAAGCTCATTTTCTGACACATTCAAATTTCTAATTGTTAAATGCCTATGAGCATGGGAAAAGTCTAATGGAGATTCACTAAATTGTTATAGTCTCAACATGAATTTTCTTTTTTCTATATTTGAGTCCTTAGTGGCTTTCTATCCAGAGGGATGAGGAGCACCTTGCTGAGCACAGGTGACCATATATATATGGGCAACAGGTGTGTTCACATAAACATATCTGACCATGGTCACCATTCATGGTCACTGCCTTCACCATCCCAGTCCCGCCAACAAATGGTGAGGTGAGTGCATTGCATTGTGACTTTCATACAACACTAGTTTTAGTGGAAATTATATTAGCTTGAATCCTGTCAGGAGATATAAATTATACTAATAATTTTAAGAGAGAATATTTAATATGCAGAAGTGTCACCCAGGTATTAAGGTGTCAGCTAGGTATGATGGCAACTTCCAGCCTAGAGCTGTAGAGCAAAGGTAAGAGATTGAAAATTTTCAAACTTAGAAGTTTTAGAGGAGGGGCACTGAGGACTAACAGTCAGATCACCAGAGCTGGTGTCTGAGATTAAAGAAGATCCAGGTGCCTGGGCCCAACCCTCTAAGGAGGTGGTGGCTCCTTGGTACTGGTGTCCTTGAGAGGGATGTGATAAAACTGGCACTGAAAATGTTATGAAAATTGGCTTCACCAACTTATCCTGCAAGGGTGAAGAAGTATTGTGGGGTAACACAGGAAAAGGAAGCAGAAGACAAAAGGAAACAAACAGGAAAGAGTATGTCTGTGTTTCTCACCTTCGGCCTAGTGTCTTCCTGGAGTGACCCTATAGGGGGCATTAGTAAAACAGCAGAGGCCCTGCCTCAACTTTTCAAAGCTAAGTAAAGAAAAACATGTTTGGAGCTAACAGACAATAACCAAGAGCTTAAAAGCTGATACACATGGATGGTATGTAAATAAACAGAATTGGGGAAAATTAGGCTAGGAGGATGTAAACTTCAAATTAAGACTGTAGAGCATCCTGTTTTTTAAATCACAGTCCCCCAATGAATTTTCATCAATTTAAAACAGTTTTTTATTATTTTAGAGAAAAAAATAGTTGCCTTCCAAGAATGTAGAAGCCCACTAGAAGGCAGAAGGAAAATATGAGTATCCTGAAGATACTCTGATTTCCCATCAAAAGGAAAGGGTATAGAAATTTTGGTTGTGGGAGGTGAAAGTGAGAGGAGGAAAAGAAAGAAGTCTAGAGATCAGGTATGGGAATCCTGGTTGCTAAAACTGCAGAAGAGGATGAAGGAAATACAGATGAATCTACGTTTGGAATTCTTGGAGTGAACCCCTTCATCACAGGCCCTGAAAATGACACAGGGTCAGCTGTGTTTTGTGTTTAGGAAAAGAGTGAACAAAACATAGCACTCCTACTCTTTGTGTGCTCTCATACAGCTTGGAAGAAATCCAAAATTCTATGGGTTTCCAGGTTGCAGGGGAAAGAACGATGAGAATTAAGATCTAGGGGCTTTCCCTGAGGTCAATGTGAGCAAGAAAAAGAGCTTTCATGGCAGTGGACAGCTAGTAGTTAGAAGATTTGGCCTATACACTGGGATTTTGAAGGACCAGCAGGAGCTGTAGTGATGCTAAGTTAGCCAGGGAGCTACCAGGGAACTATGATATAAAAAATGGGTCATGGATTTCACTAGCCATGAATTTGAGCAGCTTATGCTAGCCAGATGCCAGGTATCTAAGCAAGGGACTTCACCACAGAGGTCTCAGAAATGCAGCGGATGGTACAAGAACTCTTGTGTGAAGCAGTAGTCCCTTCCCAACCTCCTTGAGGACCTAAATCAACCCTGGTAAGGAGTTTGAACCTTGAACTTCACAAAGTATTTTTTTAATATTTTCTTTATTTATTTTTCGAGAGAGGGGAAGGGAAGGAGAAAGAGAGGGAGAGAAACATCAATATGTGGTTGCCTCTCATGTGTCCCCTGCCGGGAACTGGCCTGCAACCCAGGCATGTACCCTGACTGGGAACTGAACCGTGATACTCTGGTTCGCAGGCCCGCGCTCAATCCACTGAGCTACGCCAGCCAGGGCCACAAAGTATTTTTTAATTTATCAAATAATACTGTGTTGACTTGAAAGTGCTTTTTAAAACTGAGGAGAATGAAATTAATTTAAATGACAAGACTTGTCAAAACTAGACCACCCCACCCCCAACACACACATTATCTAGGACAAAGGAATCTTAGAAATCAAAAAACATAAAATTAATCATGTAAAAGGTTTCTATTTTTTCACACCGGAGCACAGCATGCAAGTTTTGAAAACTTCATTACATATTCAGTCATATGCTTCCAACATTTGACTTTTCTAAACCTTTAATGTATTGATGAGCATGTAGCTTTCAAAGAGGGTGCAAACACTGTTACCCCAGAAAGTGTGCCAGGAAAGGCACAAGTATGATTTAGATCATCTTTTGGGAAATCTGGGTCATATTGAATGATAACATCTACCATTTGCTAAGCATATACTACATATACATCCCTTTTAAATTGTCTAATATGACTAATCACTATCCTTTTAAAGGGGAGGTTGTGCTATGTTCACAATATAGCTAAGCTAACTTATGTCAGAGAGGTTAATTCTTAGTCAAGATTATACACCTAAGAAGCAGTAAAAGTAGTATTAGAGTTCAGATCTCTTTGGTTTTATACCCACTATATGAATCAACAGAAAACCAAGTGCTAAATAGGATTACCACAAGTGACAGAGAAAGAAAAAACCCACACAATAAGTGTTCTGTGACTGGTCAGCCAATAACCCCTCTGTACTTAAAACAAATACAAGAGAATCATTTAGAAATACAGTAGCACAGAGGTCTAAGAGAAAGCACCACTTCATTTTAGATTATCTACAAATAGACTATTTGCATTTCATTTTATCTATCCAAATTTTCTTAAATAATTGCCAAATATTTTTCCTATCTCTAAATTAATAAAGTTGATTAATGGGGACAAAGACAAAGAGCATATTTTGTACGAATACTCATATATTAGATGCTGATGCCTACCAGTGCTGCTCTCATAGCAGAAGTCACAGCGGTCACTCTTGAGCTAATTTATACTCTGAATCTTCTTAGTAGTTCATATTCACAGTATTTCTGGCATCTCACATTCTTTCAGTTCCTCCATTCTAAAACTGATACAGTTATAACCACCCAGGTCTCCAGCTCTCTCCTTCCTTTCTACAGTTGTATGTAGGGAGTTATGGCAATACTCACTGATTTTCATTTGTTGCCTCTCCATGGCATCCTGACTCCTGAAGCTCCAGTCCATAAAATAATTTAATTCAGGCCACACCCAAATGTGACTGACTAATCATGAAATACACTGAACTCTTTTCATGTCTTATTCTATTTCGTTTATCTTTAAGTATTGTTGATTGCATTAAACCCATCATTTTTGAAATGTTTCATTCCTTCCTTGATTTTTATGATGTCCTTCTCTTCTGCTTCTCATGCCTCTGCCAGCTCTTTTTCTTGTTTATCAAGTCTTTCCTTTCAGTTTTTCTAAAGTGATTCATAATGTCTGTTTCTACCCACCTAGAACTGAACTTATAAATGCCAAAATTTTCCCAACTCTTAGCTCCTGAACCAATTATATCTCTAATTACCTAGTAAACATCTTGGATTTGGATATCTTACAGGTGTGTTGACAATAACATTTTCAAAGTCAGCTTTATTTCTCACCCCCTCAAACCTGAATTTCCTACTTTAATTAGTTTTCTTTTTCCAGACTTCAAACCAGACAATATGAGTGTTGTTCTCATCTACTCCTTCTTGGTTACCCTCACCTTCTGCTCATCACCAAGGCTAGCAAATTTACCTGCACTGCCTCTTGCATATTCCAGGTAAGAAACACCTTGCAACTCTGCTGTTTCAAGTCTTTAAAAGCATGCCTTTGCCTCTAATCTTTGTCTCTTCCACATTTCCTCCAACATACTGAGATTACCTTTCTTAAACATGAATAGTTTCATAAAACTTCCTGACACTAGGAATTGGATAGTTTACTACTATCTCATTATTTTAATAATGTAAATCCACATGGCACACAGTATTTTTAAACACACAGGCTTCAGACCACTTTTGCAAATTCACCTTTTTCCTCCTCTGAACCCTACTGTCTACATATACCATAATTTTCCTCATTGCCTATAATGCACTGTATAATTTTAAAACTCCACAACTTTGCTCATATTGCTTTATTATTTAACTTTGTTAAGACCCCTTTCAAATGTCATATTCTTTCTGCTGCTCCCCAGGATCCTTGAAAAAAATTGATCACCTCTTCTCTTTATGAACATGTATAAATTTCTGTACTTTGCAAAAATTGTAGTATATAATAAAAAAACTTTTGACTCATATGTCAATATTGTTAGGCTCTATGGCTGACTGCTTCAATACTAGATAATAGTAATTTCTTCTGTTGCTTTGCTTTGGAAGCATAGCCTGAATTCAAAAAATTAGAATGCCAAGTTACAAAATACCTAATAATGTCCAAAAACAACATTGGCTACTTGGCAGTGGAAAAAGTCATGATCTGTCTCTTTACATCAATCATTCCAAGGAGACAGAAGAAGAAAACATGAAAGGAATGTTCTTTCTGGAGCTGGAACTTCCACAAGATGTCTTTGACTCTCAGGCCTGGCAAATGTTGGTCATTACTCCTTTGGATACTTTTACAAAAATCTGGAGACTCCTTGCTAGGGTATTTCATATATAGTTTCCCACCCTCCTTCAACTATCCAGTTTCCCCCAGTCCCCTTTTTATAGGGGTCTAAATTCACTCTTTTTTTGGAGTTCCACCACCTCTTTACATAATGTTCTTGAGAAGGCCAAAAAATAGCCATATGCCGGCTCTCCCCGAAGAGTATGCATCTGGCTTCCAGAAAATGCTCACTCCTCCTTGAACTACCAACAGAGGGGAATTAAGTTGCTTCCAAGAAGCAGCAGCAACTTGTCTTCTTCACACTAATAAAACAGTTTGCTGATTATGCTGCCTGTCCTCCAACAACATATGCAAAATTCAATACCCTTTCCAGTCTCCCTCCCATGCAGTGAGGTTTCTGTGAAAACCCCTGTCTCCCACTTTAACGTGAAGGAAGTAGAATCCTCACCATGTATCCTTCTTGGTGGAAATCAAGAAAATCAGGTACCGCATTAGTTCCTTACAAAGAAATTTCATCATGGAATATTATTTTCACCTCCATTCTCTCAACCTTTTATACAAGGTCTGTCTGGAAAAAGGTCTAACCATTGTTCATATAATGGGAATAGTTTGCATGTATTTGATGTAACCTGGCAGCCAAGGAGAGTGGACTGGATTGCACATGTGTGAACAATGACAACTTCACTGTACTAGTCAATGAGGGTGGTGGATAACATTGAGTGAGTATGTGTTCTGTGTGGCTGTCACATTCACAATGACTGAGGGAATAAAGCAACAAATCTGCATGCAGTTTTGCATTCAGCTCAAACATTCCACCGCAGAAGCTATTAGAATGAGTCAGGAGGCTGCAGCTATGGGCAACTGGTGATTGGCAACTTCACTGTGACAACGAACTCACACACCATGTCTCATGCAGTTGATGAGTCTTTTTGGCAAAACATCAAATCACCCAGGTGACTCAGTACCCCTACAGCCCAGATTTGGCATCTTATGACTTCTGGCTTTTCTCAAAACTAAAATCGCCTTTGAAGAGATTTCAGAACATCAGTGACATGCAGGAAAATACAATGGGGCAGCTGATGATGATTGGGAGAACTGTGTAAGGTCTCAAGGTGCTTACTTTGAAGGAGATTGAGATGTCATTGTCTTATGTGCAATGTTTCTTGTATCTTTTTCAACAAATATCTCTATTTTTCATAGCACTTGGCTGGACACTTTCCAAACAGGCCCTGTCCCTAAGATTTGTACCAGGGTTTACTATTTAAGGTGATTGTGAGTAATGAAATTAGTTATCAGCCACTTATTTTGGAGTCCTTTTGGTCTGCTATAGCTTGTTTTATAAAAAGCGTGTGTAGTAGTTTGGTTAAAACTTTTGTTTCAATATCATATTATAAACAAATTCACACACATGCATGTAAAATAGCTGGAAGTATAAAATGTTTTTTTCCTAAATAATCTTGATTTGGATCAGCCCCACTTCCTGAAATTAGTAAGAAATCCAACATCAACCAATCATGTATGGCATGAAGATTGAGTAGATTATTGCCCTCTGCTAAATATTAAAATCCTGCAATTAGCATCAAGTAAGAAGGAGTGAGCTTCTAATAAGCCAAATTGACCCCAAAATAATAGCTATAAACTCTGACTTAGCTTTAAAAGAAAACAAGAGTAAAAACACCAAAATATCTATATTGAGGGCTCTGGAGACCAAACAAAAACAGATAATCTTTAGAAGAGAGGCAAAATTTGGAGAAAGTGTCTAGCATTTGATGTTTTTTTTGCCCTTGCTTTCCAAAGTGAGCATCTATTTCTCTCAGTTTGTGCAAAAATTCTCCTTTCCATTTGGGATGAGGCTCATCACTTACCCAATGTTTTTCTCACAGGAATTATGAGATGCAGGTTTGGCCAAGATCAAAGCCCTATTTTTTCCACAGGGGTTGATATAATTCAAAAGCAGGTGATTCAGGCAAAACAATAGTCCTTTTCAGAATTTGACAAGTGACTCCTATTAAAAAATGTTATCTTCCTTCTTTTAGGATTATGAAGTGTAAGGATGTGACTTTTGGCTCACACTGGCCTCTTTTCTGTAGAGAGGGCCAGCCTGAAAATGGAGCCAGAAAACAGAAAAACAGTCAAGCAATGCAGGCAAAGAGCTCTGGCAACAGAAACTGGGACTTTGCAACCAGCTCTGCCTAATGTATGTTACAAAGGTTTTGAGGTTGCTATCACAGTGAGGCAGTGCACATGAAGAATTTCTTCTCCAAGAAATCAAACACAATTTATTTTAGAACTAAATAGGACACACTGAATAAAAGAAAGTTTTATCTTAAAATTTCCCAATAGACATTTTGTCCCCAGGCTCCATATTATTGATTTCAACAGCCCCATCAGTGACCTTCATATTATTCACAATGTACAAAGTGTGTCATTTGGTCGAAGAGTCAAGTTTTAAAATTAGTCTTTTCATTCTTTGTGCTTCAAAATAATTCTTAAAACACACTTATTATGCTCCCTGGTTATAAGTGGTCAGTAAAAGTTTTCTTCTAAAAATTACTTAGAATAAGAGAATCATCTACTTTATATATATTTACTTTTTAAATGTATTGTTGTTCAATTATACTTGTCCCTGTTTTTCTTCTAATGATCTTCCCTGCTCTACCCACCTCACCTCTCCCAAATTCAGTCCTCCAACCTGCAATGTCCTTGTCCATAGGTCCTTTATATACATGTTCCTTGATTTGACCCTACCCCCACATTCCCCCATTGTCCTCCTCTTCTCTCCCCTCTTGTGACTGTCAGTTTGTTCTTTATTTCCATGTTTATGGTTCTATTTTGCTTGCTTGCTTGTTTGTTTTGTTGATTAAGCTCCACTTATAGGTAAGATCATATGATATTTGTCTTTCACCTCCAGGCTTATTTAACTTAGCATAATATTCTCTAGTTCTATCCATGCTGTGGCAAAGGGAAGGAATTCCTTCTTTTTTACTGCTGTGTGATAATCCATTATGTAAATGTACCACAGTTTTTTTTTTCTAATTTTTATATTTTTAATTGTTGTTCAAGTAAAGTTGTCTCCATTTTCCCCCCACCACTCCCTCCCACCCTGGTCATTCCCCCCTCCCACCCTTGATCATACCCCCCTTAGGCTTGTCCATGTGTCCTTTATAAATATTCCTTGATGACCCTTCCCCTTTTCCTGCTGTTATCCCCTCTCACATCCCTGTGGTGACTGTCAGTTTGTTCTTTATTTCAATATCACCGGTTATGTTTTGCTTGCTTGTTTGTTTTGTTGATCAGGTTCCACTTACAGGTGAGATCATATGGTATTTGGCTTTCACCTCCTGGCTTATTTAATTTAACCTAATGCTCTTCAGGTTTATCTATGCTGTCACAAAGAATAAGAACTCCACCTTTTTACTGTTGTATAGTATTCCATTGTGTAAATGTACCATACTTTTTTGATCCACTCATTTACTGATGAGCACTTAGGCTCTTTCCAGCACTTGGCTATTGTAAATAGCACTGCTATGAACATTGGGTTCATAGGTTCCCAATGCACCCCTATGCATTGGGGTGCATAGGTTCTTTTGAATTGGTGTTCCAGGATTCTTCAAGGATAATCCCAGCAGGGGGACTGGCAGGACAAAAGGCAATTCCACTTCTATTTTTTTTAGGAATTTCCATATTATTTTCCACCATGACTGCACCAGTCTGCATTCTCACCGACAGTGTACATAGGTTCCCTTTTCTCCACAACCTCTCCAACACTTGTTTGTTGATCTGTTTATGATGGCCATTCTGACTGGGTGTGAAGTGATACCTCGTTGTGGTTTTAAGTTGTACCTCTATAACAGTTAGTGATGTTGAACATTTCTTCATGTGTCTCTGGGCCATTTCTATGTCCTCCTTGGTGAAATGTTTGTTCAGGTCCTTAGCCCATTTTTTAGTTGGATTGTTTGTCTTCCTGTTATGGAGTCATGTGAGTTCTTTATACATTTTGGAGATCCAACCCTTAGCTGAGGTATCATTGGCAAATATATTTTTTAATATGGTGGGTCTCTTTTTCTTTTTTTTCTTTTTAAAATATTTTATTGATTATGCTCTTACTGTGGTCCCATGGTTCTCTGTATTTTATTCCTCTCCACCTTGTACCCTCCTCCTGCCAGTATTCCCCCACCTTAGTTTATGTCCATGGGTCACACTTATAAGTTCTTTGTTTTCTCCATTTCCCATACTATTCTTAACCTCCCCTGTCTATTTTGTACCTATCATTCATGTTTCTTATTCCTTGTACCTTTTACCCCATTCACCCCTCCCTTCTCCCCACTGATAAACCTACGTGTGATCTCCATTTCTGTGATTCTGTTCCTGTTCTAGTTGTTTGCTTAGTTCATTTTTATTTTTGTTTTTGCTTTTTTTTAGGTTCAGTTGTTGATAGCTGTGAGTTTGTTGTCATTTTGCTGTTCATAGTTTTTACCTTCTTTTTTTTCTTAGGTAAGTCCCTTTAACATTTCATATAATAAGGGCTTGGTGATAAATGGACTCCTTTAACTTGACCTTATCTGGGAAGCACTTTATCTGCCCTTCTATTCTAAATTATAGCTTTGCTGCATAGAGTAATCTTGCATGTAGGTCCTTGCCTTTCATGACTGACTACTTTCCAGCCCCTTCTTGCCTGTAAGGTTTCTTATGAGAAATCAACTGATAGTTTTATGGGAACTCCTATGTAGGTAACTGTCTCCTTTTCTCTTCCTGCTTTTTTAAAATATATTTTATTGATTATGCCATTACAGTTGTCCCATTCCCCCCCTTCATTCCCCTCCCCCTCCCCCTCATTCCTCCCCCCTTTAGTTCATGTCTGTGAGCCATAAGTTCTTTAGCTTCTACATTTCCCACACTATTCTTGCCTTCCCCCTATTTTCTCCCCACTGTCTATGCTACTTATTCTCTATACCTTCTTCCTCCCTCTCCTCCTCCCACTCCCCTGTTGCTAACCTTCCATCTGATCTCCATTTCTGTGGCTCTGCTCCTGTTTTAGGTGTCTGCTTAGTTTGCTTTTGTTTTAGGCATGGTTGTTAATAACTGTGAGTTTGCTGTCCTTTCACTGTTTATATTTTTCATCTTCTTCTTTTTCTTAGATAAGTCCCTTTAACATTTCATATAATAATGGCTTGGTGATGATGAACTCCTTTAACCAGACCTTATCTGAGAACCACTTTATCTGCCCTTCCATTCTAAATGATAGCTTTGCTGGATAGAGTAATCTTAGATGTAGGTCCTTGCCTTTCATGACTTTGAATACTTCTTTCCAACCCCTTCTTGCCTGCAAGGTTTTTTATGAGAAATCAACTGATAGTATTAGGGGAACTCCTTTGTAGGTAACTGTCTCCTTTCCTCTTGCTGCTTTTAAGATTCTCTTCTTATCTTTTATCTTAGGTAATTTAATTATGGGTAATTTAATTATCTGGGTAATTTAATTATGATGTGTCTTGCTGTGTGCTTCCTTGGGTCCAAATTTTTGGGGACTCTCTGAGTTACCTGGATTTCCTGGAAGTCTATTTCCTTTGCCAGATTGGGGAAGTTCTCCTTCATTATGTTTTCAAATAAGTTTTCAATGTCTTTCTCTTCCTTTTCTCCTTCTGACACCCTTATGATTCAGATGTTGAAATGTTTAAATCTACCTTGGAGGTTCCTAAGCCTCTCCTCATTCTTTCAAATTCTTGTTTCTTCAGTCTGTTCTGGTTGAATGTTTATTTCTTCCTTCAGCTCCAAATTATTGTTTTGACTCCTGGTTTCGTTCCCTTCACTACTGGTTGCCTGTATATTTTACTTTTTTCACTTTGCATAGCCTTCAATTATTCCACTATTTGTGACCATACTCAATCATTTCTCTAAGCATCCTGATTACCAGTTTTTTGAACTCTGCATCTGATAAGTTGGTTATCTCTTCATTTGTTAGTTGTATTCTTTCTGGAGCTTTGATCTGTTCTTTCATTTGGGCCATATTTTTGTGTCTTGGTGCACGTGTTATATAGTCAGGGGCAGGCCTATAATTATTAGCCAGGGCAGATTAACACAGGATGCTGCCTTGTGGAGCTAGCTGTATGTGGGGAAGGGTCACATACAGGTGCTCCTTGTGGAGCTGTATGTGAGGAGACAATGCCATCTTGCTTTGCTCTTGTCTCACTTTTTGTCACTTCCCTCACTTTGCACAAGTGGATTGTGCCCTTTCAGGTGCTGACTCACAGGTGGGTGGGCTTGTGTATGTTTTAGAACCCTGTGGTCTTCTCTAATGAACCTTCTGTGAGGCTGGGAGTTTCTCCTGCTGCCTCAACTCCCACATATTTTTTATAGCCTATGGTTATGAGTCTTTAGTTTCCCTTGCTGAAACCCTGGGTTTTGTGGTCTGTCTCACTCTTCTGTTGTTCCTTGAGCTTATCTGCATGAGAATGTGGGATCGCCGCATGGTCCACCACCTTGCCTTACTGCTTGTCCTCCTTGCTCCAACTGCCCATCACAACAGCCCTTTCCACCAGTCTGGATGAATATTTCTTTAACTTCTTGCTTGATGGACTTCCATGCTAATGATTTCCTTGTAGGTATAGTTGTTCTTTGTTTTTAAATTGTTTGTTATCCTTCTTTTGGTTGTGCAAAGAAGAGAAGCATTTCTGTGTATGCCTCCATTTTGGCCAGGAATCTGGTTTCCTTCTGATTTGTCTAATGTTTTCTTCAGTGTGCAGAAACATTTTACTTTGATAACATGCTTTTTGTTTATACTTTCCTTTATATCCCTTGTTCTAGCGTACATATCAATGAAAATATTGCTGCATGGAATATTTGACATTTTTCTGCCTGTGTTCTTTTGTAGGACTTTTATGGTGTTAAGACTTATATTTAAGTCTTTATCCATCTTGAGTTTATTTTTTGTATGATGTAAGTTGGTGGTCAAGATTTATTTATTTGTTTGTTTGCTTATTTATTTATTTATTTTTGCATGTAGCTGTCCAGATCTCCCAATACCATTTGTTGAAGAGGATATTTTTTACTGCATTTTATGCTTTGGCCCACTGTCGAATATTAGTTGACCATAGAGACTTGGATTTCTGGGCTCTCTATTCTCTTCCTTGATCTATGTGTCTGTTCTTATGTCAGTACCAGGTTGTTCTGATTATAACAGCCTTATAATAGATTTTTATATCAGGTATTGTGATCCCTCCTACTTTGCTTTTCTTTCTCAAAGTTACTGAGGCTATTCCAGCTCGTTTATGGTTCCACATAAAATTTTAAATGTTTGTTCTATATCTGAGAAATATGTCATTGGTATTTTAATAAGGATTGCATGAAATCTATAGATTGTATGGTGTAGTATAGAAATTTTAATGATGTTAATACTTACAATCATAAAGACAAACACAAGTCTTCCTTAGTTTCCCTCTTCAGTATTTCATGGTTTTCTGACTACAGATGTTTTACCTCGTTGGTTAGATTTATTACTAGGTACTTTATTTTTCTTGTTGCTTTAATAAATAGGATTCCGGCCCCCCCCCGATTTCTGTTTCTGATATTTCATTGTTGGTGTACACAGTGCCTTTGATTTCTAAATCTTGACTTTGTATTCTACTGTTTTGCCAAATCCACATATTAGGTGAAGAGTTTTTTTGTGGAGTCTATAGGGATTTCAATGTACACTACCATGTCATCTGCCAACAATGACAGTTTAACTTCCTCCTTTCCAAATTGAATGCCTTTTATTATTATTTTTTGTCTGTCTGATCTCTGTGGCTGGAACTTCCAATAGTATGTTGAATAGAAGTGATGAAAATGGACATTTTTGTCTTGTTCTTGATCTATAGGGAAAACTTTTAAATTTTACCCATTGACTATGATGTTGGATATAAGTTTCTTGTACATAGCATTTATTATGTTGAGGTATGCTCTCTCTACTCTCACTTTGCTGACTGTTTTTATCATAAATGGATGTTGTACCTTATCAAATGCTTTTTTCTCATCTATTAATAGGATCATATGATTTTTGTGTTTCCTTTTGTTTATGCGATGTAGTAAGGTTATTGATTTGTGAATATCATACCATTTTTGCATCCCTCGGATGAATCCCACTTGATCATGGTGTATGATCTTTTCAATGTATTGCAGGATGTGGTTTGCCAATATTTTTTTTAGGGTTTTAGCATCTATATACATCAACAATATTGACCTGTAGTTTTCTTTCTTTATTGTGTCTTTATCTGCTTTGGGGATTAAGATGCTGGCTTCATAAAAAGAGTTTGGGAGTCTTCCTTCTTCTTGGATTTCTTTGGAATAGTCTGTGAAGGATAGGGGTTAGCTCTTCCTTAACTATTTTGTCAAATTCTCCTGTGAAACTGTCTAGTCCAGAGCTTTTGTGTGCCAGGAGTTTTTTGACTACTGTTTCAATTTCACCAGCTGTTATTGGTCTATTCAGGCTTTTTGCTTCCTTTTCATTGAATTTGGAAGATTATATTTTTCTAGAAATTTGTCCATTTTACATGGGTTTTAAAATTTCTTGGCATATAGTTGTTTGTAGTAATTTCTTACAATCCTTTGTATTTTTGTGGTATCATTTGTAATTTTTCCCCTTTAATTTCTGAGTTTATTTATTTGGGTCCTCTCTCAGTTTTCTATTTTTTAAATGATTTTATTTATTTATTTTTAGAGAGGGGAAGGGAAGCAGAAAAGAGTGAAAAAGAAACATCAATATGTGGTTGTCTCTCAAGATTCCCCTACTGGGACCCTGGACCACAACCTAGGCATGTTCCCTGATTGGGAATCCAAGCAACAACCCTTTGGTTAACAGGCCAGTACTTAATCCACTGAGCCACAGCAGCAAGGGCATTCTTCTTTTTCTTAATGAGTCTGGTTAAAGGTTTGTTGATTTTGTTAATCTTTTCAAAGGATCATTTCCTGAATTTATGAATCCTTTGGATTGTTCTTTTAGCCTTTAGTTCATTTAATTCTACTCTGATCTTGATTATTTCCTTCCTTCTACTCACTCTGGGATTTTTTGTATTCTTTTGTTTTTATTCCTCTGTTTCTAGTAGATGTGTGATGAGGCTGAGTATTTGAAATGTTTCTATCTTTTTAAGGTAAGCATGCATTTCTATGAACTTCCCTCTGAGGACTGCCTTGGCTGTGTCCTATAGGTTTTGGGCTATTTTGTGTTCACTTTCATTTGTTTACAGAAACTTTTTTATTTCTTCTTTAATCTCATTATTAAGCCATTCATTGTATAATAGTATGCTATTCAATCTCCATGAATTTGAGTGTTTTTGAGTTTTTTCTGTGAGATTGGTTTCTACTTTCAAGTCCTTGTGGTCTGAGAAAATGCTTGATATAATTTCAATTTTCTTGAATTTTTTGAGACTTATTTTTTGTTCTATTATATGGTCTATCTTTGACAATATTCCATGTGCATTTAAAAAAGAGTGTGAGTTTTACTTTGGGATGAAATTTCTGCACATATGAATTAAGTTCATTTGATCTAGAGTGTCATTCAGTGCCATGATATTCTTGTTGATTCTTTGTTTGGAAGATCTATGTGTTGTTGACAATGGGATGTTAAAATGTCTTACTATCAGTGTGTTTCTGTCAATATCTTTATTGAAGTTCGCCAAGATTTTCTTTATATTTTGGGTTCTCTTATGTTGGGTGTATATGTGTATACAATGTTTATGTCTTCTTGATGAATTCTTCCCTTGAGTATTATAAAGTGACCTTCTGTATCTCTTTTTATGTTGTTTTGAAGTCTATTTTCTCTGATATAGGTATGGCTACCTGAACTTTCTTTTCTTATCTATTTGCTCATAATATTTTCTTCCAACACTTCACTCTCAGTCTGTTTAGGTCTTTTGTTCTGAGGTGGTTCTTCTAGGCAGCATATGTGTGGGTCAGGTTTTCTTATCCATTCAGCTACCCTATGTCTTTTGACTGAAGCACTTAATCCATTTACATTTAAAGTTAAAATTGATAGGTACTTATTTATTACCATTTTACCTTTTGTACCTGTATTCCTCACTCTCTTTTTTATTTTCTTAAGGCATGTCTTGCAATGCTGGTTTGATGGAGGTATATTCTATTAGCCTTCTTTTGTCTGGGAGACTCCTTCCTTCACCTTCCATTTTAATTGAGAGACTTGCTGGGTAGAGTAGTCCTGGTGGCAGGCCTTTGTTTTTCATTATTTGGAATATATCTTGCCATTCCCCTCTGGTTTGTAGTATTTCTGTTGAGAAATCAACTGCTAGCCTTATTGCAGCTCTCTTGTATATTACTTCCTGTTTCTTCCTTTAAGATTCTGTTTTTGTCTTGGAATTTTGCCATTTTAATTATAATGTATCTCGGAGTGGGCCTATTTGGGTTCCTCTTGATTGGGACCCTCTGTGCTTCTTGGACTTGTGTGACTTTTTCTGTCATCAACTTTGAGATGTTTTCTGTTGTTACTTTTCCAAACAGGTTTCCTGTCCTTTGCTCCTCTTCTTCTCCTTCTGGTATCCCTATTGTGTGACTATTATTACATTTCACATTGTCTTGCAGCTCCCTGAACCTCTCCTTGACTTTTTCTTTTTTCTTCGACTATTGTTTCCTTTTCTTGTTCTTTCTGGACATTTATTTCTACCTTTTTCTCCAGTTCACTGATGCATTCCTCTGCTTCATGTAGCTTGCTTTTAATTCTTTCTACTGTGTTTTTAAATTCAGAAATTGCATCATTAATTTCTTCCTGGTTCTTGTTGATAGTTTCTGTGTTCTTTTTCATGCTGATGTAGTTCACACTAAGTTCCTTTTAGCTTTCAAGGCATCTCTAATTCTTTGTAATTCTCACTGATCTCATTGAACTTCTTTATAACTATTATTTTGAACTCAATGTCTGATAGTTTACTTGCCTTTATTCCATTTAGCACTATTTCTGGGAATTCCTACTTTCTTTCCAATTGGGGGTTGTTTCTTGGTTTTCCCATTTTAAGAGAGACATTCCTTTTCTGTGTCTATTCAGATTTATCTGCTTTGACTTCCTGTCTTTGTGTTGTAAGTTTCTATGGTAGGGGATCTGTGAGATTCAGTGGTTCAGTCTCCTTGATCTCCTGAACTTGATGCTCTTACAATGCCCTTTATGCCATTTATGTTGGCTCTCTGGGTGTAATGGGGTTTTGATTGTTGTTCTGTCATTCTCTGGTGTTTCCTTAACTCCACTCCTACTCTCTACCCACCACATCTTTATGCTCTTGTGAAGGTGCTGCCAGAACAAAAACACGTCCCAGACAACAAATTACACCCACAAAAATCACTCCCACCCACAATCCCCCTATCAGCAGCAAAGGAATCAGTACTAATAAGGATGTACAGGAATTAAAACTATTGTAAGAAAGGAAAAGCAAATAAGAGATGAAAAACTAAAAGAAAAATGCTTTTGAGAGGGTAGAGAAAGACACACTAATAAGAATGGGGAATCAGAATGATATTTATATCATAAATCAAACAAGATTGAAGAAGGTGGAATGAAGTGAGATATGAGACATGTATAGTCTAGGTTTAAACAGAGAATTTAAAAAGTGAGAGAGAGAGAGGAAAAGAAAAAATATAAATAAATAATTTTCAAAAATAGAAACAAATTAGAGAGAAGGATCCAGTATAGCAATATGAACAACAAATAAGCTGAGGTTAATATAGGTGTGATGGGAATAAGAGTGAAAAAAGAAAGAAAAGCTTAAGAAATATGTAGAGCAAAGGGAAGTGATTTTGAGATGATAGAAGGAGATGGACTACTCAGAGTGAGGAATGAAAACCAGGCTAAGCAAGGCAACAATTTAAATGTGAGATGAAATAAAGAGGCAAAATAAAAGAAAAAATAGAGAAAAAACAGGCTAAGTCAGGGAAAAGTTAAAATTTGAGACATAAAAAAAGAATAGAAAGGATGAAGACAGAATGAAGTAGGAGAAGAGAACAGTAAAATTTGAGATTTGAAATAGAAGAATAGTGAAGCTCTAGAGATAAAATTGAAAAAAATGCAACAACTAACCTATCCAAAACCAACGAGCAAAGATTGCTAAAGGTGGAGAAATAACACAGGTATTTTAAGAGTGGGAAAAAGAATCTGAGATGACTATTGACAAGAAAATCAATTTGAGAGGATAGAAAGGGAAGAAATAGAAATAGTGCTGAATGGAAACAAATTGTAACAAGAGAGAAAACAAAATTTAAAATGAAAATAATGAAAGAAGAAGGTAAAATGGAGTAAGAGAAGAGAGGAACAAAATATGAGAATTGTAATAAACTAAAGTATAAAAGCTATGACTTAATATGCATGAACTTGAAGGAGAAGAAATGAATGTTAGAAAGCTATGTAGGAAAGAAAATATTACAAACATGGAGAAAACCTTGGTGGATTCCATTTCAGTATCTTCTAGTACTTATCACTATTTTTTTCTGGATCCCCCTCTGGTAATGTCATCTGGTGACCCAGTCTAGCCTTAGGCAGCCTGTTGAAGATTACCAGGGACCAACCATCTGTGGATGACTCCTTCAGTTGTCAATCTAATCACTCTGCACATGGCAGTCAGGCTTAAGCATGATAGGGTGGGGCAGAATACCTCTTGAGGTCAGGGCTGTTATTTCTCCTTAAGTTGCTTCCCTCAGAGTGTAGTGGTCTGCCTGAGCAAGATGGCTGCTACAGTATCAGGGATGACTTAGCACCAGGCTCCTGGCAGCTACTCTGTCAGTTCTCTCACCAAAGCCTTGGTCTCCAGTCTCTCCTCAAGCATCTCTAGTCTACTTTGCCCCTGCATTTGCCAGAGCCCAGAATAAGTGACTGCATATGAAAATTAATGTGTTGGCCTGTTAAATGGTTATCTCCTCATCTCCAGACATCTGTTTCTGACAGAAAGAAACCTTGCCGCTTTTTTGCAGCTGGATGCTATCTGTGTACTTTTGGGGCTCTGGTGCTATACATGCAAAGCCAAGCTTGGGGTTTAGACCCCACACTTCTCAGGGGGGTCTTCTGGCTGCTGAGATAGCCCTCTGGCACTTCATGGCCACCTGTGGGGGCCCAGCCAGCCTTCTTCCACATCCCCTCCACACTCTCTACTAGTCACACTGTGTTGAAGCTGTTTCTTCTGTCTCTCTATGATTATAAGGCTACTTTATACATATTGAAAAACAGAACTTATTCATTCTCTCCAGGTTTGCATGATTTGACCAAACATATGTATCAATAAGGAAAAGTTTCCTATTTTTATTTCTGTGTTTTAATGAGCAGAGAGAAAATCCTTTGTTGTTTTCACCTTGATTTCAAAATAATACTTATCAATATTCTCTTCTTCCTCTGAATCTTGATTGGGCATCCAACACTCATCTTTTAAATTATAAAAATAAATATTTTAAAGCTTTGCAGTTTTCTACCTCCAGACATTGCCCCAGAGATTTTCCTTCCTGGTCAGATTGCATAGACATGTGCCCAGGTCCTTTTTCATGCCTGCGCATGTGCCACCCTCTAGTTTGTCCTCTAAAGCAGAAAACTGGCTGCCAAAGCATGTTTAAATAAAAGAAAACTTTGCCCTGGCTGGTGTGGCTCAGTGGATTGAGTGCCAGCCTGTGAACCAAACAGTTACTGGTTCAATTCCCAGATCGGGGCACATGCCTGGTATGCAGGCCAGGTCCCCTATGGGGATTGCATGACAGGCAACCATACATTGATGTTTCTGTCCCTCTTTTTCTCTCTCCTTTTGCCTCTCTAAAAATAGATAAAATCTTCAAAAATAATAAATAAATGAGAGAAAACTAGAGTAATTCACTATTACTAGTGTTTGTTGCACAAGAAGAGTTCAAAGGAAGTTTAGTTATTATGAAATGAATGATATCACCAGGAAACAAGACCCTCCAGAAACAAATAAAAAGCAGCAAAATGGTAAATAAGTTCAACTTTTTTCTCTTAGCTTTTTAAAGTTACATGTGCTGTTGAAAGAAAAAAGTATACATTGTCTGACTTTTTAAAGCAACTGCATGTGGTACACATGACAATTATAGCAAAAGGGAGGTGAGAGTTAGAGAGCCTACGTGGCTGTAGAAGCAGTACTTTATAGATTCCAGATAGAATTTTTAAAAATAATGTATATTTTAATTGCCATAGAAACCACTACACATGAAATCGCTGGGCTTCCATTACAGATACTGAGAAGGATATGTGATAACTGATAGATTAGACATATGTAAAATACATGTGAGAAATAAAAGCTAAGCAGTCCTGTCAATACTCAGTGCTGTTACCACTGTGATTTCATGAATTACATGTTGCAAGTCTGAAACTATTTAGTTTATTGCTTTGTAATGCTTTTTAAAGAAATTCACAGTAAGCCTTTTGGCAGTAGGGAATAAAAAAATGTGAGAACAGTTCATTTTAAAAAAAAGTATTGAAATTCCATCTCTTATAAAAGGTGGTAATGATCCATCCATCCATTTACGGATGGGCACTTAGGTTGCTTCCAGCACTTGGCTATGGTAAATTGTGCTGCTATGAACACTGGAGTGCACAGGTTCTTTTGGATTGGTGTTTCAGGGTACTTAGCATACAATCCTAGCAGTGGAAGGACAGATACATGGACAATAACAAGGGTGGTGGAAACAAGGGAAGGAGGTGGGAAGGGCTGGTGGGGAGAGAGGCAGAAAACTGTTCTTGAACAACAATTAAAAAAAGATTTTAAAAAAATCAACAATGACAACAACAAAAAGTTTCTGATAAGTCTGTGACTTAAACAATTTTTGCCAAAACTCACTTTGCATATGGGACTCTAGTGTTTTTTCTCACTGCATGAAGACAAGAAGACAAAAATTGCTGAAGAAGTATTATAATCCACTATTAAAAGTAGTACTTTGTTTTGATTGCACTGGATAGGACATCCAGGAGAGTTAAATAAAAGCAATGAGATCAGGCATTTTGTCTTATTTTTATCTTAATTAGGAAAGCCAATATTTCAAAAATAAATATGATGTTTATAGTAGACATTTTTGGTGGTACCCATCTCAGTTTGCTATTTATTGTTTTAAAAATGAGTGCTGTAGAATTTTACAAAATGCTTCTTGGTACATATGTCACAGTGATCTCATGATTTTTCTACTTTTTTTGTAAATGTGTAAATAACTGATTGATTTTTCAAATATTAAGTCAGCATATAGATCCAGTTAAATGTCATTTTGTTTATGCTATATTATCTTTTTCACATATCATTGAATTTTATTTACTATTATTATAATTAAGATTTGTGTATTAGAACTATTTTATAGGTATCTAATGTAATAAAATCAATTGGTCTATTTATACATTGACATATGAAACGATATAATTTTATCATTTAGGTACTCTCTTTCAAATTGTCTCCCTGTGAATAATAAATTATATGTTGACTCTTAATAGTGAATAAAAGAGAGAAACATACACAAAAGGAGCATAATAAAATATCATAGAGTAAAACAAGAAGGTCATACCATAGAGACACAGCTGACTGGCAAAGCTCCGGAAATGATAAGGTAATTGTCAGAAATTGGCAGAGAATAAAGTATTGAGAATGGTTTGGCATCTTCAATAAAATAGAATAAGACATATCTTCAGTGAAACAAGAGTAGAAAACCTTAAATAAATGAAAGACAGATGAAAATTCAACAGAATGAGATGAGGAGTGAAGAAGATGAGATTTATAGGCCAGTGGATGATCAGAGAAGGATTTATGACATCTAAACAACCAAAAACCAGAATTAAAATCTATGTTAGAGAATTACAACAGAACTGAAATGGCTGAGCATCAAATCAGCAGGGCTTTCAGTTCAAAATTCAGCTTTAAACTGCACATTTAGTGATCATCTCTGACAACCCTACTGAAATAAATAATGAAATACAAAATTGGGAGAAACATGTATTACCACTTGAAACTAAAGAAATATGGCGCCCAAATGCAAAACAAAAATGGAAAGACTGTGAAGTAGAATGGAAAAGTTCTAGATAAAATAAAGGGCCCACAGATTCTTATGGAAGTGGATGTACTTGAGAATGAGAAGAAGCCCTCTGGCAAATTCCCAAAATTAGTTACGAGTTTTAAGAAGCAAGGCCTGAAGGTAATTTTTGGCCATTACATAACTGACACAGTTCAAACAGCCCTACCAGGGTCAGTGGTAATCAGCACTTTATGACCACTGCAACTGAAGAAAGGAAGTCCTGCTCCAACTGGCTCCTAATAAGGGAGGACCTGTTTCTTTACAAAGCAGCTCTACCAGTCCTGATATCTTTAAGGTATTACCAATAATAAATAAATAAACAAACAAATAAATAAATAAGAGGGAAAAAGTAAAAAACAGAGAAAGACTTCAGCAAAACACTAAGTTACTTTTACTTCTTTATTACCCTCTTGTGTTTCAAGACCACTATACATCCATTCACAAAAGAAAGAGTCAGCAAATTAACATGTGTCTCTCAGGCTTCAGCCCTAAGCATCTGGGCAGTGTTCTGTATGGTCAGTAACCACGCCCACCTTGATTCCCAATGTTAGGGAACAAACGTGGATCTAACTGACTTTTCAATAAGAGCAAAAAGAAAAAAATATGATTTTAAAGAAGCTTAGATATCTATTAAATGAATGTTTTCCTCTAAAACAAATTATACTCAGAAAGAAAAAACCTTCAAGAAATATTTTATTTGATATACTTATCAAGATCGGAGTTTAAAATAAATGTGCAAAATGAACAATCATAAAATATTGTTCTTAGAGGAAAATTATAAAAATGTGTAAAGTCAGTAAAGGTAAGAAATCTCAGGATAGAAACTGTAGAAAACAAACAGTGGATTAGAAAATTGGTTTGTAAAATATCAAATGGAGCTCTGCAGGAAAAGGATAGGTCATGAATATAAGTTCTAGGCTAGAATCTATGAAGACAAAGTATTTAGGTGCAAAGACATACACATTCAAGAAAAGTACCATAAGGCTGATAAATAAGCAATAAAGAAAAATAAATTTTATTTTTCTTTATTGAGTTGAGGATTGATACTTCACACTGAAAATCTTTATTAGAAAGGTCTCCTGAGAATGGTAATGATGGCTTCTGAATTTTAAATCCTGAAAGGCAAAAAGACAATCTTATTTCTCATCTTTCTGATGCACTGAACATAAATATTTTCCTTGTTTTTTCTTAGAATCTCATGAAATGACAAAAGAATACAGAGAAAGATGTTCATACTAAAACACTGAGAATAATGTCTTCAAAAGGAAAAAATATATAGTATTTCTGGAAGATATTAAGCTAATGGAACAATATCAATCCCTTATAGATCCTCTCACCTATAATAGGTGAGGTATCTTGAAACCTATAAAAATGAAAAAGGGAATCTATGAAAAATTAAGTTTTCCAGAAAAAATTCTTTGAGGACAAGATCATAAAGAGCAAGAATAAAGGAGCTGTAACAGACTGAGCTTTTTTACTGTGTTAAAATATTACAAAATACTTCCTGCAACCCTCTGCTTTCAGGCCTACTTACTACTGTCTGATACAGTTTTAACTGCTTTTTATAGACCATAGGAATCTGCCAAGGGGTCCTCTACTGTCATGATTTTGAGCTTTCCATATGGGAGACAGGACATTTACATTATCCAGATAGGATCCTTTACCTACACCTCTAAGACAAAGTCTGTATGGTTTTACCTCCCTGTCCATTGGACACAAGTGCCCTCAGAACTCATTGCTGTGACATTAATAGCCATGGAACTCCCATTACCAAGATCACAGCTGAATCTATATGCTCATTAATACACGGAAATGAGAAAGTGAAAATAACAATCACCTGACATTAGAAGAAAAAAATAATTTAAAAAACCTAACACTGTGGCTTCACATCAAGATGGCAATATAGGCAGACATGGCCTCTTTGCACAACCACTTCAAAACTACAACTAAAATATAGAACAACTGTCTCTCAGGAACATCAGAAGTTGAGTTTAATGGAAGTCTGACAACTACAAAATTGAAGAAACCATATTCATCCAGACTGGTAAGAGGGTTGCAGATACAAAGTAGTCTGGACTCATGCCCATGGAGATAAAAATTCTTGGAGCCCTGGAACCACAATAGATGCCCCAATCCACCCTCATCCCAGGATTCCAGTGCCAGGAAGATAAGTCCCCACAACTTCTGTCTGAAAAACTAGCAGGGATTGAGTTGATGGTGGAGGCTGCTGGAGCCCTAAGCAGTTCCTCCTGGGGAAGCCACACATGTATTCACCTACTCAGACTTGCTCCCTCTGAATTTCAGCACCAGGTTGGCAATGTGAAGGGCACCAGTGATATACAGGAGGAGACTAAAATATCTGGCATCAGGGCAAGCAGAGGCTACTGCACCTTTAATGATCCTTCCTCCCATAGAACCAGTAGGTTGGTGCCATATCTGAGACTCAATCAACCTGGCTAACACTGTGTGACCCACCCTGGAGATCCACAAAGGATGTCCCCAACCCAAATTATGGGCCCATCCTAGCTGCTTTTCTATAAGAATGTCCAGTCTTGGCACCTAAATCCTCTCAAACAAGTACCAGCTTGCTTCAGTGAGCCCTAGCAGTAGCCAGATTAAAGTCCCAGATTGGCTTCACTTGGGAATCTCCAAACCTAGTACAAGTAGCAGCCATCTCAGACTGCTTTATAGCTCAGGAAGGGTGCCTTGGGCAAAACACAGGTGGGGACTGAACTTGGCCTACACCATTCAGGAAATCACAGGGCCAATGCACCCAGTGGACAGCTACAGACCACATTGGAGGACTACCACCCTGCCCCTGTACAGCTGATCCCTAATTGAAGACGGAGGTTGGGGTCAGTGGTCACAGACAGTCTTGCAGCTGACTGGCCTGAGTAAATCCCTCCCATTCACCTGGCAATCAAGGTTCAACTACAAGAGGAGGGTATACTCAACCATACAAAGGGTGTACCTTGAGTACTCAGCTTGGGTGATAGGGGAGGCTGGGCTATACCCTGCTGGAGACCTACATTAATGCATGCTATCAAGACATGGAGTCAAAGCAGCTCTACCTAATACATAGAAACAAACACAGGGAAACCACCAAATTAAGGAGACAGAGAAACACAAGTGAAAGAACAGACAAAAACTCCATTAAAAGAACTAAGTGAAATGTAGATAAGAAATCTGTCATATACAGAGTTCAAAACACTGCTTATAAGGATGCTCAAGGAACTTAGTGAGGACCTCAACAGCATACAAAAGATACAGTTAGAAATGAAGAACAACCTACAGGGAAACAACAGTAAAATGGATGAAACACAGAATAAAACCAATGATTTGGAACATAAGGAACCAACCAGAACAAGAAAAAAAAATTTTCAAAAAAATGAGGAAAGAATAGGGAGCCTCTGGAGCAACTTTAAGCAATCAAACATTTGCTTCATATGGGGTACCAGAAGGAGAAAAGAAAGAGCAAGAAATTAGAAATCTATCTGAAAAAATAGTGAAAGAAAACTTCTCTAATTTGGTGAAGGAAATAGGCATGCAAGTCCAGGAAGTACAGAGAGTCCCAATTATGATGGCTGTGAAGAGGTCCACTCCAAGATACATCATTATTAAAAGACCACTATTAAAAGATAAAGAGACACTCTTAAAAAAAAGAGAAAAGAAGTTAGTTACTGGAAGGTTGTCAGAGGGGAGGGGTGAGGTGGAGAATGGTTGAAGAGATGTGGGGATTAAGAAGTACAAATTGATTGTTACAGAATAGCCATGGGAATGTAAAGTATAGTATAGGAAATGGAGTAGCCAGAGAACTTATACTCATGATCCATGGACATGGACAAAGGTTGGGGCATTGCCTGAGAATGTAGAGGGCACTGGGTGGAGGGGATCAAAAGAGAGAAAAATCTGGACAACTGTAGAAGCATGATCGATAAAGTATAATAAAAAAAAACACCTAACACTGTGGTAGGTAGAAATCAAAATGAACAATCAAACAACACTAGTAAATTAGAGTTAGCATTGAACACAGAAATATTTTAATGATTTCATATTTACCTGTTTACAGAGAAGAAAAGATTCTCTGAAAAATAGAAAGTAATTTGTTCTTAAAATTAAAAACATGATAAATGAGACTAAAAATTACAACAATATAAAAATAAAAAAATTAGCCCTGGCTGGTGTAGCTCAGTGGATTGAGCACAGGCCTGCTAACCAGACAATCGCGGTTTGATTCCCAGTCAGGGCACATACTGGAGTTGCAGGCCGGTTCCCTGCAGGCCAGTTCCCAGCAGGGGATGCATGAAAGGCAACCATACATTGATGTTTCTCTCCCTCTCTCCTTCCCTTCCCCTCTAAAGATAAATAAATAAAACCTTTAAAAAATAATAAAAATAAAAATTAAAAATTAACCCAATATACAATTTACAATGTCAAAGCATCAAGAAATAAAAGACACAAAGTAGAGGACATTCAGGTTAGCCACTAACCTTTTAACATTCAGAATGTCATCATTTCATCTAAAACACTGGATTCTAGGGAACTGCTTCCAAGGATGCAGCCTTGAGTGTGCAAGGTGTTGAGATTGGACAGACTATGGAACTGAACCCAGAACATCCAGGATATCCTTGAGGATAGAAAAAGTTTGTTTATTCTACAGACTTTCATACCATATCTGCATACAAGACAAGGTGGGAGTTGTAAATACCAGTAAACCTCCTGGAGGAGAAAACCTACCAGCCAAGGAGCTACCAACAGGTAAAGTCCAAGTACAACAAGAGAGCCCACACAAATGACAGAAAGGGCAACCCAGGAGCATCCAGACAAGGAGATCAAAAAGTCTGCACCTCTGAGTCCCACATAACCACTACCACAGAAGTTCACCCTAGAAAGACAGCTAGCAAAGCAGATCCCCTGCAATCACAGAAACAAAAAGAGTCACCTAAAATGGAGAGACAAATAAAAAACTTGCAATTGAACAGAATGGAAGATTGAGTAAAAGAACTAAATGAAACAGAGACAAGCAAACTACCAAATATAGAACTCAAAAAAATGGTTACAAGGATACTCAAAGAACTAACTGACAACTACAAGAAACTGAGTGGAACTACAACAATATGAAAAAAGAAATAGAAACTATAAACAAGAACCAGGACAAATGAAGAATACAATACCTGAAATAAAAAATACATTAGAAGGAATTACAAACAGGCTGAATAAAACAGAGGACCAAATTAGTGAGCTGGGAGACAAGGTAGAAATAAATACACAGATAGAGAAGCACCATGAGGAAAGAGTAAAAAAATATGAAGATAGCTTAAGGAAACTACAGGACAACATGAAACAGAACAACACTTGAATAATAGGAATACCACAAGGAGAAGAAAAGGAGCAAATGATAGAAAACCTGTTGGGGAAATAATGACAGAAAATTTCCCTGACCTGGAGAGGATATAAGCCATGGAAGATAAGGAAGTACAGAGGGGCCTAATCAAGAAGAACCCCAAAAGGTCCACTCCAAGACACATAATATTGAAAATGCCAAATTTTAAAAACAAAGAGAGAATATTAAAGGCAACAAGAGAGAAACACATAGTAACATACAAGACACATCAGATAAAGCTAGCAGCTGATTTCTCAACAGAAACACAACAATCCAGAAGGAAATTGCAAGACATATTATAAGTAATGAAAAGCAAAGGCTCACAACCAGTACTACTCTACCAAGAAAGTTTCACATTTAAATGTAAAACAAAACAAGGAGTCTCCCACTAAAGAAGACTAAAAGAATACATCTCTACCAAATGTAAATGGAATAAATACTCCAATAAAAAGACATAGGATACCTGAATGGAAAAGAAAATATGATGTGCACATATGCTGCCTACAAGAGACCCACCTGAGAACAAAAAACCTATACAAATTGAAAGTGAAATGTTGGAAGAAAATATTGCAAGTGAAAAGACAAGAAAAAACATAGGGTAGCAATACTTATATCAGGCAAAAAGATTTCAAAACAATAGACATAAACAGAGACACAGAAGATCACTTTATAACATTCAAGGGAAGAATCCACCAAGAAGACATAAATATTGTATAAATATATGTGCCCAACAAATGAGCACCCAAATATATACAGAAAATCTTGGATGAATTCAAGAAAGATATAGATAGTAACAGACGCATAGTAGGGAAACAACCCACTAACAAGCAGGGATAGATATTTTCAAACAAAACATCACAAGGATATTGTGGAACTAAATGACACATTAGATCATTTGGACTTAATTGAATTTAATTGATATATATGGAACCTTTTATCCCGAAGAAACAAAATATACATTCTTTACAAATGCACAGGGAACATTTTCAAAGATAATGAGAGTACACAAAACAAGCTTCAAAAAATTCAAGAAAATTAAATCATATCAAGCATTTTCTCAGACCACAAGAGCTGAAACTAGAAACCAACCTTAAGGAAAAATGCAAGCATATTCAAATTTATGGAAATTGAATAGCATGCTATTAAACAATAAATGAGTTAATAATAATATTGAGCAAGGAATCAAAAAGTTTGTGGAAACAAATGAAAATGAACATACAACAGTCCAAAACCTGTGAGACACAGTGAAGGCAGTCTTGAGAGACAACTTCGTAGCACTACAGGCCTACCGAAAAAAAGCTAGAAACATTTCAAATAAACAACCTACCTCCACATCTACAAAAACTGGAGGAAAATGAAAAACAAGGCCTAGAGCAAGGAGAAGAAAGGAAGTAGCCAAAATCAGAGCAGAATTTAATGACACAGAGTATAAAAACATTCCAAAGGATCAATAAATCCTGGAGCTGGTTCTTTGAAAAGATAAACAAAACCAGCAAACCTTAAAACAGACTAATCAAGAAAAGAAGAGGGAGGATCCAAATAAACACAATCAGAAATGAAAGAGGAGAGATTACAACTGATACCACAGAAATACGAAGGATTGTAAGAAATTACTATGAAGAACTATAAGCCAAGAAATTTGAAAACCTAGGTGAAATGGACAAGTTTCTAGAAAAATATAATCTCCCAAAACTCAATGAAGAAGAAGCAGAAAGCCTCAACAGACCAATTAGAGCTGATGGAACTAGAGCAGTAATAAAAAAAAAACTCCCTACACACAAAAGCCCTGGACCAGATAGTTTCACAGGAGAATTCTACAAAGCATTTAAGGAAGAGCTAACCCCTATCCTTCACAGACTATTTCAAAAAATCCAAAATGATGGAAGACTCCCAAACCCTTTTTATGCAGCCAGCATCATCCTAATCCCCAAACCAGATAAAGACACACACAAAAAAGAAAACTTCAGGCCAATATCGCTGATAAACATAGATACTAAAATCCTCAACAAAATATTGTGAAACCATATCCAGTAATACATTTAAAAGATCATGAACCATAACCAAGTGGGGTTCATTCCAGGGATGCAAGGATCATACAATATTCACAAATCAATAAACATAATAGACCACACATAACAAAAAAAGACAAAAATCACATGATCATATCAACAGATGCAGAAAAAAACATTCGATAAGGTACAGAACCCATTTGTGATAAAAACACTCAGCAAAGTGGGAATAGAGGAAGCATTCCTCAACATAGCAAAAGCCATATATAAGAGACCAACAGCCAACATCATACTCAATGGGCAAAAAAACTAAAAACTTTCCCACTAAGATTAGAAACAAGACAAGTTTGTCCATTTTCACTTCTATTCATCGTAGTATTGGAAATGCTAGGCACAGAAATCAGACAAGGAAAGCAAATAAAAGGCATCCAAATTGGAAAAAAGGAAACAAAACTTCCATTGTTTGCAGATGACATGATAGTGTACATAAAAAATTCTATAGACTCCACAAAAAAACTATTCAACCTAAAAAATGAATTTGGCAAAACAGAGGGATACAAAGTCAATATATGGAAATTAAAGGTGTATTTGTATGCCGATAATAAAATATCAGAAACAGAAATCAGGAGGGAAAAATCCCATTTCATATAGCAACAAGAAAAATAGAATACCTAGGAATAAACCTAACCAAGGAGGTAATAGACCTGTATTCAGAAAACTACACAATACTGAAGAAAGAAATTAAGAAAGACACAAACAAATGAAAACATATATCATGTTCAAGGGTTGGAAGAATTAACATCATCAAAATGTCCATACTGCCCAAAACAATTTATAGATTTAATGCAATACCTATTAAAGTACCAATGGCATATTTCACAGATATAGAACAAACACTTCAAAAATTTACATGGTACCATAAACAACCCCAAAGAGCTGCAGAAATGTTGAGAAAGAAGAACAAAGTGGGAGGGATCATAATACCTGATATCAAACTGTATTACAAGGCCACTGTCATCAAAACAGCCTGGTATTGGCACAAGAATACACACATGGACCACTGGAACAGAATACAGAGCCCAGAAGTAAACCCAAGTCTCAACAGCCAATTAATATTCAACAAAGGGGGCAGAAGCATAAAATGGAGCATAAATAACCTCTTCCAACAAATGGTGTTGGGAGAGCTGGAAAGCTACATGCAAAGTAATGAAAATGGAGCACCAACTTACATTATATATACAAAAATAAATTTGAGGTGGATAAAAGATTTAAATATAAGTTATGACACCATAAAAGTCCTAGAGGAGAACATAGGCAGAAAAAAGTCAGATATTCCACACAGCAATACTTTCACTGATATGTCTCCTAGAGCAAGGGACATAAAGGGAAGAATAAAGAAATGGGACCTCCTCAAAATAAAAAGGCTTTGCATGGCTAAAGAAAACAGCATTAAAATGAAAAGAGAAGCAACCACTGGGAAAACATATCTGCCAATTACACCTCAGACAAGGTTTGATCTCCAAAATATATCAAGAACTCACACAACTCCACTCTCAGACAAGCAACCCAATTAAAAAATGGGCAGAGAACTTGAACAGACACTTCTCCAAGGAGAACGGAGGATCCAGAGACATATGAAAAGATGCTCAGTATCTCTAGTCATCCAAGAGACGCAAATTAAAACAACAATGTTATACCACTTCATACCATTGAGAATGGCGATCATAAACAACGCAACAAACAACAAGTGGGGGAGAGATTGTGGAGAAAAGGGAATCCTACTGCACTGTTGGTGAAATTGCAGACTGGTGCAACCATTATGGAAAACAATATGGAATTTTCTCAGAAAACTAAAAATGGAATGGCCTTTGACCCAACAATTTCACAGCTGGGATTATACCCTAAGAACCCTGAAACACCAATCCAAAAGAACCTATGAACCTCAATGTTCATAGCAACACAATTTACAATAGCTAAGTGCTGGAAGCAACCTAAGTGCCCATTGGTAAATGAATGGATGAAAAATCTATGATATATTTACACAATGGAATTCTTTGTAGCAGAGAGAAAGAAGGAGCTCCTACCATTTATGACAGCATGGATGGAACTGGAGAGCATTATGCTAAGTGAAATAAGCAGGCAGTGGAATTCAAATACCATATGATCTCACCTTTAAGTGGAACCTAATGAACAAAATGAGCAAGCAAGCAAAATATAGCCAAAGACATTGAAACTGAGAACAGACTGATTGTTACCAGAGGGGAGAAGGGATGGGATATTAGGGGAAAGCAGTGAAGGGTTTACAGGAACAACTATAAAGGACACTTGGACAATAACAAGGGGGGTAGAAACGGGGGAAGGAGATGGCAGGGCTGGGAGAGTAAAGAGAGGTGGGTGGAAAAGGCAAAAATCTGTACTTTAACAAGAAAAAACCCCACAGAAATGTAATTAACATTAAGAATAAAGATATAAATAAAATGTGTGAGATACAGTATACATTTACAGTATACATTTATAACAAACATACATTCACTTATCATTTTTTATTTTTGCTTTTCCTTAAAACACGAAATAAATATGAGAAACAGATAAATTTTAAGAATAAAATTAAATACTCACTTAAAAAAGAATAAATAAATAAATAAACAAACAGAACACTGGGTTTTAGAAAATGACAAAGAAGAATGAACAGTTTTGAATTAACATATCCTACCTCTAGCAAAACTTTGATTTAAATATTAGGAAAAATAGACTGTTTAGACATCAGTGGAAAAGAACTATATATTACTTATATTGAGAAATGGATGTTAACATGGGGAGAATATATAATGATGAAGATAATTAACTTTAAATAATTATAGATAATAAAACTATGGAACTTAATTCAACTGTTAAATAAGAGCCCTCTTCCCAAATGTAAGTTTTCAGGAGGAAGAGAAGTATTCAAATGATATTAGAATCTTTGCACTATTTGTGGGCACCTACTGATGGGCTGTAATTAGTAACCAATTTTGACATTTGAAGGAAGTTCTGTGCTTAAAGGTAACAACTGTTAGAACATACATGCAGAGAAGGAAGTCCAATCCATGAGAATAACAGTGAAAAGATCATGGTAGCAACACTCAGCTCAACAACAACAAAAAAAAGAATTCACTGTAACATAATGACATAAAATTTAAGGAGAAAATATATCCTGAATCTAGAATTGTTGTTGACCATATTTTATGAAAACCCACTCATATAAAACTACCCGGATCCAACTATTTTTTTTTCCAGAGAGTCCCAGAAATGTTGGACTCAAGGAAGCACACACCAAGGCACATCATAATTACATTACCCAAGATTAAAGAGGAGAGAATCTTTTTAAAAGCAGGAAAAGAAGACAGTTACCTACAAAGGAGTTCCCATAAGACTGTCATATTTTAAGTGCTGGTTACCATAACAAACTCTAAAATGTTTAATGGCCCACACCTGATAATAGTTTATTTCTTACAGAAAATCCAAAATAAGAATTTTGACTATCTAGTATCATCCATTATTTTCACTCACATTCATTTGTGTATAAAACTGCAAAGAAAGATGGGAAATGCAGTGAAACTATTCAGTGAATCCAGGAAAAGTAAAAAAAAAGACATTGATAAATGCATAGACATTTTATCTGACACATCATGAAATATTTATTTTATCCTTCCCCCTATCAAGGACATAATTGAAATACCTATCTAGTCATTGAAACTGCCTTATGTATATCATGTTTGTGTGGCTCCCCATGGGCCAGTAGTCTATGAATAAACATGTCATCTGCTCTCTTTAATATGCAGAGTTGGAGAAGGCATGGCATATGTACACTAAATACTTCCATTATGAAGAGTTAAGTCACTTGTCCATAGGACTAATGAAATCTGTCTCAGCAGGCTTTGTGAAAACCACTTCCTTGGCTGTGGAGAATGTTTCCTGAAGAGATTTTCATACTTCTCTCTGTTTCTGAAGTGGCTGGGGGAAGCTATCTATAAGTTCCAGAAAATATTGGGAGTTATTGTAAGGTAATATAGTAATTAAACTAGTATTAATACTGCAATAGTAGAACAAAACCACAAGTTACCACCAATGAAGAAACAAAACAGGGAAAAATAACCAGGAAAATCTTACATATATTTGGTAAGTTGGAATATACAAAGGTAAACATTTTTGAAAATGTTGTAATTATATAAAAATACACCCCTATTTAATACCATCTCCAAATAAATTACATGTGGCTTAAATAACAACACATCAAAGAAATTTTAGTAGAACTCAGAGGCATCAACAAGCTGAAGGAATTTTTGAACAAGATAGAAACATGCAAAATTAAAGCAAAAGATTGACCCCTGGCTGGTGTAACTCAGTGGATGAGCATGGGCCTGTGAACCACATGATCACAGTTCAATTCCCAGTCAGGGCACATGCCTGGGTTGCAGGCCAGTTCCCAGCAGGGGACTCATGAGAGGCAACCATACATTAATGTTTCTCTCCTTCTCTCTTTCCCTTCCTCTCTAAAGATAAATAAATAAAATCTTTAAAAAAAGATTGATACAATTGACTACATTAATACTAAAATTTCTATATGACTAAAGTAACTATAAATTTAAAAAATAAACTGCACACATATTTTGGCAATGTTTATAGAAAATAATAGGTTGGTGTCCAAAACAAAGTACTCTTAAAAGACAGTGAAAAAATACAAACTACAAATATAAAAAGTTCAAAGGTAGAAACATAAGAATTTTTATACTGACAATAAAATGTGTTTCTAAATACAAATTACATCATGGTTTTTGGCTATAAGAGTAAAAATGTTAGAAAATGTAGTATGATACATGACATTAATGAGGGTTTAGAATAGTGGGTCCTCTCACACACTTGGAGTATAGGCAATTGGTAACAACTTTTAAAAAGATTTTCTGAATGATATATCAAAGTGCAAAGGCAATCACAAAAGTATATTAAAATTTATATGTAATAACTATTTATTTATTATAGTAGCTCAAATTAGAAAGCAATCTAAGTCTTGTCAATACAAAAGTAATTTATTTAATTATCTTATACCTTTAAAATGGAGTATCATAATTATTAAGATATATATGGACCTATATCTACTAGTTAGAAAAACCTCAAAATACATTGTTAAATTTTCAGAAAGGCATTTTACAGAACACTTCATATGGAATAATCCCATGTACATAAATAAATTAATCTCTCCCTGAAATATGTAGCTAAAAGGACATAACCAGTCTAGTGATAGTACTTAATATCTGATGAGGAGGAACTGTTGTATGAAAAAATAACATTTTATGAAATTCTTCTAGAGGTATTTTCATAAACCTGGGTGACTACAGTCTTCACAGTTACATTAGGTTAGGATTAGAGAGCACGATACATCAATCATTCAGGGTGAACTTATTTCTTTGACAATCACAGGAAAGACATATGTCTTTCATAAAGTTGTAGGGTGTTAGAGGACACATATTTCTTATCATACTCCTCTCCTTATTTACCCCGTCCCTCAAAGATGTCTAATCTGATCAGAAACATTGGTGAGAATTCACCATCCATTGAATATGTAACCAGAGGATGAGAAGTTTAGAAGTTAGTCACAAGGGGAAGACTGGATATTCCTGTATGTTACACCCCCAGTATTTTGCAATTAAGTCATTACCAGACACCTCTAAATAAATCCTATACATATCCTTGACTAGCTTCCTTTGTTATTTTCTTTAAATAGTAGTATCAGAAAGAGGCATTTTACTCAAAATTGAGATAACCAATACAATAAACTCAAATAAAATTAATTTTAAAAAATCATAAAAACTATAACATCAGAATTTAAGAGTAAAAATAGATTTTATGGGTAATCTTTAAAAATTTTTTCTTAAAAAAATCAGCCAATATGTACAAAACTCTGGCAAGCAGTCAAGGCAACACATACATGTACATGCACATGCATATGAATGTATACACAGACACACACATGCAAATCAAAGGAATGATAGTAGAAAAACATCTTAAAAGCTATTATGTAAATATGCACTTATGTATCTAGATAAAATAAATATGTAAAAATTTAAATAACAAATTTGACTTGGAAATTTTTACATAGCTTAAATACACTTTTAATTCATCTAACCACCTGAAAATATAGTCGAATATGTACTCCAAAGAGCATTCAACCCACATGGTTTTATGACAAAGTTTTGATGATGGGACTTGATGAAACAAGTCTTTTTTGTGTCATTAAAATTGTTTGAGAGCTTTGAAAAGAAAAAAATTCAAATTTGTAACAAAAAAGGTGTAAAAATATGTAGAAATAGATGAATAGGTCACTGGAAAAGAACAAGACAGCCTGTGTATGTATGGCAATATATGCAGAAGGTGGCCATACAAATCAGTAAGAAACAAATAGATTACTCAATAAATGGTACTGAGACAATTCACTATTCATTTGGTAGAAAAATATACATACCTCACATGATACACAAAAACAATTCTAAATAGGTAATGTATTGTAACTTTCCCTTATGAATGTTATTAAGTACACTATAAAACATATCGGAAGATTTCAGATATCCTACAAAGCAATATTTTCAATAATATGTCCCCTAAAGCAAGGATATAAAAGAAAAAATAAACAGACGGGACTACATTAAATTAAAAAGCTTCTGCATGGCTAAAGAAAACATCAACAAAATAAAAAGAACCACCCAAATGAGAAAACATTTGCCAATGATAACTCAGACAAAGGTTTGATCTCCAAAATATCTTAAGAACTCACATGACTCCTCTCTGGGAAGACAAACAATCCAATTAAAAAATGGGCGAAGGACCTGAACAGATACTTCAAAGAGGTCATACTGAGAGCCCAGAGACACATGAAAAAATGTTCAACCTCACTAACTATTATAGAGATACAACTTAAAACCACAATGAGGTATCACTTCACTACAGTCAGAATGGCCATCATAAACAAATCAACAAACAATTGTTGGATAAGTTGTGGGGAAAAGAGAACCCTAGTGCACTGTTGGTGGGAATGCAGACTGGTACAGCCACTGTGGAAAACAGTATGAAATTTCCTTAGAAAACTTAAAATGGAACTGCCTTTTGAGCCATCAATACGATTGCTGGGATAATATCCTAAGAACCCTGAAACACCAATTCAGAAGAACCTATGCACCCCAATGTTCACAGCAGTACAATTATGATAGCCAACTGCTGGAAAGAGCCTAAGTGCCCATCAGTAAATGAGTGGATAAATAAAACTGTGGTGCATTTACAGAATGGAATACTATGCAGAAGAAAGAAAGAAGGAGCTTGTACCTTTTTCAACAGCATGGATGGAACTGGAGAGCATTATGCTAAGTGAGATAAGTTAGGCAGTGAAAGACAAATACCATATGATTTCATCTAGTGGAACCTAGTCAACAAAACAAGCAAGCAAAATATAACCAGGGACCTGGAAATAAAGAACAAACTGAGAGGGACCAGAGGAGATGAGGGGGTGGGTAATAGGAGAAAGAAGGGGAGCATGTACAAAGGACTCATGGACAAGGACAATGGGGAGGGGATTGTCTTTGGGAGCAGGGGGCTCAATGGGGCAGGGGAGAGCAATGGGGGAAATGGGGAAAACTCTGAACAATAATAAACAAACATAACATAAGATACTTTCATATTCTTATGTAAAATAGGATCTCACCTAATTAATTAAAAATAAAATCTAGAGGCTACAAAGTAAATGATTGACATTTTATTGTATACAGATTTTTAATAAAGTTTTTCTTTTTTAAACCACTGAAAAGTTAGTAAACAGGGCCAACATCCAAGGAAGACTGGAAAATGTAGTCCTCTGAAAAGCAGCAGAGGACATAAGAGGAATGTGTTTGATAACAAATAGACAAAAAGACTGGTGCAAAGCAAACTTTAGACAGAAGAAAAGAGTTCATTAAATGAATAGGTCATTTCACACAAAAGGCAAAACTTACTATCATTCCACAAGAGGGAAAAGGTAAGCAGGCCATTCAGTCTATACCAATGCTATAAGCTATGGAAATAGATGAGACTGCAAAACAATGACCTGTGGTATAGTGGTGAGGATCATTCATTATTTTTTAAATTATATTTTATTGATTATACAATAGTATAATCAACAGTTGAAATTATCCTAGCATTTTCATCCCTTTGCCTTTTATAGCACTCCATTTCCAGGCTTCTCTCTATGTTGGGCACCTATTTGTTGGTACTGCTGGTACTTGTTTTTCCTGAGAGTAGCCTCTCCCTCTTCAAACCCCACCAACACAGATTCAGTTGGAGCAGTGTGGTCTTGGCCAATGTGGCCCTGGTCCAGTGGTGGGAGTCTGACCCAGGTGGGACCAATCATAATTTTGTGTATTGGAGAGAGCACAGGCACTAAGTTCCACTATTGAGAGGCACTATTGTCCCTCTCTAAGCTCCAACACTGGGGTAGCAGCTGGAAAATTATCAGTTGCATACAAGGAGGAACTGAGGTGTTTTGCATTAGGGCAAGAGCTGGGGGCGAGTAGCTTTCTCCCAGACACAATGGCAGGCAGACACCATTTTCCCTTTTTCTGAATCCTCCCTTTACAGAGTCACAGAGCTGGCAGGTGGGTGTCATGTGTAAGATTCTGTCAACATGACTAGCCCTGTTAGCCCTATCCTGGTGATTCAAAGAGACTTCATCTCACCTAACCGAAGGGCCCACCCAAGCTGTTAACAGCAGCTTTTCCATTTGAATGGCTTATCTAGGCTCATGCTTTACATCTTCCTAAATCCTCTCAAATAAGCAATAGCAGGCTTCAATAAGCCACCAGATCCCAGGACTAGGAGTAACCAGCCTAGATTCACAGCTTGGTTTCTTTCACCTGGGAATCTCCAAACCTAGCACAAGCAGCAGCCATCTCGGATTGCTTTAAAGCTCATGAACAGTGGCCCTTGCAGAACACAGGTGGTGGTTGAATTTGGCCTGCACCACCCAGGACATCCCAGGGTCCATGTACCCAGTAAACAGCTACAGACCATATTGGAGGACTACCACCCTGCCACTACACACTCGATCCTCCAAGGAAAGTGGAGGTAGGTGGTCAGCCAGTTCTAAAAGCTGACTAGCCTGGGAATATCCCCCCCCATTGACCTGCCAACATCAATCAAAGCTCAACTACAAGCAAAGGGTATACTCAGCCCACACAAATGGTGCACCTCCAGTATCCAGCTTGTCATAGGAAAGGCTGTGCCAAATTTTTTGACCCTACAGGACACCTATTACATTAAGCCATGCTACTGAGACATGGAGTCATAGCATCTCTACTTAATAAATAGAAACAAATACAGAGAGGCTGCCAAAATAAGAAGACAAAGAAACATGGCCCAGTAAACAACAGGTCAAAACTCCTGAAAAAGAACTAAATAAAATTCAGATAAGAAGTCTATCACACACAGGGGGATGCTGGGAAGATGGCAACGGAGTAAGACGGAGCTGATGATAGCTCTTGTACTCATGGGTGAAAATCCTGGCAGATCTATAGAGAAACAGCACAATAAACCATCGGTTACCCAGCATTTATGAAATTAAAAGACCAGAGATTGTGACCGATGCTGAAACACCACACGGTGGCAGAGTCAGCTACTGGAGCTGGGTCTCACGCGGCCCCTGTGCTGCCGCCAGAGCAACAGGCCTGGGAGCTGGGGAGTCAGGTATGGGAGCTGGACACTCCAAGCCCCTGTGACGGTCCTGGGAGACAGAGGAGTCAGGAACCAGAGCTGGGACATTCTCGGCCCCTGTGCCGATGCCATAGCTACCGGCCTGGGCAACAGAAGGCTCAGTTGCAGGAGCTGGGACACCAAAGGCCCCTGTGACGCCGCCATAGAGACAGGCCTGGGCCCTGAGGAGCCAGCTACGGGATCCTGGACGTTCTCAGCCCCTGTGCCACTGCCATAGCGACGGGACTGGATGCTGGGGAATCAGGTACGGGAGTTGGGACAATCTAAGCCTCTGTGCCACTGCCATAGAGACAGGACTAGATGCTGGGGAGTCAGGTACGCAAGCCTGGACACTCCAAACCCCTGTGACGGCCCTGGGCGGCAGAGGAGCCAGATACGGGAGCCAGGACATTCCCAGCCCCTGTGCCGCTGCTGTAGTAACAGGCCTGGGTGCTTGAGGGGGCGGCTACTAGAGCCGGGACATTCAGCAGTGGTAGGCGACCAACACAGGGACAAGCGCGAGGACCAGCATGAGTGTAGGTGGAGACGAAGAACATCAAGAAACTTCAAGGAGTCTACACCACTGAACTTCACAAGGATCATACCACAGAAGTTCACACCATAAAACCAGGGTTTCATAACAGATCAATTTTAGAAGCAGAGACTAACAAGAAGAGTCTCAAACAATGGCAAGACAAAGAAACAATCCCCAAATGAAAGAAAAAGCAGAAACTTCAGAGATGAGATACAGGTTGATCAACTATCAGATAGTGAATTCAAAGCGCTGGTTATTATGAAGTTCAAAGAGCTCACAGTGAACTACCAGAAATTACAGGGAAACTACAATGATCTCTCTGCAAACTACAGCAACATGAAAAAGGAAATGGAAACTATCAGCAAGAGACAAGAGGAAATGAAGAATACAATTTCCGAATTGAAGAACACAGTAGAAAGTTTCAAAAGTAGGATAGATGAAGCGGAGGATAGGATTAGTGAGTTGGGGGAAGAGGTAGAAAGCATCTCACAGAAAGAGCAAGAAAATGAAAAGAGGCTCAGAAAGAATGAAGAGGGATTAAGAGAAATGCAAGACAGTATGAAACGTAATAATATCCAAATAATAGAAATACCAGAAGGAGAAGAAGAAGAACAAGGGATAGAAAACTTATTTGAGAGAATAAATGAGAGAAAATTTCCCTAAATTGATGAGAGAAAAAGTCACACAAATCCAGGAATCACAGAGAGTCCCAATCAAGAGGAACCCAAAGAGGCCCACTTCAAGACACATCATCATCAAAATGGCAAAATTCCAAGACAAACAGAGAATCTTAAAGGCAGCAAGGGAGAAAAAAGAAATAACATACAAGGGAGCCCCACTAAGGTGGGGCTTCTCAATGGAAACACTTCAAGCAAGAAGAGAATGGCAAGAAATATTCCAAGTAATGAGAACCAGAGGCCTACAACCAAGGCTACTTTACCCAGCAAGGCTCTCAATCAAGATAGATGGCCAAATAAAGAGCTTCCAAGACAAAAGAAGCCTAAAAGAATACGCCTCCACCAAACCAGCTCTACAAGAAATACTAAAAGGACTGCTTTAAGGGAAGGAAGGATAAGAGGGAGACAGAGAGGAACACAGGTACAAAAATGGCAATGAATAAGTACCTATCAATAATAACCTTAAACGTAAATGGATTAAATTCTCCAATCAAAAGACACAGAATAGCTGAATGGATAAGAAAGCATGACCCACACATATGCTGCCTACAAGAGACCCACCTAAGGACAAAAGACCATCACAGACTGAAAATAAAAGGCTGAAAACAAGTTTTTCAAGCAAACAGACAAGAAAAAAAAGCTGCGGTGGCAATTCTCATATCAGACAAAATAAACTTCAAAAAAAAAAGACCATAAAGAGAGACCCAGAAGGTCACTTCATAATACTCAAGGGAAGAATCCACCAAGAAGACATTACCATTGTAAACATATATGCACCAAACATAGGGACACCCAAATATATCAAGAAAATTTTAGAGGACTTCAAGAAAGATATTGACAGCAACACAATTATAGTAGGGGATTTTAACACACCACTATCAAAAATGCACAGATCTTCCAAACAAATCATCAACAAAGATATTGTGGAATTAAACAACACCCTAAATGAAATGGACTTAACTGATATATATATAGAGCCCTTCATCCCAAAGAAGCTAAATACACATTCTTTTCAAATGCACATGGAACATTTTCAAAGATAGACCACATGCTAGGACACAAAACAAGCCTCAACAAATTCAAGAAAATTGAAATCATACCAAGCATCTTCTCTGACCACAAGGGACTGAAATTGGAAACCAACCCCAAAGAAAAAAACCCAAAGCACCCAAAATCATGGAGACTGAATGGTATGCTATTAAACAACAAATGGGTCAAGAATGAAATTAGGGAAAAATCAAAACGTTTCTGGAAACAAATGAAAATGACCTCACAACAACCCAAAACTTATGGGACACAGCGAAGGCAGTCCTGAGAGGGAAGTTTATAGCAATACAGGCCTACTTAAAGAAGATAGAAACATTTTGAACAAACAATCTAATCCTATGCCTGCAAGAACTGAAGGAACAACAACAAAGACAGCCCAGAGCAAGCAGAAGGAAGGAAATAACCAAGATTAGAGCAGAATTAAATGACATAGAAACTAAAAGCACAATTTTAAGGATCAATGAATCCAGGAGTTGGTTCTTTGAGAAGATAAACAAAATAGACAAGCCTTTAAGTAGGCTCATCAAGAAAAGAAGAGAGAGGACACAAATAAGCACAATCAGAAATGAAAGAGGAGAGATTACAACTGATACCACAGAAATAGAATGGATTGTAAGAAATTACTATGAAGAACTGTATGCCAAGAAATTTGAAAACGTAGGGGAAATGGACACATTTCTAGAAAAATACATTCTTCCAAAACTCAGTAAAAAAGAAGCAGAAAATCTAAATACACCAATAACAGCAAAAGAAATTGAAGCAGTATTCAAAAAACTCCCATCACACAAAAGCCCTGGACCAGATGGTTTCACTGGAGAATTCTACAAAGCATTTAAGGAAGAGCTAACCCCTATTCTCCACAGACTATTCCAAAAAATCCAGAAGGATGGAAAACTCCCAAATTCTTTTTATGAAGCCAGCATCATCTTGATTCAAAAACCAGATAGAGACATAACAAAGAAAGAAAACTTCAGGCCAATATCGCTGATGAACATAGATGCTAAAATCCTCAACGAAATATTGGCAAATCACATCCAACAATATATCCAAAAGATCATACACCATGACCAAGTGGGCTTCATCCCAGGGATGCAAGGATGGTTCAATACTTGCAAATTAGTAAATGTAATACATCACATAAACAAAAGCAAAGACAAAAATCACATGATCATATCAATAGATGCGGAAAAAGCTTTTGATAAGGTACAACACCCATTTATGATAAAAACACTCAGCGAAGTGGGAATAGAGGGAGCATTCCTCAATATAATAAAGGCCATATATGAGACACCTACAGCCAATATCATACTCAATGGGAAAGAACTAAAAGCTTTTCCACTAAGATCAGGAACAAGACAAGGATGTCCACTTTCACCACTTCTATTCAATATAGTATTGGAAGTATTAGCCACAGAGATCAGGCAAGAAAAGGAAATAAAAGGCATACAAATAGGAAAGGAGGAAGCAAAACTGTCACTGTTTGCAGATGACATGATAGTGTACATGGAAAATCCTATAGACTCTACCCAAAAACTGCTCAAACTAATTAATGAATTTGGCAAAACAGCGGGTTACAAAGTCAATATCCAGAAATCAAAGGCATTTTTGTATACCAACAGTGAATCAGCAGAAGCAGGAATCAAGGAAAAAATCCCATTTGATATAGCAAAAAGAAAAATAAAATATCTGGGAATAAACCTACCTAAGGAGGTAAAAAACCTATATGCAGAAAACTACATAGCCCTGAAGAAAGAAATCAAGGAAGACACAAACAAATGGAAACATATACCTTGTTCATGGATTGGAAGAATTAACATCATCAAAATGTCCATACTACCCAAAGCAATATACAGATTCAATGCAATACCTATTAACATATCAATGGCATATTTCACAGACATAGAACAGACACTTTGAAAATTTATATGGAACCATAAACGAGCCCGAATAGCAGCTGCTCTTTTGAGAAAGGAGAGCAAAGTAGGGGGGATCACAATACCTGATATCAAACTGTATTACAAGGCCACTGTAATCAAAACAGCCTGGTACTGGCATTAAAACAGGCACATAGACCAATGGAACAGAACAGAGAGCCCAGAAATCAACCCAACTCTCTACAGTCAATTAATATTTGACAAAGGGGGCAGTAACATAAAATGGAGTAAAGATAGCGTCTCCAACATATGGTGTTGGGAGAACTGGACAGCTACGTGCAAAAAAATGAAACTTGAGCACCAACTTACACCATACACCAAAATGAATTCAAGGTGGATAAAAGACCTAAATGTAAGCCGTGACACCATTAAAGTCCTAGAGGATAACATCGGCAAGAAAATCTCAGATATTTCACGCAGAAACTTTTTTACTGATATGTTCCCTAGAGCAAGGAATGTAAAGGAAAGAATAAACAAATGGGATCTCATCAAAATAAAAAGCTTCTGCGTGGCTAAAGAAAACAGTATTAAATTAGCAAGACAACCAACTGTATGGGAAAACATATTTGCCAATGATACCTCAGACAAAGGTTTAATCTCCAAAATATACAAAGAACTTACACGACTCCACTCTAAGAAGACACCCAAGCCAATTTAAAAAATGGGAAAAGGATTTGAACAAACACTTCTCCAAGGAGGACATACCGAACATTCAGAGACACATGAAGAGATGCTCAATATTGTTAGCTATCAGAGAGATGCAAATTAAAACCACAATGAGATACCACTTTACACCAGTCAGGATGGCTATCATAAACAAAGCAACAAACAACAAATGTTGGAGCGCTTGTGGGGAAAAGGGGTCCTTAGTCCACTGTTGGTGGGACTGCAGACTGGTACAACCATTATGTAAAACAGTATGGAATTTTCTCAGAAAATAAAAATTGACCTGCCTTTTGACCCAGCAATTTCACTGCTGGGATTATAGCCTAAGAATTCTAAAACATCAATATCAAAGAACCTATGCACCACATTGTTCATAGCAGCACAATTTACAATAGCCAAGAGTTGGAAGCCACCTAGGTGCCCATCAGTAAATGAATGGATCCAAAAATTGTGGTACATATACACAATGGAATTCTATGCTGCAGAAAGAAAGAAGGAGTTTCTACCTTTTGCAACAACATGGATGGAACTGGAAAGCATTATGCTGAGTGAAATAGGCCAGATGCTGAAAGACAAATACCATATGATCTCACCTTTAACAGGAAGCTAAACAACAGAACAAACAAGCAAGCAGAAAAAAAACAAAGACACTGAAATAGAGAACAAGGGGACAGTGACCAGAGGGGAGAAGGAAGGGAAGTTAAGGGGAAAAAGGGGGAGGGATTTGGAGGAACAAATAGGAAGGACACAGGGATGAGAACTAAGTGGGGCGGAAATGGGAGGGAGGTGGGGAGCAAGGGGTGGGGGAGGCTGGGATGGGAAAAATAGACAAAAAACTGTAGTTGAAAAATAACTAAATAAAATTAATTAATAAAAAAAGAACATCTGTGATAGTGTCAACAATAAAAATAAAGTGAAAAATAATAAATGGAAATATGTTAAAATGCATTCATGATATATTTTAACAAACTAAAATCAATTAAAAATATTCATGGACATGGAAAAAAAAGAAATCTATCACACACAGGGTTCAAAACACTGGGTATAAAGATCCTCAAGGAACTTAGTGAGTACATCAACATCATAAAAAAATTAAATCAGAAATAAAGGATACACTGATTGAAATAAATAACAATTTACAAGAATCAGTATTGAAGTGAATGAAGCCAAGTATCAAATTCATGATTTGGAATATAAGTAAGGAAAAAACAATCAATCAGAACAAGAAGAAAAAGAATAAAAGATAAAAGAAGCACCTGGGACAACTTCAAGTCATCCAACATTCTCATCAGAGGAGTGCCAGAAGGAGAAGAAAGGAGCAAGAAATTAGAAATCTATCTGAAAAAATGATGACAGCATGCTCTTTTCCTTCTTTTGAGGCCAGTGTCTAGTTAAATTTAGGTCCCAGATGAAGTGCCTCATTCTCAGGGACACTTCTGATACCTCCTAAATTGCTCTATGGTCCCCTAAACTTTTCATCATATCTCTTATCAAAAATTTATTCAAATGATTAGTTATGGAATGATAACTTAATTGCAGTTGTCCCTACTAACATGAATTTTTTAAACTGAGAGAGAGTATATCTTTTTGGTTTATTGTGATAGTGTTAGCATGTTGCTCAGTATCACTGGGTGAATAAGTAAGAAAGCTTGTATGAGAAGACAAACCCACTGCACCTTGAAGCTGGTGCTCAGGCTTGGGGGCTGGACAGGTTTAAAATGGAAACAGATTTGGTATTTAATTATTTTATGGCTGTGAACAAGAAACTCAACATCTCTATGCCTCTGTGTTTTATGAAGGATAATATACTACCCTCATAAAAGGCTATTATAAGATATAAATTAGATTTTGTTGTGTTCACAAACACCTACCTATTATAGTGTTTGGCACATAGTAAATGCACAATAAAATTTTTCAATTTCTTAATGATTATGATTGTTAATAGTGAAGTGGAATAGAAATCGGTAAATGTCAATGGCACATGCCTTGCACTTATCTACAAAACCAAGACAATTGGTATAATTGCAATGTCAGCATCAAAAAAATTATTTCTCAAAGATAATCAAGAGCATAATTGATCCTGCCCTGGCTAATATGGCTCAGTTTTTTGGAGCATCATCCCATAAACTAAAAGTTTGCAGGTTGGACTTCCAGTCAGGGCCCATGCCTGGGTAGTGGGTTTGGTTCCAGGTTGGCTTGAATGTGGGAAGCAGCTGGTCAATATTTCTCTCTTGCATTGATATTTTTCTCCCTCTTTGTGTCTTGTTCTTCCCCTATCTTTAAAAAAATTAATAAGTATGCCTTTAGGTGAGGATTTAAAAAAGAACATAACTGATCCTGCTTCTAGTCAAAATGGCAAAGTTGATAAATGTGGTACTCATATCCTTCCACAACCACATCAGTATTATAATTTAACTACAGAACAGCCATAATTCAGAACCACTTGAAATCTAGCTGAACAGAAGTCCTATAATTAAGGATGTAATGAAGGACCCATGTGGAGACCAACATAAGGAGTGGAGACCAATAGAAGGAGTGGAGACACAGAAAAGGCTGATTCTACACCCACACTAGACAGTTGAAAATCAGGAGGGATATCTTAGTGTGGAGGTCCTTCCTGGGGAACAAAGGGTCCTAGCTCTACACCAGTACTCTTAGCCCCGGCTCCCAGCGATAGAAGAAGTTCCCAAAACATCTGCTCTGAATTAGTGGGGATGTTGGCTGAGTGAGATGGAAGGCAGCTAGAGCCACCAGTGGTTCTTTTAAAAGGCCCTTGCCCACACTCACCTGGATTCACTTGCTCTGACCTATAGCACTGGGGCAGTACCTCAGAAGGTACCATGGACTTACAGGGAAGAACTGATTGTCTGGCATCAGAGCAAAGGTCAGAGAGACAACTTTCTCCAAGACAGAAGTACTGGCAGAAGCCATTGTTCTCTTGTTGAGCTTTCTCCCAACAGAGCCATCAGATGGGCAGCATATCTGTGTTATCATCAACCTTGCTAACACTGTGAGCCCTGCCATGATGATACACAAATTTTGGGTCACCCAGGTTTCTTCCAGTGGATTTTCCAAACCAATGGCCTATCTTGGTTCATTCTGCAGACTTTCCTAAATTTTCTCAAAGTTTCATAAATCCCAAAGAAGTAGTATTTGGACTTAGCATGCTCTGTGTTTCTTGCTAAGTAGTCTCAGGCCTGGCAATAGTGGCAGTCAGCCTTGGTTCTCAGATCAGCCTCTTGCCAGCACCTCCAAGCCACGCAAAGTAGAAGTCATCTTCAGATTGCTCTGTAGGTCATGCTGAGTGGCCCAGGTCAGGGCATAGGCAGTGGCTAACCTTGGCTTGCATATCCCAGGAGGCCCCAGAGTTAGTGCCCCCAATAGGCAGCTTATGACGAGATCAAAGTACCACTCAAATGCCTCCATAAACAAGTGACACAATCAAGGAATGGACCCATGAATGGACACCAGAGACCCACTGAAGAGAGTCCTGCTCTTGGGGTTGGCTCCTGAATAGCAGATCCTCCACTGTAGTCAGGGTCAGTCTGCAACCAACAGGCATGGGGTAAATCCCTCCCACTGACATGCCAGAAGCAATCAAGGCTCTACTACAAAGGAGGATATACACAGCTCATAGAGGGGTCACACCTGGAGCACCCAGCTTAGGTGATGTGGGAGGCTGTATCATTGGGCCCACAGGACATCTACTACATTAGATCATGCTACCAAGACTGGGAGACATAGCAGATTTACTTAATAAACCAAAACAAACACAGATAGGCAGCCAAAATAGGGAGACAAGCAAGCATGCTTCAAATAAAAGAATAGGAGACATTTTGAGAAAAGAGTTAGATGAAATGGAGGCAAGCAATCTACCAGATACAGAGTTCAAAACAATGGTTAGAAGGATGCTCGAATTTAGGGGAGGAATAGATGAAATCAGTGAGAACATAAATAAATGCCTAGTAAGCACAAAAACAGACAAAGAAACCATGAAAAAGAACCAGTCAGACATGAAGAATATACTATCTGAAATGAAGTATATACACTAAGAAATAAAAATGAGGTTACATGAAGCAGAGGTTTGAGTCAGTGAAGGAGTTCATTACCACAAAACCAGTATTACAAAAAATGACAAAGTGTTTTCTCTAAGAAGAATAAAGGGAAAAAGACAGAAAGAGGAGCTTCTGTAAGAAAACCAGACTCATATATGAAGGTCTGTCCAGAAAAAGTCCAGACATTGTTAATATAACAAGAATAGTTTGCACGACACCAATGTAATCTGGCAGCCAAGGAGGATGGACTGGAATTCACATGCAAGAACAATGACAAAATCATTGTATTAGTGAGTGGAAATAGTAGACACCATGGAGTGAATATGTGTACTGTGTGGCTGTTGCATTCAAAATGACTAAGAGAGTAGAGCAATGAATCTGCATTAAACATTGCCTTAAGCTTGAACATTCCTCCACAGAAAGTACTCATATAATTCAGAAGGCTTTTGGGGATGATGCAGTGAGTGCAGTGCAAATAAAACGTGGCACAAATGCTTCAAAGATGGCTGAGAATCTCTTTAAAGTGATCCATGTTCTGGAAAGCCTGCAACAAACAGAACACCTGCGATGAGTATGTACAGGCTGCAAGCAACAAAGATTGGCAACTAACGGTGTGAGAACTACAAGCAGAAGTTAATCTGTAGATTCCCAAAACTACTGTGTTCAAGCTTTTGACACAGAATCTTAGCATGAAATATGCTGCAGCAAAATTTGTTCCATGACTTCTGCTACCATAGCAGAAGGAACATTGTGCTCTAGTTGCTGATGACATGATTCAAACAGCTACCAATGAATTGGATTTTTCTCCAGAAGGTCATAACTGGAGATGAATGGTGGGCCTACAGCTATGATTTGGAAATGAAGGCCCAGTCATCCCAATGGAAGTTGCCTGGTTCTCCACACCCAAAGAAGGTAAGACAAAGTAGCAGCAAGATCAAGACCATGTTAACTGTGTTTTTTTATTGGGAAGGTGTTTTCCTTAATGATTACACCCCTCCAGACCAAACAATTAATAAGGAGTACCACCTCAAAATTCTTCATTGGTTGAGAGATGCAATACAATGAAAATGGCCACAGCTGAGGGCAACTAGTGATTGACACCTTCATCACAACAATGTGCCCACTCATGCATCACATCTCATGCAACATTTTGGTAAAACATCAAATCACCCAGGTGACTCAGCCCCTATACAGCCCAGATTTGGTGCCTTGTGACTTCTGATTTTTCCCAAAACTAAAACCACATTTGAAAGGGAAGAAATTTTAGACCATTAATGAGATTCAGGAAAATATGATGGTGCAGCTGATGGTGACTGGGAAAACTGCATGAGACCCCAAGATGCCTACTTTAAGGGGACTGAGGCATCACTTTTCTATATACATGTTTCTTGTATCTTGTATCTTCTTCAATAAATGTCTCTATTTTTCATATTACATGGATGCGTAATTTCTGAACAGATCTTGTGTATAATGTCTACAAGAGACTTATCTCAGAATGAAAGACAGAAACAGAAAGCAAAGGAATAAAAAATTATGCTCATGCAAATGGAAATGGAAAGAAAACCTGGGGTAGCAATAATTATATAAGACAAAATGGAATTTAAGGGAGTAATCAACAAAGATCTATATTAAAAAATATTTATGCACCCAACATAGAAGCACTTGAATATATAAATCAAATACTGATAGACGGAAAGAAAAAAGATGGACAGCATAGTAGGTGATTTAACACCCCCATTCACATCAATTGACCTACCAAACAAGAAAATAGTGGCCTCAAATAATACACCAGAGCAGATGGATTACATTAATAACTTCAGAACATTTCATCCCAAAGCAGCAGAATGTATATTTTTCAAGTGCATCTGGAACATTTCCTAGGATAGACCACATGTTAGGACACAAACCAAATCTCAATACATTTAAGAACATTGAAATCATGTTAAGCATCTTCTCTGACCATAATTATCTGAAACTAAAAATAAGTCACAAGAAAAAATCCTGAAAGCACACAAACACATAGAGGCTAAATAACATGTCACTAAACAATGAATAGGTTAACAATGAGATCCAAGAAAGAAATTTAAAAACACCTTGAAACAAGCAAAAATGTGGACACAACAACCAAAAATCTATAGCATGCAGCGAAGGCAGTCATAAGAGTAAATTCATAACATTACCAGACTACTTCAAGAATCAAGAAAAATCTCAAATAAACAATCTAAACTTACTCTTGGGGACTAGAGAAAGAAAAATGAAAAGTGCCCAAAGTGAGTGGAAAGTAGGAAATAATAAAGATCAGAGCAGAAATAACTGAAATAGAGTCTTAAGAATACAAAAGATAAATGAAACCAATACCTGGTTCTTTGAAAAGATAAATAAGACTGAGAAATTTGTAACCATATTCATCAAGAAAAAAAGGGAGAGGACCCAGATAAATAAAATAAGATATAAAAGAGAAGTAACAACTGACATCCCCAAATCACAAAGATTACAAGAAAATATTATAAACTATATGTCAATAATTTGGACAATCTGGAAGAAATGGATAAGTTCTTAGAAACACAAAATCTTCTGAAACTAGTACAAGAAGAAACATAAAATCTGAATAGATGGATTACAACTAATGAAACTGAACTGGTAATCAAAAAAACCTCTAACAACATAAGCTGTGAAATGATAGCTTCATAGCTGAATTTTACCAAACATTCAAAGAAGAACTAATAACGATCCTTCTCTAACTATTTCAAAAAATTCAGGAGGAGGGAATACTCCCAAACTCATTTTATGAGACCAACATTATTTTATTTCCAAACACCAGGTAAACACACTACAAAGAAAGAAAATTATAGGCCAATATCCCTGATGAATGTAGATGCTAAAATTTTCAATGAAGTGTTAGCAAACCAGATCCAGCAACACATTAAAAAAAATTGTACACCCTGGTCAAGTGGGATTTTTTCCAGGAATGCGATGTCAGTACAATATCAAAAAATCAATAAACATGATGCACCATGGAAACAAAATGAAGGATAAAAATCACATGATCATATAAATAAATGAAGAAAAGCATTTGATAGAATCCAGAACCAATTTATAATAAAAACTCTCAGCAAAATTGGAATAGGAGGAACATATCTCAACAAAATAAAGGGCAACAATGACAAACCCACAGCTAACATAATCAATGGGGAAAAACTAAAATAATTTCCCTTAATATCAGGGACAAAACAGGGATATCCATCTTCACAACTCATTCAACATATTACTGAAAGTCCTACCCATTGCAAACATACAAGAAGAAAAAAAATAAAAGGCATCTGAATTGGAAAAGAAGTAAAACTGTCATTCTTTGCAGATGACATAATAATGTATATGGAGAACCCTAAAGATTCCACCAAGAAACTAATAAAACTGAGAAATAAATTCAGTAAAGTAGAAGAATACAAAAATAAATATCCAGAAACTAGTTGTATTTTTACACAGAAGTAATGAACTATCAGAAAGAGAAACTATGAAAACAATCCCATTTATAATTGCATTAAAAAAATAAAATACCTGGGAGTACATTTAACCAAGGAGGTAAAAGACCTATACTCAGAAAATTATAAGAGAATGAAGAAAGAAATTGAAGAAGATACAAGTAAGTAGAAGCATATGCAATGCTCATGGATAGTAAGAATTAACATTGCTAAAATGTCTGTAATACCCAAATCAATCTACTGATTCAACACAATTCGTCTCTAAATACTAATGGCTTATTTCACAGCATTAGAATAAATAATCCAAAAATTTATATGGCACCACAAAAAACACAAAATAAAACAGAATAACCACAGCAATACTGAGAAAAAAGAACAAAGAATAACGAACATGATATTAACCTACACTATGAAGCCATAGTAACTAAAAGAGTATGGTACTACAATAAAAACAGACATACAGGTCAATGCAGAAAAGAGAGCCCAGAAGTTAACCCACACCTATATGGTCAATTAACATGTGACAAAAGAAGAAAAAGCATATAATGGGGTAAAGACATTCTATTCAACAAGTGGTATTGGAAAAATTGGAGAAGTGCATGCAGAAAAGAAGGAGGAAGAAGAGAAAAAACCACCTTCTTACAACATATTGAAGAATAAACTAAAAACAGAATAAGGACTTAAATGTAAGAATTGGTACCATAAAAATCTTAGAAGAAAACATAGGCAGCAAAACCTCAGGCATTTTTCATAGCTCCTCTGCCAATGGAAACAAAAGTAAAAGTGGGACTACATAAAACTAAAATGTTTTTTTTTTTTGCACAGCAAAGGAAATTATCAACATAATAAAGAGAATCCACTGAATAAAATATACTTGCCAATGATATCTCTGATAGAGGGTTAATATCTAAAACTTGTAAAAAACTTATACAACTCAACACCAAAAATAATCCAATTAGAAATGGCAAGAGATAAGAGGACAGTCACCTACAAAGGAGTTCCCATCAGACTGTCAGCTGATTTCTCAAAAGAGACCTTACAGGCAAGAAGGGGCTGGAAAGAAGTATTCCAAGTCATGAAATCCAAAGACCTACATCCAAGATTGCTCAATCCAGCAAAGCTTTTATTTAGAATGGAAGGACAGATAAAGTGCTTCTCAGATAAGATCAAATTCAAGGAGTTCATCATCACCAAGCCCTTATTATATGAAATGTTAAAGGGACTTACATAAGAAAAAGAAGATAAAAAAGATGGACAGTGAAAGGACAGCAAACTCACAGTTATTAAGAACCACACCTAAAATAAAAGCAAACTAAGAGGACAGCTAGGTCAGGAGCAGAACCATAGAAATGATGATCACATGGAGGGTTAGCAACAGGGGAGTGGGAGAAGGAGAAGGGGGGAGAAGGTACAGAAAATAAGTAGTGTAGATGATAGGTAGAAAATAGATAGGGGGGAGGGCAAGAATAGTATGGGAAATATGGAATCTAAAGAACTTGAGACACGTGGTCATAAACTAAAGGGGGGATGGTGGGGGAGGGGTGTGCAGGGTGGAGGGGAATGAAGGGGGAATAGAACAACTGTAATGGCATAATTAATAAAATATATTAAAAATAAAATAAATAAATAAATAAAATAAAAATGGTCAAAAGACATGAAGAGACACTTCTATAAGGAGGACATACAGATGACTAATAGACATATGAAAAGATGCTCAATGTCACTAATTATCAGAGAAATCCATTTGAAACTACAAATAAGGTAACATCGTATACCAGTTAGAATGGCCATTACCAATAAGTCAACAAACAAGTGTTGGCCAGCATGTGGAGAAAATGGAACTCTGGCGCACTGTTGGTGGGAATGCAAATTGGTATAACCACTGTAAAAAATAATATGAAGCTTCTCAAAAATTAAAAATGGAACTGCCTTTTGACCCAGTGATCTCACTTCTGGGAATTTATTTGAAGGAATCAGAAACACTGATCTGAAAAATAGCTATGTACCTTTAAGTCTATTGCAGAACTACTTACAATAGCCACAATTTGGAAGCCAAAGTGCCCATCAGTAGACGAGTTTATAAAAAAGCTATGGTACATTTATGTAATGGAATACTACACAGTGGTATGAAAGAAGGAAATCTTACCTTTTGCAACAGCTTGAATGGACCGAGAGAGCATTATGGTGAGACAATCTAGTCAGAGAAATAAAAATACCAGATGATTTCACTTACACATAGAGTATAATGGACAACAACAACAACAAAGTAAAAATAGACTCATTGATACAAAGAATAGACTGACAGACGTCAGAGAGGGAGAGTGTTGTGGGGCTGGGTGCAAAAGATGAAGGGATTAATAAAAAATCCTCATAGACACAGACAAGAGTATGGTGATTACTAGAGGGAAAGAGGAGTGATGGGGGTAAAAGAGGATAAAGTGGAGATAGTGATGAAAGGAGACTTGACTTTGGGTGATGAACACACAATACAATATAAAGATATAGTATAAAATTATACACTTAAAACCTATATAATTTTATTAACCAATGTTACTCCCAATAAATTCAATAAAATTTTCTTTAGAAAGACATACAGTGGCTGAACTGATAACAAAACATGCCCCTTACAAATGCTGTGTGCGGGATACTCATTTCAATTTGAAAGACATACGCATAGACTAAAAGTAAAAGGATAGGAAAAGAAAAATTGGGGTAGCAATACTTAAACCAGACAAAATAGACTTTAAATCAAAGGAAATAATAAGAAACGAAGAGGACACAGCAACTCTAGTTTTATATATTTATACTAGAGAACATCTATTATGAACATCTATTTACTTACAACTCAGTTTCTTCAACATATCTATTTCAGATGCAGTGTGTCCTTTATAATTGCAAAACACAATTATTTAATGTTTTCATAACATTTCATTTCTGACTACTTGTTTTGAAAGTTATATTGTACCAGAGGATGTCCAGTCCTTTTAGAGTATAATTTCTGAGAATTTTGTAAGAAAAACAGCAAGTTCAACATTACGTGTTAATTGAATCAACTATTGTTACTAAATGAATTACTCTTATAGTAAAGTAGCATATCCAGGGGAAGACCATGACTGCAGAGACAAGATAGGGTTCACTCAGACAGAGATAGCATAAGAAAAAGACCTTCTTGGCTATCTTTCTCTCTTTAGTAAGTACATATACACAATATGCATATGAATGGAAATTTCATATTGAGGTTAGTCTCAAGATTTAGAACCACCTAACAAAGGATTAAAATTTTGCTTTGCCATAGAGTTGATGATGCAAGGTAGATGCCCAGCCAAAAATGATAGTTGCCAATTTTTTTATCCCTTGGTTCCAGGTCACACCAAAGATAAATGAGCAGAAGTGCTACTTGTTACTTTGGGGTAGAAACATTTAAGACATGGGTATGCTGCCTTCATCCTCTATTTTCTGATCTGGCATGTGTTTTAGAGGAATCTGAGGCCTGAGAAGATGGTAAAATCAAAATTTGGGAGAAGTGTGGACTCCATAACCATTGTCTGCAGAAAAGTCACTTGTTGACTAGGAATGTCCACATTGTACTGTTTCACAGGTAAGAAGTATATTCCTTAAGGCACTGAGACTTTGTATTTATCACAGAATTCAACATTATTTCAATTAATATATTTTAAAAAGAAAGAAACATACATTTTTCAGAAGGTTTCTGAGATCTTGAAGTCAACACCAAGAAGTGGAAACATCTGCATGGGGTAAATGAGAATCGAAACCCTGTGAGTGGCAGCCCTGTGAATAATATACAACAGCATCCAACAAAGGCACATTTGTTCTACTTATGGAAGTGATTTGTCTTGCTTTTTCACTTTGATGTAGTTTGGAATTTTAATAACTATTCCTAAAATATTACTAATTTCTAAGTTGAAATACTTCCCAGTTTTTTGCCTTTTGCATTTTCTGGTAATTTATCTGAAGTATCAGTTTGTTGACTTTGTGCTCTTGTGAGCAACACTGGGCACTACAGAGTCACTACATGCAAGCTCATTCTGTTTCTACCAGTGTATGGGAAGTACGATATGTGCAACAGTCAACTGAGTGACAGGCCATAAAGCCATACCTTTAATAACCTAAAATGTGAGAAGCAAATGAATTGACCAATCATGCTTCAGGCAGACAAAATACCTAACTTTCTGGAAGGGCAAAAACTTGGAGATCCAGATTCTAGTCAAATCACAGGATATTTTTGGTTCCAAGCTCAAAATTACGGTAATTTTTATTTTATCATATTTTTAATATATTTTATTGATGATGCTATTACAGTTGTCCCATTTTTTCCCTTTATTCCTCTCCGCCCTGCACACCCCCTCTCATCTGCATTTTCCCCTCTTTAGTTTATGTCCATGGGTCATACAAATGAATTCTTTGACTTCTACATTTCTTATACTGTTCTTAACCTCCCCCTGTCTATTTTGTACCTACCATTTTTGTTACTTATTCCCTGTATTTTCCCCCACTGTTTTCCCCTCTTCTCCCCTACTGATAACCCTCCGTGCACTCTCCAATTCTGTGATTCTGCTCCTCTTCTAGTTGTTTATTTAGTTTTTATTTTATTTTATTTATTTATTTTATTTTTTAGGTTTGGTTGTTGATAGTTGTAAGTGTGTTGTCATTTTACTGTTAATATTTTTTACCTTGTTCGTTTTCTTAGATAAGTCCATTTAACATTTCATGTAATAAAGGCTTAGTATTGGTGAACTCCTTTAACTTGACCTTATCCAGGAAGCACTTTATCTGCCCTTCCATTGTAAGTGATAGCTTTGCTGAATAGAGTAATCTTGAATGCCCTTGTCTTTCATGACTTTGAATACTACTTTCCAGCCCCTTTTGCCTGCAAGGTTTCTTATGAGAAATCAACTGATAGTCTTATGGGAACTCCTTCGTAGGTAACTGTCTCCTTTTCTCTTGCTTCTTTTAAGATTCTCTTCTTATATTTAATCTTGGGAAATGTAATTATGATGTGTCTTGCTGTGCTTCCTTGGGTCCAAATTTTGGGGGACTCTCTAAGCTACCTGGATTTCCTGGAAGTCTATTTCCTTTGCCAGATTGGGGAAGTTCTCCTTCTTCATGTTTTCAAATAAGTTTCCAATATCTTTCTCTTCCTTTTCTCCTTCTGGCACCCCTATGATTAAAATGTTAGACATTTAAAGTTGCCCCGGAGGTTCCTAAGCCTCTCCTCACTTTTTTTAATTCTTATTATTTCATTCTGTTCTGGTTGAATGCTTATTTCTTCCTTCTGCTCCAAATTGTTGATTTGATTCCTGGTTTCCTTCCCTTCATTGTTGGTTCCCTTTACATTTTCCTTTATTTCACTTTTCATAGCCTTCACTTTTTCCTCTGTTTTGCAACCAATGCTCAGCCAATTCTGTGAGCATCCTGATTACCAATGTTTTGAAATGTACATCTGATAGGTTGGCTATCTCTTCATTGGTTAGTGGTATTTTTTTCTGGAGCTTTGATATGTTCTTTCATTTGGGACTTTTTTTTTTAAATGGGCACCCCAGTTACATAGTAAGGGGAAAAGCCTTAGGTATTCAAGTGTGAGGCAATTTATATTGTTGTGCATGTGGTTCTGTATGTGGGGAGTGGTACCAGAGGGAACAATGCCACTGCCAGCTTTCAGTCACTTCCACCACTATTTATAAACAAATTGGACCCTTCTGGTGCTGATTCCTGGGTGGGTGATTTTTTGTATGCTCTAGAACCCTGTGAGTTTCTCCAATGAACTGTGAGGCTGGGAGTTTCTTCTGCTGCCTCAATCCCCGCTGTTTTTTTTTTTTTTTTTCAGTCAGAGGTTTTGAGGCTTTTTTTTCCCTGTGCTGGAACTCTCGGTTGTGTGCCCTGTCTCACTCCCCAGTTTTTCCTTCTGGTTTATCCACACACAAATGTGGGATCACCTGGTCCACCATCCACTGCCTCGCCCACCCCAGTCCTCCAGCCACTGCTGTCTTGCCAAGAGTCCTCTCCACCTGGCTTCCTGTCTCCACCCCTCCTACTGCTCTGGATGAATGCTTCCTCTTTAACTCCTTGGTTGTTAGACTTTCATGCAGTTTGATTTTCTGTCAGTTCTGGTTGTTTTTTGTTTTTAAATGTGTTGTCCTTTTTTTGGTTGTGTGAGGAGACACAGTGTGGCTACCTACGCTTCCATCTTGGCTAGAAGTTTGCCTGAAATTGGGATAAATTTTAAAGAAGAATTCAAGTTGATTAAGCTTATGGTGGTCATCAGAAAATAATAATTATTAATTATTATTATTATTACATTATCTAGAGAATCTGAGTAGATTTGGAGCTGGCTTGAATATTGTACTTTAAACCAATTTCCCATGTGCTGATAATGTGTACTAACACTTAAGACCTAGTGTATTAAGCTGTCAATTGTAATATATAAGCATCCATGAAAAGGTAATATCAATGCTGATACAAAAATAAAAATGGAAGTATTTTGTTCTAATGTTAATCAGAAAATGAAAACATACAACATTTTAAATGGGAAAAACACATATTATCTGACAGAAGATACCTATATTACAGGCCCTATCCTTGTACCATAGAAACTTCAGCCATATGGAGACAGCACACTTTACTGTAGGCTCTTAATTCAGTGAATAAATATCTATGAGGGAGATGCTACCTTTCAGAAGTACTACTGGGGTCCATGATTGCATGAGCATAGGAAAATAGTATATTCGCAGAAGACAAAAGGTGGAATGCTATGGGGCTGTCCATCCTTTGTGGACACATTTCAATTACCTAAAGCCAAGTTAGTTTCATGGACTCTCTACTTAACAATCCCAGTGCTGGCAGAACAATAAAGTCATTAAAGGTATAGGTTTGGATCTTCAGGTGTAAAACAGAAGCATTCATATCTATAGACGGTTGGTCTGAAGGATAAGGTGGGGTAATAATTACCTTGTTGTATACATTATGCTGAGTACTTTATTCACAATTTAAGATGTTACCTTCCAAATGGTAAGTATTCAAATATATATAGATATATAGATACATATATATACACACACACATATATATATATATACATATATATATAATACATGTTTATACATTTTGATATATGACAGGTCCTCAAATAACATTATTCAACATTGTTTTATTAACTTTGATGAGAAAAAAAATCAATTGCCAGCTTGGGTCACCATCTGTGTGGAGCATGTGTGTTTTTCGCATGTCTGTGTGGGTTTTCTCAGAGGCTCTGGTTTCCTCCTACACCCCAAAATGTGCATGTGAGATAGGTTAATTGGTATGTCTGCATTCATTCCCCAGTCTAAGTGAGTGTGAGTGTAGGTGGCCCTGCGATGCAAGGGCATCCTCTCCAGGGTGATCCTGTCCTGGCACCCTGAGCTGCCAGGAGAAGCTCTGGCTGCCCATGACCCTGACCTGGAATCAGCAGGTTGGAAAGGAAGCTCTTGCTTATTTTTGTTAACTTTTCTTTAATGTGTGTATAGCTCACATTTATTTCAATGTTTAATATTATAAGTGTTTGGAGTCTTTATTTAGAAGTTTGGTGATGTTTTTGTGGCCAGAACTATGCCATAGAACTTAATTCTTGTTTATAGCACTTAGTCTATGGTGAAATTAGTTTCATTATATTATGTTTTATTTAGTGTCACAGTTTCAAAAAACCTGTTGATGACGTTAAATGAGGACTTACTCTATTTGGGATGTTAGACCAACTCTTCCATGGAGGAATTAAATAATTTGATAAAAGTTCTTTCTTAGTCTTAGAAATTCATTGGTATGCAATGTCCTGTCCATTCTCCTTGCCAACACCCTGAAGGCAGTGTACTGTCAAAGGACATATGAAATAGGTAATAAAAGCAGGTTTCAAATGTACACAGTATGACTTGAACTCTTATCCTTTCTTTTTACTGCTCCATTAGACTCCCAAGCTATCATTGCCTTTGAATGTGAGATTTCACTTCTAACACTCATAGGCAATGTCAAGATTACTGAGTTATATGGGTTAGTGGCTTTCTGATTTTCAAATTCAGAAATCACTGCCTCTGTTAAAGGGGAATCCTCCACACCCAATGATTCTTGACAATATTTACTCCTTGGAAGTCAATATTTTGTGAGCAGTTTCAGTGGACTATTTCTAATTTCTTTCTGCCTACTACAAATTTCTGTGACCCTCTCTTCCCAGCCCTATTTCTCTTTGGAAATTGCAGGCCACAGCAATGATGTAATCCCAAAGTTGCTATCCCTGGTACTGATGGAGTGCACTGATAGCACTCATTTCACCCTCCTGCACTCCGTCATGACCAGTGTTCATTTACAAGCATATCTACATATTTCAATAACCCTGCTGAGCCTTGAAGAAGCTCCTCTGTGTGACAAAATATTCAGAAACAGTGATTTTTCTGATGGTCAAGCTTAGGGTGAGTGCTACTTGGAGGAACACTGCCTAATTTTCTGTGAACTGTGGTGTTGAGGAGACACAAGCACAGCTGAGGGTTGCTCACCAGGACCAGTTAAGGACAGCACCAAAGAAATGATCTAAAATGTGGAATGGAATCAATAATCACTCTTCAAAATAAAGCCTTTTCAAACATGGCAAATGTCACTGCCTCTTAGCAACACTACTTGGGGTTATTCTTTTAAAAATGGCACCACCACAGGTTTGGAATAAAAAGCCCTGATATGTTACTTTGAAATGGCAAAATGACACAAAAGTGAGCCCAGGGAATTCAGACCGAGATGTAAATTAAATGCACATAATTACGTGGGGTTCTTTGATCCATCTTCTCTCAAGGTTGTGCTGCTGAGTCAGCCTGGGTTAGGGCGAGTATAGCTGGGGTGGAGGGCGGGAGAAACAGAGGGGTCTCGGCAGAACCAAAATGTTCTGGCTCAATCTCACATCCCAGTTTCAGATGAACAGCCAAAATAGGAGCTTATTTCTAATTTTTGACTGATTTGGCCTTGCATACTACAACTCAGTTTTTCAAGCAGAAACCACACTGTTTTCTTTGATTCCTCACTCTCTCTCCCTCCTGAGCACCTTGAAACATGTTATTCTCATTCTGATTATTCCACTTCTTCCCTTCCCTTGGGAATTTGGTAACAAATTAAACCTCTTGAGTTACTATGGTGGCTTAAAATCTGGTTCCCTGATGCTGGATTCTCTGTTTCCATGTACTCATCATGTTTACATCATAATAATTGTTCTAAGACTTAGATATGATTATATTATACATCCCATTTCAACACCTCTGAAGGTGTTGGGGGGATGATCTCTAAAAACAGAGTTCAAACATTTTGCTGTATACTCTGCATTCTTTTCAGTGTAGCTCCCATATTTTTCCAGTGTAGCCTTCTATATGAACCCCGAGGCTCTATAAAATAACTACAGCTGCCCTCCAAATATACTATGCTTAAATTTATACCATGCCTCCTCCCAAATGTCCACCTGAGAGCAATTTGGATCTCTCCTTTAAATACCAAGGTCTATGACAGACTTTGTTGCAATGAAAAGAGCTACAGGTACACAGGTGCACATGGATGGATCTCACAGACAAATGTTGAGTTGAAGACAGTCACAAAAGAGAACACAGTATATGAAACTATTTACACGAAATTCAAAAACAAGCTAAATAAAATCCATAGTGATAAAGCATTAGTTACCTCTTGAAATTGAAGAGGCTGACTAGGAAGAGGCAAAGCAAAAAACAAACAAACAAACTTTTTTTGGAAGATAGAAATTCCTCATCTAATATCTTAACCTACATGGTAATTACATGAGTGTACGCATATGTAAAAATTTATTGAGTTGTAAAAGAAAACAAATGCCAAAAGATAACATGACATTTTGGGGGAAAGCACTTCCTACATTATGCTTGTTACTGCACCCCAACCTCTGCCTATAAAATAATCACTCTCTCCTTTATGTCCCTACAGCCTCTTAACAGCTACAATTACAATAGATGTCCTTATTTATGTCTTTTTTACTCTTAGCCTGTGGCTTCTTTGTAGCAATTGATTGAGTGGCGTTTTCCTTTTTATCCTCAGCACTTAACATAGTGTTTGGTCAATTGTTGCTTAATGAATGCAGAAAGAAATCACAAATAGAACTGAATGGGTCCCTCCTGCAAGGATGGGGCCATTTTTGCTACAAGCATTACCTAACACAACCACAGATTTTTCTCAACAGTCAAAATTCTGAGCTGCGAGTTTGTATTACTCAGGTGTCTGTTGACAAACTGCACTGTGTTCGCCATTAAGAAGCTGAGTGAAGGCAAATCATCTGCACTGTACAGTGATGTTCAGGCCACGCATCATTAGACCATGGGAGCACATGCAGTGAGGCTTAGCTGCACAGACATTAGGTGTTAGTTGTTTAAAAAGCAATATTAATTTGTAGCTGTTAGCTAAGTGAGATTTGCTTCAGTTATGAAATTTATTGATAACCAGCTCTAATAACCAGCACCTAAATTGTTTCTTTGAGAAGCAAACAGAAAAAGTCAAGAACCAGGAATATGATAACTTCTGGTTCCCAAGGAAAATAGAAAGAGCCTATCGTGGCCATATAATTTTTATGTCATTTTCAAATTTTAATAGATGGTTTTTGCTGTTTGAAATTTCTCAAATGAGCTTGCTGTTTTTCTTTAATATTGCAAGGTTAATATATGCTGAGTGTTTTGGCAAGTTTTACAGCACAGAGAGTGGGGGAAAAACTGATTTCCTATAATAAAGAATGTGTTAAGGACTCAGATTCAACAAACATTTTTTGAGGGACTTCTAGTGATGGACACTGTGACATATGATAATTCAAATAATCCTCACAAGTGTAAGAAGGAATTTCTGAGGTTTAGTTTATAGATGAGGAAATTGAAAGTAAAGAAGGACAATTATTGCCCAATATCACATAGTAAGGCTAAAGTCAAAATAGAAATTTATGCATCTGATGCTAAGTCCCATAATGTCTGATGAGGTAATAGCTTGTAATTGTATAGAAAATGATGCAGATTCAGGCCAGTGGTGTCTGCGGTGCTGTGGATGTGATACAGGGTGCAGCCAGGGGGGGCCCCCAAAAAAAAGATTTGGAATGGTGTCCAGAATTCAAAGTGTATAGGAATATTGGAGAGACATATAAGATGTCCTCACACCTCCCCCCAGGGGGAAGGGACTAATGGAGCAGAGCCATTGAGAACTGTTTTGCATAGCAATAGTTTTGCAGCTAACTTCTGGAATGATTATTTAACATATCTATAACCTTTAACTGGTTTCATAGATATGTTAAATAGCAGTGGCCAAGTTTGGAGCCAGAGAGAAGGGAGTAACTTGGGATTCAGGATGGAACTGGGGGACTCAGAAGGTAACAAGGGGCTGCACTCCTGAGTGAGGAGCTCAGGTGTGAGAGCTTGGAAAAGATGGGCTCCAGAACATGAGGGGATAACTGCCCAGGTGAAAGGGAAAACCACGCAGCTTTGCCAGAATTGAGATCCCTGCAGCCAGGTGAAGAAGAAAGCCACATGCTTTTGGTGGAGTGAGAACCCCTGCAGCTTTTGTAGAAGAGGCCCACGCGGCTTTGGGGTGCCCCCTTTGGCTGTGTGGCCTGGAAAGCAAGAGAGACTTTGACTGGAACTGGGTACAAAGAACTCTTGCCAGTGGACCATGAGAGGGTACCACAGTACTTTGGATTAACTCGAGAGATCCTGCCTGCACGGTGACACAGCTGACGGTACTAGTGGCCTGCAACACAGACGTGTGCTCTTTTCCTGATTTACTGTACCTGGAGTTGGGACAGTGGGAGAAGGGAGCGCTGTGTGGGTGTAGGTGTACAACCTAAAGGACTTTGATATTTTAGTGGAGGCATTAGGCCTGAATAGCATTAAATAAACATTTTGTTTCCTTTTCACAAATCTCTGGCTTTAAGAGATGTCTTTCCAGTTGGCGGCGGACAGAAGAGCCCAGTAGATATTAGTATTCTGTCCATGGGAGGGGCCCCTGTTGTGTAGCAGTTTTGGGCATCCCTAGGTGGGCCAAATATTGTATTGCCCCTCCCTCGGACCCCTTGTTCGGTAACAGATGTGATGAACAAATTCAAACGAACTGCAAATGTCCTGTGGAGAAAAAGGGACAGTATGTCCACTTTCTGAGTGAGAGAGCACCCCAACCCTTGCCTGGGCGGGCCTTTATTGCTTTCTAATAGCATTACATCAAAGAAGGCTCTCATTCATTAAGCTCAAGTTTGCTTCAGGTGATTACTTCTTACAGATAACAAAGAAAAGAATGTTGCAAATCCAAGGAAATGATAAAAGTGATTGATCTGGTTATACTCCATCCTCAGGACAGCTTAGCACAGATTTTAGGGAGTTGCTTCAGAGATATACACTAAAAATCTTCTGTCTTAACTCTGGGTGAAGGAGTTTTAGCAAAAGCAAGCCTCAAAGCAGCCTAGATATAATACAAGCCTGGTTCCCCATGGAAAAACTGATCTGTGGGCCTGGCTCCTGTGTGCTACCTCACGCCTGTTGGGTTTTTGAACCAAGGCTCAGCTACATTTACCATTGCCATGTGGACTGTTAGGGCTGGAATTAGATAAAAGTAGCCAAAGGGAACCCGAGGCAGGCTCCAGACTGTCTCAGCAAGGAAGATAGAAAGTACAGAAAGTACAAAGCGTGCTGAACAAGATAAACCGCCTTGTGCATGACCTTGTCCTTGCAGAAACGTATCCATTGTTGCAAGCAGAGAACATAGCCATGTGTGTTCTCTCGGGATAGCCAATTGCTAACAGCTACGTCTGCTTCTGTATTTGCTTGCTTGCTCACCCCAATAAAAACCCCAGGCTGTAAGCGCCAGGCGCGACTCTCATCTGCAGCCATTTTGGCACCGTGTCTCCAGAGACACCCCGAGAGTTCACCCCTGCGCAGGTAAAAACTTTGAAACTTTGGCCAATAAAGTTCCATCTTAAACTCCTGAAGGCTTCCGACGTTTGCTCGCATTGGGGTATATTACATGGACCAGTTCCCCATAAGAAACAACTTTTGGAAAGGGACAAGATTTTTCCTAGCTTCTCTCATAACTTACCACATACTTTTACTTCACTTCAGTAAGCTAGCCTCCCAAACTGAGATAGTTCCTACTATGCCAATCAATTCAAGGCAATATTTGCTGACAGTTACTAAGAAATATACAGTATTCATCTATTCAGTTTTGCTCACAAGATAGAGTCAGGAAAGGAGAAGAGCCTTTGCCATCAAGCAGCCCCTCGCCTATAATTAAAAGACTTGGCCTTTCCCTAATAGCTGGTGAGGTTGAATACCTTTCCATATATCTGTTGGTTATTTGCATGTCTTCTTGGGAAAGGTGTCTGTTCAGGTCCTCTGCCCATTTTCTAAATTGGATTGTTTGTTTGGTGTGAAGTTGTGTGAGTTCTTTATATATTTTGGATATTAATCCCTTGTCAGAGCTATGGTTTGCGAATACCATCTCTTATTTGGTAAGGTACCTCTTTGTTTTGTTCTCAGTTTCTTTTTATTTTTGCCTTTACTTCCCTTGCTTCTGGTTATTTACCAAAAAAAAAACCTTGAAAACTAACAGAGATTTATGCATCCCTGTGTTTGCTACAGCCTTATTCACAGTGGCCAAGATATGAGACACCCGAAGTGTCCTTCAATAGAGCATTGAATAAAGAGGACATGGTACATATATACAATGCAATACTACTCAACCATAAAAAGATGAAATACTTCCATTTGCAACAACATGGATGGTCCTTGAAAATATTATGCTAAGTGAAATAAGTAAGTCAGAAAAAACAAAGAGCCATATGATTTCACTCATGTGGGATATAAAACTGAAACTCATAGGCACAGATAGACAATGGTAAGCATGGTTACCAGAGAGAAGGAGTTGGGGGGTCATAAAGGGTGAAGGGGGCTGCATATATGGTGACAGAAGATGATTTGATTTTGGGTGGTGGGCACACAATGCAATATACATATCATGCATCACGGAAATGTGCTCTTGAAACCTATATAATCTTATTAACCAATGTCACTCCAATAAAATTAATTAACAAAAAGGACTTGGCTTACTTCTCCCAGGTGTATAGAAAGTCAGAGGTGATCTTAGTGTAATGATCTGTGTAGAGCAAGAAGAAGCAGCCTACTCCAGTGTCAGAGTAGGCTGCTCATGCTCAGCACTAGCTGTTGCTCTTGTGGGTTGTGAGTCCTTGAGGGATGGCAGTGGACTGCATGATCTTTGATACATAGGGCACAGTTGTGTTTGTCTCCTGGGACTCCCACTGAAGGTTAAGACAACACTCCAAATGTAGAAGGAATTTATAAGGCAGACATCATTTGAATGTCAGGGACTCAGTAGCAGGAGTGCAGATTTTTATTTTCTCTTAAGGAATTGATTATACTTGTGGCATACAAGAAGAATTTAGTAAAAAGAAGTTAATTGTGGATCAAAGGTATTTTGTTCCATAATGATTGATTGAGGACTGAGTGGGTGTTATAGCTATAAGCCCTAGTGAGGAAAATAGACATGAATAATTGCCATTCAATGTGGTAACGGCACAAAAATAGGAACACGGTGTTATGGAAGCACAGAGAAGGTCACATCTAAATCCAACTGGAGTAGCTGAGAAAAGTCAGGTGAAAGGAATATGGTAGAGTATTCTAAGATGAGAAATCAGAATGTAATTTTACACAAAGACGTTAAAGATATGTCATGGATCTGGAATGACAAGCTTTGACAAAGTCAAACCACAAGTTTGTGTTGGTGGGTTTTTTTAAATTGTTTTTTTACTTGTTGGACTTTTGTTTGATAATTTGATTGATTTTTTTAATATTCAAAGAGGTGAATATTCTTATTTAGAGATAGAGGATCACATCTTGTATTAGTCAGGGTTCTCTAGAGAAGCAGAACCAACAAAACATATGTGCATACATAGAGACATATATTTTAAGGAACTGGCTCATGCAGTTATGGAGGCTTGGTAAGTCCAAAATCTGCAGAGTAGGCCAGCAGGTAGAAAGACCTGGGGAAGAGCTGATGCTGCAGTTCAAGTCTGAAGGCTGTCTGCTGGCAGAATTCCTTCCTGCCCAGGAAAAGTCAGTCTTTCTTTCATTGAGGCCTTCAGTTATTGCCCACAATGATGCCCACATAAATCATGTAGAATAATCTGTTTTCCTCAAAGTCCATAAATTTCAATGTTAATTTCATAAAAAAAACACCTTCACAAATATATCCAGAATAATTTTTCACCACATATCTGGGCACTATGGCCAGCCAATTGACATATAAAATTAACTGTCTAAAGGTCTATAAGAAGATATTTAGAATTCCAAGCATTTTGTTATTTATCTTTTGGGTAATATGGAACCCTTGAAAGTTTTAACCAAATAATGATTAAACCTTTACTTTATAAAATATAGTTTTGTTGAACATGATACCTAAATTTTTAATTGAACAGAAGCTAATGATATTAACTAAGACAAACACAGGATAAAAAATAGAATTTGGTCACGCTGAGTTTAAAAGAGTGGCGTGACAGCCCAGTGTAAATATGCACAATGCATTAGGTACACAGGTGTGTGGGGGTGTGTTTGTGTTTGTGCATGGCTTCATTTAGAGTGCACATAAGTTTTGGAATTGTCATTATATAATTGGCAGCTAAATCATGCATTTACAGGGCATGGAGATTTAGAAAAGAGCTAAGGTGATACCCTTGAAAATACCAACACTACATAGTGAGAGGGAGCAGAAAGAGGGTAAAAAAATTATTTAAAAAATTTAGAATAAATGGTGAATAAACATAACATATATTTTGGAATGTGGAAGGGGCAATGAAAATTGACTTACAGGGAGATTAATATTAATAAATTATGACCAAAACAAAAGTACAAAGGTCTACTAGCTATCCTAAATATTTGTGTATATAAAAATGTCTCACCTGGACAGCTGAAGGAGAAAGACAGAGGATAATCAAGGGAAGCCGGAAATGAAAATGTGAGAACTTTGAACATAAGGAAGCTGCTATCACATCCCAAAGATCAGCGCAAGGGTGTAAGGAATAAATAATATGTGATACATCAAAAAGCAGAGATGGTTTAAAAAAAGTAGACACATTGTCAGATAAATTGTTTGAAAATAAAAGATTGCAGGAAAAGGTCTTATAGGAGTCTTCTATAACAGAGAGGTAAATGGCATTTATTGCTTTTCCCTCCCTTTCCTTCCAGGTAAAAATTCATTATTCATATAACACTCCTGGCCTTTCGCTATCTTCTCACTTACTCTTCCCCACAGTGTATGGAATGATTTACCTGATTGGTAAATATGAAATGAATAAACTGAGAGGATGTCTCGGAGCATTCCATCCCTCTCTTAGAAGCAGGCCCTGCCAACATAGAGCACATGCTCTCCACTGCTCTCTGCCGTGTGGCCAACCAAACAACTGAGCACTTCTGTCTGTCCAGTCCTGGGGATTAGTGTCACTATTAGTAGCTATCAAAGAATAGCTACTTTGATATCCCTTCTGATAATTTTTGCCTTAGTGTTCAATAGATTCACCTAGCTGTGCATGAAAGAGAGGTGCTATTATTAGGCCTTTGATGCCTAATAAGAATTAAAGTAAAGGCACTATGTGCATGTATTTTCATCCACAGCTAGACTGATTTACTAGAAGGCAGGGTTGAGCTCTCCTGCCACTTCATTTCCCATAGTACCTGCATGACCTATGTGAGACACTCAGACAAACCAGGTTTAATTAATAATTATAAACAAAATGTTTCCTAACTTCTAAAAGTTTCATTTATTTTTCCCCTAAGTGATTAGGGAGTAGAAAAATGTGGACAGACCAATTAATATGTTCAATTTAAAAACTTAATATTTAATATAATAGAGGAGCTTCTAAAACTCAATAATAAAAAATAAAATAATCAGAAAGAAAATGGGTAAAGAATATAGATGAGACATTTCACATAAAAAAATAAAGTGGCCAGTTAACAGACAAAAATGATGTTCAACCTTATTCATATCAGAGAATGCAAATTAAGTAACAATAATTCTAATGGTTCACAAAGATTAAAAATATTGATATCTAATGCTAGTGAGGATTCAGGGAAATAGACAATGTCTATTGCATTTTGATGGGTGTATAAATTAAGGAAGCCTTTTTTGGTAAGTGATTTGGCAGTGGTATGAAAATATCAACTGTGTGTATTCTTTGTCCAAGCAAGTCCATGAATAAAAATGCTTTTTTATAAAATATTTATACATAATTTGAAATATACATGGACAATGGCAGTCTTTTCAACATTGTCAAAAGACAATCTTAGTGTTCATTAGTAGGAGTTGTTTAGACAATTTATGATACAACTATATTATGTAATACTCTATCACAAAATCTTTCAACCTAGGTATTGACATTTCAGTGTGAATCTTGGCATTTGGGGCTGGAAAATCCATTGTTCTGGGAGGCTGTTTGTACGTTATAGATTGTGGGGGTCAGATAACATTTTTTAATTTATTTTAAAATTCAGTGTTCCACAGACATACAGGGGATATTGCCTAATAAATATCTGAATGTTCTAAATAGTAGGGTTCCAAATCATAATTTTTTCAAAATTAAAATTTTTCTGGAGAAAGAGCATGTTACAGAAAATAGGCAGGGCATATCATTACCATGCTAAGAGGATATATGTGAACATATATATGTTTGTAAATGGAGCAAGCATAGAGTGAGTATAGAGAGATGTATACCAATCTCCTATTCTAGCCACTGGTTTCTTTTGAGTGGAGGATGGGAGTTTGGGAGCTTATTTTAAAGTGCATCTAACTAAGGCAAGTTAGAAATTGCATTCCACTACAACTAACATTATGTTGAATACAGTAACTCGAGCAAGTCTGAAAGCAGGCAGTCCAGGGACAGTATAACAAATCCACAATGTTTTCTAGGATCAACACCCTATGTTTTATCTCAGGTGTTGGGGGCTGGGATAAGCCTGAAACAGGCTGATACAATCCGACCTGAAGGTTGCGCCTGAATAACAGGACGCTGTGGTTAGGAGCCATAGAACATGGACATGCGGGTGGCACACCAATCAGTGCCTTGATCACGCGCCCGCCATGCACCCCCCGGCCAATCACAGGCTAGAGCACGCCTTGAAGCCACCTATCCACTGCACTTCCCCCACTGCCCTCCTCTATATAACTCCCTCCATTTTGAAATAAAATTTGCAGCTTGATCAGAATCCTTTGTCTTGCTGCCATTCTTCGCGCCTCCTGTCCCATCCCCCTTCATCCGTTACAGGTATATCGGCGGACCCCGTTGACTGCCTCGCGGGCCGAGGCAACTGGCGCCCAACGTGGGGCCCCGCTGATCGCCTGTGCGGACCGCTGTCCCCTTCGATTGCAGCGTTTCGCCCGGCTCACCGCGACTACTCGGCCGCGCGCCGGTATTCCCTGAGGACCCCCGTTCCCCGACAGCGGCATTTCAAAGGTAAGACGCAGCCATGGGACAGGCATGCTCACAACATGATTTGTTCGTTGCTCAATTAAAAGAGTCTCTCAAGGTGCGCAAGATAAGAGTTTGTAAAAAAGATTTGAATTCCTTTTTCACTTTTGTTTTTAAAATCTGCCCATAGTTTCCTCAGGAGGGTAGCATTGACTCCCGCGTCTGGCGCCGTGTAGGCGACTGTCTAAATGACTATTATAAGGTTTTTGGCCCCGAGACTATCCCTATAACTGCCTTTAACTATTATAACCTCATAACAGACATCCTTAAAAACCACAATAATTCCCCTGACATACAGCGCCTTTGCAAAGAAGGGCAAGAAATTCTCCACAGTCACTCCCTGGCCCCCTCCAAAGCCGCCTCAGTCCACGGCCTTCCCGACGTTCGTGCTGACTTGCTTTCGAGACCCCCCTCACGAGCGCCTTCAAACTGTCCTTCTGTCTCCATCCGAATAGATACAGACGCTCAAGTCCCTTCTCTGTACCCTCCCCTTCAGGAGTTCTATTCCTCTGCTCCACCCCCCAATTCCCAGGACCCCGGCAACCAGTTAGACCCCTCTGAACAGGCAGAATTAGAGGACGAGGCCGCTCGCTACAATAACCCTGACTGGCCACCACTCGTGGCGGCAGTCCTTCCGCCATTCAAACCGCCTCCTTATAGTACCTCTCACGCACCCGCCGCCGCCATTTTGCCTTCAGCGCATGGCGCGTCCGCCATTTCACCCGCGGTGTGCAAGGCACCCCTATGCCTCTAGCTGTCTCCACCAACATATCAGCCCTAAATATCACCAAACAAAACTGCACCCTCAGCATACCCTTTAGAGTTCAGCCTATGCTCTTTGACTCCTCCCCTTGTATCTATAAAAGTTCACAAAATAATTCTTTTGATATTTCTGTTGGTTTCGCCAGCTTTACCAATTGTAGCCACACGCTTAATTACAGCACATCCCTCTGTCCTGGCCCAGGACGAGCATTCGTGTGTGGTAATAATCTAGCTTTCACCGCCTTGCCCGCCAATTGGACAGGGCTATGTGCCTTAGCTGCCTTATTACCTGACATAGACATCATCCCAGGAGATGAACCTGTCCCCGTCCCTGCTTTTGACCACTTCGCAGGACGACACAAAAGAGCCTTAGCTGTTATTCCCCTGCTTGTTGGTCTAGGAGTCTCTGGAGCAGTAGCTACCGGAACTACAGGATTAGGAGTCGCAATTCACTCCTATACAAAACTTTCCAAACAACTTGTCGATGATGTACAAGCCTTATCAAATACTATTACTGACATTCAAGACCAATTAGATTCCCTAGCAGAAGTAGTCCTACAGAATAGACAAGGTCTAGACTTACTCACAGCAGAGCAGGGAGGTATCTGTTTAGCTTTACAGGAACGATGCTGCTTTTATGCCAACAAGTCAGGCATCGTCCGGGACAAGATCAAGACCCTTCAAGAAGACCTGGAAAAATGGCCAAAAGCTCTGACTGAGAGCCCTTTCCTTACAGCCTTCAACGGACTGCTCCCCTTTCTTCTCCCTCTCCTCGGGCCTTTAATAGCTATCATTCTTTTCCTGACCTTTGCTCCCTGGGTTCTCAGGCGCACCACAAACCTCATCTGAGACCAACTTAACTCCCTTCTTGGCAAACCTATCCAGATACATTATCACCAGCTAGAAATGAATGAACCTGGCACTGACTCGCAGCGCATAAACTCCCTTTTACACCCCCACCTCCTACGGGAACAGTATAACTCTTGGCATTATACTTTACATATAAATTGTAATGGATACCGCTAGGTGCAGAGCAAAGCATTGCAAGGAGAAGCTACCCCGAAGGTGGCCCTGCCATGTCTCCTGAGAGGCAAGTCGGCTTGCATAGAGGTCAGCGCCCCAACCCTCTCCTCCGAAAAGGGTGCTTCAGAGCTCAGGACGAGCTCCGGAGGAGCCAGACCTCTGCCTCCCCTAGCCGGTTAATGTCCACTCCTCACCTTAAAAATAAAAATAAGGGAGGAGACTCAGGTAGCCTTATGTGTCCATCACCTAGTGGGGCAGCTCATAAGGTAGCTATTCTACTTTGAACATCAAATCTTCCTTTAAGGAAGGGGAAGGAAGAACAGTCAGGTACCAGAGAATCTGAGTTAATCCTTTCCAGTGATATATCATTGGCTAGAATGTGTCACGTGGTCACATTCATTTACAAGAAATCTATTTTTTAAGTTGGCACATTACCAACTTCAACATAATTAATGATAAGCAGCTACCAATATTGTCAACTTATAGAATGTTTTGATAATAAAGAAAAAGAGAAGGTAGAAAGGAGAAGAATGGAAACAAGTCAAGGGAGAAAGGATTGAATGTAGGAGAACAAATGCGAGGAACATAGAACTTGAAGATAGTGACCTTGGTTTTGAATCCTGTTGTCATCACTTTCATGCTTTTTGATTGAAGGCAAATTAGAGTCTTTGAGGCTGCATTACCAACTGTAAAACACCTATTGTACAAGATGGCTGTAAGGATTAAATAAGATCATTTATGTAATATTCTTTTTTCTTATTTTAGTTGTTATTCAAGTACAGTTTTCTTCCTTTTACCCCATCCCAGCCCACACCTCCAGCCTTCCCCACCTCCCTCTCATTTCCACCCCACCCTTATTATTGTCCATGGGTCCTTTATACTTGTTCATGTAAACTCTTCCCATTTTTCCATAAAATTCCCTCCCCTCTCCACTCTGGTCACTGTCAGCTTGTTCTCTATTCCAGTGTTTTGGTTATAGTTTGCTTGCTTGTTTATTTTATTGATTAGGTTCCTCTTAAAGGTGAGATCATATGGTATTTGTCTTTTACTGCCTGGCTTATTTCACTCAGCCTAATGCTTTCCAGTTCCATTCATGCTGTAGCAAAGGGTAGGAGCTCCTTCTTTCTCTCTGCTGCATAGAATTCAATTGTGTGAATACACCATAGATTTTTCATCCATTCATTTAATGATGGACACCTAGGTTGCTTTCAGCACTTGGCTATTGTAAATTGTGCTGCTATGAACATTGGGATGCATAGATTCTATTGGATTGGTGTTTCAGTGTTCTTAGTATATAATCCCAGCAGTAGAATTGCTGGGTCAAAAGGCAGTTCCATTTTTAGTTTTCTAAGAAAATTCCATATGGTTTTCCATAATGGTTGTACCAGTCTGCAATCCCACCAACAGTGCACTAGGGTTCCCTTTTCTCCACAACTTCTCCAACACTTGTTGTTTGTTGCTTTTTTTTGTGATGGCCATTCTGACAGGTGTAAAGTGGTATCTCACTGTGGTTTTAATTTGCATCTCTCTGATAGCTAGCGATATTGAGCATCTTTTCATGTGTCTCTGTATCTTCTGTAGGTTTCTCCTTGGAGAAGTGTCTGTTGAAGTCCTTTGCCCATTTTTTAATTGGGTTCGATGTCTTAGAGTGGAGTCATGTAAGTTCTTTGTATATTTTGGAGATTAAACCCTTGTCTGAGGTATCATTGGCAAATACGTTTTTCCATATGGTTGGTTCTCTTTTTATTTTAATACTGTTTTCTTTAGCCATGCAGAAGCTTTTTATTTTGATGAGATCCCATTCATTTATTCTTTCCTTTATGTCCCTTACTCTAGGGGACATGCCATTGAAAGTATTGCTGTGTAATATATCTGAAATTTTCCTGCCTATGTTTTCCTCTAAGACTTCAATGGTGCCACGACTTACATCTAAATCTTTTATCCACCTTGAATTTATTTTTGTGTATGGTGTAAGTTGGTGCTTGAGTTTCATTTTTTGGCATGTAGCTGTCCAGATCTCGCAACAACATTTGTTGAAGAGACTATTTATGCTCCATTTTATGCTTCTGCCCCCTTAGTCAAATATTATTTGACTGTAGAGACTTGGAGCCCTCTATTCTGTTTTGTTGATCTATGTGCATATTTTATGCCAGTACCAGGCTCTTTTGATGACAGTGGCCTTGTAATACAGTTTGGTATCAAGTTTTGTGATCTCTCCTACTTTCTCAAAATTGCAACAGATATTTGGGCTTGTTTATGGTTCCATATAAATTTTTGAAATGTTTGTTTTATTTCTGTGAAATATGCCATTGGTACTTTAATAGGTATTATATTTAATTTGTAAATTGTTTTGGGCAGTATGGACATTTTGATGATGTTAATTTTTCTCATCCATAAACATGGTATATGTATCCATTTGTTTGTGTCTTCTTTGATTTCTTTCTTCAGTGTTGTATAATTTTTTGAGTACATGTCTTTTGCCTCCTTGGTTAGGTTTATTCCTAGGTATTTAATTTTTCTTACTGCTGTATCAAATGGATTTTTTCCTGATTTCTGCTTCTGATATTTTATTGTTGGCATACAAAAAAGCCTTTGATTTCTGAATATTGACTATGTATCCTCCTGTTTTGCCAAATTCATGTACTAAGTTGAGCAGTTTTTTAGCAGAGCCTATAGAATTTTCTATGTACACTATCATATCATCTGCAAACAATGACAGTTTTGTTTCCTCTTTTCCAACTTGAATTTGTTTTATTTCTTCTTCCTGTCTGATCACTGGGGCTGAAAGTTCCAACACTACGTTGAGTAGAAATGGTGGACGTGGACAAGTTTGTCTTGTTCTTGATCTTAGTAGAAAAGATTTTAGTTTTTCCCATTGAGTATGATGTTGGCTGTAGGTATCTCATATATGGTCTTTATTATGTTGAGGAATGCTCTCTTTATTCCCACTTTGCCGAATGTTTTTATAATAAATGGGTGCTGTATGTTTTCAAATGCATAATGCTTTTTCCACATCAATTGATATGATTATGTGATTTTTGTCTTTGCTTTTGTTTATGCGAATTATTACATTTACTAATTTGAAAATATTGTACCATCCTTGCATCCCTGGGATGAATCCTACTTAGTCATGGTGTATGATCCTTTTAATGTATTGTTGTGTCTTTGAAAGTATTGCCAATATTTTGCTGAGGATTTTAGCATCTATGTTCATCAGCAATATTGGCCTGACATTTTCTCTCTTTGTTGTGTCTTTATCTGTTTTTGAGATTTGAATGATGCTGGCTTCATAAAAAAGAGTTTGGGAGTGTTCTATCACTTCGAATTTTTTGGAATAGTCTGTGAGGGATAGGGGTTAGCTTTTCCTTAAATGCTTTGTAGAATTCTCCTGTGAAAACATCTGGTCCAGGGCTTTTGTGTGATATGAGTTTTTTGATTACTGCTTCAGTTTCTTCAGCTGTTATCAGTCTGTTCAGGCTTTCTGCTTCTTCATTGAGTTTTGGAAGATTATATTTTTCTTTTTTTTTTTATTTTTATTTATTTTATTTTTTTAATTTTATTTAGTTATTTTTCAAGTACAGTTTTTTGTCTATTTTTCCCATCCCAGCCTCCCCTGCCCCTTGCTCCCCACCTCCCTCCCATTTCCTCCCCCCCCTGAGTTCTCGTCCCTGTGTCCTTCCTATTTGTTCCTCCAAATCCCTCCCCCTTTTTCCCCTTAACTTCCCTTCCTTCTCCCCCTCTGGTCACTATCCCCTTGTTCTCTATTTCAGTGTCTTTGTTTTTGGGGTTTTTTTTTTCTGCTTACTTGTTTGTTTTGTTGTTTAGCTTCCTGTTAAAGGTGAGATCATATGGTATTTGTCTTTCAGCACCTGGCCTATTTCACTCAGCATAATGCTTTCCAGTTCCATCCATGTTGTTGCAAAGGGTAGGAGCTCCTTCTTTCTCTCTGCAGCATAGAATTCCATTGTGTATATGTACCACAATTTTTGGATCCATTCATTTACTGATGGGCACCTAGGTTGCTTCCAACTCTTGGCTATTGTAAATTGTGCTGCTATGAACATTGTGGTGCATAGGTGAGAGTGCAGACTGGTACAACCATTATGGAAAACAGTATGGATTTTTCTCAGAAAAATAAAAATCGACCTGCCTTTTGACCCAGCAATTCCACTGCTAGGATTATATCCTAAGAATCCTAAAACATCAATTTCAAAGATTATATTTTTCTAGAAATTTGTCCATTTCACCTTGGTTTTAAAATTTCTTGGTATACAGTTCTTCATAGTAATTTCTTACAATCCTTTGTATTTCTGTGGGGTCAGTTGCAATCTCTCCTCTTTCATTTCTAATTGTGTTTATTTGTGTCCTCTCTCTTTTTTTCTTGATGAGCCTGCTTAAAGACTTGTTGAATTTATTTATCTTTTCAAAAAACCAGCTCCTGGATTCATTGATCCTTAGCATTGTGCTTTTAGTCTATATGTCATTTAATACTGCTCTAGTCTTGGTTATTTCCTTCCTTCTACTTGCTCTGGGCTGTCTTTATTGTTGTTCCTCGACTTCTTGTAGAGTTAGGTTGTTTATTTGAACTGATTCTATCTTTTTTAGGTAGGTCTGTATCACTATAAACTTTCCACTCAGGACTGCCTTGGCTGTGTTCCATATGTTTTTGGTTGTTGTGAGTTCATTTCATTTATTTCCAGAAACTTTTTGATTTATTCCCTAATTTCACATTGATCAATTCATTGTTTAATAGCATGCTATTCAGTCTCCATGATTTTGAGTATTTTGCATTTCTTTCCTTGAGGTTGGTTTCTAGTTTCAGTTCCTTGTGGTCAGAGAAAATGCTTAATATGATTTCAATTTTCTTGAATTTGTTGAGGCTTGTTTTGTGTCCTATCATGTGGTCTATCTTTGAAAATGTTCCATGTGCATTTGAAAAGAATGTATGTTTTGCTTCTTTGGGATGAAAAACTGTATATGTTTCAGTAAAGTACATTTTATCTAGGGCATTGTTGAATGCCACAATGTCTTTGTTGATATTTTGTTTGGAAGATCTGTCCATTTTTGACAGTGGGGTGTTAAAATCCCCTAATATAATTGTGTTGCTCTCAGTATCTTTCTTGAAGTCCTCCAGAATTTTTTTATGTATTTGAGTGCTCCTATATTGGGTGCATATATATTTACAATGTTTATGTCTTCTTGGTGAATTCCTCCCTTGACTATTATGAAATGACCTTCCGGGTCTCTCTTTATGGCCTTTTTTTTGAAGTCTGTTTTGTCTAATATGAATATTGCTACCAGGCTTTTTTTTCTGTCTGTTTGCTTGAAAAATTTGTTTCCAGCCCTTCATTTTCAGTCTGTATAGGTCTTTTGTCCTGAGGTGGGTCTCTTGTAGGCAGCATATGTGTGGGTCATGCTTTCCTATGTCTTTTGATTGGGGTATTTAATCCATTCACATATAAGGCTATTACTGATAGGTACTTATTCATTGCCATTTTTTGTACCTGTGTTTCTTTCTCTCTCTCTCTTTTTCCTTTCCTTAAAGGAGTCCCTTTAGCATCTCTTGCAGAGCTGGTTTGCTACAGGTGTATTCCTTTAGACTCCTTTTGTCTGGGAAGCTCTTTATTTGGCCTTCTATCATGATTGATAGCACTGCTGTGTAAAGTAGTCTTTGTTGTAGGCCTCTGGTTCTCATTACTTGGAATATTTCTTGCCATTCTCTTCTTGCTTGGAGTGTTTCCATTGATAAGTCAGTAGCTAACCTTATTGGGGCTCCCTTGTATGTTACTTCTTGTTTCTCCCTTGCTGCCTTTGAGATTCTCTCTTTGTCTTGGAATTTTGCCATTTTAATTAGGATGTGTCTTTCAGTGAGCCTTTTTGTGGTCCTCTTGCTTTGGACTCTCTGTGTTTTCAGGATTTGTGTGACTTTTTGCCTCATCAAATTGAGGAGGTTTTCCATCATTACTTTTTCAAACAGGTTTTCTTTCCCTTGCTCTTTTTCTTCTCCTTTTGGTTTCCCTATTATATGTATATTATTACATTTCATATTGTCCTGCATTTTCCTTAATCTCTCTTCATTCTTTTTGAGCTTCTTTTCCTTTTCTTTCTCTTTCTGGGTGTTTTGTTCTACTTTGTCCTCCAACTCGCTGATCCAATCTTCTGCTTCATTAATCCTGCTTTTGACTCCTTCTACTCTGTTTTTCAGTTCAGAAATTGTATTCTTCATTTCCTCTTGGACCTTATTGATAGTTTCTCTTTCATTTTTCATGTTGATATAGTTTGCAGTGAGTTCATTGTAGTTTCCGGTAATTCTCCGTGAGCTCATTGAGCTTCCTGATAACCATTGCTTTGAACTCAATATCTGATAGTTGAATTGCCTGCATTTCATTGAGCATTCTTTCTGAGGCTTCCTCCTTTCCTTTCTTTTGGGGATTATTTATTTGTGTCCCACTGTTTGTGAGACACTTCTTGTTAGATTTGGCTTCTTAAATTCATCTGTTCTAACTCCCTTGGCTTATGGTGTGAACTTTTATAGTAGAAGAATGGTGAGATTCAGTGGTGCTGTCTCCTTGAAATCCCAAGCTCACTGGTCTTAGGCTGTCATTTATGTTGGCTCTGTGTTTGTCTTTGGGTTTTGATTGTTGTTGGGTCTTTCTTTTGTGGATGTTTCCCACCAGCTGGTTAACCATGGGTCCCTGTCCACCACCTATTATATTTTGTTGTGCTAGTGTTGGCAAGTTTTGTTGAAGGTGGTTCTCCTGTGTGTACAAGGTTTTGAGGATTCTCTCTTACCGTTCAGTTGTTTGTTCTGTGTAATTTCTCCACTATTTAGCTGTTCAGTTGTTTGTTCTGCGTAATTTCTCCACTATTTAGCTGTATTTCCAGGCAGGTCCTGGATTGAGGTTAGTGTAGCTTCCACTCTCTCCTTCACCTTCTTCAGCTGTTATCTGTTGATGGTTCATTTGTTGTTGGTTTTTCTCTTCTAGCAGGTATCCTGGTGTTACCAGCTTCTACCTACTTTTTTTGTTGTCAGTTGGAGGGGGAAGGCAAAATGATTTAAAACAGCAAGAGAGTATTCTATGATATTTACAGTAGCATCAGGTAGAGAAGAGATAGGAGATCCTTTGGCTATGTATAATGCTAACCATGATATTCCACCCAACTAGCCACTACTCAGAAAGGGTGGAAAGAAAATGAGATTCTTATTTTGGAGGAAAGAATTGTGAGTTGGATCTAGAAAGGAGTGAGCTTGTGGGAGGTCAGATTCTGAGGTAAGGTGAGAGTGAAGTATAGAAAATTAGTATAGTGTGTGAGAGAATAGTGTTAACCACAACAGTAATAGAGTTCAGGAAACCATGAAGTGAGCTAAGATCTGAAAGGTGTGCTGTGTAGTATTTACAGTTATATGGAACAGCTATTGCTTACAATGGAGCAACAATCATATGATAAAATCTGTGATAGGTTCTATCACAGAAGAATAGGAACTATAGGACCTTGAGTAGTGTGCTAATGGAACACAAATGAAGGACAGTAAATTAACAATACACTATGAAAGAGAGAACAAAGGAAACCAGTCAAACAATACAATTTAACCAGCCAAGCAAAGAATACTTAACAGAAAGAACAGGAATACAAAAATACTAATAAATTAAAAGATGTAAGAATAATGAAAAATAATAATACAAATAAATATGCAGTAACTTGCAGGTTCTCTGTAATAGCAAAGTGAAATTTGTCTCACTGTCTCAGCTGTTGGCATGACCCCTCTTTGGGTCCAACTCTGGTCTTTTCACAGTTCCCGGTTTTTTTCTCTCACTTGTGGGAATTAATATAAAAAAAGAAGAAGAAGAAGATGAAGGAAGGAAGAAAGAAGGGATAAAATGGGAAAGGAAGGAAGAAGAAATAAGACAAGAAAGAAGGAGAGGAAAAAAGGAGCTGAAATATTAAAAAAATAATAAAAATAAAAAAATAAAGAATTTTTTTCACATTGAATTTATTGGGGTGACATTGGTTCACAAAACTCTACAGATTTCAAGTGTACAACTGAATAAAACATCATGTCTACACTGCATTGTGCACCCATTGCCCCCAGCAAAGTCTCCTTCTGTTTCCATCCCCCTCTCATTTGCCCATCTTCATCTAACGCCCAACCCCCTTTCCATCTGTTTATAACCACACCGTTGTCTGTCTGTATTATGTATATAAAATTTTGGGTTAATATCTTCATCTTCTTTCCTCCCATCCTGCAATCCCCTTGCCCCCTGACAGCTGTCTGTCAGTTTGCTGCATATATTCATGCCTCTGTTTCTACTTTGTTCATCAGTTTATTTTGCTCATTGTATTCCACTCATATTAGTAAACTTATATGGTATTTGCCTTTCTCTGACTGGTTTGCTTCACAAAAGGTAAGATTTCCTTCTTCTATGGCTGCATAGTATTCCATTGTATAACTGTACCACAGCTTTGTAATCCACTGATCTACTGATGGGCACTTTGGCTGTTACCAGATCTTGGCTATTGTAAATAATGTTGCAGTGGACACAGGAGTGCATATATTCTTTTAAATTAGTATTTAGAGTTTTTGGGGATATATTCCCAGAAGTGGAATTGCTGGGTCATAAGGCAGTTACATTTTTAATTTTTTGAGGAAACTCCATACTGTTTTCCACAGTGGCTGCATCAGTCTGTAATCCCACCAACAGTTCACTAGGGTTCCCTTTTCTCCACATCCTTGCCAGCACTCTTTTTTTGATTTATTGATGATAGGCATTCTGACAGATGTGGGGTGATATCTCCTTGTGGTTTTAATTTGCATCTCTGATGATTAGTGATATTGAGCATTTTTTAATGTTTCTATTGGCCATTCCTATGCCCTATTTGGAGAAGTGTCTATTCAGGTCCTTTGCCCAAAAAATAAAGAATTTTTAAAAAAAGTTTCTTGCTGGATTCACACTGGCCACAACAGTTTTGCTGGTCTTCTTGGCTGCAGCAGGCTGAGGGGTGATTGGCTTCACTTTTCTCCCTTCTTGATCTACACTCAGTTAGCCTCCAGCCCAGCTTTTCAGCAGCCTCTTGTCCCTCAGGTTCCACAGGTGTGGGTGAGCACTCTCCCCAGTGCTAGCCCCATGCCTTTCCCCAGGGCTTTGGGTGTGGGAGCCAGGCCTTCCTTAGAACCACTCTCCCACTCACCCCGAGGTTATGGGAGTGGGCTCGGGGCCTTTAGCAGAGTGCATTCTCCCTGGGTTGCAGGTGTGCACACTCAGCCAGGCCGCCTCCAGTCCCTCAGGTTCAGGTGTGCACTTTTCCCAGGGCTATGGGAGTGCATAGACTCTTCCACACCACCTCAGGAGCGCTGTCTGGCTAGGTGGGGAGGAAGCCAGAGTGGCTGCTGCAGGAGAATTCCCCAAATAGCGTCTCTTTTTTATTTTTTCTTTTGAGAAATTCCTCCTACTCAAGACTACCGCTCCATACAGGCGCCTGGCCTCTCACACAGCCCAATTCTCCAACCAGAGCAGGGACTATCAGAGTCAGGGGTCAGGGCCCGTCTCTCAACAGGGTGACTCTCATCTCAATTCTCCCCTGCTGGTGTCCACAGACTCTGTGGATGTTCACAGCCCCTGTGTGTTTGCCACCTAGTCTTTATTCCTCTCTCTGCAACTTAAAGCAACCAGGTCTTTCCCAGTGCTGCTTAATCTTTGTTTGGCAGGGGAGGGAGCCATTGATGTGGCTCTCTCCCAAGAACCCTGCAGCAGATTAGGTGGGTGCCAGGCCTGGGGCTGCAGCCACCCTGGTACATGCACTAGTCCCATGGACCTTAATGTCCTGAAGCACTCTCCTTACCCTCTTGTTTTTCAATATCCTGTACAATTTTTGGCCTCCTATCTTCATATATGCTGGGGTACTGTTGGCTGTTTGCTCTGTTCCTCTATAGATCAGCTAGGTTTTTCTCCTGTGTGTAGGGGGGACTGGAATCTTCCTCCTCCTACCTTGCCACCATCTTCAGTAACTTACTATTCTTAAAATAGTGATTGCATAAAGTAAGTGCTAAGAAAAGTGAATTTTCCCTAATAAGCTAGTAGCTTATTAAACATTAAAACATTCAACTACACATACTTTTGGTACTTTAATTGTTTCATGAATGTTATGTTGTATTTTTAAGACATATTCTGTTCTTTAAGAACAGGGACTTGGAGATTCTGTGGTATTCCATTAAAATATGATTATTTTTTATACCACATCTAAATTCAGTAGACACCATGCACTTGCTGCCCTGGACACTGGGCAGGGCTGATGACAGTAATTCAGCATTGAGGTAAGGATGGACCTTCAAAGTGAGATCCAATTGAAAGGAAAACAATGAGCAGTGTGAGGATAGTCTCCCAAAACATAAACAGGCCTAATCTGCAGTACCTAGATTGTCTATGAGGAACTCAACATGGGAAATAAAGGACAAAGAAGAGCTGAGGAAGGAACAGAGAGAACCATGTAGCCTTTGCATGATGAAAATTTTGCTGAGTAGAGAGTATGCTTATGTGGTGGATGGAGTTATTGGAGAGGCCAGAAACCCTTGGGCACATGCATGCAAGAACATACATGCACACATTTTTCCAAGGCTGGAGAAATCTCACTGATTATTTGCCCTTTTTAGACTATCTACTTCAATTTTACCTTCCCCAAACACAGCCTAATCTCTGCTTCTTCCTCTCCTGGATGTCCCAATTTCTCTCATGGGCATTTCTATTTTTCCAGATGACTAGGTTCATAACTTTGCCTCTCCAGTCATTCAATCACTTGCTAATTTTGCCTTTCACAAGTGTGCTTGCCTTTTGCTCTTCCACCACTGTAACCTCACCATTGGTGAATTATTTACCCAATCCCCTTACAGTTCTCCTCACATTTCATCTCTATTGCCATGTCACCAAGTAAAATTTTGTCTATTAATTTCAGTCACATGGTTCTCTCATTACATATGCAGTATTATGCTTATTCACTAAATCAGTAAACTGAGCTACAGAAAAGTGAAGGACCTTGACCAAGGTCACATGGCTTATAAATTTCAGAAGAACTTGGGTGAAGAACTGGGTTTTTCTAGTTCCAAAGCCACATTCCTTTCACAATATCACACTGTCAGCTGGATGTCAGGGAAATCTCCCCATGCTCCTGGAAGGTGGCAGACTCCCTACCTTTCTCAGCAAGCTGTGTTCCAGCTGCTTTCACATTACTGACAACAAAGCCCTTTACTGAAACCCCTGCTGAAGTTGTAGGAAAGCTGACATCAGGTCAGGATACCATTTACTAGACAGTAGATTTGGGGAGGGATGAGTTACCAGTGCCTGTGATTTCTGTGTTTTAATATTCACTTAACTTTGTAGGGAGTAATTATATTTCATTCATTCTACACCAGCTGGTATTTACTTCATCCTCCATGAAGCATCAACAGAGCATGGGGCTGCAAGACAGAAATATTACTCTGGCGAACATAAATATTTCATTTTTCATACCACAAATGTGTTGATGATTTATTAATTATCCTAAAGGCTGCTGCCTCTGCAAATCTGAAAATGAAGCTTTTCTGCTCTATGGATTGGGTCTGTCTGGGGCACAGTGCCTGTGGGTGATGTTCATCCAGGAACATGGCCCAACTTTGGCAAATAGACTCCAGAATACCCAGTCAAAACTGCACAGGCCCAGCATTGGCTTTCACTGCTCACCAAAACCCTGAAGAGAATTTCTCCAGCATCAAAAAGCATCATCTGTTTCCTTGAGTGGTGAATACATTATACAACATATAGATGATGTATTATAGAATTGTACACCTGGAACCCATATAAATTTATTAACCAACCTCACTACAATATATGCAATTTAAAAAGAGAATAACAGGGGAAAAGGCATCTTCCCTATCCAGAAAATATAGCTAGAACCTGAGCTGATGATCTACCAGACCTGTCTGCTGATGGGTCAGTGCTTGCCTTTGACCCAGCTTTTGAAAATGCATGGCTCCTCTGAATCAAATATTTTAGAGACTAAATAGAGCCTCTCCCTGGAAATTTAGCTATACCTCAGGTCAGTGGCAGGTTTTGGGGCCTTTTCTTTTATAACTGTCCAAATATTGTCTGAGAGAAATACTTATACCAGGGATGAATCACTCACGTGACAGATCTATTCCAACTGAGACATACAATACACACCCAAGTTAAGCAACTCTCTGAGATCCTTGAAGAGAACCTGGGTTCTGAGTAAGTAGCACATTGTTTAAAGGAAGAGTAAAAAAGGAGCTCAAAATATTAGCTTTGTTGTTCATGAAACTAAATGAAATGACACAATTTAGTGTCAGGTCCAAATGGTCTGTCCACTCCCCATGTATGTTTAAAGCAGTGGTTCTTAAGTGGTTCTCGATGCGATTTTGCGATTTTGCTATGTCTAGAAATGTTTTTGGTCAGCACAACTGTGGGGATGCTATGGGTACCTAGTGTGCATCTGTGGACATCTAGAGGCCAGGGATGTAGCTAATCATCCTACAATGTACAGGAGAAATCCCACACCGCATGCTCAGAATCTTTGATAGATTACTTTCTGAGATAGATGATGTATTGAGAAATGCAGACCAGTGGTTGCTGTCCTTTACTAAAGTAATTCATTTCATCTTAAGGTAGGAGAAAGTGTGGGTCAGAAGGCCAGAAGTGTTTGGAGGGAAAATCCTCTCAAAGATACAGGAATGAGGAAAAGACTGTCTTGTAAGGGTATGCATTCTCAGACCTAGCCAGACATACAGATGAACCTCAAGCACTAGCAAATGATCAATGTGAAAATAAGGAATCCATCCTGCCCCACTTCTAACTTAGTCTCAACATGATCTCCCTTTGTTGCCTGGCCTCATACCCTTGGCTTCCTCACCTGACTTAGATATCTGTCCTTGGCTCCACTGACTTGCCCCATAGTTTCTCCTGGACTTCAGCTTGATGATCCTACTTACTTCTTCTGGGGTTTACAATCACTTTTCTGGCTCCTATGTGTAACTGAATCAATACTTGGCCATCGGCTGGGGGCAGCCTGGAAAAGGGCTGAGAAAATCACACATAAAGGGTTGTTGGGTTATACATTTCCATATTTATCACTTAATTTTCTTAAACATCTTTGAAGGTAAAAACTACCATGACTGTTTTACATAAGGGGGAGCTGAGGTTTAGAAAAAAACTGGTAGTTTCTGACACATACCAGTACAGACAGCATTAAACAGAAGTTGATAAACTATTGATTGAATGAGCCAGCTAATAAATAGAATGAGAAGCAGAATGAGAAAAAAGATCTGCCTTATACCTAGGTCTGCTTGCTTACACAATGCTGCCCCTTGAGTCTCCCCTCACCCTGGGTCTTGGCCCCATGTTCCAGGGATATGGCCCTTTCTCAGCAACTTTATAACAAATATATTTTTATCTATGTTATGTTATACTCAAACCATCACTCTATGTCCATGACTATAAAGTTTCCATACCCAAATCAATAAATTTTAGAAATTGCAAAATTCCCAAGATATTTTATGTCAGGATGCTTCTATAATTTCATATACCATATATATCTAGATTACACATGGTCTGTGTAATCTATACAGAGGAAGTCTACATGTTATTTTTAAAAGTTGATTACAACAAATATGCATCGGGGAAATGACAAAGTGTTTTGAGAGGGGTTTAGTGGTTAAGAGTGAACACTCTGGAGTCAGGGTCCTTGGAATTAAATACCACTTCCCCACATATTTAATACTTGGAACAATTTTAATAACCTTACTCTAGGCCTCATCTCTTCATATGTAAATGGCAATAATAACAGCACCTACCTTATAATTTTTTATGAAAATTAACTAGGTAAGTTGATATATTCTCTGCTAAATTGGGGATGTTTTGTCACATGCTAATCATTGATATTGTCTAACATATGCTCACATATGTTGAATACTCAATTCATTCAACAAAGTTTTTGATATTAATAAAAGATAGCAATTACTGAGTGTTTATTATTTTAAGACTTTCCATATTTTGCTTTCTAAGTAGTCAGTATGTCACCCTTATGAACTGCTCACCATTAGTATCCTTGTTTTATAGATGAGAAGCATGAGTCAGAGGCTGAAAGTGTGTAATTTTCCCAAGATGGCATGGCTAGTAAGTAGTACAGTAAGGATGAGAATTCAGACAGGCTCCAAAACTTACCTGTGGAAACCACTAGCTTACATGATGCCAGGGGATGGGTACAAGGAAATGAAAACCAACTGCTGTGTAGGGGATGCGTGCCTAAGGTACCCATCCACAGGCCACTAGATGAAGATAAAGGGGTGAAACAGGAGTTTTCCCAAAAGATACAGTGCTTGTTTGTGATTTGATATATGAAGACTACTGGGGAGGGACTCTGATGGAGTTCATTTTACAAATACACAACAACTCCAGAGGAACACAGTTTGTTCTCCCTAGCTGAAACTTGGATTGTGAAGACCAGCAGAAAACAATGGCTGGTGAGGTAGCTATGGTCAAGATCATAAGAGAATGTGCCTGGCCGGGTGGCTCAGCTGCTTGGAGCATCATCCCATACACCAATAAAAGTGTGTGTTTGATTCTGGTCCAGGCACATACCTAGGCTGCGAGTTTGATCCCCTGTTATGGTGCAGATGGGAGGCAACCAACGGATGTCTCTCTCACATTGATGTTTCTCTCTCTAACTCCCCCTTCCTCTTTCTGAAAAATCAATAAACCCAAGAATTTGGGTGAGGATTACAAAAAGATCACAGGAGACTCTAAATACAAAAGAAGTGCCTAACTTTATGGAAGGCAACAGTTTTACCAGTGAAAACAAGTTTTTTTTGTGGTGTTAAGAGAAAGGAATTTCAAATGACATGTGCGGGCATGTTCAAATATGATGGCGAGATTTCGTTGGAGTTTAAGGGAAATGATATACCCTGGAGGACATAGAGGGTGGGCAGGCTCTAAAGCCAACTGCTCCAAGGCTTTTGTGCATCCTCCATATATTTTCTTGGTTTTCAATAATGATCAAAGAGCCATTCTAACCTTCCAGCCTAACTTCCTAATCCTTCTCAGGCTTGTGCTGGGCCTTTCCATGACCAATCTCTTTCCGAGACCTAATGGAGTTGCCATCCCTCTATCTAATCCAATTACTTATTTAGTTTTTCACAGTATAGGCTCTGCCTTTTTATGACTTCTACTGTGCATGTCAAAAGGTTCCGTTATATTATTCAGCTTCTACTATTGCGTGCCCAGAAGAGGAAGTTTTCCCTCCAGCTCCCTCTGATAATCCAGCACCAGGCTTGCAACATATCTGGGGAGATTTCCTGGCCACTTGGAAAATTAAATCTATTTAGGGCACTCCCCTGGAGTGTGTGGATGGGTCTGCAAATGCTATAGCTTTTTGGTAAGCTTAATGGAATGCTATCCTAATATCTAATTCAGATTCCCAGTTTATTAGGTTTAATATTTGATCCCTTTTGCTCCTTTCCTTATCTATAACTAACTATGAGTGCTAACAATAGCAGAAGGTTAAAGTGTATTTGTGTCTTAGAGGAGTTCATCCATGTCCTAATGTGGTTAACAAGTTGTGTGGAGATTGATAAACTAAGGTCAACAAGAAAAGTTCCTGTGATAAGGCCTGAACCAAGACCAAAGCAATAGCCATAGACAACAGAGCACAGGCTAGAGAGATATTTTGGTGTTTAAACCCCTTCAGGTCTGAGTAGAACTAAGTTAAACAACAAAATCTCTGTATCAGTAAAGTTGAATTTTTCTATCAAATCTTGGTAGAAAGATTTGATAGAAATCTCAATCCTCATAATAGCAAAATCTCACAATAAGAGCCCAGTCACCAATGGAGCAGTGACCCAAGAATAAGGACAAGAAGAAATGTCCCCCATGGTGACAGCAGAAGCAATTCAGCAAGCATCAGTAAGGTTCTCCCCCAACCAGTGGCCCTATCTAAACAGGTCTTAAGTCAGAGCAATGAGCCTCAAGGCTATTAACCCAGAGGTTTTACATTGGCCTGTGTAGCTGGAAAGGCATGGGCTACACTGAACTAAATAAGAAATTCCTTGTTTTAGTAAATAAAAAAAATAAAATTAGGCATCATTCACTAACAACTCCTCATGAAATAATTTGACCAAGTTGATTTAGAAAATCTGGTATCCTTCCATTAGACTATTATCAACTCATGGAACCCTGGCTGATGTGGCTCAGTGGTTGAGTGCCATCCTGTGAATCAAAGGGCTGCTGGTTTGATTTCCAGGCTGGGGCACATGCCTGGGTTGCAGGGCAGGTCCCCAGTAGGGGGCACACAAAAGGCAACCCACACATTGATGTTTATCTCCCTTTTTTTCTCCCTCACTTCCCCTTTATAAAAAATAAAATATATAAAATCTTTTTTTTTAAGTTTAAAAAATATGGATAGCTTTCATATCATTTATAACAATGTTAGGCAACTTGAATTTTAAAAATGTTTTATGAATTAAATATTGATATAGATGGCATTCTCAGAGATGGCTGCCAAATTCTTTACTCACCTATGCAGGATCAAAGTTGCATGAAAGACTGTGATATGAAAAAAGAAAGTGTTTGCAGGCCACAGGAACTCCTAAGAGGAATCTGTGAAGATCATACTGGGCATAACTATTTCCTGAGGGATTATTTATGGACCTCAGAATAGCTTAGATGAGCAATTTGCCTACACCAATTCTACTAGATTCTACTGATAATAAACCAAGACATTAATTTAAAATGACTATGTATCAAATATCTTGTATAGGTTGGTTTTAAAACAGCTATTGTGAATCTTATTTTTTAAATATTTCTTTAGGTATATTTTTTCATCTAGTTTGTTTTTTAGTATTTCAAACAAAAAGCTTTTCAATGCAATAACAACAAATGTAGATATTTTGAGTAATTCAAATAAATGCACTAAATATGGCACCATATAAATATTGACAACTAAGTTTTTACAATGATGCAAAAGCAATTCAATGGAGTGAGTTATTTATTTATTTAATGTTGTTCAAGTACAGTTGTCTCCATTTTCAGCCCACCTCAGCCCCTCACCTCACCCATCCGCACCTCCCACTCTCAAACCTACCTAATTTAACTTTGTCTATGTGTCCTTTACTGATGGGGTTATATCCTAAGAATCCTGAACCAGCAATTCAAAAGTACCTGTGCACCCCAATATTCATAGCTGCACAATTTACAGTAGGCAGTGTTGGAAGCAACCTAAGTACCTATCAGTAAATGAATGGATCAAAAAACTATGGTACATTTACACAATGGAATTTTATGCAGCAGAAAGAAAGAGCTCCTATTCTTTGTGACAGCATGGATAGAACTAGGGAGCATTATGCTAAGTGAAATAAGCCAGGTGGTGAAAGACAAATACTGTATAATCTCACCTATAATTGGAAGAAGAGTCTTGAAGAAATGGTGGAAAATTGGATAACCATATGCAAAAACTAAAAATTAAAAAAAACTAAAAAATACTAAAATCACTTTAGCCCATACTTTATACTACATACAAAAGTCAAATAATCATATACCTAAGATTTAAAATATAAAACAGTAAAACTTCCAGAAAAAAAGAGTGAAAAAACATTGTGCAATTAGATTAGCCAAAAGTATCTTAGATGCTATACTGTTATAGGTTTAGTTGTGTTCCCACACAAAAAAAGATATGTTTAAGTCCTAGTCTCTAATATATCAAAATTTAATTTTATTTAGAAATGGGTCAAAAGGCATATTCACTTTTAGTTTTCTTAGAAAATTCCATACTGTTTCCCATAGTGGTTGTACCAGTCTGCAATCCCACCAACAGTGAACTAGGGTCCCCTTTTCCCCACAATCTCTCCAACACTTGTTTATTGCTTTGTTTATGATGCCCATTCTGACAGGAGTAAAGTGGTATCTCATTGTGGTTTTAATTTGCATCTCTCTGATAGCTAGCAATATTGAGCATCTTTTCATGTGTCTCTGGATCCTCTGTATGTCCTCCTTGGAAAAGTTTCTGTTGAAGTCCTTTGCCCATTTTTTAATTGGGTTGCTTGTCTTCTTAGAGTGGATACATGTGAGTTCTTAGAGATTAAACCCTTGTCTGAGGTATCATTGACAAATATGTTTTCCCATGCAGTTGGCTCTCTTGTTATCTTAATACTGTTTCCTTTAGCCGAGGAGAAGCTTTTTATTTTGATGAGATCCCATTTGTTTATTCTTTCCTTTATGTCCCTTGCTCTAGGGAACATATCAGTAAAAATGTTGCTACCTGAAATAGCTGAGATTTTCCTGACAATGTTCTCCTCTAGGACTTTAATGGTTTCAAGGCCTATATTTAAGTCTTTTATCCACCTTGAATTTATTTTGGTGTATGGTGTAAGCTGGTGCTCAAGTTTCATTTTTCTGCACGTAGCTGTCCAGTTCTCCCAACACCATTTGATGAAGAGGCTATGTTTACTTCATTTTATATTACTGCCCCCTTTGTCAAATATTAGATGCACATAGAGACTTGGGTTTATTTCTGGGCTCTCTGTTCTGTTCCATTGGTCTATGTGCCTGTTTTTGTGCCAGTACCAGGCTGTTTTGATTACAGTGGCCTTGTAATACAGTTTGGTATCAGGTATTGTGATCCCTCCTACTTTGCTCTTCTTTCTCAAAATTGTAGCTGCTATTCGGGTTCATTTATGGTTCCATATAAATTTTTGAAGTGTTTGTTCTATGTCTGTGAAATATGCCACTGTTACTTTAGTAGGTATTGCATTGAATCTGTAAATTGCTTTGGGTAGTATGGACATTTTGATGATGTTAATTCTTCCAATCCATGAACACAGTATATGTTTCCATTTGTTTATGTCTTCCTTTATTTTTTTTCTTCAGTGTTGTGTAGTTTTCTGTATACAGGTCTTTTACCTCTTTGGTTAGGTTTATTCCCAGATATTTTATTTTTCTTCTTGCTATATCGAATGTTAGGAGTATATCCTAAGAACCCCGAAACATGAATCCAAAAGAATCTATGCACACCAATGTTCATAGCAGCACAATTTACAATAGCCAAGAGTTGGAAACCACCTGGATGCCCATCAGTAAATGAATGGATCCAAAAACTATGGTACATTTACACAATGGAATTCTATGCAGCAGAAAGAAAGAAGGATCTACTACCCTTTGCAACAGCATGGATGGAACTGGAAAGCATTATGCTGAGTGAAATAAACCAGGTTGTGAAAGACAAATACCATATGATCTCACCTTTAGCAGGAACCTAAACAACAAAACAAACAAGCAAGCAAATATGACCAAAGAAACTGAAATACAAAATAGGCTGGCAGGGACCAGAGGGGAGAGGAGAGAGAATTTTAGGGGAAAAGGGGATGGATTCACAGGAACAAGTATAAAGAACACATGGACAAAAACTAAGGTGGTGGTGGGGAAATGGGAGAGAGATGAGGAGCAATTGGGGGGGGGAGGGCTGTGATGGGATTAAAAGACAGAAAACTTTACTTGAAAAAAACAAAATAAAATAAAATAAAAAGAAATAGCATCTTTTCAGAGGTTATCCAGCTAAAATGTATCCATCAGTATGGATGCTACTACAATATAATTTATGCCTTTACTAAAAAGATATGTGTGGACATAGACATGCACAGAAAGAAGATGCTGAGAAGAGGCACAGGGAGAATGTCACATGAAAGCAAAAGATTGCAGTGATGCACTCCACATCAAAGATTGCTAGCATACCACAAACCACTGAGAAAGGTGTGGAAGAGATTCTGTCTCACAATTCTCCAAAGGAAGGAAGCCTGGTGACACTGTGATTTCAGGCTCTGGTGATTATAAATTTCTATGTGATTATAAATTTCTGCTTTTATTGGGTTCATTTTGCACAGGAATACAGATAAAGCTCATTTTTCATTGTCAGGTGGTAAGGATCAAACAATAGATAACATACAAAGAACTACTAGGGTTTATTCTGAGTCAGGGTCTGTTAGCTAAAGGGCTACAAAACATTGGGAAACAAACTCATTTTCTGCTCAGACACTTTTTCATTTAATGGAGAGCATTATTAGCAAAGCAGGTTTTACAAGATTTTATGAATTTTTTCTTAGGCCTGATCACCTGGGGAACCTGCCCTTTCCAGCACAGGGTTACACCACCCTTTGTCATTGTTTCAGGCTTAAATCAGGCAGAAGTAAGGCAGCCAAGAGATCAGGAGACTTATTGTAGACAGAATGAGGACTCAGGCTATGTCAAAGCCAAGGGGTGAGGGTCCATCACTCTCTTTTTCTATAGTCCCCCCAAGTCCTTCCCGGGGCTTCCCTGTGATCATGCCTGTCTTACGTCATTCCTCCCTTCAGGAATCTTACCCATCATTGGCTAACCAATCAAGCACTGGGGGCCAGGCAGGGTGAAGTAAAAGGAGCAGAGACAGTGTCCCTGACAGGGAGATAAGTTTTTTCTCCATAGTGGCTTATGGTCCAAAGGTTGCTCACTTGGCTGTAGCCAAGGGAGCTGGGGCGGGGCTTACAGCTTCTGAAACCAGGCAGGGCAGTTCCCAACGGTTGTCCAATTTTCTTTCCTTTCCTTTATTCCCCTCCACCCTGCATTCTTCCTCCTCCCACCAGCATTCCCCTTCCCTTAGTTCATGTCTGTGGGTCATACATAGTTCTTTGGCTTCTCCATTTCCCATACTATTCTTAAACTCCCTTGTCTATTTTGTACCTATCATTTATGCTTCTTTTTCCCTGTGCCTTTTCCCTATCCTTTCCCCTCTCCCTCCCCGCTGATAATCCTCCTTGTGATCTTCATTTCTGTGATTCTGTTTCTATTTTAGTTGTTTACTTAGTTTGCTTTTGGTTTTTGTTTTTTTTAAGTGCAGTTGTTGATAGTTGTGAGTTTGTTGTCATTTTACTGTTCAGTTTTTAATCATTTTCTTTTTCTTAGAAAAGTCCCTTTAACATTTCATATAATAAAGGCTTAGTGATGATGAACTTCTTTAACTTTATCTTACCTGGGAAGCACTTTATCTGCCCTTTCATTCTAAGTGATAGCTTTGCTGGATAGAATAATCTTGGATGTATGTCCTTGCCTTTCATGACTTTCAACACTTCTTTCCAACCTCGTCTTGCCTGCAAGGTTTCTTTTGAGAAATCAGCTAATATTCTTATGGGAACTCCTATGTAGGTAATTGTCCCCCTTTCTCTTACTGCTTTTAAGATTCTATCTTTATCTTCATCTTGAGTAATGTAATTATGGTGTGTCTTAGTGTGTGCTTCCTTGGGTCCAATTTCCTTGGGACTCTGAACTCCTTGGACTTCCTAGAAGTCTATTTTCTTTTCCAGATTGGGGAAGTTCTCCACTATTTTAATAAGTTTTCAATGTCTTTCTCTTTCTCTTCTTCTATTTGTCACCCCTATGATTCAGACAGAATGTTTAAAGTTGTCCCAGGGGTTCATAAGCTTCCTCTATTTTTTTTTGAATTCTTGTTTCTTCACTCTGTTCCAATCAAATGTTTATTTCTTCCTTTTGTTCCAAATTGTCAATTCCAGTCCTGCTTTCCTTCTGTACACTGTTGGTTCCCTGTATATTTTCCTTTATTTCAATTTTCATAGTCTTCGCTTTTCCTATATTTTGCAGCCATATCCAACCATTTCCGTGAGCATCCTGATTACCAGTGTTTTGACCTCTGCACGTGGTAGGTTGGCTATCTCCTTGTCATTTAGCTCTTTTCCTGGAGTTCTGATTGATTTTTTCCTTTGGCATATTTTTTTTTATCTCAGTGTACCTGTTATGTAGTAAGGGGAGGAGCCTTGGGTATTTGCCAGTTCGGGACAACCCACATCACTGCATTTTGGTGCTGTATATGGGGGAGGAGTCAGAGAGGGAACAAATCTACTTGCTCTGCTCTCTGCAGACTTTCAGTCACTTTCTCCATTACCTACAAGCAAACTGGGCCCTTCTGGTGCTGACTCCCAGGTGGGTTTGTATATGTTCCAGGACCCTGTGGGTTTCTCCAACAAACTCTCCTGTGAGGCTAGGAGTTTCTTCTTCTGCCACAACCTCCACTGGTTTTTACAGTCAGAGATTTTGAGGCTTTTTTTTTCCCCATACTGGAACACCGGTTTGCGTGGTATGACTTGCTACCCCATTGTTCCTCCCGGTTTATCCCCATGCAAATGTGGGACCACCCAGTCCTCCTGTCACTGCCTTGCCAGGTGTCTTCTCTGCCCCACCTGCCAGTCTCTGCACCTCCTACCAGTCTGAAGGAATGTTTCTTCTTTAACTGATTGGTTGTTGGACTTCCATATAGTTAGATTTTTTGCCAATTCTGGTTGTTTTTTGTTTTTAACTTTGTTTTTCTTTTGGTCATGCAGGGAGGTAGAGTGTATTTACCTCTGCCTCCATCTTGGCTGGAAGCCTCTTCAAAATATTTGTTAAGAGAATGATGTGATAAGCACAAACAGGGAAAATATTTGCAAATCTTATGTCTGATGAATGACTTATATCCTGCACATATAAATGTCTCAAAATTCAATAATGAGAAAACAAACAGCCAGATTAAAAAAAGATGAAAGATTTCAGAAAAATAGATTTACAGTGGTGCATAAATACTATTCAGCCTATATAATATTTTAATATAAAATATAAAATGTTTTATATAAAATATTTTATACCTTCATATAAAATATAAATATTTTATAATATTATATCATTATTACTATATAATATTACTACTGTATACTATTTTATATAAATATAAATATTAAAATATTTAATTAATATTAAAATATTTTGTATTTTAATATTAAAATATTTTATATTTTAATATAAAATATTGTCATTTGCAACAATATAGATGACTCATGAGAATGTTATGCTAAGTGAAGAAAGTCAGGCATAAAAGGATAAGAATCCTTTCACTAATATGTGGTATATAAAACAAATGGCAACAAGTAAACAAAGAAAAACTCATTATTACAGACAACAGAATGGTAGTTACTAGAGGGGGAGGAGGGTGTGGGGAGAATCAAGAATGTAAAGGGGGTCAAGCACATGGTGACAGAAAGAGACTAGTCTTCAGTGAGCAAACAATAGAGTATACTGATCATACCAAGTAAAGACAAAAATGTAGAGCAATTAGAACTCTTATACACAGCTCGTGGGAATGTGAAATGGCACAATTTAGAAAAATTTTCTGCAGTTTCCTAAAAAGTTAAAATATACCAGTTTGTAATTAATTTTCCCATTCCTAAGTATTTACTCAAGAGAAATAAAAGAATATTAGTGTAGAAGAACTTGTACCTGAATATTCATAAAACTTTATTTGAACTAACAAAGAACTCGAAACAACCCAAATATACATTGACAGATCAATGGATAAACAAGTTGTTATATACCTATAGGTTATATTCCTATATACCTCAGCAATAAAAAGGAATGGACTATTTTATACACACCAATAGTTTATATACTATATGACTCTATTTATATACAGTTCTAGAAAATTCACACTAATCTATAATGACAGAAACTTGGCCAATGGTTATCTGGGGTTGGAGAGAAAGGGCTGGGAAGGGCATTAAGGAGGAATCACCGAGGGTAATAAGAAAAATTGGGAGATGAGTAAATTATGAATGCTTATTATCTTGATAGTTTTGATGATTTCATGGGTGTATACATCTATGAAACTTATCAAATCATATATTTATGTGCACTTTATTACACACACACGCACACACAAAAACCCTCTGGAATTATCTTCTGGAGGGCAGGCCCCTTGTAGTACAGGCTTTCCCCACTAGGTGAGTGTTCTAGGAATTCATCTGTATCAGTGTACCAGCTGCCATTGTTGTGAGAGGCTGCATTTGGCTTCAGAGAATTTGTTTTGAAGACTTTCAAAGCATCTGCCCATTTCGTGATGGGTGATTTATGAGCACACCTGCCCACACCTTGCTGAGTGTTCAGCAATTTTTGATGAAAAAAATAGCATGACCCCAATCCCCCACCTCCCCTATTCACCTGATCTTGCCCTAAATGACATTTCTTGTTTCCCCAGATGAAAAAAAAAATCTCAAAAGGAAATGTTTTTCCAATGCAAAAGAAGGGAAACAGAAAAAGGCAGAAGCACTAAAAGGCATCAAAATCAATGAGTCAAAAACTATTTTGAATGGTGGAAAAAAGTCTCAACAGATGTATGCATCAAATGGAGAGTACTTTAAAGGTGACTGAAATTTAAACATGTAAGAATAAATACACAATATTTTATAAATAAATTCCGGGCTTTTTGGGGTCCCTTCATACAGGTATATAATAAAATTGTGCACTTCATGTGTAGTTTCTTGTGTGTCAGTTATAAAAATGTACTGTCAATTATACAAAATCCTAATTAAATTATTAAATCAAGTGTTGAGAAAAATTTGTAGAGCAATCAGTATATTTATATATTTATGACTATTATATTATTTACAGAATAATCTTATATAAACTGACAATGCTGGAAAGAAGCACACCCTTCTGACCAGTGCATTTGAAAATGTCTATTCTCTGATCTTTCTCATATATATATATATAAAATATTTATAATAAATAAAATATATTAATAATGTCTATATATTAGGTACCTATATGTTAGATAATATCTATATATTAGATATCTATTTCTAATATATAATATAAGATAGTATCTGTATATTAAACACTAATATTCCTAAAATAAATCTCTTAACAAAAAACAATATCAATTGATAAATAGATAACTGGATTCCAGTATATTTATAAAATGGGTACTGTTCTGCAGTGAATGTGAATGAACAACTACTGGTAAACCAGGGGGAAATATACATATCACATATTTTACAAATGTTGATGTCTTTATATTATTAAATAAATAAAATTTCCATATAAAATTAAAATATTTAAAATACAATAAATATTAATGATAAAATATCAAAGAAGATTGTATCAATGTCAGAAAAAGACTGCAGAGAAATGCATCTTAATCTTAACATGGATTTGTTTGAAAGATAACCAAGAAAGTTTGGTTTTTCTTACTCTTTTCTTTCATGCTTTCCAGCTTTTATTTAATGAGTACATTCTAATGAGTGTATTCTAATGAGTACATTTCTTTCTTAGTAAAAGAAATCTAAAAATTTCAAAATTTTAGGTTATATTGTTGTAGTGTATAACTTTTGATCAAACATTACTTTATGATGTTATTAAATAAAATAGAGAAATAGAACGAAATGATTTTCACTCTCACTGTCAAAGTGCAATGCTCCACTAAAATATTAAATTGAGTATTGTCTGATTTGCTTCATAGGTCCACATACTTCACAGTCTCCTAAAATATCCCCTAAAGAGCCAAATGTAGGCCAGAACACCAAAAGGCATGTAGTTCATGAATTCCATATGACATAATGTAAAATTCAGAAATGGAAATTTTTTAATCTAAAAAATTCCAAATACTCAAAAGTAGACAACATATCAAAATATTACTAACAGAATGCAAACACTCATTCTAAAAAGTGTAACATATTATATATATTCCATTAAGTGCATTACATTATGTAAGTATAGATTTTAAGAGCATGTCATAATAAAAGCTTATTAACCAAATTAGTTGTACTCAGTTGTACTGTAGGCAAATTTGCCTGTTCCCAGAGAAAAGCCTATCATTGTGACAATACCAGCAAACTAAGAGAACCTACTGCCAGCACAATGACATTGGCAGTGTCCGAGTGGAAAAGAGAAAGGCATTGGGTTTGGCTGCTCTGGTAGGGAAGGTGGAAAAGCAAGAAAGAGTATCTGAAAAATGCAGCCAATAGGAATTCAGTGCTAATATGTGTCAGCTGTATGGGATAAGGTAATCATCAAGAACACACAACTAAGAAAGAGACACAGAGATATAATGTCACCATATTATTATAAGTTCAGTAGCCAGGTCTGTACAAAAAGCAGTTTAGAAGAGGGAGCGGTATTGATAGGGGACTCAAGACTTGGAAAATTCTAGCTTAAGGAAAAGTTATAAGTCTAGCAAGTAATGTGTATGTTAAAGCTTTTGTTTCAGAAACTACATGTGAGGCCCATCCTGGCTCCTGGGAAAATAGTTGGCCTCCTGGGGCACTGATAAAAGATTACCACGTGGGGACATCTGGACCTTTGTGTTCCAAGGAGAGCAGATGACCACCCTCCCCTGGGAATAGCTAACTGCCCAGAACAGGAATACTGCAGCTTTGCTCACCTAATCCTCCCTGAATTTCAAAGCCCTCACCACACCTTGTTTATCCACCCACCCCCACCTTATAAAAGGTCTGACCTGGAAAGAAAAGATGAGATGGTTTGTTAGGGTATGAACCCACCATCTTCTCAGATCACCAGCTATCTGAATAAAGCACCCATAAAAGATTCAATTGCTGTCATTACTTATTGGGTTCAGTAGTCACAGGCAGCTCAAACACCGGTGTCGTTTCTGGTTACAATGTTGCCTCAGCGTTGGGGGACAGAGTCCAGGGGCTGGGGGAGAGGAGCTGCCTGAAAAAGTTGTATTTGCTCTGGACTCTAAATCTGTGTAAGATTTTTGTCAAATACGGAAAAGGAGAAAATAATCATAAAGAGAGGTAAAAGGGTATGATTTTCTTGTAAAATTATGAAATCTTTTCAGTATCAGAATTTAGATACTTTATGGGAAAAGTGGCAAATGGAGTTGGAAGTAGTAAGGAATAGTTTTGGAGCTGGGAGGATGTAGGGCCACATAGCTGTGACTTACTTTATAAGCCTTAGAGACTACGTAAATACATTCTATTCATTGCTGTTCTTTTGTCTATTTTTTAAAGAACAGGAATGAAACATGATCATTGTTTTAAAAAATATTTGAAGAGGCTGGCTCGCGGTGCCCTTGGAGTCCGGGGTCCCTTCACTCTTGCCCTTAAAGTTCCATGTGTCTCTGCCTTCATCCTTCGAACTGTGATCTGTACTGGTTGTGGGACTTGTAGGAAGGAGTCAGGGAGACTCAGAAAACCTAGAAATGCATGTGTTTTGGAAGAAAAAATGGGAAGACCATGACAGTGAAGGTCAGTATGAAAAACGTGGGACAAATCCCAGCTGTCATATGATAGAGAGACTCTACAAAAGGAAAGAAGGTAATCAATGTAGAGAAACCTTCAGCCAGATTCCAAACCATGATGAAAAGAAAAAAACTGCTACTGAAGTAAAACTACCTAAATCCAGGTTGTGTGCACAAGTCTTCATTCATCTTTCATCCTTGACTAGCCACACGAGATCACTCACTGGAGCCAAACTATACCAGTGTCGAGAATTTGAAGAGAAACCTTATAAATGTAAGGAGTGTGGGAAAGCTTTCAAGCAGCGCCGGTATGTTCGAGTGCATGAAAAGAAACACCGTGCAGAAAAGCCCTACGAATGTACAATATGTGGTAAAGCCTACAGGTATTCAAGTAATTTATGTAGACATGCAGAAATTCATACTCGAGAGAAACCCTATGAGTGTAAGAAGTGTGGTAAAGCCTGGAGTTCTCTCAGTGTATTTCAAAAACACATGATCAAGCACAGCAAAGATGGACCTTTTAACTGTAAGGAGTGTGGGAGAGATTTCATTTGTCCAAGAAAATTTCAAAGTCATGAAATGACACACAGGGGAGAAGAGCCCTATGATTGTAAGGAATGTGGTAAAGCCTTCAGTTTACTCAGGTATCTTAGAAAACATAAAAGAACTCATGATGGGAAGTAGCCTCATGAATGTAAGGAATGTGGCAAAGCCTTTAGTCGTCCCAGTTACTTTCAAATTCATGAGAAAACTCATAGTGGGAAGAAACCATATCAATGTAAGCAATGTGGAAAAGCTTTCGGTTGTCGCAGGTACTGTCAAATGCATGAAAGAATACACAGTGGAGAAAAGCCCCATGAATGTGTAAAATGTGGTAAAGCCTTTGGTTACCCACGTAGTTACCGTAAACATGTGAGAACACGTTGTAGAGATGAATCCTGTTAATGCAAAGAATGTGGGAGAACCTGCATTTGTCGCTCAGCTCTGCACTCACATGTGATAGAGTGGATTGGAGAGGGACCTGTAAATGTAAGGACTGTTAGGAAGCATTATGTCTTCCAGTTGAGTATAGAGAATGAAAGGGCTCTCAGTGTAAAGACTGTAGAAAAGCTTCCATCGTCCCAGTTCTTGAGAAAATCATGAAAGAACTCACACCTAAGAGAAAGCGTGTGCATGTAAGGAATGGGGGGGAGCCTTTTACAGAGACGTAGGAGTGCATGCTGCAGAGCCATCGTGTCCATGTAAAGAACACGGGAGAGCCTTCAGCTGTCCCAGCTCCTTGGAAAGCCATGACAAAAACTTCAAGTAGAGAGAATTCTGTTGAAAGTAAACACTGTAGGAAACCCCTCATTTTGCCTCACATCCCCACCATACCATGTGAGAATGTACACTGGATAGATACTGTATGACTGAAAATGAAGACAAAGTTTTAATAAATACCTTCAGAGTAGCTCGAAAACTGCCCTGGGAGGAAATCATATTACAGCAACTACTACATGTAAGCCTGGTGCAAATTAATTCACATACTCCCCAAAATTCACAGCATGGAAGAAATACTATAAATGTTAGACACACGGTCACTATGACCGACTCATTCTTACAGTGATTTTCTGTAGTACAGAGGCCACTTACTTTTGCAAATATGCACTGAGGTAATTAATTCTGTAGCTATTCTGTAAGCAAGAGTTTTTAAGTTCAATAGGTATTTTTCCCTTCTGGTCAGTTAGTAAACATTTTGTATTTCTGTATTGAAGTTTGTTAGATCCTTGGGGGAACTGAAGTGTTTTACTAATATGTTTTACTAATATTTTAAAATAATACTTAGTGTTTTGCTAAGTAGGTTTAATTTTTCTGTGATTTTTAAGTGTTCTGCAAATCAAGGAACATTTAAAAACTGATACTTTGAAGTTTGTTCGTGTTTTCCATGTGGCTTCCTATAGCAAGTATCGAATGAATATGCCTTACCCATATATATATTCTACCTTAACAGAAAAGTGCCTTTTCATTGGCCCGAAGAGCTTTCTTCCATTTTCTTGTCAATAAATGTTTTTAATTTTTCAGTGACAGTTGACATTCAGTATTTTATTCAATAAATAGTTGCCACATGTTAAAAAATATTTGAAGAAAAGAGTAAAAATGGAGGAAGAAAATTATTGTAATAGTCCAAGTGAGAGATGATAAGGGGTGGAATTAAAGTTCAGAAAGGATTATAAATAGATTTAATAAATATTTTGAAAAATAAATAGTTAGGTCTTGGTTAAAAATTGACTGTGGAAGGTGATAGAGGGAGTAATAGATAAATGACTCTGAGAATCGTAATTATTACAACCTAGTGAATTGGCAGTGTCATTAACATAGATGCACAATGCTGGAAAGAGTTGGTTTCAGGAAATAGATAATGAGTTTAGCTCTGGGTGTGCTAATTTGTGTGTTCCTCTGATAAATTCAGGAGTGTATAAAATAGAAATATAGGTATGAAACTTAAAGGTGGATTTCCAGTTACTGAAATAAATTTAGAATCAAGAATATAGAGCTGGTAGTTAAAGTTCACGGAGAGGATGAGAGACTTAAAATGCATGGTACATGTATTGTGTAATCATTGTCTGACCACTTTACATATACTCATCTATTTAATTCATACAACATTGTAAATTAGATATAATAGGTATTTCTCCTGTATACAGGAAACTGATTCAGGAAGAACGGAAATGGTCAAGCTGGGATTCTCATCCAAGGAGTTTGATATCACAGCACAGATACTTAGCCAACATTTTATACTTACTCTTAACCAGCAACTGACAAGAAGGAAACCGGGCAAACACGCACATTTGGCAGGCAAGTGGAGGAACAGAGACCAATGAAGACCACAGAACAAAACTTAGGGCGGTATAATGTTACGAAAGAAAAGGATGAGGTTTCAAGAGGAGAACTGCTCATTGTGTCGAAGATTATAATGAAGACTCAGATGCCTGTGTTTGGGGTCAGTGCCAGAGAGCAGTTTTCTGTGAGGTGATGGGAAGAGAGGCTGGACTGCAGTGAGCTATGGAGGAATGGGAATAAATAGGACAAGAGCAGTCAGGCTCTTCTAGGGAGGAGAGAAAGAAGGCAACAATTTGATCAATAATAGGCTAGAGGAAAGATTTATTGCATTTTCAAAAGCAGAAGTTGTTCTGTCCCAGATGTTGTCTAGGCCCAGATAAAAAGCTGAAGTCTGCAAAAAGAATCACAGGTCCGAATACACTTTAGGTAAACACAGTAGGTCAAAGAGAAAGGACAAATGTCTAGGGTCACAGTCAGGAATATAAAACTCCAAAATGTTGAAGAAAGTCTGAAGGAGTCACCTGAGAAAGCCTTCACCAAAGTGAAGACCCTGAATGTCACAGCAGTAGTAGAAGTGGACCTCAGCATCTAGAGAGAACAAAAGGTGCAAGATCTTGAAGTAGTGCTCACCTGCCATTGCCTCAATGGTGAAGTGTGAGAATCCAGGCTGAGAAGTGGACTGAGGCCCTTGTGGGTTGGGGATGTAATAGTATCCTCCAAGATACAATATTTTCTTATGATGAATCACATGTCTTTGTAAGTATCATATTATACAGGCTTTAGAATTTTGTTTTGCTTTCCCCTTCACTGAAATAACATCCAAAAACATTTGTCTGTGCTGGGCCAGTATATCCAATATGTCACAGAGTCCACTGTGTCAGAGGCAGCAGCCAAGCTGTATAGCTTTCAAAAAGACAATCACATAACTCATATTCTTAAATATAAAATACTGGCAAAGCCTTCTCTCTCTTTTTCAGTGAACTTGAGTTTTGTGTGTAACTGATGGTATTTCCCCACCTTCTGAACTTCCCCACCCTCTGAACTTTGAACCAACTGACTCAGCTCTCACCAGCTAATGTGATCACAAACCAGCTAGGTATTTGAGACCATGGACAATGGAATATTGTGACCACCTTTTATTTGTCCAACTTAAACCTTTTTAACTTTCTTTTGGCATTCTTGGTTCTCTAAGATTCTAATTCTCCTTAATTAGGTTTCCAATAATTTCCAAAGGATAGCATTGCTGTGCTATCCTACCCCTTTACCTGATAGCCATGTTTAGAATTGCCTATCTGCAAACTCCATGATCTTGAAACAACATAAATTTAGTATTTGCTTTGCTTTCTGGCTCTTGAAGATAACCGAGGATTAAATATATTCCACTTTCCATTCTGACTCCATGGTCCAAGTGGCAAAGCCTACCTCTTGCTGGCTTGCCACTTGAAGTCCACCAAGGAGAAGGCAGACAGACAAGAAGATAAGTGGCAGAAGCTTAGGGATTGAGCTGTCCTGAATGATTATCTTTCCTATTCTCCAGCAGACCAACAGGGAAGCCTCCTGTTGTCAGTCATCATCTTTGGAAAGAACAGACTCATTTTGCGTAATACATGGGCCTCCTCTAAATTATAAATATGCTGTGACTGCAGAATTTATCACTGTCTCCATCTATACCTTAATATTAGCACTAAAATTGTCTTCTAGAGTCAGAAAGATAAAAAGATAATTAGATGTGGCAAGATTAGAAGGAAGCGCCTGCAAGTAACCAGGTGTCCTGGCCAACTTCAAAGATGTATAACAATACTCTACAACCAGATTCTCCCACAGCCCATATGGGTCAATTCTTCTGTTTCATTTACTTCCTCAATGGCTTCCGATGAGTCCTCTCCTTTCCTGAGGGCTGGAATCATTTCAGAGTTGCTTCACTGTTGTGTCTTGTCTCCCAGGCTCCTGCCTACCCTAAATCCTCAGCCATGTACTAAATCTGTTGGGATGTTCAGGAAAGATTCTTATTTGACTTCGGAAGCTTGCTCTCTTGGAAGCTAAGATTTTAAATGACTGTATGATTGGTTTGGCTGTTTGTCTAAAGTAAAAGATTTTATAATATCATATTATATCTAGGATCAAATATAAAACAAGCATTGTTAATGCTCTTTGCCTTCAGTGTTTAGGTCAAAATAAACTAAAGCAGGGATAGATTTAGAAAAAATAGAGCTCAGGGTAAAAGCTGGTGAATATAAGTGCATTTCTGACCTGCTTCGGCCAGGCACTTTCCCCAGAAGTCCTGACATCCAACTCTGCTCAACCCACTGAGGCCAGGTGATCCTCTAGTCAAGGGTTTCTCACCAAGCATGTTACAAATCTCCTGTCCCTGTTTAGAAGTCAGGTTATAATCTTGAGGTTCCTGTTTTTTTCCTGGTTCAGGTCACAGAGAGATATAGTCCCCAAATAAGGCCCAAAAGGTAGGAGATGGTTATGATAATCCCTGGCAAATTAGGAGATAGAGTAAGGACAGAGATTATTGTCCTTAACCTAGGAGTTGTAAAGGCACAATCCACATACCCTGTCCTGTCTGCTCATCCCCACTATTACCTCTAAGATAGTAACATCACAAATACCCCTGCAGTGTCCTAACATCTCACTCTGTGTAGAGATATTGTGTCTTTATGCCCATTGACTCACTTGGTCAGTGGAAGATATTATTCCAGTCAAGGAATCCAACACATACTAAGTTTAAAAGTGTGTTTTGGAGAGCTTGTTCCCATTGGCCTGCATGAAAAAAAGGACTGTTCTGTCATAAGATCATGCCACTTCCCTGCTGAAGAGGCCTATTAGACTTATGATCTTCATAGACATTCATTGGCAATTCAATAGTAGTCTTCCAGGGTACAGGGATTTATTTTCTTTACCTTATACTCTACAGTTTTTTGCAAACACTATATGCTAAAACCTGGTTCTCAAGTTTTTAATTGAATTTAGCACCATATTCTAAATGCTTTTTAATGTAATATTCTAATTGTAATATGTAAGCTTTCACTCATCAAACAGATCCCAGTTTTCTCCAGGCAGTAAAACTATCTTTTCTCTTATCCTGTGCAGTTCTAGCCATATACTAGGTATATAAGAATTTATAGGTGAATTGAAATAAGAGGAATCTTTTAAATACATTTGATCTCTTCTACATATTTCTGTGTTGTTGCTTTAATAGGAAGAGACTATTCCCTGATGTTCATATAACTTTTATTTTCCTGGTACACTGAAGTTCCCCACCCTCAGTCCCTTGAGGTTGAGTATGATATGTATGATGTAAAGAAATGAATCAGAATATTTTCACCTTTAACGTACCTCTTGCCATAAAGGTATATGTCCCTAAAATTTTATTTGTTCCTATAGCACACAGTACCCTATAGGTCATGCGTTCTGCAAAGTATTTGGGGTTGGGGGAGATAATATTCCCACTCATCCACTGTGAGTCCTCTTAAGTGGGAACTAGCACTAGGAGATTTAATGTTTAGTTCAGTAATTGACAAATTACAGCATAGGCGTGGAGTTTAATTCCAGGTGTTAGGTAGAAGACTAGCTCTGTTTCTATTAGTACCAAGATGTTTTATGTCTCTGGACAAAAGTTGATAATTAGATTTTTTATAGGAATGTTAGGAAAGAGGTAAAGATTACTTTTAAAATATGTTTGAATTTTTTTGTTAAAGATGTAGTTTGACATTTGTTTGTACTTGGACCTTTCTTAGTGGCTTGGGAGTTTAAGATAATCATCACGCATTCATTGTGATTATTGTATTTTGTTCATGTTAAATCATCTTTTGAAAAATGTTTTCTTTGAAGGAAGGGGATGTCTCCTTTGCATGAGCCAACATACAAATAATTAAAAGAGACCACAATTGATAAGCTAAGGCCACAAGAAATAATATTGAAATCTTATTTAATGATTGAATTATTACCATTAGAACAAAGTTGATTCGTGCCAGTAACTGCACTTCATCACTAAAGATTATCCCTTGGACAATCATCATGTCTTGTCAAGAGGTTGAAGAGAAGTTATGTTCACATCAGTAAGAAGTCAATAGATGATCTGGAAGGGGAACATGAGGAAAATATTGAAGTTTTACCAAGGAAAAATTGTCTCTTTAGGAAAAAACAAGGCATACTCTAGGGGCTCAGGTGAAGAAGAGTATATTTTTGAAGGTCGAATATTGCTTTACTTTTTAAGTATATTTTATTGATTATGCCATTACAGTTGTCCCATTTTTTCTTTCCTTTATTCCCACCCTCCCTGCACCTCCCTCCCACCATCATCCTGCCCCTTTAGTTCATGCCCATGGGTTATATATATATATATATATATATATATATATATATATATATACTTCCATATTTCCCATACTATTCTTAAACTTCCCCATCTATTTTGTACCTCCTGTTTATACTTATTCCCTGTACTTTTTCCCCGTTGTCCCCCTCCCTCTCTCTGCTGAAAACCCTCCATGTGGTCTCTATTTTTGTGATTCTGTTCTTATTCTAGTTGTTTGCTTAGTTTGTTTTCTTTTCAGGATTAGTTATTGATAGTTGTGAGTTTGTTGTCATTTTATTGTTCATGTTTTTTTGTCATTTTCTTTTTCTTAGATAAGTCCCTTTAACATTTCATATAATAAGGGCTTGGTGATGATGAACTCATTTAACTTGATCTTATCTGGGAAGCACTTTATCTGCCTTTCCATTTTAAGTGATATCTTTGCTGGATAGCATAATCTTGCATGTAGGTCCTTGCCTTTCATGACTTTGATTACTTCTTTCCAGCCCCTTCTTGCCTGCCAGGTTTCTTTTGAAAAATTAGCTGACAGTCTGCTGGGAACTCCTTTGTAGATAATGGTCTCCTTTTCTCTTGCTGCTTTTAAGATTTTCTCCTTCTCTTTCATCTTGGGTAATGTAATTATGGTGTGCCTTGGTGTGTGCTTCCTTGGGCCCAATTTCTTCGGGACTCTCTGAGCTCTCTGGATTTCCTAGAAATCTATTTCCTTTGCTAGATTGGGAAAATTATCCTTCATTGTTTTTTTCAAATAAGTTTTCAATTTCTTCCTCTTCCTCTTCTCCTTTTGGCATCCCTATGTTTCAGATGTAGAAACATTTAAAGTTGTCCTGGAGGTTCCTAAGCCTCTCATTTTTTTAAATTCTTATTTCTTCACTCTGTTTCCATTGAATGTTTATTTCTTTCTTTTGTTCCAAATTGTCAATTTGAGTCCTGCTTTCCTTCTGTTCACTGTTGGTTCCCTGTATATTTTCCTTTATTTCACTTTTCATAGCCTTCACTTTTTTCTCTATTTTGAAACTGTACTCAACCATTTTTGTGAACTTCCTGATTACCAGTGTTTTGAACTCTGCATCAGATAGGTTGGCTTAGTTCTATTTTTGGAGTTTTGACCTGTTCTTTCATTTGGGCTATATATATTTTTTGGTCTCAGTGTACTTGTTATATAGTAAGGGGAGGAGACTTAGGTATTTGCCATGACAGGGCAAACCACGTCATTGCATTTCAGTGCTACATGTGAGGGAGGGGTCAGAGAGCAAATAATGCCATTTGCTTTGCTCTCCGCAGGCTCTCAGTCACTTCCTCCACTTCCCACAAGCAAATTGGGTCCTTTTAGTGCTGACTTCTGGGTTGGTTTGTGTACATTCTAGGACCCTTTGGGCTTCTCCAACAAAGTCGCCTGCGAGGCTGGGAATTTCTCTTGCCACCACAACCCTCAGAGGGTTTTACAACCAGAGGTTTTAATGCTTTATTTTCCTGCACTGCAACCCTGGGTTGCGTGGTCTATCTTGCTCCCCAGTTGCTCCTCCCAGTTTACCCACATGCAAGTGAGGGACTGCCTGGTCTACCAGCTGCTTGCTACTTTACCAGCCTGGTCCTCCAGCCATTGACTTACCATGCATCCTCTACACCTGAGCTGCCCATCTCTGCCCCTCCCACCAGTCTGAATGAATGTTTCTTCTTTAACTCCTTGGTTGTCACACTTCCATACAGTTCAATTTTTTGGCACTTCTGGTTGTTCCTTGTTTTTAAATTTGTCATTGTCCTTCTTTTGGCTGTGCAAAGAGGAAAAGTGTATCTACTTACACCTCCATCTTAGCGAGAAGTCAAGTGTATTGATATTAGTCATTAAGTTAATGAGGAAAGTCTCCAAGTCAAGCAAGGGTCTTCACATTCATAACCTCTATGACTTTAAGCATTCATTCATTTCTTTTTTTGATTCTAAAGAGTGAGAGAGAAAGGGAGAGAGAGAGAGGAATATCAATTTGTTGTTTCACCCATTCATGTACTTACTGGTTGCATCTTGTATTTGCCTTCATTAGGGATCAGAATGGCAACCTTGGCCTATCTGGATGATGCTCTAATGAATTGAGGTACCCAGCCAAGGCTTCATTTATTTAACATTTATTTATTGATAGATTGATTGATTATGATAAGTCAGCTTATTTATTTTTTTAACTTTTTGCTATTGTTGTTGTTCAAGTACAGTTGTCCTCATTTTTTCCCCACCAGTCCCCCCAACCCAGCCATCCCCACTTCCCACCCTTAATCCTACTCCTCTTTGGTTTTGACCATGTGTCCCTTATATATGTTCCTGAAAACTTTTTCCCCCTCTCCCCCCAATATCCCCTCCTACTTCTCCTCTGGTTATTGTCAGTTTGTTCTTAATTTCAATGTCTCTGGTTATATTTTGCTTGCTTGCTTTTTTGTTTTTTGATTAGGTTCCACTGATTTATTAAGTGCCCACTCTGGGCTAACACCACATGAATTGATAGAAAAGCTATCATCTGCAAAACACACATGCTTTCTATCTTAGAAAAATACTGCAACATATACAAAGATAAATTTCTTATTCATAATAGCAAAACTTTTCTTGCAAATAAAAAATACCAATACCAATTTAATAATTAAAGAGGTCAACAATTTCATTAAAAGTTTTACAAAAAGGCATACTAAGAATTATTAAATTGTGAACAAATAGTATATTTTATTTATAAATAAGCACATAAGTAATTAGATATTGATTATCACATAGACAAGTAAAACTATGAAAGAATTAGAATGCTGCCTGTTCATAACTACTACGGAGATCTTTCATTTATCAGTTGGTGAGAATTTAAATTACTGTAACATTTTCAGTTGTAACTGCAATATCTACCAAAATTTTAAATGTCTTTTCTTATGTCCTGATGATTCAAATTTTAGAAATCTAAACTAAGAAACAACAGCACAAATTATAATGCTACATGCAGATTATATTACTGTTTATAACAGCAACAAACAATAATAACCTAAATGTCCATTAATAAGGAGTGAGCTAAATTAATCAAAGTATACTCACTCAATGGAATATTATATATCTGTATAAAACAATGTGATCAGTATTAGGGCAAAGCATACAAATGATGCTCCATAAAATCAAACCAGAGAGACAGCAGAACTCCTAGTTGAATTCTTAGAGGTCTTTACCTCTGTATCCCTGATACCTTATTGTACAGTTGTCTGGTGTTTGGTTGTACTCCTCAAAGCCGTGCTTTGTAACTCCAAGCAAAGCTTCTCTGTGCCTCCTGGTGAATACTCCATAGCACCCATCTCACTCCTCATCAATATTGCTTCTCACAAAAGGAAGTAGACATGTTTCACTGGTCTTGCCCACTCATGTTCTGAATACCAACCCATCTAAGTCCATATTATACCAAAGAAGTAAGTGAGGACCAGCTTTGGGAGTCTGGAGAATAATTATCATAGGAAGGGGAGTACACAGTCATTTCTTTTCTTGAATACTGACACGTTTTAAGACATATTTGTAATTGACACTTTTTTAGTCTCACCATTTTTATGCTTCTTGCTCAAACTTTTACTGAAGAGAAAAGTGAAGATCTGTGGGTCATGAGCTAAGGTCTGCTTTCAGCATATACTTTGTGAGGTTGGTGGTGCGGGTGGTTCAAGTCTAAGCATTCCAGGAGGTATTGCAAATTCATATTCAGTTCTGGCATTGGATTACCTGTGGGCACTTGATATGGAGGGTACAGTACAATGAGGGAGTGTGAATGGTTTACTCAAGCAGATGGAACTGCAGTGACCCTGATGATTCTCTGCTTTGTCAATTCAACACACCTAACTCCGATGTGGATCCCCTCTAAGGGTATGGAAGTGAACACAATAAACATGATGCCTGTCCTCACCAAGCTTGCTGAGTTATAAGGGTGATGTTCAGCTCTGCTTTGGAATAGGATACTGAAAAGGTTCAGGGCACAAAGGGGCAGAATACACACACAGGCATTATACATATATGCACAAACCTCTCTTCTGATCACTCACTTTGAAATATCTTGCATTTCTTTCTAGAAATAAGTATCTGTAATCATGGAAATGGCTGTTGTTTTCAGTGTAAAGAGATATTGTAAGGTTGTTTGTGTAAGGAGATATTAAATAAGCTTTGATTTCTGCTTGTGTAGAGCTTTCAATTTCAACTCTTTGCTACTCTCAATGCTGCTCCCACAAGGGGCTAAATTGGCTACAGGAATCACCAGCAGCAGACCTTACGCTTCACTTCCTTGAATACACCCCTGCAATGACCTTGTAATTAATAGCAGAAGCAAAGGTCACGAGCCCCTGAGCCTCACCACCTCTGAACAGACCTAACAGCAGAGGTAGGGGAAGGCAGTAGCCCCTTGTCCTGCTAAAGCTCTAAAACAGACTTGTGCGTAGAGAACTGGGGAAGCTTCTGAGAACTAAAGCTTTGATTCCTCATGATACAGGGTGCAGCCAGGGGGTTGGGGAAGATTTGGAATGGTGTCCAGAATTCAAAGTGTATAGGAATATTGGAGAGACATATAAGATGTCCTCACCCCCCCCCAGGGGGAAGAGACAAATAGAGCCAGGGCCATTGAGAGCTGTTTTGCATAGCAACAGTTTTGCAGCTAACCTCTGGAATGATTATTTAACATATCTATAACCTTTAACTGGTTTCATAGATATGTTAAATAGCTGTGGCCAGGTTTTGAGCCAGGGAGAAGGGAGTGGCTTCTAACCAGGACTTAAGGAGGGGCTGCGCCCCTTGAGTGAGAGAGCCTGTGTGAACGCTTGGAAAAGATTGGCTTTGGGACATGAGGGGATAAAATGCCCTGCCCAGGTGAGGAGAGAGCCACGTGATTTGGGGCAGAGTGAGAACCCCTGCAACCATGTAGGAAAGAGCCACGTGGTTTCAGCAGAGTGAGTGTTACTGAACAAGAGGTCCAAGGGAGGGGCAATACAATATTTGGTCCACCTAGGGATGCCAAAAACTGCTACACAACAGGGGCCCCTCCCAGGGACAGAATACTAATATCTACTGGGCTCTTCTGTCCACCGCCAATTGGAAAGACATCTCTCAATGCCAGAGATTTGTGAAAAGGAAACAAAATGTTTATTTAATGCTATTCAGGCCTAATGCCACCACTAAAATATCAAAGTCCTTTAGGGTATACACCTACACCCACACAGCTCTCCCTTCTCCCACTGTCCCAACTCCGGGTACCGTAAATCAGGAAAAGAACACACGTCTGTGTTGCAGGCCTCTGGCACCATCAGCTGTGTCACCATGCAGGCAGAACTCTCTCTAGTTAATCCAAAGTACTATGGTACACTCTCATGGTCCACTGGCAAGAGTTCTTTGTACCCAGTTCTAGTCAAAGTCTCTCCTGCTTTTCAGGCCATGCAGCCAAAGGGGGCACCCCAAAGCAGCGTGGGCCTCTTCTACCAAAGCTGCAGGTGTTTGCACTCCACCAAAAGCATGTGGCTTTCTTCTTCACCTGGCTGCAGGGACCTCCATTCTGGCAAAGCTGCGTGGTTTTCTCTTTCACCTGGGCAGTTATCCCCTCATGTCCTGGAGCCAGTCTTTTCCAAGCTCTCACACAGGCCCTCTCACTCAGGAGCTCAGCCCCTAGTTTCATCTTGAGTCCCCAGCTACTTCCTTCTTCCTGGCTCAAAACTTGGCCACAGCTATTTAACATATCTATGAAACCAGTTGAAGGTTATAGATATGTTAAATAATCATTCCAGAGGTTAGCTGCAAAGCTATTGCAATGCGAAACAGCTCTCAATGGCCCTGGCTGTATTGGTCCCTTCCCCCTGGGGGTCAGGGGGTGAGGACATCTTATATGTCTCTCCAATATTCCTATACACTGAATTCTGGACACCATTCCAAATCTTTTTGGGGCCCCCCCTGGCTGCACCCTGTATCATGAGGACCCCCTCTTTCCCAGGTGAAAGGGAAAACCATGCCGCTTTGCCAGAATGGAGATCCCTGCAGCCAGGTGAAGAAGAAAGCCACATGCTTTTGGTGGAGTGCGAACCCCTGCAGCTTTTGTAGAAGAGGCCCACACAGCTTTGGGGTGCTCCCTTTGGCTGCATGGCCTGAAAAGCAGGAGAGACTTTGACTGGAACTGGGTACAAAGAACTCTTGCCTGTGGACCATGAGAGGGTACCACAGTACTTTGGATTAACTAGAGATTCTGCCTGACACAGCTGATGATACTGATACAGGGTGCAGCCCTGGGGAAGGGGCCAAGAAAGGATTTGGAATGGTGTCCAGAATTCAAAGTGTATAAAAATATTGGAGAGACATATAAGATGTCCTCACCCCTCCCCCCAGGGAGAAGAAACGAATGGAGCCAGGCCATTGAGAGCTATTTTGCATAGCAACAGTTTTGCAGCTAACCTCTGGAATGATTATTTAACATATCTATAACCTTTAACTGGTTTCATAGATATGTTAAATAGCGGTGGCCAAGTTTTGAGCCAGGGAGAAGGGAGTAGCGGGGACTCAGGATGGAACTAGGGGCTGCGCCCCTGAGGGGGAAGGCCTGTGAGAGAGCTTGGGGAAGATGGGCTCCAGGACATGAGGTGATAACTGTCCAGGTGAAATGAAAAACCACGCAGCTCTGCCAGAATGGAGATCCCTGCAGCCAGGTGAAGAAGAAAGCCACATGCTTTTGGTGGAGTGAGGACTCCTGCAGCTTTTGTAGAAGAGGCCCATGCGGCTTTGGGGTGCCCCCTGTGGCAGCGGGGCCTGGAAAGGAAGAGAGACTTTGACTGGAACTGGGTACAAAGGACTCTTGCCAGTGGACCATGAGAGGGTACCACAGTACTTTGGATTAACTAGAGAGAGATCTTGCCTACACGGTGACACAGCTGACGGTGCCAGTGGCCTGCAACACAGACGTGTGCTCTTTTCCTGATTTACGGTACCCGGAGTTGGGACAGTGGGAGAAGGGAGAGCTGTGTGGGTGTAGGTGTACACCCTAAAGGACTTTGATATTTTAGTGGAGGCATTAGGCCTGAATAGCATTAAATAAACATTTTGTTTCCTTTTCACAAATCTCTGGCATTGAGAGATGTCTTTCCAATTGGCGGCGGACAGAAGGGCCCAGTAGATAGTATTCCATCCTTGGGAGGAGCCCCTGTTGTGTAGCAGTTTTTGGCATCCCTAGGTGGGCCAAATATTGTATTGCGCCCCCATTGGACCTCTTGTTCGGTAACAATACCAGGGGCTTGAAACACAGACGTGTGCTCTTTTCCTTATTTATGGTACCTGGAGTTGGGACAGTGGGAGAAGGGAGAGCTGTGTGGGTGTAGGTGTATACCCTAAAGGACTTTGATATTTTAGTGGAGGCGTTAGGCCTGAATAGCATTAAATAAACATTTTGTTTCCTTTTCACAAATCTCTGGCATTGAGAGATGTCTTTCCAATTGGTGGTGGACAGAAGAGCCCAGTAGATATTAGTATTCCATCCTTGGGAGGAGCCCCTGTTCTTTAGCAGTTTTTGGCATCTCTAGGTGGGCCAAATATTGCCCCTCCCTCAGACCTCTTATTCAGAAATACTCAGGAGCCTCTTATTCCTTTTCCTGGATGCTCTTGAAGGATCAGATGCCAGACCTAGCAAGACTGCCACAGGGCCTGAAAAATGATTGCTTGGGAAGGCCTGACTGGACAGGACTTGAGACTGTGTGACCTGAAATTAACCTTGTGTTTTTATCTCTCTGGCGCTGGGTACTTTCTGAGAAATCAAATAAATCTCCTCTTGTCTCAGTGACTGACAGCCGGGGTTGTTGTTTTTGCTTTTGGGAAATCCTCAAAGGGGAAAATTAACCCCAAAGTCCCAGAAGGAGTAAAAATAGGTCACAACAGAACAAAATCTAATTCCTTAGCAGCAGGCAGGGTTTAGGAAGAGGGTCTGTGCTTTTAACTAGAGAACCATCAATGGGTGTGGGCAGACATGAGGATCCAGAGAGGGGTGTGTGGGCTCCTGTGTGGCTCCTGGCCCAAGAACTGAGTTAAAGGCACAAGTGAATTGAAGCAGAGCAAATAAACTTACTGCAATGAGTAATCGTGGTGCATGATTTTCCTATTTCCCCTGCCTTTTGAGGTGATTTCTGTGTTTGCCTGAGCAGCTTTCTGGCCTTTACTTTAGTGATCTTATAATGCTAGAGAGGAAAATTGAAAGACCACCAGAAAGGCTAAGTTAATCTACATTAGAAAGGGCAGCAAGCTATGCATGCTAAGAAAGAAAATAGACAACAGACCCAAAGAGACAAGAGGAGAGAAAGAGAGTAAAGAGCCAGCCAAGGTCATGTTTACCAAGAGCTTATGAGAGTTTGTAGATGTAAAAGGAGATATTGAGATGCAGTTTCAGCATCTTATAAATGAAAGGGCATGAAAGAAACTTAGAAAAATAATTTCAGAATTTTGGATTTGGATTAGCAAGTATTTTCCATTTAGTGCTTCTTAGAGACACCTCAATAAAGAATTCAGTTGCTTAACAATGTTCTTTGGATGTGATCTGAGTTTTGCTTCTAAATGCATTTCTCTGTATTTGGACCAGTTTTATGTGGATTACACATGATTAAACAAGCATTACTCAGTAAATTAGTGAGTTCCTGAGGCCCAACAGTCACAAGGGGTCTCAGAATTCCACAGGATGGATTCTGAGCCAGCTGATAGCCTACAGTTCTGGGCTAAGAGTGGCTCAGGTATGCTCAGCCTGAAAGCTGAAACTCCTCAGTGAGTATGGCTGAAAGGGTTCAGAAAAGTGGGAACCCTCTGCCCCATCTTCCCTTAGAAATCCTCTCTGCACAGCAGCTTTTATTTGCTACCTTTGGCTAAAAGAAGTGGCTGCACTCAGCTCCATCTGGCCCCACTGGGTATTGTTGGGCATTCCCTCTTCCTTGTGTTTCTAAACATATCACCATAATACTACACCCTTTTTTTTTCACTACTACCTAGCTGGGCTCCTTATTAGCTTCCTTCACTACCCCTGCCTCCTCCAGTCCCTCCTTCCTCCTCCCAAGTTCTGACCTTGGGGCATTTTTCTTGCCCACATCACCACTTGAGTCATCTCATGCAGCCTCTTGGCTTTAAATAGCAAACAAATGAGGATTCAAACATTTAAATTTCTGGCCTGAAATCTCCCTTACTTCCAAAACCACATTTGCAGCTGTTATGTGACATCTGCGTTTAGATGTCTAACAGGAGCGCAAATGTCGCAAGACCAAAGTTGAACTTCTGAGTTCACCTCTAAACCTCCTCACCTCTAAACCTCCATCTCAATAAATGCAAGTTGTCTCTTATAGCTGCCCAAAATAAAATACTCAAGTCATCTTCAAATGATCTTTTTCTTTTATGACCCAAATTCAATCCATCAATGACTCCATTGTCTATTTTAAAAATATACTTGGAATTTGACCACTTCTCTTACCCTCTGACCACCGCCACCACCATCCTTGTCCAAACCACCACCAACTTGAGCCTTAATTAGCACAAAATCTTCCATTCACCTTGTCCTCTGGCTTCTGCCCCTGCTGACAGCAACCAGAGTAAGTGGATATCAGTAGGATCAGTTGGATCACAATATGCCTTGACTTAAAACCAAACAGTAGCTTCCAAGTTCTGAATAAAACATCACAGAGGCACCTGCACATGTCCTGGAGCTTTTTTTATTTTGCTGTATTATTTTTTATAGTACTAATCACAAACATACCATCTATTTATATGTGTCTGTTTTTTTCCTCCTCCTAAAATATATACTTCATAAGAGTAAGACTTTTTCTTGATTTGTTTTATTCTTTATGGCTAAAATTACCTGACATATGATAGATACTCAATTAATTAGTTAAATTAATAAATATATTTTTAGCTTTATTCTTTCCTTTTCCAAGCCAGTATATACCCTGAAAACACTAAGAGATGAAATAGTGTGTTATCCTTCCCAAGCAGTTGCTATTCCTTCAAAGAAGATTATTTTATTTCCTTTCCCTACTAATTCAAACTTGCCCTGGTGATATGCTTTGGTTAACAAAATATGTGTTTAAGTAACTGACACCACTTGTAAGTTGAAGCTTTAAGAGCCATGGTGTGATTCTTCATCTTAAGTCCTAGAATGAAGACAAATTTGGGACATAGCCACATTCCATCCACTAAAGACATGGGATATGAGTGATAAATCAGTGTTGTGTGTTGTAAGCCACTGAGATGTGGGGGCCATGTGTTAGCATGAGACAGCCAACACTTGGCTGATGGAAGTTGGGGAGGGTGGATATTCACTGCTCCATGGATGTGTCTGTGATGCTGTGTTCTGGCCTTGGTGAGTGTGTGTCCATCCCAGTTAGGAATTCTCCAGGGATGATCTATGTATCCAGTCTAATGGGGTTAGGAAAAGGGGCCACAGTAGGAACTTTGCAATCCTATACGGGTATAACAGGCAGGGGAAAGTCAAGAGCCAGCTGACAATTTCTGTGCCCTTAGCCTGGCCCAGGTGTTCTGTCAGGGATTCAGAGAAGAATGGGAAATGCTCCCAATAGCCTGGGAGCCTCACAAAAGAAGAGTGATAAACAGAGTTTATGACAGGTGGTGAGGCCAGTCCTGAATTTCATCTGTGTCTGCTGTTTCGTGACTAAAGGATATAGTCACCAAACACTGAACTGAGCATAGCTTCCCACAGACAGCATTCCAAAGCATGGGCTCTGGCTGTGTGTGTTGGGGATGGGGAGGTATATCTCTCCTGGACCTCCTTACAAAGCAAACTTTTAGGATTTAGACTTGAGATTTCTACAGCTCAAATTCACAGCCTTTGGGACATGGTCTCTGTCCTATGAGATATCTACCCCTCCATTCTAGAGCTTCTTTTGACCTGCAGAAGACAGAGCACAGGGTGTAGCTGGATGCGGTAGCCCTGTTCTCTGCTGGCCATTCCATGAGGTCTGGATGGCCTCAAACAGATACTGAGGCAAGGCTTTGCATTGTATTTTTGACACAACAATGCTTCTCCTTTTCTAACAAAGGGATTTTTCATCAACTGAAACAAAGTACGTTTTATGAATTAATGAAACAAGAAGGGAGGACTTGAGTTTCCAGTGGAGCCTCTGAGGGGGGGCTGAGCTGCCTATGAAATATTTAAGGACAATTTCCCAAAGTGAGCTGCAATGAATTGGTAAAGTCAAGAGCTGTTTTCTGGGACCCAGAGAGGCTGATATTGATACAGGGTGCAGCCAGGGGGGGCCCCCAAAAAAGATTTGGAATGGTGTCCAGAATTCAAAGTGTATAAGAATATTGGAGAGACATGTAAGATGTCCTCAAACACGCACCCCAGGGGGAAGGGACAATGGAGCAGGGCCATTGAGAATTGTTTTGCAGCTAACCTCTGGAATGATTATTTAACATATCTATAACCCTTAACTGGTTTCATAGATATGTTAAATAGCTGTGGCCAAGTTTGGAGCCAAGGAGAAGGGAGTGGCTGGGACTCAGGATGTAATGAGGGGCTGTACCCCTGAGTGAGAGGGCCTGTGTGAGAGCTTGGAAAGATGGGCTCTGGGACATGAGGTGATAACTGCCCAGGTGAAAAGGAGAGCCACACGGTTTCAGCAGAGTGAGGACCCCCTCTTGGTGAGGTGAAAGAGGGAGCCACGTGGTTTTGGCAGGGTGCAGACCTCCTCTTTCCCAGGTGAAAGGGAAGAACCACGCAGCTTTGCCAGAATGGATATCCCTGCAACCAGGTGAAGAAGAAAGCCACATGCTTTTGGTGGAGTGCGGACTCCTGCGGCTTTGGTAGAAGAGGCCCACGCGGCTTTGGGATGCTCCCTTTGGCTGCCTGGCCTGGAAAGACTTTGGCTGGAACTGGGTACAAAGAACTCTTGCCAGTGGACCATGAGAGGGTACCACAGTACTTTGGATTAACTCGAGATCCTGCACAGTGACACAGCTGACGGTGCCAGCGACCTGCAACACAGATGTGTGCTCTTTTCCTGATTTACTGTACCTGGAGTTGGGACAGTGGGAGAAGGGAGCACTGTGTGGGTGTAGGTGTACAACCTAAAGGACTTTGATATTTTAGTGGAGGCATTAGGCCTGAATAGCATTAAATAAACATTTTGTTTCCTTTTCACAAATCTCTGGCTTTAAGAGATGTCTTTCCAATTGGCAGCGGACAGAAGAGCCCAGTAGATATTAGTATTTTGTTCTTGGGAGGGCCCCCTGTTGTACAGCAGTTTTGGGCATCCCTAGGTGGGCCAAATATTGTATTGCCCCTCCCTCGGACCTCTTGTTCGGTAACAATATCGTAGCTGGGACCCAAGTGTGATGTCTAACCTTTGTCTCTTACACCATTGTCACTGCATGGCATGGCTGCATGGATGTCTCCTCAGTCCTCTCCAGACTGTGAAAGCTCCTGTCTTTGAAAGTGTGTCATCTGTCAGTTGCAATTACAGCCCTGGCTGAAGAACACAGGGGATTTGATCAGATTAGGCTGAGATACAGAAAACATACTAGATTGTGCTCATCATACATGGGTGTTTGTAAATTCTGCAGCAAAGATCCTGTGAATGGTCAAATCTTGAGCTATGGGTTAATCTCTAAAGTCCCAGTGAAAAAACACTGTATTCCATAGATCTCTCTCCAGGGATGAGAGTCTATTACATTATTCTAGTATCTAAGGTGTTTACAGCCAGGTCATCTATTCGCAATCTCATTTGCTATACATAAAACTCACTTTGCTTCTATTCTTACCAGCAGACCCAGAGTCCCACAGAGAATTCAATTGGATTAGAGTGAGCAAGAGACCCACCACACATAACCATTATCTTTGCAAATCTCCAGGTTACAAATGATAGCCCAGGATAGCCCAGATAGCCCATCTACAGTGCTGTAGATGTGATAGGTTCAGTCTACACCATGTTTTTCAAAAAAAATTACACAATAAATTTTTAAAACAAGAGAGGCATGGATACATCAAGCAGCTGTAATAGGGGAGGATTGGGGGTGTTGAATGAAAGAAGGGGAAGGATTGTGCAAACCCATGGACATAAACAACAATGTAGTGATGGCCAGAGAGAAGTGGAGGCAGAGACTGGTGGAGATGGACAAAAGGTTGGAGGAATAGGGGCATCTATAACAGCACCAATAATAAAAATAAAGAAAAAAAGAAATATGGATAAATCACAATGTAAAAAAATAAATAAAAAATAAAAACAAGATAGGCCATTTAAATTCTAAATACATAGCTATTCTTAAGCCTTGAAAGGTCTGCTAATACTGACTCTGAATTTTAACACAGCAACAGTTTGCCAGAACTGAATAGCTAATTGTATTCTACTAACATGTATTCTTCAAAGTTCCTACTACACCTTATTTTATTATTCTCACCACATCTCTTATGTTTATTTGAATCTAGAATCTTAACAATTATTGATTAGTAACACAACAGTTAACTGGAGATAGTTGAAATATGCTGTATTTGATATTTCAGCTTTTTCCCATCAGGTGGGATGGAACCCTCTGTGCTGTGCCATCATTGCCCCAGAATTATCTTTTTATTATAGTGAATACTTTGATTATTAGGGATCTCTTTCCTGTGCCTCCTATAATTCCAGAAGGCTTCTTTTTCCTTCAGTCTCATCCTCTTGTTTTATGAGCAGTGGCCAGTCCTGGATGGAACTTTTTGAGAAGAAAATTTAAGGAAAAATTCAGCAGTATGGTTATTTGTTTTATTGGTGGTCCCATAGAGCATCGCAGAGCCTGTGAATAACTTGCTGCCTCTTCCTGAGCGGAAAGTTTGTTGCTGGGGAATTGGGGTTTCAAAACAACATGCCAGCACCATGCTGTTCCTCAGTCCAGGCTTCACTCCACACATACAGAGCAGTGGGATCTAGTGCACCTTAAGCAGAAAAGCACCAGATGGAAATGACCCATCTGATATCCATGTCTTGCTAAGCACATCAGTATTATCACTTCCCCGACCCCCACCACAGGGGGAAATAAAAAGCTATCATCACTTTCTTGTCCTCTGAGACATTTTGACCTGACACTTTGAAATGCCTCAGGTAAGCAAAAGCAGGCATTGGATCCTCTCCCAGGGGCAGAGTGGCCAACACCAGTGTTGTCTTACTGTCAGAGTCACTGGATCTCAAAGCCTTCAAGATTGCAGCCCAGACTAACCTCTCACCTTTGTGATACATTGAAGATATATCCAAAGAGAATGAATCTGCAGCAAACCACAAAGCATTTAAGCCCTGGTTTTAGAGTATCTCTTAACCCTGCCCATAGCTTGATTGCGAGGCTGGACCCTAATTTGGCCTTAACCCAAAACCTATCTAACCTTTAACCAAGAATAAACTCTAATCCTAACTTTCCATGGGTCCTTTTCACCCAGCTCCCTCTCACCTAGATTGATCTTGGTCTTTAAATAGTAACATATTAAGAGGCAATGTTAAGAAGGCTTCTAATATTGACTTTCCTGGGGCAAGGTGATTTGTGGAAAGACACCCAATGTAGTTAATTGCTCATAAGTGGTGAATATTTTCACCACAGACCTTTTGCAGATTTTGAGGCTTTATCTAGAGTGTAAGTGCAAGATGACTTTATGAACCAGTGATAAACTTTGCTCCAAGGAGCCATCTTTAGCCTTAATAGCTCCTCCCAGGAATGTCCATTTTTGAGATTGCTTATAATTTTTAACAGAATATTTTTTTCAAATAAAGGACATATGTATCTATACAAAGAATCAGTGTGTTACCCTTGTTACCTTCACTTTGGTGCAGGGTGGACAGGTAACAAACAATTAAAGAAGAAAAAGAAGGAGGAGGAGGAGGAGGGAGAAGGTAGAGAGGAAGAAGAGATAAGAAAGAAAAGGAGGGGAAGAGGAAAAGCAGAAGCCAAATATGGAAAAGGAGAGAAAGTGAAGGAAAAGTAGGACTGAAAGGGGATAAAAAGTGAGATGGGGAAGGGGAGAGAAAGAAAGTGCAGAAACAGAAGGAGGAGGAGGAAGAACATAATTTAAAATACCAAACCAAACAAAAAGTCCCTCAACATCTACCAAACCACAGTGTTATTATACCTTCCATTGAAAGAGCTAAACACCAATATTTTCACTTGTATGATAGCAGCAGTGAGATCCTCCTAAAAGAAATAATTTCAAAAAGACAAAGGTTGAGGAATACTTCCAAATCCTGCCAGTCCTATCCAACTGCCAACAAAGCTAACCTCAATACCTGCAGTCTCAGCCTGGACTCAACATTGACCCAAGCAGACCCTGGCCTAGAAGTGAATGGGGAGCTCCCTCTGTACAAGTCAGTGGAGTAGCATCTGCTTGAACTTGATGCTGGAACTGACCCCAAATGCAAAACCATCTACAAGAATTGCCCCACTCCTATGTTCATTGTAGCACTCGCTGGGCTATAAGTCCTGGCCAACAGAGGCAGCCTTGCTCTTGCCAGCTACTGCTACCCAGAAATAGGTTTCACATCTAATACCATATGCTTAGACAGTTCTCTCTGGGCTCAAGAAACCAGTCAACGCTGAATGAATGATCTCCACTCTGGATCATACGCTTCATATTAAACCCACTGAAAGTGAACTTTATAAGATTTGGATTATCTTCTCTCTAACTTCCTGTTAGTTTTATTTTCCCTCAGTCTCCACCCATCTATGCTCAGCTCACTACATTGTGTTTTTGAGGAGATTCTATCTTGCGAAGTGGTTGGGTTAGTGCTGGTTATAAGCAGGACTATGCATCAAAACTTGAGTTAATTGGTAACCAAGAATTTCTTTACCTATTGTTACCTTGTTAATTAGGAATGTAAATGAATGTGGAAGAAACAAAAGGAAATGAGATATATCACATTATTGGCTCTGTGGAAAAAAGCACCAGTACATTCCATTAGGGTTTAAGTTTCATTATTATTTAAGCCTTCAGAAAACTACTGAGGATCAAACACTCATCCACAAATGACTATTTAAATGTAAATCAAAAAATGAGACTGTTTTCTCAAGGTGACTCCAACAGCTATCTGCTGCACTGAGAATAAAATTGAAACATTCCATATGGCTCACACGTACTACATGCCCTGGTCCTGATCTATCTCCTCCAGCCCCATTTGCCATGTTCTCCTTGTGCTCCATGATCTAGCACAATTACCTTTAGTTCTTGACAGACCATACACACTTTTCCACCTCTAGATTTTCATTCCCATAAACCTTGTATCTCTGCCTAAATCACTCTTCTGACAGTTTCTTCTATCACTCAGATCTTAACCTCATAGCAAGACATCTTTTGTGGACCCTGCTGAAGTGGCTCATGTTAATCTTGGTCTTTATACTCTAGGAGTTTCTCTCATAGTACTTGTCAAAATTGATAACTTCATGGTATTTTTAGATTATTTAGTGTATGCTTTCTCGACTAGATTATCCAGGGAGATAAAGATCATGCTTTCTTTGTATACCAATACATTCTCACTTGTCATATAATAGAAGCTCAACACACATTTTTGGATATATAAACAAAATAATGAATGAATAAAATAATTGCTAATACTAAATCAAATAACATTTTCTTAAATTTAATTTTATAGTTGTTGTAAATCTATATATGATGTGTGAGGAATGATGGAATGCTGTATTTCTATTCTCTGCTATCACTTGCTAAAACCATTTTATCCTGAGCTTTGGGTTAGTTCCATTTGACTTGTGTTGTCACTTGCTTCACCTACAAAGGAATAATATCTGCAAAAGGTCCCAAGGCACTTTGCTTTTGCCCTTCAACTGTAGTCTTTCTTCTTTTTAGAATTTTTAATAGTTTTATTTTAAATTAATACACACATTGGGTAAGACTAGAATGTATTTATCTCAGTTAAATTTTAAAAATGGCTTGCCTAAAACCTGGTTCTTCTTTTTTAAAAATTATTTTACTGTTGTTCAATTACAGTTGTCTGCATTTACCCCTGACCACTACCTCCATTCCGCAACCAAACCCACCTCCCACCCTTACTTCCACCCCCTGCCTTGGTTTTGCCTGTGTGTCCCTTATAGTTGTTCCTGAAATCCCTTCCACCCATTATCCCCTCTCACCTCTCCTCTGCTTACTTTCAGATTGTTCTTCATTTCCATATCTCTGGTTATATTTTGCTTGCTTTTTTCTTTTGTTGATTAGGTTCCGGTTAAAGGCAAGAACATATGGTACTTGTTCCTCATCCCCTGGCTTATTTCACTTAGCATAATGCTCTTCTGTCATATCCGTGCTGTTGCAAAGGGTAGGTGCTCCTTTTTTTCTCTCTGTTGCATAGTATTCCATTGTGCAAATGTACCATAGTTTTTTTTATCCACTCATTTACTGATGGGCACTTAGGTTGCTTCCAGCACTTGGCTATTATAAATTGTGCTGCTATGAACATTGAGGTGCATAGGTTCTTTGGATTGGTGCTTCAGGATTTTTAGGATATAATCCCAGCAGTGGAATTGCTGTGTCAAAAGGCAGTTCCATTTTTAGTTTTATGTAGAAATTCCATATTATTTCCCACAGTGGCTGTGCCAGTCTGCATCGCCACCAATAGTGCACTAGGGTTCCTTTTATTCCACAACCCCGCAAGTACTTATTGTTTGTTTATCTGTTTATGATGGCTATTCTCACTAGTATAAAGTGGTGTCTCACTATGGTTTTGATTTGCATCTGCTGATGGCTAGTGCTGCTGGGCATCTTTTCATATGTCTCTGGGCCCTCTGTATGGGTTCCTTGGAGAAGTGTCTGTTCAAGTCTTTTGTCCATTTTTTAATTGGGTTGTTCATCTTTCTGGAGTGGAGTTGTTGAGTTCTTTATATATATTGGAGATCAAACCCTGGCCTGAGGTATCATTGGAAAATACATTTTTCCATATAGTTGCTTCTCTTTTCATTTTAATGCTGTTTTCTTTAGCCATGCAGAAGCTTTTTGATTTAATGTGGTCCCATTTGTTTATTCTTTCTTTTATGTCCTTTGCTTTAGGGGATATATCAGTGAAGATATTGTTGCATGGAATATCTGAGATTTTCCTGCCAATGTTTTCCTCTAGAGCTTTCCATAATTTATATTTAAATCTCTTATCCACCTTGAATTTATGTTTGCGTATGGTGGAAGTTGGTGATTGAGTTTCACTTTTTTGCATGTAGCTGTCCAGCTCTTCTAACACCATTTGTTGAAGAGGCTATTATTACTCCATTTAATGCTTCTTCACCATTTGTCATATATGAATTAACCATAGAGACTTGAACTTATTTCTGGGCTCTCTGTTCTGTTTCATTGGTCTATGTGTGTGTTCTTATGCCAGTACCAGGCTGTTTTGATGACAGTGGCCTTGTAATACAGTTTGACATCAGGTATTGTGATCCCTCCTACTTTGTTCTTTTTTCTCAAAATTTCTGCAGGTATTAGGGGTCATTTATGGTCCATAAAAATGCCTGAAATGTTTGTTCTATATCTGTGAAATATGTCATTGGTACTTTAATAGGAATTATGTTGAATCTATAAATTGCTTTGTGTAGTATGGTCATTTTGATGATGTTAATTCTTCCAATCCATGAGCATGATACATGCTTCCATTTATTTGTGTTTTCTTTAATTTCTTTCTTCAGTGTTGTATAGTTTTCTGAGTACAAGTCTTTTATGTCCTTGGTTAGATTTATTCTAAGTACTTTATTTTTCTTGTTGCTATATCAAATGGAATTTTTTCCCTGATTTCTGTTTCTGATATTTCATTGTTGGTGTATAAAACTGCCTTTGATTTCTGAATATTGAATTTGTATCCCACTGCTTTGTCAAATTCAGTTATTAGGTTGAGCAGTTTTTTTGTATTTCTATAGGATTTTCTATGTACACTATCATGTCAACTGCCAACAATGATAATTTTGCCTCCTCCTTTCCGATTTGGATGCCTTTTTTTTTCTTGTCTAATTGCTGTGGCTAGGACTTCAAATACTATGTTGAATATGAGTGGTAAAGAGGACATCCTTGTCTTGTTCCTGATCTTAGGAGGAAAGCTTCTAGTTTTTGCCCATTGAGTATGATGTTCGCTGTAGGTCTCTGACATATGGCCTTTATTATGTTGAAGAATGCCCCCTCTATTCCCACTTTGCTAGGTGTTTTTATTATAAATGGGTGCTGTACCGTATCAAATGTTTTTCCACATGTAGCTATGATCATATGATTTTTGTCTTTTATTTTCTTTATGTGATGTAATACATTTATTGATTTATGAATATTGTACTATCCTTACATTCCTGGGATGAATCCCACTTGATCATGGTGTATGATCTCTTTAATGTATTGCTGGACGTGGTTTGCCAATATTTTATTGAGGATTTTAGCATCTATGTTCATCGGCAATACTAGCCTGAAGTTTTGTTTCTTTGTTATGTCTTTATCTGGTTTTGAGATTAGGATGATATTGGCCTCATAAAAAGAGTTAAGGAGTCTTCTCCCTTCTTGGATTTTTTAGAATACTTAGAAATATAGGGGATAGCTCTCCCTTAAATGTTTTGTAAAATTCTGTGAAACAGTTCAGTCCAAGACTTATGTGTGAGAAGGGTTTTTTGATTAATGCTTCAATATCACCAAGCTCTTACTTTATTGTTTAGGCTTCTGCTTTTTCTTGGTTCAGTTTTGGAGGATTATATGTTTCTACAAATTCATCCATTTCACCCAGGTTTTCAATTTTTTTGGCATATAATTGTTTGTAGTGATTCCTTACAATCTCTTCTATTTCTGTTTTATCATTTGTAGTTTCTCCTTTCATTTTTGATTTTCTTTATTTGGGTCCTCTCTCTCTTTTTTTTTTTTGATGAATCTAGTTAAAAGCTTTTTCATTTTGGTTATCTTTTCAACGAAGCAGCTCCTGGATTTATTGATCCTTAAAATTGTTCTTTTAGTCTCTATGTCATTTAATTCTGCTCTGATCTCGGTTACTTCCTTCCTTCTACTCACTTTGGGCTTTGTTTGTTGATGTTCCTCCAGTTCTTGTAGATGTAGAGTTAGGTTGTTTATCTGAAATGTTTCTAGCTTTTTTAGATAGGCCTGTATCACTATGAACTTTCCTCTCAGGACTGCCGTTGCTGTATCCCATAAGTCTTGGATTGTTGTGTGTTCATTTTCATTTCTTTCCAAACACTTTTTGATTTCTTCCTTGATCTCATTCTAAATCCATTCATTATTTAACATCATGCTACTCAATCTCCATGATTTTGAGTGTTTGGGTTTTTTTTTCTTTGGGGTAGGTTTCCAGTTTCAGCCCCTTGTGGTCAGAGAAAATGCTTGGTATGATTTCAATTTTCTTGAATTTGTCGAGGCTTGTTTTGTTCCCTATCATGTGGTCTATCTTTGAAAATATTCCATGTGCATTTGAAAAGAATGTGTATTTAGCTTCTTTGGGATGAAAGGCTCTCTATATATCAGTTAAGTCCATTTGATCTAAGGCAATGCTACAAAATCTTTGTTGATATTTTGTTGGGAAGGTCTATCCATTTTTGACAGTGGCATGTTAAAATATTCTAGTATAAGTGTGTCTCTGACTTTATCTTTCTTGAAGTTCTGTAAGATTTTTAAATATATTTTGGTGCTCCTATATTGGGTGTATATATGTTTATAATGTTTATGTCTTTGTGATGGATACTTCCCTTGAGTATTATAAAGTGTCCTTATGGGTCTCTTTTTATGGCCTTTGTTTTGAACTCTATTGTGTCAGATACAAGTATTGCTATCCCTGCTTTTTTACTTGTCTGTTTGCTTGGAATAAGCAACCCTTCCAATGCTTCACTTTCAGTCTGTATAAGTCCTTTGTTTTGAGGTATGCCTCTTGTAGGGACCATATGTGCAGGTCTTGTTTTCCTGTTTATTCAGCTACCCTATATCTTTTGATTGGAGCATATAATCCAGTTATATCTATGGTTATTATTGACAGGTACTTATTCATTGTCACTTTACTCTCTTTGTACCTTTGTTCTTTTTGTCTACTGCTTTTTTTCCTCTTCTTAAACCAGTCCCTTTAGCATATCTTACAATGCCGGTTTGATGGAGGTGTATTTTTTAGCCGTCTTTTGTCCAGGAAGATCCTTATTTCACTTTCCATGTTAACTGAGACCCTTGCTAGATAGATGGTGTTGGTTGCAGGCCTTTGCTTTTCATTCCTTGGAATATTTCTTGCATTCCCTCTGGATGTAATATTTCTGTTGAGAAGTTAACTGCTAGCCTTATTGGGGCTTCCTTGTATGTTACTTACTACTTCTCCCTTGGTGCATTCAAAATTCTTTGTCTTTAAAATTTTCCATTTTAATTATAATGTGTCTTGCTGTGGGCCTCTTTTGGTTCCTCTTGATTGGGGCCCTCTCTGCTTCCTAGACTTGTGTGGCTTTTTCTCTCATCAAATTGGGGTAGTTTTCCATCATTACTTTTTCAAACAGGTTTTCTACCCCTTGCTCCTCTTCTTCTCCTTCTGGTATCCCTATTATATAGATATTATTCCATTTCATGTTGTATTGCATTTCCTTTAACCCCTCTTCATTCTTTTGGAGTATTTTTTCCTTTTCTAGCTCTTTTTGGGTGTTCATTTCTACCTTGTTCTCCAGCTCACTGATTTGACCCTCTATTTCATTTAGACTGCTTTTGATTCCTCACACTGGATTCTTTAATTCAGAAATTGTATTCTTCATTTCCTTTTGGCCATGGTTGATTATTTCTATGTCTTTTTTATGCTGATATAGTTTACAATAAGTTTCTGGTAGTTTCCCTGAAGTTTTTGGTAATTTTCACTGAGTTCATTGAGTTTCCTTATAACCATTGTTTTCAACTCAATATCAAATAGTTTACTTGCCTCTATTTAATTTAGTGTTCTTTCTGAGGCTTCCTCTTTTTCTTTTGATTTGGTGTTGTTACTTGGTGTTCCCATTATTTGTGGGACTCTTCTTGTATGACTCTGCTTCTTAAATCTATCTATTTTGACTTTCTGACTTTGTGATATGAACTTGTATGGTATGGGGCCTGAGAAATTCAGTAGTGTAGTCTGTCTCCTTGATCACCTGAACTTGATGCTATTGGGATGCCCTTTGTGCTTTTTATGCTGGTTCTCTGGATATAATTGGGATTTGATGGCTGTTGGGGTTTCTTTGGTGCAGTCTTCCTTCTAGCTGGTTGACTGAGGGTCACTCCACCCACCACATTTTATTTACTGTGTGCAGGTGCTGCCTCAACAAAACCACAGAGCTCAGGAAATAAACCCACACCCACAAATATAACTCTCCCCCACCAAAATCCCACTATCAACAGCAAGTGAACAAATATTAATAAGTGTTTAATGAGATTAACACTATTATAAAAAAGGAGGGGGTATATGAGATGTCCTACTGAAAGAAAAAATGATTTTGAAAGTGAAGAGGGAGGAGCACTAATAAAAGTTGGGTGTTGGAGCAATGGAAAGAGAGAAGATAAAATTTACATCATGAATAAGAAAGGGAATGAAGAATGTGTAATGGAGTGTGAGAAATCAGGCATATAATATTAAATAGAAATTAAAATAATATAAAATAAAATAATGTGAGAGAGGAAGGAAAATAGTAAATAATTAATAAAATACAGGAGCCAAATTTGAAAGATCCACTGCTGATGATCAACAACAAATGCGCTAAATTAACATAGGTGGTATGGGAATAAGAGGGAAAAAATAAACAAAGAAAAGTCTACGAGGTGTTTAGAGGAATGGGAAGTGATTTTAAGATGATAGAGGGAGAAAGAATTCTAAGAGTGGGGAACAAAAACCAGGCTAAGAGAGGGAAAAATTAAAATTTGGGAGTTAAGGGAGTAGAAAAAAAAGAACAAAAAGGATAATGAAGAAAAATAAAAGGGCAAGAGGAAAGAGAAATAGAAGAAGGGCAAAAAAGAAGAAAAAACAGTCCAAGAAAGAAAAAATAGAATTTGAGACAAAGAAAGAGTAGGAGAGGGGACCAGTATAATTTTATATTTAAAATACAGAATTAGTGAAGTCTAGAGATGAAATTGAGAAAACAACACAATAACAACTACCCTACCCATAACCAACTAGCAAAGATTGTTAAAGATGGAGAGAGACCACAGGTATTTTAAGAACAGGAAAAAAGGATGTGAAATGACCCTTGACAAGAAAATTGGTTTTGTGTGTCTGGACAGGGGAGAAATAGTAAGAGTGTGGAATGGAAACAAGTTACAGCAAGAGAGAAAACAAAATTTGAAATGAAAATAATTTGAGGAGAGAAGAAGGTAAAATGGGCTAAGTAGAGGGAGGGACAAAATATGTGAATTGAAACACACTCCAGTACAAAATCTAGTGACTTAATATATACAAACCTCCTGGATAAGAAATGAATGTTAAAAAGCTATGCAAGAAAGAAAATATCACAAATCATGAAGAAGACCACAGAGGTTTCATCTCCCTTTTCTCTTGTATTTACCACTATTTTTTTCTTTCTGGTCTTTGGTGATGTCAGATGTTGACCCCATGTGACCTTCGGCAGCCTGTTTGGTACTTTCAGGGATATGCTGTCCCTGGTTGTCTCCTTCAATTATTAACCTGGTCACTCCACATTCAGCAGTTAGGCTTAAGCACCACAGGGCCAGGGTATATATCCTCCTGTAGTTGGGCTATTATTTCCCTTCAGGCTACTGCCTTGGAGGGGAGTGGTCTGCTTGAGCAGGATGGTTGCTGCCATATGGAGGATTACTCAGCACCAGGATCCCAGCATCTACTCTCTTAGCTCTTTTCCTCAAGCTTCAGTTCTTGTTCTCTCCTCAAGTGTCACCAGCCCACTCTGCTCCCACCTTTACCAGAGCCCAGAGTGAGTGACAGGAAATTAAAATTTGTGTATTGGAATTTTAAATGGCTCTTGCATCTCCAGCCATTTGTCTCTGCAGCCCAACCGATTTTTGCTGCTGCTTGTGATCTGTGTGCTTTTTAGGATCTGGTGATCCCAGCTTAGGGTTTAGACCCCATTCTTCTCTGGGGAATCCAACCCGCCACTTAATTATCCCTTTGGTGCTGCCACCTGTGGGCACCCGGCCAGCCTTCTCAAGAATCTACTGCACTCCTTACCAGACAGGTTGTGCCAAAGCTGGAGGGTTTTTTTTTTTTGCATTTTAATGAATATTTATCGAATTAATAAAAGTAAAAATTACATATGGTGTTTATTCTCAGTTTTTAAAAATATATTTTATTGATTATGCTTTACAGTTGTCCCATTTCCCCCTTCACTCCCCTCCATTCTGAATACCCACATTCCCCCCTTTTGGTTCATATCCATGTGTCATAATTATAAGTTCTTTAGTGTCTATATTTCCTATATTTTTCTTACCCTCCCCCTGTTTATTTTCTACCTACCATCTATGCTACTTATTCTCTGTACCTTCTCCCCGCCCTCCTCCTCCCACTCCCCTGTTGATAACCCTCCATGTGATCAGCATTTCTGTGGTTCTGTTCCTGTTCTAGGTTGCTTAGTTTGCTTTTGTTTTTGCTTTAGGTGTGGTTGTACAAAGCTGGTTCTTATGTCTTATGTATATATTCTTAGTAACAGGAGTATAGCAAAACAGACACAGTTCCTACCCTATGAGCAGAGTGAGCCAATAAGTTGTTCTCTTAAAATATGCTGAATTCAGTCATGCTGGCAGAATCCAGGTGTGTGAGAAGAATTTATCTTTTAAAGATGAGCTTATATTCATCTATCAAAAGAAAATAATACAATTATTATTTCAAAATTGTTTTCAAGGTAAAATGAGATAGTCGGACATACAGAACAGTGTCTCACTCAAAAAGACATTATTTTCACTCCTGTGGTCTTTAAAACTCACTTTTTATCTTCAAATGTGGAAGTAGTAAAGGTCCCCTAAGGAAATTTTCACTCCAGCCTATGTAGTAACCTAATGAGGAAGATCTCTAAAGTATTGCAAAATCATCCCCTCCCATACCAGAGAAACAGAGTCTTAAGTAAGACAACCTCTGAAAAGAAAACACAAATAAAATCCTATAAGCCGTGTTGGGCAGCTTTGTCACAAGTTTTGTCTTTACCCCATCAGTTAGAGTGACATGTCAGTAGCCACTTTATTCAGATTGGCATAATATTTGCTCTAGTTTATAGGTACCAACTTTAATCAATCTTTCTTTATTAATTAACTGGTCATAAAAGAGTGCTTTTATACCTTTCTCTCAATTCTTAAAGCCCTCTTGCTCAGAGTGACCGGAAGTGGGAGACAAAGAAAACTTGTTGACCAGTTGTTGTCCATGTTCTTTGAAAGAAAACATATCCACAAGGAAGTCTCAGCCATCTTCCTAGTCCCCCTACTTAGCTTCCGCTTTGTCTCTGTGTATGTTTCTTGGAGGCCTAGCTGCCTTCTTCAGTTACACATTCAGCAGTGGCTTTCTCACATCTCTTGGCCCACTGAATATTCCAATCTTGTGTTTCCACATCCTATTCTCTAACCTTGCCCCTTCACCATTAAGAGGTAGAATCTAGTTCTCCTTCCTGTGAATATTGACTAAAATGTGACTCAGATGGAACCAATACAATGTAGCAGAGCGGTGCTATGTAATTTCTAAGGCTAAATCATAAAAGATGATGAAGCCTCCATTTTCTGAGCTAGAACACTCACTTTTAGAGCCCTGAGTCATTGTGTAAAATGTCCAACTACACTAAGACCTACATAATGGAAAAGCCATGTATATGGACTACAGTTTAACAACCCAGATGAGTTCTAAGCTGAAAATAAAAAATAACTACCAGTCTTGTGAGTGAGTTATTTTGCATGTCCAGCCTGTCAACCTTTCACAGTTTTGTAACACTGGCCAGTATTTCAGTGCACCTATATGACAGAACCTAAGTAATTTGAGCACTTTCCAAATTTATGCCCTAAAAAGTTGTGAGCAAAATAAAGACATGGCTTTAAGTTACTTTGTTTTAGGGTAATTTTTTATGCAGTAATAGTAACTAGAATAATGCTGGATGGGCCATAGTAAGCAGATTTTCTTAGCCCATCTGTTTATCTAAATTATCTCTATTTTTCCTCTGCTCCAGGAAAAACTAAACTTAAATAGATTTTTTTTTATTTGAAGCTTTCATCAATTTTTTATGCCTGAAATTACAAATTTGTATTTGAACTAACATTAAAGGTATGAAACATGTATGGTCATGGTGAAGTTTGTGTCCATGTAAATTAGGCAAGCTGATAAAAAATATTACTATCCGTTTTTTTATAGAAAATCTGTTTTCCTTTATTGGAAAGACTACCTGGCTTTCTCACTTCAGAATGAGTTGGGTTATAGCTCTTGAAGTTTGGATAAAGTGGTTTGAAGACAAATATTCCTGGGCATTGTTATTCACCTATATAGAGTGTTACCAAAGAGGGGCTACTGGGATAAGAAAGGAGGAAATGAAGCTTTTGGTCTCTTTATGACTGTCAGTCAGGGAAAAGGATCTGTGAGCTCTCTTCAAACCTAAGCGTAGACTGCTGTCTGGCAGCTGGGAGGCATTAAAAAAAAAGACACAAGGAATGAAATATTTTGCATTCTTGATGTTTATCTGACTAATTAAGTCACCATCCCATCTTAACTCTAAGGACTGAAGTAAAGAGACTAGGATTTTGAGGTAGAAAATAAAAATTGTGTCTTACTGCTCCTTTTAATATTAAGTACTCAATGGAGCCAGTGAAAATTTGGCCTATGAATGGATCAAACCCAGATTACATTTTTAATTAGCCCACAGGGAAAAAATAATTCTATAAAAACAAACAGATATAGGCCAGAGTAAGTGGATTTATGTTTTAAATTCAAGGTATTTGAAAAACATTTCTTGGTAGGAAAGCTTAATACTACTGACACTTCCTAATTATAGGGAAGTGCAACAATATCATTCAGGAAAGCAACCAGAAAGCTAGGATTTATTATATGTCATTAATATCCTCCCTTAAATCCAATTGAAATATGTATAAAATCTTCTGAAGCTAACAAAAACTTATTGAATCTAAAAGGATTATTATCTAAATATCTCTCCTGAATAATGTTTAAATATGATTTTTCCCAATACTATTTATGTTGCTGATGAGTGGTTTTCAGGTAACGTCTTCATCTGAGAAGTTCTTGAATCACAGTCATATAAGGACATTATCAACTAGACAGCTAGAGCTCTATTTAAACTATATAAAATTTTATAAACTCTATATATTAACTTCAAGAATATTTTGGAAGATATAAAACAAGGATTAAATCTATATAGTGGCAAGCCAATTTCACTATTAAGTGACAAGTCAATTTGACCAAAAATAATTTTGAGATATTATTTTTCATTTCTTTAAGTGATTCACTTGTCTTCCCCTGTCCAAACAAGCACAGAGAGTCTATTGTTCATTACTTTGGGAAAACAATGTGATGAAGTTACAAAGGGGGAATGCGTTAGGGCCAAAGTCTTGTTTGGGTTTGCAGTAGCACTAGTCCCTATTTAGCAGAGTGATGTCAGTACATAGCATAATATATGGAAGAAACATGATGGGAGAGAGTGGTCTCCCACCAAACACCTCATGGACATAAGGTAAGTTAGAGGCTGAAGAAGAATGAAAAGAATATAATGAGCTCATAGGAGTTAGTGGATCTCAGAAGGAAAAATAGTAACTGAAAGAGCCCAGTTCTACTCCTTGGCAGCACCTCCCCATTCCAATATTGTCCTCATCACTTGTTTCTGACTGAAAGGTCTTCCTCTTTAATGTATAATGGCCTCTATTTGAAATTAACAGGTTTTTAGCTTTTTTGTTACCTGTAGAAAGTTGAAGGCCTAGAGGTATTTCTATAATTTGAATAATTATAATTCCTCAGAGTTCAAAATATGAGTGATTTTCCTATTTTAACTATGTTAACAATTTCATGGGTTTCCTGGGTCTAACTTGAAATCATTACATTTAATCACATCATAGACTTCTCTCTTCTTTGGTATATCAGAATATTGTGAACAGTTCTGTAACAAGGTTTGGATGGTCTTTGGTACACCTGAGAGAACCACCTTATCTATAATATCTAAGATCTTAATATAGGGTCTTATAATTTATATGATCTTTACACTGAGATTTTTTTTTCATCTGGAGATTATTTTGCTGCCTGAGAAATTGGAAATCAGAAACAGTTTTATTTTCAAATCCAGCAAGATTTCCTCACGTCCTTTAAATTCTTGCAAACAGATTAGTTCACTTTTTAGCTTACCTTTCTCTTCCCATAACTTATCTTCAGCAGCTAAAATAAGCTAATTTACTATTTTAACATTTTGATTTACCACAAGCAAATCCCTAGTTCTATTAAATATATTTTCTATCAAGTATATTTTCTATCTTGTAATTACCCAAAATGATAGTTTTGACAATTTTTAAGCTGCTATATAAAACATATCACCTGTGCCCTGGTGGTGCGCGGTTAGGAGTTAGGGGGGAATAATGATGTTTTCTCTCCTCCCCTGCTTTTAATTCTTATTTTAATTTGCTATAGCCCTCTCTCATTGTTTTTTCCCCAATCTCTACTAATGATTTATTCACAATTGCTCCAGCTTTTCCTCCCTGGCTTCATGTCATTTTCCTTAGCCTCCTCCTATCACCCAGCCTCAAAAGTAATGCTAATTGTTTTAGTAATGCTATGTTTGTATTACATTAGCCACTTATTTCTAGGCACTGATTTCTGTTAAAGTTAGTTTTTGTTGAATAGTAGACTACCCTGAAACTTAGTGGCTTAAAACAACAAATACGCTTTCCGCCCCCATGATTTTCTTAGGTAGTTGGGACTATACAGACAAAGTTGGTCACACTCAAATATCTGATGACTGGCTCAACATTTCTAGTATGATACATGTCGTGACCCCAATCATTCAGTAAAATATCTCAGACTCAATCACATGGTGAGTAATAATGGTTACCAAAAAAAAGAAAGTTACAATGCATAATTACTTTTTAAATCTCTTAATGTATTAACATCTCTTAATGTATTATTAGCCAAATAAATGGCCAAGCCCAGATTCAAGCATGTAAAAATATATTTCATCTCTGGGTGAAAAATATTTCAAAGTGACAAAAAATTGTAAATAGAGAAATAGAAAAGTTTATGGCCATTTTTGCCACCTAGCACACAAGCATATTATAAACTAAGAATAATTAAAATAATGTTGTTTTTGAAATGACAAAATTTAAATGGTAAAAAAAACAAAATAAAGAATTACATTCAATTTTTAAAAATAGATCACTTTACTTTAGTTACAAGTAATGAGGAATTAACTGGATTTGCATCAATACAGCCATCCAGAACATCTAGAAAATCTTTAAAAAATATTTGAGAATCTGCTTGATGAAATGAGACAATTACCAAGAAAATTACATTTTGTTATTTCAACAATACAAAGTAGGAAATAATATGGGAAAAGCAAGAACATGTCATGTAAATACTTACAATCATCTTCCCAAATTTTCATATACAATGACTGATTCTATATACTCCTTGGAATCCAAAAAATATAATCAAAACTAAGAAATTAAAGATATTCAAAATATTATGAGTGATATTAAAGTATATTATTATAATCAGGGTTAACATAATCTAGAAATTAAAGAGCAAGATGGAAAATATTGAAATATAATTTGTAATATTAGATAACATCAAATAAAAATCAGAAGCAAAGTATATGAATTAAAATTATGAACTCAAGAAATAGAATTGTTGGGAGATCTGGACAGGTACATGCAAAAAAAATGATACTAAACCACCAGCATATACCAAACACCAAAATAAATTCAAGATGGATAAAAGATTTAAATATAAGTCATGACACCATAAGGGTCCTAAAGGAAAACATTAGCAATAATATTTCAGATATCCCATGCAGCAATGTTTTTGCCAATATATCTCCTAGGGCAAGGGAGATAAAGGAAAAAATAAACAAATAGGACTACATCAAACTAAAAAGCTGTATAGCTAAAGAAAATATTATCAAAATGAGAAGGGATCTAATTGTATGGGAGGACATTTTTGCCAATGATACCTTGGATGGGAGTTTTATATCCAAAATACACAAAGAACTCTAATCCATTGTTGGTGGGATTGCAGACGGTACAACCATTATGGAAAACAGGATGGAATTTTCTCAGAAAAATAAAAATCAACCTGCTTTTTGATCCAGCAATTCCACTGCTAGGATTATATCCTAAGAACCCCAAAACATCAATTTCAAAGAACCTATGCACCACAATGTTCATAGCAGCACAATTTACAATAGCCAAGAGCTAGAAGCAACCTAGGTGCCCATCAGTAAATGAATGGATCAAAAAAGTGTGGTACATATACACAATGGAATTCTATGCAGCAGAGAGAAAGAAGGAGCTACTACCCTTTGCAACAACATGGATGGAACTGGAAAGCATTATGCTGAGTGAAATAGGCCAGGTGTTGAAAGACAAATACCATATGATCTTACCTTTAACAGGAAGCTAAACAACAAAACAAACAAGCTAGCAGAATAAAAACCAAGACACTGAAATAGATAACAAGGGGACAGTAACCAGAGGGGAGAGGGAAGGGAATTTAAGGGGGAAAAGGGGAGGGATTTGGAGGAACAAGTATGAAGGACACAGGGACAAGGACTGGGGGGAGGGAGGAAATGGGAGGGAGGTGGGGAGCACGGGGCGGGGGGGTGCTGGGATGGGAGAAATAGACAAAAAACTGTACTTGAAAAATAACTAAATAAAAAAAGAGCTCTGTGAAAAATTTGAATTACCTGAATTCATTGAAAAAAAAAGAATTTATTATTGTTCAATTGGACATGGACAACAGTATGTGGGTTGACTGTGGAAGTGGGGTGGTGGGATAAGTGAAGGAAGGCAAAGAGGAAAAATTGGAATGATTGTAATAAAAAAAACAAAAATCTTAAAATAAAAACATAATTATTTGTAGTTCTGGCCAAGATGGAGGCATAGGTAGAGATGCTTTGCTTCCTCATACAACAGAAAGGAGGATAACAACCAATGTGAAATCAATAAACAACCAAAAGCACCACAAAAATCAAACTGCATTGAACTCCAACAACAAAGAAATTAAAGAAAAAATCAACCAGAACAACCAGACCAGTAAGGCAGCAGACCCAGCCAGTCAACTCAGAAAAACTGTGGTGATGCTGGCCTTGGGGGCTGGCTGCCAAGGTTGGCAGGCTGTGCAGGAGGGGCTGACTTAAGGGGACTCAGAGGTGGCTGTGGGCTAGGCAGGCAGTTGTGGCAGTAGGAGGAGCTCCCAGTTTCACATGAGAGAGTCCCTTGAAGAGTGTGTTAGAGATGAGCTCTGTTCCCTCTCTGGCCCCTCCACCACAGGCAGTGCTTCAATCATTATTGGGCCCTTGTGAGATCCATTAATTATTCATTAATTTAATTTTATTTTTTAATTTAACTTATCCATTTATTTTTTTGGTAAATGGGTGATGTCAAATGGCTGTGTGTTTAAATTACACTGACTATGTTTAAAAGAGTGAAATAATAGTTTTTGTTTTAAAATATCAATATTTACAGGACAGTAGAAAGTACATACTTTGACAATTCTAAACTCCCATGAAAAATTTTAGATGTCAACTTAAAAGTGTGAGGGGATATGGCTTTTGGTTTTCCAGAAGACTTTTATAAAGCCCTCTCTTTAACAATCCCGTCGTCCGGGTGAGGCTGTGGACAGCCCCTAGTAGAATCACCTGGGGAGCATTGCTGCTTTCTAGGGAAGATGAAGATTCCTGAGCTCCACCCAGACTGAGTCTTTTAGGTTTAGGCTGGACCCAAATCCATCAGTTCTCGACATGCACCACAGATTGTTCAACATGTAATTTAAGAACCACTACTTTTAAAAAAAAGCTAGTATTTCACAGTATTTCAGCCATGGCTAAAGAAGGAAACACCTGACCCACACTTTTGGATTGAGAGTCAAACTGAAACAAGCTAAGAATCAGAGCTCACCAAGAAGCAGCACCCATGGGGAAGCCAGAACAAGGTGGCAGGAACTCTGGGGTGTGGGGCACAGGACAGACAGGGATGGAGGAGGGAGGCTACGATCCTGCTTGCCCCCGCCTTGCATTTGGGAGAAACAATGAGGCCTAGCCCTTCCCCTTCTGTTGAGTGTGAGAACATCAGTGAACTAACTCACTTGAGGAGGGAGCAACTGCCACACAAAAGTCAGAGCAGATGCTAATGGGAAGCGGGTACACTGTGGGGATGGGTGAGGCGTCTGTTCCCTTTGGTCTTATGTTGGCCTCGAGCACAGTCTCAGGGTATGCATCCTCTGGGCACTTGATAAGCTGAGCGTGACAGCAGCTGCTCTTTCTTCCTAGGGTCACAGAAGAACTGCAGTATCCAGGGCAGCCGCTTCACCTCTACCAGAGTCACCTCATCAGCCTCATAATCCTCATTGTAGACGCTGAAGGAGCTCCAGGCTACCCCCAACACCATGCCCTTGGGGAGGAGCAGAGTACAATAGCTGGCACACTTGGTGCCCTCAGTGTGCAGTTTGGGGTCTAGTGCCTTTTTACTTTCTATAGTGATGAAGTCTGCTTTGCTGACGTTGTCGGATTCAGTGCAGATGTTCATAGTCTTCTGTGCTAGTCAGGTTGAGCTGGCTGTTCTGTGTCATGATGGACAGTTCAATTGTGAACAGCTGCACATCTCTTCAGACCCCGGGGCTCACCTCTTAGGAAAGGATGTCCTGAGGTCTTGTCAGCGACACTGGGAGGCCTTGCTTTAGGTTCTGTGTACAAGAGGGAGGCTTGATGAGTATGAGGCCACTCCTACAGAGTGCTGAAAAAGTGAGCTGCTTTGGTTTTTAAAGGCTCGAGATAACAGTACTTGCTAATTTTGACACCAGGATCTCAGAAGGATCCCTACCAAAGGCCAGTCATTGAGAACACAGGCTGTTCTTTTTCACCATTATCTGCAAGACATCAAGTGGAATTGTCTCTCCTTTCACAATGGCAAGTGTAGCATCACTAATATGTTGGACTTTGTTTCAACTTTTGGCAAAGAGGGTCTGACTCAAATTGCTTGTCTGTCCCAGTGGAATGAAGCCTTTGGGGATCTTACTGAAGGGAGCCTCATCTGCTCTTTGAAGAACTCCAGTAATAACCTCCTGCAATGTCCGTCTCCTCCATCCACAATGATCTCGTCTGTGTTCTCCATCTGCTCCAGCAGTTTCTTGGCCTGGCCCTCATAATCTATCTTGATGAGCAGACAGATTCCAGGCCAGACAAATGTAAGATCAGGGCAGAATCTTTTTCACAAAGAGTCCTTGTTTTGTCTTTGCAAGCTGCGGGGTTGAGGGAGATGATTGCCTTCTCCATTTGTGCATTGAAAGGAATTAATTGATTGCCAAACACCTGAGCTTCTTTACAGGAGGTTATCACTGTGTTTTCCACACAGCCAATGGCTTTCCCTATGTCAGCAGACAAACTCCAGCTGTGGTTTTCTTCCAATAATTTCAAAGTGTTTTAAAGAACAGTCATTTTCTATTCTGGGCTGTACCTGAGTTCACTTGGACAGGTGCACAGGCTGTCTCCTGGATGTTCTGTTGCTCTTCAAGGATGCCAGGGATGGGGCTGGAGGCCAAGGAATGTGAGGTGGGTGGGGATGCCAGCTACAAGAAACCTCTCTGAGTGCTCAGAAGGGACTGAGGCATGACACTGGCCATAGGGTCAGCCACAAAGGATAAAACCAACCCCTCTTTCTGGTATCCTGCTGGGAACACTGGTTTACTTGGCAACATTTTTCAGATCAGGGCCATTTTATTCATTAATTTAAAATTACTGTGGAAGTAGGGGTGAGTGGTGTGGAGGAGAGCAATGGGGGGAAAATTGGGACATCTGCTTAGCTTTTTAACATCTTACATACCTGTTTGGTCTCTCAGCCTCTTAAGAATTTGTAACTTCCTCAAAAGAAAACTTCATACAGAATGGTGAGCTTATTTTTTCTATGATACCCTTCTCTTGAGAATTTTGATCCCACAAATTCACCCATTCCCAGAAGTTCAAGATGTGGGTCAAATTAATAACTTATATCAACGTAATGTGTCAGTCTAAAGAAAAGTGAATGTTAAATACTTCCATGGAAATAATTTAGTATGAGAACTAGTTAACAAAGTCATTGGAAGCATCACAAGACCAAATAGGGGCTGAGAAGGCAATACAGAGATTTGGAACAACAAAAAGGCTGTTTTTGTTCCTAGGACAAAAGGACGATATGAGGAGGTGTTTAAAGAGGCTAGGAGACTAGTGCCTCAGATAGACACCAGAATCAGACTAATGCTAGTACGGATCACATAGCAGACATGGCCAGTACCAAGAAAAGAGGAAGAAATGTGATCTCCCCTCCCCTTTTGTCACTTATTTTCTAATGTCTTTTAGATAAACCTAATGGTAGCTGAAAAAAAGAGATTGAGAAATGTAGTATCGGTCTTTTTGTGCACACCAGAGAACAGACACGAAATGCACCGTAATGTAAAAGACAAGTCACTGGAAAAGTCCCTTCGGAGCCATGTGCAGGGAAACTGATAGAACTCATAAGACTCCCAGGTCCCATTATCTTCGCTCACTGATTGAAAATATTCTTTGATTAGATAAAAGATGAAGTTAAAGAAAGTAATGACTTTGTCAATTCAAAGATTTTTTCTAAACAAATATCAAGCAACTCTAGAAGAAAAAAATAATTTCAGCAGTAGCCAGTTTAGTGGGTCTTAACCAAGATATTTTAAAATAGAATAGAATGGGATAAAATAGAATATATCACAACATATAGGAGTTTCAGAGAAACTATTTGTTCAAAAAGTTTTAAAATTCAGCCATCTAGGTGAGTTATTTAAAGTTGGTTTCATTTCACTGAAGAGGAAGCAGACAAGGATAATTTCATTTAAGAATAGCAAGTTGAGACCTTTTAAGAGCAAAGAAAGAGGAAAGAAGATTAAATGCTCTTGGAAAAAAATCCTAAAGTGGCAAGTGAAATGCAAATTTTAAATATTCCCCAGCTAGTCAATAAATCCTTACAAATAGGTGGATTGTTCATCAGAATTGAAACAAGCCCTTGAACTTTGATTTTCATTAGTCTGGGTACATGCTGTTTCAAGACTCTTTAAATTTAGACCATCACCTCTGTTTTGAAACATCTGACAGAAGAAACAAATTACCTCCTCACAGACTCATCTTCTTTTCCTTCATTTTTTTCAGATGTTCAAAGCGAAGATAATAATGACCCCCTCACTGGGCTTTCAGCAAGTGGTTTTTTTTTTTGGCTGGGCTAAGTGTCTCTAGTCGAAAGAAGCGCTTAATTTCTGAAAGGCAATTTCAGTTGTTTTAATTAGGCAGTTCTGTGACAAAGGGGCTAGGTATTTAATTTGAGTGGATCTGGCTGTGTTTCTTCTATTAGCTGAGGTAGTTAGGAATGGTTTCAGGGGAACTAGTGACATGGCAGGTGGGAGATAGGTGGGCATGGAAGGAAGAGTGCTCTGCTTTCAGTCAAAATTGTGATCACTTGTATTATAAGAGAGTTTAGTTTGATATTTTACTGCTAATGAAAGGTTTATCAGTTAGGGTCATTTTGGTTTCAAGAAAGGAAAAAAAGGTCACATCATATTCGTGAACAGGCTGTAATTAACCTTCAGTTCTGAAGAGCTTAGAGGTAGGGCTGCTGTCAAACACGGTTTGATTGGAAAGTTTGACAGATCCACCAGGATCTAGTTTCTTCCACTCTGCTTATTCACTTGGATTTGCTCCACATAGAATTTATGCTCAGATGGGCTAGAGAGCCTCCTAGTCACAAAGAGCCTTAAGGCCACTTTGGAGCTCACATTCTTTCTTGGTATCACTAGTACAGAAATAAGGACAAAAGTCACTTTCCAGTGACTCCTTGCAAAACCTTTTCAATCTCATTGACTTTTATCGGCCAGTATAATCTTGAATCAGTCACTAAAGCCTGGTGACTAGCTTTGACTTGGGTCACATCCTCTGCAGAAGTCTGCTATACAAACACATGGTGGTGAATGGAGGTGGGAAAGTCCTTCAGAGGGAAATTAAGATATTTAAAAAAGAGAAGAAAGATGGAAGGTAGTTAAACACACACATGACAAAAACAAATGTGCTTTTTATATGGTGGGCAGGTCCACTTAGCCATGACATAATGTCTCCCCAATGTGAAATAGTTTTTGTTGTTATTTTTGTTTGTCTTACCAGTTCTTTTTTCTTGTTAATACTTTGAATGGATTATATAGTTTTGAGAAAAGTGTGGAGAATGTTCTTAGGAGTGATCTTTTGCTTTGAAGAGAAGGGAATTACTAGATATCACAGGCTACCATGACTTGTTTTTTTTTATAAAAGGTAATTTACTCTATTTAAGACATACAAATATACAGTAGAGCAATACATTGAATATTTGTGCATCCATACCTCTGATAAGGAATAAAAACATTGTCAGCAGAAATAAAACATGTCCAAAATACATCTTTGGACCTCTCCCCAGTTATTTTCTTTCCTTTCCCAGAAAAACACTATCCTGAATTTAGTAACCTTATTCATGTATTCATATTTTAACTAAAACTTTAATGAATCTCCAAGCAGTATGTTTAAATATAAAAATATATTTATTATGTAAAATATATATGTAGTTCTTACATATTTAGTTGTATGTTTATTACAACCTTTTTCTCAATTATGTTAGATATATGTGCTTTTGTAGCTCTAGTGCTTTATGTAGCTCTAGTGCTTTTACTATTGTGTTGTTTTTTACTGTATTGTACTTCAATTGTGAATATATCATAATTCAGTTATAATATATGCAAACATATGATAGACATTTGCATTCGTTCCAGATCTTGCTAACAGAGTAATGTTGCTTTGAGTGCTTTTCTACATGTTTGCAGGCATACACATTCAAGAATACTTCAGTGGCACAAATGAAGAAGTGGAATTGCCAGCTCAGGAATTTTGGAAGCTTTGACTTAATGGTCATTGTCAAATTGTGTTCTTTCTTAATCCTCACCCAAGGATATCTTTACTGATTTTAGAGAGAGAGGGAAGAAGAGAGAGAGGGAGAGAAACATGAATGTGAGAAACATCTGTCGGTTGACTTTTGTATGAGTCCTGATTGGGAATCAAACCTACAACCTTTTCTGTACGGGATGGTGCTCCAACCAACTGAGCCACCTAGCCAGGGCTCAAACTGTTTTTCAAAGGAGCTGTACCAACACACACATTCACCAGCAAAGTTTAGTATCCCTGTATCTCCACACAGCCCTGCCAACACTATATCTTCAGAATTTTAAATTTTTGCCAGCCTGATTATTGTGAAATTTGTGGTTTTAATTTGAATATCTATGATTACTATAGACATAGAGCCTGTTGTTATATCTACACTAGCTATTCAGACTTCTTCTGTGAATTTTCTACTTTTGCTGATATCCTCTCTACCCAGCCTATTTGTTTTCTTAGTGATTTGTAGAATTTTATATTATCCTGTATATTATTACTTTTGGGGGAAGTGGTTTACATGTGTTGCAAATATATTTTTATAGATTTTGAATTTTATTGTGTATGTGTGTATTTCTTAATAAATAAAAAATAATTATAAATTTATCAAAATTATCACTTTATTTTTATTATTATTTTTTGTGTGTCCTAGTTAAGAAATCCTTTCTTACATCAAATTTAGAGGGTGTTTTTCTGCATATATGCAAGGCTTTCCTCTTTGCTGGGGTCGGGAGAACCCATGATAATAATGTTTTACAGAAGAAAACTCAGAGAGAAATGGCTGGAAACACCTGATAATTTAGTTGTGTCTAATCTCTACCAAGCAAGTCCCACCCACATGAAGGAGAAATGACTTCTGGAAAGATCTTGTATCCCCTGTAGGATGCGTGTGGATATTGTATAACAGCCTGGAAAAAGTACCCTGTTCCAACTGCACAAAATGTGAACAGGACACCTGGAGAAGGAGGCCTTAAGCTCAGGTTCAAACACCCTCAGGCCTATGTCTGAAATTCTCAGGCATTTTTGTTCCATTATCCCAATACCATCATAAAATGCACATTCCATGTCCACATAGGCAGCATGGTCTTGCAGTTGAAGAACCTACATTTGAGTGGCTGATAACTACCTGACTGTGATATTCTAAGTTCGAAGCCAAAACCATGGTGCCTGCTAACCCTGATTAAGATCAGGAACTCCTTTCTCACTCACTCTGTCTCTCACCTATTCAAGCACAGATTCATTATTTCCACACTTGATTTTGTTCCCTTTCTTAAGTTGTGAGACTTGCAATATGAAGAAATAGTGATAAAAATAGAAAAGAAGGTAATGAAAGATAAATCTTTCAAGACTAAGAACTATTTCTGTCTGCTAACCAGAGAAGCATTCTCACCAGGGAATGGAGTGCTACATTATTCCTGACAGAATTTCTACAATCACTTTAAAGCTTTAAAATCCCCATTCTCTCTCCAATTCTCTCTCATCCTGCCATGACTATAACAACTTATACCTCATAATAAGCAATCAACTCTCCTGTTCTCTAAATCTTCTTACTGTACCACCAATCAGTCTGTGAATGGCCCTGGTGCCTCTGGAGATTTCCTAACACTTCAACATGTGCCCTTATATCCCCAAAGACCAGAATAGGCACTTTGCAAAAGCCCACTGAGCAGAAAGAGAACAAGGCTAGAATGTTTGGCAAGAGGTTAAGGGATGACCTAATCTGGTGCAACAGTAATAGGCTGCTTCATGCAATGGCACTTGGTATTTCAGTTTCAACAATTCAGTTTCTGTTTCTCCCATGATTATTATTTAAAAATTTTTCCCACTAAAGTGAGTAATAAATCAGTTCCATTTCATGATTCAAAGACTGACTTCATGAACTATCTTATGCCAAGCAGTTACATATGTTTTCTTCATAAACATTGGGGTAAAGAAATTACATTGGGCTATTTTGGGGTGGATCATGCCTCTCTTTTCCTTTCTTCTTTCCTCATGCTATATTTCTCTCCTTAAGTTAATGAATGCCTCCACTGAAATAAGCAACAGGGGTATTGTCACTTAAAGTTCACAGAGAGATCATGGGGTTTCTTAGACCTCGAAGAAAGTCTTGCTTGTTTTAAAGGGTGTTATCTTTTTCAAAAAAGAAAGACCTAAGAAATATTTAATAAATCCTTTACCTTTCATGCTGATTATCCAATGCATTTCACTTTAATTCTGCCTGTACTTTTTTTTGGTCTTCCTTCACATGCTTTGGAAAGGTGGATGTTTGCCTCCCTAGGAGACTCTTTGTCCAGCCCTGCAGAGCTTTGACACTAATAACCTAACATCCCACTTCTTATTAAAAGCAGCATGCATGCATTACTGGGAAGAGCTGGGTACAGGTAGAAAGGGAACATGGGCTGCCCTTCTAACCAGAGAGAAAGTCCATGTGAGTATTCATCCCGAGAAAGCATAAACATTCTCCCAAGGAGATAAACCATAAGCAGTCTTATACCTGAGAAGGAAACACTACTCACACTCATTTTCATCTCTGCCATTGGACAAAACTATGATTGTGCCCATGGATATAAATCTGAAGTCAATCAGTACAATGGAACCATACAGCGTGATGTGGGGTAGGGAAAAGGCAAGGGACTGAAGAACACTGAGCACTGAGGTGGTGTGGGTGTGACCAAAATAATTCTTGCTGTGTCTTCTATTCTTTAGCTAAGAACACCCTTAAGATGATTTTCTGTGTAAAAATGAAAGAAAGGTATTTGAGGTTTAAGACCGAACATTTGAGATCCCAGATAGAGTCTAGGTGACCAGGTCCAGTATCTGTCCTTGTGCCTGTAATGGGAGCTTCTGTGACATGTGCACTTTTCATGAGCCCATTTAACACACTAGTCACAACTTCATGAAAACAAACAAAACTCTTCTCTTTGGATGAGGTAGTTCAGTTAGATTTATGATAAATCTTACTCATTCTTTTCTGAGGTGTTTTGCTAGTGTTATTTATTGACTCCTAGAGGGCCAACCCTTTGCAAACTATAGTTTTACAACTGAGAAAGCAGAATATTTTCTGGAGCCCATGTGATCTAGTGTGGGGTCAGTGAGGTGAAGAGGGGCCCCAAGTGCTGTTTTTCCTGAAGTGGTTTCCTTTTCCTTACACCAAACTTTCTGACTTGTCACCCTTTTATCAGCCTTAGAATCTGTTGGATGATTCAACAATATTCACTCTGCCTCTGATTTTTCACATAAACAAAGAGAGCTTTGCAGGATGTCTTGTATATAAACAAATCATCCAAATCATAAGGATGCCAAAAGGAGAAGAAGAGCAAGAAATTGAAAATTTATTTGAAAAAATAATGAAAAAAAAACTTCCATAATTTGGTGAAGGAAATAGACATCCAAGTCCAGGAAGCACAGACAGTTCCAAATAAATAGGACCCAAAGAGGACCACACTAAGACACATAATAATGAAAATGGCAAAGGTTAAAAATAAAGAGAGAATCTCAAAAGCAGCAAGAGAAAGGCTGAGAGTTACCTACAAAGGAGTTCCCATAATACTGTCAGCTGATTACTCAAAAGAAACTTTGCAGGCAAGAAGGGACTGTCAAGAAGTTTTCCAAGTGATGAAAAGCAAGGACGTATAATCAAGATTATTCTATCCAGCAAAGTTATCATTTACAATGGAAGGGCAGATGAAGTGCTTCCCAGACAAGGTAAAGCAAAAGGAGTTCATCATCATAACCTTATTACATGAAATGTTAAAGAGACTTATCTAAGAAAAAGAAGATTGAGACTATGAACATCAAAATGACAATAAACTCACACTATCAACAATCAACTTTCAAAAACAAACTAAAACAGGAACAGGATTATAGATATGGGGATCATTTGGAGGGTTATCAGCAGGAAGGAGGTAGGGGGACAATGTGGGAAAATTTAAAGGGGTTAAAAAGCATAATTGGTAGGTAAAAATAGACAGGGGATGTCAAAAATAGTATAGGAAATGGAGAATCCACAGAACTTATATGCATGACCCATGGACATGAACTAAGGTGGGGAGGATTGCTGGAGGGAAGAGGTGTACTGGCTGGAGGAAGGCAAAGGGATAAAAATTGGGACAACTGTAATAGCATAATGAATAAAACATACAAATAAATAAATAAACAAATAAATGTTTAAAAGAAATCAGCTTCTTTTTTAAAATTAATTTATTTTGAAAATTATTTTTCAACTACAGTATTCTGTCTTTTACTCCCATCCCAGCCCACCCCCCGTACCCCCCACTTCCCTCCCCTTTCCACCCCCCTTAGTTGTTGTCCATGTGTCCTTTATACTAGTTCCTGTAAATACTTCCCCTTTTTACCCTGAAATTCCCTCCCCTCTCCCCTCTGGTCGCTGTCCCCCTGTTCTCGATTTCAGTGTCATTGTTTTTATTTTGCTTGCTTGTTTGTTTTGTTGTTTAGCTTCCTATTAAAGGTGAGATCATATGGTATTTGTCTTTCACCGCCTGGCTTATTTCACTCAACATAATGCTTTGCAGTTCCATCCAAGCTGTTGCAAAGGGTAGGAGCTCCTTTTTTTCTGCATAGAATTCCATTGTGTATATGTACCACACTTTTTTGATCCATTCATTTACTGATGGGCACCTAGGTTGCTTCCAGCTCTTGGCTATTGTAAATTGTGCTGCTATGAACATTGGGGTACATAGGTTCTTTTGAATTGGTATTTTAGGGTTCTTAGGATATAGTCCCAGCAGGTTCTTATTTAAAACAAAGGTTAAAATTCTTCTGTGGTTGAACCTAGATTCTTGAATTTGACCTCATGATTGCCTTCTTCACTTTCCATTCACACTTCTGCTTGTTCTATCCTCTTAATGGCTCCAAGGTTATGTAACTTCCCATATGTTACTTTCAACTCCTGCATCCTATTGATGCAAGTTAAAAGCTAAACCCTAAGCAAATGATACAGCATTGAATTTCCGAAAAGACTTTGCAAAACTTAAGAAAGAAGAAAAAAAAGAAAATAAACATGGAAAGTATACAAAGCAAAGAAAGTCATTCAACTTTCATTCATTATTAAATGCTTTATTTATTCAACAAGATTTATTGAGCATCCACTAAGTTCCAGGAGCTGAAGATACAATAGTGAGCTGCACAGAAGTTCCTGCCTCCGTGGAACTTATAGTCTAGTAGCAGTTTGAATTTATTTTGCAAAGTTTTGTAAATCTATCCCCATGCCTGGCTCCCAAGAATCCAAATTTCTCATTATTTCCATACCCTTCTCCAAGGAAACAAACAAATAAGCAAAAAGCTCAGGAGGAAAATGCTACACCATGACTTGGGTCTAATTTTAGGTATCCAAGAGTCTCTCCCTCTGATTTTCTTCTATGCTCTATCCATTTAGTACTCATCCTTTTATTATGAACTATGGAGTGGCCAAATGCTGGAGCTTTACATATCTGGATGGTAGGAGGACTGTCCCACATGTTAGCTACAAACTTGGAAATTTATCATCAACCCATTGGACACTTAGAATCAAAACCACCTGCAGTTAATACAGGAAATGCTTATGCCCCACCCTAAAAAAGAATTTGTGGTTGGAAAGAATTGGAGATAATTGAACCTAGAGGGAAATAACAAAGCTAGACCTCAGAATCAATGTTTTCCGTATTTTTCTGTTTTTGTGTGTATGCATATACATTAATGAAGCTAAGACATTAATACAGACCGTACAGATTTTCCCATTGTATATTATACACTGATATTTTAGAGAATATATGAAAGACTGTACAAACTGCATCTAGTGGATGGAATCTGAAGAACTACTTTTGCCTTTGGGAGTGCTCATCTTCCTAAACCACACTGGCCGCAGAGTTTTATTTCTAAATGTCCAAGATAGTCTGGGTCCTTCAAACCATGAGAGAACTTGAAATTGGAAGCTAGAAAATGAATCAACTTAGAATTTTAAGCACTAGGACGAGTAAAAAAGTCATGATTTCATTCACACTTCAATAAGACAATTCCCAGAATACCAATATAAAGTACTAGAGAGAAGATTGTCATGGGAAATGACAACTAAATAAACTAATTACCTGACTTTAGAGAACAGGTTTTATTTTTATTTTTTTTAAAATATTTTATTTATTTATTTTCAGAGAGAGGGGAAGGGAAGGAGAAAGAGAGGGAGAGAAATATCAATGTATGGTTGCTCTGTTCTACCGGGACTTAATTCCTATCACCCAAGATTTGGGGTTTGGATGTTGTTCGTGGCCAGATTATACAGGTCCCATCCAATTTCTTAAAGTCTCTGTGCAGGCAATTTTCCTTTGTACAAATATGATAAAACCACAGTGAATTTGTAATTTGAAATAGTGGTAGCACCAAATGAGGCACATTAATCTACTTCTACCGAGTTTAGCCTGCTTTCTTCATCAATTTCTCAATTATATGTAATGTGTAACTTAAGAAGATTTATATTTTGTCACCTAATATCAGGTTAGGACAGCTATTCTATTGAGATAGTACCAGCAGCATGTCAGAGTAGACTGTGAATAATCCATGAAAGCAAAGGCTTAAAGATCCCCTGGGTGCATGTGAAAGAGCAAATGTTGCATCATAAATCACATCACAGATAGAGAGCAGGATGAAAGCTATTGGGGGGGAGGATCATGGGACTGAGCAAAGAAGAAAAAGGACTCATGGACATTGACCATAGCATGGTGACTGCAGAGGGGAGAAGGGTACAAAGGGGCTAAATGGTAATGGAAATAATACCATTATTTCCATTAAAAAATATATTTCAAGCACTTCAGTAAAGTAAAAAATTAATATTTTCATTTTATTATAGCTGTATTTTTTCTATAGGGGATATTTGCTTCTTGGGAAATAAAAATAAAATTATAAAGAGAAATTAACAAATGTCACTATCAAAGAGATAAGCAGTGTGGTGATAGAATTCACAACTTTCTCACTTGAGAAAAGGTTGAAGTAACTATAAGTGTTTACTTTAGAGAAGAAAAAAGTAGGAGTCCATGAGCATTATCTTTATAATATGAAAAAGCCAGTAATGTGAAATAGGATTAGACATAGGATATGTGAACTCAGAGAACTGACTTCAGGCAAGCATCTTATTATAAAAGACTAATTCTCTCTCTCTCTCTCACAATGTTGAACATTTGAAAAATATTTTATTTAATCTTTACTGTAGTTTTTCATTACTATTTAGTTCCCTTATACTCCTTTCCCCCACACTATTGTTCATGAGTCCTTTTTTCTTTCTGCCAATCCCTCCACCCGCTAACCTCCCCGTCACTAGCTGTCATCTGTTCTCCATCTATGAATTTCTCTGTTTTGCTTGTTAGTTCGGTTTGTTCAAGAGATACCACGCATGAATGAAATCATATGATATTTACCTTTCTCTGGTGTTTTTCACTTAGCATGATGTTCTCCAGTTTCATCCATACTGTTGCAAATGATAAAATTTTCTTCTTTTTTATAGCTGAGTAATATTCCATTGTGTAAATGTACCATAGTTGTCTTATCACTCATCTACTGATGGACACGGGCTGCTTCCATATCTTGGTAATTGTAAATAATGCTGCAATGAACATAGGGGGGGTTATGTTCTTTTGAATTAGTGTTTTTGGTTCCTTTGGATGTGTTCCCAGAAGTGGGATCACTGGGTCAAAAGGTAGATAGATCCATTTTAAATTTTTTGAGGTATCTCCATACTGCCTTCCACAGTGAAAAAATGACTAGCTCTCTAATAATCAAGGTTGTTTGTAATAGATCAAGGTAAAAGTCACAGGGAAGTTGCAAGGTCTGTATTACTAAATATCATCTGTATCCAAGATGATGGATGACCTTGTGGAATGGAATGTGATTAAAAAATATCAAATTAGGAATGGTTATGAATTAGTCATCTTTCTATGCTAAGACTTTTCATACTATATTATTTAACACCTGTATCAAAGAGTTGGGCATTAGTTTTCCAGTTTATAGATGAGAACATTGAGAACAAAGAAATGAAGTAACTAAGGTAAAACAGCCAGGAAGTTATAAGCCAGGAGTAGAAATCCAGCTCCACTGGCCTTTCCAGGACACTTGCTTCTTTCCTTTTAAAATAATTTTATTTTTTAAAAGACTTTGTTTATTTATTTTTAGAGAGGGGGAAGGGAAGGACAAAGAGAGGAAAAGAAACACCAATGTGTGGTTTCTTCTATTGTGTCCCCTATGGGGTACCTGGCCCCTGGACTCAGGCATGTGCCCTGACTAGGAATTGAACCAGTGACCCTTTGGTTTACAGGCTGGTGCTCAATCCACTGACCCACACCAGTCAGGGCTCATTTGCTTCTTAAACAGAAGCGAATAGATAAGGAGCAGGTCTAATTGTCTGTGACTATACTGCCTACAAAGTCATTCTCTATGTTTAAATATTGAAGCCTTAAATTAAGACATAATGAAATAAGAGCTGACTGAGATTTAATTCTGGCCCTGAAATTGACTTGCTAAGTAAAAATTAGCAATACACTTACTTACCTTCCAAGTACCTGTTTCTTCATCCCTAAACTGGAATAATACATACTTTTCTTGAAAGTAAGTTGTAAAAAAATAGCACAATGACTGGCACACAGTATGCACCCAACACATTTCAGCTATCAGTTGGGACTAGAACAAGGAAATTATTTCCAATGTATTTTAACATATCACATAGAAAATACCTGATTATAGATTAATATCTGTCCTATTTGATTAATATGATTGTGTCTTCTCCTGAAGGCTCTGGGACCATGCCTTCTTTTTCTCTACTACTTCTCAGTGAAAAGTATATTAGAACTAGAACTGGCCCATATTTCTCAGCCCTAAACTTTATGCTCAGCTCCCAGGACTATCCATGATGTCCCCTGCCATTAGCTCCAGAATAAATCCTGACCAGAGTGGGTAGCAATGTTTTAACCATATTATTACCATGACCATTACCCCTTGGCCCTGCTGAGGTGACCTGCCATCTTCAACTTCTTAATCCAGACAACTTTCTGGAACTTGACTATGTCTGGGTTCTAGCCCCATTTATTCACTACTATTCAGCACAGCTCTTTCCATCTCCTTTCTGTGTAGGCTGAATTATATTTTTTATGTTAGCCAATATGAGATGGCTCCTAAGACAGGTTTGCTACCCAGGACTATCAAGTGCCCCCTGCTTGATGCTAAGATGCTTTGGTTGGAGGAGGATTGTGGCCAACATCTATTCCAAAGCTTACTCTATTTAAGGAACTGAGCTGAGCATTCTGCAAAAGGAATCTTATTTATGTCTCAAAACAACCCTTCAAGATAAATACTAAGAATATTTCCATTTATAAATGATAAAAATTAATTTTTAGAGAAGTAAAATAACTTGGTTAAGGTTACACAACCAAGGTTATATGAAAGATAGTATTTTATGAGAGTATAACTCTATGTGCCATAATCTTCAAGCTTTAGACAACTGTGTGTTGACTGTTATTAACACAATTTAGAATCAGGGTGGGCAAATTTTGGGACAAAGAGGGGAGTTCTTATCAACAATATCACACAATTCAAATTTTTAAAAAGGTGTTATGGCATCCCATAGATAATATATATTTAGTATCACTGAAACATTTTTACATTAATATATTTGAGTAGTAGAGGCTTATTTCTAATTTGTTGTCCTGAAATACATGGGTTCCAGAAAGACCTCTTACTCCCTTGGATCTGTCACAACTTACACAATGCTCAGTTTCACCACACATTTTTGGACACTACTATTTGAACTTCTATCACACTCCAGTGGAGAACAGTTCCCTTAGTCAAAATGCTACAAAAGTATTGAATAAAATGTTATGAATTAGAGCAGGTGCATACTTGTCCCTTTATTCAAATCCTTCTTATGTCCACTTTAGAGAGAATTGATTTTCCTAAAGTGCGGGAGGGTTAATAAAACCAGTTTCTAACATGGCCATCCAAAGACTGAGTGATGTATGAAGAGTCAGTGATATATTGTGTTATAGATTCACCTCTAAATTCATATGTTAAAGTGCTAAGCTATATTTGGAGATAGAATGTTTATGAGGTAATTATGTTTGAGTGAGGTCATAAATGTGTGACCCTAATCTGATAGAACCAGTGTCCTTATAAGAAGAGGAAGGAACTTCAGAGATCTCTCTCTCCTCTCCTCTCTTCTCCTCTCCTCTTTTCTATCTTTCTCTTCTCTCCTCTCTTTCTTACTCCATGAGAGCATAGAGGAAAGACCAGGTGAAGACACAGCAAGAAGTTGGCCAACTACTAGTTAGGAAGAGAGGCCTCACCATGTGGATTTTTAGCCTCTGTAACTCTGAGAAAATAAATGTTGTTTAAGCCACCCAGCCTGTGGTATTTGGTATGGCAGCCAAGATGACTAACACACATGGCTTCTAAGATTTGGCACCAGACCTTCTGTCAGCCCTTGGCTTTTTTACCCAACTCAACACTGTAAGACTCTCTAAGTGCTTTACAGAAGTGATGTTTCAACAAATTTCTCCCTTGAACTGGAAAGTGATTTCAGCTATCATTTTCACAGTCTTACTTCTCTACCTTCATCCACAAAACCAGAAACCTTAGAGGGCAATACCTCACAATCCTTGAGCACTGTACTGTAACCAGCTAGTCAACCAGTTGACCATTAGAAAAATGATTTTCTTGGTCATAGTGTAAGGCATTATAACATGCAGCCTCTGATTATCACCTTGATCATCACAATGTGGTCTTTTTTCTTTTTCCTTTTTAAATTATTTGACTCTATAAACATACAGTAAGACTGTAATATCATTATGATCATAACTTTGGACTGTCTAATGTAGCTTCATTGTCTTCTCTCCTTATTTTATCATGAAATTATGTTGGGGACCACTCTGCCTGGTTTCAGGAATTGTAACTATCCCCCATGGCTAAGGATGAGCAAGTGACCTCCAGAATGCAAGCCACTAAGGAGACAAAGCTTGTCTCAGGTAGTGAATGCTGCCTCAGTTTCCTCCCTGCTCCCAAAGCATGGTTGGAAGTCAATGACAGGTACAACTTCTCACAAAGAGAGGGGAAACCTAAGCCAGACTTGATCACTTAGGAGGCCATCATGGAAGGACTCGGGGGGCTATGACAAAGAGGGAGCAATGGATCCTTGCCCCCCAGCTATGTGACATAGCCTTAGTCCCCTTGTCCTCTGGGAGAAGCGCTTCCTGGTTCTAATCCACTTAAGCCTGAAAACCTGATGGGGAGGGGATGTAGCTCCTTGCCTTGCTAGAGTGGTATCTGGGGGAAATCTAGCAACACAAAGAATTCCTAAAAATCCTGTGAAACCTGCTTTGTTAAGAGTGCTTTCATTCATATGTTAAGGGTCCAAGCAGGAAATAAGTATGTCTCCCAAAGTTTCTGCAAACCCCCTTCCTGACAGACTCTGACTCAGACTAAGCCCTCAGATTTCTTTGAAATGTTATCTACTGTTTGATCCTTGCTGCCCTGTATTCCTGTGTATTACAACCCAATAGGGCCAAAAGGCCCTAGAGGAAGGGGCTCAAGGCCTTTTTCCTCTGAGAAACTGGGCACCTCTCCTCCCCAAGCATATCATGTCTTGGTATTTTTTATTTCCATCCATGGCAGATGAGGGGACTTGCAGGCAAAAGTCACCCCCACAAAATTATAACAGGAAAATGACCTTCTGATACTTTGAATATGATAATATAATCTCATGATCACCTTTCTTGGACATTATAATTCAGTCTATAAGTTCACTGTCTTAGGATACAATGTTATGGTTTTTGAGTCACCAACTTGGGCATTTCAGTTCAATCTACTGGCCAATGACCCTAGGAACTAGTCTTAGTAAACAGATGAATGCCTGTGAGTTAGCTTTCACCATTTCTGCCTTGCTTTTATCTCTTTGTGCTCCCCATTCTTTTATTCCAGCAGACTTTGTGACAGAGCCTTGTGTGAATAATGACAAGTTGCAAAATCTAAGACTTGAGCATGCTCACAAGTTTACTTATTTTTTTCTACAATTCCAACAAATGAATGAAATAATGGAGTTATCTATATTCAGGATACAGTTAGAAAATGCATTTTCTTTAAAAATCAATATGTCAGTGCAAGACAATGCATTGAGACTTTGTTAAATTAATCAAAATTCTTATTCTTTCAATTAGTGGAAGGAAATATCAGTTGTTATCAGTGCCTCTTAGATCAATATTACTCTTCAGTACTCTATGAAGAGGCTTACAGAAAAAACTATGACACTCCATGCCATCCATTTCTGCCCATGGGTCTCTAGTGCTGCTTGATCTGTAAAGGCTATGAGGAGAATCCCATGGTGGTTCCATAACCACACTATTCTAGCTGGATACCAAGATCTTTCCAGCCTTCAGGACTACTAGGATATGGGAAGAAAGCACGCAGAGTTGATCATCACTGCTCTATGCCTTTAGTTATAATTTCAGCTTGACTAAAAATTTTTAAAGCATAATTTCTCTAACAGTGAAACCTAAATAAATGTCTTTAGGTTTTTAGTTTTTAATTTCCTTCTTTAAAACATCAATGTAAGGCTCCTCGTTGAGATGTGGTAGATGTCAGAGAAAAGAAGCAAATCTGCATGTCCATGGCTCAAATTCAGGTATGCCTGGACATGTCATACCATGTTCTTCTCAGTTCTTGTGACTAGTTCATACCATGGTATTTACCCTCTTATGAGGAAGAGGCAAATGGGAAGTGAGCAATTGACACTGAGTACCTACCCTGAGTCTGAAACTCTTTGACAAAGAGGATGAAAATAAAAACCTTTCTCTTAGGTCCAGACACTAAGGTTAACAAAAAACTGCCTCCATCCCCCACTCTGCCTGGGGAATAAATCTTGGAAAACCATTTTTGTTTATGACCATTAATTTGGGACATTACTCAAGGCATTTTCTTTCATAGTGTCTCTAGTCCTAAAGGAAGGTGTCTCAAATTCACAGAGATAATCTGAAAGACTAAATCAAATGCAATAGTATAATGCTTGGTTTTTCACTCTAGAAGTCTGAGTAATAAGCCTATCTTGTGGCTGAGTGGAAGAGGTACATAGTAATGGAGAAGAAAATAATACTAAAGAAGAGCAGGTGAGTTTGCAGAGTAGGTTCCAGGAGAGGAGCAATATAGCATCAGCATAGAGCAAGGCGAAGCCCACCTAGAGCAAGAGAGGGTGCCTCTTCTCCTTAGACTTTAACTCAATTAAAAATGTGATATCAGCTCACATTAGTTTATTAGTGATATAGTATCTATCAAAGGCCAATATTAAACAATTCTGTATGTTAAATGAGCTGGTACTGGAACACTCAGGAACGCCTTTGGAGCAGGAAGATGTCAATCACTCCCAGTGAGAAAACATAACTATGTTAGATCATCTGTTGGAAATTCAGCACCATTTGTTTTTTTCAGTGTTCTCTCTTACACTACAAGGGCTACAAGCTTAGAAGCACCATTTCCAACCAGTCAGTTTCTGCTTTAGATTCTGCCAGTGAAAAACATTCATGTGAGTGATGGAAAATGAAAGAAAAGTTGAAGTCACATTGTGTTTGTGACGAATATGAGCAGATGTGTGGGTTTCAGCAGATGGTAAAAGTGTGCCAGGATTTGGAAGTACGTTTTAGTGAATCACCCACTTTAGTGCTGCATACTGCTGAGGTAATAGGTAGTAGTTTCTGTTTATTCTATCACATATTGATTTCCTAGAAGCCATGATAAGCTTTTCCTATCATTCCTAAAGTTTGTCTAATATAATTTTCTATATGAAATATATCCCTACTTGAATTCTTATAGTACTTTATGTATTTCCGACCAAATCCCATCTGCAAAAAAGGAGACTACTAGGATGAGGTGGATGGGAATGGATTAGAAAAAGGAGCTGTTGGAAGAAAGAGAACACACATGTAAGGATTTCATAGCTCTTCTAGGGATGTAAAGTCAAAGTCTTGCTGTAGGTACCCTACCTGTTCAGCAATATGACTTTGGGCTATTTGTCTCAGAAATCTAAATATCATGGTACCATAATTTTTTCAACTGGTTTGCACCTCTTCTCTCCCATCTCTTCATCTTGTTCATTATTTTTATTCCACATTTTTTATTGTTCAAGTATGGTTGTCTCCATCCCCCACCACCACCACTCCCCCCTCATCTCAGCCACCCTCGCTTTCCACTCTTGATCATACCTTACTTTGGCTTTGTCCCTGCGTCCTTTATACATGTTCCTGAAAACGCTTCCCCACTTTTCCCCCTCATTTCCTCCCACCTTCCCTCTGGTTACTGTCAGTTCATTCTTAATTTCAGTGTCACTGGTTATATTTTATTAACAAAACAAAAGAAAGAAACAAAAAATGTTTTAACAAGCTATTACTTACCCATCTGTCCACATTCATCTTTCTAAGGAGTTAGAATTATTTATGGTCTATATTCATTCAGTTTTTTCAATGATTATTCTAGTTCCTTTTTCAAAGTTTGATTTACACACATCGTGAAGCGATTACCACAATAGGTTCTGCTAACATCCATCATCTCATATAGACATAATAAAAAGAAAGAGCAAGAAATTTTTTTCTCTTTGTGATGAGAACTCTTAGCATTTACCCTCTTAACAACTTTTCTGTATATCATACAGCAGTGTTAACTATAGTCATCATATTCTATATCACATCCCTGGTACTTATTTATCTTAAAACTGGAAGTTTAGGCTTTTTGTCCACCTTCCTCCAATTCTCTCTCTCCAGTACACTAGTTACTTTTATTCTGGAGTTTTAAAAAATTTTCTGGAACCATTTTAAGTTGTTGTAAGCAGACTTATATTATTGCAACATCCAAACTCAATACAGCAAATATTGCAACATCCAAACTCAATACACAGCAAATTCAATACAGAATTTGCTGAATTTAGATTGAACAGAAGTTGTTTTTAATCATCCCTTGAAAATATATCATATTTTATTAACCCTTATGACTGAATCAACATATCAAACTAATGTCACCACAAGCACTTTACAGGTCTGAGTTCCATGTTTCACTCTTGATTATAGCTATGAGCTCACTGTTTAATCTGGATTGTTAGACACAACACCTTCAAATCATACACAGTGACATTCATTATTTTTTGTCTCTCAACCAGAACAGTCTCCAGAGAAGACAAAATGTTTTGAAATATCTAGGATTTCCTCCAGAGCATGTGCTGGAGTCTAATTAGTACATCTCATTGGAATCTCCTATACACTGAGATATACTTGCTGATCTGCCATCAGCAAATTGTGAATAAAGTCCTGTGCCAAACGTAATATGATATACCAAAACATCATAGTAAGTCCATGTTTTTCATTTGGAGATTAATTTACTCAATTATGAAACTTTGTTTTTGTGATCTTTTATGAATGAAGTGATTAAAATAATCTCCCTCATCATTTCATGATACAGTGATAGGAGTGCTGGTCTACCGATAATTAAAGTTCATTAACATTGGGATGTTTTTCTTCTGGTCATTATAATTTTCTAGAGCAATGTATTGGCAATGCTGTTACAGAACAGAGGTCCAGGAGGGCAGTATTTGGCCCACTCAAGGATGCCAAAAACTGTTACAGAACAACAGCCCCCCCCCCAAGGATGGTGTACTAATACTGTCTGGACCATCTACTGGGCTCATCTGTCCGCCGCCAGAGGAAAGACATCTCTCAATGCCAGATACTTGTTTAAAAAAAGGAAAGGTTTATTTAAAGCTATACAGACTTGAAGTAGTGACCCAATAACCCCATTAAAATATCAAAGTCCTTTAGGATAACCACAGATGCCCACAGTGCTTTCTTCTCCCCTGCCCTAATTTGGGGTACTGTAACTCAGGAAAAGAAGCACATGTCCGGGATCCAGGCTCCTGCCATCATCTGGTGGGTCACCATTCAGGTAGGATCTCTAATTACTCCAAAGCCATGTGGCACCTTCTCATGGATTGCTGGCAAAGAATTCTTTCACCCTTCTTCCAGGCAAAGTATCTTCTGCTTCCCAGGCCATACAGTCAAAGGGAACATCCCAAAGCTGCATGATCCTTTTCTACCAAAGCTGCAGGGGTCTGGACTCTGGCCAAAGCTGCATGGTCCTCTCTTCTTCCACCAAAGCCAAGAGGGGGTCCTCACTCTGCCAGAAGTGCATGGCTCTCTTCTTCACCTGGCTGCAGGGGTCTCCACTCTGGCAAAGTCAAGTGGTACTCTTCCAATGACTGCTGTGCCTGGGTTTTAAATCCCTGAGGCAGTCCTCCTTTGCAGCCCTATTTCTGACTCCTCCTACAATCAATTACACCTGCCAGCATTCCTGTATTATTCCAAGTTTACTGGGCTATCATGAGTCTGGACAGGTATGGGCTAAGGCTTTTCTTCAGATTATGGGCTGTATAGCTGCTGCTGTATGGGCACTGCAGCAGTCAAGTTTTCTTTGTAACTGGTTCTGATAGGAATGGCTCTGGTTTTGAAAGTCACGAATTGAGGTCCAAGGGTTACCATCTGATTTATAGAGTGTTTGCAAGGTCTAAGCTTCAGAAAGTTGAAAAATGCCCCTGCGAATCTAGGGACTTTTAGTGGAAGGTACCTATAGTTCCAGGGACTTTTAGCTGCTACATACTGAGTTTAAGTACTGATTTTTAAGTATAGTCCTTCCCAGTGTGGGAAAGGAACCAAGATTAAAAGAGAATGATAGTTAAATCTAGACGAGTAGAAATATATGTAAAGGATGTGAAAGTTTTAAACCTGGACTAAAGGAAACCTCAACTACTTGTTTTCTGGTTTCGTGAGAAAAGAGCAAATTTCTCACATGTGGTTTTGCTCCTGATCAGAAACCAGTATTGTAAGATTTAGTGAAGGTTACTGTAGCTGGTTGGGGAGAATGCTTTTGCCACTGGGGACCCAGGAAGGGTCATTTGGGGCTGATAAGTGTTTCAGCCTGAGGCAAAGCAGCATGTCTCTGCCATGAGATTGAGCCTGAAAGAGCATATCTCTGTGAGGCACCAATGGATGTGTTGGTGCAAGAGAATGCCTCAACCTGTGTATTGTTCCAGAATTCTGTGTTTCAGATTATGCTCTGTATCTGCTCTGAGAAAGGAAATTGAGGATTCCAGAAAACATTGCAACTTCATACTCTGTAGGAAAGTGAACAAGGAAAAGGATTTTCCATCAGTCTTTGTATTTTCTCTACCCGATCCCTCCAGAATTTGTCATTCTGAAGGAGGGAGTGAGGATGTTAGGTTTCTTTGAGTAAAACCTTTGACTGGAATGTCACACCTGAAGAAGATATGTATGGGGTCTGGTCATTACCAGAAAGCCCTGAGGAACTGGTATTGACTTGTGAAACTAGCGAAAGCCCACGAGAAAAACCCTGGTACTTTGGTTGGTTGTGCAGTTCATGGCAGCCTTTTCAGGGAAGGAACAAAGATTGCTTTCCTGAAAGATGGCTAAAAAGGAGCCTGTAGGCATGATGGAGGCTCAAGGATTTGAGTGAAATGACTGGTATAGGCGAAACCAGATGGCAGATGTGTGGCTCTGCTTCTGTGCCCTGAGGGGCAGACTGAGAAGTTAATCCAAGGGCTCGCTGTGTGAGTTACAGCGAAGCGGACTTAAGGATCATAAGTGATCCAGGCTGCTCTTTGTGTGTTTATGCAAATGAACAGTCAAAATTAAAAGTGGGACTCAAAGTAGTCCTGTAACGACTGTAAGGATGATATTAAGGAGAAAAATTATGGTTCAAGGAAATTCACAATGCTCAGTACTGGACATCAGAATGGTGCAACTAATAGTCTTGAAAGTTTGTTTTCATTTGAAAGTTGAAACAGGGTTTGTAATATCACCAAAGATGTACAATTTACAGGTGCAAAGGACCTGTCAAATTCCCACTGTTAATTGCAGGGAAGACCATGTCATTGAGGGAAGGACCTTGCAATGGAATGTCTTCCCAAAAGACAGTCTCACAGGCACAGAGGCTGATTTTGGGATTGTTGTGTGGATTAACCTGTGTGTTATTCTTTTTTCATAGGGCATATGCCTATGAAATGAAGCCTATGACTGTGAGTGATTTATTGCAATATAGGTAACTTAAGGAGCCCATCTTCATTATCACCCCCCTGAGACTCAACGGTTTGGCTGAACTAAGAGGTTGGGTTGGTGAAGGGTTAAAGCGGTCTGTGGGCTTCACTTTAGAATTGATTTTTCTTTTCTGTCCTGATGGCTTGGACAGAAAGGGGTCAGAAATCTGAAAGGAGGGAAACCCTAATGTATCCCCCTTAGCCTGAGTGAAGTACAGTGGGCCACAAGAGTTTTGGAGAGGTGTAGCATGCCTTGTACACCTTCCTCTAGATAAGTCATTCTTTACTTAAGTCCCTGCTTTTGTCATTTAGTGATTATGATTTAATTGTGCTTCCAGTTTCTTGCCTAATCTGTCACCTCCAGAATATGACCAGGATGCCAACAGTCCAGTAATGCCAGCCTTTGGACACCAAGCCTGCAACTTCCTGGTGACAGCCAACTTACCAGGATCCTTCCCTTACAGGAAGGACTCCCTCTGTGCTGCACACTCCCCTCTTTCAGGGTACCCCTGACCCAAGGGTAGGTAGGACGACGTCCATGTCCAGCTTGAAGTAGTTACAAGAAGATGAGACCTTTGTCCATTGTCCTTTATATGATCACAAACTGGTTGTAAATCTGAAAGGAGGGATTGTAACAGGATGCAGCCAAGAGCAAGGGGGTGGGGACAAAAAAAGGGATTTGGAATGGGGCCCAGAACTCAGTGTCCAGGAAATATTAGAAAGATATATAACATGTCTTCACCCCTCCCCCCAACAGGTGTGAATTGGGGGAAGGGACAAATAGAGCAAGGCCATTGAGAGCTGTTTTGCCTAGTGACAGCTTTGCAGCTAACCTCTGGCATGGTCATTTAACATATCTATAATACTTAATTGGCTACATAGATACATTAAATAACTGTGGCCATGCTCTGAGCCAGGAGGATGGAAAGAGACTTCCCCCCAAGATGTAACTGGGGGCAGATCTTCTAGGTGACAGCGCCTGGGTGAGAGGATAGACAAGATTGGCTCCACAAAATGGGGCCACACCATCCATTCTCATTATGGCAGCCCAGTAAACTTAGAATAATACAGGGCTGCTGGCAAGTGTAGATGATTGTAGGAGGACTCAGAAATGGGGCTGCAAAGGAGGACTGGCACGGGGATTTAAAACCCAGACACATCAGGCAGTGGGGGAGTACCATGAAGCTTTTCCAGAGTGGGGACTCCCACAGCCATGTGAGAAGGAGAGGGAACCACGTGGCTGTGGCAGTGCAGAGATGGAGAGCCATGTGCTTTTAGACAGAATGTCACCATTTTCAAAAAGTGAATGAAGTATAAGGTAGCACTATCCACTGTTTCCATTTTGGAACCCTGCTATTTTATTAGTTACACTTGAGGTTGGACCATCTAACATGTGGACTAAATAAAGATAACGGTTTTAATCCACTTATTAAAATTTATTAAAACTTCATTATTTTGATAAAATATAAAAAATAGAAGCCCTAATATTTTCTAACCATATTGCCATGAATGACCTCAAACACTCCCTGAGTGTTTATTACCCATTTGGGAAACAACTGGGCAAGGACATTGTTTCCCACTAGGTGGTTCATGACTGAGAAGAAAATGTTGTTTTATCTTCCACCAATTCCTGACTTGGTCCACTGCCCACTTCTGGCTTTTAAAAAATGGCTGTGCTTCCCTCACTTCTCCAAGATATCTATTATGACATATGTTTAAGGCTGAAAAACGTTTGTAATACACCTATGACACAGCACTCTGTTATTTCTTCTAAGTAGTATCATTGGAAAACCAGAACCCAAAGCACTGTTTTGATTTGTTTACTCAAAATTTATTTCCCTGAAGTTGATCAGAGTATGAGAAAGAGGAGGTAATAATGGACCTTTGAGGTCAGCTTACTAGTACTTAGTAAATAGGAACCTGGACACAAGCTGGCTGGCCAGCCTTGTTCTCAGGCATGAGAGAAGGAATGCACAAGTCTCAGTCCCAGTTCCTTAGGTCACTAAGAACCTCACACCAATTGCTGCAGAATACTTGAAACTCTTCACAGGTCACTCTCAGGAGACAACCACAAGGACATCACTCATGATGACATGAGAGCAATTGTCCTCTCTAAGATCTTTCTCTTAACATCACCAAGCATTCTATTTCTAGCTTCAGCCCTACATGGATATCTTTGAGACCCAGAGAAATTTAGAGGAGTAAAAATTGGTAATTATCTCACATGCCTTAGGTTCTCAGATTAAATATAAATGTATGACTTTCACTAATCCATGAAAAAAGATTTAAAACTTTATAATGAAGTCAATAGGCAATTAAAGATTTGTGCACATAAGCATAGCATAACTAGGCTTTTGTTTTAGAAAAACTCTGGCAGGAGCTTTCTTGGGAAAATTTCAACTGATTAGAGTTTATTATCTTGAAACCTCCATATTCTCTGAGTTTTTTTGTATCCCCTTGTTTAATTAAGTATTCCTTTTAAAGTGTAACCTATTTAGTGAGCAACTTCAGATCTTTGTATAATGACTGGTTCTATCTGTTGACTCCTACTAGACCTGGGAGAATCACATAGTCCTATATCAGTGGTCCACACAGAGGCCCTCCAAAAATATAAGCTCAAGTCAAGACCCTGTGATGACATACTGAGTTCCAGGTCTCTTAATACTTCAGGGTACCTTAAGGTACCTGTTCATGTCGCAGAAACAATATAACCAGGGGAGCTTCAGACAACATCAGAGCAGGATCCAATTGCCTTCAGAAGTGGCACATCTGAAAGAAAATCTCAGCAGGCACCAGACCCTGCTAGGATGAATTATATTTTGTGTAGTTAGCATCCACATAGTTTGTACTCTGTGGTCAGGGTCTACCCTCACAGCCAGCCTAAGGGTTGACCACACACATGAATGGGCCAATAACAATTAAAACTCAGTTACAACAGAAGGGCTAACAAAACTTACATAAGTGACATTCTTGAAACACCCAGTTCAGTTAATCAATGAGACAGCACCACTGATCCCACAAGACATTTGATAGATGAGACCAAACTACCAAGACTGGGAGGCATAGAAGATCTACCTAATACACAGAAACAAAAACAAAGAGGCAGCCAGAATGGGGACACTAAGAAACATGCCCATAATGAAAAGACAGGAGAAGTCTCCAGAAAAAGTGCTAGTACATTGGATGAAAACAATCTACTAAATACAGAGCTTAAAACAATGGTTATAAAAATGCACAAAAAACTTCGGGGGAAAATGAATGAAATCAGTGAGGACTTAAAGATCTAGTAAGCATGAAAAATGACATAGAAACCATAAAAAGAACTAGTCAGAAATAAAATATATATCTGAAATGAAAAAAACACACCAGAAGGAATAAACTCTAGGTTAGATTAAGTAGAGAATCAAATCAGTGATTTGGAAGACCAAGTAGCAGGAAAAACCCAATCAGAGCAATTAAAAGAAAAAAATAATTAAAAAATGAGAATAGTTTAAGGAGCCTTGGAAAAAAACATGAGGTATAATAACATACACATCACGAGGGTACCAGAATGAGAGAGAGCAAGGAGTTGAGAAAGTATTTGAAGAAATAGTGACTGAAAATATCCCTAATCTGGTGAAGGAAAAAGACACACTAGTTTAGGAATTGCCGAAATCCCAAACAAGAGGAACCCAAATGGCCTATACATGACACATCATAATTGTAATGGCAAAGGTTAAAGACAAAGAGAGAATCTTAAAAGCAACAAGTAAAAGAGTTAGTTACTGCCAGTTGACCTCCTATAAAATTACTCACCAGAGATATTTTAGGTGAGAAGGGATTGAAAAAAATATTCAAGGTGATGAAAAAGAAAGACCTAAAAACAAAACTACTTTCCACTGAAAGGCTAGAATTTAAAATTAAAGAAGAAGTAAAGAGATTCCCAGACAGAAAAAAAGAAAAACTAAAGAAGTTCATTACCACCAAACCAGTATTACAAGGTGTGTTAAAGGGTCTTCTTCAAGTAAAAGAAAAAGAGAAAAAAAACAGTAAAACATAGTTTTAAATAATACAATGGTAATAAATACCTACCTATTACTAATCACATTAAATGTAAATGGCTTAAATACTTCAATCAAAAGACATAAGGTAACTGAATGAATAAGAAAACAAGACTCATATACAGGCTGTCTGCAAGAGACCCACCTCAGAATGAAAAATGCACACAGACTAAAATTGATCGGTGGAAAAAAGATATTTCATGCATATGGAAATGAAAAAAAGCTATGGTAGCAATACTATATATCAGACAAAATAGACTTTAAAAATGGCTATAATGAGAGACAAAGTAGGATACTATATAATGATAAAGGGATCGATCCAACAAGAAGATATAATCCTTGCAAATATTTATTCATCTTACATAGGAGCACTTAAACATATAAAGCAAATTTTGAGGGACATAAAGGGAAATATCAACAGAAATACAATCATAATATGGGAGTTTAACATCTCATTGATTTCAGTGGATAATCTGCCACATGGAAAATCAAGGAAATAGCAGCCTTAAATGACACACTAGATCAAATGGATTTAATTGATTTCTTAGAGCATTTCACCACAAAGCAGCAAACTGTACACTCTTTTTAAGTGCACAGGAAATATTTTCTAGGATGGAACATATGTTAAAACACAAAACAAGTATCAATAGTTTTAAGGTTGAAATCATATCAAGCATCTTTTCTGATCACAATGCTATGAAACTAGAAATTAAGTACCATAAAAACTTGAAAAACACACAAATATGTATAGGCTAAATGTTTAGCCTAAATGTTTAGTAACATGTTACTGAACAATGAATGGGTTTACAATGAGATCAAGGAGGAAATCAAAATACCTAAGACATATGAAAATAAAAACACAACAACATAAAATCTATGGAACACAGAAAAGCAGTCCTAAGGGGAAAATTCATAGCAATACGAGCCTATGTCAAGAAATAAAAAATCTCTAATAAACAATATAACTTAACACTTAAAAGAACTAGAAAAAGAGCATTGAACAAAACACATATTGAGTAGAAGAATTGAAATAATAAATACCAGAGCAAAATAAATAAAATAAAATCTAAAAATAAAAAAATCAATGAAATCGAGTTGGTTCTTTGAAAATCTAAGTGAGATGCATCACTTTTTAACCAAATTCATCAAGAAAAAAAAGTGGCAGTCAACAAAACAAACAAGCAAGCAAAATATAACCAAAGACATAGAAATGAAGAACAAACTGACAGTAACCAGAGGGGAGGGAGGTAACAGGGGAAAGAAAAGGAAGCAAGGGACATATATAAAGAACCCATGGAAGCCCTGGCTGGTGTAGCTCAGTGGATTGAGCATGGGCCTGTGAAGCAAAGGGTCACTGGTTCAATTCCTAGTTAGGGCACATGCCTGGGTTGCAGGCCAGGTCCCCAGTGGGGGGACACATGAGAGGCAACCACACATTGATGTTTCTCTCCCACTCTTTCTCCTTCCCTTCCCCTCTCTCTAAAAACAAATAAATGAAATGTTTTTAAAAAGAACCCATGGAAAAAGCCAAAGGGGAGAAGGATGGAGAGTGGGTGGTAGGGGTGGGTGGGGCAGAGGAAAGTGGTGGCAGGAAAATGGAGACAACTGCACTTGAACAACAATTTAAAAAATTGAATAAACAAAAAAGAAAAAAGTGACAGGACCCAAAATAATAAAATCAGAAATAAAAGACTAGAAGTAATAACTGATACCTTAGAAACACAAAGGATTATTAGATCTTATGAACAACTAACTGTATGCTAGCAAAGTGGACAATCTGGAAGAGATAAATGAATTCCTAGAAACATATTATCTTTGAAAACTGAATGAAGAAAACATGGGAAATCTGAACAGACCAACTACAACTAGTGAAATTGAAGCACTAATTAAAACTCTCAACAAAAGTCTTGAACCAAATGGCTTCACAGGCAAATTTTAACAAAAAAATAAAAGAAGATTATGACACTGAAGAAAGAAATTTAAGAAAGTACAAGTGGAAGTATATACTATGTTCATGAATAGGAAGAATTAATATTGTTAAAATGTTCATACGCACCAAAGTAATCTTTAGATTCAACACAAGCCCTATCAAAATAACAATGGCTTTTTTCATGGAACTAGTACAAATAATTCTAAGTTTATATGGAACTACAAAAGGCCCTGGATATCCACAGCAATTTTGATAAACAAAAATAAGTTGAAGGAATCATGATACCTGGTATCAAAATATACTATAAGGCCATAGTAATCAAAACTTCATGGTACAAGCATAATAACAGACATATAGATAAATGGAGATAACAGAGAACCCAGAAATAAACTCATGCCTGTATGGTCAGTTAATATTTGACAAAGGAGGCAAGAAAGTACGATGAGATGAGGAAGGTCTATTCAATAAGTGGTGTTAGGAAAATTAAACAAATACATGCAAAAATGAAGCTAGAACACCTTCTTCCATCATATGTAAGAATGAACTCAGAAGGTGTTCTAGTTTTATTTTTGCATGTATTTGTTTAATTTTCCTAACACCATTTATTGAATAGACTTTCCTCATCCCATCACACTTTCTTGCCTCCTTTGTCAAATATTAATTGACCATACAGGCATATTGGGAGAACTGGACAGCTACATGCAAAAAAATGAAACTCAAGCACCAACTTACACCATACACAAAATATATTGAAGGTGGATAAAAGACTTAAATATAAGCTGTAACACCATTAAAGTCCTAGAGGAGAACATTGGCAGGAAAATGTCAGATATTTGGCACAGCAACATCTTTACTGACATATCCCCTAGAACAAGGGACATAAAGAAAAGAATAAACAAATGGGATCTCTTTGAAATAAAAAGCTTCTGCATGGCCAAAGAAAACAGTATTAAAATAAAAAGAGAGCCAACTGTATGGAAAAACATATTTGCCAATGATACTTCAGACAAGGGTTTAATCTCCAAAATATACAAAGAACTTACACAACTCCACTCTAAGAAGACAAGCAACCCAATTAAAAAGTGGGCAAAGGACTTGAACAAACATTTCTACAAGGAGGACACACAGAGGATCTAGAAACACATGAAAAGATGCTCAATATTTTTAGCTATCAAAGAGATGCAAATTAAAACCACCGTGAGATACTACTTTACACCATTGAGAATGGCCATTATAAACAAAGCAACAAACAACAAGTGTTGGAGAGGTTGTGGAGAAAAGGGAACCCTAGTGCACTGCTGATGGGATTGCAGACTGGTACGACCACTATGAAAAACCATATGGAATTTTCTCAGAAAACTAAAAATGAATATGCCTTTTGACCCAGCAATTCCACTGTTAGAATTATATTCTAAGAACCCTGAAACAGTAATCCAAAAGAACCTATGCACCCGAATGATCATAGCAATACAATTTACAATAGCAAAGAGTTGGAAACTACTTAGGTGCCCATCAGTAAATGAAGGGATCAAAAAACTATGGTACATATACACAATGGAATTCTATGCAGCAGAAGAAAGAAGGAGCTCCTATCCTTTGTCACAGAATGGATGGAACTGGAAAGCATTATGCTGAGTGAAATAAGCCAGGCAATGAAAGACAAATACCATATGATCTCACCTTTAACAGGAACCTAAATAACAAAACAAACAAGCAAGCAAAATATAACCAAAGACACTGAAATAGAGAACAGGCTGACAGGGACCAGAGGGGAGAGGGGAGGGAATTTCAGGGGGAAAGGGAAAGGATTCACAGGAACAAATATAAAGGACACATGGACAAAAACTAAGGGAGTTGGAAATGGGAGGGAGGTGGGAAACACTCTGGGGGTGGGCTGGGATGGGAGTAAAAGACAGAAAACTGTACTTGAAAAATAATTAAATTAAAAGCAGAATGAACTCAAAATGAATTTAAGACTTAAACATGATTCAATACCATAAAACTCCTAGAAAAAATATAGGCAGTAAAACCTTGGATATTTCTTTTAGTAAGATTTTTCGTTGTATCTCTGAGGGCAAAGGGAACAAAAGAAAAAATAAACAAAGAGGACCACATCAAACTGAAAAGTTTTTTCATCACAGAGGAAACCACTACCAAATCAAAAAGGGAATCCACTGAATGAGATACCATATTTACCATTGATAAACCTAATAAGAGGTTAATATCTAAAATTTCTAAAGAAGAAATACAACTCAACACACACTCATATACACAACAACAACAACAACAACCCAATTAAAAAATAGGCAAAGGACCTGAATAGATACTTCTCAAAAAGAGTTGTATAGATGGCCAATAGACGTATGAAAAGATGTTCAATGTCACTAATCATCAGAGAAATGTAAATTAAAATCACAATGAGATAAGCACCTCATAACTGTCAGAATAATTATCATCAATAAATCAACAAAAAACAAGTGTTGGGAAGGATGTGGAGAAAAGGGAACCCTAGTGCACTGTTGGTAGGAATACAAACTAGTGCAGCCACTAAGGAAAACAGTTTGGAGGTTTCTCAAAAAAGCTAAAAATGGAACTGCTTTATAGCCCAGCAACTGCACTTCTGGATATACATCTTAAGAAACCCAAAACATGAATTCAAGAGAATATGTTCACCTGTATGTCTACTGCAGCATTATGAAAGAAACCCAAGTGTCTATCAGTAGATGAGTAGATGAAAAAGCAATGGTTTATATACACAATGGAATACTACTTGGCCACAAAAAGAACAAAATTTTACCATTTGTGACTGCACAGATGGATCCAGAAGGTATTATACTAAGTGAAATAAGTCAGTCAGAGAAAGACAAATGCCATATAATTTCACTTATGTATGAAATCTAAAGAACATTATAAAGAAAAAAATAAAACAGAAACAGACTCAAGGATACAGAGAACAGATTGATGGTTGCGAAAGGGGTTGGGGATTGAGAGACTGGGTGAAAAAGGTGAAGGGATTGAGAAGTAAAGATTGGTACTTACAAAATAGTCACAAGGATGTAAACTTCAGCATAAGAAAAATAGTTTAAAATATTATAATAACTATATATTGTGATAGGTGGTTACTGAAAATATCAGAGTGAACACTTTTTAAAATATTAGTAATATGATTCTCTAACCACTATGCTATACTACTGAAACATATATAAAATATTATTGAATATAAACTATAATTGAAAAAAATAAAATATTTTTAAAATAATATTTTTAAAGTAATATATACATATGTATATGTGTATAACATATATATATATATAAAACATATATATGTTATTGTTCAGACATCTGTGACTTGGAGCTACCTGCTTTCAAACAATGCAAAACTCTTCACTTTAGCATTCTCTTTGGTTACACCAGTCTCTCTGGTATGTGTTCTTTTCTGTCTCACATATTTGTCTGGTATATGTTCTTTTCTGTCTCACCTTTCCTTCATAGTTACATGTGTGGGAGCGACTTTCCTCACAAGTCCCCCCGTGTGCCATGGATGGAAAGTGAATATGACTTAGACATGATGTGATCTGTTTGGGGAGGAGAAGTGAGCAGTGGCCAGTTTCTCAGGGGAAAAAGACTAGCAGTGGCCAGTTTCTCCAAGGAGAAAAAGGCCTCAAGGCCCCTCCCCCAGGGCTTTTATTGGGTTGTAATACATAGGAATACAGGGCGGCAAGGATCAAACAGTAGATAACATTTCAAAGAAATCTGAGGGCTTGCTCTGAGTCCAAGTCTGGAGTCTGTCAGGAACAGAGTTTTAGGGTTTCCCGCTTGAACCCTTAATGTATGAATGAAAGCACTCTTAGCAGAGCAGATTTCACAGGTTTATCAGGAAGTCTTTGTGATGCCAGATTTTCCCCCAGGACATGCTCTAGAAAGGCTAGGAGCTGCACCTCTCCCCAACAGGTATTCAGGTTTAAGGGGATTAGAGCCAGGAAGCACATCTCCCAGAGAACATGGGGACTCTTTGTCAAAGCTGGGGGGTGAGAGTCCATTGCCCCCTCTTTGTTGCAGTCCCCTGAGTCCCTCCATGAAGGCCTCCCAAATGATGGAGTCTGGCTTAGGTTGCCCCCCACTGTGAGGAGTCTTACCCATCATTGACTTCTGACCAAGTTTTGTGGGCAGGGAGAGGAAACTGAGGCAGCATTTGTTACCAGAAAGAAGCTTTGTCTCCTGTGGCTTGCATTCCAAGGGTCATCCCTCTCCCTTAGCCACAAGGGGTAGAGATACAATTCCTAAAACCAGACAGAGCTGTCTACAACATACATGTACGTTTGGATCCAAGAAACAACAATAAAATAACCAAAGCTGGAGAATAAAACAAGAAGGACTTTTTGGTATGCTACCCTATATACTACTCAGGCACTACTACCTGATCTCCCTGCACATTTACCCTGATTTCCAACTGCCCTGAGCTCCCAAACAGCCCTTATGTCTCCAGCCTGTTCTCACAATGCTTCTACCAATCAAAACCATTTACCCCACTTTTCCACAGAGAAAATCTTTCTCTGTTATCATGGCAGCTCAGATGTGGCCCTCTCTGGAAGCCCTCCCTAATTCCCCAGGGCAGTTACACAATTCTTTTCCTATATTTTTGTCACTTTGTACAGTAATTTTTATGTCCATGCCTATGAATAATAAACTACTATAGGACAGGGTGTTAATCATATTTGTCCCTAAAACTTGGATTTATAGTACCCAATTAATATTGTCTCACTGTTCAAAGGAATGCATGAATAAAAGAGGCCATTGGTAACTCAGCAGAAATTATAGCACAGTGTAGGCAAAATAGATGCCCGGAGTCTAGTACTTTTGGATACTCTCTGAGGAAGGCTTGAATTTGGTGACTTGGATGTTGCTAGGGTAAATTCTAGCTCTCTGTTATTATTCCCTGGGTAGCAATGTAAAGTGGACATAAAATCCATTTTGTGGAACAGCAAACACCAATAGGTACCTTGAGGCTCTGGTATCACAAACCCTTGACATAAATTTGACATTTCATATAACTATGTCATTGTCACAAACATCCAAACTGCCCACTTTCCTTTGAAGCTCATTTTATATTTTAAATTGTTCTCCACAGTTAAACTGACAGGTAGGTTTGAATTCCAATAAATGTTCCTAAACAGAGAGAGATCAGGGCAGTTGAAAGCATTTAAGAGGAAATGATGGGGGATTACCCTTTAAATGAATGACTCTCTAACAACTATGGAAAAGCAGGGACAGGCAGTGCAAACTATACACAGCAGGTAGTCAGTAAAGCTCATTTGTCTTCTCTTGTTCCCACAAGTATTTGGATAGTAGAGCCCAAACCCAGTCGTTCTCATAGGTGTAATGCAGTTACTTTAAATGGCAGAAAAATAAATTAGTTGTTGGAATCCTAGGAACTTCAGGAATCTGCAGGGCACTCTCTGGAGGTGGCCACTTTCACTTCAGAATCATGCAAGTAACCCAAAGTGATCCAATTGTTTTTAAAAATGAGAAGACAATGTCATTCACTTTACGGTTTCTGGCTGGTTCCACCATGAATAGTTCCATAGACTGAAGCAAAACCTTACCAGAAAGACAAGAACCCCCAAAACCTGTTTTTCTGGAAAGTTTTGATAAATGTACTTCCGTTCTGATAAATGTACTTCAGGCTGTACTTCATTGGGGCCTTTCCCTTACTCAGAAGACCTGGCACAGGGGCCCATGTGTGTCCTGACTGCCATATGACAGGAACATTAGGGAAAGGGAAGAGATCTAGCATTGACTGTTCAACAGCTTCTATTATTTTTAATTGTTCCATATACTTTTTCTCACCCAATAACCCCCAGATACAGAAATACAAGCCCCAAAACCACATGCAGTTCTGCTCTGGCCACTCCACTAGCTCAAGCACAAAGATATTTCCCTTCTTTGTGATTGCTTTAAAGATCTTTTTGTGGTTCTTATTTTAAAGAAGAAGTCACCCTCTGATTTGGATACTTCTTTGTGATGTCTGCTGACCTGCTCCAGCCTACAGGTAAGGACAAAAGACTTCTGTAGTTACTTCTATTTGTTTGTAGACCTGCTTGTATGACTGTAATGGCAATAAAGTCAACCATGGTGATAATAGTTCCATCCTGGAGGAACTATTGTGCAAGCCACCAACCAGAAGTATCCCATAGGCCACTATTTACATTAAAACCTATTTGAATGTTATCCCTGGATTAGTGACCCTTACTGTCTATAGTACTCCCTACTGCATCTCTGGGGACACAGGGTATATACTGATGTCTAATACCAACAGACCAATAGATGTACTATGTAAAATATATTGTCCCCTAATTATAAAAAAGAATCAGGAGCTAACACTTTGTAAAGACAACTGTCTCACAGCAAGGTCTCCCCCAAAATGCTCCTGCCTCCCTATACCCAGGTAAATTAGAGTTATATATTCAAGCAAGTCAGTATTTTCTTGCTGTCACAGGATATAATATCATATCACATCATGTCATGCCATATAGATGAGGAAGAAGGTCATCAATGAGTGCTGGAAAAGGTACATGGATAGATCTCAGGAATGCTTAACTTTATGGATGTTATACAAAATATTTCACCTGTATGAATATCTGCATCATTTTTCACATGGAAAATTTTCCTAGTTTTTAGCAACTTCTCAAAGGATTTTGAAACACAGAATGGTTAGTGACCAGGAGTCAAAGAATAACTCCTCCAAAGCACATTTAGACATTTAAACCCATCTTTGTAAGGTTGTGGTTTGCCGGTTGTCTCTATCAGATGTTAGGGAGCCCTGGTCACTTTTTGGCCTTTCTTTTTCTCAGCTTGAGTTTTTTTTCCTCATATCCTAAGTCCCTCTCCAGGATTTCTAGTTATCTGTGTGCAAACACACCCACTGGCCCAAATTATCACTCAAAAGAAATGGTTAAGTTGTCATTCCAGGTTTATTAATGTCAATATAGTCTGTAATCTTCTCTAGTCTGTATCCTAAGAACATGAAACATCTTCAACAAGGCAGGTTCTCCTTTAAAATAAATAGCAATCTCACACTTGTCATATTTCTCCCTGACAGAACAGTTTGTTTTCCTCAGCTTGCATGTCCCTCATCTTCTGGAAGACATTTGCCACCAGAGAGATGTTTTGAGTCTGTGCTTCACACAGGTCCCTCTATCACCCCTGGTAATTTACAGCAGTTCTCTGAGTACAATAAGTGTCTAAATGGGAGGGCAAAACCTTTACCAAGTGTCCTCAGAAATATATTCATAATAGTCTCCTGTGATAAACTTCCAAATCCAGGGCACAAAATTGTAGTAAACTTTGGTAGTTTTCTTTTTCCATTCTTCCTGTTGTCTCATTTCTGTGCAGCATCTGATAGAGGAGAGAGAAGCCACACACTGCCAGTATATACCTTTCCCCATCAGGGCAGCAAATATCACAAGTCACAGGGCAGTCAGTCACCTGTCACCAGTCACATAGTTAATAATGTAAAAACAAACTAGTTAAACACTGTGATATTGCTGTATAGTTTTCAGAATTGCATAAATATTTTCAATTGATCTTCACAACAACCCTATCAGGTTTTCAGGGAGTGAGTATTTCATGTCATGTTACATAAGCAAAGACATTGTCAAAGAGGTTGAACCCACAGCATATGCTAATATCTAAGAAATATCAGACCCTGGAGGATTTCTTTTTACTATAAATTAATCCAGTGTTTATTCCATAATATCAGACTATGTCTCAAATTTGAGAGTACACAAATTCAACCTGAACAGACTACAATTACATTTTGATGAGAACTCTCAATTTACTCTCTAGGTTTCCAGGAGAAGAAGGTAGAATTTTTAAGAGGTCCTGGGTGGTATGACTTCAGAATAGTATGTAATCCTAATGAATATCAGGTTCTTACTACACAACAGAAAGAAAGAAGGTGCTCCTATTTTTCATGACAGCATGGATGGAACTGGAGAGCATTATGCTAAGTGAAATACATGAGGCAATGAAAAACAAATACCATATGATCTTACCTATAAGTGGAACCTAATCAACAAAACAAACAAACAAGCAAAATAAAGCGAGAGTCATGGAAATAAAGAACAAACTGACAGTAACCAGAGGGGAGGAAGGTGGGGGATAATGTAGGAAGAAGGGGGAGGCTTATCAAGCAACATGTATAAAGGACCCACAGGCCAAGCCAAAGTGAGTAGGATTGAGGGTGGGAGGTGGAGGTGAGTATGGTGAGGGGAGAGTGGGGGTGGGGAAATGGACACAATTGTACTTGAATAACAACAAAAAATAAATAATAAAGTGGCAAAAAATGATCTGCCCTTTCTGGAGTCATAAATAATCAAAGTAATTACAAAAGTGATTCCATAATCTTCTTTGCATCTGTTAAAAGAATACAAATAAGGATCTAAGTGATGCTTCCCAGCATTACTCTAATGTACTCAGGGGTTTTCTGCCCCAGAAACCTCCTAGCCTAGAGCTAGGCCAGTGCAGTATCTCTTGCATGCTCCCAGCACCCCTTCCTAAACTTACCAGATGTCTTTAATTTCCTTCTTTCTCCTTCATGTGTTTATTGGCATAGATTTTCTGGCTACATACTTCTGACTTCTCTCCCAAATATTAGCCCAAAGGTAACATATAAATAAAGGGAGTGAGAAAAGTGAAAAAAAGAATCGTGTTTTGTTTCATTTTGTCTTTTTTTTTTCCTGGTGACTTGTGCACTTATCCTGAGGATACAGTTATATTGCAGGAATACTAAAACAAGAAGAAAACAACTTTTCTCACTGACTAAAGCACTTCACTTTTCTTCTTAGTTTCAACTATTATGTTACATGTTTTATGAAATCATCTGATTAAGACAACGCTACTAGATTGTCATAGAAAGAATTGTTTATTGAAACATAAATTCATTAATTATTTCATGTTTCATGGCCCTTTGATGCTTCTTTGCTCAATAAAAAGAGCATTATTCAGTCCTTCACACACCAGGGACCTTGGTAGCCCAACCCTTCTTACCCTTTCAATATTTGTGCTAATAATTATAGCAGAAACTTCAGCTGCTGAAACAAAGATCCTACTGCCCTGTTAGAGAGACAAAAATGAAGAAATTTATGGGTATTTATAGGATATAGGATCCTGTGCAAATGCAAATGGGCAGAAGAACTTGAGGGAAGAGAGACACAAAAAATACTATTCTCAGGTATTTGCAGAGAAATAAAAGGAAGTTATCCAGAAACACACAACAGATAATTAATCTTACTGGTAATTAGAGAAGTTAAAATTTGAACCACATACAATATTATTCCACACCAGCAAATTGGGAAAAATTAAAAAGTATGACAATTCCAAGTAATGATGAGGCTGTAGAGATGTGGAGACATGTAGTGAACTATTGATGGGAAGATGAACTGGTATAACCACTTTAGAAACTATTTTTAAACATCTAATAAAGGTGAATATTTAGAAACCCTACTACCCAGCAGTTTTGTGCCAGCATTTATATTCTGTAGACCATCTTAAAATTGTGTCATAGGAACTGTATATAAAAATGTTCATGGTAAAATAGTAAGTAATCATAATATATTCACATAATAAAATATATAGAAATATATTCAGATATAGTACTGAAAATAACTGAACATAGCTGGAAAATCAACATAAATAAGTAAATAAATCTTACAAACAGGGTGCTGAGGAAAAAACCCACAAAACATTGCAGAAGAATATTTTCAGTATAACACAGTTTACATAAAGTTGAAAAACATGCAAATAAATGCCGCATATTCTTTAGAACTGCCTAGATGGGTAGTAGTAGCACAAAGAAATGTATGGGTGAGATAACAGCAGATCAGTGTCCTGGGCACATTTTAGTGGAGGACCTCCAAATGATGCACTTGATGAGGCACATATAGGGACCTCAACTAATTTTCTACTTCTTGGATATACTGTGCATAGGTGTTTATTATATTTAAAACTTTTTAAATGTAAAATCTTTCATGATTTATTATTTTAAGAATCTCAGTGAGTTGGCTGTATGTTGAACCTCACTACATTAACCACAGATCTACCACCATTCAGTTGGGTTCTGAACTTGAATGGTAGCCCTGGCACTGGTGGTAGGATGATGGACATGGTCAACATCAGTGAAAGCCAGGTGAGAAGTCTAACAGTTAAAATGGATATGTTCCACTGGCCTGTCAAATAGTAGGTCAGCTATTCCTCTTAACAGAATAAGGTCATGAACATAAAAGGAAAAAAAAACACAGGACACTCAAGAGTATGATTTAATGTTGTTTTTGAAAGCTTAATTGAACTCTCTATTAAAGGGAAATTTATTCTTATTACTGATGCTTCTGGGTCAGGGACCCAAACCAAGGTACTTCTATGCAGCATAGCTTGCACCAAGAAAAGTAGACTGAGTTTAGTAAAGTAGGCCACACATTTTTTTATTTGGTCAAGGAATAGAGAAGGGTGAGTTCATGCTCTAAGGGTTCTTTCTCCCCACCTGAGAAGGAACCTTCTGTATTTATAGGCTATGGTGTAGAGTAATTAAATTCTTTTAGGCATGTGTAGTTATTTTTCTGTTTCATTCAGCCCTTTTGCACATTGTTCTCTTGCGCGTGATACCCCATCGGCATCTTGGTCTCTGTGTTTGGCACCTTCGTCTTAGGCACTGGCAATGCTTTTCAGTTCTTGTAAATAAGCATAGCTCATGGCAGTTTAGGTATTAAGACATGTTAGGGTCTTTTGGATGGCATTTTGACATTAAAACAAGTTTTCTATGCAGATGTTTGTATTCAGCATGCAACTTGGGCTCCAACAAGAAAGGCCTCACCTGGATAACATCCTCCTGGCTGATGGATACTGATCTCCATGCTGGGGGGTCACAGAGTAGGAAGGCAGTGGCACAAGTTTTCAAATTAACAATTTAAAATTACTTATTTCTCCACCAACACACTTACTAAAGAGAACTGCTAATTTCATTTTTGGGACTTTAGTGGCCTTGAAACACAGTTATATGTGGACCCAGGATAGGATGAATGAAAGATCATGTCAGGATGATAGGGTGAAGGCAGAGAGAGGGTAGGTGGGGAAATGCAGAAAGGAAAAAAAAAACAATCTCACAGGTGAAACACTTATAGAGAAAAGTTTGATCATCAACAGGTATAAATGAAAAGGATGGCAGTAGATCATGGAAAACCACGTGTGGCCAAAGAAGGTGTAACAAAGAATCAAAATCCTGACTCACGAGCGGTGGCAGGTTTGGGGTATTGATCTGTGATTAATAGGCAGTATGATCATCTGGAATTTAGAAAGATCTCCCTATGCTACATCTTTTGTTGCATTTTCCTATGCAATTTGTTTTTCTTTGCTTTGCCTTTACATACCTCATTAAACATAAGCATGAAACAAGTTAGTGGAGCCTAGGAATCTAAAGAGACAGCAGTTACTTAATACCCAGTGAGCAAGACAAGGAGCCAGCCAACAGGGTGGAAAGCAAATTCAGTTCCCTGTGGAGAGAGACATCCATCTCTTCAGCCAGTGAGTCAGATACGCTTGGGGAAGTGATTTCCAAACATAGAGAGGCATTGATCTGAAATGAAAGGAGCCACCAAATCACTGAGGGTTTTAGAGTCCAGACTAATTGGTTAAACTCTCTCTAAAGGCTTTGAAAGGTGCTAAGTGAAGAAGTAAACTAGTCTTCCATTTTGTCATGCTTTCAAAGAAGCAAGCACTTCCAGCTGTTGAGATTTGTCCCTGCTCTGTCCAGCCATGCCACAGAATGCCAGAAAAGTGGTACATTTCCTTTTCCAGGATAAAGGGGAACCCAAAAGGAAAAGAAAAACACAAAGACCCTCTAAATATTTTGACCAAAGTCTTATTACAAATACTTTCTTCCTTATCATCTGATCTTTGGTTTAAAACAAGAATAGGACTCCTAGCTGTTTGTGGTCTGAGAGGATAGAGTAGAAACATCTTTAAATTTTTAACTATTTGCTGGTTTCCCATAGGAAGTTTCTGATTTTGAACCTCTCAAATCACAGACTATTTGATGCAGTAGAGTCCAGTTTGGCAAAAATTTAACAGGTTTTCATGATGGTTCTGCCACTCTTCAATACTACCATCCTGGACGCATCACTTATCCTCTCTCTGATTCAATTTCCTCATCTACAAAACAGGGAAAGTAATCATTCCTACCTTATTTGGGCTGAAGTGAAGTTTAAATCACTGTGAAGTGAAGTGAGTGCTCAGCAAGTTAATATCTCCAAACAAACCCATTATCCAAATTATTAGTGATTTATAGGTCTGCACGTGTGTGTTCAAGGTGAAGAAAAGTGAGTTTCATTTCACACCACAAAACAAGTAATTTAGAACCACCTAATAGCACATATATCTGGGAGACCTGATATATACCGCAAATCCTTTTTGGCAGTTGGGGTTCAGAAATCCAGCAACTGGAACTCCTTATCTTGCAAATCTAATTCTCATGCGGTTTGGGGCCTCATGCCATGATCTTTACTGTTTTTCCTTACCCCTTCCTTACTGCAAGAGACTAAACTCTGTCCTAGCTCCCCTATCCCTAGAATCCATCACCATGGCTTTTGTTAAAAAGGTAAATTAAAATACTACTTTCTTTGTCTTGTTATTTTCCTACTAGGAAGCTGTTAGGATTTGGATGTTGCCCAGCTTCCTCATTTAATGTTTTTCTTTCAGCCACCTGTCACCTATTTATTTTTAAGCACTTATCATTTACCATTATTTTATTTTATAATATTTAGCTTACTTTTCATACTATTGTCACTATCTACCTCTCTTTGTGAGTTAATATTTTTACATTTAACAATACTCCCTCATATTATTGACTTTTAAAATATTGTTTTATTTCTTTTGCATATTTTTTCATCCTCTGCTGAGAGTATTAATTATAACCTGAATCAGGACTGCCAGAATTATCATAAAAGCAATCTTTGACTTTTGTTATTTTAGTGTTGCTTTAAATATTTTTCTACCTTATATGTATATCTTGTTTGTTTGCTTATTTGTTTGTATTTTGTAATAACTATGACACAAAAGTAAGTGTCCAGATGAAATCTGTCCTAACTTATTACCAGTATGAAAAGCAAACAGCCGGCATGTTACCAGCCAAACCTACAAACCTAGGACATTTTAGAATCCTGTTCCCTTTTACAATCAATAGAAAATGTGATGTTGGACTATTTTGTTTTATATTTTTACCTAAAAATATTATCTAATTATTCTCTTATATGCATCATTTCATAATTTTAGTACTTTTCATCATTTCTTTATTTTAGTTGTTGTTCAAGTACAGTTTTCTGCCTTTTACTCCCATCTGATCATATTTTTCATTGGCATATTTTATATTGATATATTTTTTACATTAATTATTTATTTTTATTTTTTAAATGTTTCAATTTTATTTTAAATAAACTTAATTTTCTCTTTGTATAAATATGTAATATACTATTTTTTTGTTTTAGCTTATCTTAACTCTTTATTCTTTTATATCTCCTATTCCCTTAAACTTTTTGTCTTGTTTCTATTTATTTGTCTTATCCTATTTTGAATTTTGATATTAATTTTAGTACATTTTTATTATACATCAGCCTTTACATGTTATTTTTACATTATATATTTATGCACTTGGGTAATTTTATTTATTTATTAGTAACTTAAAGGAGATTTAAAATTCTTCCATACAAAAAATATATTGGAAGCTCAAAAATGTCAGTTTTCACCTTGGTTGGTGTAGCTCAGTGGATTGAGCATGGACCTGCAAACCAAAGGGTCGCTCATTTAATTCCCCATCAGGGTACATGCCTGGGTTTGGGGCCAGGTCCTGAGTAGAGGGGCATGAGAGGCAACCTCACTTTGATGTTTCACTCCCTCTCTTTCTCCTTTCCTTCTTCTCTCTCTAAAAATAAATAAATATCTTTTTTAAAATGTCAGTTCTTCACTCATTTTCTTTAACCATATAAGATTTATGTTATTATGTCTACTTTTTATTTTAAAACTTTGGCTACTTATTACTTTTAGTTTTATTGTAGTCTAATTGACATTTATTTATTTTAAAAGTATTCAAATCTGAATATGACCTATTAGTATATGCAAATATGACAACTGTACAAATATAAAAATAAAAATGGGATATGAGTTCTCAGATAACCCGCTGACAAATATTCATGCACTATGAATATTAAAACATTGAAATAGTATTAAAATCTAGAGAATGGAAAGTAAAAGCTGTTCTCTCTCTATTTCCAACCATCTTGCCAGAGCGCAGCACAATTACAGCCCCTAAAACCTTTAATATGTTTTTTATCACCCCAGATGTCTGTTTGCACAAATATAGATATGAGGCCAAAAGATAATTTTTTCTTCAATGTAATAGGAAAAAATATGCTAATTGGAAAGTGAAGGGTGTGCCAAGCTTCATATGGCTATTTATTTCTAAAATATTATTATGTTAGAACCAAGATGGTGGAGGAGTAAATGGAAGCTACATTAACTTACTAGAACCAATCCTGAATTACAATTAAATTGTAGATAAATAACCTTAAATACCAAATGAACACTGGCTGGACAGAAGCTTATAACCAAGGACAGAGGTAAGAAACCACTTCACCACAATGTGACTGGTAGGGAGTACAGAGGAGGTGCAAGAGGGCTGGCTGGGCTCCCATGGGTAGCAGCTGAAGTTTGAGAGGGATATTTCAACAGCTGGGGGGTTCCTCCTGAGAAGTGTGGGCTCTAAACCTTAAGCTGTGCTCCCCAGCCTGCAGCACCAAAGCTGGAAAGGAACCCAGATTAACATCCAGCTGTGAAAAGCATCAGGGTTCTTTTTGTCAGGGAAAGATGGCTAGAAATGCAGACTGCCAGTTAAAGAGCCAAAACACAGAATTTCATTTGCAGCGAGTTACCTTGGGCTCCAGCAGAAGAAGGAAAGAGTGGACTAGAGCTGCATGAGGGGAGTCTGGAAACTCTGGGGAGAGAATGGAAGGAACAACCAACAGGATACCTGTGCTGCCTCATTCCCCATGCTGTGGAGGCCATCTTTCTAAAGCAGAGCAGAGCATCCTCCTCCAAGTGGCATTACCTGAGAACTAATAGCCCTGCCTGCAAGAATCACTGAAATTAAGCCAGGCTGATGAGTACAGCTTGAGGAATATCACTGATTAAATTTAATGAGTAAGGTGGATCTCTGGGAGATCTGAGACTTTAGCTAACCCTACCCTGGGCATAATGCTGATAAAAACCAGCTTTGGTGTGTAGCCTTGTTTTTTCTGCACACAACCAAGCCTAGCAGAGGGAGCCACAATCTGTGGATTGCTGACAGCTATGAACAGATAGTCCAGGGCCAGTAACAAGCAGCATCTAACAAAGGTTTGCACCAGAGTTTTTGCAGATCTACCTAATACATAGAAACAAATTAAAAAGAAATGGCCAAAATGGGAAGACAAAGAAGTAGACCCCAAATGAAAGGGCAAAAAAATTCTCCAGAAGAAGAATAAGATGAAATGGAGGCAAACAATTTATCAGGTAGAGAGTTTAGAGTAATGATTTGCAGGATACTCTACAACATGAAAAAGACATAGAAAATATAAAAAAGGTCTAGTCAGAAATAAAGAATGAAATATCTGAAATAAATAATAATCTAGGAGGAATAAACAGTAGGTTAGATGAAGGAGTGAATCAAATGAGTAATTTGGAACACAACAGAAAAAAACACCCAAGCAGAGCAGTAAAAAAAAATAATAATTTTTTAAAAATGGAGAAAACTGAAGAAACATTTGGGACAACATGAAGTGTAACAACAGTCACATTGTTGGAAAGCCAGAAGAAGGAGAAAGTGACTAAGGGATTGAGAGTTTATTTAAAGAAATACTGACTGAAAACTTCCCTAATGTGATGAAGAAAAAGACACACATTCCAGAAAGCTCAGAGTCCCAAACAAGTTGCACCCAAAGAAGCCGATACTGATACACATGAGAATTGAAATGACAAGGCTGCAAGACAAGAAAAGAATCCTAAAGGCCAAGAGAGAAAAGCAGGTAGTTACCTACAAAGGAGCACCAAATAGACTGTCATCTGACTTTTCAACAGAAACATTTCAGTCCTGGAGGGAATAGAATGAAATATTCAAGGTTATGGAGAGCAAAGACCTACAACCAGGGCTACTTTACTCAGCAAGGCTATCATGTAAAGAAATAAAAAGCTTCTGAGACAAGAAAAAGTTATGTTAGTTTTTTAACACCAAACTAGCACTGCAACAAATGTTAAAGGGCTTGCATTAAGAAGAAAAACTGAAAGAAAAAAAAGCAGGAAAATAGTAAAACAATAAAACTGCACTAAATATTTATGTATCAATAATCAACTTAATGTAAATGGATTAAATTGTCCAACCAAAGACATAGGGTAGCTGAATGGAAAAGAACACATTACCCATATATGCATGTTGCCTCCAAGAGAGCCCCCTGATATTGAAAAATACACACAGTCTTGTCCCGGCTTGTGTAGCTCAGTGGATTGAGCATGGGCCTGCGAACCAGAGAATCATGGTTCAATTCCCAGTCAGGGCACTTGCCTTGGTTGCAGGCCAGTTCCCAGCTGGGGACGCATGAGAAGCAACCATACATTGATATTTCTCTCCCTCTCTCCTTCCCTTCCCCTCTAAAAATAAATAAATAAATAAAATCTTTTTTAAAAAAGAAAAATACACATAGTCTAAAAGTAGAGGCATAAAAAAGATATTTCATACAACTGGAAAGAAAAGAGAAATGAGTGGATCAAAAAACTATGGTACATTTACACAATGGAATGTTACACAGCAGAAAGAAAGAACTCCTCTGCTTGACAATAATGTATGATATCTCTTATATGTAGAATCTTAAGAAAAAAAATACTCAAACCCATACAAACAGAGAATAGAACCGTTGTTGCCTGGGGATGGAAGTGTGAGAAATGGGTAGATGTTGATCAAATGGTACAAACTTCAGTTATAGGAGAAATAAGTTCTGAGGATATAGCATGAGACTCTAGTTAATAATACTGTATTACATATTTGAAATCTGCTAAGAGAATAGGTCTTAAGAATTCTCACCAAAAAGAAAAACAGGAACTATATCAAGTGACGAATGTGTTAATTAAATTGATTGTGATAATAATTTCATAATATATATGTAATTAATCATTGTACACTTAAAAAAGAAAGAAAGAAACAAACAAACAAAGGAAGGAAGAAAAAAAGAAAGAAAGAAGGAGCTCCTACCCTTTGCCACAGTATGGATGGAACTGGAGAGCATTATGCTAAGTGAAATAAGCCAGGTGGTGAAAGACAAATACCATAAGTGGAACCTAATTAACAAAACAAACAAGCAAGCAAAATATAACCAGAGACATGGAAATAAAGAACAGACTGACAGGGACCAGAGAGAAGGAGGGAGAGAGATAATAGAGGATAATAGGGGAAGTGTCATCAAGAAACATGTATAAAGGACACATGGACAAAGCCAAAGGGGGTAGATTTCAGGGTAGGAGCTGGCAATGGGTTGGGTGGTGGGGAGGGGCGCAGTGATGTGAAAATGAACACAAGTGTACTTGAACAACAATAAACATAAACAGATAGATGATAGATAGATGATAGATTAGATAGATAAATAAATGTGACTTGGAATGATGCTAGTGAGATAAATCTCAAATACTCTGGGCCTATCGCATTATAATATAAGAGTACCAGGAAGATAACAAAAGGCCGTTATATGTGAGGGTGATATGATCAATAATAATGTACCTCTGTGTTTCAGATTTAGAGACTGGAATGGAGGGGCAAGAACAGACACAAAAACTGTGTAAGGTACTGAAGCAAAACCAAAGATAATGTTAATACTTCAGAGTTCTGATCTATACAGTGTAAATATAGAGAAATGGAAGACAAAAATGTGGTAATGAAAGATGTCCTGGCCTTAGAAACAAGACATCCAAATTCCTTGCTAACTTCAGCAGAGTAATGATATTTCTGGTCTTAAGTTTCTTTATCTGTAAAGTAAGGAATTAAGCCATACGACTTCTGGGACCCACTCCAGATTTAATGTCTATGGTTACTCTTCTGACAGGACCAAAGTAAATAAAAGTAAACTTTACTTTTAAAAAAGAGAGAGAGACCTGGCTGGTGTAGCTCAGTGGATTGAGCGCGGGACTGTGAACCAGACAATTGAAGTTCGATTCCCAGTCAGGGCACATGCCTGGGTTGCAGGCCGGTTCCCTGCAGGCCAGTTCCCAGCAGGGGATGCACGAAAGGCAATCATACATTGATGTTTCTCCTCCTCTTCCCCTCTAAAGATAAATAAAAATCTTTTAAAAATTACTTTAAAAAAAGAGAGAGAGATAATGGCAATGTACAGTTAGGTGGTCAAGTGTAAATGAGAGCAGCAGACAGATTTCAGAACTGTTTAAAATATAAAATCAAAAAATTTGAGGACTGCCCTGACCAGGTTACTCAGTTGGAGTATCACCCCATGCTCCGAAAGGTTGTTGGTTCCATCCCCATCCCGGGTCAGGGCACATTTCCAAGTTGCTGATTCAGTCCCTGGTCAGGACGTGTACAGGAGGCAACTGATCCGTGTTTCTCTCTAACTTCAATGTTTCCCTTTTCCCTTTCCTTTCTCTCTAAAATTGATAAACTATTTTATGGTGAAGATTAAAATATATATATTTTATGTATGTATATAAATACATACACATACACATGTATTTGGAGATTTATTTCTGTGATGACTGAGATTTTAAGACTGATACATTTCTTGTTTGAATAACTAGATAAACTAAATGAAAATTAGGTAAATAATTTATTGATATTAGAAACTCAGATGAAGAGAAATCAGCAGTAGGGAGGAAACCATAATGAGCCTGCATGCTAGTTAGCCACAGACTAATGTTGATCATTAATTACCTAAATGCCCAACTGGTCTCATCTGGTAACCCCCTGGGATGACTCACATAATTTGAATCTTCCCAGTTAACACCTCTTTAATTCACTCATTTCATAATCCAGGGTATTTCCTGGATAAAATTAAAAATGTAGATTTAAAAATAATTACTATGGCTTAAGTTAAAAATTGCTAATAGTTCTAGAGAGGTATATTTAGGGATATACCTCAGAGATATAGTTCTAGGGAAAATAAAACCTTCACCTTATAAATTACCGACTGAAAGTGATTCAATCAAACATTTTAAATCAAATAAACTTTTGCATCACAGTTTTCCTGCACTGCCACTTTATTTATTTAATCAATTATTTATATTCAGCTTTAGTGAAGTATAATCAACTAAAATGTAGGATATTTAGAGGTTGGAAGATGGCGACGGAGTAGGAGGGAGCAGGAAGATTCCACTTCCCCCTACACACTGGAGAAAAATCTGGCTGATCTATGGAGGAACAGAGCAAACAGCCAACAGTGCCTTAGCATACATGAAAATAAGAGACCAGAAATTGTAGCGGACACTGAAAAACCAGAAGGTAAGGAGACTACTACAGGACAATTAGGTCCCAGGGACTGGCACAGGGACATGGCTGTAGCCCCAGGCCTGGCGCCCAGCACCGGGTCTACTACAGAGTCCTTGGGAGAGAGCTGGGTCAACTGCTCCCTCCCTCCCCGGCCAAGCAAGGTCTGAGCAGCACCAGAAGAGACCTAGCTGCTTGAAGTTGCAAAGAGGGGAATAAGTACAAAGAGGCAAACACACAAGGGCCGTGATCACCCACAGAATCTGTGGTCACTGGCTTAGGGGAGTTGAAAGCCCCACAGTGATGTGCACTGACCCTGATAGTCACTGGTCTGGCTGGAGAATTGGGCCGTACTGAACAGTAGGCTTGAATAGGAGGAATTTCTCAAAAAGTAAAACTGTTTAGGGGATTCTTCTGCGACAGCATCTCGGCTTACTCCCCACCCAGTCAGACAGCAATCCCGAGGTTGCGTGGGAGATCCTGCATTTCCCCATAGCACTGGGAAGGGTTTGCACCCAAGCCCTCTGGATCCATGAAGCCTGGCTGGGCATGCACGCCCACCGGCACCTCAGCCCATAGCGAGAACCCCCAGGGAAAGAGCCCTCTAAAGAAGACCTGGATCCCCTGCGGGGGGGCACTGGGGAGATGCATCAGACTAGCTCTTGGGAGAGTGCACTCAAGACTGCCTGGTACACATCTGGAAGGGAGAAAGGCCACACCAATCCCCCCTCAGCCTGCTGCAGCCAGCAAGACAAGAAAAACTGGTTTGGCCAGGTTCAAACCAGTAAGAGGTGGGTTTTTTTGTTTTGTTTTGTTTTAAGTAATCTTTTATTTTTTATTATTGTTTTCTCTTTCAATGCCTTTTTCCTCTCTGTCCTTCCTTCTTGTTTTATTCCTTCTTCCTTTCTTTTCAATTTTACCTCTTCTTCCTCACTTCTCCTGCCTTTTTTTTATACCCACAAGTGATATAAAAAAACTTGGAATTGTGAAAAGACAAGTGTTGGGCCCAAAGAGGGGGCATCCCAACACTTGAAAAAGTGAGACAAATTTCACTTTGCTATTGCAGAGAAACTACAAACTACTACATATTTGTAATGTTATTATTTTTCATTATTCTTACATCTTTTATTTTAATAGTGTTTTTGTATTCCTCTTCTTTCTGTATAGTCTTCTTTGCATGGTTAGTTATATTGTATCACTAGACAGGTTTCCCCTGTTCTCTCTTCCACAGTGTATTGCTAATTTACTATCCTTCATGACACTTGTGTTCCTTTAGCACAGTACTCAAAGTTCTATACCCCCTATTTATGTTATCCAGATCACATAGATTCTGTCATATGATTGTTACTCTAATATTATTGTAAATAATAGCTGTTCCATATAATTCTAGATACTTCACATCACCCCTCCCGGATCTTAGCCCACTTCACAGTTTCCTGAATTCTATTACTGTAGTAATTAACTGTATTCTCTCACACACTACAACTATTTACTATCCTTTACTCTCACCTTACCTCAGAATCTGACCTCCCACAAACTCACTGCTTTCTAGATCCAACTCACAAGCCTTCCTTCCCCAACAAGAGTCTTATCTTCTTTCCATCCTTTCTTAAAAGTGGCTAATTGGGTGGAAGATCATAGTCAACACTATACATGGCCAAAGGATCTCCTATCTCTTCTCTACCAGCTGCTACTGTAAATATCATAGAATACTCTCCTGCAACAGTATAAACCATTTTGCCTTCCCCTTAAACTGACCACAAAAAAAGATTAAGTGAAAGCAGTGAACCCCAGGATACCCACAGGAAGAGGAAACCTAACAATAAAAGAACCATCAACAAATACTAACAGAAGAAGGTGAAGGAGGGAGGGGAAACCACACAAACCTCAATCCAGGACCTATCTGGAAATACAACTAAATAGTGGAGAAACTACTCAGTACAAACAACTAAACAAGAAGAAAAGAGAATCCTCAAAAACTTGTACACATGGAAGAACTAGCTTCAACATAACCTGCCCTCACCAGCACAACAAATTACAACACATGGTGGACACAGGGACCCTCAATTAACCAACTGGTGAGAAAGACCCACAAAAGAAAGATGCAAAAACAATCAAAACCTAAAGACAAACACAGAGCAAACTTAAAGGACAGCCAAAGACCAGTGAGGTTAGGAGCTCAAGGACACCACGCCACTAAATCTCACAAATCTTCTACCAAAGAAGTTCACACCATAAACCCAGGGAACCAGAACAGATCAATTGAAGAAGCTGGAGCTAACAAGAGAATCTCACAAACAATGGCAATACAAAGAAACAATCCCCAAATGAAAGGAAAGGATGAAGCCTCAGAAAGAATGCTAGATGAAATAGAGGAAGTCAGCAATCAGATACTGAATTCAAAGTGCTGGTTATCAAGAAGTTCAAAGAGCTCACAATGAGCTACCAGAAATTAAAGGGGAACAACAATGAACTCACTGCAAACTATATCAACATGAAAAAGGAAATAGAAACTATCAACAAAGGCCAAGAGGAAATGAAGAATAGAATTTCTGAACTGAAGAACACAGTAGAAGAAATCAAAAGCAAGATCGATGAAGCAGAAAATCAGATCAAAGAGCTGGAGGATAAAGTAGGAAAAAACACCCAGAAATAGCAAGAAAAAGGAAAAGAGGCTCAGAAAGAATGCAGAGGGATTAATGGAAATTCAGTACAACATGAAACATAATACTATTCATATAATATGGATATCAGAAGAAGAAGAAGAGCAAAGGATAGAAAACATATTTGAAGAAGTAATGATGGAAAACTTCCCTAATTTGATGAGAGAAAAAGTCACACAAATCTAGAAAACACAGACCATCCAAACAGGAAGGACACAAAAAGGCCCACTTCAAAACACATCATTATTAGAATGCCAAAATTCCAAGACAAAAAGAGAATGTTAAAGGCAGAAAGGGAGAAAAAGGAAGTAACATAAAAGGGAGCCCCAATAAGGCTTGCTGCTGACCTCTCAATGAAAACACTCCAAGAAGAGAATAGCAAGAAATATTCCAAGTAATGAAAACCAGGAGCCTGTAACCAAGGCTATTTTACCCAGCAAGGCTCTCAATGAAGATAGAAGGCCAAATGAAGAGCTCCCAAGACAAAAGAAGTCTAAAAGAATACACCTCCCCCAAACCAGCTCTGCAAGATATACTAAAGGGAATGCTCTAAGGAAAGGGAGAAAAAGAGAGAGACAGAGAGGAACACAGGTATGAATAAATGGCAATAAATAAGTACCTATTAATAATAACCTAAATGTAAATAGATTAATGCTCTAATCAAAAACATAGAATAGCTGAATATATAAGAAAGCATGACCCACACATATGCTGCCTACAAGAGACCCACCTCAGGACCAAAGACCTACCCAGACTGAAAATGAAGGGCTGAAAACAAATTTTCTAAGCAACTAAACAGGGAAAAAAAGCCGGGTAGTACTACTCATATCAGACAAAATAGACTTCAAAAAAAGGGGGACATTAACAGAGACCCAGAAGGTCACTTAATAATACTCAAGGGAAGAATCCACCAAGAAGACTTAAACATTGTAAATATATATGCACCCAACATAGGAGCACTTAAATACATAAAGAAAATCTTAGAGGACTTCAAGAAAAACATGGACAGCAACACAATTATAGTAGGGGATTTTAACACCCCACTGTTAAAAATGGACAGAACTTCTAAACAAAATATCACCAAAGATATTGTGGCATTGAACAATACCCTAGTTGAAATGGCCTTAATTGATATATATACAGCCGTTCATCCCAAAGAAGCTAAATACACATTCTTTTCAAATTCACATGGAACATTTTCAAAGAGAGACAACATGATAGGACACAAAACAAGCCTCAACAAATTCAAAAAAATTGAAATCATATCAAGCATTTTCTCTGACCGCAAGGGACTGAAACTAGAAACCAACCCCAAGGAAAAAAACTCAGAACACTCAAAATCATGGAGATTGAATAGCATGCTATTAAACAATTAATTGATCAAGATGAAATTAGGGAAGAAATCAAAAGGTTTCTGGAAACAAATGAAAATAATCTCACAATAACCCAAAACTCATGAGACACAGTGAAGGCAGTCCTGAGAGGGAAGTTCATAGCAATACAGGCCTACCTAAAATAGATAGAATCTTCTCAAAAAAGCAAACTAACCCCAATGCCTGCAAGGACTCGAGGAACAACAACCGAAAATAGCCCAGATCAAGTAGAAAGAAGGAAATAAGCAAGATCAGAACAGAACTAAATGACATAGAGATTAAGAGCACAATTCTAGGAATCAATGAATCCAGGAGCTGCTGTTTTGTTTTTTAAGATAAACAAAATCGACATGCCTTTAGCAGGCTCATCAAGAAAAAAAGAGAAAGAACCCAAATAAACACAATCAGAGATAAAATAGGAGAGATTGCAACTGACACCACAGAAATACAAAGGACTGTAAGAAATTACTATAAAGAACTGTATGTCAAGAAATTTGAAAAACTAAGGTGAAAGGGACAAATTTCTAGGAAAATATAATCTTCTGAAATTCAATGAAGAAGCAGGAGAAAGCCTGAACAAACCAATAACAGCAGATGAAACTGAAGCAGTAATAATAATAAAAAAACTCCCAACACACAAAAGCCCTGGACCAAATGGTTTCACAGGAGAACTATACAAAGCATTTAAGGAAGAGCTAACCCCTGTCCTTCACAGACTATTAAAAAAATGCAAAATGATGGAATACTCCCAAAGTCTTTTTATGAAGCCAGCATCATCCTAATCCCAAAACCAGATAAAGACACAACAAAGAAAACTTCAGGCCAATATTGCTGATGAATATAGATGCCAAAGTCCTCAACAAAATGTTGGCAAAGTGCATTCAACAATTCATTAAAAAGATCATACACCATGACCAAGTGGGATTCATCCCAGGAATGCAAGATGGTTCAATATTAACAAATCAGGAAATACACCACATAAACAAAAGCAAAGACAAAAATCACATGATCATATCAATAGAGGTGGAAGAAGCATTTTATAAATACAGCACCCGTTTATGATAAAAAACACTCAGCAAAGTAGGAATAGAAGGAACATTCCTCAATATAATAAAGGCCATATATGACAGACCTACAGCCAACATACTCAATGGGCAAAACTTAAAATTTATTTCATTAAGATCAGGAACAAGACAAAGTTGTCCACTTTCACCACTTCTATTCAATATAGTATGGAAGTTTTAGCCACAGCGATCAGACAAGAAAAGAAAGAGGCATTCAAACCAGAAAAGAGAAAGATAAACTGTCACTGTTTGCAGATCACATGATAGTGTACATAGAAAAATCCTATAGACTCTGCTAAAAAACTGCTCGACCTAGTAAAAGAATTTGGCAAAACAGTGGGATACAGAGTTAATATCCAGAAATCAAAGGTGTTTTGTGTACCAACAATGAATCAGCAGAAGCAGAAATCAAGAAAAGAATCCCATTTGATATAGCAATAAGAAAAATAAAATACCTAGGAATAAACCTAACCAAGGAGCTAAAAGACCTGTATGCAGAAAACTACACAACACTGAAGAAAGAAATCGAGGAAGACACAAAAAATGAATATATGTACCATGTTCATGGATTGGAAGAATTAACATCACTACAATGTCCATACTACCCAAAGCAATTTATAGATTCAATGCAATAACTATTAAAGTACCAATGGCATATTTCACAGACACAGAACAAATACTTCAAAAAATTTTATGGAACCATAATTGACTGAATATAGCAGCTCCAATTTTAATGAAGAAGAACAAAGTAGGAGGGATCAAAATACCTGATACCAAACTGTATTACAAGGCAACTGTCATCAAAACAGCCTGGTACTGGCATAGAAACAGGCATATGGACCAATGGAACAGAACAGAGAGCCCAGAAATAAACCCAAGTTTCTATGGTCAATTAGTATTCAACAAAGGGGGCAGCAAAATGGACTAATAATAGCCTCTTCAACAAATGGTGTTGGGAGAACTGGACAGTTACCTGCAAAAATAATGAAACTCAAGCACCAATTTACACCATACACCAAAATAAATTCAAGGTGGATAAAAGACTTAAATATAAGCCATGACACCATTAAAGTCCTAGAGGAGAACATAGGCAGGAAAATTTCAGATGTTTCATGCAGCAACATTTTTACTGATATGTCCCTTAGAGTAAGGGACATAAAGGAAAGAAAAACAAATGGGATCTCATCAAATTAAAAAGCTTCCGCATGGCTAAAGAAAAACACTATTAAAAGAAAAATAGTATCAACTGTATGGTAAAACATATTTGCCAAGGATACCTCAGACAAGGGTTTAATCTTCAAAATATACAAAGAACTTACACGACTCCACTCTAAGATAAGCAACCCAATTAAAAAGTGGGCAAAGGACTTGAACAGACATTTCTCCAAGGAGGACATACAGAGTATCCAGAGTCAGAGGAAAAGATGCTCAGTATCACTAGCTATCAGAGATGCACATTAAAACCACAATGAGATACTACTTCACACCAGTCAGAATGGCCATCATAAAAAAAGCAACAAACAACAAGTGTTGGAGAGGTTGTAGAGAAAAGGAAACCCTAGTTCACTGTTGGTGGGATTGCAGACTGGTACAACCACTTTGAAAAACAATATGGAATTTTCTCAGAAAACTAAAAATGGATCTGCCTTTTGACCCAGCAATTCCACAGCTGGGATTATATCCTAAGATCCCTGAAACACCAATCCAAAAGAACCTATGCACTCCAATGTTCATAGCAGCACAATTTACAGTAGCCAAGTGTTGGAAGAGACCCAAATGCCCATTAGTAAATGAATGGATCTAGAAACTATTGTATACTTACACAATGAGATACTATGCAGCAGAAAGAAAGGAACTTCTACCCTTTGCAACAGCATGGATGGAACTGGAAAGCATCATGCTGAGTGAAATAAGCCAGGTGGTGAAAGATAAATAGCATATGATCTCACCTTTAACCGGAAGCTAAACAACAAAACAAACAGGCAAGTAAAATATAACCAAAGACACTGAAATAGAGAACAGGCTGACAGTGACCAGAGGGGAGAGGGGAGGGAATTTCAGGGGAAAATGGGAAGGGTTTACAGGAACAAGTATAAAGGACATATGGACAAAAACTAAGGGAGTGGAAATGGGAGGGAGGTGGGGAGCACTGGGGGCTGAGCTAGGATTGGAGTAAAAGACAGAAAACTGTACTTGAACAACAATTAAAATATAAAATAAAATGTAGGATATTTAAAGCATGTATAATGGTGATATATATATATATACACACATATATATATATACACACTGTGAAAGGATTCTCCCTATCTAGTTAATTTGTACACCTGTCACCTCACATATTTACCTTTTTGTGTGTGTATGAAGGCATTTAAGTTATACTGTCTTAGAAAATTTCAATTATGCAATAGAGTGTAATCAACAATATTTACCATATTGCACATTGGAACTTCACACTTTATTCATCTTATAGTTGAATCTTTGTACCCATTTACCAACCTTTCCTGATCCACCCTCTCCCAGTCCCTGACAACCAATTTTCTACTCTGTTTCTGAGTTTAACTCTTTGTTCTTGTTTGTTTGTTTTAGGTTTTACATATATGTGATAGCATGTAGTATTTGTCTTTCTTTGTTTTCCTTCTTTCACTTAGCATAATAGACTCAAGGTTCATACATGTTGCAAATGACAGAATTCCTTCTTTCTCACAGCTGAATAATATAATATTTATATATCCACATCTTCTTTATTCATTCAGTCACTGGTGGACACTGATGGACACCAGTGACACTGAAGCATCACTGGTGGACACTTAGCTTGAGCTATTGTGAATAATGCTGTAATAAATATGGAGCATAGATTTTTTTTGATACCCTCTTTTCATTTCTTTTGGATATATAACAAGAAGTGAAATTGCTTGATCATATAGTAGTTTTATTTGTAATTTTCTGAGGACACTTGATTCTATTTTCCATAAAGGCTAAGTCAATTTACATTCACACAACTGTGTCAATGTTCCCCTTTCTCCACATCCTTGCCAACAATTGTTATCTCTTTTTGATGTTAGCAGGTAGAAGGTGATATCTCAGTGTGATTTTGATTTGCATTGCCCTGGTGACCAATGATGTTGAGTACTTTTTTGTGTACTTGTTAGGTATTTGTATTTCTTAGAAAAAGTATCTATTCCGTGCCTCTGCCCATTTTTAATCATATTGCTCATCTTCTGCTTTCGAAGTCACATGAATCCTTTATATAGTTTGAACATTAACCCTTTACTATATATATCTGCACATATATACACACACATATATATACACATGTATATACACACACACATATACATACAGTATGGCACTAGAATAAAAACAAGCACATGAATAAGTGGAAAAGAATAAAGAGCCCGGAAATAAACCCATGTATATGTAAGGTCAATTAATTTATGCCAAAGTAGCCAAAAATATACAATGGGGAAAGAACAGTCTTTTAATAAATGGTGTTGTTAAAACTAGCCACATGCAGAAGAGTAAAAGTATATCCCTATTTTATACTATACACAAAAATCAAGTCAAAATGGATTAAAGACTTAAACGTAAGACTTGAAACCATAAAACCTCTTGAAGAAAATATAGGGAGTAAGCTCCTCAAAATTGGTGTTGGCAATGATTTGGTATTGACAAAAAAGAAATCAAGTGGGACTACATCAAACTAAAAAGTTTCTCAATAGCAGAGGAAACTGTCAACAAAATGAAAAGGTACACTACAGAAGGGGAAAATATTTGCAATTTATATATCTGATAAGGGGTTACACTGACATATTAGTCTTTCATAGTTTAGTTCTAATTTTGGCAAAACTATTTACTTCTACTTTTAATATATGCTACATTGTAAAAAGATTCAAAGTGATATATTTTTCCAAAGGAAGCCTTATAATCTCTCAAACAACCTATTTGTTGGTTTGCAGGATACGTTCTCACAACCTGATTGCAACTATTTTTTAGAAAATGAGGTTTATACATCCAACATTGTATGGGAAACTGCCAAATATCAACCAAATATACTTTGCTCTTGCTCACTTTTGCACCATTTACCAATTAACTGACATTTGCAAAGAGCACATAAGACTCTCTGAATCCTTTGTTGACCTCTTAATGGTTTTTCATGGACAGGGAATAGTCAGGGACAAAAGTCATGAGCTTTTTCCAGGTCAATGAAGGATGAAAAAAATCTTCCAGAGTTACTATAGGGTTACAGAGGTGTGTTGCTTTAAGAAGGCCAATACACATCATTAAACTGGATCAAGAATTGCTCAAATCATCAAAATCCAGGTATGAGTGTATTTCCTCAGAAAGGATTTGTATTTCCTGAGACAAGGTATGATTGTAAGCTCAGGCTACCATAACAAAATACATTAGATTAAGTGGCTTAACCACCATGAATCTATTTTCTCACAGTTTTGAAGGCTGGAATTTCAAGATCAGGGTGCCACTATGGTCAGATTCTGGTGAGGTATCTCTTCCTGACATGCAGGCAGCAAACTTCTTGCTGTGTATTCACATGGCCTTTACTCTCATATATGCACATAAAGAGGGAGAGATATTTCTCTCTTATTTTCCTTATAAAACCACCAAACATATCAGGATCCCACACTTATATCCTCACTTCACTATAATTACCTCCTAAAAACCTTTCTCCAAATACAGTCATGTTGGGGTTAAGGCCTCAACATAATAATTTGGGGGATACACACTTAAGCCTATATCACAAAGTAATATAATGAAAAGGATTTCCATGATGTTTTGAACACATGTGATTATTCAGTATCTCTAGGTCCTTAAATGAGTACAAAATATTTGGGCACTATGCAATGAAGATACTTAATTTGATTATTGACTGCTAAATATTTGTTTTCACGACCATATTATTTCTTTTTTTAATATTAATTTATTTATTTATGTTTAGAGGGGAAGGAGAGAGGGAGAGAAACATCAATGTATGGTTGCCTCTAGTGCATCCCCCTGCTGGGAACTGGCCTGCAGGGAACTGGCTTGCAACCCAGGCATGTGCCCTGACTGGGAATTGAACCGCGATCCTCTGGTTTGCAGACCTGTGCTCAATCCACTGAGCTACACCAGCCAGGGCTCATATTATTTCTTAATACAACTAAATGCATTGCTCTGGATTCTTACTAAAACTTGAAATGTTCTTGATGGCAGTAAAAATACAAATGGGATATTCAAACAGTCAGAAAACCATCAGCTTCTTATCTATCTTATCTTTTTCTGCCTGTGTTTAGTGTTGAAGGCAACATTAAAAATGAAATTAGTTTCCATCAGCATTTTAAAGCCATTTTTCCTGGCTTATCTTCAAAAAAGAGTGGGAAGAGATTTGAATTTTTCAAAAATTTTGGGTGGGAAATTTCATCATTGTGGTTTACTCATCTATTCTGAAGTAAAATTTCTATGCAACTAAAGCTCCTTCAGAAGCATTTCTATCTCACACCTATCAGAATGGCTGTCACTAATAAATCAACAAACAAGTGTTGGTGAGGGTGTGGAGAAGAGGAAACTATTGTGCACTGTTGGTAGGAATGCAGATTGGCACAGCCACTGTGAAAAACTGCATGAAGTTTCCTCAAAAATTAAAAATGAATCTGCCTTTGATACATCCAAAGAAACCTAAAAAACTAATTTTAAAGAGTATATGCACCCCTACATTAATCAGCAGTGTTATTTATAGTAGCTAGTATGGAAACAGCACAAGTGTCCATCAATAGATGAGTGAACAAAAAAAGCTGTGGTACATGTATGTACACAAGGGAATACTACTTGGTCATAAAGAAAAGAGGGAAATCTTACCTTTTGAAATAGTGTGGGTATATGTGGGGGGAGTTATGCTAAGTGAAATAAGCAAGTCAGGAAGAGACAAATACCATATAATCTCATTTATTTGTGGAACCTAATGAATAAAATAAACTGAGGAACAAAATAGGAACAGAGGCATAGATACTTGGAACAGACTAACAGCTATGAGAAGTAAGGAGATTAAGGTGAAGGGATTAAGCAAAAAATATATGTTTTCACTTTGTGAGATGGGGTCATGATGCAGTGTACAAATGATGTGTTGTTGAATTGTACACTTGAAACCTGTATGGTTTTGTGAACAAATGTCACCCAAATAAATTCAATAATATATAAAAGAATTAAACAACTCAGAACTTAAAATACTACTATATCTACATATGCATACAGTATGAGTTATGTTCTCTTATCATTTACATTGGATTTGATAAGATTTACAGCATAAATCAAGAACTGATCAATTTTAGCATGGAGTGTTGTAACCCTCCATAATAGCAACTATCCTTGATTGCCGAAGTTATTTTAGGTAGAAATATGAGAAAATAAATAACTAAAATTCAAATAATTTAGTCATCTGAATCTAAAGAATTAAAACTATGTGTTAGAGGTTCTGTGTAACATACAATAAGGATTGGGTGGTAGAGGTGATACAAGGGTACATTTTTGTTGTTGTTGCTAAACAACCCATGCTCAGAAAGTCATAGCTGGGATCCATGTCAAAAGCTGGTATCCTCTATGGAATCACTTATCAGGTAGGAAACATAACACCTTGCCAGGAACAGCTTCATCCCTGATCTAACTAAATCACAGGTTTACATGTCTTTGGGAGTGGGGGTTGGACAGGGCAGGGGAGATCAAGAGGGGGTGTGGAATGGTGACGACTGCAAGTGAACAACAATAACAAAAGTGACAAACTGTATACTTGTCAAAAATATCTAAGATTGTGTTTCCTTCTTTTCACATTGGAAAAAAACAAATCTTCCCTCTGAGGTCACAAAATATTATATGCCTGGCCCCACCAAGGTGCCTATATTTATTTGTTTAACTGTCTGATACAACCTGTCAGGTAATAATGTTATTAATGATAAAAACTGTATCTTGTTGCTCTTTGCTATGGTTAAAGGAGTCAGGGTACAAAGACAGGTCCTGGGTTAATGCAAGCATATGTATCTGAAGTTATATTGTACAGTTCAAAATTGGCATAATTGTATGCAATGAGCACAAGGTGAAAGGAGATAGAGATAAGGTAGGGAGTCAGGCCCTGAGGTAAGGGATTCTTCATTTTAATCATTTAAATTTTTATTCTATTACAGCTGTCCCAATTTTTCCCTCTTTGTCCTCCTCCACTCATCTCACTCCCTGCTCTCCTGACTTCTCAACTGAGAATGGGGTTTATGGTTTACCTGCTGATTCAACATCCTGGATAGCACCATGGGGATGGATCTAATAATATTTTAGAAGAGCTTTTATCTGTAAAGAACTCAGAATGATATTATGATGTTTTATGGTTGGTAAAAGTATCTCATATGTTTATAAAAAGCTTTGTTCTTATGAGTCTTGGGATATATCCTCACCACCTTCCCCCACCCCACATTACCAGCTTTAATTAAAATCAACAGAAGGTACAGGTCTTACCGACCAGTGCATTAGGATATCTACACCCTTCAGAGGATATAGCTAATTGATAGGATGGTCTTTGAACTTCAGGAGACCTTTGTGCCCCCTTTATGTGCATTTTATTTTGCTAAGTTAGGAATAAGGACATTGATTTTTAATGGATATGAAATGGAAGACAAAGACTCTTTGGCTGCCTTTCCAGAATTCAGCAGGTCCAGCAATGATTTATTCTACATGTTTCACAGTGAAGATAGTATTTGCTATCTCAAGCCTAAGCACTCTCACACCATTTGGGGTTTCTGGTTTTGAGGTTAAAATAACTAACCTCAATTTTTTCCTTGCTTCCAAATATCCATTGTGTTTATAGGTGCTCCTCCTAGTTCTTTTCTGCTTAATAATACAGCTTTATCTCTGATCAATCTTAACTGAGACATACTAAATACATCATTAAGTAAGCAACCTGAGCTGAAAATTGGCTATATTTTTAAAATGCTGATGTATGAGAATTCAAAGTCTTACCTTATCTGACAGATGGCAGAAGAAAATTAAAGAAAATAGTCATAGCATATCCCTTTCTACACACTTCAGTGCTTTGTTAAATAAGAATAAGCCTTTTTAATTAATATTGATTTAACACTGGCTGTCCTTGAGGCAAATACCCTTTGATACATTTTCACCTTCAAAACTGCCAAAATTGCAAAATGTATAATAACAAAATTCAAATTCATTTCTAAACTTAGTGTTATTGTGGTTCGTTATCACCAATTCCCAGCTACTTTGGGAAGGTGCTACGTGTCATAGAAAGTGGCAATGTCTTTATTTATTAACCCCTGTGACTACTTACCTTTGCCAAACATTTCTTACAGCATGGTCCAGGTCACCCAGAAATGGGACATTAAGTGAGGATAAAAGATTCTGACCATATTTGGCTTAAGATGCTGGCACAATTTTCTATTATAAAAAATTTTTTTTGAAAAAAGTTTTTATTGGTGATCCATTAAACTTGTCCCCATTTTCACCCCATTATTATCCCCTGCTCTATCCACTCGCCTCATTCAATCTTCCCTGCCACCCCATTGCTTAATTGGACCCTCCCCCTTCTTTCCTCGATTATTCCCTTCCCCTTTCCCCTCTGGTTACTGTCAGTTTGTTCATTTCCATGTCTCTGGTCCTATTTTGCTACCTTGTTTTGATTATTAAGTTCCACTTATAGGTGAGATCATATGGTATTGGTCTTTCACTGCCTGACTTATTTCACTTATCATAATGCTCTCCAGTTCCACCCATGCTGTTGCAAAGGACAAGAGTTCTTTGTTTCCTTCTGCTGAATAGTAATCCATTGTGTAAATGTACCACTGTATTTTGATACACTAATTTACTGATGAGCATGTATACTGTTTCCAGCACTTGTTATTGTAACTAGTACTGCTGTAAACTTTCGGGTGCACAAGTTCTTTTGAATTGGTGTTTGAGAATTCTTAGGGTATAATCCTAGGAGTGAAATTGCCTGGTCAAAAGGTAGTTATATTTATAGGACTACCTATAAATAGTTCTATTTATATTTTGAGAAAATTATATAGTTCTATTTATATTTTTATTTATAGTTCTATTTATATTTTGAGAAAATTATATAGTTCTATTTATATTTTTATTTATAGTTCTATTTATATTTTGAGAAAATTTCATACTGTTTTCCACAGTGGCTGCACCAGTCTGCATTCCCACCAACAATGTGCAAGGGTCCCCTTTTCTCCAGATCCTTTGCCAGCACTTGCTGTTTGTTGATTTGTTTATGATGGCCATTTCGACAAATATGAAGTGGTATCTCATTAAGGTTTTAATTTGCAACTCTGGTGGTCAGAGATGATGAGCATTCTTTCCTATGTCTCTGGTCTCACAGTACTTTCCCCTCAGAGAAGTGTCTGTTCAGATCATTTGCCCATTTTTTAGTTGGATTGTTTGTCTTACTAGTGTGGAGTCATGTGGGTTCTTTATATATTTTGGAGATCAAACCCATGCCAAAGTTACCAGGGCAAATATATTTTCCATATTGTTGATTCCCATTTCATTCTGCTGATTTTTTTTTTAGCCAGGAAGAAGCTTTTTAATTTTATGAGGTCCCATTTGTTTATTCATTCCTTTATATTTCTTTCTGTAGGGGACATATGGGTGAAAATATTGCTACATGGACTATCTGAGATTTTCCTGACTATGTTCTCCTCTAGAACTTTTATTGTGTCACAATTTATATTTCAGTCTTTTATCCATCTTGAGTTTATTTTTGTGTATGGTATAAGTTAGTGGCTAAGTTTAATTTTTTATATTTAACTGTGCAGATCTCCCAACAACATTTGCTAAAGAGGTTATTTTTACTCCATTTTATGCCCCTACCCCTTTTGCCAAATGTTAATTGACCATGGAGACTTGTGTTTATTTCTGGGTTCTCTATTAGGTTCCCTTGATCTATGTGTCTGTTCTTATTCTAGTACCAGACTATTTTGATTACAGTGGCCTTGTAACTTAGTTTGAAATCAGGTATTGTGATCCTTCCTACTTTGTTCTTTTTTAAGATTGCTGGGCCTATTTGAGGTTGTTTAAAGTACCATATAACATTTTGAAATGTTTATTCTATATTTGTAAAATATTTCATTGGTGTTTTGATAGGGATTGCATTGAGTCTATAAACTATTTTGGGTAGTATGTATATTTAGATTATGTTAATTATTCCAATCCATGAAAATGGTATATGCTTCCATTTATTTGTGTCTTCCTTTTTTTTGTTCAGTGTTCTGTGCTTTTCCGAATATAAGTCTTTTGTCTCCTTGGTTAGGTCTATTCCAAGGTACTTTATTTTTCTTGTTGCTATAGCAAATGAGATTTCTTTCTTGATTTGTTTCTACTATTCCATTGTTGGTATACAAATGCCCTCAATTTCTGAATGTTGACTGTATCCTGCTGTTTTGCTAAATTCACTTATTAAGTTAAGTAGGTTTTTTTGGCGGAGTCTATAGAATTTTCTATGTACACTGTCATGTCATCTGCAAACATGACAGTTTTACTTCCTCCTTTTCAATTTAGATGTCTGCTATTTCACCTCCTTGTCTGATCACTGTGAATAGAATTTCCAATACTGTGTTTAATAGAAGTAATGAAAGTGGACATACTTGTCTTGTTCATGATCTTAGTGGGAAAGATTTTAGTTTTTTTCCTATTGAGTATGATGTAGGTTTCTCATATATGGTCCTTGGTATGTTGAGGTATGCTTCCTCTACTCCCATTTTGCTGAGTGTTTTTATCACAAATGAATGTTGTACCTTATTAAGTACTTTTTCTGCATCCATTGATATGATCATGTGATTCTTGTCTTTGCCTTTATTTATGTGATGTATTACACTTCTTGATTTGTGAATATTGTACCATCCTTGCATCCCTAAGATGAATCCAACTGGAACATGATGAATCAACTTTTTTTTTAAGATTTTTATTTATTTATCTTTAGAGGGGAAGGGAAGGAGAGAGGAGGAGAAACATCAATGTATGGTTGCCTTTCATGCATCCCCTGCTGGGAACTGGCCTGCAGGGAACTGGACTGCAACCCAGGTATGTGCCCTGACTGGGAATCGAACTGCAATTGTCTGGTTTGCAGGCCCGCACTCAATCCACTGAGCTACACCAGCCAGGGCCGTGAATCAACTTTTTAATGTACTGTTGAATGATGTTTGCCAAAATTTTGTTGATGATTTTATCATTCATGTTGATCGGTGATACTGGCCTAAAGTTTTTTTCTTTGTTGTGTCTTTATCTAGTTTGGGATTAGGACGAGAGTGGTTTCATAAAAAGAGTTTGGGCGGGCCTGTGAACTACACGATAGTGGTTCGATTCCCAGTCATGGCACATGCCTGGGTTGCAGGCCAGTTCCCAGCAGGGGACTCATGAGAAGCAACCATACATTGATATTTCTCTCCTTCTCTTCTTCCCTTCCCCACTAAGGATAAATAAATAAAACCATTTTTTAAAAAAGAGTTTGGGAGTCTTCCATCTTCTTGGATTCTTTGGAATAGCCTGAAAAGGATAGGGGTTAGCTATTCCATAAATGTAATTGCTCCTCTATCATTTCTGATTTTATTTATTTGTGTCCTCTCTCCTTTTCCCTTCATGAGTCTCACTAAAAGCTTGTTGATTCTGTATTTGTTTTCAAAGAACCAGCTTCTAGATTTATTAATCTTGTGAATTGTTCTTTTAGTCTCTATGTCATTTAATTCTACCCTGATCTTGATTATTTCTTTCCTTTTACTTGCTTGAGGCTTTGTTTGTGTTGTTCCTCTAGTTCTAGTAGATGTAACATTAGGTTGTTTGTTTGAAATGTTTCTAGTTGTTTACGTAGACCTGTATCACTATGAATCTCCCTCTGAAGACTGCTTTTGCTGTGTCCCATAAGTTTTGAACTGGTGTGTGTTCATTTTCATTTTTTTCCAGAAACTTTTTGATTTCTTCCTTGATCTCATTCTTAAGCTATTCATTGTATAATACTATGCTCTTCAATCTCCATGAATCTGAGTGTGTCTGAGTTTTTTCCTTGAGGTTGGTTTCTATATTCAAGTCATTGTAATCTGAGTAAATGTTTGCTATGTTTACAATTTTCTTGAATTTGTTGAGGCTTGTTTTGTCTTCCCTCATGTGGTCTGTGTTTGAAAATGTTCCATGTGCATTTTTAAAGAATGTATAGTTTGCTTCTTTTGGATGAAAGTTTCTATATATATATATCAGTAAGTCCATTTGATCTAGGACATTGTTCAATGCCACAATGTCCTTGTCAATATTTTGTTTGGAAGATCTACCCATGACTGTGGAGTGTTAAATTCCCTTGTATAAGCATATTGCCATCTATATCTTTCCTGAAGTTATCTAAGATTTTCTTTATATATGGGTGTTCTGATGTTGGGTGCATATATGTTTACAATGTTTATGTCTTCTTGGTGGTTCTTCCCTGGCAGTATCATGAAGTGTTCTCCTGTGTCTCTTTTTACAGACTTTGTTTTGTAGTGTATTTTGTCTGATGTAAGTATTGCTACCCCAACTTCTTTTTCCTGCCCTTTTGCTTGGAATGTTTCATTCTAACCCTTCACTTTCAGTCTGTGTAGGTCTTTTGTTCTGAGCTGGGTCTCTTGTAGGCAACATATATGTGAATTTTCCTATCCATTCAACTACCCTATATCTTTTGATTGGAACATTTAATCCATTTACATTTAAGGTTATTATCCATATGTGCTTATTCATTGCCATTTTACCCCCTTTGTATCTGTGTTCCTCTCTCTCTCACTCTTTTTCTTTCTCTTCTTAAAGCAGTTGCTTTACACATCTTGCAGTGCTGGTTTGGTGGAGGTGTATTTTTCAGCCTTCTTTTGTCTGGGAAACTCCTTATTTCACCTTCCATTTTAATTGAAAGCCTTGATGGGTAGGGTAGTCTTGGTCGGAGGCCTTTGCCTTTCATTACTTGCAATATGTCTTGCTGTTCCCTTCTGGCTTGTAGTGTTTCTGTTGAGAAGTCAGCTACTAGCCTTATCAAGGCTCCTTTGTATGTTACTTCCTGTTTCTCCCTTGCTGCCTTGAAGATTCTCTCTTTGTCTTTAAAATTTGGCATTTTAATTATTATGTGTCTTGGAGTAGGCCTCTTTGGGTTGATCTTGATTGAAACCCTCTGTGCTTCCCAAACTTGAATGCTTTTTCCCTTTCCAGGTTACAGAAGTTTTCTGTCATTATTTTTTGAAAAAGGTTTTTTATCTCTCTCTCTCCTTTTATTGTTGTTTCTTTTTTCATATTCTTATGATAGGAATGTTGTTGCATTTCATATTGTCTTGCACTTCCCTTAAGCTATCTTCATATTTTTTAGTCTTTTCTGGTGCATCTGCTCTGCATGAGTATTTTGTTCCACCTTGTCTTCCAGCTCACCTATTTGGTCTTCTGCTTCATCCAGCCTGTTTCTAATTTCTTCTAATAAAAATGTATGTTTTCATTCCAGTTATTGTATTCTTCATGTCTTTCTGGTCTTTGTTTATAGCTCCTATATCCTTTTCCATACTATTGTAGTTCCTACTCAGTTATTGGTAGTTGCCATTGAGTTCCTTGTCCATCCTTATAACCACTCTTTAAAATTTCTATTTCTAATCGTTTTCTTGCCTCCATATTATTTAGTTCATTTACTGGGGATTGTTTCTTTCCTTTTGATTGTGGTTTCTATCTTTGTCTTCCCATTTTCAGTGACTGTTTTTTGTTTCTGCATCCAGAAACAAAAAAAGATGTTCTGCTTTTCCTGCTGTCTTTGTGGGTGGACCTCTGTGGTAGAAGTTCTGTGGTGTCAGTGGTGCAGTCTCTTTGACCTCCTTGTCTGGAAGCCTAGGGTTGCCCTTTCTTCTGTTTGAATGGGTTCTTTTGCTATACTTGAGCTTTTCATTTTGGTGGTTTCTTTGTTGTTGGCTTCTACCCTCTAGTGAGCTTAGTGGTAGTCACAACTCCCACTTTGTCTTGTATGCTATTATATAGGTGTTGGTTAACAAGGCAACCAAACCTATGCAGCAAAAATAACCCCCTGCCACATCAACAATCTCAATCAAAATTGAGGAAAGATTAGTAAAGATGACAAGAGATTTTGGATATTATACAATTTGACAAAGGAAATATGGGATAAATAAGGGAGGGGAAAATGTTATTAACTGGTAAAAGGGATGAGAATTGATAAGAGTAGGAATAGAACTGAGGCAAAGAAAGGGAGAGAACAAAGTTTAAAAGGTAAATAAAGCATGAAAGGGCATTGGGAACAATGGTGTAAGAAGAACAAAGAGTATGCTATGTGGTTTGAAGTAAAATTAAAAAGGTATTGGATCAATGAGAGCGAAATTGCAGAAAAACCACAGCAGGTTCAATAACAAAGATAGCTTAATGCAGTTTAGTAAATGCAGAACAGGAATAAAAATATTGTACAAAAGCAAAAAGTGAATGTGAGACATCTACCATTAAAAAATGATTTTGAGAGGGTAGAGGAAGCAAACTAATAAGAGTAAGGAGTAATGCACAGGTTTGGGGGGAAAGAAAAAGAAAAAATGAAATAAAATTTCTTATTCAACTGATCAGGGTAGGTAGAAGATGAGATGGAGTAAGACAGGTTGAGAGTATTCTTTGGGATTTAAAGTACAAACAAATTGGAGTTCCAGTGAATAATACAGTGATGACTGTGGTATTTTGCCCAACTAGCCATTTTTTATAAAAGGTAGAAAAGAAATAAGACTCTTTTAATAGTGGGAAAGAATGCAAAGCTGACTTAAGAAAGAAGTATTCTCGCCCTGGCTGGTGTAGCTCAGTGGATTGAGTGCGGGCCTGCAAACCAGACAATCACAATTTGATTCCCAGTCAGGGCACATGCCTGGGTTGCAGGCCAGTTCCCTGCAGGCCAGTTCCCAGCAGGGGATGCACAAAAGGCAACCATACATTGATGTTCATACACTGATGTTTCTCTCCCTCTCTCCTTCTCTTCCCCTCTAAAGATAAATAAATATAATCTTAAAAAAAAGGAAAAAAATGTTTAAGAAAAAAAGAAAGAAGTATTCTTATGTGAGCTTAGATTTAGGAGAAATAGTGAGAATAAGGGATAGAAACATAGCTTAGTATTACAGAAAATAAAGTTAACCACAACAGTAATAAAGCCCAAGAAGATGGCAAAATGAATTAAGACCAGGGAAGGGAGCTATGTGGGATTTGGAATAACAATAATATGATAAAAAATACATATAATCTGAATAAAAAGTAAAAGACCTAGAATAGTGAATTATTTGGAATATAAGTGAATTGAAAGAAGAAAAATTAAAATGCAATATGAAAGGGAGAAATACAAAACAAAACAAAAACACTAAATAAACAAAAAGAAGAAAAATAAATTAAAAAAAACATGCAAGTTCTGATGAAGAACAAAGTGAAATTTATCCCAGCTCTTGATGTTCATCTTTTTACTTCTCCCTGGATCTGTCTCTGGTTTTGTCTCAGCTCTAGGTCTTACTCTCTAACTCTTGAAAAAAGAAAAAAAAAGGCCCTTGTGGTTGTTAAGCCTACCTAGCTGGTTTTGCATATCTTCCAGGCTCCTGCAAGCAGTGGGGTGCTGGGCTCTGCTTTTTCCTTTCTGATGGTTTGGCAAGGAATAGGGCTTCGTCTGGGCTACAACAATCGCAGGTGCCCACTTTCCAGCCTACCCCCTCAGAGCACTGCACAGTCTACACTCTCCATAGCTGTGCTAGAGCGATAAATCACCTCACTTTGCACCGTTTTCATCAATCCATGAGGTACACTGAGTGGAAGCAAATCACACCCACAATTGTCCTTCCTTGATGGTCAGGCAACTGCATGTGAAATGTCCCTGTCTAGTGCACCTCAGTTCCCCTTTTGAAAAAAGTCTCTTTGGGCAGCACTGCCACTCTGAGCCACTGCCGGGTTTTCCACACACTCCAACTCTCTGTTACCTCCAGAGTCTATCTCAGACAAAGCCAGACACAGTCCACCTCTTCTATCAGCTCCAGGTACCACCAGTGTCTGCCCCCGCCCTGCGGCACTGTCCTGTCCAGCAACTGCCACCCAAGTATGGGTGTTCCACTAGCTGTGTGTGCCTGTGTGCCTCCCTCCTCCCCGACCCCCTTCCAGTAAGTTTACACATTCAAGTCTCTTCTGGTTTGGGTCTGTGAGCCACTAGGCTGCTATCACTGACCCATCTCTCCTCTGATGTTCTCCCTGCAGCAGCCTGGGCTTCTGGTGCCATGTCCTGGGACTTTGCCCAACTGGGGTCTTTTGCCATCCTCCTATGAAACCTCTTCACTGCCCATTTGGAAGGATCCTCTGCACACTTTGGCTTCCAAGCTTCATATTAGCTAAGATTCTGTTGGCTGTTCACTTTGTCCTTTGGAAAATTAGCTCAGTGTCCCAGCTGGGTGCATGAGAAAGTGGGCTCAGCTTCCACCTACTTTGCCACCATCTTCTCTCCTCTGATCTTGTCATGTGTTAAAACATGACAACTACACTTTGATGAAAATATTAGGTAGTTATTTCTTTCTAAGTAAATACCACAAGTAAGGCATTTGTGTATCAATTAAAGAAGGGGTAGAGTTTTTTTTTTTCCTGACACCTCCTATCTGGTCATTTGAATAATGAGTCAATAACTAGAAACCCTTAATTACCTAAGATAAGACTTTTTCATTTGAAAATTTCCTTATTTAGCTCTCACTCTTTGATTTCATCCACATTTCAGGTAAGTCCTTGAGTAATTAATTACAACTTCTAGTAAAACCACATCCCTCTGTGAGGGAAGATGTACACATCATTAGATCCATGAAGCACCTCAGAGATTTGCACTCTATTCCCAGTCTCAGAATAGTAGACCAACCATTCCACATGTGAGTTTTACGCAAATAATAGTTAAGTGGCAAGTGCGTTCTCTGTGTCATGTCACAATATGTTTTCTTGTGTCATGTCACAATATGTTTTCTAACTCCAAACTCCAACATCCTCAGTGAGTGAATGACAAGCAAGGAGACCAAATATCTGTTGAACTTTTAAAGTAGACACTCATTGGAAGAGACAGGGAGCACTCATTCGGTCCTCACCACCCTGGAAGTCATTTACCCTTGGAACTTCTCTGCCCAGATGTGTGCAGAAGTATCTGCAGTACTACTCCATAATAGTGTGATCAGAAGGTCTCTTCCTAGAGCAATTTAGAGTCTAAAATCAGAAGTCTAGTAGTGAAAAATCTCAGCACTCTTTTTGAATTTTATTTATGCTTATCTTTGGTAATAACAGGGTAGAAATGTAAGTAATAAGACAGAAAACAGAAAAAAGCCCAGGACTAGGATGAGCCATTGCTTCATCTAACTTAAAGGAAGATGTGTGGTCACTGGGAATGGTATAATATTCTTGGTATGGTTTAGGCTAAATGCTTAGGCAAGAAAAAGGGTCAAGACAAAGCAAGTTGACAGAACAAAATGATTCTGAGTTCAAGTGCAGAAGTTAGGGCTAGTAAAAATGAAAAGGCCATCTCTGGAGCAATGTTTGCCAGAAGTATCAGGGCTGGTCCCCCTACCCATTATTGCTGTGAGAGAGTGATTTTGTAGAAACTGCTGCCTAATTGTTCTTTTTAGAATAAGTTTGCTCTTCTTTTCTACTTTGTTTGTAAAATAAGCCAAGGACCTTTTCTCTGAGTCATGACCCTGCTGTATCTCTAGTCTTAACATCCATAATTGCAGATCATTTCCACACTCCCTTAAAGTAAACTGTAGCAGATATTGTGTTTTGGTACTTTGAGGACAGAGAACTATTGTCCAATATGCCTCTGTCTGAAAACCAGTAGATTACTATAGCAACTGGAAGAGTTATGTAATTATCCCCAAAAGTCCCTTCTTGACATTCTAATCTCTGTGACAGTTTGTTCAGTAGGCCACTTCTTCTAGGAACACAGAGAACCACATCTCAGAAAAGACTTCTACCTAGGCAGAGAGCACAAAGAAAGCTTTACTGGAGTCTCTCATACACATCTCAGCATCATTTTCAACTATAAAAAGGTAGTTGTTATAATTTCATATGTAAGCATCTCTCAGGTGTCCCTTGGGAAATGTCTCATCATAGTCCTGAAGCCTCTGACTGTCACCATATACTTCCAAAAAAGCATTTTGTTTTGGAAATAATAAGCCATAACTGTGAACCATTATTCTCAAATAAATTGCCTCAAGATGTGTGCTTCTTCTTCCAGAATGTTTTATATTATTTCTACAAACATAACATGTCATGCTTACAAAGTTCACATTAGAAATGTCTGCTTACAGGCTGAGCTAACTCATTGTTTAATATTTCAATGAAAGAATGGATAGAAGGGACTGTACCTGAATCTGCTTCAAGTGACTCATGGATTTTTTGCTGCACATCATTGTTGCCAATCATTTCTGCTCCAGAGGAAACTATTAAAAGGGTTGAAGAAATTTTCAACTTTGAAGTGTTCTGTGCTTATATTCAAACTGTCTATTTTGATTCTTCCTAAAAGGTAAAGATTTGAAACAAAAGAATTTTGCAAGTACAGGGAGGACTAAAACCATTATTATGACAATGGAATTATTAGTACTATTGAATGAACTAGAAAATGCAACAGCAATTGTCTGAACATTTGAGTAAACTCTAGTCTCTTTTTATCTTAAATATTGTGCCTCATTGTTCATTGTGTATAGGAAATAGATCAAGGCTAGAATTTTTGCCAAATACCTAAAATAGGGAATAAACCCCAGACCAAACAAGAATTATCCTGAAGCTCTGGAACCTATATATTTTCCTATTTTGCCTTATACTTTCCTATTTGCCAACCTGCAAATATCTTAACCTTCTGAAACAAATTGCCATACTTCCCCTTCAGCAATAAAATATAATAATTTGTAAGAGACGCACAATCATGAACAATGCTCAGAGGAGCTCAAGCATTTCCTGTGTTCTGATTGATTTATGGTCTTCACACCTATCGTTTTCTCACCATTAGCCATCATTACATCTTTATGACTCCCTGTAGTCCCTCACTTTACTGCTTCTTGGGAGGAGGTGCAACCATGCCCAGCTGTGCTGAGCTAATTTTCACTACCACTAATTTTCTGCCAGAATCTATGAGCATTGTTGCTTTTCATACTGTTCCAAAAAAACATTTGCTCCTTTGCAGGAAAAGTGAGGAGCTTGATGGAGAAACTGTAGAAAGTTTCCAAGGGGGCAAAAGGTGACTGAGGGTCTTTGTCATAAGAAAAATTGAGTACCTGCTTACACTGACATAGCAGATCAAAACAAAGACAAAAAATGAGGTAATCAGGTCATGACCCAAAGACTTCTAGACATTTATCCATTTACTCTACAATACGAGCACCTGCAATGTTCCAGACACTATGAAAATAGAATTGTCATGTCTGTTGAACACAATCCCTTGGAGCCAGAAGGTCTGGGACCAGCTCCATGTTTCCACTTTACCGAGCTGTGCAACCTAATTAAAAACTGCTTAAATTTATGAAGCTCCTGGATTCTAATCTTATAATTTATTTCATAATATGCCTATATAATACTATATAATATATATCTATATAATTTATATGATAATCTTCCAAGCCTTAATTTATTGATAGAAACTCAAAGAGAATGGTATTATAATAGGAGGAATTTAGAGAAATATTATAGATAAATAGATAGACAATAGAAAAATAGAGAATGGACTCTTAAGAGGGGGACATTTTCTTACATAAACATTCATCTATCCACTATAGCAGAAAGGCAGATTCTCAAAGTATCCAGCTAACCAATAAGTGTCATGTCCTCACTGCCACCTACTCATGGACTAAACACAAAAGCCAGTCAGATGTTATTGAGAGTCATGGGAATATATAGTTCTGTAGTCTATGATCTTCAGCATCATGGTCAGGTGGTATTGAGACATCAGGAAACATGTCTGAAGCATAGAGTCTAGGATAAGATGCTGTCAATCAAGAGAAGTTTCTCAGACTGTGAGTTTCTCTGTATTTACCGTCTCTGAGAAAATTTGAACATGTTCACAGGAATACACTTTCTCCTATCCTAGTGCTTTTCTGAAGTAACATTCCCCCTTCTGGAATGTGTTATCACTGCTGTTTGAGGCAGCTGGCTCAGTTTACATAAAAGCTACAAGAATATCAGGTAAAATAATCATAGGGTTTACTTATTATACTCTGTACATGTTGTCCCATAGCCCCTCACAAACCCCATCAGTTGTATCTCGAGATGGCAATGGGATGCTTAGGACCCTAATGCCTTCAATCCTTAAATGGCCACATGAGGTAATGTACCCTTACTACCCTGAGTATACATTGGACAATGTGTTTTTTAGCCATTGACCAGTACTCAGTTTTCAAGAGCCAGTCTGTTCTCCCAAATGGTCGCAGAACTATATGACCTTCATGGCCAGTCTAGTTCATGACATGTCATGATCAAGAAGCTATCCAAGCAGTTTGCCTTGTAATCCTTTCTCTTGAACCTCACTCTGGCTACTTCTTGATGCTGGGTCATGGGGTTTTTTTGAAAAGGAGACATCCAGGGGCCCATTTCTTCGAGAAAAAAGAATATCCCTGATAATGAGTAAATTTTTAAAAATTGCAGAATGAGTAGATCCAAAATTAAAAGAAAAATAGTGCTGTCTCCCCAGCCCAGTTCCCTCAGCCATCTTCCACCAAAGCCCTTCTGTAGTTTAGGAATTTCATTCTGTTCCTAAGAATATATAGAACTCTCTTGTTAATAATGAAGGATAAATGAAGGATGAAGTAAAATAAAGATGAAGAATGAAAAAGGTAAAGGTAGTCAAAAGATGCAAAATTCCAGTTATAAGATAAATAAGTCCTAGGGATGTACTGTACAGCATGGTAACTATAGTTAGCAACATTGTATTGCATATTTGAAAATTGTTAACCACCAGAGGGGAGGGGGAAAATGGGTAACATGGGAAATAAGGGGGACAAGCAAGCAAAAGAACATGAACAGAAGACTCATGAGTATGCACAGTGTGGGGGATTGATTGTGGGAACAGAGGACAGGGTAGGGGTGAGCAATGGGGAAAAAGGTGGGGCAACTATAACTGAACAACAATAAACAAAAATTTTTGAGAATAAAGCTTAAAAGTTCTCACTGCAAGAAAATCATAATTATGTATGGTGATAGATGTTAATTAAACTTACTGAGTTAATCACTTTACAACATGTACATATATCAAATAATTATGTTATATATCTAAAACTAATACCATGTTATATCACAATTATACCTTAAAAAGAAAAAGGAATGAGGTCCAGAAGTGATGAGATTTTAAGTTTCTCCTTAAGGTTTGTTACTAATATTGCCTATCCATATCCATCTCACCTCATCCTCAGCCTCACAGTTCTGCCAAGGAGAAGACTGATGATCATTTCTTTCTAGGGAGTAATTAGACTTCAGAATGAAGATAATTCAGATTGCTTTGGAACATTCCAATGAGGAGAAGGGTAGGGTTTTTTGGTAATAGGGCCACCTGCTAAGCCATCTCAGCTAGTGAGGGGAAAGGGAGCCAAAGTAAAATTATTTAGATATTATCTTGTTCTGCCTGATATTTTTACCACCCTGCTCTGTACTTCCAATAAACATACATACACAACATACGCATGCATTTTTTTCCTTGACAAGACCACTCATTTTTCAAAATTCTATTGATAAATGGCCTGAATTTGCAGGGGCCCTTCTCAAAAATGGTTTACAATTATTATCTTCTTCCTGTAGTAAAGTACAGAATCCTCATTCTTCACTCTCTCCACTCTTCCCACCAACACCTTCACCCCCAGTTTTGACATTTCTTTCCACTACTCCAGACCTACAATTACACACTGGGTGTGCCAATCTTTTCAGTAATGACATAGATTCTCATTTCACCTCAGCCTTCATGATTCCTTGATCTCATTATATCAGTGTGGTGTTTTGAATGGCCACAGTATTGACAAGGAGAAGGTGTTTATAAAAGAAGTGACCACTTTAACCTCCATTTTATGCTCATCTCCCTATGATGAGGACCAAGGAATAAGCTAATTATTATCTAGTCAGGAAAGAAATCCGACAGACAAAGTTTTACATAGGCAATAGTTTGCCATTTGGCTATACTGATTCATGGCAATGCTTCTCCAACTTTTAGTTTTCAATAAGAATATCTGGGGGATTTGTTAAAAATGAAGAATCCTAGTCTCTACCCTGAGGATCTCTGAAGATTTAGTGGTCCCCCAAATATGGGCATACAAGAAATTTCTGACGGAGATGGTGGGTGGACCACACTTTGAATAATACTGGATTATGAGTAAGAGAAGAGTTTGAATTCATAATTTTTCTCTTTAACTAAGATCAATTCTCTTAAATTCATATCTCCAGTGATTGTATGGCCCAGAGGTTTCATTGAACAAAATTTAAAAGATTAAAGAAAAATATATGTGCTTTAAACGATGTGACTATATTTCCAAAGGCAATTTGTATCCCTTTTATAAAGATTCAGATTTCAGTTGGCAATTGAATTTGATGACAGTCCTCCTGAGATTAAAAATAATCCCAGTGGACACCCTGATTTCTATGATACTTATAAGAACTTTATTATCTATAATCTTGGACACTAATTTAAAAGCACACTAACCTAAAAAAAAGTTTTGTGCATAAAACTGCATCTAGGTGCTTTCCAAGAGAGGAGTATTTATCATTGTGAGGGAAGCTTTAAAATTTTTAGACTTAAGAAATATATACAAATATTCATTTAAAACAATATAAGGCCATAATTACAGATACAATTTCCTAAGTATGATAGTATGTATTTTTCAACATATAAAATACATGTGTATATATAACATTAAAAATACAAATATTTTCGCTCAGCATAATGCTTTCCAGTTCCATCCATGTTGTTGCAAAGGGTAGTAGCTCCTTCTTTCTCTCTGCTGCATAGAATTCCATTGTGTATATGTACCAATATTTTTGGATCCATTCATTTACTGATGGGCATCTAGGTTGCTTCCAACTCTTGGCTATTGTAAATTGTGCTGCTATGAACATTGTGGTGCATAGGTTCTTTAAAATTGTTGTTTTAGGATTCTCGGGATATAATCCTAGCAGTGGAATTGCTGGGTCAAAAGGCAGGTTGATTTTTAGTTTTCTGAGAAAATTCCATACTGTTTTCCATAATGGTTGTACCAGTCTGCAATCCCACCAACAGTGAACTAAGGACCCCTTTTCCCCACAACCTCTCCAACATTTGTTGTTTGTTGCTTTGTTTATGATAGCCATCCTGACTGGTGTAAAGTGGTATTTCATTGTGGTTTTAATTTTCATCTCTCTGATAGCTAACGATATTGAGCATCTCTTCATGTGCCTCTGTATATTCTGTATGTCCTCTTTGGAGAAGTGTCTGTTCAAGTCCTTTTCCCATTTTTCAATTGGGTTAGATGTCTTCCTAGAGTGGAGTCGTGTAAGTTCTTTGTATATTTTGGAGATTAAACCTTTGTCTGAGGTATCATTGGCAAAGACAAATACCATATGATCTCACCTTTAACAGGAAGCTAAACAACAAAACAAACAAGCAAACAGAATAAAAACAAAGACACTGAAATAGAGAACAAGTGGGCAGTGACCAGAGGGGAGAGGGAAGGGAATTTAAGGGGAAAAATGGGGAGGGATTTTGAGGAACAAGTATGAAAGACACAGGAATGAGAACTGGGGGGGGGAATGGGAGGGCGGTGGGGAGACGGGGCAGAGGGGGCTGGGATGGGAGAAATAGACAAAAAACTGTACTTGAAAAATAACTAAATAAAACTAAAAAAATACAAATATAAGCTTGGAAAAATATTTACAATATCGATTAAAAAGATGTAAGGGCATATCACATAAAGTCTAGAATATTTACCAAATAGGAACAGTGGCAATATCCATAAACAAAAAACAAAAATGAGCATTTAACATTTGAAAAAGTACTCCATCTAATTAGTTAAAAAAAATACTGATTTTAACAATATGTTTTGCCTCGATGAGCTAGGATTTTTAAAATTTAAGTATAGTTGTTATACAACATTGTGTTTACCCCACTAATGCTAGTAATTATCTGTCACCATGTAAACTGATCACAATATTATTGGCTATGGTCCCCTTCGCCTTTTTTACCCATCCTCCCACACCCTCATTTCTGGTAACCATCCCTTTGGTCTCTGTTTCTATGAGGCTGTTTTGTTTCATTTGCTCATTTGTTCTTTTTTCATTATTTATTATTGTTCAATTACAGTTGTCCCACATTATATCCCATTGCTCTCCCTAGCCCTGCCTCCCCAGTCAATCCTCACCCCATTGTACATGCCCATGGGTTCTCTATACATGTTCCTTTACTTGCCCCTTCGCTTACCTTCCTGTCGTACTCCTCTCTCCTTTCTGGTCACTGTCCATTTGTTCTTTATTTCAATGCCTCTGACTATATTTTGTTCATTTGTTTGTTTTGTTGATTACATTCCATTTATAGGTAAGGTCATATGGTATTTATCTTTCACCACCTGGCTTATTTCACTTGGCATAATACTCTCTGGTTCCATCCATGCTCTTCTGAAAAGTAGGAGTGCCTTCTTTCTTTTTGCTGTATAGTATTCCATTGTGTAAATATACCACAGTTTTTGATCTATTCATTTACTAATGGGCACTTAGGCTATTTTCAGCACTTGGCTGTTGTTTTGTTTTTTAGAATCCATGTGTAAGGGAGACCATAAAGAATTTGTCTTTCTCTGTCTGGCTTATTTTACTTAATCTTTGGATCCATCCATGTTGTCACAAATGGCAAGATTTCACTTTTGTTCAATTCCTAGTCAGGGCATATTCCTGGGTTGTGGGTTTGGTTGCCCATTGGGGTACATATGAGAGACAAACAACTGATGTTTCTTTCTCACACCAATGTTTCTCTCCTTCTCTTTCTCCCTCCCTTCCCCCTCTCTAAAAAATAAATAAAATCTTTGAAAAAAAAGAAAATTGTTAAGAAATAAATAAAATGATAATGCTCAAGTTGAGGGAAGTAGGAATTTTAAATTGATATCATTTTAGAATAATTTGGCAATATTTTATTTATTAATTCACTAAAAATATAATTATTAAATAATAAGCCTGACCTGAGGCCCTGGAGATATAGAAGTAAACAAAACTCTTAAACATGATTTCCCTTTCTCTAAAAATAAATAAATAAAATATGTTTCACCCTAGCTGGTATGGCTCAGTGGATTGAGTGCCAGCCTGTGAACCAAAGGGCCACTGGTTCAATTACTGGTCTAGGTACAAGCCTGTGATGCAGACCAGATCCCCACTTAGGGGCAAGTGAGAGGCAACCAATCAATGTATCTCTTGCACATGCATGTTTCTCTCCCTTTTTTCTCTCTCTCTTCCCCTCTTTCTACAAATAAATAATTAAAATCTTAAACATGACATATGTATAGTTATCATATACATTCAGTTGAAAATCTAGATTACAAAAGACTATATACATAATATGATCCCATTTTTACAAAAATACTTGTTTTTATTTATAGGTGTATAGAAAAAAGTCCAGAAAGTCATACATTAAAGTTTAACAGCATATAATTTTAGTTTTAATTTTATTCTTCATATGTTTTAAAAGCTGATTTTAAAAAATACTTTTTGTCTGTTTTTTAATATCCTCCAAATGCATATTGCTTTTTTAAAAAATAAAAAGCCCTTTGTTTCTTTGTGGATTTTTTAATGAAACTTTTTTATTTTAAGACCATTATAGATTCATATGCTATTATAAGAAATAATACAAAACAAGCTTCTGTACCCTTTACCCAGGTTCCTCTAATGGTAATATGTTCTAAAACTAGAGTGCTTTATCACAACCACAACCTTGATGTACTCAAGGTACAGGACATTTCCATTACCACGAGGTTTCTGCATTGTCTTTTTATAAGCAAGCATACTTTTTCCCTGGTATAAGACCCTCAATAACTCTAGAAAGCACTAATCTCCTTCCAGTTCTATATTGTTTTCCAAGAATGTTATATAAATTAGTCCATACAGCCTGAAATTTTAGGATATTGGCCTTTTGCACTCATCGTACTTTCCTGATAATTCATCTAGGTCGTTGTCTGATATGACTAGTACATTGCTTTCTAGTAATCAAAATTTTCCTTGGTATGGCTGCACCACACTTTAACCATTCACCAATTATTTGTTTTCAGTTTTTAGCTATTACTATAAAATTTATGTATACTTTTGTATAAATACAGGTTTTCATTTCTTTGGAAGAAATATCCAGGAGTGTGATTTCTGGGCCATATGGTAAGTCATGTGTTTAGTTTTAACAAAACTTCCAAATTGCCCAAAGTATCTGTATAATTTTGTATTCCTGCAAGCAAGAGTAGGAGTGATATAATTTCCTTGCATCCTCATCAGCATTTGATGTTGTCACTATATTTAAAATTATTTTAGCTGTTCTAATAGGTATATAACAATATTTCATGGTTTTAATTTTCAGTTTTCTAATGACTAATGATGTTGAACATATTTCCTGTGTTTGTCAGTCATACTTCCTTTTCAATGAAATGTCTTCACATATTTTGCCCATTTTCTAATTGGATAGTTGTTTTTACTGTTGAAATTTGAACATTCTTTATATAATCTAAATATAAGTCTTTTGATAAATATGTGGTTCCTAAATATTGTCTTCTGGAGTGTAGTTTGTCTTTTCATCTTCTTCACAGGGTCATTTACAGAATAAAATTATTTAATTTTGATGAAATCCAATTTATTTTTTTCTTTTATTGATTATGCTTTTGATGTCAACTCTAAGACTTCCTTGACTAACTCTACATACTGAACACATTCTGTCTTTTTAACTTTTGTACTTTGATTTTTTATATTTAGTCCCATGAAGTCTATGATCTTTTTTGAATTAATTTTTATATATGGTGAGAGACATGGATTGAGGTTGGGTTTTTTTTCGTGGTCTATGAATGTCCAAATATTCCAGCACCATTTGTTGAAAAAGTTCTTTTGATCTATTGATTTGGTTTTTGTATCTTTGTCAGAAAATATTTTGGTATATTTGTGCAGATGTATTTCTTGGTTCTCATTCTGTTCCGTTAAGTTATATGTTCATCTCTCTGTTACTTCACTTTATCTTTATTATTATAGTTATATAATAAGGCTTGAATTTAAGTAGATTGATTTCTCTTGCCTTGCCTTCTTTTTTTGAATTGCTTTAGAAAAACAAGCAAGCAAAATATAACCAGAGATGCTGAAAGAAAGAAAAATTGGCAGTAACCACAAGGGAGTGGGGAGGGGATAATGGGAGAAAGAGGGGAAGAGTCATCAAGGAATATGTATAAAGGATCCATGGACAAAAGCGGTACAATTGAGGGTGGAAGGTGGGAGGTAGGGGTGGGTGGGGCTGGGGAAAGTGGTGGCAGAAAAATGAAGACAACTGTACCTGAACAACAATAAAAATTAAAAAAGGAAGAAATCTAACATTTAACTAAGACCCTAGATTCCACCTAGATGCTAAAATAAAATAAAATTGCTTTTGCTAGTCTAGTTCTTTTGCCTTTACATGTAAATTTTATAATAATCTGTATGCCAATATAGTAGATTACATTGTTTAATTTTTTAATGCTTACCAATCTTTTTATTCACAAATAAACCCCAAAAGGTCATAGTATTGATTTCCTTTTACATATTCCTTTTATGTATTGTTTTCTGATATGTTGCCAAAGCTGTCTACATGTATATTCATGAGGAATGTTGGTTTTTAGTTTTCTTCTTCTGTACTTTCTTTATCAGGTATTGGTATCAGGGTAATATTAGCTTCATAAAATATACTGGGATTTTTCTCTCTTTTCCTTTTTAACAAAAGAAATGTAGAATCGGCATTAATTATTTTTTAAATATTTCGTAGAGTTACTCAGTATAACCATCTGGCCCTAGAGGTTTCTGTTTTAAAGTTTTAATATTTTAATAATTATAGGATTAATCAAGTTATTGATATCATATGGGATGAAGTGAGGACATTTGTGTTTTTCTAGAAGCTGATCCATTTTATTTAAGTTATCACATTTGTGTGTGTGAGTTGTTCATAGTATGGCCACATGTGTTAGTTTTCTATGGATGCAATGACAAATTACCACAAACTCTAATGACTTTAAACAACCAACATTATTTTTTTCAGCTCTAGAGAACATTATTTGTTCAGTATCTGTAACACTTGACAAAAATTAGGTGTTAGCAGAGCCATGCTATCTCTGGCAGCTCTAGGGAAGCATTCTGTGCCTTTTTCAAACTCTGGTGACGATACCTGACTTGGGGATACATTGCCCACCTTGTTTCTTTGGTCACAATGTCTACTCCGCCTCTGTGTATCACATCTCCTTTTGCTACTCTGTTTTAAAAATAGATGTGATTGCATTTAGAGCACATCTGGATGATCCAAGGTAATCTCTCCACCTCAAGATATTAATTTAATCACATATGCAAAGACTTTATTCAAATAAGTAACGTTTACATGTCCTAGGGATAAAGACCTGATTTCTCTGAGGCTACCATTCAGCTCACCACATATTATCATTTTGATGTCTACAAGGTCTATCATAATATCTATTTTTTTAATCCCTAATGTTGGCAATTTTTGCCCTTTCTTTTTTGTCAGTTTTATGTTTGTCAATTCTATTCATTTTACAAAGAACTAGCTTTGTTTTATTTATTTTATCTATTATTTTAAACTCCATGGCTGTATCCATTATTATTTTTTGCTTACCTAAGTGATTTTATTTTTATTGTTGCTCAGTTACAGTTATACCCATTCCCCCCTTACTCTCCCCTGCTCTACCCACTCCCCATCTTCTACTTTCAATACTCCAACCCCCCACTGTCTTTGTCCATGGGTCCTTTAACACATGTTCCTTGACTTGACCCTTTCACCTTCCCCCATCCTTGATATTCTCTTTATTATTTTTCCTTTCTGTTACTGGCTTTAGTTTTTAGGCTTTTAGAAGAGCTACAGCTCTTTTTTTCCCTAGGTGTGTGAGGTAGGGGCTTTGATTATTGCTTTGAAATATGTCCTCTCTTCTAATATGTGCATTTCCCTCTCATTACTTACTGCTTTGTGTTATACAAATTTGTCATATTGTATTTTTATTTCTATAGTTGTGTTCTTTTTTCTGTTGCTTGAGACTTCCTCCATAATCCATAGATGGTTTAGAAGTATGTTGCTTAGTTTCCAAGTATTTAAAAATATTCATTTCATCTTTTAGTTACTGATTTCTAGTTGATTCAATCGGGAGTGGGGAACACACTCTGGGAACACACTCTGGGTAAATTTTTTCCAATTTGTTGATGTTGATTTTATGGCATATGATATATATGTTCTACCTTGATGTGTGTTCTGGGGACACTTGAAAATGATGTATATTCTGTTGTTATTGGGTGTAGCAGTCAAAGACTGTCATTTAAATTCTACTGGTAAAAATGCAGTTGAGGTCTTCTAAGCCCTTGCTGATTTTGTGTCTAGGTATTTTATCAATTGTTGAGAGATGGGTATTAAAGTTTCCACCTATAATCATGGATTCATCTGTTTATTCTTAAAGTTCTATCTATGTTGCCTCACAAATTTCCAACTTTTTTCCTTGGTGTATACATATTTAAGACTGCATCGTTTTAAAATACCCCTCGCAGTGTCCCTAGCAATTTGCTTTGGATTCTACTTTATCTGATATAATATAATGACTTATGCTTCTATGATATATCCTTTTCCACACTCCTATTTTTGACATATGTATATTGTTGTTTTTAATATATTGTATTGATTATACTATTACAATTGTCCCATTTTTTTCTCCCCTTTATTCCCCTCTGTCCTGCACCTCCCTCCCACCAGCATTCACCCACCTTAGTTCATGTCCACGGGTCATATATACAAGTTCTTTGGCTTTTCCATTTCCCATATTATTTTTAACCTCTTCTTGTATATTTTCTACCTGACATTTATACTACATATTCCCTATTACTACAACCCCATTCTCCCCCTCCCCTTCACCACTTATAACTCCCCATGTAATCTCTATTTCTGTGAATCTGTTCCTGTTCTAGTTGTTTGCTTAGTTAATTTTTCATTTGTTTTTGTTTTTTTTTTTAGGTTTGGTTGTTGATAGTTGTAAGTTTGTTGTCATTTTACCGTTCATATTTTTATCCTCTTTTTCTTAGATAAATCCCTTTAAAATTTCATATAATAAGGGCTTGGTGATGATGAACTCCTTTTGCTTTACCTTGTCTGGGAAGCACTTATCTGCCCTTCCATTCCAAATGATAGCTTTGGTGAGTAGAATAATCTTGTCTGTAGGTCCTTGCCTTTCATGACTTGAAATACTTCTTTCCAGCCCCTTCTTGCCTGCAAGGTTTCTTTGCCAAATCAATTGATAATCTTATGGAAACTCCTTTGTAGGTAACTGTCTCCTTTCCTCTTGCTGCTTTTAAGATTCTCTCCTTATCTTTCATCTTGGGTAATGTAATTATGATGTGCCTGGTGTGTGCTTCCTTGGGTCCAACATTTTTGGGACTCTGAATTTCCTGGACTTCCTGGAAGTCTATTTCCTTTTCCAGATTAATGAAGTTTTCTTCATTATATTTTCAAATAAGTTTTCAATTCATTGCTCTTTCTCTTCTCCTTCTGGTACCCCCCTATAATTTGGATGTTGGAATGTGTAAAGTTGTCCTGGAGGTTCCTACGCCTCTCATTTTTTTGAATTCTTGTTTCTTCATTCTGTTCCACTTGAATGTTTATTTCTTCCTTCTTCTCCAAAGCATTTATTTTAGTCCCAGTTTCCTTCCCTTCACTGTTGCTTCCCTGTACATTTTCTTTTATTTCACTTTCCATAGCCTTAACTTTTTCCTCTATTTTGCAACCATACTGAACCAATTCTGTGAGCATCCTGATTACCAGTGTAGTGTTTTGAACTCTGCACCTGATAGGTTGGCTATCTCTTCATCACTTAGTTCTGGTTTTGGAGCTTTGGTCTGTTCTTTTATTTGGGTCTTTTTTTTTTTTGTCTCTGTGCTTCTGTTACATAGTAAGGGGCAGAGCCTTAGGTATTGATCAGGGCTGGGCAACCTATATCACTGCATTGTGGTGCTGTATGTGAGAGAGGGGTCCAAGAGGAAACAGTGGTGCTTGTTCAGCTCTCTGCTGGCTTTCAGTCACTTTCTCTGCTACTCTAAATCAAATTGGGCCCTTCTGGTGCTAATTCCTGGGTGGGTGGTTTTGTGTATGTTCTAGGACCCTGTGGATCTCTCCAATGAACTCTTCTGTGAGGCTGGGAGTTTCTCCTGCCACTTCAACCCCCCCCCCAGATTTTTTCAGTAAGAAATGTTGAGGCTTTATTTCCCTGAACTGGAGCCCTGGGTTGTGTGGTGTGTCTTACTTCACAGTTGTTGCTCCTGGTTTATCCATACGCAAATGTGGGACCTCCTGCTCGGCCAGCCACAGCCTTGCCTGCCTCAGTTATCCAGCCACCATCTTGCCATGAGTCCTCGCCACCCTGGCTGCCTGTCTCCATCCCTCCTACTAGTCTGGATGAATGTTTCTTCTTTCACTTCTTGGTTGTCAGACTTCCATACAGTTTAATTTTCTGGCAGTTCTGGTTATTTTTTTGTTTTTAAATTTGTTATTGTCTTTCTTTTGGTTGTGTGAGGAGGCAAAGTGTATGTACCTGTGCCTCCATCTTGATCAGAAGCAATATGTGTGTATTGCTGTGGTTGAAATGAGTTTCATATAAACTACATAAAGTTGGATCATGATTTTATTTTTATTTTTATTATTACTTAACTTTTTCCATTACCCTTTTTTCCCCTTCCACCCTGATTACCACCTGCAATCACCACAGTGTTGTTCATGTCCATGAGTTCTTTTTCCTTTTTGCTCAGTCTGTCCAACTCCTAACCTCCCCACCACCCCAACTAGAGTTGGGTCTGATTAGTACTTGAATGGATCACATTTTTAATCCACTGTGACAAATTATGTATTTTAATTGGTGTACTTAAGTCATATGCATTTAATATAATTATTGATTTGTTGGGACTTAAGTCTACCATTTTATTTTTTGTTTTGTTTGTTCTCTCTGCTTATTTGTTTTCTTTTCATACCTTTCTATGAGTCACTTGCACATTTTCAGAATTCTATTTTGCCTTATCTGCAATGTGTTTGAGTATATTTCTTGTTTAGTTTTTGTAGCATCACTAAAAAAAACTAAACTATATGCGTGTGTATATATACATATCTTGTGTGTGTATAGCTATAGATAGATATAGATATACATATATAGATATACAAGATGCCTATATATAATCATAGTCTACTGGTGCTATAATTTTTTAGTTTGAGTAAATATAAAACTTATCTCACTTTATGCCCTCTTCATATTTCCTGTTTGTATTATAACTGTCTTAAATAATTTATCTACATACATTAGAACTACAACAGACTGTGTTATAATTCTTCTTCAACTATCAATCATTATTTAGAAAACACAAATGAATTATAGTCTTTTATGTTTACCAGTGTTTTTGTTTGGTATGTTCTTTATTCCTCCTTTATGTTCTAAGGTCTTTCTTTCTTCTTTTTTTCTTGTCTTCTTTCTTTCCTTTTTTCTTTTTTTTTCTTTTTAGAGAACTTTCTTTAGCCTTTCTTTTAAATTAGGTCTGTTAATGGAAAATTCTTAGTTTTCTCATGGGCACAGACAATGGGGGAGTTGACTGATGAAGTGGCAGAGATGGGGCAGGGGAAAACAATGAGGAAATGTGAGACAACTCTAACTAAACAACAGTAAAAAAAGAAAAATGTCTTTATTTGATTTTAATTCTTAAAAAATATTTTTTCCTAGGCATAGAATTCCTAGATGACAGTTCTTTACTCTCAACACATTAAAAAGAGTTTTCCTTTTCATTCTAGCCTCCATAGTTTTTTTTATGAGAAACTATTTGTCATTTGTAGTGCTTTTCCTTATAGATATGGTGGGCTTTTTTCTCTGATTGCTTTTAAGATTTTTTCTCTTTAATCTTCAAAAGTTTAATTATGATGTATGTGGCATGGATTGGGGGGAGAGGTTTTCCTATTTGAGGCTTACAGTGCTTCTTGAATCAGTTGATTTTTATGTCTTGACAAATTTTAGAAGTTATCAGTCATTGTTTCTGCTCTATTTCTTCAGCTCTAACTCTTACTCCTCTCCTTCTGAGACTTAAATTGACACAAATATTAGTGACTTTTTATTACAGTTCCACAGGTTTATTTTCTTCAGGCCACTTTCACTCTCATGTTCACATTGAGTACTTTCTATTGTATAATCAAGCTTGCTGATTCCGTCTCTCTCCTCACCATTCCATTGTGATGTGGAGTCCATCCATTGAGGGTATTTTTTTTATTTCCATAATTGTAATGTTCAATACCAAAATTTCCATTTGGTTTATTTCTTTTACTTTATTATTTTATTGCTGTTTAAGTACAGTCGTCTCCATTTGTCCCCCACAATGCCCTCCCACCCCAATCATCTCCACTTCCCACCCTTGATCCTAATTCCCTTTGGCTTTGTCCATGTGTCCTTTATACATGTTCCTTGCAGACCCTTTCTTTTTTCCCCCGAAATGTCCCCCTCCCTGAACCTCTCTGGTTTCTATCAGTTACTTCACTAATTCCATGTCTCTGGTTATATTTTGCTTGCTTGCTTAGTTTGTTGATTAGATTCAACTTATAGGTAGGATCATATGGTATTTGTCTTTCACTGCCTGGCTTATTTCACTTAACATAGTGCTCTACAGATCCATCCATGCTGTAGCTAGTGTACGAGCTCCTTCTTTCTTTCTGTTGTGTAGTATTCCATTGTGTAAATATACCACAGTATTTCAATCCACTCATTTGCTGATGGATACTTAGGTTGCTTTCAACACTTGGCTATTGTAAATTGCATTGCTATAAACATCACTATGCATAGGTTCTTTTGAACTGGTGTTTCAGGATTCATAGGGCATAATCCCAGCAGTGGAATTCCTGGTTTCAAAGGCAGTTTCATTTTTGGTTTTCTGAGGAAGTTCCATACTGTTTTCCACAGTAGCTGAAACAGTCTGGATTCCCAACAAGAGTATACTAGGGTTCTCTTTTCTCCATGACCTTACCAATACTTGTTTTTGATTTGTTAATGATGGCCATTCTGACAAAGTGTGAAGTCGTATGTTATTGTGATTTTAATTTGCGTCTCTCTGATGGCTAGTCATGCTGAGCATCTTTTCATATGTCTTTGGGCCCTCTGTATGTTCTCCTTGGAGAAGTGTCTGTTCAGGCACTTTGCCTATTTTTTAATTGCATTGTTTGTCTTCCTGGAGTGGAGTCATATGAGTTCTTTATATACTTTGGAGATCAAACCCTTTTCTGAGTTATCATTGGCAAATATATTTCCCCTATGGTAGTTCTCTTTTCATTTTGTTGATGTTTTCTTTAGCCATGCAGAAACTTTTTATTGATGAAGTCCCATTTCTTTATTTTTTCCTTTATGTCCCTTGCTCTAGGAGACATATTGGTGAATATGCTGCATGAAATATCTGAGATTTTCCAGCTTACGTTCTACTCTAGGACTTTTATGATGTCATGACTTATATTCAAGTCTTTCATCCATTTTGAATTTTTAAAGATTTTATTTATTTATTTGTTTGTTTGTTTATTTGTTTATAGAGGGGAAGGGAAGGAGAGAAATATCAATGTATGGTTGCCTCTTGTGAGTCCCCTGCTGGGAACTGACCTGCAACCCAGGCATGTTCCCTGACTGGGAATCAAACCTCGATTGTGTGGTTTGTGGGTCCATGCTCAATCCACTGAGCTACACCAGCCAGGGCCATTTTGAATTTATTTTTGTGTATGGTGTAAGTTAGTAGTAGAGTTTCATTTTTTCACATGTAGCTGACCAGATCTCCAACCAACACCATTTGTTGAAGAAGCTATTTTTACTCCATTGTATGCTTCCACCCACTTTATCAAATATTAATTGACCATAAAGACTTGGGTTTATTTCTGGGCTCCCTATTCTGTTCCATTGATCTATGTGTCCGTTCTTATTCCAGTGCCAGACTATTTTGATTACCATGGCTTTGTAACATAGTTTGAAATCAGGTATTGTGATTCTTTTAACTTTGTTCTTCTTTTTCAAAATTGCTGCAGCTATTCAGGGTCATTTATGGCTCCATATAAATTTTTTAAATGATTGTTATATATCTGTGATATAGTCATAGGTGTTTTAATAGGGATGACATTGAATCTATAAATTCTTTGGGTACTATGGCCATTTTGATGATGTTAATTTTTCCAATCCATGAGCATGGTCTGTGCTTTCATTTATTTCATTTATTTCCTCAATTTCTTTTTTTAGTGTTGTATGTTGTATAGTGTTCTGAGTATAAGTCTTCTACCTCCTTGGTTAGGTTTATTCCTAGGTACTTTATATTTCTTGTTGCTATAGCAAATGGGATTTCACTCCTATTTTCTGTTTCTGATATTTCATTGTGGATGTACAAAAATGCCTCATATTTCTGAATATTGACTTTTTATCCTGCTGTTTTGCAAAATTCACTTCTTAGGCTGAGTAGTTTTTTTGGTGGAGTCTATGGGGTTTTCATTTTACACTATCATGTGATCTGCAAACAATGACAGTTTTGCTTTCTCCTTTCTAATTTTGATGCTTGTTATATCTTTTTCTTGTCTGATTGCTGTGGCTAGGACTTCCAACATTATGTTGAAGATAAGTGGTGAAAGCAAACATCCTTGTGTTATTTCTGATCTTAGTGAGAAAGCTTTTAGTTTTTGCCCATAGAGTATGAGGTTGGATATAGGTTTCTCATATATGGCCTCTATTATGTTGAGGTATACTCCCTCTACTCCCACTGTGCTGAGTGTTTTTATCATAAGTGGATATTAGACTTAATCAAATGCTTTTTCCACATCTATTAATATGATCATGTGATTTTTGTTTTTCATTTTGTTTATGTGATGTATTACATTTATTGATTTGGGAATATTGTACCATCCTAGAATTCCTGGAATGAATACCCCTTAATCATGGTATATGGCATTTTATTGTGTTACTGGGTGCAGTTTGGCAATATTATGTTGAAGATTTTAGTGTGTACATTAATCAGTGATATTGCCCTGAAGCTTTCTTCTTTTGTGTGTGTTTTTGTCTGTTTTTGCATGATGGTGGCATCATAAATAAAAGCTTGGGAGTCTTCCATCTTTTTGGATTTTTTAAAATAGTCTGAGAAGAATAGAAGTTAGTTCTTCCTTAAACATTTTGTAAAATTCTCCTGTGAAAATATCTAATTCAAGGCTTCTGTGTTCTGAAAGGTATTTGATTACTGCTTTAATTTCACCAGCTGTTATTAGCCTATGTAGGCTTTCTGCTCTTCTTGGCTCAGTTCTGGAAGATTATATGTTTTTAGAAATTTGTCCATTTCACTCAGACTTTCAAATTTCTTGGCATATATTTGTAGTAATTTCTTACAATTCACTGCATTTCTGTTGTATCAGTTGTAATTGCTCCTCTACCATTTCTGATTTTATTTATTTGGGTCTTCTCTCTTTTTTCCTTGATGAGTCTCTTTAAAAGCTTATTGATTTTGTTTATCTTTTCAAAGAACCAGCTCCTAGATTTATTGATTCTTTGAATTGTTCTTTTAGTCTCTATGTCATTTAATTCTACGCTGATCTTGATTATTTCTTTCCTTTTACTTCCTTGAGGCTTTGTTTTTATGGTTACTGCAGTTTTTGTAGATATAGAGTTAGGTTGCTTACTTGAAATGTTTCTATGTTTTTTGGGTAGACCTGTATCACTATGAATCTCCCTCTCAAGACTACTTTTGCTCTGTCCCATAAGTTTTGAACTGGTGTGTGTTCATTTTCATTTTTTCCAGAAACTTTTTGATTTCTTCCTTGATCTTATTCTTAAGCCATTCATTGTATAATACTATGCTCTTCAATCTCCATGAATCTGAGTGTGTTTGAGTTTTTTTCCTTGAGCTTGGTTTCTATATTCAAGCCATTGTAATCTGAGAAAATGCTTGCTATGTTTTCAATTTTCGTGAATTTGTTGAGGCTTGTTTTGTCTTCCCTCATGTGGTCTGTCTTTGAAAATGTGCATTTTTAAAGAATGTATAGTTTGCTTCTTTTGGATGAAAGTTTCTATATATATATATCAGTAAGTCCATTTGATCTAGGACATTGTTCAATGCCACAATGTCCTTGTCAATATTTTGTTTGGAAGATCTACCAATGACTGTGGAGTGTTAAATTCCCTTGTATAAGCGTGTTACCATCTATATCTTTCCTGAAGTTATCTAAGATTTTCTTTATATATGGGTGTTCTGATGTTGGGTGCATATATGTTTACAATGCTTATGTCTTCTTGGTGGGTTCTTCCCTGGCAGTATCATGAAGTGTTCTCCTGTGTCTCTTCTTACAGACTTTGTTTTGTAGTGTATTTTGTCTGATGTAAGTATTGCTACCCCAACTTCTTTTTCCTGCCCTTTTGCTTGGAATGTTTCATTCTAACCCTTCACTTTCAGTCTGTGTAGGTCTTTTGTTCTGAGCTGGGTCTCTTGTAGGCAACATATATGTGAATTTTCCTATCCCTTCAACTACCCTATATCTTTTGATTGGAACATTTAATCCATTTACATTTAAGGTTATTATCTATATGTGCTTATTCATTGCCATTTTACCCCCTTTGTATCTGTGTTCCTCTCTCTCTCACTCTTTTTCTTTCTCTTCTTAAAGCAGTTGCTTTACACATCTTGCAGTGCTGGTTTGGTGGAGGTGTATTTTTCAGCCTTCTTTTGTCTGGGAAATTCCTTATTTCACCTTCCATTTTAATTGAAAGCCTTGATGGGTAGGGTAGTCTTGGTCGGAGGCCTTTGCCTTTCATTACTTGCAATATGTCTTGCTGTTCCCTTCTGGCTTGTAGTGTTTCTGTTGAGAAGTCAGCTACTAGCCTTATCAAGGCTCCTTTGTATGTTACTTCCTGTTTCTCCCTTGCTGCCTTGAAGATTCTCTCTTTGTCTTTAAAATTTGGCATTTTAATTATTATGTGTCTTGGAGTAGGCCTCTTTGGGTTGATCTTGATTGAAACCCTCTGTGCTTCCCAAACTTGAATGCTTTTTCCCTTTCCAGGTTACAGAAGTTTTCTGTCATTATTTTTTGAAAAAGGTTTTTTATCTCTCTCTCCTTTTATTGTTGTTTCTTTTTTCATATTCTTATGATAGGAATGTTGTTGCATTTCTTATTGTCTTGCACTTCCCTTAAACTATCTTCATATTTTTTAGTCTTTTCTGGTGCATCTGCTCTGCATGAGTATTTTGTTCCACATTGTCTTCCAGCTCACTTATTTGGTCCTCTGCTTCATCCAGCCTGATTCTAATTTCTTCTAATAAAAATGTATGTTTCCATTCCAGTTATTGTATTCTTCATGTCTTTCTGGTCCTTGTTTATAGTTTCTATATCCTTTTTCATACTATTGTAGTTCCTACTCAGTTTTGATAGTTGTCATTGAGTACCTTGAACATTCTCATAACCATGCTTTTCATTTCTATCTGTGATAGATTGGTTGCCTCCATTCCATTTCAGACTTTTAGTGGAGACTCTTTCATTTCTTTCGATTTTAGGTTCTTTCTTTGCCCCCCACCATTTTAGGTGACTGGTTTTGTTTGTCTGTGGTATTTCCAATGCTCTTCTTTGCCAGCTGTCTTCATATGGTCATCTTCTGTGGTAGGAGTTGTGTGGGACTCTGTGGTTTGATCTCCTTGATCTCATTCTCTGGATGCTCTAGCATTGCTCTTTCTTCTGTTTGTGTGAGCTTTTGTTTTACTTGTGGTTTTCCTGTTGGTGGCTCCTTTGTTGGTGAGATCCCCTTCCACTGAGTTTACTGGCTCCCTACTCCCACCTTTACTTGTATGCTGTTGTGCAGGTGTTGGTTAACAAAGCAGTGTTACCAAACAACCAAATCTATGCTAGCAAAAGAACACCCCTACCACACCAGCAGCCTCAACCACAATAGAACTAAGGTTATAAAAGTAAAGAGGGATGGTGGATATTATATGATATTACAAAGGGAATACTGGATGACTAAAAGAAGGGAAAATATTTTTGTGTGGTAAGAGGGATGAGAATTGATAGGAGTTGGGATAGAACCAAGGTGAAGAAAGGGAGAGAGCAAAATTTACAGTATAAGTAAAACACAAAAGGGTGATGGTAACAATGGTGTGAGAAGGAATAGTATACGATGAGGTTTGAAGTAAAATCGAAAAGTTTGTGGACCCGCAGAAGCAAAGTTGCAGGAAACCTACAACAGGATCTGTAGCAATGACTGCTAATGAAGTTTAGTAAGGGTGGAACTGGAAAAAGAATATTATAGAAAAACAAAAAGTGAATAGGACATGTCTACAGTAAAGAAGAATAATTTTTAGAGGATGGGGAAAGCAAACTAATAAACGTAAGGAGTAAAGCCCATGTTGACAGAGTAGAAAAAAAGAAAGAAGAAAAAAGGGAGAGAAAAAATAATGAGATAAAATTCCTCACTCAATTGATCAGGGATAGGATGAAGGCAAAGTGAGTAAGACAGAGGGAGAGTATTCTAGAAGATTTAATGTACTAATAAGTAGTGAACAGAAAGGAGATCCTTTGGAGAAGTACAGCAATAACTGTGGTATTGCACCAACTAGCTATTTTTTATAAGGAGTGAAAAAGAGATGCCTCTGATTAGAGGGGAGAAAGAATGTGAGATAACTGTAGAAAGTAGAGCACTTATGTGAGGTTAGATGGAGGAGAAATAGAGCAATGTATAGATCCCTGGCTTAGTGTGTGAGAATATAAAGTTTACCACAACAGTCATAAAACTCAGCATGATGATGAATTTGATTAAGACCAGGGAAGGGTGCTGTGTGGGATTCATAGTAACAATAGTATGATAATAAATATATAATCTATAAAAAATAATGAAAAGTAAAATACCAAGAGTAGTGTGTTATTGGAATATGAGTGAAGTGAAAGAAGAAAAATTAAAATGCAACATGAAAGGGAGAATAAAGAAAATCAAATAATGAAATCAAACAAACAAAACAAAAAATAAATGGAAAGAAGAGAAATATAAAAAAATGCAAGTTCTGAAGAATAGGGAAGTAATATTTGTCTCAGCTGTTATGCTTGCCTTTTGACTTCTTTTTCTAGATATGTCTGTGGTTTTCTCACAGCTACAGGTCTTGCAGTCTTATTCTTGGGGAGAAAAAAATTCCTCCTGCTGACTTTAAATTAGCCAAGTCAGTTTTGCAGGTCTTCCCAGATCCTGCAGGCAAAGATGGGGCTGGGCTCTGTTTTTTAATTTTTACTGTGGTTTCTAGAGGTTGGAGGCTCAGTCTGAGCTATAATAATCACAGGTGTCCAGTTTGTGGCCCACACCCTCAGAGCACTACACTGCTGGCACTGTCCACTCTGCACATACGCTCCAGGCCAGAACCGATAATCCTTCTGAAACCATGTTGCTCCACTTTGACCAATCCCTGAGGTACCCTAAGTGGGAGCAAATTGTGTCTCCACTCTTCACTGGCCAGGCTGCTGTGTGCACAAGGACTCTTGTGCGTGTGAGGTCTCTATGCAGGCAAGGTCCTTGCACAGTGGCTGAGATCCTCTTTTGAGATAAGTCCTTTTTGGTATAGCCTGCAATTCCTAACAAGTGCCTGGCTTTTCACACAGACCAACTCTCTGACCAGTAGAGAGACTGTCTGGGTCATGGCCACTCATAGCCCCTCTCTTATCCCAGCTCCATGTACACATAGCTCTCCAATTTCTATGCCCCAGCTGGAGACTGCCATCCCAGGAGCTGTGTGTCTCTTTATCACCCCATAAACTTTAAGCATCCAGGTCTCTCCTGGAACAGGTATGATCTGGGAGGGGAAGGAGCTGCTAAATTGTAATCACTGACCTGGCTCTCCTCCAATGCACCTGCTGGCAATGCCATCTCCACTGCCAGGCCCAGAGACCTTTCAGTAGGCCTACAAAATCTCCTTCCTGTCCATTTTTAAGTGTTCTCTGCAACTTTGTTTTCCAAATTTCATATCAGCTTGGATTCTGTTGGCTGTTCACTCTGTTCTTTGGAAGATAGGCAAGGTGTCTCAGTTGGATGCACGAGCAAATGGGTTCAGCTTCCACCTTTCTCGCTGCCATCTTCCTGACCTCTTGGTTCTTTTATTTCTTTACAGAGATTTTCTCTTTTATTCATCTTTATCAAGAATGTTCATAATTGCCAGGTAAGGAATTTTTACTATTGCCATTTAAAAATATTGTTCAGGTAATTCAAATGCTTCTATCATCTTCTGTTTGTATCTATTATTGATTATCTTTTTTGCATTCCGTTTGAAGTCTTCCTGGTTCTTGGTATGAGTGATATTTCATTAAACTTAGACATTTTTATTTATCTTTTTGAGATGCTTGTTACATTATCTATTGTCTTAGCTGTCAAGGGAAAAGAAGGTAAATGTTCAGGTTCCTCATTGGCTTCAGAGGCAAAGATTCTTCTCATTATTGGCAGCCCAGCTCCTCTCATGATATTAATTGACAGTGCAGTGAGGGTGGTATCAGTGAATGTCCCAATGTTCTACTAGGTCTCCTCTGACAGTACCTTAGTGAATTGGGATAGGGGTGCCTTGTTACAGAAATAAGTTGCCATGGTTATGTTTGTACATTCAGGAACCCAATGTGGACATCATGGGGAACCCATTTAAAGGTTAGTAAAAAAGAAGGTCCCGGTCCCTACTTAGCTTTCTCTGCTACTGCCCTGATAGGAGGGTTGTGGTGCCTCATTATAATAGCATATCATGGCTGGAAGTCTAGGTTCCCCATCTGGCTTTTGTTAGTATTATTGAGAAAGCAGCTGCAGTTTTTCTGGGTGTTTGGTTGGAAAAGAATAGTTATTGTCTAAAAGTTTTTTTTGTTGGGCTGATCTTTCTTGGTCCATTAGATAGAATACGCTTCTGTAGTGACTTATTTTGTCTTTACTTGGCACTTCTGAGCTGCTGACTTTTTTAGCAACTAGCATACATGAGGCCAGATACAGAAAAATTATCAATGTGTCATTTCCTGGGTCCTGAAGTCTCTAGCCAGCCTTCTTTCTCACAACCTTTAAGAATCTTTTTATGTTTGTTTTATATACAATGTCCAAAATTTTCAGTTGTACATGGTGGGAGGAATAAAGAAGAGTATGTTTACTCTGTATTCCAGAATCTGAAGTCCTAAAAAGCCCATTATAATAAAATTTATACAATTTATTGGGAAACACATTCTATTTTGCTTAGAGAGGAACAGATGTACATGCTGTAGCTACTTATAGAATTATAGCAGTTCCCCAGTATGTATGTAGCCTCTAAGGAAAATTTGTTTTCCAAAGACTATCTGCTCTTCTGAGAAGGTTGGACTGTTTTATTTCACTTTTTTTTTAAATGGGTAAAGCTGAGTTTCTGGTTTGTTTTAAAAATATTTGGGTCAGTAAGTCATTAAACCCAAGTTCTAACCATCAACCTTCCTTGGTTGTGTTCTGATGTGTTCACTCAACAGAACTTGTATAAACTCAGTACAGTTTATACATAGGCTATGATACTTCTCCCACTGATTTATTCATACACACCATTGAGCAACCCTTCCTCACCCAGGATTGCATGCAGCTTTCCCCTTGGTATTCAATTTCTTTAAAAGTATAATATGAAGCATTTTTACCTTAACTCCTTCATGCATCTTATACCTTGAAACTTGACATTTTCACAGGAAATTTGTCCCAATACCAAGTTATGAGATTACAAGAACTTTGCTGTGTCATTAAGAGGCTCCTTTCTCCTTTGCTTCTGCATTTGCCTCTGACTTATCAACCTCCAAAGAAGTATAAACATTCCACACTTACATACATATTAACTTGGGTAACCATGGAATAGAAATAGCACCAAAATATGTGACTAATTCTAGTGAGCCAATGCATAGAAAGCCAGGTAGGAAACAGAGTGGGTGAATGTGAGGGCAAGTGGTTTAAAGATAAGAGGTTTTAGGTGATATGGAGAATTTTAGAAAGGAGGATCAATGTACACAGGGATTGGTACAATGTGTTTTAGAGGTCATTTTATTTTAAACCAATACATTTTCACTATTTGATTTTTCATCCTGACTTGAGCATAGACAATATTTGAAAAGACGAATTTCAGGGGCATGTGATTGAATTGTTCATCAGATTAGGCCAGTCTCCAAAATGTCATTTGTTGCTATATCCTGCTAAACTGGACCAAGTTTCACACTCAGAAAGCCTTAATATCTTGTCCCAGGAAGATTGGCACCTCCCAAAATCCTAAGTGGCTCAAAGGGGATTTTCTTCTTGACCCATGAAGTTTGTCATTTAACCTGCCTCTCTATCCTCAAGCACAGACACTACATGGAGTATTTTCCTTTCTGCTTTTTCTAGCCCAAACCTCAGTGAAAATCAAATGGATAAATAATGGTTTGAGCTGAATTTTAACAGCATTTCTAGAGAAATATTTCAGTTTATTTGGCAGTGGCTATGTTTGTAATATAGCCCCCTTTTTTTTATTCCTTCTATTAGTTTTCAATAACCTTAGTTTTAAGTAATGGTCTGGGAACTTAACACCACCCATGTTCTTCACATAAAAATCACAGTCACAAGAGCCCTTATCCTTCTGTTCCTTCTGCCTTGTAATATGCTAAGAATGGGAAGTAAATGTGATCTTCATACTCCTTCATGCTGTAGCACAACAGCTAAAAATGACATCTAGGAAAAGATTGTCTTCTGATCACAATAAATGTGTTACAGAAGGAAAATAAAGCTACAGTATTATGTATTGTCAGTGAAGTGTGTGTGTGTATATATATAGAGAGAGAATGTATATATTATATGTATACTTATATATAAAACTTTTTCTACAATTATTATCTTTCATGTTAATTTTTCTCTTTCATTAGCTTTCTTGAAAAAGAAAGCTGGAACATTTAAAGCCAAATTATAGCAAAATGCTTAAGCAATTTTGCTAGAAGACAATGTCCTGAAAATATTGATTGCCATCACCACTACATATTACCCAGGCACTGAAGTAGCAAATTTGACTTTGGGCATTTGCAAAAACACTTTAGAATGTGGCCCCATCAGATATCTTAGAGTCCAAGAATTACATTACTGATATTATAATAAAGCTGCATACATGGAAATCTGTTACAAATAAATAAAAGGAAGAGACAGATAGGTAGATATATAGATAACTTAACTTAGAATACATTCATGTTTTAGATAGATAGATAGATAGATAGATAGATAGATAGATAGATATAGATATAGTCAGTAGACTCAAGAAAATCTTGCAGAGTACTCAAAGTAAGAGACCATATTAATAAATAGAGAAGTCTTGAGCTGAATTGGTAGACATAAAAACCAGGGTAAGTGTTAATGCTTATGTTAGCCCAGGTCAGCAAGAATTCATGGAAGAGTTATTATTCCAGGGTTTTCTTGAAAGCACTGTAATAGTATGGAGAGTATGTTTAGGACAAGTTTCCAAGTAAAAGAAGCATTTCATAAATTTATTTGTGAGCTTTCAAACAGTTTGGATAAATTGTGGTTTAAGAGATATAAGGAATTAAATGAAGATCTGACTGGGAATCATAAGTGCACAAGATTCAGTAGATATTCAGATGATATGGATAAAAATTTGGGGAATAAAAGGTATATGTTATCTTATAAAATCTTCTGAGACTAGCTCATATCATTCACAGTCTCCAAGTTCAACTATCTCAGAGCCTATCATTCATGAAATGAAGGCATGGAAAGCTGAATCTCTGGTTTATTGTTCAGTTATTCACGACCTGACAGGCCCAGCTGGACTTGCTTTTAAGACCAAGTTGAGAGTCTGGGGCTCTCAAACCCCAGGGAGTAAGTGTTGGAGTATTTTTCAAGTCATTCACAGTCATCTGAGAACCCTTTGAAAGCACAAAGGTGAAACAAAAGACTTGGAGTCTATGGTTTAGATGCTAATCTCATCTCTGTTGGTTACTAGATATGTGTCCTTGGGCAAATCACTCCATACATGAGTGTCTGTATCCTAACCTAGAAAATGTGGAGCTTGATCTAGATTCACAGTCTTCCAAACAGTCTAGATAAACAGTCTTCCAAATACTCTTCAGTGGCTTGTGGTACATTACATTTGAAGATGGCCACAATAATTGTTTTTCCATTCCATTTGCACCTTTGCAATGTGACTGGTTTTTTTTTTTTTCATCAACATTAGTTTGGACATTAGTTTATAACATCCTTGAATCTAGCTTGGCCTTGTAACCTGCTTGGTTTCATATTATATAGAAAAAATTATATTGTTTGATCTCAGGTATAGGCCTTTAGTAGCCTTGTACTTTTTCTTGTTCATCGTATTGAAACATTGCCCTGAGCCATTATTCAAGGATGCCTTTAGGAGACTGAGAAACCATATGGAGGAAGAATTAGGTGATAGCACCAACTGCCCAATCATCTTGCACTTTCCAGGACAAGAAATCCAGAAGTTGTGAAAAATAATTCATCACTGTTGTTTTAAGCTACAAAATTTGGGAATGATTCATTATACAGCAATAGATAACATAAATGGATTTCAATAAATGTGACTTTATTGTCAAATAAGTTTTGGCAAAGATCAGCTGAGCAATGAAACTAGACTTCTCAAATTGTGGAATGTCAGAGCTTTTAATATGCTAACATTGATTTAAAACTCCAAAATGTGAGAGATTTATATGCTAGACTTACATAAACACAGACTATTGTTTTTCCTAAAAAAATGTTTAATCACTTGTGGGTCACAGTTTAAGACATAATGATGAGTTGAATATCAAAGGTCCTGCCAGTTCTAGCATTCTTAAAAACCTGCAAATAGAGCAAGGTGTGTTTAGCTCATTATTTCTTCTTGATTACCTTGATGAAAGGAAACTCATTCCATAGTTGGTTGCTACCAAATTTCATTATTCACTTCCACCAAAATTGTTTTTTAATCAATTAAAAGAAGATGGCAATATTGAAGTTATTTATGAGTAATTAAATAGAGATTAAAGAGCTATTAACTTGCAGCTTAGTGGTGGAGACTTGGCAGTCAGATGGTGTGAAAGCTTGATGAATGTAGACCCATGAGAAGCTGTCACAATGATAAAACGAGCAAAGAGCAGGCTAATAGATTTATCTATTTCTTTTTGGCAGATTGTAATAGGATATGGAATTATCTTGCTGATCTAAGGATCTATAGTAAGCTCTTCATAAAAGGAACGTGATTAGAACAAGAACTTCACCCTATACACTCCCAAATCTCACAGACTAGTCACATGACATGGTTAAAGTTCATTCATGTGCTGCTTATATGCAAATATGTGTGAGGTTAGGTATGGTAAGTGGTTTGCAAAAATTGTTTTTCTTATTGCTTAAATGTGGCCTCCCTATGTGCATTTATGTATATCAGAGTGTTTCTGACTTAGTCAATGTATGTTTGTGTGGATGTCTGTTATATGCATTTTCTTCATGTATTCATGTGGGGGTGTGTCTGGAGGCAAACATTCATGTACATGCACATGCACATGGCTGGAACAGCCACAGTTTCTGTACATCTGGAGGACATAATACAAGGTGGCAGGAAAGAACCACAGCCAGAGGGAAGGGCAAGGGACCATTATGACACAACAGTCAGTTTCATTTGCTCAGTGTACTACTTAAGTGGATCCACTGAAGGGAAACTCTATCTTTGTCTGGGGATGAGTGAACTGGTTCCTTGTCTTGGTGATTTCATCCTCTATTGTGTTGAGGAAGATCATGGAGACAACAAAGAGAAATGAATTGGTAAGAAAATTAAGGCTTGGAAATAAGATCAGCAAATTCAATTCACTCTGGCTAAGATCAGCCCAATGTTTCATTTGAAATAAAAAGTTGAGAACTATAATATATAAAGCTTTTTAAAAGTTTAAATTGGAATAAAAATTCCTCAGTTTTCTTCATAATAATTAAAATTTTCCCCAAGCAAACTATTACTGTTTTATTTTTTGATAAATCAATCTAACCCAAACTCATTTGGATTCCTGTCATTCAGTAGTTTCTTTCTCTTTTTTTGTAAATATCCACTTTTATTGTTTAGTTACAGTTGTCCCTCTTTTCACACCATTATTCTCTCCTGCCTTACTCACCTTCACGATCCACCTCCAATCCTCCCCTCCACTGTTGTCTTTGTCAGTGAGTCCTTTATACCTTTATGTTCCTTGATGAACCTTCCCTTTCTATCCCCCAACACCCCCCACCCCCAAACCCTCTGTGTACTGTCAGTTTGTTCTTTATTTCCATGTCTCTGATGCTATTTTGTTCCTTTGTTTTGTTGGTTAAGTTCCACTTATAGGTGAGATCATAGGGTATTTGTCTTTTACCACCTGGCCTATTTTACTTACCATAAGGTTCTCCACTTCCATCCATGCTGTCATGAAGAGTAGGAGTTCCTTCTTTCTTTCTGCTGCATAGTATTCCATTGTGTAAATGCACCATAGTTTCTTGATCAACTCATTTACCGATGGGCACTTAGGCTATTTCTAGCACTTGGCTATTATAAATTATGCTGCTATGAACATTGGGGTGCATAAGTTCTTTTGAATTGGTGATTCAGAATTCTTAAACTACAATCTGAGCAGTGGAATTGCTGGTTCCAAAGGCAATTCCATTTTTAGTTTTTTGAGGAAATTTCATATGTTTTCCACAGTGGCTGCACCAATCTGCATTCCCACCAACAGTGCACTAGGGTTCCCTTTTCTCTACAACCTCACCAGCACTTTGTTGATTTGTTAACAATGGCCCTTCTGACCACTGTGAAGTGGTATCTCATTGTGGTTTTAATTTCTATCTCTCTGATGGCTAGTCATGCTGAAAATCCTTTCATATGCTTCCTGGTCCTCAGTATGTCCTTCTTAGAGAAGTGTCTGTTCAAGTCCTTTGCTCATTTTTTAAATTGGATTGTGTGTCTTCCTGGAGTAGAGGCATGTGCATTCTTTATATACTTTGGAGATCAAACCCTTTTCTGAGGTATCATTGACAAATATATTTTTCCCTACAGTTTGTTCCCTTTTCATTTTGCTGATGTTTTCTTTAGCCATGCAGAAGCTTTTTAATTTGATGAGATCCCATTTGTTTATTCTTTCCTTTATATCCCTTGCTTTAGGGGACATATTGGTAAAAATATTGCTGTGTGGAATATCTGAAATTTTTCTGCCTATGTTCTCCTCTAGGACTTTTATGGTTTCACTACTTATATTTAAACCATACACAAAAATGAACTCATTGAGTAGTTTCTAAACTCTGGAAGTTACATTGTGATATGGAGTTCCTCACTCTTAAATAGATTTTATTCCTTTTATTGAGCAGTGTCAAACACTTCACTCACATTTTACATGCATTTTTAATTTAATTTTTCTATCACCTGAACTAGGTTGCATTATTATTTTTTAAAGATTTTATTCTTTTATCTTTAGAAGCAAAGGAAAGGAGAGAGGGAGAGAAATATCAATTTATGGTTGCCTCTCATGTGTCCCCCACTGGGAACTGGCTTGCAACCCAGGCATGTGCCCTGACTGGGAATCAAACTGCAATCATCTAGTTCGCAGGCCCACACTCAATCCACTGAGCTACACCAGCCAAGGCTTAGGTTACGTTATTATGCCCATTGCACAGAGGAAGCAAGTGAAGCATGGAGAAATTTATAACTTAGGCTATGGTCACACATCTGTGCCAATTTCAGATTCACAACTACAGAGAGTTTATCAGAAAACCAATACCTTCAATAACTGCACTATACTGCTTCTCTTAAAAGGAGAAATTCCCAGGCTTGCTTCCCATATTTCTGTCAGCTTGGGGTCAGAATGTGGTCCTAGAAGGACTTTAGTTTTGTTCCCTGGGACTCTTGAAACATTTTATGACTTCACCATTATCATTCTTGCTTCTCAAGAGTATTTTTGAAAAAGCTCTGGATACCCAATAAACACACACCTGGAGCTAGTTTCCTTGGCTTGAATGGTCCCCTAAACTTTACTTCAAGCCTAACTATCAGACAAAGAGGAGAGACCTTGCTACAAGAGCAATTTGAGAGGGGTCTGAGAAAGAAAAACTGGGACCAGATTACTGAGCTTTATGACCAGAAGTAATGGTGTTTTGTGTCCTCTGACAGTTAGGTCAGTCATGTTAATTGATTACAATGCATCCATTTTAACTAAAAAAAAAACAAGAAGCTTCTTTCTTCTGGGTCAACAATGTGGTCAACTTCTCATGGGGCAAAATTACCTGCTATGATCTTAGCAACTTAGAACAGATACTACTGGCTTTGAGTTTGTCAATTAGGCAGGTACTAAGTAGGTTATGAAGGCTCCAAGTGCAACATGGATTTATAAATATTTCACTTTTGCAGAAAGTTTGGAATTAGGTCTTGAGAGTATTCTTTTATTATAGAAAGTGATAAGCTCAAGTCTTTGGTCCTGAGTTCCTAGGCTTCTCTTGTAATAAACTTACTTGCAGCCAAATAGGAAAAGCAAATTATTGGGTTACATTTCAAGAGAGAAAAAAAGAAAGTGTCAATGTGTATACCATGAAAATTACTGTCATAGCATCTCCACACACATTACCTCATTGGATATTCTTAACAGCCTAAGGTGGTAGATATATATGATCATCTCTATTTTACAGTTGAATCTTTTAGATGATAAAAAAACTTACCAATGTGTTACAGTTGGTAAGAGGCAAAATCTGACACAAAAAATCAACATTTCCTTTGTTTCGTTTTCTACTCTAGACCTAGTCCTGGCCATAATGTTATTGTTCAAATAGTTTATTATAAAGAGAGATTCCCCCAAACACATACATGCCTACTGCCTCACTACCAAGGAGGAACTTTAAAATAGGCACACTAAGGAACATCGAGTTACTCAAACAGCCTGATCCAATAGGGTAGGAATTTTTGTGGGAAAAGAAAAGATTCCAAACAGACCCAGACTGCTGAAATTTTTTTTTTGTGGGCACCAAAGGTGTGGGTGTTGTCTTCTGCATCCAGTAAGTTAGCCAGGACCCATGACTGCCTTCTTCCCTTGTCTTGGTATAGCTAATGGGGAGCCAGGAAGGAGCTTTAGAGAAAGAATTTGTATGCAGCAAGCCTCTGAAATATGCCTTTATGAAATGTGCCTTCAGAAAGGACTAAGAGAACAGCTACCCTGTTTAGTCCACATTAGGGCTAACCAAGTCATGAGAGTGATATCCATATGGGCCTTTGGAACTAGTGCTCCTGCTGGTAGTCAATACTGTGTCTCTGGCATTCCCTTTTCATACTTGTACATTTTTTCCTCATGTGGTGGGAAGTGTCACAACAGGAATCCTGTGTGCAGACATCTAGATTCTCATCGTGTATTTATAATCCTGCTTTACACAGGAGGGAATTGAGAGTTCTGAGAGATAACATAAAATCAGTAAGTGATTACACCAGAAAACACCAAGTCTGTCTGAATCTAAAGTCTATTATCTTTCCTGCCACCCCTTTGGCTTTAGTCCAGGAAGGTGTTTTAGAAAGGCCTCACAGTAGGTTATCATTACAACACTAAGACATGAACTGAATCATTTTGTCCAAGCCTGACACTGGTTTGCATTGCAGAATACAAAATTAAGTATTGTGGCTGCCCTCCAGAAGCTCCTGATCTAGTGGGAAAGACTCACTAAAGTAAAAAGCCAACCATGAGAAGAGGTATAATAAGGCTTTATGGCAGAGATTTATGAACATGTTAGCATTGTTTATATTCTCCTGGGAGGCATAAAAGAAAGTTTCACTATAAAAACTGGTCTCTAAAGGAAAGGTAATTTTGAAAAATGGCAGTATGTATGACCTTTCCAGCAGGGAGGAGAGTATGAATAAAAACAAGGGGCTGGATCATACGTATGCAAGTATTTGGGGGTCATTGCAGCAGAGAAAAGAGAAAGAGATTGGAGAGGAGCTGAGCTGAAAAATAGCTTTGAATTTGAAAACAGTATTTGCTAATAATAAAGAGGCTTACATTGCAAGTAGTCTTGGAGTTCATTCTTTACTTAAGGCTATATTATTTGCATAATAGAGAGTCCCCTAAGTCCCCTGAAGGAAAAAAAGGAGCTTTAGAAACCTTCACTGGTGTCCACATAGAGGGTGACCAGAGTAGATTGAGAAGGCAGGAGTGTTTATTCATATAATAGTGAGAATGATGGGTCTATCCCTCATAGCCTTATTCTGATCTCTGTGTCTGCCTGCAACTATGTGAGGCACAGACCTAAAGCCCTAGTGCTTTTTACCAGAAATGATCCATAGCTGGGAGGTGGTGCTTTTGCAAAGCACCCAGATCAAAGATTTAAGGAAGGATTGATGGAAAATGTGTCACACTTTAAAATATCTAGTTGCATAAAGAAATTTCTATGACTCCTAGGTTACAGTGAGGAGCCCACGAAGGGCCCCAAAGGCAGTGACTCTAGCATAGCAGGAGATGATTCTTCCCTCCCTAAGAATCCTAAAGAGAAAATCTTGAGAAAATGGATTCATATTGCAGAAAGGGAATCCAATCGTTGGGGCAGTGGCCAACCAGGAGCATAACCTACAAGGAGAAACTGCATTATGCCTGAGTTCTCAGTGTTTGGGTACAGGTGCTTATAGTCTACAATTTGTTCCAATGCCAGGAGGAGAAATTCAAGCTGAATTTTAGATCTAACTGGTTATAATAAATTTGTAGGAAGGCTGTTTTCTGTTCGGAGACTCCTCATCACTAATGAGTGGGCCAGGAATGGGTCTTTGGTGGACTGCAAAACACAAACAGGTATCCTTCAGATCAGAGGTGTGTCCAAGCCTGGTTTATGCCCAAATATTGGTTGATCCTAGATTCCTGCCATGACCATTTGCCCAAGTATATGTGCTTTCATTCCCCATCCCTCCAATTCACATGAAGGGCAGGTCTGGGTTGATTTGCCCCTGATAGAAGCAGATTTACTGGAGCCATGCCACTGTACCTTTCTGCCTATTACCTCCATACTCCAGGGATCCTGATATTTTGCCCATACCTACTATGTCAGACCCCTTTCTCCCAACACCAACCCATGTCAGCCCAATGTTTGCTAAGATTTTTAAAGGGTATATTTGGGACTATAATCCTTCCCACTAGTTCTTGGTATATCTTATGGTTTCAGCCTACTCTTGGACCTATTAGACCTCACATAGTCCCATACCCCACACAAAAGCTAAAGTCATTTGGAGGCAGTGTGACCTTGGGTAAGTTAACAAACTGCTCCTTGCCTCAGTGTCTTTATCTGTGGAGTGAATAAATTATAATCCCTTCAGAGCACTGTTGGGGGGATTAAATTATATCGAGTTTATGAAACTGTTGAACAGAATGGCTGGCAATAACACTGGGTATTCTCAAATAAACAGAGATAGAATGGAAATGGCACATCTGGGGGAAGGGATTAGAATGTATGGGTGAGCCCTGATCAGAATGGTTCAGTTGGTTGAGCATCGTACAGCAAAACAGAAGGTCACCTTTCAATTTCTGGTCAAGGCACATGCCTGGGTTGTAGGTTTGGTCCCTGGTCAAGGCACATAGAAAAAGCAACTAATCAATGTTTTTCTCTCATATCAAGGTTTCTCTCCCTCTCTTTCTCCCTTTCTTCCTTTCTCTCTAAAAATTAATGAATAAAATCTATTTTAAACAAGTGTATGGGTAAAAGTAGAAAATATAATGGCTTTTTTTCCCTCTTTTTAGCATTGAGATCCCTGCAAAATATTTGGTTTCAAGACTCTGGGTGGTGACCCACTTTGGAGACTGTTGTCCTAGGTGATCCATGCCAGCTCAGCAATTAACTCAACTCTGGCTGGAGGGTGATGTTCTCTTTTCCAATAGTATTTTACCTTTCTCCATTCCACCAATTTCTGGAGTGAAAAATTGCTAAAGGTAAAAATAGAAGATATACTCCCAGACATAGGTATTTTAATAATTTAGGCTGCACCAGGTGCTCCTTCAATCTGCTTCCACAAACCCTGCACTTGCCTCATCATAGGACTTGTTTTGAGGCAATATACTCTTATGAGCCACATCCCGAAGGGCAGTGAGCATGTTGTTTTCCCTGTTGCACCACCTGGGAGAAAGCTTTGAACTAGTAGGAACTCAACAAACCCTTGCAGAAACGAATGCATGACTCAGTTAATGCAAAGGGTCTAATAGAGTCCACAGGCGAGAGACTAAAATGTCTAATATCTTTCCTCCAAGTTTCCAGCTTAGGGGTTAGAGCAGACATGTTTTCACAGTTTTTCTGCACAAGAAAATTCTGAGGCCTTATTCTTAACCCTCTATGGTACCTGAAGAGACTCACTGGTCTTACCCAAGTAGTCAGCTCTAGTTCTGATAACATTCCTTTACTCCGTGAAAATGTAAGCAAGGTATTTTAACCTCAGCCTCATTTCTGTGAAAGGCATCTAAGAGCACCCCTGAGCCTGGCCTTACAGTCCATGTGTAGTAAGATGGTTTGAAACCAGTAGGCAGATAAAGGTAGAAACAGATAACAAGTGGGACTAAGACAAGAGCACATATTGTATTCTCCTCCATGTGTCTGAGTTAATATTTAATAAGGCAAACAATGAATGTTTGAGCTTCCTTCCTAAAATATTTTGACTAGCAATTTCTTCAGTGGGAAGGTTTTAACCAGGCTATCTCCACAATAGTGAGTAATGAAAACAAAGTGAAACATATTAATTTTGAAGAAAATTAAATTATGACACTGGTGATATAAAGCAATTTGGGAAAATATTAAGGTGTGAGAAAGAAAGAGAAAATAGTTACCTAATCTCATTCTATTGAGATCCTACCTTACCACCTAGGATTTGGCCCCATTTAACAATCTTGGGTGCTAGAATGTAACCTGTGGAAAAAACATGATTTTATCAACATCTTCACATAGCAAAAACAAGCAGCTCCAAAGCCAAAGGACTCTGATTAGACTAGGTCTCAACCCTACTTCCTTCCTCACCCAGCTGATCTACACTGAATTTCTTCATTCCAAAATGTCTTCAAGTGCATCAACAGCACTCTGTTTCTCCTCCCATGTTCATTTCCATCCTTTCCTTTTGCTTCAGTGCACAAAACAAACCAAGCCTATAGCTTAGAGAATCTTCAGACCCTTCTGGGTTCTGACTACCGAAGGGAGCACATTGATTTTGGTATTCATGTTTTCTGTCCTCAAGCTGGAAGGGTCATGCTTATGGTCCATGTGGCTCAGTGTGTTCCAAGGTCTTCTAAAGCAAAGTGGGACATTGTTCTTTAAAGCTCTTTTGTTCTATACTTGAAGGTTTCAGGTAATATATCTGCATAGATGCAAAGTTGCTGAGTTTAAAATTATGGTTTTGTCCCCGACTTGTTCTGAGAATCAAAATATTCAAATGTAAACTCTTAAAGCAATATATGTGATAACACTGTACAATTGTGAACTTGCCTTGCCCACAACAAACTGAATGTGATTCTATGCACTCTCTTGGAAACCTGGAACCCTCATGGCCAGCATCTGAAAAACAAGTATGTGACCAAATAACCAACATACTAGTTCCACAACCAGTCAGCCACCAAAAATGAGAGTGAGCACATCCTAGACCACACAAATCCTCTGCCTGTCCACCAGCTGGTCAGGTACCTAAATAAAACCCAGCAAATATTGAAGGAAGCTCAGCCCAGATCAACATAACCGCTCATTCACAGCTCTGTAACTAAGGAATACATTGTTTTAACTCACTAAGTGCTGAGGTAGTTCGTTATGCAGCAACAGATAACCTATATACTAAAATATACAGGTACTTAATTTCTTCCCTTGCATCTTTGTCTCAATTATTCAGAGAATTCATGGGTGTATTAATTTCAGTCTGATAGAGTCTGGGAAAGTGCTTCAGCAAGTTCAGAAAGAATGGCTTTACAGCACAGATGGTACTGTAACACAGACTTATTGGGTTTTTTTTTTTTTTTTGGTTATTTTGCCTCTAATTTCTTGAGGTTGTCAAAAAGACCACACAATCTCCTCAATTTTCTGGATAAATGTGATAATTTCTATTTTTTTCATTTGCAATTTTAGCTTCAGAAAATGTGGTATTCAGGCCGGGCAATAATAAAAGAAAGGCTTCCTGGAGGATGTGGAAAATACCTAAGTTCTGAAAGTGGGTAAGTCTTAATTAGATATTAAGAGGAAATTTCCTCTCCAAGGAAGGGAGAATCAGGACAGAAAAGGTATTGATTGGTTCATTCAAATTATGACTGAGTAGATACTCAAGGTCAAGTCCTATTCTGGAAAATGTAGATAAATCCATGAACAAAACAGACATATTTTCTTCTGTGGTGGGGAGATTAGGTAATGAGTGAATAAGTAAAATATTGGCAGATGGTAATAAGAGCTAGACAAAATAAAAATAGGAATCTCTAGAAGTTATAGAGTGAATAACAATTTTTAAAATATATTTTTGGTTGATTCCAGAAGGAGAGGGAAGGAGAGAGAGGGAGAAAATCCATGTGAGAGAAACTTCAATTGGTTGCCCTCCACGTACGCTCACAGATGGGGGACCAAACCTGCAACCTAAGCATGTGCCTTGACTGGGAATTGAACCTGCAACCTTTCAGTCTGCAGGATGATGCTCCAACAAACTGAGCCACACTGGCCAGGTCATTAGTTACAATTTTAAGAGTGGTAAGAGAAGACTTCATGCAGATGACATTGGATCTGTGTCCTAAAGTAAATGAGACTATATATTTTGTAGGTGACAGGGAAATAGCTTCCCAGGCAGAAGGAAGCAGCTAGTGCACAAGACCCAAAGAATGAGCATGTCTAGGTTTTTCAGGGGAAAAAAAGGAAGTAAGTATAACTAAAATAGGCTGATGGAGGTAGGGGGTGGAAGGCATTAAGATGAGATCACAGAGAACATGGGAGAAGGGCTTTGAGCAAAGGATGGGATAATATGACCTAGCTTTCAGAAGAATCACACTGCCTGCTGTGTTGGGCATAGACTGCTAGGGAACGATGGCAGAAGCAGATAGGGCTATTAAGAGAGCATTAACATAACCTAAAAGGTAGTGGCCTATGCTATAATGGTAGTTTGGGGGGTAATATGGAATATAGCAGTTGGAACTGTTATATTTTGAACATAACAATGAAAAAAAGTGCTGATTAATTGGATGTGCTCCTGTGACATAAAGAGAGGAGTAAGAATAAATCTCTTGTTTCTCAATTTGCCACTTGTAAGGCGGAACAATCAGTTTTAGATGAGAAGGTGAGCAGTTTGGTTTGGGACAGGAAAACATAGCTATGATGCAGTCTGGATATCATAATTTGGTCAATTTACCTGTAATACAATTTGTATTATAGGTGGGTTATAAGTTGAGGGAATTTGAGTCAAAATAAAGGAAGTTTCTTGAATATCTTAAATAACAGAGTCAAGAATTAGAATACTTTTCTGACTGTGGGGATAGAGTCATAGAGGACCAAAAAAAATCTGAGAAACCAGTTATCCACTAGTCTCACACAGAGTGTAGTTGTGAAGGCACGATAAATCTGAGAGATAAATCTTAGAGATAAATCTAAGCGACGAAGAAATAGCAAAACTCTCAGAGGCACAGTTTAAAACACTGGTCATCAGCTTCCTCACAGATCTGGTTGATTATAGCCACAAATTAGAGAAACATATGAAGGCTAAATTAAGGGAAATGAATGGAATTCCACAGGAAACCCATAGAGATGAAAAGGAAACTGGGACTCAAATCAATGGAGTGGACCAGAAGAAAGCAAATAATGGCCAAACAGAAAAGAGTCAAGGAGCAAGAATTCAAAGAAATGAGGAGAGACTTAGGAACCTCCAGGACATCTTTAAACGCTCCAATATCCGAATTATAGGGGTACCAGAAGGGGGAAAGACACAACCACCAGTGGAAAAATTATTTGAACAAATAATAAAAGAAAATTTCCCCAATCTGGCAAAGGAAATAGACTTCCAAGAAATCCAAGAAGCCCAGAGAGTACCAAAAAAGTTGGACTCAAGAAGAAACACACCAAGGCATATCATAATTACATTAGCCAAGATTAAAATGAAGGAGAGAATCCTAGAAGCAGCAAGAGCTAAGGGGACAATCACCTACAAAGGAGTCCCCATCAGACTGTCAGCAGATTTCTCAAAAGAGACCTTACAGGCAAGAAGGGGCTGGAAAGAAATATTCCAAGTCATGAAATCTAAAGACCTACAACCAAGATTGCTCTACCCAGCAAAACTTTCATTTAGAATGGAAGGACAGATAAGGTGCTTCTCAGATAAGACCAAATTCAAGGAGTTCATCATCACCAAGCCCTTATTATATGAAATGTTAAAGGGACTTATCTAAGAAAAAGAAGTTAAAGAAACATGAACAGTGAAAGAACAACAAGCTCACAGTTATTAACAACCACACCTAAAACGAAAGCAAACTAAAAGAACAGCTAGATCAGGAGTGGAAATATAGAAATGAAGATCTCAAGGAGGGTTAGCAACAGGGGAGTGGGAGGAGGAGATGGGGGGGAGTAGGTACAGAAAATAAGTAGCATAGACAGTAGATAGAAAATAGATGGGGGGGGCAAGAATAGCATGGGAAATATAGAACCTAAAGGACTTGAGACACATGGACATAAACTAAAGGGGGGTAATGGTGGGGATGGGGGGCAGGGTGGAGGGGAATGAAGGGGGGAATAGAACAACTGTAACAGCATAATCAATTTAAAAAATAAATAAATAAATAAATAAATAAATAAATAAATAAATAAATAAAAAGAAAAAAAAAGATGATATGCCTCAGCTTCTGGTGAAATCATTAAATCTTTGTTCTTTCCTTCCTATCAGGATTAATGCTAAGCTGGGGTTGTGTTGTAGACCCTCTGCACACCTACTTCACACTGAAAGCCCTGTAGCTCTCTATTGCAAAGCTGTCTCTGCATACCATAGAGTACTCAGCTAGAAGACTCTGGAATCTGAACCCCTGGGAAAATCCCTCTGCCAATGACAAAACCCATTGGTGCATATATACTGTATCTTCACTTTTTGGGTAGGACAACTTTCAGGCATGTTCCATCCCATGTCCTAGAGATTCCAGCCAGAATGAGCCCCAGCTGCCCACAGTCGAAACCTACACATTAATACATCCTCTATCAACCTCCATCCCTTCCTTCCCTCATTTCCTCACTCTTTTACTAACATATCCCAGCATAAATACTTGTATTCAAGTCCTCATTCCAGGGTTTCCTGTTGTTACAGAAAAGACACACAGGGGCCTAGACTCAGGAGGATGGTACACTAATACTGTCCAGACCACCTACTGGGCTCAATTATCTGCTGCTAATTGGGAAGACATCTCTCAATTGCCAGAGATTTGTGAAAGAAAAAGAAATGTTTATTTAATGCTATACACACTTGAAGTAGTGACCTAACATCTTCATTAAAATATCAAAGTCCTTTAGGATACCCACAGATGCACACAGTGCTTTCTTCTCCCCCTGCCTTAATTCAGGGTACCATAACTCAGGAAAAGAAACACACATCTGTGTTTCCAGGCCACTGGCACTATCAGCTGTGTCACTGTCCAAGCAGGATCTCTAATTAATCCAAAGCCATGTGGCACCTTTTCATGGTCTACTGGAAAGAGTTCTTTGTTCCTATTTTCCAGGCAAAGTCTCTCCTGCTTCCCAGGCCACATGGCCAAAGGGAGCATCCCAAAGTTGCGTGGGCCTCCTCTACCAAAGCTACAGGGGTCTGCACTCTGGCCAAACCTCATGGTTCTCCATTCTTCTACCAGAGCCAAGAGGGGGTCCTCACTCTGCCAAAAGTGCATGGCTCTCCCTCTTCATATGGCTGCAGGGGTGCTCACTCTGCCAAACCTGCATGGTTCTCTTTTCTCATGACTGCCATGTCTGGGTTTAAATCCCCATGCCAATCTTCCTCTGTACCCCCATTTCTGACTCCTCCCACAATCAGTTATACCTGACAGCATTCCTGTATTATTCCAAGTTTACTGGGCTGCCATTGTGAGTCTGGGAAGGTATGGCCCCGTAGCCTGGAGCCAATCTTCTCCAAGTTCCCATGCAGACACTGTAACTCAGGGGATCTGCCCCACAGTTACATCTTGGGGGGAAGTGACTTCCAGCCCCATGGCTCCAAGCCTGACCACAGCTATTTAACATATCCAAGTGACCCACCAAAGACTATAGATATGTTAAATGACTATGCCATAGATTAGCTGCAAGGCTGTGGCTGTGCAAAACAGCCCTGCATGTTCCTGCTCCATGTGTCCCTTCATCCAACTCACACCTGTGGGGGAAGGGGAGAGGATATCTTATATGTCTCTCCAGTATTTTCTAGATACCTTGAGTTCTGGACCCCACTCCAAATCCCTTTTGGGGGCCCCCTCTTGGCTGCACTCTGTATCACTGTGACAAAGCATGGCCAGAGCAGAAGTATTATGAGGATGAGTACAGGCATTTGCCAGCCTCTCTGCTGGGGCTGGATTCTTAAGTATGTGGAGACCCTGTGACAAACAGGCTGATATTTGCCCTTTCCAGTCCTGGTTTTATTGATAAATGCATAAAACTCTGCTTGAAACAAAACGTTTTTAGATCTGTCATAAACAAGCTAATCCACAAACAAAGCACTCCTTCTGCTTCCTCTCTCCTCCCCACTGGCACAATTTGTTCAAGATCCATTGCTGACCTTTTAATTGTATTTCAGTGGAGAATAGAGAAAAAATAAAGGGACTCACATCTGCATTTATACAAGCAAATGACTACAGCTTAGCACAAAGTGTATGATCAAAAAAAGGAACAGGAGGCTCCACCAGCTGCCTGGATAAGCCAGTGACATTTAGAGGCCAGCAAACACTCAACCTCAGCTCCCCACAGCACTGAGCTTTTAAGGAACCTCTTTGGCTAAGCTAATTGGGGGCTACTTGCATCTCTTTGTTGGCTTACTGAGAAAGAAAAAGAATCAGGAAAGAAAAATAGCCTAGACAAGCACTGGGCTCAGCACAGCCCCTGTCCTATGGTCCATAGCCACAATCCTGGTGGCTCCCCCAGGATTGCATTTCTCCTTCACCCTTGCCTTTCTTATACTTTTCCTAGTGTTTCAATAAGAAATTTTGCCCTAATACTATAGCAGGTACAGACAAAATACAGCTAAAATGTAAAAATTGTGAGGGCAAAGAATGTGTCTTGTTTTCTGAAGTATCCTCAGAGCCTAACACAAAATCTGCAAATAGCAGATATTTAATCAACATATGCTGAATCACTAAGGAAATGAATAAATAAATTTATTCTAGGGGACAGAAAAACTTAGTTTCAATATAAGAAGAAAATATATATTTATAATAGCAAAACAAACTAGCTATTATAATGTTAATCATCTAATAGATTTAAACAAACAACACAGACATGCACACCCCAGTTTCAGGTGTAGGAAATATGTAGCAACAGTCCAGGTACTGAAGAAAGTTTTAGGTAATACATTTTCAGTCTGACAGGGATGTTGCTCCTCATTTAACTTTTCAGTTCTTTCTCAACAGTTGTAAATAAATTCATAACATTTAAAAAGTGTTAAAAATGTTTTATTCTTTCTTAATTGCTAAGCCATATTTGCCTCTGATTTGCTGGCTCAGTGAAGCTCAGACCCTCTCTAGCTTAGTATTCTCCCCTACAAAAGTAGCTATAATAATAACCCCCACCTTAAGAAGTACTTATGAGGATTTCAAGTGAATTATTTCAGGAAAAATACAGAGAGCAGTATCCGGTCCTTGGTGAACTCTTAAAACCTGTTAGCTATTATGGTTATCTGACTTCTGAACAATGGTAGAGTGAACAAGATGACATGAACCTTTCTCCATTCTAAAACCTCATCATATTCTTCTTTACACCTTACAAAAAGTGTCATTTCTCAGCAATAGGTGTGACTAAAACTGGTGACAATAACTTTACACAATTTCTTTCCTAGAATTGTGTGACAATTTCTTTTTTAAAATTCTCTAGTTTAGAGAAACCAAACTAGTAAGCATCTCTTCTTCACTCACTAGCCCACATCCACTCCACCCCAGCATCAACTCAAAGGCTCTTGTTCAAAAATAAACTCTCTAGGAGTAAGACTGAAAGAGAACCCAGCCCTTGCAGCAGCGTCTGGTGCACAACTGGTCCCACTGTGGACCCAGGAGCACTTGCTCCTGCGTCTCAGCCTCTGGTCCCACTGTAGAGCTGACAGGCTGGAGCAAGTGCTCCCAGGACCTAACTTCACAAAGCACTGGGACAAAGCTGCTCTGAGCGCTGTCCTCTAGGACCCTACCTTCAGGTCTCAGAAGTTCCTTAGGTGGCAACCTCTAAACCCAAGGCTGGGAGTGCTGCCCTTTGGTAAGAGACAGGGATGTGAACAGACAGATCAAGTTAAAAATGCACAGCCCCCAGAACTCCCTAACATCAGTCCTCAAGGATGTGCCTCTATCACCCCTCTGAAACCAGTTGTATTCAAGACCTTGTGAAAACTTCCATTTGTGTTTTTTTCTTTTCCTTAGTCACAGAGAGAGAATTACCACTCGCAAGGCAGCAGACCAACCCAAAACCAAAATTTATAGAGGATACAAACACTTCATCGGTTCTGGCTTTTGGAACGTATACATAGATGGAAAATAAAGAGACAATTAAGAGCTTTGTGACACTGTAACTAAACTTCTGTGATCTTCTCATTATCTAATGGGCTCTGCTCTCATTGGATTTTGTAAAAAAAAGTTTTACCAAGAGCTCATACCAATGAATTTTAGTTTAAAAAAATTTTGTCTAGTTCATGGTCCATAAAATCTGGACTTTATTGTTATGGCTCTCTGATAGAAAGAGAGAAAGAGAGAGAGAGTCAGAGAGAGAAAATGACAAAGAGAAAAACAGATGAACAAAGACAGAGAAGCAGAATTATAGAGAGAGACAAAAACGAAACTTGGTTTAAATGTGTTAGCAAGGAAGCTTGCCAAATTAAACAGAGAATTAGCTACTTAGGAATTCATGCATTTAAAATTTAAATATAAACAAAAATCAAAACAAAACAAAACTTGATTAAACTAATTCCAGAGGGAAGTCTTGGCATTAGCCTTTAGGAATAATAATTAAGAGGACTTGCAGATGTAGTTGGCCATGATGTGGTTTGTGCTTGATGCACAAATTCTCACCAGTATCTGTGCATTCATTTCCTACAGCTGCTCAAACAAAGCCACAACTGGGTGGCTTAAACCCAGTTATTAATTTATGTTATTAAAACCACACAGTTGTGGCTTTAACAACATGAATGTATTGTGTCAAACTTCTGGAGACTAGAAGCCTGAGAACAAAATGTTGCAGAGTTGTTCCTTCCAAGGGCTGTGAAGAAGAATCTGCTTCATGACTTCCTGAGAGCTATTGATAGTTGGTTGGTAATCTTTTGTGTTCTTTGGTTTCTGTGGCACAACCCCAATCTCTCCTCCATCTTTACATGCACTCTCTCCATGTGCACATCTGTCATGTGTCCACATTTCCTCCTCTGATAAGGGCAAGGGCCATATTGGATTAGGACATACCTTAATAACCTCATCTTAACTTGATCATCTGAAATGATCCTATTACCAAATAAGGTCACATTCATAGGTATTGGGGATTAAAGCTGCAATGTCTTTTTGTTGGACATAAGCCAACCCATAGTAAGCTGAATACCTCCATTCCTAGTTTTTAACAAAACTACTTCCTCAGATAAATAGAGTCTAAAACACACTTAGTTCCTACAAAAACTCATTTAGTCAAATATTGCACATTGAACAAAAGTTTGTGATTTTTGTAGGCGGAGTCTTCCAATCTGTATGTCAATTTAAAAACTTTACACGCTTTCTCAGGTACAATCTGTGTTTGTTTCCTCTGGTTGCTGTACAAAATGACCACACACTTGGTGGCTTAAAACAGTATAACTATATTTTCTTACTGTTCTAGAAACCAGATGACTGAAATGGGTTTCACTGGGCTAAAATCAGGTTATTGATAGGGCCACATTCCCGCTAGAGCCTCTAGGAGAGAATCTCTTTCTTTCTGTACAGCTTCTAGTGGTCCTCTTATTCCCTGGCTACTGACCCCTTCCTCTATCTTTAAAGTGCGTCACTCCAATCTCGGCTTCCATCATCACATTGCCTTTGTTTCTTCCATAGTAAGGAATTACATATCTACTTCTGCCTTGCCTTTATAAAGACACTTGGGATTACATTTAGGACACACTTAGATAATTTAGAACAATCTTTTCATCTTAAAATTCTTAATTTAATCACATTTGTGAAGTCATTTATGCCACATAAGATGAAAATCACAGGTTCCAGGAAGATGAAATCCACAGGTTCCAGGAATTAAGACCTGGATATGTTTGGGGGATATTATTCAGCTCACCATACCACCTCATTTTTACAAAGGAAAAGTTTTCATTCAAAAGAACACTAGTTTGCTAGATATTTTCTCAAACTTGCAGTTTTCTTCTCAGATATAGGTTCCCTCTATTTAACATTTTGTCAAAGAAGAATCTGATTACAAGCAATTCCCCATGGAGACATCTGAACCATTAGAATATTTGTGACTGTTATCAACCTTCAGTTCTGCAGACACATAAGATCTTATATATTACCATTTTTACAAAGTCTGCGGTACATGTTTTCTGCAAGATTCTAGGAATATGACAAAGTCCTCTTGGTCAAACAAATAATTTCAAGTATTATAAATGAAGGGTGTTTATCACCTGTTGTTTTTTTAACATTTTTTATTGTTGTTCAAGTACAGTTGCCTCCATTTTCCTCCTACTACTTCCCAACACCCCAGCCATACCCACCTCCCACCCTCGATCCTACCCTCCTTTGGTATTGTCCATGTGTCCTTTATACATGTTCCTGAAAACCCCTCCCCATTTCCCCCCCATTGTCCTCTCCTACCTCCCCTCTGGTTACTGTCAGTTTGTTCTTAATTTCACTGTCTCTATATTTTGCTTGTTTGCTTGTTTTGTTGATTAGGTTTTACTTATAGGTGAGATCATATAGCATATATCACCTGTTCGTTTAAATGTATTCCCTAATAATTTTTAAGCCAGTTTCACATGATCTGAGAGCATATTCCTGACATAATGAACAAAAGGATAAATTTGCCATAATTGCCACTGGAAAGAAAAGATTACTGTTCAGAAAACATTCTTTCTTACTCTCCCAACCTAACTTCTGTAAAGAAAATACTTTCTACACATTGATATTGAACTGAACCATATGGCCAGTTTTTCGTATAGATATGGGTAGAAGTGGCAGTATACCAGTTCTGAGTTAAGCATTTTAAATGCTTGTTGTTTCAAGCTACTGACACAGCATTTTAAAGCAATAGTAAACAAACATGGTCACTAATTACTTTATAATGTTATAAATTAAGATTAACTTCAAAAAGCAATTGACCCTGACATTTGGTTTTAAAATAATATATGGATAAGAACTAAAACATTAAAACCATTCACTTGAACTTTAGTTATAATGATATTAAATTCTGTAAATTATTATAAAATTTTTATCAGTATAATTTATTCTTAAGCTATCAAATATGGGATGTGAAATTATATATACTACATAAGCTCAACTATGGAAAAATTTATAGAAAAAGATAATAATGAACTATTTGGAATAAGGTTTGTTTATTATTTGAATACTATGTTGTTCACTAAATATAATACATACTTAGATATTTATTACATATTACTCTATATTATATTTATGATATAGCTAAAATATATAATAATGATTTATGTTTTTGAGGAAAAGAAGTTTTCACTTAAAAAATTGAACCATGGATCAAATTGCAAAGTTATGATAAAGATTATGATAGGGTATGGATAGGTATGTACCCAAGGTGAATATTAATTTTGCATGGATAGGTGAGGTTTAAGTTTTTAATTTCTTTCTCTGAAATATGCTAGATAATTGGGAACACTCTGTTATTATTTTTAAATCAAATGTTTTATTTTTTCCTTTTAAACTAAAAGATGATGATATGCAATAACTTTTCAAATAATAGAAAAAAGAGCTTCCCAGATATTGTCATTACAAATTGTACTGTGACTTGGTTTTTATTTTTAAATAACTGATTTTTTAGTATTTATTATAATACACATACACAAAATAAAAGAGTTGATATGAGTTTTACCCTTTCTTTTAGAAGCAGAGAATGAAAAATTCCCACTTATTCTTATGGAGGAAATCAAGGATCTGAAGTTGTCGTATCATATGTTTTTCAAATTCAGAAAAGAAAAGGACTATGTTTTCTGAATATCCAGGATTAGGGAGGGGATCATTAAGGGAGAAAAGAGATGAATTATTGTAGATCAACTTTTCAAAATTATGTTGGAAAACAATTTTTATTTATTAAGGTATATTGCATTCATTCAGAAAGAACTAAGCTGTACAACACATTGTTCTGAACAGGCAATACCAGAGTTAAACAAAACATTAGGATTCCTACTCTTGTACAACTTAAACTTTTGGTGATTTAAAAGATGGTTGTCTTTTTGAAGCATGAAAAGAAGAAGGAAATTCTGATTCTAATGCTATTGATGTTTGTTTCCATTTGAAAGGAAAAAGAACCAACTAAAACATTTGAAAAGCACTTAAAAGCTAAGTTTTCCTAGGTGTGGGCAATCATCTACTTTAAATCAAAATTTTATTAAAACTACATTTCTAGGCTCCACCCAAGTGAACTAAATCATTAGAAAAGCACCAGGGCTGAAGGAGCAAACTCCATCCAGGGTGTCTCCATCTTGAGGCAGAGGGCAAGAGAAGACAGTGGGCCACCTTAGGGGCTGTAAAGCCCTAGTTCAGAAGTGACACAGGTCAATTCCATTCACATTTCACTACCCAAAGCCTATCAAATATCCAAGCCCGATCACATTGTGGTAAAATACAACCTAATTGCAGGAAATATAGTATAAATGGACCTCACAGAGAGGACTGTGGAAATATTTGACAAGATAGCAATATAGCACATTAGACTTGCAGTTCTCTAATTCATGTTTTTGTTCCTTTTGTTTTGCTATGCAATACCCACTACCTCTGATGAAATTTTAGTGTAGTTTATGGAACTTTTTTTAATCTGATCATTTTTCTTGTTCTCAGGTTCTCTTTAATGTTCTGATCTTTAAAACTTACTGATAATCCCTTTTTACAAAACTTCTGTTTCTTTCGAGGAGGCATTTTTCTGGTTATTTAGGTTATTTGCTGTGAAAATGTACAGTTGATATCTTCTATTGATAGTTAAAATAAACTCATTCAGAGGATATTTCCGTCATGGTTTAATCAATTCTCTCTGTGGCCCATATTAGTGCCGATGTGGTGGGACAGGGTGCAATCCTCTTCCTCACTGCCCTACTAGGCTTCTCTTCCTACATTTCCCTACCTCCAATACCTCTACTTTGTATGTACAGTAAATGTAAAATCTATATAAATTATGGTTTTATTACAGAATTTTATTAATATAGTTTGGTGTGCTGTCACCCTTTTTGTGTTTTTGGACTGTATAGGATTTTTCCTTATTACACCAATAGGGTGATTTGGGTGGGACATTGGAAAAGGGAGGAAGAAAAAGTGTAAACTGTGGTCAAAGTATTGACCATCATTTTAGAGAATAAATAAAATGAACATTCAATTCAAGAAGAAAAAAAATCCTCAAAGTGAGACAAACAAAAAAAAGTGTAGAAAGAAAATATTACAAGTGGTATACAAAATTAGCTTTTTACTTTGACAAGACCAACAAAACATGGAAGTCTAATAAAGGAAGTTTGACAAAGGAAAAATGAAAACAAATAAATATATTCCTTTTGGAATATAAAATAAATACATTCTCAGATATGGGTAAAATTTAACTCTATTTTATTTAAAATATTAATTAATACCATTCAAATTAATACCATTTGAAAAGGTAAAAAACATTCCAAGTTAGTCCAACCCTGATAATAAAATTTGCCAAAGAGAGCACTAAGAAATAATTTACAGACAAATGTTTCCCCTAACTACAGAGACACATGAAATGCCTAAAAATGTAGTCTTAGAAGTTAAACAGGTATATATTTAAATACTTGCTCTATAGAATATAGTATCCAAGTCACACACAAAAAATTGTAATTGGCATACTTAGCTATTCTAAATCTCTTCTCTAAAGTGAGATTATGATACCTACCTTAAGAATAACTGTAAGGATTAAATATCTTACAATTTTATTTGTCAATTGTATCTCAGTAAAGCCAAACAATAATAGTTAAAAAGAATAATTATGATAATTTAGAAGTGATGTAAATAGTTCTAAGGCATTGTATGCATTCAGTTTAGGGCTGATAATGGTCATTTTATGATGATGGCAGTGATGGTGGTAGAATTGCTACAATATCACAAAAAAAATTCTAGATAACTGAATCCTGGAATATACTATAAAACAGATTCAAAGACATAGAGAATATTCTGAAAATGCAAAGTTCAACATTAGAAATACACTTATTTAATTTACCACATTATAGCTAATGCAAAAGTGAATGAACATATCAATAAATGCTGGAAAACATTTGAGAAATTTCATCATTGACTTCTAATGTAAAAAACTGAAAATTCAGAATAGAAACCTTTTTACTTTTGTATGATTATCAAAAAGCCATCTGAAATTGATAGAAAATATTGTTTATATCTTGAAACATTCTCACTGAAGTCAGGGAAAAAAGAGGTAACCCAGCATCACTGTAATTATTTTTCATTTTTCTAGAACTTCTAGGTAACACCACTAAGGAAAAAAAGTAATGAAATGGAAGGCCAAAATCATTATGGTTTTCAAATACTATGATTGATTATCTAGAAGACACTAAAAATATCAGATTGAGATGTATTAGAATAAAGGTATTATATTAAGAACACATTTCAGCAAACTCACAAAAATACATGTTCAAGAGATGAATAAAATATTCAAGTAGCAAAATAATACATCCAACTTAAAAGCCTATTAATAAAGTATTAGCTAAATAAAATACTCTCTTATCAGGAAATACTTGCTTGTCTTAAAAACAATGGTGCAGAACTAACCTTGTCAAAAACATACTTGTTTTTTCAGAATTCCCAAATGTTTTTGCAATAAGCATGCAGGATACTTTCAGCATTAGAAAACCAAAAGTTAACTACTTATTTATATTAATTTTTATGAAGACATAGGAAAGCATATACGCTCATTAAAGGGTAAATTTACTACATCATTCTGAGAGCAAGATTTTCTACATATTTTTTCTATGTATTTTATTTTATTGTTGTTCAGTTACAGTTGTCCTGCCTTTCTTCCTGTTGCTCTTCCCTGTCCAGCTCCCTCCCACTCTCACAGTCAACCCCCAACATTGTCCATGTGCATGAGTCCTCTATTCATGTTCCTTGACTTGCCCCTTCCCCTGATTTCTCTCATTATCTTCCTCCCTTCTCCCTGTTGCTCACTGTCAGTTTGTCCTTTATTTCCATGTCTCTGGTAGTATTTTGCTCATTTGTTTATTTTGTTGATTAGGTTACATCTGTAGGTGAGATCATATAGTATTTGTCTTTCACCGTCTGACTTATTTCGCTTAGCATAATATTCTCCAGTTCCATCCATGCTGTTGCAAAGGGTAAGACTTCTTTCTTCCTGCTCTGTAGTATTCCTTTGTGTAAATATACCACACTTTTTTGATTCATTCATTTACTTGTCAGCATTTAGGCCATTTCCAGCCTAAGTGGGCACTAGGCTATTTTAAATAGCACTGCTATGAACATTGGGGTGCATGGGTTCTTCTGAATTAGTGATTCAGTATTCTTAGGGTATAATCTCAGCAGTGGAATCATTTGATTAAAGGGCAGTTCCATCTTTAGTTTTTTGAGGAAATTCATACTGTATTCCCAAAGTGGCTGCACCAATCTGCATTTCCACCAATGGTGCACTAGGGTTCTCTTTCTCCACAACCTCACTGGCACTTATTGTTGATTTGTTAATGATGGCCATTCTGACCAGTGCGAAGTGGTATTTCACTGTGGTTTTAATTTGCATCTTTCTAATGGCTAGTGATGCTGAGCATTTTCTCGTGTCTCTGGGCCCTCAGTATGTCCTCTTCGGTGAAGTGTCTGTTTAGGTCCTTTGCCCACTTTATTTGGATTGTGTGTCTTCCTGGTATGGAGTGGTGTGAGCTCTTTATGTATTTGGAAATCAAACCCTTGTTCATGTATCATTGACAAATATGTTTTCCCATGCAGTTGGTAACCTTTTCATTTTGTTGATGCTTTTTTTCAGCTGTACAGAAGCATTTTAGTTTGATCTAGTCTCTCATTTGTTTATTCTTTCCTTCATAACCCTTGTCCTAGGGATGTATCATTTAAAATATTGCTGCATTGGGTATCTGAAATTTTCCTGCCTATGTTTTCCTCTAGGACTTTTATGGTGTCAAAACTTATATTTAAGTATTTTATCCAACTTGAGTTTATTTTGGTATATGGTGTAAGTTGGTGCTCGAGTTTCAGTTTTTTGCATGTACTGGTCCAAATCTCTTAACACCATTTATTGAAAGCCTATTCTCACTCCATTTTATAATCCTGCTCCCTTTGTCAAATATTAATTGGCCAATTGACATTGGTTTATTTCTTGGTTCTCCATTGTGTTCCATGTGTCTATTCTCATGCCAGTACCAGACTATTTTGATTACAGTGGCTTTGTAATAAAATACTTAGGAATAAATTTAACCAAGGAGGAATAAACATTGTAAAGGTGATAAAATATCAGAAAACTACAGAACACTGAAGAAAAAATTAAGAAAGACATAAATAAATGGAAGCATATACTGTTTTCACAGATTGGAAGAATTAATATCACCAAAATGTCCATATTGCCCTAAGCAAGCTATACATTCAATGTAATTCTTATCAAAATGCCAATGACATATTTCACAGATAGAGAACAAATAATTCAAAAATTAATGTGGAACATCCACCAAGATGGAGGCATAGGTGGAAACACTTTGCTTCCTTGCACAACCAAATCTAAAAACAACAAAGTTTTAACAGTAATAAACTCAACCAAACCACAGAAAATTGAACAATATGGAGTACAAAAATAACAAACCACTCAGCTAAACCAGTGAGAGGGGCGAAGCCAGCAGCAGAGCGGGTCAGGCAAAAAAGATCCTCCGACCCGGGCAGTGTGCAGGCAGCCAAGGGTGTGGATCCCAGGTGTGGGGTAGCTACTGGCAGACCCAGGAAAGGTGCAGTGCAGCACTGCTGCCTGTCTGAGGTCTCCCATTTGCATGCAGATAAACCAGTCAAGAGACTAGCATTGAGACAGACCATGCAGGCCCTGGCCCAGTTGGCGGGCTCGCACATTTGTGCTCAGATAAATGGGGGGAGGGGGGGTGTAGCAGTGAGGCGGACTGGGTGAGTAGAAAGGACCGCCATTGCTCCCTCTCTGACCCCGCCCCCACATGCAGCTGTCATAAACCAGCGACCTGGGTAGCCCCGCCCTGGTGAACACCTAAGGCGCTTCTTCTCATACATAACAGGCATAAACAGATCAAAACATGGCTCAAGAACAACTCAGAGCCCCAGAGCCAATAAATCTAAGCGATGAAGAAATAGCTAAACTTTCAGATGCATAGTTCAAAACACTGGTGATCAGGATGCTCACAGAACTGGTTGATTTTACTCACAATTTATAGGAACATATGAAGGCTAAACTAATTGAAATGAATGGAAATGCATAGGAAACCAATAGTGATGGAAAGAAAACTGGGACTCAAATCAAGGGAGCAGACGAGAAGGAAGGCAAAAATGACCGAACAGAAAAATATGAAGAAACAAGAATTCAAAAAAAATGAGGAGAGGCTTAGGAACCTCCAGGACACCTTTAAACACTCCAACATCCGAATTATGGGGGTACCAGAAAGGGAAGAGGAACAGTCACGAGTGGAAACCTTATTTGAACAAATCATTAAGGAGAAATTCCCCAATCTGGCAAAGGAAATACACTTCCAGGAAATCCAGGAAGCTCAGAGAGTCCCAGAGAAGTTGGACCCAAGAAGGAGAACACATCAAGGCACATCATAATTACATTAGCCAAGATTAAAATGAAGGAGAGAATCCTAGAAAGCAGCAAGAGCTAAGGGGACAGTCACATACAAAGGAGTTCCCATCAGACTGTCAGCGGATTTCTCCAAAGAGACCTTACAGGCAAAAAGGGGCTGGAAAGAAGTATTCCAAGTCATGAAAGGCAAGGACCTATATCCAAGATTGCTCTATCCAGCAAAGCTGTCATTTAGAATGGAAGGACAGATAAAGTGCTTCTCAGATAGGGTCAAATTCAAGGAGTTCATCATCACCAAGCCCTTATTATATGAAATGTTAAAGGGACTTACCTAAGAAAAAGAAGATAAAAAACATGAACAGTGAAAGGACAGCAAACTCACAATTATTAAAACCACACCTAAAACAAAAGCAAATTAAGAGGACAGCTAGATCAGGAGTGAACCATAGAAATGAAGATCATGTGGAGGGTTAGCAACAGGGGAGTAGGAGAAAGAGATGGGGGGAGAAGGTACAGAAAATAAGTATCATAGACAGTAGATAGAAAATAGATAGGGGGGAGGGTAAGAATAGTAGAGGAAATATAGAATCTAAAGAACTTGAGACAAGTGTTCATGAACTAAAGGGGGAGGAATGGTGGAGGAGGGGTGTGCAGGGTGGAAGGGGGGAATAGAACAAATGTAATGGCATAATCAATAAAATAAAAATATATTAAAAATAAATAAATTTTAAAAAAAGAAAAAAATTAATGTGGAACCATAAACAACGTCAAATAGACTCAGGAATTTTGAGAAAGAAGAACCAAGTAGAAGAGATTGAAATACCTGATATCAAACTAGATTACAAAGCCACTGTAATCAGGATTTTTTTATAATTTATCAAGAGCTTTTTAAATGTCCATACTTAAAGGGATATTGCCCCTAAAAATTTGTCTTAAGAAAACAATAAAAAATATGAAAAAAATTTACCTACAAGGATGCTCTATATGTACTGAGTGAAAACTAGAACTACTAAGAATAGTTCATGTTCCTTGATCTCTTATTATGATGTACTATGGTATAGCCTATGTTATGTTTTACTCAGTTTGGAGGCAGGAACAATTACTTTGCAAGTATGTATACTGATTTATCTTTCTTTTACTCAGACTCAGATTATTGGGACTTCAATTTTCAATTTGCAACCTTTGTTTTCTGGACCACAGTGAGTGAGGTATATCGATTACTCTGATGGGGAAGAAGCCACTGTGAAATTAAAGTGAAGACATTCAGGATGGAGGGTAGTCATGATTTATGACTTGAAATATTACCCTGCTTCACAAGTCGTATTGCATCTTCACAGGAAACCCTACATAGACAGTATATAGTATTAGATACTTATAAATATTATATATACAGTATGGACTCCATTTCCATTTTGTAGAGCAGGAAAACTAAGTTTAAGTAAGTCAAGACCCTTGTGGTGCTAGCATCACAGTCTATAAACAATAGACCCAGGACTTCAGACATGCTGTCAAATCTCAAAGCTCGTGATTCCTAACCAATACTGAAAGAACATAATGATCAAAAAATAGGTTATTAAAATAGGGTTTATATTTTTTCAGTTATTAAATCTTACCTAGCCATTATAGATAACTGCTTAGAAGGTAATTTAATTGCACAGGGATCTATCACAATAGATAAAATTTAAAAAAATAGATAATATAATTAAAAATAAATTATATATGCACTGAAAATACACTGTGAGAGGGTAATATTGGTGGCATTGTATATTTTTTTCTTTTTACTATGTTTGCAAATTTCTACAATACACATTAATATTCATACAACTGGAACAAAATAATGAACTGCCACATGTGCTTCTGAGCTAGCTACTACAAAAACATGAGTAAGACAGAGTAAAGAATTAAGACTTTCACTGATGAGCATCATTTTTAAATGGTAAATTACTGAGCTTCAGGAATAATATTAGCATTACCATAAGTGAGATCTTCAAGGCACCTTCAAAATCATTGTGTTCAAGCTCCTCAATTTGCTGATGAGGAAACTGAGGGAGAAGAATTGAAGAAAGTCAGCATCTTTGACCCATTAAATCATCTTTCTCTTAACACAATTGATAATGGACATTAATTCTTGTTTTACAAAAAAAATCAGTGCCTTATAAAAGGCACTGATTTTTAGCCTCTCCTTGAGTGTACAATTTAAATAGCATAGAAGAAATTGCTGTTTTTGCAACATCCACTTTCCCTTTAAAAGTTTCAGAGATTTTTTTAAAATGCTCTCTTCCTCTCCACAAATGCTGTGCTGTTCTTCCATTAGCTGAGAAGAAAAAGTGACCTTAGAGAACATTTTATTTGTGTATGTGTGCATGTTATTTTTCATTATGGAAGCATTCGATATACATTGTAGAAAATGCTGAAAATGGTGTGGAAAATCTGAATCATGTATTATATTGTCACTCTAAACAATGATGGTTAAGAGTTAGCATATAGTTCCAGATTTCTCCCTTTTCTCTTTTTCCCCTCTCTCTTTTCTTTCAACAATTTTCTAAATTTGTTTCCCCTGTTCTTTTTTTGGGGGGGGGCACTGAAAAGGGAGGGAAACAACTGCTCAGTTCTAGCTTCTGACTATACCTCGGCATACTCAGATAGCATCTTGTGGAGACCCAGGTGGTTTCCAATTGTAACTAAAAAAAAAACATTCACACTCTGGCCAGGACCACAACCTCTACAGGAGTAGGAAAATCCAGCCCTTTGATGTCAGGCTCAGAACATGATTGGCTTTGATCAATGAGCTGTATTGCTAACAGAAGCTGGAACTATGTTTGCATGGGGAAACTTGTCATCTCCCACTTATGCCAGCTCCAGGAGAAAACTTTCCCTGAGTGGCTGCTGTCCCTTCTATGGGGGCCTAGAGTAGGAGAAGAAGATGTACCCAGGAAACCTGTGTACCTGAAGCAAGGAACAGTTACCTCAGCAGACCTATACCTGAGAGGAAGAATAATGATTGTTGCTTTAAGCCACTAAGCATTATTGAGAGACCACACATAGAAAGATACCTCAAGGCAGAGCAACCCCTAACAGATGCTAAACAGGGTCCTTACAGATAGGCTTCTCTATGTCAAGAACAAAATTTTCCTCCCTTAGAGTCTCCTTGACTTACTTTGAACAAATGGCACTCATCTCAATAGACAACTGCCCCTATCGGGGTGGACTATTAGGAATATTTTCTTCTAGCAGTCAAATATCCCTCTATTGTCACTAGGGAACCATGGTGGTCCAATGAAAACTGATTTTTTCATGGCAATAACTTCTTTTAACCTGATTTTCTTTAGGTCATTTATTTTTTCTACTAAGATAGTTTATAATGTACCTTCAAATTTTTACTTTGTTTTGACTTATTGATGTATCATTGTATGCTTTTGAAACAATGAGCCTAAACTCCAACAGGCAAGTCTGATGTGAAGGGCAAATAGTAGTGGAGTCTATGAGACCTGAAAGAAAAGAAGTTTCTTGGTTATACTTAGTGGAGAGAAAAGCAGGCTGAACCCCTGTTGCTCATGGGAACCAAGAGAAACTCAGATGGATGTGGACTGAGCAGTGGGCATCCTATTAGGGCACCGGAACTCTGGCAGACCCTCAGCCTCTGTGAGCCAATGCATGATTATGTGGTGTTTGTTCTTTTACCTTTTCAGGCTGGCTATTCCTTTCTTTGGGTTAATGCACCCTAATCTCTTTTAGCAAATCACTCTTTTTTCCCTATCAAGTATAATCTTGGCAGGACTAAACCACCAAAATCCAGCCTCCTCTGGCCAAACGTTGAGCATGTGAGCCAAACTGGATTTACCACTTGACTCGGAATCTTGTCCACAGTGACCCCAAGGGTGGGAAAACCTGTCAGAAATAACTCATCCTGAGGTACTGAGAACTAGTTACTTCCTGATTTCTAGATTTCTGGAGCTGTGTACACAATCATGCTCCCAAAAAACTATTGCAGTTTTCCCTTCAAGCCAGGACATTATCTGATTTTAATCATTAGTCTTCCAGTTTCTTATGTTTTCTATCAGTTGCTTAACCAGTATAGAACAGACGGCAAAAGACCTGAATTGATACTTGGGCTGGAATTGCCCTTACTGCATTTTGCTTTTTTGTTTGTTAATTTTTGCCATGAAAAAATTATCTTGTGTTTTATGATCATGTAATAAATTTATATAGTAAGCATTTTGAGTAATTCATTAATAGTAAAAGTGAAATATCTTGAAATCCAACCTAAGGTCATGAGCACCACTAGTATTGCTTTGACCATCTCTTCACGTGTCTCTTTTACACAGCTCTGCGTGATTTAACATGAATGGGATTATATTTGTAGGTGCTATTTCTTATAAGTAACATCTTAATGCAGTCTCTTTTTTTTTATTTTTGCTTACTTCTTCTTTTCTTCTCATCTACCACTGCCAGTATGACACACAGACACAGTAAGTGGTATTTTTCATAGTTTTTTCTGTATGTAGATAATCAAATACATACATAGAATATACTACTTCATAAAGATACTTTTTCTGTTATTTTATTTTATTTTTTATCCTCATCTAATAACATTTTTTCATTGTTTTTTAGGGAAAGAGAGAAAAAAAACATCGATTTGAGAGAAAAGCATAGATTGGTTGCCTCTCATAGGTACCCTGAACAGAGAACAAGCTGGAAAATTAGATATGTGTCCTGACAAGGAGTCAAACCTGCAACCTTTTGGTTTTGGTTTACTGGCCAATGCTCCAACCATCTGAGCCACACTGGTCAGGGTGCTTTTTTTTTTGTTATTTTAGAAAAATTGGATTATATCATTGCATTTTGTTTTTCTCACTTCACCTTTCATAGTTGAAATCTATGCAAGTTAACTTATTTCCACACTCAGTAATCATTCAATTTTGTGGATAAGTCTACATTTATTCAATCATTTTTATATTGATAGGCATTTTTTGTTGTCCAATCACTAAATTAATGAAGCAATAAACATTTTTGAAAATTAAAATAAAATGATGAAATTATTTTTATCATTTATCAAACCATTTTAATATTAAAAGAAAATGACAGAAAATTAGTTTTGCTGATAGTGAAATTGTATGCCTAGAAAACCCAAGAGATTTTAGTAAAAAAATAAAAGAGAAACTAATGAAATGAATAACAGTACTTGATAAGGTGATTGGGAACAAGACAGGTATACAAAATCAATAGTGTTTTTCTATGCTAGGCATAAATAAAAGAAAAATAATTAATTCACAGAATTAACTAAATGAAATAAATTTCTTAAGCATACATACCTTTCATAGCAGCATGGATAGAACTGGAAAATGTTATGCTAAATGAAATAAGCCAGGCAGTGAAAGACAAATACCATTATGATCTCACTTATAAGAGGAATCTAATGAACAAAATAAACTAATGAGAAAAATAGAACCAATGGCATGGAATCATGGAACAGACTGACAGTGACCAGGGGAATTGGGAGAGGTAGAAAAAGAGGGAAGAGACCAGTCAAAGAACATGTGTGAAGGACACATGAACATGGACAACAGTGTGAGGACTGACTGTAGGAGCAGGGTTGGGGTAGACGGAAGAGGGCAAAGGGGGAAAAAGTGAGACAACTGTAATAGAATAACAATGAAAAAAATTGTAAAGAAGCAAGATGCAGAGTAGATCCAGGGGAAGAACTGAAAACAAATTTTTGACAATAAAAAGTATTATAGCTATAATATGAAAACTATTAGACCTTAGAGGGCATAAATAATTATGTTCTATAAGTAATATAAAATGCATAAGTATATTTAATTAAATTTTCATTAAAATCCCAATTCTGTGTTTGTTGCTCTTAATAATATAAATGACATTTGAGAAAATTTTTTAAAATTATTCTGATAACATTGAAGAAGTGTATGAAGCAGACTAATAAGAACTTTGCTTAGAATACATCAAAAGACATTATAAAATCACTGTACAGGAAGCAAGATGATACTGACATAATACTTTTCCTTAATCTTGTTGCTAAGTACAGCTACATATTGTGGACATTTTATGTAAGACAAACATAAAAAGACTCTAAAAGCTGGAGAAAAAAAAACAGATGGATTAGAGACCCCAGGATCCAAAGAATAAAAGTGGAGTCTCATTTCTTTCTTTTATGTACCCAATACTTGTAGCTGAAAGAGACAGCTACCAGAAATTCCAATGAGCACAGATTTTTTTAAAAGCCCCAACAAAAACTTGCTATTGCTAGCCAAAGGATCACGATGTCAAAAGCCTAGTAGAGCGAAAATGTACTAGACAATAATGACTCTATTCTCACCACAGAAAAACGTCTGTTGTCTCATGCTAACCCCTGCCAAGGAGGTAGAGAGCCTAGATCTCCACACTTGCCAGACTTGTAAAGGAGATGCTCCAAGTCCTCACCATCACCACCACTATCATGGTTATCAGAAAACGCTAAGAAGTAAACCAAGAATTTCATGACTGCTGGTGGCAATGATTTCCCATACCTGACTTTCTGGGGTAGACTTTGTGGGAAGCCTGGACTTCTGACCCCAACTGGCAGTAAAGAGACATCCATCATACTAACTAAAAAGAGGCCTAATGTAGAGTTAGGACCTTTGTCTCTGCTGATGAGACCACCATCTGGTGGTGTCAGTGGAGAACATACAGGGAGCATTAAAGAGGGACTCCTAACTCCTCACCAGGATGATGATACAGGCCTAGTGAGAAGCTGGAACACCCATCCTCACACCCAAGTAATGCAGAGCCCCACCCTACCTCACCCTGGATGCTAACAGAGGCTGAGTGGAGCCCTTGGACTCTACCCCAGCCTGAAAACAACTAGACTACACAACAACTAGATTGTGCACACCCTTCCCCTGCTACAGCAGTGTCAGACAAACATTACTAAAAACAGAAGTTTTAACTAAGATGGAGAGTTTCATAAAAATAATACCCAAGATGTCCAACATCATTAGTCATTAGAGAAATATAAATTGTAATCCTAATGAGATATTAATGAATGATATTACAATGCCTAAAATAAATAGTAGTTGACAACACCAAATGCTGGTGAATGTGTAGAGAAACTGGGCCATTCATGGTGGGAATGTAAAATGATACAGCCACTCTGGAATAGTGTTTGGTGGATTTGTTTGTTTTTCTAAATTAACAACTACAATACAACAACTTAACCATACTTCTCAGTATTCATCCCAGAGAAAGGAAAACTTTTGTTCACATAAAAAACTCCACATGAATGTTTATGGCACATTTATTCATTATAAGCCTCAAACTGGAAACAACTCTATTCCTTGAAAATCTGATAGTTAAACTGTGATGCAGCCACAACATGTGCTGCTACCCAAGAAAGAAAAGAAGTGAACTATTGAAAAGAACCTGGATGACTCACCAGGGAATTATACTGAATGAAAAAAAATCCCCATATGTAATGTATCATATGATTCCACTTATATAGAAAATAGAGAACAGATTAGTGGGGGGAGGGAGGTTAAGGAGAAGCAGGGAAAGGGAGAGCAGTGGTTGTGTCTATAAAAGGACACCATGAGGGATCCCTGTGGTGAAGAAAGTGTTCTGTATGTTGATTGTATTAATAGTATTATCTTGGCTGTGATACTGTACTATAATTTTGTAAGATGTCGCCATTGAAAGAAACAGAGTAAAGGGTACAGGGAATGCCTCTGTGTTATTTCTTACAACTTCATTTGAATCTACCATTACCTCAAAATAAAATATTTAATTAAAAATATAAAAGGACATGGTCTTCTTCTATGAATTTTTCTGCCTTCTAGGGCTGAGAGGGTGCTGTGAAAACATGACCACCCCAGGGGCTTGAATTCAGGAGAGTAGTTTCCCAAACAGAGGAGGTGCTGTATAGACAACGAAGTGTATCTCTCTTCCGGTGCCTTTTCCTCACATTCTCACCATCACTGAGTAGAGCCACATCTTTTTGGTTTTACTTTTAATACTGGCCTTGTGATAATAAAACCATGGTATCACATTATTTTAATTTAATTAATCCTGATTACTAGTAAAGCTATCTTTTTAAAAAATGTATATTAGCCATTGGTATTTTTTTGCTTGAATATTCTGTTTGTTAGAATGTACTGGGACAGGAGGGCCTAAGTCCCTGCCTATGCTGTAATAAAGAAGGTATGAATCACTGCCTAAATACCTGACCACAAGATTCCCCATTTATCAGAAGTAACTGAGGCATAGCCACCAGCATCATGCTGGAAACTTTTGGATCCCCACTGCCTGCTCCCTCTACCTCAAGCTTTTCCCAGAAATGAGGCCCATAAATCTCCTGGATTTTTTGTTGCCAAATCAGCCATCCCTGATCAGAAGACACTGTCTTACAAATACCTGTACCTAGGACTCTGGGGGCAGATCAGCAATGTGACCCACCCTCCCACCAGTTCTGCTCCACACCCTTAAAAACCCTTTTCCCTTGCCTCTGTAGTCTTCTCAGACTCAGTCTGCTGTATCACAGTGAACTGCCTGGAATAAAAGCCCTTAGCTGGACTTTTTTGGCTCCCAGTCCTTTCTTAGCCACCTCAGCTACCTAACACTATTCATCTTTTAACTTTTATTTCATCAATGTATACTTTTTACTGATTTATAAGAATCGTATATTAGAACTATTAGTCCTATTGTTACAGAATTAACCCATTGGAGGCCCTAATACTGTTACTAGAACAAGCCTAAGCCCCCTCCCCCAGAGTCCTTCTGTATTGTGGTTCTTCTTACCTGCCACCAAGTATTAGGGATTGTGGCTCTCAATGCCAGAGTTTGGTAAGAAGGAAAAGCACCACTTATTCAGGTTATACAGATTTAAAGTAATGGCGAATGTAGCCATTAAATTTCAAAGTCCCTTTAAAATACCCACAAACATACACGCACAAACCTGCCTCTTTTTGCGCAACCAAGCCATTCAAGGGTACCACATCTCAGGAAAAGAAATAGAAGTCTGTAGCTCAACTAAACTCCTGGTTCCTCCCAGTAATCTGTGCTTGGATGGGCAGGTCTCCCGAAGTCCCCAGCACCATCAGTTGTGTTGCCAGGATTTCCAGTTCTTAATCTAAAAGTATATGGCGCTTCCTCATGGCCCCCCAGGCAGAGTCCCTTCAACCTCTTTTCTTCCCACATGGTCTCACATTGTCTCTTGTCCTTCATTGTCTACATCCCACATGGTGGTCCACCTTTAGTTTAAATCCCAGCCTGGAACCTCCTCTGTAACCCCATCATCCCACAACTGGCTACACCTGCCAGCACCTCCATATTTTCTACCTTTCTTGGCTGCCACAGTTATTCTGGGGAGGTGTGGCCCCATGGCATGGAGCAAACCATCTCCAAGTTCTCTCAAAGATGCAGTAAGTAACTGGGGGAGCTGCCTCCCAGTTACATCATAGGTTAAAGTCATGCATCATAGGTTAAAGTCATGCACCTTTCCAGCTCCATTCAGGCTGGAAGACTAGTCTGCAGTTATTCATATGCACAATAACTTGTAATCCTCCTGTTGCTGCTTTTCCCAGCCCCAAAGCTAAACTTGTGGGGGGGGGGCTCTGTGGCCTCTTAACCTACCCTCTATTACACTATTAATAATATTGGTGTGGCAAAATTTTATTTAAAATAATTAACTTTGTTTTAAATATTTGGTGATCGAATGGTTTAATTATATATAATCAAATCAGTAGATATTCTTCCTTGTAGTTTTTAAGTTCTGTGTTGACATCAAGAAAACCTTGCCTACCAACAAATTGTTAAAATGTTTTTATACATTTTTAAATTCTTTACAGATTTTTATTTGGTGCTTTTTTATTTATACACAAATACAATTACATAATCCGTGAAGGTGAGGTGCAACTTTATTTGATCTTCAAAAATGGCCTAAATCCATTTATTTTAGAATAATCAATTATTCTTCATGAATAAAATGCCATGATTTTCTAGAACCAATATCCCATGTATCTGAGTCTCTTTCATTTTATTCTTTACCCAAATCATCAGTTTATCTTTTGATCCAAGGCCAGTATCGCCTGTTCATGTCTGGTAGCTTCGGAGGTTATTATGATTTCTGGTAGGGCAACAATTGCATGGCACATGATAAATACTCAGTAAATATAGATTCCATTAATGTTACTGCTACTATTACTCCTAGCTCTATTGTTTTCTTAGTTACGACTTACTTCTGTTCCCATAGTATTTAGTGCTTCTATCTGCACACTACTTGTATTCTACCTCGAGCTATTTGCTTTTTGAAATTGTTTTCTCTCATACTAGACTTTAAGTCTTATCTTTGTCTAAAGGCAATACATATTAATTTTTTTAGCACCTAGCATAGGTCTTAGTATAAACAGTAGCTTAATAAATGCTAAAGTAAACTAAATTGAGGGTGTGGTTAAGTAATTGTAACAGGATACAACCAAGAGGGCAGGGATTTGGAGTTGGGCCCACAACTCAGGGTGTCCAGGAAATATTAGAAAGATATATAACATGTCTTCACCACCCCCCACAAGTGTGAGTTGGGAGAAGGGACAAATGGAGCAAGGCATTGGGGGCTGTTTTGCATAGTAACAGCTTTGCAGCTAACCTCTGGCATGGCCATTTAACATATCTATAATCTTTAACTGGTTTCATAGATATGTTAAATAACTGTGGCCATGCTCTGAGCCAGGGGGATGGAAAGTGACTTCCACTCAAGATGTAACTGGGGGCAGTTCCCCCAGGTTACAGTGCCTGTGTAAGAGCTTGGAGATGATTGGCTCCACACCATGGGGCCATGCCTGCCCAGACCCATGATGGCAGCCCAGGAAAGCTGGAAGGATACAGGAGTGCTGGCAAGTGTAGCCAATTGTGGGAGGAGTTGAAAATGAGGCTGCAGAGGAGGATTGGTGCAGAGATTTAAACCCGGACTTGGCAGCCATTGAGAGAGAGAGCCATGCACAGCTTTGGTAGGAGAGAGGGTGGAAGACTGAAGACACCCTCACAGCTTTGCCAGGGGAGAGACACTTGCTTTTGGTCAGGGTCGGGACTCCTGCAGCTTGGGTGGAGAGAATCACCATGTGGCTCTAGCAGAGAACCGCCACTTTGCTTTGGCAGAGTGGCAACCGCCGCCCCCCCCCAGCTTTGGTAGGAGAGGACCACATAGCTTTGGGGTGCTCCCTTTGGCCACTGGCCTGGGAAGCAGGAGAGACTTTGCCTGGAAGAAGGGTGAAAGAACTCTTACCAGTAGGCCATGAGAAGGTGCCACATGGCTTCAGATTAATTAGAGATCCTTCCTGGACAGTAGCACAGCTGATGGTGCCAGCTACCTGAATCATGGATGCCTACTTCTATTCCTGAGTTATGGTACCCCAAATTAAGGCAGGGGGAGAAGGAAGCACTGTGTGCTTCTGTGGGTATCTTAAAGGACTGTGACATTTTAATGAAGATGTTAGGTCACTACTTTAAGTCTGTATAGCCTTAAATAAACGTTTCCTTTCCTTTTCACAAATCTCTGGCATTGAGAGACATTTTTCCTAAGGCAGCAGACATAACAAACCTGGGGGGTACTCTCAGTAATAGCATATCATACCTCTTCTTGGCCCTGTGTGTGTGGGTGTACTATAACAGTTTTTGGCATTCCTGGATGGCCAATAATTATCTCCCTCTGTCCCTTTGTCTGTAACATAATGACTAACTTTATCTACCTTAGGAAAATATGCTTAGCAATTATAATAAATGTAATTTATTTCCTCTCTAGATCACTGCTCTAATAACAACCTTGTCTTCTAGGTGCCTGAGATCAAGCTCATACTTCAATTCATGGAGGAGGGTCAAGAGCGGGAGGCTCCGGGAAATGCTACCAATATTCTGTCCTCTGAGGGAAGAAGCTCCAGCTCTTCACAGAAGCAATGCCCTCCTCAGGGGAAGAAGATGTGAGTGGCATCCAATATTCTTGTTATCTCCTAACTTTTCAAAAGAAAGGCAATACTGTCAGCAGAAGAGACCTAGGCCTTTAAGGGACAAAACAGGAGCTGGAATGCATTCTGGGTCAGTCACATGGTGTGCCTGATCCTCAGATAATCCTTGAATCTAGTGTTTGTGAGACCTTAACTCAAGGGAGGAAACTGAAGAAGTAGCAAGAAAGACAGAAGATGAGATAAGGAGGAAGAAAAAAGTAAAGAGAAGAGTGAGATCAAATGACAGAAGAAGGAGGCAGCGCAATGATTGAAAGGAGAAAGAAAATAGAGTCAAACACTGGGACACTCAACTAAAGCCTTTCCCACTAGTCCAAAGTACTCATCCTCTGTATTTTTCCAAGCTAAGCTGTAATTACAGAATGACAAACAATGACAACTGCTATCTCCCTCTGTGTCATGCCTACCTTTTGGGATTCTTTTTTTTTTTAAGATTTTTTTTTAATTTATTTATCTTTTAGAGGGAAAGGGAAGGAGAGAGGGAGAGAAGTTTGAGCGGGGCTTTGGGATTCTTGCTTTGATTCTGCTGCCACAAAAAGTCCAGGCATAAACAAAATGAATTAATAATAATGATAATAATAAATAATTGTATCCCAGTTACACCATTGATTTGGCTCAAACCAACATGCTTTATCTTTCTTTTATTTTCCATCATTTCCATTATCATTAACTGAGCACCCCCTTTGGACTAGATGTGGAACTGGGACCTGAGAATTCAGAACTGATGAAAATTCCTTTAGGATCTCCCTGACTGAGAGTCACTGGGAGGTATTAGGGATACCTTTAAAACAAAGGTAACAATCTTAAAATTATTAAAATATAGATCCATTAAATTATTATATACTTAAATAAAAGTTATATAATTATTAAAGTCCCCACTGTAGTGGGGACTTTAAAGTAATTAAGTAATTTTTACTTAAAAATTAAAGTAATTTTTAATTACTTTTTCTATGGAAAAGTTGCTTCCCACCTCCAGATTCCATTCTATCACTTCATCTAAAATAACCTCACTTCCTCTCTGTCTCTGTATAGCTAGATACTCTCCACTCCTGCTCCACCCATACTTTTCTCTGAATGAAGGTATAAAGCTCAGACATTGGTTCTGTCTCTTTCATCAGAGGCCATATAGGGAAAGAAGTAACATCCTGACTTCTATGGAAGTGTGGGAAGCCTGAATGATTCTTGCTCTCCTAGGGCCCTCATTCTTGGTGATGCCTGGGACATCTGGGAAGCAGATAAAGATGTAACATTATAATCCTCAGAACAGCCCTGGATGATAAAGAATGACCAGATGATCCTAATTTGTAAAGAACAACCCAGATAATCCTTTATTTTCTTTTATTTTTAAAGAGAAATGGACTTTACTACCTCCCCAAGCAGAGAAGCATTTCAATCATCCATAATCACGGATCACATAAACCACAAAAATTGTATTTCTACCACATAAAAGTGAGAGCAAAAGAAGAGTATGAGTGAGAAAAATTTGAGCCAGGTGGCTTGAAACAAAGGAAAATGATAAAGAACCTTAAGGATTTCTGGCTTCAAATGCCCACTGGTAGCAGCTCCCACTGCAGCCTCTCCCAACTGCTCACTAAACGCAAATGAGAGCACAGGGAAAATGTGAAAGTCCAGCATGGAAAGTGAATTCATGCAGACCAAAGATGCCCTGAACACAGTGCACTCTCACTCTGATGGAGATAGAGCTGACTTGTGAAAATTTGTTTCATCAAAGGAAAACCCACTTAAATGTTATAAAAGAAAGACTACCTTAAAACTGTACAAAGAAAAAGAGTGCCTTCTCCACCATTTGTTGTTTGATTCAGAGACTTGAGCACAATCAGAAAACTGGGAAACACACCAACTGTTTCACAGAAAATAGTACTCTAAAAAAATAGGCTGACACTAATCTGATTTCCCTTCACCCAGACAGATATTTTTAACATAGAGGTAAAAAAAAAATGAAAATTCCAATAAAATGTTGAAGGAAAACTGTAGTTATTAGAAACTGATATTGCCAGCACATTTTGGGAAATGTAGTATCTATCAGTGAAGTGTTGTAAATAAAGACATGGATTCAAAAGGCATTATAGTCAAAACTTGCTGAAATCATAGTTCTTATTGCCTCATTGTGCAAAGCACTGTGGGTTGAAAAAAGGAATCTATTTAGTAGAAAAAAAAACTATCAGATGAAAATACTGACATGAACACCTCAACCTCTTTCTAGCTGAAGATCTAAGACAAGGATTCAGAGACCAAACCACCATTCAAAAGCAACCCACTCACCTGGCCAGTTTGTCTTCTCTGTTCTACATAGCTTGCTACTATTAAATATCACTTGACAGATACTCTGAAGATGATAAAGTACATGAAAATGTTATAACTCCCAGGATTCGCTGTTACCTATCTGCTGTCAGACTCTGCACTTGGAAATAGAACAGTCATTACCTGTGATGGCCACGCCACACCCTGACAACATGATGCACCTTCAGCCAACCACCTCCTTACTCCTTGCATAGTGAAATTTGTCTCTGACCTTTCATAGCTATGGGATGTGGATTGTTGGGCACACTAAGGAAAATGACATTATTGCTATTTCAAAGATTATCTCATACTGTGTGACCTACAGAAGAGAAAAGGTATAAAAATTGAAATGTCCCACTTAGCCTAGGTATGGTGACTGAACATGTATATTGTATTTATGGTCATATATCTGCTCTGGTCTTAACAACAGATCTTGTACCAAGTTCTATAGTGATAAGAAATAAAGTTTAAAAAACCTGAAATAAGAAAGTAAACAAGAGGGATATAATATAAGGTCCATTCTTTTTAAAACAGGCCTTACTATTGAGATCCTCATTCAAGTCTGTATCCCTGACCCAGCACCAGCCCCAGGAGATACCGTGTGCAACACTAGGATGATTACATTAGTAATTCATGATACAGAAACCAAATTCTCTCCAAATCTTAGGACAGAAGTTAGACCTTACAATCAGGACAAGAAGAAATGGCACCAATCGATTGATTATGTGCCAAGCAGCACAGATGAAAGGGCCTCAGACCTGGAAGATACCACAAGGCTCTTGAGTAGAGTGACTTCTCATTGGAAAGCCAGACTGAATCCTGAGAGGAAAAATAGAAGGGAGCTTAGGACATAATCTTTACCATGGTATTTAGAATTAGCCTACTTACTTCCATAATGGTGTATCCACAGGAGTCTGAATTACAGTGAGAAGTGGAATTATCTCTACTGAAAATGAATGAAAGGAGGTCCTGTAGTCAGGTTTCTTTTGGGAAGAAATCAATTTTGATCTTTTGGCAGGACATGAAACCCTGTCTCCATTAAATTAGACAGATAAGAAAGTAGGGATACAGGAATACAAAGGGGCCTCACCTAGGGACAGCTGCACCTTGGAGCCCCAGCCTCAGTCAAGTCTGCTACTATAGCACCTGAGATTCTAACTGCTACTTAACCTCTAGCTCCATATTATTCTCTCTCATTTTCATTCAGTGACACTGTCCCACCTTGTGACTTTGTTTTATTTTTTTAGGTTAGCATAATCCATTTGATCTTTCTGTGCTTTTATGAATTTAGCCAAAAAGCAAACATCAATTAAAACACACACGCAAGCATTTATGCACACACAAAAAAACTCCATCATTCTCTCTGTTTAGCCTCAATTCTCCTGGGAGAGCAATCAACCCTGAAGCCACTAGTAAAATGCGAGGGGAGGGGGAAAAGAAAGTTGAGAAATCTGAGAGAATTGGAGAGATATGACAAAACTAATTAGGCCTGTGTAGGTTGTAATTTACCAATCTGTCAAAAATTACTTAAAGAACAATTTAAACTGTAGTTATCAGGACCTGTAACTATGTACTAGAAAGCCTTCCCCCCACCCCCGTCTTTTAAATATCTTGATCTGCTACATGCCACAGTTTCATTTGCTGTTTTGTCCCCTCCAGGAACATTCAAGTCACTTGTAGTGAAATAAATAAATCTCAGATTTATTTTCACTCTGCTTTCCATTCCCCTAGATCTTGTCCAGAGATGCGGTTGGCAGAATCATGGTTCCCCAAAGACATCCAAGTCCTTATCCCCAAGCCTGAGAATATGTCATTTTACAGGGCAAAAGGGGCTTTGTAAATGTGATTATGGTAAGGATCTGGGATGGGAAAATTGTCCTGGTTTATCTAGGTGGGCCAAATGTAATCTCATGTGTCCTTTAAAGTGAAAAAGGAAGGGGGGGGGGTCAGAAAATTGCAATGTGAGGACTTCCTGACTTTCAAGAAGCTGAGGATGGCCCAAAGTTTAAAGGCAGCAGGAAAATGGGGCTGAATCCAGCAACAGCAAAGTACTGAATTCTGGCAACAATCTGAAGAAACAAGGACATGTTCCTTCCCTAGAGCCTCCAGAAACTAACTCAACCTTGTCCACACCTTTTTTAGCCCAGTGAGACCTACTGAGGCTTCTGACCTACAGAACTAGAAGATACTAAGTTTGTGTTATATAAACTGCAGAATTGTGGCAGTTTGTTTAAGTAACAATTCAAAACAAACTTGAGAGAAAGCCATTAGTTTGCACATCTGTAGCACTGACTGTAATGCCAGCAATTGATATACCAAAGTTGATGCTGAATTCTACTTTTCTTTTCCCATCTCCTCCATTTCTGACTTTTAAGAATATAGAATGTTTTCATTAATTAACAGAACAGAAATTTTAGACCCTCATGAAAATCAAGTCAATGAAGTTATCATCAATTAATAATGCCAACTTCACTATCAGTCTTGTTTCTCTTCCCCGAAACACACTAATAGGGGCAAATGGGCAGGCCTGTGCAAGGATGGTGACTGGACCACTTTGGAGAGAAAGTGTGCACCTACTCCTGTGGGACCTGCATAGGGGCTTCCTCAGAGTCTAAAGCAAATATTAGTAAAGCTCATCCTTATAATGGAAATAAGAGAGGGGGCTCCTATATTTGTTTAGTTATTAATTATCACACTTATTCTACAAAGGTCCAGGTACTATGCCAAGTATCTTATATATGTCATTTTATTTCACCTCCACAGCAATAATAGGAAACCAGAAGTATTGTGTCCATTCTACTACAGAAGAACTGAGACTCAGGAAGATTCAATATTTTTTTTCAAAGGCCACACAGAGAATAAGAAGATGCACCAGTTTCCCAAATGAAAATGATCTCACAACAACCCAAAACTTATGGGACACAGCGAAGGCAGTCCTGAGAGGGAAGTTTATGGCAATACAGGCCTACCTAAAGAAGACAGAAACATTTCAAACAACCTTACTCTACGCCTACAAGAACTCGAGGAACAACAACAAAAACAGCCCAAAGCAAGTAGAAGGAAGGAAATAACTAAGATCAGAGCAGAACTAAACGACATAGAGAATAAAAGCACAATTCTTAGGATCAATGAATCCAGGAGTTGGTTCTTTGAAAAGATAAACAACATAGACAAGCCTTTAAGTAGGCTCATCAAGAAAAGAAGGGAACAGACGCAAATAAACACAATCAGAAATGAAAGAGGAGAGATTACAACTGATACCACAGAAATAGAAAGGATTGTAAGAAATTACTATGAAGAACTGTATGCCAAGAAATTTGAGAACCTAGGGGAAATGGACACATTTCTAGAAAAAATATAATCTCCCAAAACTCAATGAAAAAGAAGTAGAACACCTGAATAGACCAATAACAGCAAAAGAAATTGAAGCAGTAATCAAAAAACTCCCATCACACAAAAGCCCTGGACCAGATGGGTTCACAGGACAATTCTACAAAGTATTTAAGGAAGAGCTAACCCCCATTCTTCACAGACTATTCCAAAAAATCCAAAAGGATGGAAAACTCCCAAACTCCTTTTATGAAGCCAGCATCATCCTAATTCCAAAACCAGATAGAGATACAACAAAGAAAGAAAACTTCAGGCCAATATCGCTGATGAACATAGACGCTAAAATCCTCAACAAAATATTGGCAAATCGCATCCAACAATATATCCAAAAGATTATACACCATGACCAAGTAGGATTCATCCCAGGATGCAAGGATGGTTCAACATTCGCAAATCAGTAAATGTATTTCATCGCATAAACAAAAGCAAAGACAAAAACCATATGATCATATCAATAGATGCAGAAAAAGCTTTTGATAAGGTCCAGCAGCAATTTATGAAAAAAAAACACTCAGCAAAGTGGGAATAGAGGGAGAATTCCTCAATATAATAAAGGCCATTTATGAGAGACCTACAGCCAATATCATACTCAATGGGAAAAAACTAAAAGCTTTTCAACTAAGATCAGGAACAAGACAAGGATGTCCACTTTCACCACTTCTATTCAATATAGTATTAGAAGTTTTGGCCACAGCGATCAGGCAGGAAAAGGAAATAAAAGGCATCCAAATAGGAAAGGAGGAAACAAAACTGTCACTGTTTGCAGATGACATGATAGTGTACATGGAAAATCCTATAGACTCTACCCAAAAACTGCTCAAACTAATTAATGAATTTGGCAAAACAGCAGGATGCAAAGTCAATATCCAGAAATCAAAGACATTTTTGTATACTAACAATGAATCAGCAGAAGCAGAAATGAAGGAAAAAATCCCATTCGATATAGCAAAAAGAAAAATAAAATATCTGGGAATAAACCTAACCAAAGAGGTAAAAGACCAGTATGCAGAAAACTACACAGCCCTGAAGAAAGAAATCAGGGAAGACACAAGCAAATGGAAACATATACCTTGTTCATGGATTGGAAGAATTAACATCATCAAAATGTCCATACTACCCAAAGCAATATACAGATTCAATGCAATACCTATTAAAGTACCAATGGCATATTTCACAGACATAGAACAAACACTTCAAAAATTTATATGGAATCATAAATGAGCCCGAATAGCAGCTGCTCTTTTGAGAAAGAAGAACAAAGTAGGAGGGATCACAATACCTGATATCAAACTGTATTACAAAGCCACTGTAATCAAAACAGCCTGGTACTGGCATAAAAACAGGCACATAGACCAATGGAACAGAACAGAGAGCCCAGAAATCAACCCAACCCTCTACAGTCAATGAATATTTGACAAAGGGGGCAATAACATAAAATGGAGTAAAGATAGCCTCTTCAGCAAATGGTGTTGGGAGAACTGGACAGCTACGTGCAAAAAAAATGAAACTTGAGCACCAACTTACACCATACACCAAAATAAATTCAAGGTGGATAAAAGACTTAAATATAATCCGTGAAACCATTAAAGTCCTAGGGGAGAACATTGGCAAAAAAATCTCAGATATTCCACGCAGCAACATTTTTACCGATATGTCCCCTAGAGCAAGGAATGTAAAGGAAAGAATAAACAAATGGGATCTCATCAAAATAAAAAGCTTCTGCATGGCTAAAGAAAACAGTATTAAATTAAAAAGACAACCAACTGTATGGGAAAACATATTTGCCAATGATACCTCAGACAAAGGTTTAATCTCCAAAATATAAAAAGATCTTACATAACTCCACTCTAGGAAGACATCTAACCCAATTAAAAAATGGGAAAAGGACTTGAACAGACACTTCTCCAAGGAGGACATACAGAATATCCAGAGACACATGAAGAGATGCTCAATATCGTTAGCTATCAGAGAGATGCTAATTAAAACCACAATGAGATACCACTTTACACCAGTCAGGATGGCTATCATAAACAAAGCAACAAACAACAAATGTTGGAGAGGTTGTGGGGAAAAGGGGTCCTTAGTTCACTGTTGGTGGGATTGCAGACTGGTACAACCATTATGGAAAACAGTATGGAATTTTCTCAGAAAAATAAAAATCGACCTGCCTTTTGACCCAGCAATTCCACTGCTAGGATTATATCCCAAGAATCCTAAAACATCAATTTCAAAGAACCTATGCACCACAATGTTCATAGTAGCACAATTTATAATAGCCAAGAGTTGGAAGCAACCTAGGTGCCCATCAGTAAATGAATGGATCAAAAAATGATGGTACATGTACACAATGGAATTCTATGCTGCAGAGAGAAAGAAGGAGCTACTACCCTTTGCAACAACATGGATGGAACTGGAAAGCATTATGCTGAGTGAAATAGGCCAGGCATTGAAGGACAAATACCATATGATCTCACCTTTGACAGGAAGCTAAACAATAAAACAAACAAGCAAACAGAATAAAAACAAAGACACTGAAATAGAGAACAAGTGGGCAGTGACCAGAGGGGAGAGGGAAGGGAATTTAAGGGGAAAAAGGGGAAGGGATTTTGAGGAACAAGTATGAAAGACTCAGGGATGAGGACTGGGAGGGGGGGAATGGGAGGGAGGTGGGGAGACGGGGTGGGGGGGGCTGGGATGGGAGAAATAGACAAAAAAATGTACTTGAAAAATAATTAAATAAAAAATTTTTTAAAAAAGAAAAAAAAAAGAAGATGCACCAGTTTCCAAAGTGATCAAGGGTGAAAGTAATTGTGTCTGAGATAAAAAACAAAAATAAACACCTCTCCCTGAAGTGTATCCAGAAAACCTTTTTCTGAATTCCTGAATTTATGGATGTGAAACACCTTCCTTTCTTTCTGGGATGTAATTTTATCTTCTTGATCAGATAACTAACCACTGCTGTCCCTTCAAGTTGAGCTACTGTTAGTGAACAACCCTACCTAGTGGCACGTACTGTATGCCAACTGGGAGGCCGGGTTACTTATATCTATTATTCCTTATTTTCACAATAGTTTCATCAGGTAGGCAATCTCTCCATTTTCTAAAAGAGGAAACTGAAATTCATAAAGGATAAGAGAAAATTCCTGAAGTCAACAAACTAACAAATGGCAAGGCTGGAGTTTTGATACCTGTTATTCTGATTAACGCACATAACTCCCACAAGATCAGGCCACTATGAATCTGGCTAGTGTGAACTTCCTTCTCTGAACCTCTGAACTCTGAGAGAACTGATAGATTCAATAGCAATTGCCTACAGATGCCTTGAGGACACCATAAAGCTTCAGCCATCCTGTGAAGTCTCATTTGAAATTACCAGGCAATCAAAATTTCTTATCACCTCTCTTTACACATGATAGAAACAAGTTGTGTCCTTGAAATTTCTACAGAGAGCTGTGGAGAGAAAAGCAAACAGACCAAACCATTAGATGATAATAGCAGTCATTGTGTCAACCAAGCTTAATTGATGAAAACTTCAAATTGATTTGATGCAAACATTAAACTATCATCTGAGCTTTTCCAATGCACACTGCAGGTGTTTGTCTTCTTCGAATACAAAGGAAATATATGACTGTATAAAACATGTAGCATTCTGTTTTTAGAACCAAGAGTTCTCTCTGCCAAATACAAATGCCCCACTAATTGATACACTGTGGTTTTTGGCCAGCTAGTATTTTATTTCTATAGTGTCTGTTGGCGGTCTCATGCATTTCACACTTTTATGGTTTGCTGGCACTGCTCACTCTGGGTACAGAGCCAATTCATCCATCAGAGCATCAGCGTGGTTTGCTGGCAACTGAGCAGTGACATTGCAGCTTGTATGCAGGTTTCAGAGAGAGGGGCCAATTATTTTGTGGTATTAATTTGCACTGTATTTGCCTGTTACTATTTAAAAGAGAGAAAGAGAAGCAATATATAGGAGTACCGCTGGATTCAACCTGTGAGCAAATTTCTAAGCAACAACCCTTGAGCAGAGGAGCAAGGGAAGAAGATGCCATTTAAGGAAGAGAATGGAAACCTTTAGAAAGTCAAGTGGCTCAGCAGTTAGTTACCAGCAAGGCTAACAGGTTTGGGAGGATTCTGGAAAATTCGAGATTTCTGTAGCAAATTTATTTGTTCATCCTAGTATGATGTCACTTAGTTATACTTCTTTACTCAGAAATGCACTGTCAAAGATGAATTGGACCTAAGCTTAGTCAGTGTGTATTGATGATTTTGTAAACGTGGGTATATATTTTATAGGTTGCCTAAGTGAAGCACCCAGATTCCTTCCTGAAGAACAAAGGATAATCAAACAACCAGAATTCATTACACAGTCTGAGTTAACATTTTAAAAATGTTCTCCTGCATATGAGGTTTATGAAATTCAAGAAAGTTCTGGCCTTCTCAAAAATTAGTGTCTATCAGCAAGGTAATCAACATGATGATACAAGATCTGTGTGCAAGTATATCTATATTATTAAGATGTTCAGAGGGAAAAATCATATCCAATAAAACTGTCATTTCTGGTTGGACTGAGTGCAATTTATAGTGTGTTAGTTTTGGAGTTTTTTTTGTATAATAACCTTGGTGCGTCCTAACAGTTTAGAAAATAAATCTTCATTATATCTTCTGAAGATCAAACACCCATCTGTCAGTTCATTACAGTGGCTGTAGAGAAAACATTTGGAAGGGATGATTTAACAAAAAGTAATTCTTGGCCAGAGAAAACTCCTCAAGTGCAGAGAAATAGAAGAGATTTCACATTAGAAAACACAGAAGTTGGAAGGAGCTCAGAACCCTGCCAGATAAGAAACAAACTTGGAAAAGTCTCCTTATAGTTAGAATAGAATGACAAAGAATGCATACTGGAGAAGAATGGAGAGTAGCAATGTTTGATGGAACAATAGCCAAATAGGCACAGCATTCAAAGATGTGTTGACAATGATCCTCAATAAGTGTACAGCAGCTGAAAAAGGATGCACAATCCTTTTTCTGGGTGTTGGAAAAAAAGAGCCAGAGTCAGAGAGAATATAAGGGGCAGTCCTTTCCCAGAACCCAAGCTGTTGAAGATTGGCAGGGACATATGCTTAGGGTCTCCAGTACCAAGAATAAGGGGAAAACATTCTAGTAGACATACTGTTTTTGCCTTCTTAGCACCCAGTCTCTCTTTTTCTGAAAAGAGAAACAGTATCTTTTATAAATAACCCTTCCTTTTGCCTTTGAAGATAGGTAGATAATAGATGATAGATAGATAGATAGATAGATAGATGTATAGATATAGATAAATATATAGAAAGAGATATAGAGTTACAGATACAGATTCCAATAGATGATATAGATAGGTAGATAGATGATAGATAGATAGATAGATAGATAGATAGATAGATAGATATCGATATAGATATAGGTATAAATAGATATAGATAGATCTAGAGTTGGGCTGGCCTTACTTCAAGTCTAAGGGTGGGCACATGGCCCTAATCCATACAATTAGGATATCAGAGTCAGAGTTGGAGGTGATATGGTAAGCCATGGTCAGGTATGACCATGGGAAGACCCTGAGTAGGTATCATAGAAATCCCTTGGGCCTTGTCATTAAGTGCAGGAAAGAAGAGGCTGCTAAGTGCCATCAGAGCAACAATTTGAAGGTCTAGATATTATGCTTGCATCAGGACTTGCTGAAAAACATAATTATTTCCTTGGATCATAGTAGAAGTCGTTTCTGAGTATTGAAGTGGCTGGGAGAGTAAGAGGCATGTGCTTCTCTGACCTAGTGAACAGGGTTTCACTAGGGGTTGAACCCTCCATAGCGGTTGCTAAGTCTTTGAACCTGCCTTTGAGAAAAAGGAGAAAGTCACTGGGGAGCTTCATCCACACACTTGCATTTTCATCATATCTATATGTGTGATTTTTGCCCCTCTTAAAAGTAAAGCACATTTTAACTACGTCCAAGTTGGTATTATTGCTATTGCTTGAACCCAAGCCAGATTTTGTGGTTGTACCTAGCACAATCTGAACATAACATGTTAGAGGCAATCAGAGCTAATTCAGAGATGTTGAGTGAAGTGAAAAGAAGAGAAAGAATTGCTACCTCTATTATTTTTATAGCTGTAATTTTATTACACTGAAATTGCTGGAAGAAATCTTGCTACCATATTAGGAGATCCTACCTAAGAATGGAAAAGCAGAAGCAGAGTGGGAGATAGAGAGATCAGATCTTGATGACATTTAATCCCATGCTTAAACCTAGCTATTTTTGAACTCTTTACTTATGGGTGATAAAAAGTTACACCTGAGTAAGTTAGTGGTAATAGATGAGGACAGAGTAAGATAGGAAATACATAAAATGAAGATATTTTAACCTCCTGCTGAAATTAGTAACATTATGAAGGCTGAAGCATCAGGAAACACTCCATTCTTGTTTTTTTAAAACATGTTTTATTGATTATGCTATTCCAGTTGTCCCATTTTTTCTCCACTTTATTCCCTCCACCCTGTACTGCCCTCTCCCACCAGCATTCCCCCACCTTAGTTCATTTCCATGGGTCATACATATAAGTTATTTGGCTTCTCCATTTTCCATACTCTTCTTAACCTCCCCTGTCTATTCTGCACCTACCATTTATGCTTCTTATTTCCTGCACCTTTTTAGCCATTCTCCTCCTCACCCCCGATAACCCTCCATGTGATTTCTATGTCTGTGAATCTGTTCCTATTCTAGGTGTTTGCTTAGTTCATTTTTATTTTTGTTTTTCTAGGTTCAGTTATTGATAGTTGTGAGTTTCTTGTCATTTTACTGCTCATATTTTTTTATCTTCTTCGGATAAGACCCTTTAACATTTCATATAATAAGGGCTTGGTGATAATGAACTCCTTTTGCTTTACCTTATCTGGGAAGCACTTTATCTGCCCTTCCATTTTAAATGATAGCTTTGGTGAGTAGAACAATCTTGGCTGTAGCTCTTTGCCTTTCATGACTTGAAATACTTCTTTCTAGCCCCTTCTTGCCTGCAAGGTTTTTGTTTTTTTTTTGTTTTTTTTGTTTTGTTTTTGAGAAATCAGCTGATAGTCATATGGGAACTCCTTTGTAGGTAACCGTCTCCTTTTCTCTTGCTGCTTTTAAGATTCTCTCCTTATCTTTCATCTTGGGTAATGTGATTATGGCTTGTCATGGTGTGTGCTTCCTTGGGTCCAACATTTCTGGGACTCTCTGAATTTTCTGGACTTCCTGGAAGTCTATTTCCTTTGCCAGATTGGGGAGGTTCTCTTTTGTTGTTTTTTTTAAGTAAGTTTCCAATTTCTTGCTCTTCCTCTTCTCCTTCTGGCACCCCTATGATTTAGATGTTGAAATGTTTAAATTTGTCCTGGAGATTCCTAAGCCTCTTCTCATTTTTTTGAATTCTTGTTTCTTCATTCTGTTCCAGTTGAATGTTTATTTCTTCCTTCTGCTCCAAACCATTGATCTGAGTCCCAGTTTCCTTCCCTTCACTGATGGTTTTCTCTACATTTTTCTTTATTTCATGTTTCATATCCTTTACTTTTTCCTCTATTTTCTGACCATACTCAACCAATTCTTTGAGCATCCTGATTACCAGTGTTTTGAACTCTGCATTTGATAGGTTGGCTATCTCTTCATCACTTAGTTGTATATTTTCTGGAGCTTTAATCTGTTCTTTCATTTGAGCCATATTTTTTGTCTCATACCTTTTATGTAGTAAGGGGTAGAGCCTTAGGTATTCACCAGGGCAAGGCAACCCACATGGCTATGTTGTGGCACTGTACGTGGGGCAGGGGTCTGAGAGGGAACAATGCGGCTTGCTTGGCTCTCTGCCAGCTTTTAGTCACTTCCTCTGCTACCCACAAGCAAATCGGGGATTTTCTGGTGCTGATTCCCCAGAGGGTAGGTTTGTGTACATTCTAGGACCATGTGGTTCTCTCTAATGAACTCTCCTGTGAGGCTGGAGTTTCTCTTGCTGGCTCAATTCCCACAATTTTTTTCATTCCAAAGTTTTGAACCTTTGTTTTCCCACACTGGAACCCTGAGTTTCACAGTGTATCTTCCTCCCCAGTTGTTCTTCCTAGTTTATCCACAAGCAAATGTGGGACTGCCTGCTCTGCCTACCACTGTCTCTCCTACCCTGGTCCTCCAGCCACCACCTTGCTTGAATCCTCTCCAGTCTGGCTGCCCATCTTCGACTCTCCTACCAGCCTAGATGAATATTTCTTCTTTAACTCCTTGGTTGTTGGACTTCCATACAGCTTGATTTTTCTGTGAGTTATGGTTGTCTTTTGTTTTTTAATTTGTTGTTGTCCTTCTTTTGGTTGTGCAAGTAGGCAAAGTATATCTAACTACACTTCCACCTTGGCTGAAAGTCATCCATTTTTGTTTGACTAGCCTGGGAACTTAACTTTTTTTAACTCCCCAGTCCTGTGCCAATGTCTGACTATACATCTGGACCTCCAGATAACCCTCTAATTACACTCTGAAGGACTCACAGATCCATCTACTTGATATCCATTTTCCAGACGACTGGAAGTGACCAAACACTCCTGGCACCCATCCTCTAGATCACCTGGCATCCATTGTCCAGACTATTAATCATTCTGGACCAATTAGGGCTAATAATGCAGTACTTATAATTATTAAGAATGTACTTCTTACTATAAGAACACTGAACTCCTCTTTCTTTTTTGGAATACTTCTGGGTTTTTGCCTAGATGTGTTCTCAGTTTCTAAACCCTAAGACCCTTGAATAAATCTTTATCACCTACTTTGAGCCAAAGCCACCAGACTTTTTTTGAGGGTTGTTCAACATAGATAATTATAACGACCTACATGAGCAATTAAAACTACTTTTATAAAATGTGGTATTGTGTTTGTCCATAATAAACACTGACTAATACACCAACAATCCCTGTCTACAAAGCCAAAAATGCTAATTGGCACATGGTTCTTTTTACTAAACTGACTAGTATCCCACCTGGTAATTCCCTCATGATACTCCCCTTAAATATCTCTCCATGAAGGCATGGTTATCCATGATTAATATATTTACACACTTAACCCCAACTCTAAGTGACTAGAAATATCTTGCTTTGCCTTACTCTCCCAAATGTAAAACAAGGATTGTATAGTATATAACTATTAATGTTGTGCAAATTCCATCTTAACCTACTGGTTGATCATCTACTGCTGCACAACAGCATACTCTAAAATTAATGGCATAAGACAACAATGACTTGATTATGCTCTCAGATTTTGTGGGTCAGATAATTTGATCTGGTAGAGCAAGGATGTCTTGCTTGTCTCTGATCCACAGTGTCTGAGACCCCAGCTGGGTAGACTTGAATAGGTGAGGTTAATTCAGTTACATTATCATCTGGAAACTTCTTCACTCATTGGTATGAAAGGCTGGATAAAGTAAAGCACCTACATGTGATCTGTCCATCATAGCAGCTTATGAGTAGGTGCAATTATTGAGATCACTCTGGTTTTGTATAGAGGGTAAGTTATACTTGGAGAAATCTAGAAACCATTTCTACAAGTATAACTTACTTGGAAACAAGTATAACTTATAAATGGAAACAAGGAGACCATTTAAGAGACTGTTAACTAATGTCATGGTAAAACAGTGTTGACTTGACACAAGGTTTTAGCAAAGAAGAGAAGTGGCCATGGAAAGGACAGATATTGGATATAGCACCATCTTTGAATATTCTGGGAAGTAAAAACAGTCAATAATGCATCCTAGATTTTAGTTTTGAGTAATTGGATATTAAGTGGGAAAAATTCTAGAGAGGAACAGATTTGGAGATTAATCAAGAGTTTTCAGTTAGACTTGTTATATTTGACATGCTCATTAGACATCAAGAGGAAACATAAAATGGGCAATTGAATATAGGAGTTTGGTTATGGGGCTCCAAGAGTGAATGCTGCAGAAATGAGGCATAAGCTGCTTCATAAGTCACAGAGAATGCTTTCCACAATTCCCTGTAGGTTGAATCAGTCACAAGCCTACCCAGATTCCAGGGCAGGAGACATATACCCACCTCTATGGGAAAATGGTCAAAGAACATGTGGGTCTGTTTTAAAATCACCACATTCACTATTATCTTGGAAAATGATATGAAAATAAGGTTAACCTTTCTTTCCTAAATGTTATATTTTTATTGTATCATCAATATTGTATAGCCTCTGTACTAGCTGTCGATCCAGGTGTTATCTGGGTAACCTAGAGAGGACAAAAACTCTTTGGTTCTTATTTTCTTGTGTAGTTTAATTGATCATGTGGTACCCTGTGGAAACAGAGCTGTAAGCAATGTGACCTCTCAAACTTAGATGCAAAACACTATTTTCATAAATTATTTCACCATTTTCACAGCTTAACTGTGTCTCCAATATTATCAACTTTTGAAATATCTTCTTCAGCTTACATCCTCACATTCCAAAACTGATACACATTTCAGAAGATGGAAGATGGGCATCAGCAGAGGAAATGGATGGAGAGAGTAAAACAAAACAAGTCAAAACAACAAAGCAGAAGAAAACAAAAAAAATTGCTCATCACTGATTTTAAGATATAGAACATTGTTTAACATCTTGTTTAATAGCGATAACCTATTGAGGTCACTTGTAACCTACAGAAGTCACTCATCAGTTCTAAGGGAAAAACCAACAGATGGATTCCTGATTTATCTGGGTATTCCTGCCAAGGGTAGTACTCAGATTCAGATATGACTTTTACAACATCCAACAGCCACACATTAGAGATTTAAATGAACAATAAATTTACATAAATTCTAGACATTAAATTAAAAAATGGGAATGAATCGGAGCACTATCTAGCTCTACTTGTATCACAAATGGAAACTAGAAGAAGCATATCTAAAATAAAAGAGGCTGTGAATCATTACCACATGGCACCATCTACCAATAACAAAATTTGGGCTGTTCAAAGACTGTCCACAGGGACAAAGGGTTTGAACATAAAAACCAAAGTAATCTAAAGTATCTGCTGACTTCATACTTGTTCCTATTAACGTATGTTCATGATACTATTACCAATCCCAATTCTAATCTAGTATCTCCTCTCTAAGCCCTTCAGACATGACCATTAATGAATTTTGATTGATTACTTTTTTATCTTCCCTTAGCTTCTAAAACTCAGTTATTTTTCAAGTTACAATCATGAACACTGTCTAAATATTTTGATTAATATTCTAACTTCCTCGATGTTTTGTAGCATACATAGCATTACAACTTTGACCTCAAATTACTGAAAGTTTCATGATCATAATCAAGAGCTTTATCTGGGCCCATTGTGCTACATTCATGATTTGTTGTAATGAATGCCCTCAGTGATGCCCTTTTCTTCCCATTTTCTTACTTTTCATTCATATAAACCTTCTGGACTGTGTCTAGAGGAGGCTAGAGGGCATCAGAGTTTGATGGAGAGAGCTGGAGTCATACAGATCTTAGCTCAAGTTGCTCAGAAGCATTTGGAGGTGAGTTGGCAGAACTATGCATGGGAGAGAAGAAAAAACAAACACAAGACAAAACAGAAAAATGAAATGAAATAGTCTGTTTTAGGGTAATGCTTTGTTTATTTTGCTTTTCTCTCTAAGGAGTGCAAATATCTTGTCCAAAAGAACATACTTCTGTTCCTGATAAATTGCCAGAAATAGTCTCTGAAAGACTCAGAAAGTAAGCTTTCTATTTGTTTCTACAGAAACCTCAGCTTGACATGAGGTACCTCATAATACAGCAATCAATTAACACTAAAAAGACCTGACCCATGAATCAGAAAGAGAGGGTAAAAGCAAAAGGCACATAGAACTACAGAAGAAATTAGAAATATAACTCTTGGTACCTAGGCCCTGGGAAGGTATGTTGCCTTCCCAGCATGGAATTCCTGTTTATGGAATGAATAATTTCTCTTCTTCACATCAGTAGAATCCTGGTCCTACCCTCCATCCACCCATATAGAGACATCCTACCTGCTGACCTATTTATGCTACTCCCACCCATAAAAGCACACTAAACAAGAAAGAGAAGGCTTGGTGAATGCTCCTTGATACTGCCTTTAGCAGAGTCAGCAGACCAAACCTCACCCTACCTGCTCAGAGGTGCCACTGCTCTCTGTGCCCACACACCCCGACCATCACTTTCACCTCTGCATCTACTTCTTCCTTCTTGCTGTGAAAGCCACCTCTGTCCAAACTTCTTGTTGCCATTCCTAAGGTTCTGTTGTTAGGCATGGTCCTCACCATGCCCCTCTGTGGTGGCCCACTGCTCCAGGAACCCAGACGTTTCCAACACTGACCACATTACTTCTCTCCATCCTGTGTGGGTATAGCCCTCTGCTTCAAAACCCACTCAACACACACCCTGGGTGTGCATTCACCCACTGTACCAGGGATAGGGCATTAGTTCCACTTCAAGCTGCACCACTTTCCCTTCTCACCAATCTGTGGCTAATTTAAGTCCTATCCCCATGCCAACTAATTCCCCACATCCTGTACCAAACACTAGTTCCCTTTATACTCTACTGAGAACCTACTCTGTCAATATAGTGGAGACATCAGAGTGTATCTACAATGATAAGAATACATTTTTCAAAGAAACATAAAAATGATGTGCATGATGAGCAAAGAAAGGCTCGGTCTTCAAACTTTGGAGAGCTGAAGGAAGTTTGAACACTGGACTTGACCATGCCTGGTGGTGAGATTTTTATGCAAAAATCAAATGCCAGCTTCTCTCTTTGTTGTGAAGTCTTCTATACATTAAAATGAACTTCTTTCGGGGCTTACAACAGTGATTCTCAAACCTTAATATGCATCAGAATTACCTGGAGGACTCATTAAAACAGATTACTGGGCCCCAATCCTGGAACCTCTGATTCACTAGATCTGGGATGAGTGGATGAAAATTTTCATGTTTAACAAGTTTCCACACGATGCTGATGCTGTCAGTCTAGGAACCCCACATTGAGTATCACCAATATAGAGGCTTAGCTTTTGGAGAGAGAGTCCTTGCTCTTTGGATAAAAAAGAATTTGTGGATTAAAAGGAGAAAAAGTGGTAGAGCTCTCCAGGAAAGAAAAAGATACCCTTAAACTCTCTGGGTGAGAAATACGTAACCAGCTACCATAGCTCTTGCCATGGGTCAACAGAAATAGGGTGGGAGAGTTGGTATACAGCCACCCCCTTAACCTTGACTATAACTGAGAACATCCTAAAGATCCTGGAAAGCTAGGCGGTGACACAGATTCCTTGGCTGTCTTCAGTGCCCAAAGCAGAAATCATGGCACAACAGCTTTTCACAGAGAACACAGTGCAAGGGTCGTCACATTTTCCCCAGGCCACTGAAATGCAGTTTATGTTGGTTGCATTCACCGTTAGGTTGAAGCTCAGACACTGTGTTTTGTGTGGATAATTTGTGTGTTATTTTATAACACAGAGCATTATCTTTAATTCTGGAATTATATTAAGCTGGTCCTTTTTCTCTAAGATGGTGAGGGATGCTTTGTAGATGATCATGACCATTAAAACACAGACATAAGCTGTGCCACCAATGAGCTCTGTTTCATGTAACAAAAAATAGAGCTTCCCCACATCTAACATGGCCTGTACCCAAGTTCTCCTGTGCCTTTAAGGACACAGAGCCTGGCAGCATGGGTATGTATTTGTGATGTAGTCACCATGACAATGGACTTTGATGCTCAGAGTAATATTAGTTATCATGTAAACAAGGCTGGTGATTTTCCAAGAACAGAGGTAAGCTTGTTTATTTGAATTGTATTGCTAAGGATCTGATGGTGAGATGTATAAAGTTTAAGTTGCAGGATAATAGTAGAAATCTGGGTCCAATTAAGGAAAAATTAACTGATAAAAATGAACACCCAAACCTCTACTACCAATTCTCAAAGTATTAGAAGCTCATATTACTCTTAGTGTGTTTCTTTAATTATTTGAAAGATGGCATAAACTCAGTCCAGTTTAGTTTAGTGCATTTCCCAAAGGTACAGTGCCAGATGCTAATGACACCCAGAGGAAAGCAGCCAGTCCCTGCCCTCAAGCCCCCTCTGTGTGATTACTTAGATACAGATTGCTCCTCTGCCCTCAGGACTTGTGGTTGAAAATGCAGTGCTATCTTTAAGAGCATGGTCTGTAGAATCAGAAACACAAGGTGCAAACCAAAAATCTACAGCTCACTGGTTGTGTAGCTTAATGATTTGATTGATGTCACTGAATCTCAATGTCCCACCTTTAATATAGAAATTATAATTCCTCACTAGTAGGCTGTTAAAGAACTGATGAGAAAATGCATGTGCAGCACTAAATACTGCACCTGACACAAAGCGAGAGAATGAAAACAATTTTCTTTCTTAACTCCTGTCCTTGAGGCTGCCTGCTTGAGACTCACATCTAAAACAGGGAAGCTGGCAGCTGCAGGTACTAGTTCCTATCCTATATACTTGTATTCTGAAAACTTAATAGTGGAATATTGAAGGGTTTAAAGGTTTCACTACCAAGTCACTTTGGATGTTGTACCATTTTGGTCTGTAAGTGGGCTACTGCTTTAAGATTCATGTCCCTATTTCTTCCTAGTTCAATTGGGTCCTTATCATATCTCTCCCTTCATCCTATGTCTGAGCTCCCATCTTAGTTTTCTACTTGGTCACCCATGTCCTAGAAAGTACTGACATTCCTGTTCTTTTTCTTTTCCCTTCCTCTTATTTTTAAATGAGTCCTGCTAGTGTGGCCCCAGTAATGAGTTCTGATTCACTGACTCATGTGTGATTTCTTATCTGTCTCTTAATCTAATTGGACATATCTGCAGACACTGGGGACTACTGTTCTGTCTTACCCTCAGAGGAAAACTAGACTCCATAATGCTCTTGCCTGTGGATCAGATAAAGTTCAGGTGATAGGGCATATGGATGAGCTTGATATAAACTGAAAACCTCTGGGCTAGAATTAGATGACTTTGAGTCTTGGCACCAACCCCCACTCCAGAGAGTCTAACACCTTCACTTAAAACTTCCACTACCTGGCATGATTGATCTATCCTGCCAAGGTTATTCTGAGGTTAAAATATACAGTATACAGGATATTTCCTGTATACAGGATACTGTATATTTTAAGTTTTGATGATACACTTTGATAGTGCCAAGTGCCCAGGTTCCTCCAAGCTGTGTATCATCCCTAGAATGTGGCCTTGATACAAAAGATTTGGTTTGGTTGAGATCATCTGCTTGAAGAAGGGAGACCAGCCTACTGGGGCATGAGGGCTCAATGTAAATCCCTTCCACACAGACTCTGGAAGTCCAGGCCCTCAAAGGAAAGTGCATGTGGTTTTGAAAAAGTTCTGAAAAATGGTGATTTTTTTCCAGAAAATTCTATAGGGAGACCTATTAGCTACCTGACAACTCAGATGTCAAGGGGCAAGTGTAAAAGCAAGGAAACTCATCACTAAATCTTTGCAAAAGTCCAAACAAAAGACATGATTGAAACAAAGGTGTGCCACACACAGCTGGATACAACATTCAAATCTGAATTCAGAAGAGGGGTCAGAATTCAGAAGAGGGGTCAGAAATGAAGACAAAAATGTATAATGTCAGAATGTTGATAGTGTTTAAAGTCATAGGATTAGATGAGATGAATGGTGTATGAGTACTGACAGAGTGGCAAAGGTGTCTAAAAGAAAACTACTTCTCTGCCCACAACAATTCTGACACAGCAAGCGATTCTATAATTCTCTGGAGACACCAACTAGGTGTCTTATAATTTAATTCACTTTTGACAGTGACAAGACTGGCCCCCAGTTCAGATGCTAGTGAAAGTATAAAGTACCCAGGATACCCACACTTCTATCCAACTTGGCTACAAATCAAGGGTTCCCACATCTCCCTCTTCAGATCCAGTAATTTGTTATAATGGCACATGGAGCTCAGGGAAATATTTATTATAAACATTTACTAGTTTATTATAAAGGATATGATTAAGAATACAAATGAATATCTACATTAGGAGGTAGATATGGGGATGTCTGGGAGGGTCCTGAGCACAGGAGCTTCTGTCCCTGTGGAGCTGGGATGGGCCACCCTCTGGCACATGGATGTATTTGTCAATCCAGAATCTCTCCAACCCTCAGTATTTAGGGATTTTTATGGAGGCCTTTTCATGTATAAATGATCAATTGTTAACTCAGTTTCCAGTCTTTCTCCTTATTACAGAGGATGGAAGGTGAGGTGAAAAGTTCCAAACTTCTAAACATAGATAGGTATTGCTGGTGATCAGCCCCACCCCTGCAGCTAGTCAGAATCCCATCGAGAGTCATCCCAGTAGAACAAAAATGCTCCTATCACTCAGGAAATTCCAAGGGATTTAGAAGCTCTGTGTAAGAGGCTTCTATTATCCCTATCACTTAGGCAATTACAAAGGTTTTAGAAATTCTGTATCCCCTGGACAGAGATTTATATATTTTCTATTATGTCACTGAGTCTGGCGCCTGCCAACATTTAGAGGCCTAAAAGGTGAGACCTGATATTCCAAAATTGGTGTAAGAGGCTGAGGTTCAAGAAGAAAGTTGGTACTGGAGCTCCAGGAATCAGTGCAGACAATCCTCTGGATAATCAGAAAGGGGAATTCTACTGATGAAGTGGAAATCTATATAATCCAACAGTAGTGGCTATTTAGAGATGCCCAAGGACACACAATTATGTCTAGTTATTAATAGTGGTAATGAGAATATAGAATCATGAAGGCTTAAACCAAGGATTTTTAAACTCTGTGATCCCAGAACCCCATTGCTCTCTTAAAACTTGATATTTTGTTTAATAGGGTTACATCTATCAATGTTTAACACATTAGAAATTAAAACTGAAAAGATAAAGCTTTAGAACAATTGGTGTCTTCACTCATATAATCTCTGGAAAACTTGACTATATCTATGAAAGAATGAAAGCAAAAAAGGAAAATATCATCTTAGTGTTTCTCTGAAAACCTCTGGGATTTCTAGACCTCATCTCACAAACCCCTTACCTAAACAATGGTAACAGTGAAAATTGAGTGATGGGTATTTAAAAATAGACCATAAGTAAAGTGACTAACCAACTGTGGAGTATGTAAGGGTGACTAAGGTGTCTCATATGACACTCAGACTTGAGCTGAGAGACTGGCTGTAGAAGGGTGTCTTTCAGTGAGATAGAAAAGTGGTTTTTGAAATGCATTTGTGACCTAAAGGATGGATAATTAGGCTAAATGGGTGAAAACCACAACTTGTTCAAGTAATATAAACTAGAATATAAAATATTTGAATTGGCTTATATAAGTATGTACATAAGTATATAAATACCCAGTCAAGTTGTAAAATATAGGCCCTAGTATGAATCAAGTTTGAGTATCCCTGAGTTAGGAAACAATAGAAGAATAGTTTCCTAACTGGTGTCCTTGCCTCTAGTCTTAGCCTCCATTTCAAGATGACTTTTCAAAGTGTCACTCTAAAATGACAGTCTTTTATTTAAAGTCTTTCAATGGCCTTTCCCCCTTTACTATAGGACAAAGTCCAAATACCCTAGCATGGCACAAAAGGTCCCAGAAGGGGTGAATTCTACCTCCTCTCAAGTGTTAATTTTTGACATCTTCCCACAAGTATACTATTCTCAAGTAAGAAAGGAGACCTATTAAACTCCAAAATATATCTTGATTTCTATGGTGTCTATATGAATTGTGTCCTCTTATGTCATTTTTTTCTGCCTAGAATTCTCAACCTTTAGACCCAACTCATGTTCCAAGATTCACTTCTCACAGATGTAGAGGAACATGACCAGATTCTCACCAAACCTTTCTGTTCTTGGACACGCAGGTAAACAATTTTTTCTTGCATGCTTCTTTATATGTGTAGCATGTGACCAGCTCTGGCCAGTGGAATGTAGACTATAAAGTGATGTGTGCCACATTCAGACCAAGTCTCCAAAATATTCTGTGCCTCCCTTCATGTTTTCCCTTCTCCTTCTTTGGACCACAGAGAGAATCTCTGGACCTTAGTCTATGTCAGGACTAGTATAATAAACATATTCATAATCCCTGGATTTTACCTGAGTACAAAATAAACTTTTATTGTTTCAGCTATCCTGACTAATACACAAGGTTTGACCCTTTGACATTTACCAAATTTTCTCATTGTTTTCCAGGGAGTAGATTGAAAGACTGGCATCCATCTTGGTCCTATACTCTTCTTACCCTCCCCACTGTTTCCAGCCTCCTCAAATCTGTCCAGTCAAAACCAGGCCTAAACTAAAAATGGAGCAAGGGAAGCCTCTTCTCCTCCAGTGTTTAGGATAAAAAGGGGGAAGTACTCATTTCCATTCTCATGCTAGGTATACTAATCCTTGTTCACAGAGTCAAAAAACAAATATCGTTCAGGGAAGGCCTTGCAGGCCATGAAAAAAACTGGGAATTTGACACTGAATGAAATTGAGAGCCATTCAGGATTTTCAGCAGTAAAATTACATTATGTGGGTTAGAGTTTTAAAGATGTACCCAGGCAGCTGTGTTGAAATTAGACTTTTTGTTGTGGGGAATGGAAAGAAGGTGGACCACTATGGAGGTAACTCACAGTATGAATGGTGACCTGGTCCAGAGGGTTAGCAGTGGAGGTGGTAAGAAATGTCTAGATTCTGGATATATTGTAAATACAGAGCCAACCTAATTTCCTTCTGGGATTCACCTAGATCTCATAACTCACTTTCTTTCTTCTTTTAGCCCTCTGCCTAGATAAAAACTTTCAAGAGTACCCCAAACCATCCATCTGAAATAACCCTTCATGTCCTGTCACTCTCCACCTTATCCTGCTTTCTCTTCTCCTATAGTTTTATGTACTTGATATTACATTATGTTTGTGTTTTTTGACTTGTTAATTGTATGTCTCTCCAAATAAAATGTTCTTTTTAAGAGAACATGGACTGATCTTTGTCCTCATTATATCTCCAGAATCCTGACCCATAGTTGACACTCATATATTAAGTAAGTGAACTGATTCAATCAATCTTGATGGGACTACAAATTTTGATCTTAACACATTAAGCACTACAGACAAGGCCCTCTTCTGTAGCATATTTGCTGTGATGCAGGTCCATCTCAGGGGTGGCCTGGCCTAAAGCCTAACCCCAATTTTATCTATGAGCCTAGAGCCAATCTCACGAAAGGGCTCTGGCTCTGCATACTTTTCATACATTTTCTTTTCTCATCCATCTTGCTCAACAACATTCAATAGTTTTCCAGTTTCAGTCTATGTGTGGCCTAAGAATTCCACAGTTGAAATTCATGTTGTAGTACTTGTATGTAGGTGGTCAGCTAATCATTTTAGAAAGTATTTACTTCTATCACCAACTCCGTAGAAAATTAACAAAAGTCACTTAGTTTGGCCAAAGGGACTCCAGTATTCTGTTTACTGTGACACTCATGAAAGAAACTTTCCAATTTTTTAAAGATATGCTCTGATACCCAGTAGGACCAAGTCTATTGGCCTCACTAGCAACAGGTTACCTGTAGCTGCAAGAGACAGCCTGAGAAGTGAGAAACACATGAAGAAGATCCATGTGTTTCTTACTTATGGGACCCCAACAGCTGAGTCTCCTGTATCTGTCAGTTGTGTTCACTCATTAGCCTCAGTGGAAAAATCTTTTTCTGAAAATTAGTGATACTGCACAGACTGATGAGCTGTGGGCCTCAGGAATGCCATCAAAAGGGCAAGGAAGAAATTACTGCTTTTCTAAGGCTAATTTTACTGCGAATTATATAGCCAGACAGTTTGATCCATTAAGACTTTTGAAAATAACAATCTGGGTATGAATAATCAACAAGGCCTTGAACAGCTGCCTGCCCCACCTGTTTTCTGCTTTATGTCCTGTTCTTGCATATCTAAGCACCTTTCAGACTACTTATATCAGAAACGAGAATTTTTATTGAGTGCTTACTAGATGCCAGGGCTACCATAATTTCCATTGTGTTTTTTATTTCTATGAAACTCATAGACTAAGGTAGCTTTGTTATCACAATTCCACTCATAAGGAAAGAAACTTGTCCAGGCACACAAGTAACAGACCAGTAACTGAGTCATTATTATCTAAAAGATCAGCATTTTGACTATTCTAGACTATCTTTGCTTTAGTTATTCTTATAAAGTAGTCCTCTATTTTTAGTCATCATTGTGGGGCAAATTCACCTCTCCTAGGACAAAGCCAGAACAAATTACTGGAATCTCAGTCATTTCATTGCCTACCTCTTTCTCAGGAAGGAACATTTAGATTTTTCACTCTAAACTTCCACTAATAGTAGGTTCCCAAGATTCTTAAGACCCTTTCAATGAAAAACAAAAAATCCCCACTGTAACAGTTTTGAAGTATGGAATCTAGTATTCCTAATTATAAGTACTATGTTTACAGATTTATAAAATGTATTCATCTTGTATTACTGAAACTTTATACCTGTTGATCAATGATTTTCCCTTCCCTTTTTTCACTATTATCACTAAATTTTTAAAAAGGGTGGCATGAGGAAACTTTTGGAGGTGATGGATATATTTATTGCCTTGATTGTGGTGATAGTTTCACCCATATATGCATTTGTCTAAACACATATACATTAAATATGGGGAGTCTTTTTGTATATAAACTATACTTCAATAAAACTGTTTGAAAAAAACATTACGACAATAATTAAAAAAAACAGAAAGAGGTGTTGAGCTGCATTCACAGAGGCTGTGTGGCCAAGTGGAACCACTTGCCCAAGCTTGTCTCATACTGCACACCCAGAGACTGAGTGCAGCCTTGCTCCCTAGACTAAGTGGCTGAGTGAAACAGTGTGCCTGAGACTGACTCACGCTGTGCACTGAGAGACTGAGTGGCTGATTTGAGCCTAGCAGCTCATGAAGGGCCTGGGCTAGAGGTCAGGAAACTGTGAATATTGCAGCCCACACCTGGTCCCCATCTTTTCAAAACCATAGGAAAAGGAAAAGCAAAGGCCAGCCCCTTTCTTCCTGTAGTATCTAGAAAGACCAGCAGAACTCATCAAACAGGTTTAAAGTCAACAGGACGTTTATTATTATTATTTCTTCCTTTTTTGTTCCTCTTTTTTTCCCTTTATTTTCTTCCCCCAAGTGAGACAATAAGACATGGAGTTACGAAGGATCCAGAGACAGATCAAAAGGGGGAGCACAAGGCTAACCCCCAAAAACTGAGACACTGAAACAATGTCACTTTGTTATCCCATAGAGCTGGCATTTTATTATGTGTATTGTTATTATTACTTCATTATTTTTACCACTTTTATTTTATTAGTATTTTTTATTTCTCTTTCTTATGTTTTATTTTCCTCATTTTATTTCTCTATTTAATTGCATTATTTGACTAGTTTTCCTTCTTTTCTCTTTATTGTATTTTAATTCTCATTCTTTCACTTCACCTGTGTTCCAATTGCACACAACTCTTGATTGGGTACTTTCTATTCTGGTTATCCAAATCATATATTTCATGTCATATTATTGTTGTTCCAGTACTATTGTAAATACTGTATTTTTTGGACTATAAGACACACTGCCCACCCCTAAATCTGGGAGGAATAATGGTCATTAATGCCACTGTTGAATTCTGTTTATATTTACATTGGTGAAATATTATTTTACTTATGCTACTAAATATTTTACCACATTTCTTGCTTCAAAAAATTTTTTTTCTATTTTCTTCCTCTAAAGCCTAGGTGCATCTTATGGTCTGAAAAATATAGTAATTATTGTTCCATACAGTTGTACATAATACACAGCAACCACCCCTGATCTTAGCCCACTTCACTTTATTCCTGAGCATTATTATTGTTGTCATTAACTCTATTTTCATTCACACTACGCCTACTTTCTATCCTTCACTCTCACTATATCTCATCATCTAACCTTGCACAAGCACTCTTTTCTGGATTCAGCTCATAATCCTCCTCCCCTCTAACAAGAGTCTATCTCTCTTTCACCTTTTATAAAAAGTGGCTAGTTGGGTGAAATAGCACAACTATTGCTATTCTTATCCAAAGACTCTCCTATCTCTTCTCTACTTACTGGTACTTTAAATCCCATAAAATACTCTCCCACTGTCTTAATCCATTTTGCCTACCCACTGCCACTGATCACATAGGAGAATCAGTGGGAGCTGTGAACATCAGTATACTTGCTGGAGGAAAATATAACCACCAACAAAGGAGCCACCAAAAGGTAAAAACCCAAGTACAATGAGAGAGCCCACACAAACAGAAGAAAGGACAAACCTAGAGCATCCAGATAAGATCAAAGAGATCACACCACTGAATCCCATAGAATTTCTACCATAAGAAGTTCACCCTACAAAGACAGCTAGAAAACCTAAACATAAGGAAGCACAGAAACAAACAAAAAGAGTCACCTAAAATGGGGAGACAAATAAAAAACACACAATCAAAAGGAATGGAAGACTCCCCACTAAAAGAGCCAAATAAAATGGAGGTAAACTATCAGATATAGAATTCAAAACAATGGTCATAAAGATGCTCAAGGAACTCACAGACAATTACAAGGAACTGAGTGAGAACTACATCTGCATGAAAAAGAAAATAGAAACTATAAAAAAAAAGCCAGGAAAAATAAAAAATAAAATCTTGGAAATAAAAACACACTAGAAGGAGTTACAAGCTGGATAGATGAAGAAAAGGATTGAGTCAGCAAGATGGAGGACAAAGTAGAAAAAAATAGAGCAAGAACAGAAAAAAAGACTCAAAAAGAATGAAGAGGTGGGAAGGGAGCTGCAAGACAACATGAAATGCAATAATATCCATCTAATAAGAATACCAGAGGGAAAAGAAGAAGAGCAAGGAATGGAAAACCTGTTTGAAAAAGTAATGATGGAAACTTCACTAATTTCATGAGAGAAAAAGTCACGCAAATCCAGAAAACATAGAGAGTCCCAATCAAGAGGAACCCAAAGAGGCCCACTTCAAGACACATCAGAATTAAGATAGCAAAATTCCAAGACAAAGAGAGAATCCCAAAAGCAGCAAGGGAGAAACCGGAAGTAACGTACAAGGGAGCCCTGATAAGACTAATAGCAGACTTCTCAACAGAAACACTCCAAGACAGAAGGGAGTGGCAAGAAATATTCCAAGTAATGAGAACCAAAGGCCTGTAGACCAAAACTACTTTATCCAGCAAGGCTCCTAATTAAAGTGGAAGGCCAAATAAGAAGCTTCCCAGAAAAAAAGAAGTCTAAAAGAATACATCTACAACAAACCAGCTCTGCAAGAGATGCTAAAGGGACTTTCTTTTCTTTAAAAAAAGAAAAGTTTGTTACAGCTTGTTTTGCATCCTATCATGTGGTCTTTCTTTCTTTTATTTAAAAAAAGAAAGAAAAAGAGTGAGAGAGAGAGGAACAGAGGTATGAATAAATGGCAATGAATAAGTACCTATCAATAATAACCTTAAATCTAAATGGATTAAATACTCAAATCAAAAGACATAGAGTAGCTGAATGAATCTTCCACGTATATGATCTTCCACACATATGCTGCCTGCAAGAGACCCACCTCAGAAAAAAAATACCTAAGCAGACTGAAAATGAAGAGCTAGAAACATATATTCAAAGCAAATGGACAGGGAAAAAAAAGCCAGGGTAGCAAAACTCACATCAGACAAAATAGACTTCAAAAAAGGAGCCATTAAAAGAGGCCCTGAAGGACACTTCATAATACTCAAAAAAAGAATCCACAAGAAGACATAAACATTGTAAATATATATGCACCCAACACAGGAACACCCAAATACATAAAGAAAATCTTTGAGGACTTCAATAAAGACATTGACAGCAACACAATTATTGAAGGGAATTTCAATACCCTACTGTCAAAAATGGATAGATCTTCCAAACAATATATCAACAAAAATATTGCTGTATTGAACAATGTCCTAAATCAAATTAACATAATTGATATATAGAGAGCCTTTCATTCCAAAGAAGCAAAATATACATTCTCTTCAAATGCACATGGAATATTTTCAAAGATAGACCACATGATATGATGCAAAACAAGTTGTAACAAATTCAAGAAAATTGAAACCATATCAAACATTTTCTCAGACCACAATAAACTGAAACTAAAAACCAATCTTAAGTACAAAAACACTCAAACTCACGGAGGTTGAAAGCATGCTATTAAACAATGAATGGGTCAAGAATGAGATCAAGGAAGAAATCAAAACGTTTCTGGAAACAAATAAAAATGAACTCAGAACAATCCAAAACTTATAGAACACAGCAAAGGGAGTCCTGAGAGGGAAGTTTTTAGTGACACAGGCCTACCTAAAAAGATAGTAACATTTTAAATAACCAACATAACCCTACATCTACAAGAACTCAAAGAACAACAACAAAGACTGCCCAAAGCAAGTAGAAGGAAAGAAATAACCAAGATCAGAGCAGAATTAAATAACATAGAGACTAAAAGCACAATTCTAAGGATCAGTGAATCCAGGAGCTGGTTCTTTGAAAAGGCAAACAAAATTAATAAACCTTTAAGCAAACTCATCAAGAAAAAAAGAAAGAGGACCCAAATAAATACAATCAAAAATGAAAAAAAAGAGAGATTACACCTGACAGCACAGAAATACAAAGGATTGTAAGAAATTACAATGAAGAACTGTATGCCTATGTTTCAAAAAAATTTTGAAAACCTAGGTGAAATGGACAAATTTTCACAAAAATGTAATATTCCAAAACTGAATGGAGAAGAGGGAGAAAGCCTGAACAGACCAATAATAGCTGACAAAACCGAAGCAGTAATCAAAAAATTCCCAACACACAAAAGCCTTGGACAAGATAGTTTCACAGGAAAATTCTACAAAGCATTTAAGGAAGAGCTAACTCCTATTCTTCACACACTATTCCAAAAAATCCAAGAAGATGAAAGACTCCCAAACTCTCCTTATGAAGTCAGCATTATTCTGATCCCAAAACCAGATAAAGATACAACAAAGAAAGAAAACTTCAGGCAAATATTGCTGATGAACACAAACACTAAAATCCTCAAAAAAATATTGGCAAACCACACCCAGCAATATGTTGAAAAGATCATACACCATGATCAATTGGGATTCATCCCAGAGATACAAGGATGGTACAATATTCACAAATCAATAAATGCAATACTTCACAGAAACAAAAGACAAAATTCACATGATCATAGCAATAGATGCAGAAAAAAGCATGTGATAAGGTATAGCACCCATTTATGATAAAAATATCCAGCAAAGTGGGAATAGAGGGAGCATACAACAGGCTGACAGTGACCAGAGGGGAGAAGGGAGGGAATAATGGGAGAAAAGGGTGAATCGTTTACAGGAACAATTATAAAGGACACATGGTGAACAACAAGGGGGGTAGAAACAGGGGAAGGAGGTGAGAAGGGTGGGGTGGTGAGGAGGGGTTAGGGGCAAAGGCAGAAAGCTGTACTTGAACAGTAATACAAAATAATGAAATAAAATGGATTTGACTCAAAAAATAGAAAGAAAAACAAAGAATCCAATTTGACTGACAGGGAGGTGAATAGCATTAGGGATCATGTGACTCCTCACTGTAGGTAATGCAGAGTAGAGGTCAACGTGTGGCTAGCTGCCAGCACCCAGTTTGTCATCTGCACCTCCTGTGGTTTCCCAGTTGGCCTCATTCCATGTGTGCCTGATTTTGCACACCAGAGCAGTCAAATCCAAAGGCAGTGTTGAAAAGGCATTTATTTTGTTATGGTATTGCTTTTGTAAAAAATATTTTTTAACTTTTTAAAAATATTTTATTTATTTATTGCTGAAGAGGGGAAGAGAAATATCAATGTGTGGTTGCCTCTCGTGTGCCTCGTACTGGGGACCTGGTGTGCAATCCAGTCATGTGCCCTAGACTGGGAATTGAACCAGTGACACTTTAATTCACAGATCAGCACTCAGTCCACTGAGCCACACAAGTTATGGTGTATTGCTTTCTTTTTAATTAAAAAAGCAATATAATATTAAAAAATAATAATCTGCAAACCACTCAATTTAGCCACTTTAATGAAACAATTTTCCTCTTCTCTACTTCAGAACTATTTTGCATAGTTGGGATTGCTGTGAATTCAGAATTTGTAGTCTTTATTTACTGAATATTTCATCATAAACTTATTTTTTCAGAGTTCTCAAAATAACATTTTCATGGGTTTATAAAATGACATGTCAGGACAATATAATTTTAAAACAATCCTCCTAATGTGGGGTAGTTAAACTGATTCCTGTTTTATAATTTTTTGTATAATTATAGTTTATAGAACAGAGTGTTTGCAACATGCCAGGCATTTTCTAAGTACTTCACATTTGTTAACTCATTTGATCCTCACAACCCACAATTTAGGCTGCAACATTATTATCCGCATGAAGAATTTGAGGCACAGTGAAATTACATTACTTGCCCAAGGTTATAAGGTAGTTGAGCGGGAAAGCTCACTCATGAGTCCAAGGGCATCTGATTCCTCCGTGTATGCACTGACTGAACTACCACACCACTTTCTCTGCAGGGAAACAAACAATGTGACCTACCTGTGCAAATGTGAAGGGCTTTTTTCTAGCGATCATTTCCTTAGATTAAATTCATAAGGTCTGACATTATTAGGTCAATAAATATGAATTTAGAATTCTTACTAGATATATCCACAACACTGTTCAAGAGTTCTTTGTACTTTAAACTCCATCAGCAACAATCATACCAGTAGGACCATAACACTGCTCAGCTTCAAGTTCTATTATCATTAACTTTTATTTTCATTTTTAAATAGCTGCAAAATGATTTCTATAGGTCTTTTACATGGCTATTCTTTGAATTCTACGAATGATGGGCACTTCTTAATCATTTCTTTACTAATTGTATATGTACTTTGTTCATATTCTTTCCACATCAAACTATTGTGTTTTTTAAAGTGCCTATACATTTGAAAAATAAACTCTTTAAACCCTTTGTTTTTTCCTTAACCTGTCAGATTTGATATAAACATTTTCTAAGTAGGTAGTCCTTTTTCTCTCAATTTTATTATATTCCATTGTACATAAGGTTGTGTTTTTTTAATACTGTACGCATGTATTAAATTTCACTGCTCTATTGATTCTAAGAGGAGGTAGCATGGTAACTCAGCAGCAAAATGGCTTTTTTATACTCAAAGTTATTATTAGAAAGATAGCAATGGAGATAATATTGCATGTCCCATATGATAGTTAAGAGGGAAAAATGAAATGAAGTCCTTATACCACCAGTGTGCATCCATCTTATTTTATATTACTGTGAACAAAATTTTTATTGACAGTGGTTAGAGTAGAATATCTGTTTACTTTTGTCTATTTTTATTATGCCACTCTTCTACATTTTTATGTATAATAAAAATAGTTCTTAAATTGATTGCTTTATATTTTCTAGGTAATCATATCACCAGAAAAATTAGTCACTTATTTTGTTTCAATATTTATATCTCTCTTCTTATTCATGTCTTATTACAAGACTTTTCAAGACAATAGCAACCACTGTTGAGGACTGTGGGCATTTAAGCATCTACAAGTTACTCTTCATCATGTAAGGGCTGTGGGAGAATATGTTAAAATACATTCTCTCATAGTTATTTGTACTCCTTCCTTGTGTTTTCCACTCCCTTCAGCCAGCAATCACATTTCTTTATTGGAAAACTTGACATACCATGAAAGCAAGAGGTTTCTGGATTTAAGAAGCCAGAGTTTTGAAGATCTCAGGCTCCAATTATTATTCCATAAACAAAATATTTGTGTCACTGATACGGAGATCCTTACTCTCAAACTAGATTAAGATTCTCCAATAGGGAGGTCTGGCCCTACAAAGGGGGCTGACCATTGGAGAGGGGAAGGACGGAAACTCAGTGTTGGATGGCAAATTCAAAGAGCAAATTACTGAAGGGAGATGAGGGGACTCACAAACACCTTAAATTTCCCTGACTAGGGCCAACAGCTTCTTCTCTTAGACTCCACACAGTCAGATTCCTGATTGCTATTGGTCTACATGCTTTAAGGTATGATTATGCAGCCTCAGACACTGTGGAGGGACACCTGTCTTCCACATCAAGAACTTGGCATGGGGCAAATTTCAAGGTATGTATAAGGAGCCCAAGCATTAGGCCTCTAATCCTTTGCATCACGAGGGTAAGGAGCTAAGTTCTGGTGACTCAGGTTTAGTGACAGAAGTCATCAGACCAAGGATGAGGAACTTCAGTCATGTCCATCTATGTGCTTTTTTCCCCAGGTCCTTGACCTACCTCCGTCATCTGGGAGAAAAATATATATATTCCTCAAAGATATTTCCAAAGAGGATTTTACAGAGTGTTTTTAGATCTTTTGGAATTTGCAAGCTCTCCTCATGTAATTTTGTAAAACAACATTCACTACAACTATAAAGTCTTGAGTATTTCTTTGTCTAAATATTCAAATCACAAGCTTAAACAGGGTAAATTCTAGCAGGAAGTGAAGAAAAACATGCTTGCTGAATGGTCAATCACATGCAGGTGGTATCTGGCTGTGACCCACTGTATCAACAGCCAAACCATTAGGTTCACATACCCTACACTTGTATATATGCAGGGGCATTGGCTGTGAGAGGACAGGGGGCCTCACTGTGCAGATCAGGCACACAGCTTCATAGGAATTCCTTCTACAACAAGCCCAGTCTTTCTTTACTGCCTGAGGTTTTAAGCGATGCAGGTGGTGAGGATTAAAGAGCGAATAACAATTTATTATTTCTAACCCATGGTCCTCTGCAGAGAGCTGGAACAGCTCCCTGCTTCCCTGGGCCTCAGAGAAGCTTGTGGGTCTCTGCTGTGGGTATGCCTGTGGTTTGGGATTTGTTCTGCTTTCATTGTGAGCCAAACCTCCAACATTCCTTGCACCCCAGGTGGTTACTATTGATATATGCTGGCAATAGTTAGTTGTTTGAAACAACTAAGGCAGCAGAGTGAATGCAAAAGCAGTCAGGACTGCTTTGTCATAAGGAACAGAACTCTGAGAGCATATCTGGCAAGGTGCCAACTGAGGTTTGATGAACATTACATGATTCAATTGTAATATTTTGAATGTTTATGTATGCTATCACTGAATTTCCTTTTGTACAAGTGAAGTGGTGATTACAAACCTCTGTTTAGATGTTTCAAACAGCAGTACACCCATCCTTTCTTCTGACTTTCAGGGTCCTTCTTCCATTCTGCAATAGCAAAAATTATGTATTCCCTTCACTGTCTCTATAACTTTTCCCAAAAAATATACCAGTGAAGAGAAAAAAGGTCTGCGTCCTCTTTCTTTCCCAACACCACAATCTCTCATTTCTCTGAGTGTTTTTGCTGAACTCCCTTCTCAGTCTGTATGCCTTCCACATTTCAACTACCTGAGTACTCCTCAATGGTCCCCAAGGTTCAGGTCAGGACTCATTCCTCTGCTTGTGAGGCTACCACTGATTCCATTCATATGGTTCCTTTGTGCAACACCTGTAACTCCTGTAAATCCCTTCATCATAACCATATAAATAATGAGAGCCATTGTTCTTTTATTTTTTTAATATGATTTTGTTGTTCAATTACAGTGGTATGTATTTGCCCCCCCCACTGCCCCCAACACCAGCCATCACCACCTCCCTCCCTGCTTTCACCTCACCCCTTGCTTTTGTCCATGTGTCCTTTATAATTGTTCCTAAAAATCCTTCCCCTCTCTCCCCATTATCCTCTCCTACCTCCCCTTAGGTTAGTGTAAGATTGTTCATAATTCTAATGTCTCTGGTTATATTTTGCTTGCTTATTAGTTTTATTGATTAGGTTCCACTTAAAGGTGAGATCATATGGTATTTGTCCTTCACCACCTGGCTTATTTCACTTAGCATAATGCTTTCCAGTTCAATCCATGCTGTTGAAAGGATAAGCGCTCCTTCTTTCTTTCTTCTGCACAGTATTTCATTGTGTAAATGTATCATAGTTTTTGGATCCATTCATTTACTGATGGGCACCTAGGTTGCTTCCACCACTTGGCTATTGTAAACTGTGCTGCTATGAACACTGAGGTGCATAAGTTCTCTTCAATTGATGTTCAGGGTTCTTAGAATATAATCCCAGCAGTGTAATTGCTGGGTCAAAAGGCAGTTCCATTTTTAGTTTTCTGAGGAAATTCTATACTGTTTTCCACAGTGGCTGCACCAATCTGCATTCCTACCAACAGTGCACTAGGGTTCCCTTTTCTCCACAACCCTGCCAGCGCTTATTTTTTGTTGCTTTATGATGGCCATTCTCACCAGTGTGAAGTGGTATGTCATTGAGGCTTTAATTTGCATCTGTCTGGTGGCTTGTGATGCTGAGTATCTTTTCATATGTCTCTGGGCCCTCTGTATGTCCTTTTTGGAGAACCGTCTGTTTAAGTCTTCTGCCAACTTTTCAATTGAGTTGTTTGTCTTCCTGGAGTGGAAAGAAGGAGCTCCTACCCTTTTTGACAGCATGAATGGAACTGCAGAGCATTATGCTAAGTGAAATAGGTCAGGCAGTGAAAGACAAATACCACATGATCTCACCTACAAGTGGAACCTAATCAATAAAACAAGCAAGCAAAATAGAGCCAGAGACATTGAAATAAAGAACAAACTGAGAGTAACCAGAACAGAGATGGGAGAGGGTAACAGGGATGGGAGAGGGGAAGGGTCATCAAGGAACATGTCTGAAGGACACATGGACAAAGCTAAAGGGGGTAGGATCAAGGGTGAGAGGTGGGAATGGCTGGAGTGGGTGAGAGTGGTGGGGGGAAAATGGAGACAATTGTACTTGAACAACAATAAAAAAAGAAAGAAAGAAAAGAAACTCTCAACAAAGGTCCAGAACAAGATGGTTTCACAGGTAAATTCTACTAAACAGTTAAAGAAGAGTTAATACCTATTCTTCTCAAACTATTCAGAAATTCAAGAGAAAGGAATGCTTCCAAAGTTTTAGATAAGGCCAGAATTATCCTGATACCAAAACCAGACAAAAACATTACAAAAAAATTACAATATCAAATTATATTGTATAACACAAGTATATTATAATAAGTATAAATGCAAATGCAATTAGCAATCTAAATTCAACAATATACAAAAAAGATCGTACATCAAGATCAAGTGAGATTTATTCCAAGGATGCAATGAAGAATGAATATCCATAAGTCGATCAACATACTATACCACATTAACAAAATAAAGGATAAAGACTTCCACCAAGATGGAGGAGTAGGTGGAAGCACTGTACCTTCTTGCACAACCAAGTTTAAAAACAGCAAAGTTTAAGCAACAAAAATGCAGCCAAACCACAGAAAATTGAACTACATGGAAGTCTGATAACAACGAACCCTTCAGCCAAACCAGTAAGAGGGGCAGAGCCAGCAGCAGAGCAGGGTCGGGCAGGAAAGATCCACCAGACCCACCTGGGCGCACAATCCAGGCACGCAAGTAGCCATGGGCAGATCTTGGGTGTGGAGAAGCGGTGGACCCACTGAGGGCTGACCGTGGTCACGCATTTGTGCACAGATAAACTGGTGAAGGAGGGAGCAGTGAGACTTAGGTGCAGGCCCCAGGGACAGGAAGCAGCAGAGGGGACCAGCATTGTCCTTCTCTGACCCTGTCCCCACATACAGCATTGCAACCTGGGTGAACAATTAAGGCTCCTCTCCTCATATGTAACAGGCCCAAACAGATAAAAACATGGCTCAAAAACAACTCAGAGGCCCAGAGCTGATAAATCTAAGCGATGAAGAAATAGCCAAACCTTCAGATGCACAGTTCAGATGCACTGCTGATCAGGATACTCACAGAACTGGTTGATTTTAGCCACAAATTAGAGGAATATATGGAGGCTAAACTAATTGAAATGAAGGGAAATGCACAGGAAACCAATAGTAATGGAAAGGAAACTGGGACTCAAATCAATGGAGTGGACCAGAAAGAGGAAAAAAATGACCAAACAGAAAAAGATGAAGAAACAAGAATTCAGAAAAAAGGAGGAGAGGCTTAGGAACCTTCAGGACATCTTTAAATGTTCCAACATCCAAATTATAGGTGTAACAGAAGGGGAAGAGGAACAGCCACCAGTGGAAAACTTATTTGAACAAATAATAAAGGAGAACTTCCCCAATCTGGCAAAGGAAATAGACTTCCAGGAAATCCAGGAAGCTCAGAGAGTCCCAAAGAAGTTGGACCCAAGAGGAACACACCAAGGCACATCATCATTATATTAGCCAAGATTAAAATGAAGGAGAGAATCCTAGAAGCAGCAAGAGATAAGGGGACAGTCACCTACAAAGGAGTTCCCATCAGACTGTCAGCAGATTTCTCAAAAGAGACCTTACAGGCAAGAAGGGGCTGGAAAGAAATACTCCAAATCATGAAATCCAAAGACCTACATCCAAGATTGATCTATCCAGCAGAGCTTTCCTGTAGAATGGAAGGGCAGATAAAGTGCTTCTCAGATAAGATCAAATTCAAGGAATTCATCATCACCAAGCCCTTATTATGTGAAATGTTAAAGGGACTTACCTAAGAAACAGAAGATAAAAAAATATGAACAGTGAAAGGACAGCAAACTCACAGTTATTAACAACCACACCTAAATCAAAAGCAAACTAAGAGGACAGCTAGATCAGGAGCAGAACCATAGAAATGAAGATCACATGGAGGGTTAGCAACAGGGGAGTGGGAGAAGGAGAAGGTGGGAGAAGGTACAGAAAATAAGTAGCATAGATGGTAGGTAGAAAATAAATAGGGGGAGGGTAAGAATAGTAGGGGAAATATAGAATCTAAAGAACTTGAGACATGTGGTCATAAACAAAATGGGGGAATGATTGGGGAGGGGGTGTGCAGGGTGGAGGGGAATGAAGGGCGAAATAGAACTGTAATGGCATAATTAATAAAATATATTAAAAATAAAAAATAAAAAAGGAGAACATTAAAAAATGAATAAAGAATAAAATGACATGATTTTATTAATCATGTAGAAAATGTTTGATGAAATTCAACATACATTTATGATCAAAACTTTCAATGAGGTGGTTATTGAAGAAACATACCTCAATATAATAGTGATTATATGGTATTTGTCTTTTCAGCACCTGGCCTATTTCACTTAGCATAATGCTTTCCAGTTCCATCCATGTTGTTGCAAAAGGTAGTAGCTCCTTCTTTCTCTCTGCTGCATAGAATTCCACTGTGTATATGTACCACAATTTTTTGATCCATTCATTTACTGATGGGCACCTAGGTTGCTTCCAACTCTTGGCTATTGTAAATTGTGCTGCTATGAACATTGTGGTGCATAGGTTCTTTGATAAAAGCTAAACAACAAAACAAACAAGCAAGCAGAAAAAAAAAAGAAAAAAAACACCAAAGACACTGAAATAGAGAACAAGGGGACAGTGACCAGAGGGGAGAGGGAAGGGAAGTTAAGGGGAAAAAGGGGGAGGGATTTGGAGGAACAAATAGGAAGGACACAGGGACAAGAACTAAGGGGGGTGGAAATGGGAGGGAGGTGGGGAGCAAGGGCGGGGGAGGCTGGAATGGGAGAAATACACAAAAAAACTGTACTTGAAAAATAACTAAATAAAATTAATTTTAAAAGTGATTATATATGATAAACCCACAGATTCATTATACTCAAAAGTGAAAAGCTGAAAGTTTTTCTTTTAAGATCAGGAACAAGACAAGAATATTTATTCCAACCATTTTTGTAAATATATAATCTTTATTATATTTTTCTATTACTATTTAGTTCCCGTATAATCCCCATCCCACAACAATCACCACACTATTGTCAATATCCATGAGTTTGTTTTCCTTTTTGCTCATTCCCTCCACCCTCTAACCTTCCTCACTACTAGCTGTCATCTGTTTTCCATCTATGAGTCTCTCTGTTTTGCTTATTAGTTCAGTTTGTTTGCTAGATTCCATCTATGAGTGAAATCATGTGGTATTTGTTTTTCTCTGACTGGTTTATTTCACTTAGCATAATGTTCTCCAGTTTGATCCATACTGTTGAGAAGGGAAAATTTTTCTTCTTTTTATGGACAAATAGAATTCCATTATATAAATATCCCAGAGTTGTTTTATTCATTCATCTACTGATAGACACTTGGGCGGCCTCCATATCCTGGTAACTGTAAATAACACTGCAATGAACATAGGATTGCTTGTGGTCTTTTGAATTAGTGTTTTGGGTTCCATCAGATATATTGCCAGAAGTGAGATTGCTAGGTCAAAAGGTAAATCCATTTTTAATTTTTTGAGGTATCTCCATACTGCTTTCCACAGAGGCTGTACCAATCTGCATTCCCACCAACAATAAAAATGGTTTCCCTTTCTCCATATCCTGCTCAGCTCTTTTTTTTTTTTGATTCACTCATTGATGGTACATTCTGACAGGTGTGAAATGGTATCTCATAGTGATTTTTATTTGCATCCCTCTGATGATTATTGATGTTGAACATCTTTTCATATGTCTATTGGCCATCCTTTAGTTCTCTTTGGAGAAGTGTCTATTTGGGTCCTTTGCTCTTTTTTTAATTGGGTTATTTGATTTTTGGTGTTGAGTTTTCTAAGTATTTTATAAATTTTGGACATTAACCTCTTATCAGATAGCCAATATGTTCTCCTATTTTGTGGGTTGTCTTTTTATTTTGTTGATAGTTTCTTTTGCTGTACAAAAACGTTTTTAGTTGGATGAAGTCCCACTTGTTTATTTTTTCTTCTGTTTTCCTTGCCTGGGGGGGGATATATCAGATAAAAAAAATTCTACTAGCAATGTCTGAGATTTTGCTACCTGTGTTTTTTCTATGATTTTTATGGCTGCATGTCTAACATTTAACTCTTCGATCCATTTTAAATTTATGCTTGTGTGTTGTGTAAGAAGGTGGCCTAGTTTCATTTTTCTGCAGTATCTGTCCAATTTTCCCAACCCCGGTTATTGAATATCTTTAGCCCATTGTATATGCTTGCTTCCTCTGTTGAATATTAATTGAGTATAAAGGTGTGGGTTTATTTCTGGGCTTTCTATTCTACTCCATTGATCTATGTGTCTGTTCTTATGCCAGTATCAACTTGTTTTGATTACTATGGCCTTATAGTATCATTTGATGTTAGGCAGCAAGATCCCTCCAGCTTTGTTCTTCTTTTTCAGGATTTTTGTTGTTATGCAGGGCCTTTTGTGGTTCTATATAAATTTTTGAATTTTTTTCCTAGTTATATAAAATATGCTATTGGAATCTTGATAGAAATTGTGTTGAAGCTATAGGTTGCTTTGGATAGTATGGACATTTTAATGATGTTAATTCTTCTGATCCATGAGCACAGTGTGTGCTTCCACTTATTTGTATCTTCTTCAAATTCTTTTTGCAGTGCCTTGTAATTTTCTGAGTACAGGTTTTCACCTCCTTGGTTAGGGATTATTTTCTTAATTTCCCTTTCTGTTAGTTTGTTATTGGTATATAAAAATGAAGCTGATTTCATTATTTTAATTTTGTATTATGTGACTTTGGTGATTTTACTTATCAGTTCTACTAGTCTCTTGGTGAAATCTTTGGGATTCTCTATGTACAGTATTATGTCATCTGCAAATAAAGACAGGTTATTTCTTCCCTTTTATTTCTTCTCCTTGTTTCTGGTAGTTGTGGCTAGGACTTCCAATATTATGTTGCATAAAAGAGGTGAAAGCAGACATCCTTGTCTTGTTCCCAATCTTGAGGTGAATGCTTGTATTTTTGCCCATTGAATATGATGCTGGCAGTGGGTTTGTCATATATGGCCTTTATTATACTTAGATATGTTCCCTTTATTCCCATTGCGCTGAGTGTTCTTATTGTAAATGGGTGTTGGATTTTATCAAAAGCTTTTTTCTGTATCTATTGATATAATCATGTGGTTTTTATCCTTCATTTTGTTAATGTGGTAAATTATACTTATGGATTTGCAAATGTTGTACCAATCTTGCTATTCCCACTTGATCATAGTGTATAATCTTTTTGATGCATTGCTGTATTTGGTTTGCTGATATTTTGTTAAGAATTTTAGCATCTATGTTCATTAGTGATATTATAATATAATTTTTTATAATATCATTTTCTGGTTTGGAGTTAGGCTAATGCTGGCCTGATAAAAAGAGTTTGAGAGACCCCCCACTCTTGAATTTTATGAAATAGTTTGAGAAGGAGGGGTGTTAGGTCTTCTCAGAATGTTTGGTTAATCATCTGTGAAGCAATCTAGTCTAGGGTGCTTTTTTGTTTGGGAGGTTTTTTATTACTGCTTCGATTTCATTAATCTGTCTACTTGGATTCTCTGATTCTTCCTGATTTATTTTTTGAGGACAGTATGTTTTTAGGAATTTGTCCATATTGTCCAGGATATCCAGTTTGTTGGCATTTAATTATTTAGAATGTTTTCTTGTAATCCTTTGTAAGGATTGTTATTTCTCCTCTTTCATTTATGATTTTATTTATTTAGGTCCTTTTTCTTTCTTTCTTGATGAGTCTGGTTAAAGTTTTTTACATCTTGTGTATCTTTTCAAAGAACCAGTTCTTGGATTCATTGATCTTTTGTATCATATTTTTAGACCCTATTTCATTTATTTCTGCTCTGATCTTAATTTTTTGGGATATGCCTGTAGTGCTATGAATTTCTCTCTTAGTATTTCTTTCCCAGCGCCACACAGATTTTGGATGATTGTGAAACATTTTCCTCTGTTTCAGGTATCCTTTGATTTCTTCCTTGATCTTGTTCACAAATTCATTGTTTAATGACATGTAACTTAGCTTCCATGTCTTTGTGTGAGTTTCAATGTTCTTGTGATTGATCTCTAGTTTCATAGCACTGCAGTCTCAGAAGATGCTTGATATGATTTCAGTCTTCTTAAGTGTATTGAGACGTTTTGTGTCCTAGCATGTAGTCTATCCTAGAAAATGTTCCATGTGCACTTGAAAAGTATGCATATTCTTCTGCTTTAGGGTGAAATGCTCTGAAGAGATCAATTAAATCCATTAGGAAAGATAGAGGGGCTCCTCCAGAGGACAAGTTCCAATTTTGGCAGATGAGAATAAAGAGAATCCTGGGGGAGAAGGAAGATAATGACAGAGTAGGAGGGAGCAGATTCTACTTCCCCCCTACACATGGGAGAAAAACCTAGCCGACCTATGGAGGAAAAGAGCAAACAGCCAACAGAACCCCAACATATATTAAAATAAGAGACCAAAAATTGTAGTGGACACTGAAAAAACAGACAGTAAGGAGAGTTCTTCAGGACAATAAGGTCCAAGGGATCAGTGCGGGGACAAGGGTGGCTGTAGCCTCAGGCCCGGTGCCCATCCCCAGCACTGGGTCTACCACAGAGTCCTTGGGAGCAGCAGGCCTGCCACAGAGTCCTTGAGAGAGAGCCAGGTCAACTGCTCCCTCCCTCCCTGGCCAAACAGGGTTTGAGCAGCACTGGAAGAGACCTGGTTGCTTGAAGCTTTAGAAAGGGGAATAAGAACAAAGAGGCAAACACACAGGGACTGTGATTACCCTCAGAGTTGTGGGCACTGGCTTGGGAGAGTTGAGATTTGCACAGTGACCCTGATAGTCACCGGTCTGGCTGGAGAATTGGGCTGTACAGAGTGTAAGGCTTGAGTAGGAGGAATTTCTCAAAAAGAAAAACTGTTTGGGGAATTCTTTGGCAACAGCCGCTTGGCCTACTCCCCTCCCAGCCGGGCAGCAATTCTGAGGTTGTGAGAAAGGTTGCCCAGGAGAGGCCCTACCTACCCCCATAGCACTGGGAAGGGACTGAGGCAGCCCGGCCAAGTTTGTGGGCCTGCACCCCAGCCCACAGTGATAACCATGAGGAAAGAGGCTCTGAGGAAGACTTAGATCCCACACCAAAGACTCCAAGGAGAAATGCCAGACTAGCTCTACAGACGATGTGTACATGACTGGCTGAGTACACATCAGGAAGGAAGAAAAGCCATACCAATGGCCCTTCAGTCTGCTGCAGCCAGAAAGACCAGAAAAACTGGTTTGGTCAGTTTGAAATCAACAGAGTGTTTTGTTTTTTTAGTAATCTTTAATTTTTATTTTATCTTTCAATACCTTCTTCCTCTCTTTCCTTCTTTCTTGTTTTATTCCTTCTTCCTTTCTTTCCAATTTTATCTCTTCTTCCTCCCTTCTCCTGATTTTTTTAAATACTCACGAGTGAGACAAAAAGAAAAAAAAGCTGGAACTATGAAAAAACCAGAGTTGGATATAAAGAGGGGGCATCCCAACAGTTGAGACAGTGAAACAAATTTCACTTTGCTATTGCAAAGAAACTGCAAAGTACTGCATACTTATATTTTTATTTTAATAGCATTTTGTATTCTTCTTTCTGTATAGTCTTCTTTGCTTGACTGGTTATATTGTATCATTTGACAGGTTTCTCCTGTTCTCTCTTTCATAGTATATTGTTAATTTACTGTCCTTCAAATCACTTGTGTTCCTTTAGCACACTACTCAAAGTTCTACACCCCCTATTTTTCTTATCCACATCACAGAGATTCTGTCATGTGATTGTTGCTCTACTATTATTGTAAATAATAGTTGTTCCATACAATTTTAAACACTTTACGATACCCTTTCCAGATCTTAGCCCACTTCACAGTTTCCTGAACTCTATTACTGTAGTGCTTAACTCTATTCTATCACACAGTACACCTATTTAATATCCTTTGCTCTTACCTTACCTCAGAATCTGACCCCCCACAAACTCACAGCTTTTTAGATCCAACTCAGAAAACTTCCCTCCCCAACAAGAGTCTTATCTTCTTTCCATCCTTTCCAGAAAGCACCTAACTGGATGGAAGACCACAGTTAAAACTATACATAGCCAAAGGATCTCCTATCTCTTCTCTACTGGCTGTTACTCTAAATATCATAGAATACTCTCCTGCTGCCTTAAACCATTTTTGCTTTCTCCTCCATCTGATCACAAAAAAAACAGTAAGTAGAAGTGGTGAACACCAGGATACCACCCGGGGAGAGGAAATCCAACAACAAAGGAACTACCAACAGATAACAACATATGAAGGGGAACGAGGGACGGAAACCACACTAATCTCAATCCAGGACCTATCTGGAAATACAGAGTTGTATCTGGAAATACAACTAAATACTGGAGAAACTATTCAGTACAAACAACTGAACAAGAGCAAAAGAGAATCCTCAAAACCTTGTATACATGGAAGAACTAGCTTCAACAAAATCTGCCCTCACCAGCACGACAAAATACAACAGGTGGTAAACAGAGTGACCCTCAGTTAACCAGCTGGTGGAAAGGACCCACCAAATAAAGACCAAACAGCAATCAAAACCCAAAGACAAATATAGAACCAACATAAACAACAGCCCAAGACCAGTGAATTCTGGAGATAAAGGAGACTACATCATGGAATTTCACAGATATTCTACCAAAGAAGTTCACACCATAAACCCAGGGAACCAGAACAGATCAATTTAAGAAGCTGGAGCTAACAAGTAGAATCTCACAAATAATGGAAAGATAAAGAAACAATACCCAAATGAAGGGAAAGGAGGAGGCCTCAGAAACAATGTTAGATGAAATGGAGACAAGTCAACTATCAGATACTGAGTTCAAAGCACTTGTTATCAGGAAGTTCAATGAGCTCACAATGAGCTAACAGAAACTACAGGGGACATACAATGAACTCACTGCAAACTATATCAACATGAAAAAGGAAATACAAACTATTAACAAGGGCCAAGAAGAAGTGAAGAATATAATTTTTGAACTGAAGAAAAAGTGGAAGGAATCAAAAGCAGGAGTGATGAAGCAGAAGACTGTATCAGAGAGCTGGAGGAAAAAGTAGAATAAAACACCCAGAAAGAACAAGAAAAGGACAATAGGCTCAGAAAGGATGAAGAGGGATTAAGAGAAATGCAAGACAACATGAAACATAATACTATCCTTATAATAGGGATACCAGAAGGAGAAGGAAAAGAACAAGATATAGAAAACCTGTTGAAAAAAATGATGATGGAAAACTTCCCTAATTTGATGAGAGAAAAAGTGACACAAATCCAGGAAACACAAAGAGTCCCAATCAAGAGGAACCCAAAGAGGCCCACTTCAAGACACATCATCATTAAAATGGCAAAATTCCAAGACAAAGAGAGAATCTTAAAGGCAGCAAGGGAGAAAAAGGAAGTAACATACAAAGGAGCCCCAATAAGGCTAGCTACTGATCTCTCAATTGAAACACTCTAGGGCAGAAGATAATGGCAATGAATACTCCAAGTAATGAGAACCAGAGGCCCTCAACCAAGGCTACTTTACCCAGCAAGGCTCTCAATAAAGATACAAGGCCAAATAAGGAGCTTCCCAGACAAAAGAAGTCTAAAATAATATACCTCCACCAAACAAGCCCTGCAAAAGATGCTAAAGGGAATGCTTTAAGGAAAGGAAGGAAAAGAGAGAGATAGAGAGGAACACAGGTATGAAAATGGCAATGAATAAGTATCTATCTATAATAACCTTAAAAGTAAATGGATTAAATGCTCCAATCAAAAGACATAGAATAGCTGAACAGATAGGAAAGAATGACTCACATATATGCTGGCTACAAGAGACCTACACAGACTGAAAGTGAAGGGCTAGAAACAAATTTTGCAAGCAAACAGACAGGGGAAAAAAAGCCAGGGTAGCAGTATCCATATAAGACAAAATAGTCTTCAAAAAAAGGGCCATATGAGATGCCACTTTACACCAGTCAGGATGGCTATCATAAAAAAAAGCAACAAACAACAAATGTTGGAGAAGTTGTGGGGAAAAGGGGACCTTAGTTCACTGTTAGTGGGATTGCAGACTAGTACAACCATTATGAAAAACAGTATGGAATTTTCTCAGAAAAATAAAAATTGACCTGCCTTTTGACCCAGCAATTGCACTGCTAGGATTATATCCTAAGAACACTAAAACATCAATTTCAAAGAACCTATGCACCACAATATTCATAGCAGCACAATTTATAATAGGCAAGAGTTGGAAGTAACCTAGGTGCCCATCAGTAAATGAATGGATCAAAAAATTGTGGTACATATACACAATGGAATTCTATGCAGCAGAGAGAAAGAAGGAGCTACTATCCTTTGCAGCAACATAGATGGAACTGGAAAGCATTATGCCGAGTGAAATAAGCCAGGGGTTAAAAGACAAATACCATATGATCTCACCTTTAACAGGAACTTAAACAACAAAACAAACAAGCAAGCAGAATAAAAACAAAGACACTGAAATAGAGAACAAGGGGACAGTGACCAGAAGGGAGAGGGGAGGGAATTTAAGGGAAAAAGGGGGAGGGATTTAGAGGAACAAGTATAAAGTACATAGGGACAATAACTAAGGGAGGGTGGAAATGGGAGGGAGGTGGGGAGCACGGGGCAGGGTAAGCTGGGATGGGAGAAATAGACAGAAAACTGTACTTGAAAAATAACTAAATAAAATAAAATAAGAAAAATAATACAAATAAATGATAACATGCAAAAAAAAAAAAAAGGGGGCCATAAACAGAGACCCAGAAGGTCACTTCTAATACTCATTGGAAGAATACACCAAAAAGACTTAAGCTTTGTAAATATATATGCACCCAACATAGGAGCACCCAAATACATAAAGATAATCTTAGAGGACATCAAGAAATATATGGACAGCAACACAATTATAGTAGGGGATTTTAACACACCACTGTGAACAATAGACAGAATTTCCAAACAAAATGTCAACAAAGATATTGTGGCACTGAAGAATTCCCTAGATGAAATGGCCTTAATTGATATATATACAGCCCTTCATCCCAAAGAAGCTAAATACACTTTCTTTTCAAATGTGCATAGAACATTTTCAAAGATAGACCACTTGATAGGACACAAAACAAACCCCAACAAATTCAAAAAAATTGAAATCACACCAAGCATTTTCTCTCACCACAAGGGACTGAAACTAGAAACCAACCCCAAGAAAAAAAAAACCCAAACAATCAAAATCATGGAGATTGAATATCATGCTATTAAACAATGAATGGGTCAAGAATGAAATTATAAAATAAATCAAAAAGTTTCTAGAAACAAACAAAAATGAACTCACAACAAATCAAAACGTATGGGACATAGGAAAGTCGGTCCTGAGAGGGCAGTTGATAGCAATACAGACCTACCTGAAAAAGATAGAAACATTTCAAATAAACAACCTAACTCTATGACTACAAGAACTCAAGGAACGACAAAAAAGACACCCTAGAGCAAGTAGAAGGAAGTAAATAACCAAGAATCAGAGCAGAACTAAATGATATAGAGATTGAAAGCACAATTCTAAGGATCAATGAATCGAGAAGCTGGTTCTTTGAAAAGATAAACAAAATCAACAAGCCATTAAGCAGGCTCATCAAGAAAAACAGAGATAAGACCCAAATAAACATAATCAGAAATGAAAGAGGAGAGATTACAACTGACACCACAGAAATATAAAGCACTGTAAGAAAGCATTGTAAGAATGCTTGGTATGCTGTGAAGAACTGTACACCAAGAAATTTGAAAACCTAGGTGAAATGGACACATTTGTAGAAAATATAATCTTCCAAACCTCAGTGAAGAAGAAGAAGAAAGCCTGAACTGACCAATAACAGCAGATGAAATTGAAGCAGTAATAAAAAAAACTCCCAACACACAAAAGCCCTGGACCAGATGGTTTCACAGGAGAATTCTACAAAGCATTTAAGGAAAAGCTAACGCCTGTCCTTCATGGACTATTCCAAAAAATCCAGAAGGATGGAAAACTCCCAAATTCTTTTTATGAAGCCAGCATCATCTTAATTCCAAAACTAGATAAAGACACAACAAAGAATAAAAACCTTAGGCCAACATCGCTGATGAACATAAATGCTAAAATTCTCAACAAAATATTGGCAAACTGCATCCAGAAATACATCAAAAAGACTATACACCATGTGGGATTCATCCCAGGGATGCAAGGATGGTTCAATATTCACAAATCAGTAAATGTAATACATCACATAAACAAAAGCAAAGACAAAAATAACATGATCATGTCAATACATGCAGAAAAAGTATTTGATAAGGTACAGCACCCATTTAGGATAAAAAACACACAGCAAATTGGGAATAGAGGGAGCATTCCTCAACATAATAAAGGCCATATATGAGAGACCTACAGCCAACATCATACTCAATAGGCAAAAACTAAAATCTTTTCCACTAAGATCAGGAACAAGACAAGGATGTCCACTTTCACCACTTCTATTCAACATAGTATTGGATTTTTGGGGCACAGCAATCAGAAAAGAAAAGGAAATAAAAAGCATCCAAATCAGGAGGAAATAAAACTGTCATTGTTTGCAGATGACATGATAGTGTACATAGAAAATCCTATAGACTCTACCAAAAAACTGCTTACCTAGTAAATGAATTTGGCAAAACTGTGGGATACAAAGTCAATATCCAGAAATCAAATGCATTCTTGTATACTAACAATAAAACAGCAGAAACCGAAGTCAAAAATCCCATTTGATACAACAGCAAGAAAAATAAAATACCTAGGAAGAAACCTAACCAAGGAGGTAAAAGACCCATGCTCAGAAAACTACACAACACTGAAGAATCAAATCAAGGAAGACACAAACAAATGGAAACACATACCGTGTCCATGGATCAGAAGAATTAACATCATCAAAATGTCCATACTACCCAAAGCAATTTACAGATTCAATGCAATCTCTATTAAAGTAGCAATGGCATAGTTCACAGGCATAGAATAAACACTTCAAAAATTTATATGGAACCATAAACGACCCCAAATAGCAGCTGAAATTTTGAGAAAGAAAAACAAAGTAGGAGGGATCACAACACCTGATATCAAACTATATTACAAGGCCACTGTAATCAAAACAGTCTGGTACTGGCATAAAAATAGGCACATGGTCCAATGGAATAGAACAGAGAGCCCGGAAATAAACCCAAGTCTCTATGGTCAATTAATATTCAACAAAGGAGGCAGCAACATAAAATGGAGTAAAAATAGCCTCTTAAACAAATAGTGTTGAGAGAACTGGACAGCTACATGCAAAAAATGAAACTTGAGCACCAATTTACACCATACACCAAAATAAATTCAAGGTGGATAAAAGATTTAAATATAAGCTGTGACACCATTAAGATCCTAGAAGAGAACATAGGCAGGAAAATCTCAGATTTTTCATGCAGCAACATTTTCACTGATATGTTCCCTAGAGCAAGGGACATAAAGGAGAGAATAAACAAATGGAATCTCATCAAATAAAAAGCTTCTGCACAGCTAAATAGTATTAAAATAAAAAGAGAACCAACTGTTTGGAGACACATATTTGCCAATGATACCTCAGACAAGGGGTTAATATAAAGAACTTACATGACTCCACTCTAAGATAAGCAACCCAATTTAAAAGTGGGCAAATAACATGAATAGACACTTCCCCAAGGAGGACATACAGAGGGTCCAGAGACACATGAAAAGATGTTCAATATTGCTAGCTGTCAGAGAGATGCAAATTAAAAGCAAAATGAGATACCACTTCACAGCTGTGAGAATGGCCATCATAAACAAAGCAACAAACAACAAGTGTTGGAGAGGTTGTGGAGAAAAGGGAACCCTAGTGCACTGTTGGTGGTTTTGCTGACTGGTACAACTACTGTAGAAAACAGTATGGAATTTTCTCAGAAAACTAAAAATGGATCTGCCTTTTGACCCAGCAATTCCACTGTTAGGAGTATATCCTAAGAACCCTGAAGCACCAATCCAAAGTAACCTATGCACCCCAATATTCATAGCAGCACAATTTACAATAACCAAGTGCTGGAAGCAACCTAGATGCCCATCAGAAAATGAATGAATACAAAAACTATGGTACATTTACACAATGAAATTCTATGCAGCAGAAAGAAAGAAGGAGCTCCTACCCTTTGCAACAGCATGGATGGAACTGGAAAGCATTATGCTGAGTGAACTAAGCCAGGTGGTGATAAGGGACAAATACCATATGATCTCACCTTTAACAGGAACCTAAACAAAACAAAGCAAGCAAAACATAACCAAAGACACTGAAATAAAGTACAGGCTGACCATGACCAAGGGAAGAGAGAATGGAATTTTAGGGGAAAAGAGGAAGGGTTTACAGGGACAAGTGTGGAGGACACATGGACAAGAACTAATGGGGTGAAAATGGGAGGAAGGTGGGGAGCACTTGGGGGGTGGGTGAGCTGGGTTGGAAGTAAAAGAGAGAAAACTGTACTTGAACAACAATTAAAATAAATTAAATTTAAATAAATAAATATATACATTTGGTCTAGTGTGTCATTTAAGGCTGCTTTCTTCCTTAAAAAAAAAAAGATTTTATTTCTTTATCTTTAGAGGGGAAGGGAAGGAGAGAGGGAGAGAAATATCAATGTGTGGTTGCCTCTTGTGTGTTCCCTGCTAGAAACTGGCCTGCAACCCAGGCATGTGCCCTGACTGGGAATTGAACCACGGTTGTTTGGTTCCCAGGCCCACACTCAATCCACTGAGCTACACCAGCCAGGGCTAGGCTGCTTTCTTCTTGTTGATTTTGTGCATTGATGTCCATTCCATCGAAGTCAATATAGTGTTAAAATCCCCAACTATGATTGTATTTCTGTTGATCTCTCATTTTATTTCCATCAATATTTCCTTTACATATTTATGTGCTCATATGTTGTGTGATTAAATGTTTACTAGGGTTATATCTTCCTGTTGTATTATTCCCTTTATCATTATGTAGTGTCCTTTTTTGTCTCTTACTGTACCTTGTTTTTTTTAAATTTTATTGATTATGCCATTACATTTGTTCTATTCCCCCTTCCACCCTGCATGCCCCCCCACCATCCCCCCCTTTAGTTCATGAACACGTGTCTCAAGTTCTTTAGATTCTGTATTTCCCCTACTATTCTTACCCTCCCCCTATCTATTTTCTATCTACTGTCTATGCTACTTATTTTCTGTACCTTCTCCCCCCTTCTCCTTCTCCCACTCCCCTGTTGCTAATCCTCCACATGATCTTCATTTCTATGATTCACTCCTGATCCAGTTGTCCTCTGAATTTGCTTTTGTTTTAGGTGTGGTTGTTAATAACTGTGAGTTTGCTCACAGTGAGTTCAACTTTTTTATCTTCTTTTTCTTAGGTAAATCCCTTTAACATTTCATATAATAAGGGCTTGGTGATGATGAACTCCTTGAATTTGGTCTTATCTGAAAAGCACTTTATCTGTCCTTCCATTCTAAATGAAAACTTTGCTGGATAGAGCAATCTTGATTGTGGGTCTTTGGTTTTCATGACTTGGAATACCTCTTTCCAGCCCCTTCTTGCCTGTAAGGTCTCTTTGGAGAAATCAGCTGACAGCCTGATGGGAACTCCTTTGTAGGTGACTGTCCCCTTATCTCTTGCTGCTTCTAGGATTCTCTCCTTCATTTTAATCTTGGCTAATGTAATAATGATGTGCTTTGGTGTGTTTCTTCTTGGGTCCAACTTCTTTGGGACTCTCTGAGCTTCCTGGATTTCCTGGAAGTCTATTTCCTTTGCCAGATTGGGGAAATTCTCCTTTATTATCTGTTCAAATAAGGTTTCCACTGGTGGCTGTTCCTTTCCCCCTTCTGGTACCCCTATAATTCGAATGTTGGAACGTTTAAAGATGTCCTGGAGGTTCCTAAGCCTCTCCTCATTTTTTTGAATTCTTGTTTCTTCATTCTTTTCTGTTTGGCCAATATTTGCTTTCTTCTGGTCCACTCCATTGATTTGAGTCCCAGACTCCTTTCCATTACTATTGGTATCCTTTGCATTACCATTCATTTCAATTAGTTTAGCTTTCATATGTTTCTCTAATTTGTGACTAAAATCAACCAGTTCTGTGAGCATCCTGATAACCAGTGTTTTGAACTGTGCATCTGAAAGTTTGGCTATTTCCTCATCACTTAGATTTATTGGCTCAGGGGCTCTGAGTTTTTCTTGAGCCATTTTTGGTCTATTTGCGCTGGTAAGGGCGGCAAAGCCTTAGTTGTTCACCAGGGCGGGGCCACCCAGGTCGCTGGTTTGTGACGCTGCGTGTGGGGGCGGGGTCAGAGAGGGCACAATGGCGGTCCTCTCCGTTAGCCCAGTCCATCCTGTTTCACCACTGCCCCAGCCTGTTCATCCAAGCAGAATTGTGGGAGCCTGCTGCCCCGCGCCCTGTGGTCTCAATACTGGCCTCTTCACCGGTTTATCTGCACGCAAATGCGCGACCTACCGCAGACACAGCCAGCCACTCCTCTTCCCTGTGTGCGCCTCTTCCCTGTGTGCGCCCGTAGTGAGCCCGCGATCTGATCCGCGCCTTCAGCTGCTTGCGCGCCACCAGGTCAGGGATCTTTTCGGTCTACCGGCTTCGCTGTTGGCTTACCCGTTTAGCCGAGCATTTCGTCCTTTATTTATTTTTTTTTCGGGCTCCGTATTGTCGATTTTCTGTGTGGTCTGGTTGTAATTATCGTTGTTAAAAATAGTTGTTCTTAGATTTGGTTGTGCACGGAAGTGAGGTGGGTCCACCTACACCTCCATCTTGGCGGAAGTCCTGTACCTTGGTTTTAATGTCTATCTTGTCAGATATAAGTAGCAGATATAACTATTATGCCAGCTTTTTTTTCTTTTCCATTTGCATTGAATATCTTTTCCCAACCCTTTACTTTTTGTCTCTCTGTATCTTTCAATATGAGATTGGTCTTTAGGAGGTATCTCCAAGAGATGGGCTTTGTCTTATTAATTTAGTTACCCTATGTCTTTTGATTGGAGCATTTAAGCCATTTACATTTAAAGTGATTATTGATAGATATGTATGTGGTACAATTAATTTTATTATTAGGCTGCTTTCCTCTGTTTTTTCTTTCTTTCTCTTTTTCTTCTTCTTAAAGCAAGCCCTTTAACATTTGTTGCAATATTGGTTTGGTGTTAACAAACTCTTAGCTTTTTCTGGTTAGGGAAGCTCCTTATTTCTCTTTTGGTTTTAAACGATAGCTTTGCTGTAGAAAGGAGCTTTGTTTGTAGGCCTCTGCTTTTCATCATTTTGAATATTTCACACCACTTTCTTCTGGTTGAAATGTTTCTGATGAGTAGTCAGAAAACAGTCTAATTGGTGCTCCCTCGTAGGTAACTACCTGCTTTTCTCTTGTGGCTGTTAGTATTCTCTCCTTATATTTAAGTCTTATCATTTTAATTATGACATGTCTTGGTGTAGGCCTCTTTGAGTCCAACCTGTTTGGGACTCTCTGAATTTTCTGAATTTGTGTGAATTTTTTCTTCACCAGATTAGGGATGTTTTCAGTTATTATTTCTTCAAGTAGGTCCTCAATCACTTGCTCACTCTCTTCTCTTTCTGGTAGTTCCATGATGTGGATGTTGTTACACTTCTTTTGTCCAAGATGTTTCTTAAGCTCTCCTCATTTTAAATTCCTTTTTCTTTTTACTGCTCTGCCTAATTTTTCTTCCTATCTTGTCTTCTAAAACACTGATTCAGTCCTCTGCTTCATGTAACCTAGTGTTTTTCCTTCCAATGTATTATTTATCTAAGATATTGAATTCATCATTTTGACTGATCCTTTTTAATGGTTTCTATGACTTTTTTCATGCTGTTGAGTACCCTTATAATCATTAATCTAAACTTTCTATCTTTTAAATTGCTTACTTCCACTTCATCAAATTTGTCTGAAGAATTCTCTCATTTCTTCATTTGGGTCTATTTCTTTGTCTTCCCATTTTGACTGCTTTTTTGTATATTCCATCTTAGATGTTAAACTAATCAATGGAGCAAATAATCAATTGTTAATATAATCAATCTGTAATCAGCAGTCAGATTTAAGTACCACAGGGTGGTTCAGATAACGTGAAGGCAAGGTTATTGCTTCCCCTCAGGCTGATACCATTCAGAGAGGAGTGCTGTTCCTGAAAGAGATGGTCTCATTTCCTGAGGGAAATGACTCAGCATATGGATCCTGGAAGATGTTCCCTCATTTATCTTGCTATAGCCACCAACTCTACTCTCCTCAAGTGAGTCTAGTCCACTCTTCCTGCCCTTTGCTGGAACCCAGGGTAAGTGGCTGCAAACAAAATTTTGTGCTTTGGCCCTTTAAAAGGCTCTCTCATCTCTAGCTGTCTCTCTCTCATCGACAGAACCCCTGATGCTTTTCACATCTGGGTGTTATGTGGGTCCCTTTCCAGCTCTGGTTCTGTAGGTTGGGGAATCCAGCATGGGGTTTAGACACCACACTTCTTATGGGAAGCCCCCTCCCCGGCCACTGACACATCCCTCTAGCACTTTAGATGTTGCCTGTTGGAGCCCAGCCAACACTCTCCCATCTCCTCCACATTCCCTACTCCACAGTCATGTGCTGAAGTGTTTTTTTGTATGTCCATGATTGTAAGCCTTCTCTCCAGCTGGTGTTCAGTTGGTTCCCAACCATTTTTAATCAATGTAGTATTAGAAGTCTAAGACATGTCACTAAGACATAAATAAACACGTAAATAAATAAATTTTATCCAAATTGGAAAGAAAGAAGTAAAATATATATTTATATATTATGTATAAAGCCATAAAGAAACCTCCAAAAAGTATTAGAACTGAATTTAGTCAAATTTCAGGATGCAAAATTATTATTTTAAAATTTGTTGTGTTTCTATGTACTAATAATGAAATATCAGAAAGAAAATTAAGAAAACAATCCCATTCATAATTACATCAAGAAGAACAGACCACCCTGGAACACAGTTAGCCAAAGAGGAGAAAAACCTATACTCTGAAAACTATAAGACCTTGAAAAAAGAAATTGAGGAAGGCAAATAAATGGAAGGCTATACTGTGCTCATGGATAGGAAGGACTAATGTCATTAAAAGATCCACTTTAACCCAAAGCAATCTACAGATTCAAAGTAATTCCTATCAAAACACCAGTGGCATTTTTTACAGAACTAGGACAGATAATCCTAAAATTTATATGAAACCACAAAAGATATTAAGTAGACAAAGAAATCTTAAAGGACAAAGTTGAAGTTATCAATTTTCCTGATTTCAAACCATAACACAAAGCTAATAGTGGCCAAAAAATTATAGTACTGGCACAAAAAACAGACATATAGATCAATAAAGCAGAATAGAGAATATAGCAATAAACCCATATTTGCACAGTTAATGAACATACAACAAAAGAGGTAAAGATATACTATGGGGAAAAGAAATCCTTTCAGTATATGGCATTAGGAACTCTAAACAGACACATGAATAATGAAGCTGGACCACTTTCTTACACTGTATATAAAAATAAACTCTAAATGGATTAAAAATTTAAATGTAAGACCTGAAGAAATAAAATTCCTAGAAGGAAACATAGATAGTAAACTCTTTGACATACAATTCAATATAAAAAAAAACATAAAATTTGATTTAAAAAATAGGCATAAGACTTGAAAAGACATTTCTCTAAAGAAGACATTCACCCTGGCTGGTGTAGCCCAGTGGATTGAGTGCGGGTTTGTGAATCAAAGGATCATGGTTTTATTCCCAATCAAAGCACATGCCTAGGTTGCAAGCCAGTTGCCAGCAGGGGACCCATGAGAGGCAACCATATATTGATATTTCTCTCTTTCTCTCCTTCCCTTTCCCTTTAAAGATAAATAAATAAAATATTTAAAAAATAAGAAGACATTCAGATGGCCAACAGAGATATGAAAATGCCCAACATTATTAATCATCAAGGAAATGCAAATCAAAACCACAAGGAGATATCACCTCACACCTGTCAGTATTACTGTTATTAAAAAGTCAACAAATAACAAATATTGGGGAGGATTTAGAGGAAGGGGAATCAATCCTCTTTAACTATTTGTTTGAATGTACATAAATTAGGGCAGCTACTGTGAAAAACAGTATGGAGTTTTCTTTAAAAAATGAAAAATAGAACTACCATACAACCCAGAAATTCCACTTTTGGGTATTATCTGAAGAAAACCAAGACACTAATTAGAAAATATATAGGCACACCTATGTTCATTGTAGCATTATTTAGATACAAACTAGGTAACCACTAATAGATGAGTGGATAAATAAGATGTAGTACATATACATGCAATTAAATATTATTCAGCAATAGAAAATAATCAAATCTTGCCATTTGTGACTACACAGTTAAACATAGATATAATCATGCCAAGTGAAATGAGTCAGATAAAGACAAATTATATATGATTTCATTTACATGTGTAAGTGAAAATCCAAACAGAACAAATTAACAAATAGGAAATGGAGTAGCCAAAGAACTCATACTGATGACCCTTGGACATGAATAAAGGTGTGGGGGCTGCCTGAGAAAGTAGGGCATCTTGGGTGGAGAAGGGAAAAGGAGGAAAATTGGGAAAACTGTAATAATATAATCAATAAAATATAATTTAAAAAATTAAAATGAAAAAAACCCAGAAAGATTCACAGATACAAAAAAACAAACTAATAGTTGCAGGATTTGAGGAGGGTAATATGTGAAAAGGGTGAAGGAAAATAACAGGTACAAACTTCCAGTTATAAAACAATTACATCATAGGGATATAATGTGCAGTACATGGAATATAGTTAACATTGTAGTAAATCTGTACGGTGATCAATGATACCTGGACTTATTGTGGAGACCAAAATTAAATTGTAAGGTACATAAATGTTGACTCATTGTGTTATGCACCAGAAATTATTTTTTTATTTTTAGAGAGAGAGGAAGGGAGGGACACAGAGAAGGAGAGAAACACCAATGTGTGGTTGCCTCACATGCATCCACTACTGGGGACCTGGCTGGCAACTGAACTGGTGACCTTTTGGTTTGCACAACAGTGCTCAATTCACTGAGCCACACCAGCCAGGGGCAAAAAAGAAAAATTTAAAGAGCAACATCAACAATAATTTAGTGACTAATAAAATATTGTAGATGACAGATAGATAGATAGATGAGGATGCAAAGTGATACAAAGGAATTCAGACAGGAAATAATGTGCTTTCTTCCTGAAGGCCAGTGCCTTTCAAGCAGAACACAAATGCCTATTTTCAAATATTTTCAAAAAATCAAAAATACAACTGCCCTTACACAAAAACTACCAAGACACTACAAAAGATTATTACCTTTTAGGACAGCATGGATGGGCCTGGAGAGTATTATGCTAAGTGAAATAAGCCAGTCAGAGAAAGACAAGTACCATATGATTTCAGTTATATGTGGAATTGAATGAACAAAATAAACAAACAAAATAGAAACAGACTCATAATATATAAAACAGACAGATAGCTGTTAGAGGAGAGGGAGTTTGGGGCTTGGGGGTGTCAGATGTAAAAGGTGAAGGGATTAAGCAAAAAAAAAAAAAGAAAAGAAAAAGAAAAAGCAGACTCAGAAAACAGTATGGTGATTACCAGAGGGAAAGGAGGAGTGGGGTAGGTAGAAGGTAAAGTGACAATAAATGGTGATGGAAGGAGACTTGACTTTAGGTAGTGAATACACAATACAATATACAGATGAGGTATTATACCATTGTACACCTGAAGCCTATATAATTTTACTAACCAATATCTCAATAAATTCAATAAAATGTCTTTGAGGATTATAACAATTAATAGGACAGCCCTACTCAATTTTTTCAAACATTTTGTCACAGCTCTGACATTTTACTTTTATAAAACTACAACTCTTTATTACTTGTGATATACTCTAACATATTCTTTCTAGTCCATTCTATTCTGTTCTATTTCATTTTAAGGGAATGCTGCTTGTAAATCCCAATAATCTATTTGTGTTGTACCAGTTTCTTGGTTTTGATAATGTACTGTAATTACATAAAATTTTGTCTTTTTGGGAAAGCTGGGTGAATGGTACACAAAATATCTGTAGTAGCCTGGAATGTATTGTTAGCCTCAAATGAGAAAAAAAAGAACTTCAAAAATGAGTTGTAAATGTTGAATTAACTTTATGATTCAATAATGAGTTCAACAATGAGTTTGTATGATTTTGCAATGTGGCTTTACACAAGATCATCCTAGTTGTATCTTATATCAATGACTAACTGGTTTCATAAAATTGCATGAACAATGAAAACAAAATAAATAACATTATAAACACCCTAGAAAGAGAAATGTGGCAATGTGTAAAAATATAGCTATAAAGCATGACACAAATTCTTAAAAATTCTTGATATTGGAAAGCTTAGTGTACACTGTATAATTTTAAAGTAGTATTTGACTACTATGTGATTTAATTTTCTTATTATCATAAGAAGGATTAATATAAAGGGAACTTGATGAAATGATTTCAAAGTTTGTCAAGGCATGTAAGTCAAATATGAAGCCTGTGAAGTTCTATAGAAAGAGAGTAATGAACCAGAATAAACAGTGATGATCTGGAGCCCCATGTACCAGCCTGTGAGAGCATGTTATATTTTCAGGAATTTTGTGATCTCATAGAGTTGCATTAGTAACTTGTATTCAGTGGAAAAGTTAATTCCTCATGGTGGCAATTTTGAAAGAAAATTATAGAAAACTGTCTACCACCAAATATAAGAGGAAATTCTCAGGAATATTAAAAATTGTTTTTTTTAATTTTTATTTAATTATTTTTCAAGTACAGTTTTCTGTCTATTTCTTCCATCCCAGCCCACCCCACCCCCGGTGCTCCCCACCTCCCTCCCAATTCCACCCTCCTTAGTTATTGTCCCTGTGTACTTTATACTTGTTCCTCTAAATCTCTCCCCTTTCTCCCCTTAAATTCCCTCCCTTCTCCCCTCTGGTCACTGTACCCCTGTTCTTTATTTCAGTGTCTTTGGTTATGTTTTGCTTGCTTGTTTGTTTTGTTGTTTAGGTTCCTGTTAAAGGTGAGATCATATGGTATTTGTCTTTCACCACCTGGCTTGTTCCACTCAGCATAATGCTTTCCAGTTCCATCCATGCTGTTGCAAAGGGTAGTAGCTCCTTCTTTCTCTCTGCTGCATAGAATTCCATTGTGTATATGTACCATCGTTTTTTGATCCATTCATTTACTGATGGGCACCTAGGTTGCTTCCAACTCTTGGCTATTGTAAATTGTACTGCTAGGAACGTTGTGGTGCATAGGTTCTTTGAGATTGGTGTTTTAGGGTTCTTGGGATATAATCCTAGCAGTGGAATTGCTGGGTCAAAAGGCAGGTCGATTTTTGTTTTTCTGAGAAAATTCCATACTGTTTTCCATAGTGGTTGTACCAGTCTGCAATCCCACCAACAGTGAACTAGGGTCCCCCTTTCCCCACAACCTCTCCAACATTTGTTGTTTGTTGCTTTGTTTATGATAGCCATTCTGATTGGCGTAAAGTGGTATCTCATTGTGGTTTTAATTTGCATCTCTCTGATGGCTAGCAATATTGAGTATCTTTTCATGTGTCTCTGGATCTTCTGTATGTCCTCCTTGGAGAAGTGTCTGTTCAAGCCCTTTCTCCATTTTTAATTGGGTTAGTTGTCTTCTTAGAGTGCAGTCGTGTGAGTTCTTTGTATATTTTGGAGATTAAACCTTAGTCTGAGGTATCATTGGCAAATATGTTTTCCCATACAGTTGGTTGTCTTTTTAATTTAATACTGTTTTCTTTAGCCACTCAGAAGTTTTTTATTTTGATGAGATCCCATTTGTTTATTTTTTCCTTGATATTCCTTGCTCTAGGGGACATATCAGTAAAAATGTTGCATGAAATATCTGAGATTTTCCTGCCAATGTTCTCCTCTAGGACTTTAATGGTTTCATGGCTTATATTTAAGTCTTTTAAGACTTAAATAAATTTAAGGCAAAACCTTGAATTTATTTTGGTGTACCCTAGATGAAATGGACTTAACTGATATATATAGAACCCTTCATCCCAAAGAAGCTAAATACACATTCTTTTCAAATGCACATGGAACATTTTCAAAGATAGACCACATGATAAGACACAAGATGAGCCTCAACAAATTCAAGAAAATTGAAATCATACCAAGCATTTCTCTGACCACAAGGGACTGAAATTGCAAACCAACCCCAAAGGAAAAAACCCCAAACACCCAAAATCATGGAGACTGAATGGTATGCTATTAAACAACAAATGGGTCAAGAATAAAATTAGGGAAGAAATCAAAAAGTTTCTGAAAACAAACTCAGAACAACCCAAAATTTATGGGACACAGTGAAGGCAGTCCTGAGAGGGAAGTTTATAGCAACACAGGCCTACCTAAAGAAGATAGAAACATTTCAAACAAACAACCTAACCCTATGCTTGTAAGAACTGGAGGAACAACAACAAAGACAGCCAAGAGCAAGTAGAAGAAAGGAAATAACCAAGATCAGAGCAGAACTAAATGACATAGAGACTAAAAGCACAATTCTAAGGATCAACGAATCCAGAAGCTGGTTCTTTGAAAAGATAAACAAAATAGACAAGCCTTTAAGTAGGCTCATCAAGAAAAGAAGAGACAGAACACAAATAACACAATCAGAAATGAAAGAGGAGAGATTACAACTGATACCACAGAAATAGAAAGGATTGTAAAAAATTACTGTGAAGAACTGTATGCCAAGAAATTTGAGAACCTAGGGGAAATGAACAAATTTCTAGAAAAATATAATCTTCCAAAACTCAATGAAAAAGAAGCAGAAAACCTGAACAAACCAATAACAGCAAATGAAATTGAAGCAGTAATAAAAAAAAAAACTCTCAAAACACAAAAGCCCTGGACCAGATGGTTTCACAGGAGAATTCTACAAAGCATTTAAGGAAGAGCTAACCCCTATTCTTCACAGGAATATTAAAAATTATATACAGAATAGACCGAGGGGCATGGTGAATGCTATACTGTTACCAAATGGACCCACCCTTGTGCTTCAGGAGTCCCCCCACCCCATACTAGGTTATCCCTGCCCACTGTCAGGGAAAGATGTCTCTCAGTACCAGAGATTGGTGAAAAAGAAAGGGATTATTTATTTAAAGAGTTATACAAACTTAAGAGTAATGACTTAATATCTTCACCGAGATCCCAAAGTCCTTTAGAATACCCACAAACACACAGTCCTTCCCTCCCCTTCTGCCCAGTCTGGTGTACTCTATCTCGCAAAAAGAAATAGAAGTCCATGGTTCTTCTCTGCCCAAGCTGCGTGGTCCCCAAAAGACCCTATATGGCTGCTGTGCCTGGGTTTAAATCCCAGCACCTATCTTCCTCAGCCACACCATTTCCAATTCTTCCCACGATTGGCCACAGATGCCAACATTCCGGTATTCTTCCAGTTTTACTGAACTGCCGTAGTAAGTCTGAGCAGGTGTGGCCCTGTGGTGTGGAGCCAATCATCTCCCAGCTCTTACAAAGGCTCTGTAACCAAGGGGAGCTACGTCCCATTTACATCATGGGTTAAAGTCACTCTTATACCCCTGGCTCAAAGCATGGACACAGCTATTTAACACATCTATGAAACCAGTTGAAGGTTATAGATATGTTAACTGACCATCCTTGAGGTTATCTGCAAAACTGTTACTATTCAAAATAACTGTCAATGGGGACCCATCTTCCAGCTCAGACTTGTGGGAGTGAGGGCATCCTATATATATATACTGTATATTTCTCTAGTATTTCCTGGACACCAGGTTCTGGACTCCATTACAAATCCCTATTTGGGCCCTGGTCCTCACCTTGTCTGCACCCTGTTACAGTTATATAATAAATGTCAAAATTGCTTTAAAATATTTGAGTTTGGGAGAATTTCAACTTCTTAAATTTTTTTAGAATAGTCTGAGAAGAAGTCTGAAGTTAGCTCTTCCTTAAATGTTTTATAAAGTTTTCCTGTGAAACCACCCGATCCAGAGCTTTTGTGTGCCAAGAGTTTTTTGACTCCTGCTTCAATTTCATCAGCTCTTATCAGTCTGTTCAGGCTTCCTGCTTCTTCTTCATTCAGTTTTGGTACATTGTACTTTTCTATAAATTTGTCCATTTCACCTTCATCTTCAAATTTCTTGGCATGTAGTTATTCATAATAATTTCTTACAATTATTTGTATTTCTGCAGTATTAGTTGTAATCTCTCCTCTTCTATTTCTGAGTTTGTTTATTTGGATCCTCTCTCTCTTTTTTCTTGATGAGTCTGGTTAAAAGCTTGTTGATTTTGTTTATTTTGTCGAAGAACCAACTCCTGGATTTATTAATCCTTTGGATTATTCTTTTAGTCTGTATGTCATTTAATTCTACTCTGATCTTGGTTATTCCCTTCCTTCTACTAGGTCTGGGCTTTGTTTGTTGTTGTTTCTCCAGATCTTGTAGATGTAGGGTTAGGTTCTTTATTTGAAATGTTTCTATCTTTTTTAAGTAGGCCTGTATTGCTATGAACTTCCCTCTCAGGACTGCCTTTGCTATGACCCATAAGTTTTGCACTGTTGTGTTTTAATTTTCATTTGTTTCCAGAAACTTTTTAAATTAGGTCTTTGATTTCATTATTAACCCATTTATTGTTTAATAGCATGCTATTCAATCTCCATGAATTTGAGTATTTTTGAGTTTTTCCTTGAGGTTGGTTTCTAGTTTCATGTTCTTATGATCAGAGGACATGATACCTACCAGAGGAGTAATGATACATACTATGAAAATATATTACAAAGCCACTGTGATGAAAACAGTATGGTACTGGCATAAGAACAGCTGCATAGACCAATGGAATAGAATAGAGAGCCCAGAAATAAACCCAAGTCTCTATGGTCAATTAATATTCAACAAAGGAGGAACATAAAATGGAGTAAAAGTAGCCTCTTCAACAAATGGTGTTGGAAGATCTGGACAGCTACATACAAAAAAAGAAACTCAGCCACCAACTTACACCATATACAAAAACAAATTCAAGGTGGATAAAAGACTTAAATATAAGTTGCAACACCTTAGAGGAGTATATAGGCAAGAAAATCTTAGATATTCCATGCAGCAATATTTTTATCAATATATCCTCTAGAGCAAGGGACATAAAGGAAAGAATAAAGAAATGGGATCTTATCAAAATAAAAAGCTTCTGCATGGCTAGAGAAAACAGCATTAATATGAAAAGAGAACCAACCATATGGGAAATCACATGTGTCAATGACAACCTGTACAAGGGTTTGATCTTCAAAACATATAAAGAACTCACACAACTCCATTCCAGGAAGAGAAACAACCCAATTAAAAAATGGGCAAAGGACTTGAACAGACACTTCTCCAAGGAGGACATACAAAGCATGCTTAGACATATGAAAAGATGCTCAGTATCACTAGCCATCAGACAGCTGCAAATTAAAACCACAATGAAATACAAGTTGACACCTGTATGTATGGCCATCATAAACAAATCAACAAAGAGCAAGTGATGGAGAGGATGTGGAAAAATGGGAACCCTAGTGCACTGTTGGGGGAAATACAGACTGGTGCAGCCACTGTGGAAAACAGTATGGAATTTCCTCAGGAAACTAAAAATGGAACTGCCTTCTAAGCCAGCAGTTCCACTGCAGAGATTATACCCTTGGAATCCTGAGACACAGTTCAAAAGAACCTATGCACCCGGATATTCATAGCAGCACAATTTACAAAGCCATATGCTGGAAGTAATCTAGGTGCCTATCAGTAAATTAGTGGATCAAAAAACTATGGTACATTTACACAATGGAATACTACACAGCAGAAAAGAAAAAAGGAACTTTCACCCTTCACAATAGGATGATGTAACTGGAGAGCTTTATGGTAAGTGAAATAAGCCAGGTGCTGAAAGACAAATATCATATGATCTCACCTATAAGTGGAACCTAATCAACAAAACAATCAAGCAAGTTAAATAAAGCCAGAGACATTGAAATAAATAACAAACTGACAGTAACCAGAGGGGAGGATGGAGGTGGATAATGGTGGATACAATGGAAAGGGTCATCAAAGAACATGTATAAAAGACCCATGGAGAAAGACAACAGTTGAGGGGAAGATTGAAGGTGAGTGGTGGGGGTGAGTAAGGAAGGGGAGAATAATAGGGTAAAAGTAGGGACAACTGTAACTGAACAACAATAAAAATTATGAAAAACAAAACTGAAAAAATATAAAATGTATAATAAAAATTCACATACTACATTTTAATGATATTTTTGGCTCTGGGAGAATGTTTCAAATTAATGAATGAAGTAACAAAGAAAAACATAGAGATTTACTTTTGTAAAGCTTACAAATTTTGTACTTGACCCTAAGTTTTATGTTACTTACTTTTCCCCAAATCCCCAATTAAATTTAGAACAGTGTTTGAAACAAATAGCAGTCAAAAATTTAATAATCCTAACATAAATCACTTATACAATAAATAAGTAGAAACACTAAAAGAGAAAGCCATGAACAGAAAACTCACAAGAGGCTAATAATGCAATGTAGATAACAAGTGTGAATCCATTGAGCCAGGTTAACCTTTAAAATGTACAAGTTGTACACCTTTAAAATGTCCCACTTAAAATATACAATGGAAATAATGAGGATGAATTCTTCTGGCTTCACCACCACCTCCCTTTTATTTTGTTAGCATCATCTCCGTGGTTCCCCAAAGGCACCTGTTCCTTCTGTTCCTTCTGCATTTCAGTTCTTACCATCTGCCACTCCTAGGGCTCCACAAAATGCTCTATTTACTAAACACCACAGCTTTTTCCTATCTCAATGTTCTTATTTCTATAGATCTCTCTCCACTAGTCCATTTCAGTCCACATCCTCCCCCAATACACCCTGGGTGTCCTATAACAACACCTTCTCTGAGGTCTGTAGTGAAAAATATATAATCTTTACACTGTTCAACAGTCCTCACAACACCTATGCTTTGCTTCCATCATGACATTCAGAAATTGATCTCTGTAATTTTTCACAATCATCTATATCCATTTTTCTCCTCAACCCATTTGGATTCCATAGCTCATCATTCTTCTTCCAAAGCTCTAAACTCCCAAACTCCTTCTTCCTTTCAAAAGCCCCTGGACATCACTATAAACACACGATCACCAACTATTAGTATCTGATCACCGAATTATGTTTTTATGGCCAGCATTTAAAATATCAATATTCTACAAATATCCAACTTATCTCTCTGCCCCACTCAGTTGACCCACTTTGTCTCAAACTTTACTGAAATTATTTAAGCCAGCACATAACTCCCTCAAGTTTTCAAAACCAATTTTATAAACTTGTCTGCACATGAACCTGTCCTCTCCTGACCTCCTAACACAATGAGAAATTACCATTCCTTCTATTTTAAGGCAATTGCTGTATCAGTGCCTGGGTCTCACCCCCTCTTCCCTTTCCCAGATCTTGCTTTATCTTCTACATTGCTGGCTACTTCTCCATTCTTTTCTAGCTTCTGCTTTTCTATCTGACCTTTAAACTTTTAGGACTTTATTCCAGGCTCTTTTCTTACTATACACTTGTCCTTAAGTGATCTCAGCAACTTCCATGATATAAGATACCTACATATACTTAGCATTTATGTACTAGTAACCACTAGTCTTATTCCATTGCCCTAGAAATTTTATCTGGGTTCTAGACACATATAATTGAAATGATCATAATTGCTATAATTATCTATCCATTGTCCATGCCAGAAATATGAAAATAATATTTAACATATGCTTCTCTTTTCTTTCCTTTTCGGAAACAGCCAATGACCTATTTTACTTCCTAAGGATTATTATATATAAAGATATAAAATATATATATGCACACTCAGACACATATGAATACACACATATATATGCATATGTGTATATATCCTGTTTGTATCTGCAACCACTTTAGCTCAAGTAATCATTGTTCCTCCACTGGTGCACTTCGAGAGTCGTCTCTCCCTCCTCTTTGCAAACCATTCTGTACCTGTTCTAGCCAAACTGGTCTCTTTAAGACACTAATGTGATACTGTTGCTTCCCTGCTAATTATCAAGCCTCCTTGTTTTTGTGATTTTTAGGATAAGGCCCTGTTCATCATTACCTCTTCACCCCAGTCTTGTCTCTGGATGTCTCCTGGCATCTCAGTGCTCCACTATAATGGTTGTCTCTTTGTATATCTCAGCAGTTAATCTCTTTCCTCTTCAAGTATTTGCACATCTCATCCCCCCTGACTGGAGACCTCTCCCTGCACCTGTCCTTGGCCTTGATATTCTTATTTATCCCTACATTTCAAATGAAGTGTAATTTTCTGAGAGAAGCCTTCCTGATTCCTGAAGACTAAGTCAGTTTGCTTCCTGAATCATGGTAGCATTTCCTTCTCCTTTAGAGCATGCATCATGCATACAGTTAAGTGACTGAGTTATTGCTTCTCTTCTGTTTAAATTTGCCCTATAATATAATTTCTATGAAAATAGGGACTGAATCTGTCATCTCCCACTTTACTCAGTGTCTGGTACAATGGCTGGCATGCAAGGGACTCCTTAAAATATGTGAAACATGAGTTAACATACACTCACTCATAAAATTCATAAATAATATTAACAAGAATTTCACAGGAAAAAAAAACAAAAAATAATTTCACAGGGGGGTGGGCTTAGTGGAGAAGGGCAAAGGGAGAAAATGGGGACAACTGTAATCGAATAACAATAAAGTATTTTTAAAAGAAAACAAGAATTTCAAATATTGTCAAGGGTGCAGGGAAATATGCTCAACTGTATGCTGCTCTTGGGAATTTAATTTGTCATAATGCTTTTAGAAAATAATTTTACATGATGCATTCAAAGTGCTACTTTTGAACTAGTAATTCCACTCTAAAGAATTAAGCTTAAGCATGCACACAAAAGCTTACAAACACACAGATGCTTTTTGCCTCATTATTTGTAATACTGAAAAACTAAACAACATGAATATCCAACAATAATTAAGTAAATTAAGGTTAGGCATGTAAGTAGAATATCATTTCACTATTTTAATTATGTGTATATATATATATTGCAATAACTTTGGGCAATGTTTATTTTTAATGTTTCTCAATAAGCAATATATGAAATTCTATAGACAAGAAAAAGAATAAAACTACAAAGAAACAATAAGAGCCACTATAAGAGTAACAACAATGATAATAGTGTTAAAAACTAGCTCTTACTGAGCATTTACTATATGCCAAGCACTGTTACATTTTAACTGATTCATTTGATTCTCACAGCAACTTATTATTTCAGTTAGGTTACAAATATTTCCATTTTTAAGATTAAAAAAAAACAACTAAGATTCAGAAATCTGAAGAAACTTGCCTGGGATAACCAAGGATATTTAATAACAGAGTTTGAACACTTTAAAGTAATAAAAATATTCTCAAATAATTTCTTGGTGGTATGATTATATGTGACTCTTTCTATGATATGATTATATGTGATTGTGTTGTTCTATTTTCTGTAATGAGAAAGAAAAGTTTCATGTAAAAAAATCCTGTTGGGTCAAATTTAAATATACCAAATTATTATTAACTATAGGGCTAAGAAGGAGTTCTTATTTGGGACAAACTTTATGTCAAAACAATCCTGGAGCAAGAAGTGTAACTTATGAAAGTATAAATATTTCTGAAGCTATTGAATCACTTTCCAACTGACTATTTTCAGAAGTATCAGGACCACCTGGTTGCTTTAGAAAATTAAACCATGAGCATTATGTTAGAAATTCTTTCCTAAGTGTAACCCCCACCACCAGCAGCCTGTTATGTAGCCTTCTCCAATGAATAGTGCACTGATTTGGTAATATAGGGGTTACATATTTTTCACTAAGATAGTCTCATGGAAGTATAACAATACAAAATCTGAAAGTGATGCTTATTCACCAACTCAGATGTTTTGTGTGTGTGTGTGTGTGTGTGTGTGTGTGTGTGTATGTGTATACTTCTAGGTCTCCTCTGATCAGCATTCCATGTTACCATGAAAATGAAGGCTCATTTAGAAGATTTGTGATGACTACTCCCAGGTTAATTTGAAGAAGAAACAGATGTGTGGCCTTCTTTCCTCAAGTATGGACTTCCCTTCCAGCTGACCTCTTTATAATATGCTTCCAGCAGGCCTTTTCATAGTTTGAGAAAAAAATTCATCTATTTTTTTAAATTAGACTTACCAATGGAAAAATAAGATTTCATTGGTGTATGTTGGTGTGGTGTGTGTGTACTTATGTATGTGTGGTATATCCTAGAAAAATGGCAGAGCATACTGCAGGGAAACTTTGTCTGGAAGCTTCTTAGAAAGTGTTTACCACATGGGTGGAAGGAGCTTGAAATTTGAAGTATATAATAATCACAAGATTCTGAGTGACATTGAAGTGGAGATAAAATACTGAGTTCCATTAAATCGCTGCTCTTCATATTTTCACCGAGCCAGCCTCTCTAGACTCACACCAAAGACCTACTGAGAAGGGGCTGAATTTAAAGAGTTAAAAAAAAACATTAAAAAAATCTAGCATTGAAATCTCTATAAGACTGGAAAACAGCACTGTACTCCCAGCTTGTTCTACATAGGGTTGAATACACTTGTCCCAGTTAAGGCCAGTGATGGTTGGGAGACATCCTTGCATGAGAATACCATAATTTTCAGAAAAGAGAATCTATAATTGTCACAAAAAGGCTGAGATTGTAAGAACACACAAGCCAATGTAGGTATCTACTGTTCTAATTGGCTAAGGGTTGGGGTAAAAGTTGTGATTATTCTTCAGATGGAGACTGATCTTGGGAACAAAAACAGCTTGATAGTTGTGATCCTATTATAGTCATAAGCTGGCTGGCATATGTAGATTTAATTGAATAATGACTACAAAAATGACTACATGATAACCTAGAATAAAGAAATTAGCACAAAGTGATAAGAAGGAATAAATAGTAGTATTAATTACACATTCATAAATAAGGTATTAAATGATATGAATGCACTAAGCTAGTACAATATTAAAATAAGCAATTAAAAATTTAAGATAAAGCCCTGGCTGGTGTAGCTCAGTGGATTGAGTGCCGGCCTGTGAACCACATGATCGCGGTTCGATTCCCAGTCAGGGCACATGTCTGGGTTGCAGGCCAGTTCCCAGCGGGGGACACATGAGAGGCAACTATACATTGATGTTTCTCTCCCTATCTCCTTCCCTTCCCCTCTAAAAATAAATAAATAAAATCTTTTAAAAAATTTAAGATACACAGAGGAAGAGTAATTTCCTAATTATATAAACATTTTTTATTGTTGTACAACTACACCTATCTCTATTTTCCCCACACCACTTGCCCCCCACCCTTTGGCTTTGTCCATGGGTCCTTAATACATGTTCCTTAATGACTCTTCCCCTTCTTTTCCTCATTAAGCCTGTCTCCCTTCCCCTCTGGTTACTATCAATTTGTTCTTTATTTCAATGCCTCTGTTTATATTTTGCTTGCTTGTTTGTTTTGTTGATTAGGTCCCACTTGTAGATGAGATCATATGGTATTCTGCTCTTACCATCTGGCTTATTTCACTTAGCATAATGCTCTCCAGTTACAGCTACGCTATTGCGAACGGTAGGAGTTTCTTCTTTCTTACTGCTGTGTAGTATTTTGTTGTACAAATGTACCATAGTTTTTTGGTCCATTCATTTACTTATGGTCACTTAGGTTGCTTCCAGTACTTGGCTATTGTAAATGGTGCTGCTATGAACATTGGGGTGTACAGATTCTTTTGAATTGATATTTCAGGATTCTTAGGGTATAATCTCTGCAGTGAAACTGTTTCTTTAAAAGGCAGTTCCACTTTTAGTTTCCTGAGGAAATTCCATACTGTTTTCCACAGTGGCTTCACTAGTCTGCATTACCACCAACAGTGCACTAGAGTTAAGTTTTTTCCACACCCTCACCAGCACTTGTTGTCTGTTGACTTGTTTATGATGGTCACTATGACTTGTGTGAAGTTGTATCTTGTTGTGGTTTTAATTTCCATTGTTCTGATAGCTAGTGATGCTAAGATCCTTTTCATATGTCTGCTTTGGATAAGTGTCTGTTCAAGTCCTTTGCCCATTTTTTAATTGGATTGTTTGTATTCCTGGTGTGGAGTCATGTGAGTTCCTTATATATTTTGGAGATCAAACTCTTGTCCAAGGTATCATTGGCAAATATATTTTCCCATAAGGTTAGTTTTTTTTTCATTTTGCTGATGTATTCTTTAGCTGTGCAGATTTCCCACTAAAATCAGGAACAAGACAAGGGTGTCTACTTTCACTGCTTCTCTTCCACATAGTACTAGAAGTCCTAGCCACAGTGATCAATGAATAAAAGAAATAAAAGACCTAGAAATTGGGAAGGAGGAAGTAAGCATTTTAGAATAAGACAATAAAGGTTGAAGCATATTACAATCATTTGAAAGAAATCAGTTTTTCAAGGCAATATCAAATGTCATGCATTTACCCTCCCAAGGGACTAAGATATTCTCAGAGGAGAGAGAGAAGCAAGACAGAGAGCCAATGGGCATTTTGCTGTTCTGCTCCAGACTACAATCAGCATAGTAGAGCTCTATTGAGGATGCTCGAAATGTTTTCTTTTTATTGAGAGACTCTGTCTCCTCAAACACCCACCCTGACTGGAACTTTTGACAAAAATTTGGGACAACTGTAATAGAATAACAATAAAAATGGTTTAGTAAAAAAAGAAAAAATTTAAATAGAATAAAATATATGATATCAGAAAATAGCGTAGTACGTTGTAAGTACATAGTAAGGAAATATTATTTCATAAATCTTTTGTATTAGTTTTATGTGTATGACTTCTGGAGCAAATGTAAAATATAGTTCTTATTTGGGTCATGTTTAAAAATGTAGGAAGATGCTATTGTATAGGGAATGTCCAAAAAGTCTGGCTGTTTTTTTCTAAAATCCTGGTTGTACATTTTTTTTTTGCATGAGGGTAAGAAGGAGCAGTTAATTAAACTTATTTTGCTTTTTTTATGAACCAAAGTAACCTTAAATAATATACTGAAAGCAAGATTCTATTTGGCTAAGCTCCAGTTCAGGGTGAACCATGATCCAATCATCCCTGGAAGTCTAATGAAATCATATAATCTGTAAGATTGACCTTCCTAGTCTTGAGTCAGACAGATCCTCCAAGGAGGATATTTGGATGCACTGGAAGTGATAAGTTTCATTAAACTTTCTGATCAAAAGAAATAATTATTTGATGATGTGGAAGTGACCAAAAAAAGACCAGGGATCTTTCCTGTGTAAGGCAAATGTGATAACCACTATATTATGGAAACAGGACTAGGTAAAGGAAGTAAGAAATACAAATCAGTAGTTACAAAATAGTCATGGGGAAGTAAGTAAGGCATAGAAATTAATCAATAATATTGCGATAACTGTGTATGGTGCCAGGTGGGTACTGGAAGCATTAATATTAGTATTAATAATACTATGTCAAGTACATGATTGTCAAATCATTAAGCTATACACAAAAAATACAAAAAAATTTAAAAGAAGAAAAGAGAACCAGGTCTTCCTAGAACATGTAAGCCTTAAGATATGCCTCAAAAGATCTTCCTGGACTCCTTCTCTATGGACTTGACCTTAGCATCTGTTTTATATTGGGACTGATATGAGGAACCATCCCTCAAGAAGATGTAGAATTGACACCAACTGAAATTACCACTGAAGTCAAAATCTTCCATCTGTGGAAATAGTCTGTAAAATACAGAAGTAGGATTCCCATGTTTGTAAACAGTAGATATGTATCCCTGATCCTTCCTCATAATTACATGGTCCAGGGGTAATCCACTGGTCCAAATTTTCAAACTCAAACTGAGGGATGAAAGTCACTCAAGGGAATAAGAGGAGATGGACTAATTACAAACAACTGAATTTCTCATGATCTGGATAAAGCCAATTTGTAGTAGGCAAGAGTAAATGTGTAAGTTAAGTGACAGGGAGATGACCCTGGCAATATGCAAGTTCCTGTTCCCAGTTGACCTAGGGACCAGTTGAAACCCTTCCTTTCTTATAATTATATAAATAATACCCTGAAAATTTGTCAAAAAATTCCACTGGCCCAGGTAGTCAGCTGGTGCCACTCTTCATACATAACATTGTCCTGCTGCATTGTTAATATGTTGCCTCATAATTTCTGTAAAGCCATTGGGGTATGATTAAGGAATAAACTGACCAATGAAAGAAGTTTTACTACAAAATGACATTTCTTGGGAGATTTCAAGTCCCCAAAGAGGATTTTCCTGGACAATATTAAGTAAGAAAGTTAGTTAAAGCTAGGTCTCTGTCACTTCAGACCAAAATTCTTCTGATTATACTATGGTAACTTGTCCAATGTCTTTCTAAAAATAAAGTTTGGGTTGGAGAATTTAAGCAAAACAAGATGTCAAAGGTATTGCAGATAATCAGCCATTCCTAATACCATGTATTACAATGCACTGTTATAGAACCTACTTTATTTTTTTTTATTTAGTTACTTTTCAAGTACATTTTTTTTCTTTTCTTCTCTTCCCCCCCCCCGCCCGATCTCCCCCCTCCCTCCCATTTCCCCCCCCCCAGTCCTCATCTCTGTGTCTTTCATACTTGTTCCTCAAAATCCCTCCCCCTTTTTCCCCCTTAAGTTCCCTTCCCTCTCCCCTCTGGTCGCTGCCCACTTGTTCTCTATTTCAGCGTCTTTGTTTTTATTCTGTTTGCTTGTTTGTTTTATTCTTTAGCTTCCTGTCAAAGGTGAGATAGGATTATACCCCAAGAATCCTAAAACATCAATTTCAAAGAACCTATGCACCACAATGTTCATAGCAGCACAATTTACAATAGCCAAGAGTTGGAAGCAACCTAGGTGCCCATCAGTAAATGAATGGATCAAAAAATTGTGGTACATATACACCATGGAATTCTATGCAGCAGAGAGAAAGAAGGAGCTACTACCTTTTGCAACAACATGGATGGAACTGGAAAGCATTATGCTGAGTGAAATAGGCCAGGCATTGAAGGACAAATACCATATGATCTCACCTTTGACAGGAAGCTAAAGAATAAAACAAACAAGCAAACAGAATAAAAACAAAGATGCTGAAATAGAACCTACTTTAGAAATAAGGAAATTGAGGTCCTAAGGCAGTATCTGAGGACCTCAGGAGGAGGTCCTCAGATACTAAACAGCTGAGGTTAGAATGGAATGCAGGTCTGTTTGAAGCCAAAGTGTAGGCTTTTTCCACAAACTGCTACTGAACCTCTGCTGACAACACCATTGAGGACAGTCCCTGAGTTCTCCTTAAACAGATACGGTATCATGACACTGAAAATTTAACTATGAATTACTCATAAAATCTTCCTAGGGAAATGGCTTTTATCAGTTAGAACTATTAGTGCATGTTGAGATGTTTAATTTACACTGTGAATTGTGGGAGCACACAAAGTAAACTGAGGAATATTTTCTGGGTTCTTTCCAAGACTATGGCACCTACTGGCCCTTCTTAGTACCCCTGACCTCACCCAGTGTATTTGTTTCCATGGAAATATACATCTGATACTCTGAAAGGCAAATTTAGTGCTGACTGGGTATGCAGGATGAAGCCCTAGCATCTAAATAAACAACAGGAGAAACTCAGGTTTCTGTGAGTCCCTCCTGTCAGGTAGTGAAATCAGGCATTGAGATACAATGGAGTGAGGAGTAGAAATCCTAAATTAAAGAAGTGATGGGTGAAATTCACAGTGATATATGCCCATGGATGAGAAAGTATAATCTTCAGTTTCCTCTTGGCTGGGTTTCTCACTGTAGTTTATGGACTTGGTGCCCTGGAACCTTGGATTCTGGTTTCCACTGTACTTCCCTCTTCTTATCCTCATAACTTCAGGGCTGAATGTGTGTTCTCTATGTAGTTGCCATCCATTTGGCACAAGGCACAATCTCAGGGGTGACCCATTGTCTTGTTCTCCCTGTTGCTCATCTCTTTATTCCCAGATTTCACCACTATAGGGACACTTCTCTGTCCAACAAAGACATTGTGTGCTTTGGCCTCAAACAGCCCTTGGTTCAAACTGAAGTTCTTTCATTTACTGGTTGGGAGAGAGAACTGCTCAGAACAAGTATACAGCAGGGTAGAAGGAAGTGGCCCTATTTGAGCAAGGTGGTCAGACTTCAGCAGTGTTCTCTCCCTGGGGGGTTCTATCCTGTCCCTCACTCTCTGGTCACCTGATAGGCTCTTGTTTCATGGCTGATTCATAAATCCTAGGACCTCTGGAGCCTTACTTCTCCTAACAAACAAGATGTCTTAGATGTCACTATTAATTTTAGGGGGTAAGACTTTGGACCTTCCCTAAGTCTTACCAGTGACCAACCTTACAATTGCCATAGCATCTTTGCCCCCAGACTTCTCCTATTCTGATGTACCTGAACATGAGTTCTCTGCCAGCCTTCAGGGCTCAATCTCATGGAAACAAGACCTCACACTGGGGCCACTGATGAACTTCACTGGATTTTCAGTCTTTGAGTCATGAGTCTATAATTCATAGACTATATTCTAGCTCCTCCTGGAATTGGAGCCAGCCTCAGAAAAATAAAGGAAAGGTCCCATGACAGATGTGACCTTTCTTCCAATGGGTACAACAGGTATGGCTATCACTGGCAACCGTTGACCTCCCAAAGTGAGTTCTCAGACCTCTGTCTACTTTCTTGTACTGTGTTTCTGGCTTCCTCTCATTTCTTTCTTCCTCCTTTCCTTGCATTCTGCTTCTGTTTCTTCTTCTCTTTTTTTCTCTCTCCCCCTCTATTTCTTTCTCTCCTATCATCCTCTCTCTCATTTCTTTCCATGCTTCCCCTCTTCCATCCACACTTACTCTGTCTGGCTTTATATTTTTTTTGATCCCCTCTATCTCTCTATCTTTCTCTTTTCATTGTCTCCTGAAACTATGGACCTTCCCCCAGAAAGCTGGATGAATCTGGCATAGTGCCACCTGTTAGCCATCCTTCCATTCACCCTTTATATTTCAAGGAAGAAACTGGGTCATCTTCAGTGAGCAGTTTGTACTCCAGGGGATCACAAATACCTCTCTGCCAAGGGAAACCCTTGACTAACAGCACAGCACACTAGAGATGCTCTTTGTACTTTGACAGAGTCCCATCCTAGGAAGCCCATGTGATGACATCTCAATAAAAAGGAGGAGTATGAGGCAACTCCTACCCCCACCGCTTACTATTTAATTCTGTTCCTTGCAGATGTTGTCACATAGTCCCACTTCCCATCCCAGATTTTCCTATAGCCAACCCTCTCACAATGACTAGTCACCTCCCTACAAACAAGTCTAGAGCTATTTATGGTTTCATTCCTCAAAGGCTTCAAGGAGAGCTGTGATCTTAGAAGTGGCCCCTGTAATTATCCATGTGAGATTACCCATGTGGAAAGAAAGCCTTGAGCATGATTCTTGGCCTTTCCTCTCACATTTAATTTAAACACATGTTTTTTTAAATTATATCTGCTGAATTGAAGTTGAAGGACATGACCTTCTGCAAGCCATAATCAAGAGGAGCCCTGGGGGTAAAAATTTCCCCTCCCCTGGGTTTGGGTATTGCTAATGATTTCCTCCCAACACCAGGGACTGCATCTTGCTGCAGTTAGGTCCAGCCTGGAGCCATCCATCTTTCTCTAGCCTTGCCTGACTCCCAAAAAGACCATCCATTTTAGTAGCAATATTGAAAGAGAAAGAGATATGATAAGATTCCATCAGAGTTCTCCATTCATTTTTTTATCATTACTTTATCATTTTTACAGATGTAAAAATCCAGCTAAGTAGGAGTGGGGAAAATTCACGTAAACAGAGGTCTCTCCCAAGTTCCATCCAGAAATCCTTTTAATATGAGTTGTTTCCCTCTGGCTTCAGAAGGCAAATCTTCAAAATCCTCAAAACAAATGCAGACACGTGTGCATATATTTATGTTCATGCATTTTTCTGTGAGTATAGTGTTGTGCCATGTGTTCATTTGTGGGGATTTTTATTTACCAGATTTCTAGGATTCTAGATAAAGGATGCTATGAAACACTCAACATAGGGCTTGAAATAATTTCACCCCTTCCTCCTTCACTCTCTTTGAGAACTCCTGTGGAAAGAAGTAACAAAAAGATTGTCCTGTGAAATCCTTTTCTGTTTTATAATTGTTATCATTATCTAAATTACCACAATAGGTTGAAATAAAGAGTATTTTACCTCCCTGTTTCCTGACACTGGAGGAAACCAGTACAATGAAAATAATTGGAGAGGAGAAAAGTTGTTTCTCATTTAGTAAGATAGCTGTACCCACTCAAACCATTTTTTATTTTTTAAGTTACTGTACAAAAAAAGTTGTTTTGTAAGATTTTTATGTAAAAAGGAACATTTCTATAGAAATGTTCTATAGAAATAATTGACAAGCTTATTTTGTTTGTTCCAACAGACAGGCAGTTTTCCCATCAGACAGCATAGAGAATGCTATTAATATATTCCTTTGGATGTTGTGAGCAATTTTCAACACCAATTATTTAAAATGTTTATTGGAGAAAGTCATCTCCCAAAAAGTGTGTAGGTAAGCATTAAGCCGTTTATTTAGGGAAGGTGGGTCTAATACTAGAAAGATTCTTCAAAACAACAGAATTACCTGCATTAAAGCTGTAGAAAAGATCCATATAAAAGTGCTCCAAGATATGAGATTAAAACACAGGGGTAGTTTGGGCGAGTTTGTTTGCCATTTCTATGCACATTCCCTTTGGGCAAGTTTACTGGAAAGAGAAGAATCCTTATATCTATAAAATATAGTCAGAATTTGAAACTTAAGTCAAAATCAGACTTCAGACTCTCTGGTTCATCCACCTTTTTTATTTGATATTTTTTATTATTTGTTTTTGTTTGAATACAGTTGTCTCCATTTTCCCACTACTATTTTCCCTCACCCCACCCATCCCCACTTCCCACTCTTAATCACCTTTTAAATAAATGCTTCAAAGTAAAATTGATTAGCACAAATATTGATGTGCATTTATGTTAAGTGTTTACCATGTACTAAGGTGAGCACTGTGCTTTAATTTATTTAATTCTCACAACAACAACCCTGGGAGGTAAATATCATTATCCCCATTTTATAGATGAGGAAACTGGGTTGGATAATTTGTTCATGTACCAGAGAACAGAATGTCATTGGTACTAAAGCCCAGGACCATCTGGCCTGAGTCCAAGCCATAAATTATACTCTTGTACTTGAAACAGCACCACAATTGCATTCAGTGAACAAGTGGAGGGGAAGATATCTCTCAGGTCCAGCCACTCATCCATATGGTGACTCAGACTCTGTTTACTGGTGAAATTGTTACAATACGTAGGAACTGAACAGTATATTTCTGAGAGAGAAATATGCCAATGTGTTGTTTCCTCAATTACTGGGACCCTCATCCTCCCTACTCTATCCCTTCTGCTCTCCTCAGTCTCCTGTAACACCATCTCAAGCCTTACTGGATTAAAGAGGACATCACCTCAAGAAGCCAGTGGTAGAATCTATGGAATCTATGACAATCATTCAGAATCCTGGGTGAGATGCCCAGAGGCTTCAGGCCAAGTTGAAGGGAAATACAGCTGCAAACAGGAAAGGCCATGGTGCCAACTCAGAGGTTTAGGAAGGAAATGGAGAGAGTGCTTTCTCAGAATATAGTTTCTAATGCCTTTATTTCAGCCTAGAATTACAAGTAGAATGTTTGCACAGGAATAACACCCCCTGAGACTAGTTCAATTTTTTCGATTGATAAGGCTAAAGGTGATGTTCAGAGGACAAGTGAACTACCAGTGGTGACAGAGCAGGTAAACAGATCACAGATGGTTGGTTACATAGCAAGCAGGTGGCAGAGCCAAGACATATCAAGGAAGTTGAGACTGGCTTCCCAACTAGTGCATGATTCAGCCAACCAGCCCAGCCTCATGTGTCAACTTGACTAGGCTGCAGGATGCCTAGATACCTGGTTAAACCTTATCTCTGGGAGTGTCTTTGAGGGTGTTTCTGGAAGAGATTAGCATATGATATAGTGGACTGAGTAAAGCATATTCCTCTCCTCGATGTGAATATGCATCATCCAATCTGTTTAGGGCCTGACTAGAACACAAAAACTGGAGAAGGTTGGTTTTCTCTCTGTCTGACTACTTGAGCTTGTTCATAAATTTTCTCGTGCCCTAGGCACTCCTGGTTTTCAAGCCTTCAGACGGTACTGGAATCTACATCAACTCTCTGGCTCTCAAGCCTTTAAACTACATGTCAGCCTTCCTGGGTCTCCCACTGGCAGATGGCAGATCATGGGACTCCTCAGACTCCATAACTGTGTGAACCAATTTTCTTTTCTCTTACTTTCTTTTTGTTTTCCTTAAAGGAGAGGATTGATTGTAGAGAAAGAGTATGGAGAGAGAGAGGGGGAGAGAAACATCGATGCAAGGGAGAAATATCTACCAGTTGCCTCTAACACACACCCAACTGGGGATTGAACCTACAACCCAGACATGTGCCTTGACTGAGAATAGAAGCAGTGACCCTTCATTTTATGGAACAACACTCTAACCAACTAAGACACCTGACAGGGCATGAACCAATTTCTCATAATAAATTTCACTTACTGGAATTAATTTCCTATAGGTTCTCTTTCTCTGGAGAACTCTAATTCAGCCACCTCTGCTGCTTTCCCACAGTATGGGATTGTATCTGAAACAGGCCAAATCAAAGCAGTTCATGCAGAAAGGGAAGTTTCTCAGGGGCTGTCAACTGTTTGAAAAGATGAATTTAAAGAATAACCCACTAGCCAAGCTTCCAAGAGGTAGAAACCCAGATAATTTGGGCCTTGGATGTAAAACCAAAAACTCAAATGCCACCAGGATTCCCTTACTTTTCTATTGTCTCTGCTTTTTTTTTTCCTGAGGACTTGTTTTACTCACTTTTTTTCAGAACGGATTACTATATAGAACAGGGGACGTGGTCTCTAAAAGTTCCACATCTGTACTAAAGCAAGCTTTTTTCACAACCCCCACCCAGGGAAAGGTATTGGCTGGTATTCGTGTTACATGCCAACCCTGTGTACATAGGGGTGGGAATATTATAATAGGAATTCTTCATTAGGGCAAATCATGGAAGTGAGAGTTAGTTCCTCAAAAAAACAGAGATAATTAGACAAGGAGGAGGCTCTTCACTGCTCTATCTGTGCCATGTGCATGCATATGGAGCTCCAACAGTGACTACCTGGGAAGGGCCTCAACACAGACTTAAAAATTGAAGATTGACCTTGTTCATGCTACAATTATCCATAGAACAATCTGAAGGTTTATTTGCAGAAAATGTATGTGTATATGCTGGTCGGGGGCCAAAGAATAAACATCCAGATTAAAACAGGAGCTCAGTACACTGAGGTGAGTCCACATGAGCATAGAGACAAGAGATGAGGACACAATTGTCCTAGAATCAGTACTGGAGAGGGGTAAAATGTTAAGTATCATGAGTGAAACAGAATATCATTTCTCAATTTAAAATCATTGGAGGCCTAGGGGCAGTTGTGTTGGAAGACAATTTAAGCTCTCTATTAAGCTTAAATTTAAGCTCTCAATTTAAGCTTTCTCAGGTGAGGGATCTGAGGCTCAGACAGGGAAAGTTACTTGTCAAAGAATACATAGATAGGACCAGAAGTCAGAATGTTGAGGGCCCAGAACTGTTCTTTCCATAGAATATCACCCTGTGAATGTTTATCACTCAGGGCCATTCAACCTTAATGCTTCTTTCTATTCACCCTGAGATAAAACTAGGTGGAAAAAATTAATAACCCTATTCCCTCTCTAAAATTCCCTGTAAATTTCCAAGCTTGTTAAGCCCTGACAGTAGTCTGCTTGTAGTGGGTATGGAAAAGAGGGAAAGAAGAGAGGCATTTTGTTGCTCCCATCAAAATATGTGGGGCTATCTGCTCTCTGGGGCAGCCCCAGACAGTGACCAGCCACTTGGATACCTAACCTGGACCCCTCTATGACTATCCTTTTGCGATGAATGTGAGGAATGTTGAGGTAGAAAGAGTGTAGTAGGGAAAAAAGAGGAAGAAAATAATTTATGGAAAATTAAGAAGACAGAGAGTAAGGAAGAGAAGTAGAAAGAAAAAAGAAAAAGAAAGGCAGAGAAAGACAAAGACATGTTTGGCCACACACAAAGATACCAATGGTGACAGTGAGAGGCAAAGACCACAGAAAAAAATGTGAGTCGTAAAATCACTGACTGCTGAGAACAAGGACCTGGGTTACTGACTGATCTGGATGATGACACCAAAACACATTTGCAGAAGAAGAAGGAGCTGAGAGTGAGTCTAACATACTTCCTTTTGTAGATCATCCACTAAGAGTTATACCTAACCCCTATAGTGGCCCTGAAGCCAGGAGCTGAGAGTGATACAAAGTCATACAATCTCCATGCTTGCTGAGAGGACCTGAGACTAACTTTTTTATGGGGACACCGGCCTGCACTGTCTGCGGCATTATGGATGAGATGAGATAAATTCATACAGACTATGGAGTCCTGTGGAGGAAAAAGGATGGCACAGCTACTCTCTCAAGAGGAGAACATGCTGACCTTTGCCTTGATAGGCTTTTATTGGATTTCTAATAGCATACATCAAAGAAGGTTTTCATTCATTATACTTAGGTTTGCTTTAGGTAATTACTTTTTACAGATAGCAACAGAAGGGATGTTGCTGATTACTTCTTACAGATTAACAAGGAAAAAGCATTGCAAATGCAAGGGAATGATAAAAGTAACAGGTCTGGTTACACTTCAGTTTTGGGAGAATTAGCACAGACTTCAGGAAGTTACTTTAAAGATATGCAGCAAGCATTTGGGGCCTGAACTCAGTGTGAGAGAATTTTAGCAAGAGCAAGTCATAAAGTAGCCTAGGTATAATGCAGGCCTGATTTCCCATGGGAGAACTCCTTCATGGGTGTGGTTTTGTGTGCTGACTTGCCCCCCACTGGTTTTCCACATAGGTGCTGAGCTACATTTCCATGTCTCACATCACGAAGTGGTTCCCTACAGCTATGGAAAGCTTCTTACAGGGAAAAACCATTGACTTATGAGAATCACTCATCCAGTATATATTTATTCCATGCCTACTGTCATGTCAGATAATGGGGAAAGGCTTGAACTTTCAGTCTCCTGATTCTGGGCTCCCATATTTTTCCAAGCCATAATGTCTTCCAGTTGATAACATCATGATTCCTCCTCCTCCTCCTCCTCCTCCTTCTTTTTCTGCTTTATTATTAACATCATCATCATCATCATCTTCAGAGCAGCTATTCTTTATTGAGCATTTACCATGTGCCAGGCACAGTATTAAGTAGATTTTGTATGCTACATCTGATCTGGACAAAAACTGTGCAATGGAGGCCCTATTTATAACAAAGGTTTACACAACCAAGGCAAATAATCAGAAAGATTATATAACTTTCTTGAGAACAGACAGCTGCTGCACATCAGAGTCGAGCTTAATGCCCATAAAATCTTTTCTATTCCAAAGAAAAAGAAGAAGTGGGGTCATCTATAGCAGCTGGTCAACAAGCCTCCACTGCTACAACATTCTACCAATTTCATATGTACAAACATTGCCAAGTATTAAAGGGAGCTCTTTGCCCAAAAAGATTGACTCTCTTTTACAAAGGTTTAAATGAATCCATTTCTGTTGAGTATGTGTGTATATTCTTTATTTTGGTAGCCCACATGCTTTCTCATTCCCTAATATACCTGTACTTTCATTCATTCAATGAATATTTATGGATGCCTACTTTGACATTATTCTAGGTTTTTAAAATATGGGTGTAAAAAACTGACAAAATTTATAATCTAGTGAAGGGAGATATCATATAAACAAATTAATAGATCAATATTTACTATAAACACAAATAGTAATAATCGTTATGAACAAAAGAGGATAGATCATGATGGGAGGTGCTATTTCAGATGATGTGGTCCACAACAGCTCTTTGAAGAAGGGACATTTAAGCAAAACCATAAATGAAGTGAGGGGCTGAGCTATGGGAATATCTGAGAGATCAATCCTGGAAAAGAGACGCACAAGTGTGAAGTCTCCAGGGCAGAAGAATCCTTTGTGAGTTCAAGAAACAGTAAGGAGGCCAACACTGATGGTGAGAAGATGAGGTCAAAGCAGGTACCAGATAATTTAAGGCTTTGGAAAGCTTGATATAGATTTGGAATTTTACTCAGAGTAACATCAATTTATTGAATGGGAGTATCATATTCTGATTCAAACCTTAGTATGGTCTTTGGCTGCAGTGAAAATGCATGAAGGCAGGGAGACAAGTGGAGTCTGTGGCTAGTGACCAGATGACAGGCCATGATGGCTTGGAGAAGATGGTAACAGAGGATCTAGTGAGCAGTGGTCAGACTCTGAAGATATTCTGATCAAGTAGATATGCAGTGTGAGAGAAAAGAAAGGAGCCTGACCAAGAAGGTGAATTGAGGCAACATGTTTTACTTTCAAGGATATTGGGGAAGTGTAACTTAAAGAGGAAAGGAGAAAAAATCAAGTATCCAATTTGAGACGTATAATTAAAGATGACTATGAAGCATTTAAGTGGGAATGTGAACTACACAGTTGGATATATGGCTACAATTCTGAGGGGAGATGCAAAGTTATGAGAGCATTAGTGTATAGGTAATACTTAAAGTCATAGGACTAGATAAAGGCACCCACAGTGCACATATACATGGCAAGAGAAGAGGGCAGGATAATCCCTGGGGCATACAACATTTAAGAATCAAGAGAAAAAGGAAGGCAACAAATAAAAGTGAGTGAGCACTAGTAAACAGGGAGGGAGCCAGAGAGTGCAATATTTCAGAAACCAGAGGAAGGAAGGGCTTCGGGAAAGAAGAAATTAAAATTTTCTGGTGCAGTTGTAGTGAAAAACAGTATACAGATTCCTCAAAAATAAAAAAATGAAACTACCTTTTGACCCAGAGATCTCACTTCTGGGAATATATCTTAAGAATATCAAAACAACAATTAAAAAATATATGCACCCTTATATTCTTAGCAGCTTTATTTACAACAGCCAATATCTGGAAACAGCCCAAGTGGCCCTCAGGAAATGAGTAGATAAAAAACTGTGGTACATTTACACAATGGAATACTATGTCGTGAAATACGTGAAAAAAAAACAAGAAAACCTTTTATAACAGTATGGATGGAGCTGGAGATTACTATGGTAAGAGAAATAAGCTAGTTAATGAAAGATAAATAGCATATAATTCCACTTATGTGTGGAATGTAATAAACAAAATAAACTCACAAACAAATAGAAACAGAGGCATGGGTACATGGAATGGACTGACAGACTGACAGAGGGAAAAGGAAGGGAGGGACTATATGGAAGAAGGTGAAGGGATTAGCCAAAGAACATCTATGGGTTATGTATAGGCACAGACAACAGTGTGGTGATGGCCAGAGAGAAGTGGGAGTGGGGGCTGGGTGGAGGTGAGCAAAGGTAGGGAAAAAAGGGTTATCTATAATAGTGTCAATAATATAAAATTTAAAAAAACTTTCTCCAATGCTGTTGAATTCCAAGGTCTCAGTCTTTTTGCCTGGTCAGCTAAGAGCTCAGCTGAACAGTAAGGCCATGTGATATTCCAGATGGAGGAGTTCTTATAACCAGGGTATTCTGACATCATGCCTTTGCAATGGACTCTGGAAAAATGTCAATCCTGAGAGACACCAGGACAATATACAGCCAAGAAAAAAATTCTTCAGGCCTCAGATAAATCTCAGGGTACACACTCTTCCCAGAGTCAGTAGAGTGTTTATATGCCATGTGACTAGCTGGAGGTCACCAGAGATACTGTGACCAGAGTGGACAACTGGATTTTTCTTAACCCCAAGGTGCTTAGAGTGTCAGAATACAATAAATCTCAGTGTTATTTAGGAATATTGTTTATTCAATGATGCACATGTAATTAGAAAAGTGGGCTGAGTCTAAAATCTGGAACATAGTCCCTATTTCCAAAGGCTTAGTGCATCCCCACCAGATCACAAGCCCAATGTCATGTGAGTAACCTGGAGTGACTGGGTAGAATTAGATGATTTTACCATCAATGGCTAGGACCAAAAACTGCCATGATATTATACAAATAACTGATTTTAGGGCTTCTATCAGTAACTTTCCTGGTTCTAAACTAACCAAAGTGTGTTAACCAAAGTGAGGCATGAGCCTCAGTAAAAATTCTTAAGGCTACAGATTCTATACTCATCTCATTTCAAAGTATTTCCACCACTAGTAGAGAGAGGGCAGAGGGTTGTTGGGGAAGGGGACATACTTGCTTTACTGTGAACCAACTTGATCAAACTCTAAATGGGACATGTGGGCTTGGCTAAGTACCCAACCCCAGGAGGCTAATGGATCCCCACATGCTGCCCCAACAGGGACATCTAAGATGTGTTTTTACTATAACCCAGAAATGAATACCTCTCTCTCTCTGCCTCCTATGTCTCATAAAACTTCCAGATTTTACCTACACTAACACTCTAGTTGAACTCAGCAACTTTCTTTTTAAAAATTTATAGGGGAAGGGAAGGAGAGAGGAAGAGAAATATCAATATATGGTTGCCTCTCATGTGTCCCCTGCTGGGAACTGGCCTGCAACCCAGGCATGTGCCCTGACTGGGAATCAAACCACAATCCTTTGGTTCGCAGGCCCGCATTCAATCCACTGAGCTACATCAGACAGGACATGAACTCAGCAACTTTTGAGCCCCCTAAAGAACTCGCTCACACAAAAGAATTTGTAAACATGAATGTGCCTGAGGTTATTCTGGAGGAGAAAGAAGGGAAGATTTTTATCACAAGACTATACAGCAAAATGTTTCAAACACCTCCTGGATATTTCTGTGCTTCCAAGTTTCTAACTTCCTTTAACCTTAAGCCCACATCCTGCTGCACCTACTCTACCAAGCCTGTTATTCTTAGACCCCAGGCTCTTGTCTCTTCCTCAAGCCTATCATTGTCTTATGTATACTATTCTGGCAACCAATTTTATTTTATTGTAAAATTTTAATTTTTTAGAGAAGTCTTATGTTCACAATAAAATTGACAGGAAGGTACAGAGACCTCACATACACACCCTTACACATACATAGCCTTCCTCATTTACCATCACTTACCAGAGTGGTATATTTCTTACAATTGATGAACCTACATCGACACATCATAGTCACGTAAAGTCCATAGTTGACATTAGGGTTCAATCTAGGTGTTATACATTATATGAGTTTGAACTAATATATAATAACATATATTCAATGTTATAGTAGCACACAAAATGGTTTTAGCATTCATCCTTCCTTCTTCCACAGCACCTAGCAAACATCTATCTTTTTACTGTGTCCATAGTTTTGCCTTTTCTAGAATGTCATATAGGTGGATTAACAGTGTATGTAATCTTTTCAGATTGACTTATTTCACTTATTACTGCTAATTTAAGTTTCTTCTATGGTTTTTTAATAGCTTGATAGCTTTGGGTGTTTTGTTGTTGTTCTTTGGATGTACCACAGTTTCTTCTCTCATTCACCTACTGAAAGAAAAGTTTTGGTAACTAGAAACGAAGTTACTATAAACATTCACTGATATGTCCCCTAGAGCAAGGAATGTAAAGGAAAGATTAAACAAATGAGATCTCATCAAAATTAAAAGCTTCTGCATGGCTAAAGAAAACAGTATTAAAATAAAAAGAGAACCAACTGTATGAGAAAACATATTTGCCAATGATACCTCAGACAAGGGTTCAATCTCCAAAATATACAAGGAACTTACATGACTCCACTCTAAGAAGACAAGCAACCCAATTAAAAAGTAGGCAAAGGACTTGAACAGACATTTCTCCAAGGAGTACATACAGAGGATTCAGAGTCACATGAAAAGATACTCAATATTGCTAGCTGTCAGAGAGATGCAAATTAAGACCACAATGAGATACCACTTTACACTGGTCAGAATGGCCATCATAAACAAAGCAACAAACAACAAGTGTTGGAGAGGATGTGGAGAAAAGGGAACCCTAGTTCACTGTTGGTGGGATTGCAGACTGGTACAACCACTGTGGAAAACACTATGAAATTTTCTCAGAAAACTAAAAATAGATTTGTATTTTGACCCAGCAATTCCACTGCTAGGATTATATCCTAAGAACCCTGAAACACCAATCCAAAAGAACCTGTGCACCCTGATGTTCATAGCAGCACAATTTACAACAGCCAAGAGACAGAAGCAACCTAGGTGCACATCAGTAAATGAATTGATCAAAAAATTGTAGTACATATACACAATGGAATTCTATGCAGCAGAGAGAAAGAAGGAGCTACTACCCTTTGCAACAACATGCATGGAACTGGAAAGCATTATGCTGAGTGAAATAAGCCAGGGGTTGAAAGACAAATACCATATGATCTCACCTTTAACAGGAAGCTAAACAACAAAACAGACAAGCAAGCAAAATAAAAACAAATACACTGAAATAGAGAACAGGGGGATAGTGACCAGAGGGGAGAGGGGAGGGAATTTAAGGGGAAAAAATGGGAGGGATTTAGAGGAACAAGCATAAAGGACACAGGGAAAATAACTAAGGGGAGTGGAAAAGGGAGCAAGGTGGTGTGCTTGGGGGAGGGGTGGGCTGGAATGGAAGAAATAAACAGAAAACTGTACTTGAAAAATAACTAAATAAAAATTTTTAAAAAGAAATTCCAAAATTAAAAATAAATAAATAAATAAATAAATAAAATAATAGTTATTGTAAACATGAGAGTACAGGTATTTGTGTGGACAGAACTTTTCAGCATCTTCGGGTAAATACAAAGGAGCATGATTGCTGGCTCATATGGCAAGAGTATATTTAGTTTTCTAAAAAACCACCAAACTGTCTTCTAAAATGGCAGCGTTATTTTGTATTCTCAGCAATAAAGAATGAAAGTTCCTGTTGCTCTACATCCTCATCATTATTTGATGCTGTCAGTGTTCTGGATTTTGACCATTCTAATATATGCATCATAGTATATTGTTGTTTTAATTTGCATTTCCCTGATGACATATGTTATGGAACATCTTTTCATAAGCTTTGTTGCCACTGTATATCTTATTTCATTGAATTTATTGGGGGCGACATTGGTTAATAAAATTATATAGGTTCCAAGTGTACAGCTCTATAATATTATACATGATCTATATATTGTATTAAGTATTTAGCACCCAATGTCAAGTCTTTTTCCATCACCATTTATCCCACACCTACCCTCTTCTACTTCCCCCCAACCTCTTTTCCATCAAGTCATCACTATATTGTTGTCTGTGACCACAAGGGATTTTTTTTGGCTAATCCCCTCACCTTTTTCATCCAGAACACTAACCCTGCTCTGACAGCTGTCAGTCTGTCCTCTGTATCTGTGACTGTGTTTCTATTTTGCTTATAATTTTATAATATTTGACAAGTGAAATTATACAGTATATGTTTATGTCTTACTGGCTTATTTCGCTTACATAATATTCTTCAGGTCCACACATGCTATCTCAAAAGGTGAAATGTTCTTATTTTTTATGGGTGAGCAGTATGCCACTGTGTAACTATACCACAGCTATTTTATCCACTCATCTGATGGGCACTTGGGCACTTCTAAAACTTGGCTATTGTAAATATGCACTGTGGATCACCAGCCAAGATGGAGACATAGGTAGATATGCTTTGCTTCCTTGCACAACCAAAAGAAGGAAAACAAATTTAAAAACAAAAACCCATAGCTTCCAGAAAATTGAAAGGTATGGAAGTCCCACAAGCAAGGAGTTAAAGAAGAAAAATTTATCCAGACTGGTGGGGTGGAGACAGGCAGCCAGAGCAGAGAGGATGTGTGGCAAGGTGGCAGACTAGGCAAGCAAGGCAGTGGCTGGAGGACCATGTCATCCCACGTTCATGTGAAGACAAGCTGGCAGGAACACTTGGGGAGTGAGACAGACCATGCAATCCAGGGTTTTAGCCAGAAAACTAAAGCCTCAATACCTACTGGCTGTAAAAACCTCTGGGGGTTGTGGCAGTGGGAGAGACTCCCAGCCTCATAGGAGATTTCATTGGAGAGAACCAGGGGGTCCTAAAACATACACAAACCTACCCACCCACCCAGGAATCAGTACCAAAAGGGGCCGATTTGCTTGTGGGGAGTGGGGAAAGTGACTGAAAGCAGGGCAAGGGCCAAAGAAATGACATTGTTCTTTCCCTGACCTCTCCCACACATGCAGTGCCACAACACAGTGACATGGGTTGCCCAATGTTGGCGAACATCTGAAGCTCCACCCCTTAAAACATAATAGATGTGCTGAGACAAAAGAAAATATATTGCCCAAATAAAAGAACAGATCAAAACTCCACAAAAAGAACTAAGCAATGAAGACGTAGCCAACCTATCAGATGCAGAGTTCAAAACATTGGAAATCAGGATGCTCACAGAAATTATTGAGTACAGATGCAAAACAAAGGAGTAAAGTCTACGCAAAATGAAATAAAGAAAAATATAAAGGAAGCCAACAGTGAAGACAAAGAAACCGGGACTCAAATCAATGATTTGGAATAGAAGGAAGAAATAAACATTTGACCAGAACAGAATAAAGAAACAAGAATTTAGAACAATAAGGAGAGGCTTAGGAAACTATGGGACAACTTTAAAGGTCCTAACATCTAAATCATAGGGGTGACAGAAGAAGTGGAAGAGTACAAAATTGAAAACTTATCTGAAAAAATTATGAAGGAAAACTTCCCAAATCTGGTGAAAGAAATAAACTTCCAGAAAGTCCAGGAATCTCAGAGAGTCCCAGAGAAATTGGCCCTGAAGAGAACACACCAACACACATCATAATTATATTACCTAAGATTAAAGATAAGGAGAGAATCTTCAAGCCTTGAGAGGAAAAAAGAGTTACCTATAAATAAGTTCTCATAACACTATCAGCTGATTTCTCAAAGGAAACATTGCAGGCAAAAAAGGTGCTGGAAAGAAGTATTTCAAGTCATAAAAGGCAAGGACCTACATTCAAGATTGCTCTGTCCAGCAAGACTACCATTTAGAATGGAAGGGCAGATAAAGTGCTTCCCAGATGAGGTCAAGTTAAAGAAGTTCATCATCACTAAGCCCTTATTATATGAAATGTTAAATGGACATAGCTAAGAAAAAGAAGATCAGGAGGCTGGGATGGGAAAAATAGACAAAAAACTGTACTTGAAAAATAACTAAATAAAATTTAAAAAAAAGAAGATCAAAACTATGAACAATAAAATGACAATAAACTCACAACTATCAACAAGTGAACCCAAAAAACAAAAACAAAACAAACTAAGCAAACAACTAGAACAGGAACAGAATCACAGAAATGGGAATTACATGGAGGGTTATCACTGGGGAGGGAGATGGAAGAGAATGGGGAAAAGGTATAGAGAATAAAAATCATAATTGGTGTGTACAAAATAGACAAGGGGAGGATAAGAATAGTATAGGAGAGGGACTTTTGGCCAAGATGCAGGTGTAGGTAGACATAATGTGCCTCGTCCCACAACCAAAATTAAGGACAACAAATATTTAGAGACAAAAAAATAACCAGAACTGACAGAAAATTGAAGTGTATGAAGTGTGACAACTATTCACCCAGACTAATAAACGAGGTGAAAACAAGGAGCGAGACAGACTGTGCAACCCAGGGCCTCAGTGCTAGGAAATAATGCCTAAAAACACCAACTAAAAACACTTTTGAGAGTTGAGGTACTGGGAGAAGCTCCCAGCCTCACAGGAGAGTTTGTTGGAGAGACCCTCAGGGTTCTAGGATGTACACAAGTCTACCCACCTGGGAACCAGCACCAGAAGGGCTTAATTTGCTTGTGGGAAGTGGCAAAAGGGACTAAAATCTGAGAGAGAACAGAGCAAGCCCCATTGTTCCCTCTCTGACCTTGCCCCCACATACAGCATCACAACCCAGCAACTGGGTCGCCCTGCCCTGATGAACACCTAAGACTCTGACTCTCACCATGTAACAGGCACAACCAGACCCTCGCAAAAAAAAAAAAATGGCTCAAACAGAAGAACAGAGCCAATACTTTTAAGCAACCCAGAGATAGCCAATCTATCAGATGCACAGTTCAAAGTAATGGTAATCAGGATGCTCACAGAATTGGTTGAATTTGGTCACAAATTAGATGAAAAAAATGAAGGCTACACTAAATGAAATGAAGGAAAATGCCCAGGGAACCAATAATAATGGAAAGACAACTGGGACTCAAATCAATGGAGTGGACCAGAACAAAGAAAGAAACAACCAAACAGAACAGAATGAAGAAACAAGAATTCAAAATAATGAGGAGAGGCTTAGGGACCTCCAGGACATCTTTAACCAATCCAACATCTGAATCATAGGGGTACCAGAAGGGGAAGAGGAACAGCAACAAGTGGAAAACTTTTTGAACAAATAATAAAGGAGAACTTCCCCAATCTGGCAAAGGAAATAGATTTCCGGGAAGTCCAGGAAGCTCAGAGTCCCAAAGAAGGTGGGCCCAAGAAGAAACACACCAAGGCACATTATAATTACATTAGCCAAGATTAAAATGAAGGAGAAAATTCTAGAAGGAACAAGAGATAAGGGGACAGTCACCTCCAAAGGAATTTCCATCAGACTATCAGCTGATTTCTCAAAAGAGACCTCACAGGCAAGAAGGGGCTGGAAAGAAGTATTTCAAGTCATGAAAGGCAAGGACCTACATCCAAGATTGCTCTATCCAGCAAAGCTTTCATTTAGAATGAAAGGGCAGATAAAGTGCTTCCCAGATTAGGTCATGTTAAAGGAGTTCATGATCACCAAGCCCTTATTATATGAAATGTTAAAGGGACTTACCTAAGAGAAAGAAGATAAAAAACATGTGCAGTAAAATGACAGCAAATTATTAACAACCACACTTAAAACAAAAACAAACTAAGCAAACACCCAGAACAGGAACAGAACCACAGAAATGGAGATCGCATGGAGGGTTATCGACAGGGGAGTGCAAGGAGGAGAGAAGGGAAAAGGTACAGAGAATAAGTAGCACAAATGGTACTTAGAAAATAGAGAGGGGGAGGGTAAGAATAGTATGGAAAATATAGAAGCTAAAGAACTTATAAGTATGACACATGAACATGAAATAAGGTGGGGAATGTGGGTGGAAGGGGGTGTGCAGGGTAGAGGGGAATGAAGGGGGGAAATAGGACAACTATAATAGTATAATCAATAAAATGTATTTTAAAAGAATAATATAGGAAATGGAGAAGCCAATGAACTGAAGTGTATCAACCATGGACATGAACTATGTAAAAGGGGATGGATGCTGATGGGCGTGTGCAGGACAGAGGGGGATAAAGGGGAGAATGAAATGGGACAAATGTAATAGCATAATCAATAAAATATACTTAAAAATACAATGTACATAGGGTTGCACATATTCTTTAGAATTAATATTTTGGGTTTCTGCAAATATATTTCCAGAAGTAGAAAGCTGGGTCATTAGACACTACCTATTTTAATTTATTTTGAGAAACTATACTGTTTTCCATGAAGGCTACACCTATGTGCATTGCCACCATATCCTCGCCAACACTTATTTGTTGATTTATTGATGATAGCCATTCTGGCAGGTGTGAGGTGATATCTTATAATGGATTTAATTTGCATTTTTCTGATGATTAATGACATTGAGCATCTTTTCATGTCTATATTTCCTCTTTGAAAAAGTGTCTATTCAGGCTCCTCACTCATTTTTAAGTGGGTAGATTGTTGTTTACACCAGTTGAGTTGTATTAACTCTTTATGAATTTTGGATACTTATCTGTTATCCTATATGTCATTGATGAATATGATCTCCCATTCACTAAGGTGTCATTTTTTGTGATGCCTTCCTTTGTTGAGCAAAAAGTTTTCATTTGATGTAGTCCAGTTGGTTAATTTTCTTCTTTTGTTTCTCGTGGCTAAGGAGATATATCAGAAAAAAAAAAAACTATTGGTAGGAGAAATACCTGAAATTTTACTGCCTATGTTTCCTTGTAGGATTTTTATGGTTTAGAGTCTTACACTTACATCTTTAATCCATTTTGAGTTTATTTTTCTGTGTAGTGTAACAATGTGGTCTAATTTCATTTTTGCATGTATCTGTCCAACTTTTCCATCACCATTTATTGAAGAGACTGTCTTTATCCCATAATATGTTCTTGCCCCCTTTGTCAAATATTAATTGACCATATGGGCATGGGTTTATTTCTAAGCTCTATTCTGATTCATTGGTCTATATGTCTTATATGCCATTACCATGCTGTCTTGATTACTATTGCCTTGTAGTATAGTTTGATATTAGGTAGCATGATTCCTCCAATTTGTTCTACTTTTTCAAGATTACCATAGCTATCTTGGGTCTTTTGTGGCTCCATAAAATTTTTTGATTATTTATTCTAATCCTGTAAAATATACCATTAGTCTCTTGATAGGAATTGAATTGAAGCTATAAATATCTTTGCATACTATGGATATTTTAACAATGTTAATTCTTGTCCATGAACATGGTATATGCTTCCACTTATTTGTATCTTCAATTTCTTTCTTCCATCTTATAATTTCCTTAGTACAAGCCTTTTACATTCTTGGTTAATTTTACCCCTAGGTATTATTCCTTCGATTCAATTGTAAATGGATCTGTTCTCTTAGTTTCAATTTCTGATAGTTCATTATTTGTATATAAAAATGTAACTGATTTATGGAAATTTATTTTGTATTCTGCTCCCTTTCTGAATTCATTTACTAGTTCTACTAGGTGTTTGGTGGAATCTTGAGGGTTCTCTATATACAATAACATATCATTTGCAAATAATAACAGTTTTACTTCTTCCTTTCCTATTTGGATGCCTTTCATGTCTTTTTGTCTGATTTCTGTGGCTAAGACTTGCAGTACTATATTGAATAAGAGTGGTGAAAGTGGATATCCCTGTCTTGTCCCTGATCTTACGGAAAACACTTTTAGTTTCTGCCCACTGAGTGTGATGTTTGCTATATATTAGTCATACATGTTCTTTATTCTATCGACATATTTCCCTCTATTCCCTCTTTTCTGAGTTATCATAAATGGGTGCTGGATTTTATTAAATTCCTTTTCTGCATCTATTTAATGCAGTGTATCAAATTTATGGATTTGCCGATTTTCTTTATTTTTTCTTTCTGGATGTTTTATTGTTTATGCTATTACAGATGTTCCATTTTCCCCCAACACTGCCCTCCACACACATTGCCTCCCACCTCCACTGTCAATCCCCACACTGTTGTCCAAGTCTATGAGTCCTTCATGTATACTCTTTGATTAATCTTTCCACCTTCTTTCAACCAGTTCCACTCTCCCCTCCCCTCCCCTCTTACAGCTGTCAGTCTATTCCCTGATTCCATCCCTCTGGTTCTACTTTGATCATTGGTTTATTTTGTTCATTAGAACCCTCTTATAAGATCATATGATATTTGTCTTTCACCTTGCATCCTCAGAATAGATCCCAATTGATCATGGTGTATGATCCATTCAATGTACTGCTGGATCTAGTTTGCTAATATTTTGTTGAGGATTTTAGCAAATTATGTTAATCATGGATATTGACCTATAATTTTCTTTTTTTGTAGTATGTTTATCTCATTTTGGATTTAGGATGATATTGGCATCCTAAAATGAGCTTGGGAGTCTTCCCTCCTATTGAATTTTTTGGAATTGTTTGACAAAGATAGATGGTAGTTCACCTTTGAATGTTTGATAAAGTTCTACTCTGAATCTGTCTGGTCCAAGACTTTGCTTTGTTAAGAGCATGTTGCTTACTGCTTTAATTTTATTAGTTGTAATCAACCTTTTCTGATTTTATGATTCTTTCTGATTCAGTTTTGGAACATTGCATGTCTCTAGGAATTAATCCATTTCATCCAGATTGTCCAATTTGTTGGAATATGGCTTTTTATAATATTTTCTTACATTTTTTATACTTATGTGGTGTCAGTTGTTACTTATTTTATTTCTGGTTTTATTTATTTGAGTTTTTCACTTTTCTTCTTGATGAGTCTCATTAAAGGTTTATCAACCTTCTTTAACTTTTTGAAGAACCTGCCCTTGATTTAATTGATCTTTTGTATTTTTTAGACTCTATTTTGTTTACTTCTCCTATGATCTTTATTGTTTTTCTCCTTCTACTCACTTCATGCTTTGTTGTCCTTCTTCTAGTTTTCTAGGTATAATGTTAGAGAGTTTCTTTGATATTTTTCTTACTTCTTAAGGTTGGCCTGTATTTTATGAATTTCTCTCTTAGGACTGCTTTCACTGCATCCCATAGGTTTTGTTTTTTTGTGTTCTCATTTTCATTTTTCTCAAGGTAATTTTTTATTTCTTCTTTGGTCTCATTTGAAGCCCATTCATTGTTTAGTAACATTATTTAGCCTCCATGTATTTGTGTATTTTTCAGTATTTTTCTTGTGATGTATTTCTAGTTTCATATAATTATGGTCAGAGAAGATGTTTGATATGATTTCAATATTTTTAAATTTATTGAGACTTGTTTTGTGTCTTAATATCTGGTCTATCTTAGAAAATGTTCTAGGTGAAATTGAGAGAAATGTACATTCTGAAGATATCAATTAAATCTATCTGCTCTAATGTATAATTTAAGGCTACTATTTCCTTGTTGCTATTCTGTCTGCTAGACCAATTATTGATGTCATTGGGTGGTGTTAAAATTTCCTATTATGACTGTATTACTGCTGATCTCTTTCTTTATGTTCATCAATATTTGCTTTAAAATTTATATGCTTCTATGTTGGGTACATATATGTTTACAGGAGTTATAAGCCCTTTAGATCAGTCCCTTTTATATTATGTGTACTAACATGTGGCCCATCCTAGAAAATGTTCCATGTTCACTTGAGAAAAATTTACCTTTTACTGCTTTGGGGTGAAATGCTCTGAAGACCCTCAGTTAAATCCATTTAATCTAGTCTGTCATTTAAGGTCCATTTCCTTGGACCTTAAATCTGAAAATCTATTCATTGATGTTAGTGTGGTGTTAAAAATCATCTAATATGACTGTATTACTCTTGATCTCTCCTTTTATTTTCATCAACATTTGCTTTATATATTTAGATACTCCTATATTGTTGCATGTGTAAATGTTTATAAGGATTATATACTCTTTATTCATCCCTTTATCATTATGCAGTGCCCTTTTTGTCTCTTATTATAGCCTTTATTTTAAAGCCTATTTTGTCTGATATAATTATTGCTAGCCCAAAGCAATATATTTGCATGAAATACATTTTTCCAACTTTTTACTTTTAGTCTGTATCTTTTATTTTGAAGTGGGTCTCTTTCAGACAGCATATATTTGGGGTTTGTTTTCTTAATGCATTCAGCTATCCTATGCCTTTTGATTGGAGTACTGAAACCATTTACATCAAAAAGTGATTACTGATAGGTATGTACTTACTTCCATGTTATGTTTATAACTATGTTCCTCTGTTTTTTTGTTTTAATTCTTCTTATTTTTAAAGAAAACCACTTAATATATCCTGTGATTCTTGTTTGGTACTAATAAAGTCTAGGTTTTTATTGTCCGGGAATTTTTTATTTCTCATTCAATTTTCAGAGATAGCCTTGCTCAGTAATGTAAACTTGGTCAAAGATGTTTGCTTCTTTTTTTTTTAAGATTTTATTTATTTATCTTTAGAGGGGAAGGGAAGGAGAGAGGGAGAGAAACATCAAGGTATGGTTGCCTTTCATGCTTCCCCTGCTGGGAATTGGTCTGCAAGGAACTGGTCTGCAACCCAGGCATGTGCCCTGACTGGGAATCGAACCGCGATTGTTTGGTTCGCAGGCCCGTGCTCAATCCACTGAGCTACACCAGCCAGGGCAGATGTTTGCTTCTTATCACTTGAATATTTCATGTCATTCCCTTCTGGTTTGGACTGCTTCTGTTGAGAAATCAGCTGACAGTCTCATGGAAGCTCCCTTGTAGGTAACTTTTATCTTGCTGCTTTTAAGATTCTCTCCTTTTCTTTAAGCCCTGCCATTTTAATTATGATGTGATGGTCCTCTTTGGATCTATCTCGATTGGGACTCTCTGGGCTTCCTGGACATGTGTGTCTTTTTTCTTCACTTGGTTAGGAAAGTTCTCATTCATTATTTCTTCAAATGCGTTCTCAATCCCTTGATCTGTCTCTTCTCCTTCTGGTACCCCTGTGATGTGCATGTTGTTATATTAATTTATGTTGTCCTAAAGGTCCCGTAAACTATCCTTATTTTTTAAATAATTTTTCTTCATTTTCATGCTCTGACTGGGTGTTTTCTGCTACTTTGTTTTCCAAATCATTGATTCAGTGCTCTGCTTCATTCAACTTAATGTTTATTCCTTCTAGTGTATTATTTATCTCAGATATTGTATTCTTCATTTCTAACTAGTTATTTTTCATGATTTCTATGTCCTTTTACATGATCTTGAAGTTCTCTCTAAGTTTCCTGAAGTCCTCACTAAGTTTTTTTAGCATCCTTATAACTATTTCTTTTAACTCAATGTCTAGTAAATTGCTTGCCTCTGTTGTATTTAGTTCTTTTCCTGGAGATTTCTTTTGTTCTCTTAGGGGTATATTGCTTGGTCTCCCATTTTAGCTGCCTCCTTCTGTTTGTTTCTCTGTATTAGGCAGATTTGTTATGTCTTCCAGTCTTGGTAAGTTGGCTTAATACAGTAGGTGTCCTGTTGGACCAAGTGGCATAGTCTTTTTGATCACCTGAACTAGATGCTTTAGAAATGTGTCTTGTGAGAGTTTTTTGAGCCCTCCTATTGCAATTGAGTCTTGATTGCTATTAGCCTGTTCATGTGTGGGATCAACCCTCAGGCTGACTGACTAAAGGTAGACACCAACCACAGTGTGCAAGCTGCTGTACAGAAGCTGCCACAGGAAGTAGAATTTACCTCAGCAGTGTCTTGTGCCTGCTGACATCTTTCCTTGGATATGCCACTTACAAAACTAATTTGATCCTGCTCTAATGTTGTCTGAAGCTCTCCATTGGATTTGTCTCTTCTTGGGCCTTTTTGGAAGGATTCTGGTACAGGTTGATGTCAGATGCTACTTATGGCTAACCCTGACAACCATTTAGAGCTATGAAATGATCCACAGTTTGTGTCTGCCTCTGTTGGACCTTGCTGTGCATGGGAAGGACCAAGATGTGCATCAACACAGGCTTCCACCAGCACTGAGCCCAGAAACAGGTCAGCCAAAGGCCCAAGGCATCCTGAGTTCTGCTTCTGCCTGCCTCCACCTGCCAACTTCCTATTTGGTTCAGTCACTGAAAGAGCCTCTGGTGGTACTCAAGGTGCATAAGATAACTTCTCAGTGAGTCACCAGAGAGGGGCACGTGGTGTTCACCAGATTTATACAGGTTCAAGCTTGATGGCAATGCTGGGTCTGAGGCTGCTCAGCAAATGTTCCAGGTTATACTAAGTATAGCTGCCACTTGTTAGGTGCCTGCACACTTTGTGGTGGGGCATTGTCTCAGAGAGTCATCAGGGTGAGGCCAGTAAAGTTTATCAGGCCCAAACAGACCAATATTTGGCTGTATGAAGGCAAAGCTTTGCGCTGGTCATGCATGTGAGGGGGAATGGCCCTCATCCTAGGGCCACACAACATAGTCTGCCTTGGATTCTTCCCAGGCTAATTGGACAACATCATCTAAGCAGAGTGAGGTTACTGTGAGTTGGGATGGTGGGTCTAGTGGATCTCCTGTTAGAAGGTGTCTGTCAGGCTTGAGGAAAAGTGGGCAGAGTGGCCCCACTGACAGCCACACAAGGTACTCTTTCACAGATTTTGCCCAGACTTTCTCAGCAGGACAGGGCCACCAGGATTATGGATGGTGAGGCTTCTGGGAGTCTGGAGGGTGGTGTAATCAAATCTGATGAGGGGGAAATACCATTCAGTTTCATGGAAAAGTGGGGGAAATGGCCTCCACTCTAGTGCCACACAACTCAGTCACTAATCCTTACAATGAGTTTGCTGACCTATACACCCTGGCCAAGGCACCTAACTCCTCAGCAGAGTGCAAGCTCTACAGGGTGGAGCTACAGGGAGGAGAGTGCTCCACCCAAGAAAGATGGTGTCTGTGGTGTGGAATAGGGAGTCAGCACAGGGATCCTGGTGTCTGTCCCTTCAGATCTCTACCCAGAGCCACAAATCCCAGTCTTTCTTAAAATGACTCTGGTCTGCTCTGTCCTCTTTCCACTGGAGACCAGGGTGTGTGGCTGTGAGGGAGATTTGGTTCAGGGACCCTTTAAGTGGTGCCTGTGTCTCTAGCAGACTCTCATCTCTCCCTGATGGACAGAATCTCCACTGATTTTCACAGCCAGATGTGATATGAATTCATCTTCCCAACTCTGATGTTCTGGGATGGGAGCTTGGTATGGGGTTGGCACACCATACTCCTCTGGGTAAACCTTTGCAGCTGAGATATTCCTCTGGAATCTCAGCCTCCTGCGTGAGTGGGCACAGCCATGTTTGCATCTCCACCCTTCCTCCCAGTCTCAATGTGGCTTCTTCTGTAAATCCTTGGTTACAAGACTTCTTCTGTTTAGTCTTCAGTTGATTATTTAAGTTGATTGTTCTATATTTTAGTTGCAATTCCAGTTTGGTCCTGGGAGGAGCTGAGTGTATCTTCCACTTAATCCACAGCCATCATGGATCTGGATAGGCAACCACCTATTTTAACATAACTTAAGCATGTTCTTGTGGAGCTGCTTCCAACCCCAAGCTAGAAGATGTCCTCTTCTCTTATCATAATGAAAGACCATTTCTATGAAATTTTCTTCCACTTCTGAATCTTTGTGTTTGCCTAGACTCACATGCTAAACAGAATCATCTTTATCTTCTGTAATACTGATCCAAGGCCCTTGAGACAATCATGATCTCTGACAATTTTTAAGGTTATTTGGAATGAAATCTTTCACAATAATGAAAGAAGCTTTCATTCAGCACCGACTGTGCTATAAACTGCTAATCACTTGCAGTATGTTATGTTTTATAATCTGTACAATGGCTGCAGGATGTGCTATTATTACTCCCACTTTGTTGAAAGAGCTGAGGTCATATCACTAAAAGGCAGAGCTCATCATCCTAAGCATAATGATTCTGGAAGGAAAAGAATTGAAGGTTCATGTCTCTGCTAGCCTTTCAGTAGCCCAGAATAGCCCTGATCACCCATTTAAGAGGTCAGGAAACATCATTCCCTGCCCTAACATTCACAGAAAGGTGCCTTTGCCTAGGAAAACAACATTTGCTACTTTAAATCTTCTGGGTTCTATGCAGTGAAGCAAGTTTCTTACCATTATTTTATTTTTTGAGCCAGTATTTTTTTAATTATAGACCAGAAGTACTGTTGTGTTCCGTGAACAACAATCTTACTGATGTTATTCTGAAGCTTGACTTCATTCACAGTGACACATGCTGGTTATGAATTACGCAAGCAAATAGAGTTATAATGAAGTGACGCTAGGGAAAGATTAAATTGGAATCTGAACTAATGCCAGCTAAGAGACCCTACTTCCACTTTATTATTATTATTATGCTTAATAAACAACCATTCATGTTCAGAGGAAAGGGAAACAATCAGAGACCCAGCAGGGGAACCATAAAAGAAATGTTTTTAAACCTTGAATAAAAACATGTTTGTTCAAACCCAGAGCTGACCTTTTTTATTATTATTCAAAATGAATGCAGGAATTGTCGAATACCTAAAGGTGTTCTGAGGCATAAAAGTGGAGCTATAGTTTGCAGAAGAGGCAGAGGCACACCTCTTCTACCCCTTCTGTCAGCTGAGTCTGAGCTACGGAAAGGAAGAGAGTCCAGGCTTCAAGGAGGTAGTTGGTACATCAGTTCAACAGGTGTACTACCTGATGCATCAAATTGCTAGCTCTTCTCTGTATCCCAAATACTCAGAAATACTCTGGTATCCCATGAGGAAAATGAGCATAATCTATCCAGAACTAAAGAGATTAGCCACTTGCAAGAGCACCTCAAAAAATAGAGCCATCCAGAAAATGGGTCTGAACATCCAAGCAAAGCATAGCTGAGGGTTAAGTTATTATTGTTAAATTACTATCTACCTGAGAGAAATTGTGTGTATGGAAGAGTTTATCTTCATGGAACTTAGATAAGAAGAAACTGTGAGTAACAGTGTACTGATGTTTCTCAGCACTGACTTGATGAACAGATAGCAGACCTGGTCCAGGGAGTATCACTGGTCACTAGAGAGAGTGTTCTAGGCTGTGGGTAAGTAACATGGAAGCAGGCAGAATGAGGCACCACCTGTGCTATGACTTTACACTCTTCCATCCACTTCTGGGAGGCTTTTGTATCAGTCAGGGTCATACCAGCAGGTTACAGCACACTCAAATTAGGACAATTCAAGAAAGTGTGGGCAGAGTATAAGGAAATATCAAGTGCCTAATAATAATGCCTCTACAAAACCGAAGGAGCAAGGAAAGGGGGCACTCAAAACAATCAGGAGGAAAAGTATGGACACACATTCTGGGAAAAGCTGTGATCTTTCACCTGGAGACATAGCATGTCTCAGGTACCCTTGAAGGGATAAAGCCAAAGAAATAACTGCCAGGATCACACCCTTCTTTCTCTGTCTGCTCACTTGCTGGTATTCCCACCATAATCATAAGGCAGTGGGAAAGAGAGCACTTTCATATAATTTTTATAGATAATCTTCCTAGGAAATAGAAGGCTGAGTAGAGAATTTAGAGGGTCAAATAGAAGGTGTCTAGCCCAGTATCATAATACTGAAACCTAGAACATGCTTTAAAGTTAATGCAAGCCCATATTTAAATTCTGGGCCTGCCATTTGGAGCTGCATGACCATGAGCCAGTTACTTCCCTTCTCTAAACTTTAGTTACTCCATCATTGAAATGACACTAGTGTCTTCTACCTTGTGAAGTTGCTGTAAAGATTAAAGGTTATGTTAGATATCTCATGTGCCTTGTGGGTCTCTGATGGGATTGAGCCCCAGTTGCACACAACAGTAACCCGCCCAATGACACAACCTTGCATTGACTTCCTTTTTTCCCCATTTTACTCTGCCCTGCCCCTGTTTTTATTGCCTGACATCACATCTCAAAATAATCTAACTTCTTTCAAAGTGTGATCTCAGGCCCTGCTTTAGGGGAAAGCCAACCTAAAATTATCATGTTTGTACTCAGCACACAGTGGACACAGTAAATGGTGGTTCTGAGGATTATAATGATGATCCCTAATTGGTTGTATAAATCCTTGATGTTTGGAAGGGAGTGACTTAGGTGGAAAGAATACCCATCAGAACACAAAGTAATTTGGCATCTAGTTCACATGTTGCTCTTTGTTGAGTTTGGTTCGTGTGGGCGATTGCTTCTGAGGACCCTGACAGTATTCTGAGGGCTCAGACTAAAATGTAAGCATCCCATGAGGCCCATGTTCCCCAAGGCCTGGCCTGAGCTTCCCATCCTACATGCCCTGACATCTCTTATATTTCTGCCAACACTCATATTTCTAGGAGAAGACAACTTTCTCTGAAAACAAAAATGAACCCCATTGTCCAGGAAGCTCCGAGCAGCCCCACAGCTCTGGGACTCTTTTTGTCTTACTCAGTGCCAGGTTTGCAGGCATTGAGCTAACTCAGCCTGGAGCCTTGGGAAGAAGAGTCAGAAACGAAGGGTCTAAGCTATTTTGAGAGTTACTCATGGCTTCCAAAGCTTCCATCTGTTTTCCTACCCTTCCACAGTCCAGCCCTGCCTTTGAAGCATTCTGTACCTGGAATCTAACCACATGAAAGGTCAGAATATAAACTCTTATTTTAACTGAGTCTACTGTTTTAAGCACTGAGCAATGTGTTTATTTAAATTCTACAACAGGTTTTCATGGTAACAAGCACTGTCCCCATTTTACAAAGAAAGTGAGGTTCAGAGAAAGTATGTAACTTGCTCAAATAAGTAACTAGTAGATATAAAATTCAAACACAGGTTCATCTGATTCCAAAAGCAACACACTTTCCCCTGCTTGGAAAAAAGAATAGTAATGCAAATAACCAGTTATGTTTCAGTCAAGTGATAGAGAATGCTATGACTTGAATAATGATTTTCTATTCTTTTCTATGGAAAGAATAGAAAAGCAAAATAAATAAGAATAAAGGAAGAGAGAAAGAGAGACAAGAGGGGAGGGGAAATAAGGAGAGGGGAGTGGAAATAAGGGGAAGGGAGGGGAAGGGAAGAAAGGAAGAGAGAGAGACTTATTTTATGACTTACATATTTTCAATACTCCCTTGTTTTTACTTCTTAGATTAAGAGAAGATAGAATAGTCCAAACAGCAAAAAGGATGGGAGACAGGACCTCAATCCTGTCTTCTTCAAAGTAGCTTTGGAGAAGTCAAATCCAGGTCCCCCTTGACCTATGAGATGTTATGGGAACCCAAAGGTCAGAGGGGGAAGTACACACATACTATCTGAATGTAGCCCATACCCTAGTTTTCCAGCAAGCAAAGGTTGGTGAAATGAATTAATAACATGTTTCCTCTGTACCCCTTTCTGTTCACTACTAAAAGTCTTGGCATGACACTGTGAAAGGATTATAATTGCTTTCTTTCACTGGAGACATGTGCTGTAGCCCACATTTTTTTATTCTCATTTCATCTCATAAATTATAGCAGGCACTATAACTTGGAAGTAGCATACAGCATACACTGAATGTTTATGTGCCATTGCTCTGCCCATAAAACCTTCATTAATTACTAACGGGACCTATAAATTTGAGATCAGAATGCTCTGCACAGTGACTTTCCAAAAAAATATTTTCCAAATCACAACCTCCAAGAAACATTTGATGTAACCAGAAATGCCCACCAAGAGCTGGTCACTCTTCACACTCACTCTCCTAGCTTTGAGCTATATGAATAGGGAAGCCATTATGAGATCTTTTCTTGGTGTTTCAGGACCAGCTTTATCCATAATTCTTATAGATTTCACAGCTGTGGGCTTTGGGCCCCAACTATGTGATACCAACAATGGTGCCTTTATAGAAAGGCATGCTGTAGGGCTCTGGTGTGACCACTGATGTGTCTAAAAAGTGAAAATAAGCTGTAAGAATGTTGATTTTCTAGAAACAATGAAGCATGAAGTTCCAATGGCACTTCAGAAAATAGCTCCCTATTTTCTGTATAATTTGATTTTGTAATTCAGAATAATTTAACAACAATCATCTTAGGTGAACTAAAATCTCTTCCTCTAGGCATCATGCAGTGATTATCAAGACTGTGCGCTTAGCTAGACCTGAGTTATAAAGCATAGTGTGTCAGAATCTCCTTTTGAGTTACACTATACTTTTTAATCCTGATTTTTTCTGATGTTAAGCACTACCACAGAAAAAGTGATAGACCTGTGAGTACATTCAATAAAGGTTTTCATGAAGACACTGAAAGTTTACCACAATTCAATAACTCCAACATAGAAAATGAAGTTGATTCTCTGTGTTTCTCTTTTTAACTTGGGCAGTAGGAATCTTAGAAATGAACAGGCATCTCATCAGTAGTAAATATCTAAAATTCTCTACTCGCTACTGTTGGATCCTCCCACTCTCCCACTCCAGCAATCTCGACCTTGTGTCTTCATTTAAATTTTTCCTCATCCTGGGATTTATTTAATTACAGAACATCAATTGTATGTTACATGTTTTTAAAAATCAAACTCCTATACTTTGGGGAACTAAATAAATGAATACTGTCTTATCAGATATTTATATTATTATCCCCTTGTTACTACAGCAGATTGAATTACTTTCCAACTAACTTCTGCATACATTTCAACACTTCAAATAAGTTAACATCAAACATCTGGAATTAGACTCTGCTTTATGCTGGAAAACAAAAACATGTTAGAGTAGGTTAAGGAATGTATTGAAGAAAATCAATAAACCTGGAAATTGTTCCATTATTAAGGTTCCATTTACAGTTCCAGTTTCACTACAGGGAATGAGGGAGAGGCAGGAAGCTATAAGTGTTCTCACTCACAGCAAGGAATTTCTTTGTCTGCTGTATTTCTTTTTCTGTGCCACTGCTAGTTTTAGAGGATTACATAAAACTGGGGAGGAATGACTGATGTCTGTCACTTTCAGACAGTTTTAGCAAGCACAGCCTTTCTGATTTTAGTTTCTTAAACATAATCAGCAGCTGAAAGTAGAGTTATATGAACTAATACATTCTAGAAATCATCCAACTCTCCAAATATTTCCCATGATTAATCAGCTTATGCCTCCTGTACATAGATGATTAAAGAGAAGATGCTAAAGCAGTCCCAGATTTCCAGTAATAGTCCTGAACAAAAGAAAACGGGAGCCTCATGTGTGCATGGCCAAGACATATTATAGTTAACATCAGTTTTGAAAAACAGTACAAATAAAAAGATAGTGCATCTTTGGGTTTGGCACTCAAATAAGAGGACAGGACTGGTAACATAGATTTGGTGTCTCCACTTTAGAGGAAATAAATGTGATTCAACAAGATCCTCAAGTCTTCAAGTGCTAGAAGGTAAAGTAAAAGTAAGATGGCCAAAAATAATCTGAAAAAAATGAAAAAAACTAAAATATCAGACATGAATAAGTGTAAAGACATTCTATAATCTTAAGTAGAAGCAATCAATATCACAGAGCTCTCTCTTAAGTAAATATATGAATTCAACACATTAGCGGAGAGAGAGGGAAGATGGCGTCGGAGTAAGAGGGAGTGGATTCTAGCTCCTGCACTCGTGGGTGAAAATCCTGGCAGATCTATAGAAAAGCAGCGCACTAATCCATCAGTTATCCAGCATTTGTGAAATTGAAAGAACAGAGACTCTGTTGGACGCTGAAACACCAGAAAGCAGCAGGTCAGTGGGGCTTTGGGGTCCAGAGTAAAGACAAAGCAGCGGTGGGGGCTGGCGCCCCAGGCCAGGTGGCCCCGGTGCTGCATCTACAGCCGGGGTCCAGAACCATCGGTCTGAGACCAACACCAGAGAGGTCTACCACAGGAGCTTGGGCACCCAGCAGCTCCAGTGGCCACCAGCGTGGGCCAGCAGATCCCCTGCATCCTGTATAAGCAAAACTGGATAACACCAGGCAGAGACCCGTCTGCTTGCCGGCTTGCATTTTTGGGGAGGGGTACAAAGACACAGGGCCCGGTTCAACTGCAGACTCTGTGATTGCAAGCCTGGGAGGAATCCAGAGACGCATTAGCCTCACGGGTTTGGTTGGGGACTGAGAAGGAATGAGAGACAGGATGTCCGGAAAGTTTTGTTTTGTTTTGTTTTATTGAAAGTGGACGGGAAAGAAAAAGGGGAAAGGGGGGGGGAAGGGAGGGGAGGGGGGGGGGGGGGGGGGGGGGGAAAAAAGAGAAAAAAACGAAAAATAAAAAAAAAAAAAAAAAAAAAAAAAAAAAAAAGAAAGTGGACTGAGGTGTTCTCCTGCCAAGGCAGATTGGCTTGTTTCCTATCCGGCCTTGCAGCGAGCCAGGGGGAAAGTGGAGGCTTTTGGAGACTAGCCACACGAATGGGAAGCGCCTTGCCGGTTACTCCGGGTCCCAGAAGGTCTGTTGGAAGCGGAGGCCTCTGAGCCACCACCAGGGGACTGGGAAGCCCGCTGCCGGTTACGCCAGTCCCAGAAGGATGAGCTCGCGGGCGCAGAGAGTTCAGAGAGGCGCCGCAGGACAAAGACACTCCCTGCCGGTTTCCTGCTCGCACGCATAGCGGACTCTGGCGCGCACTGGCGCAGGGATCTTTGAGCCGGGGCTACTGGTCCTAGAAGCGCCAGATGGTTTCGCGCGCGAGCTGGGGCGCAGAGAACTCTAGGCTGATGCCACTAGGGTCGGGAAGTGCTCGGGGTCTGCGCGGACCGGGAAGCGCTGGTTGCGCAGTCCCGGACAGCCCGAGAGTGTGCCCGAGGTTGGCCAGGGGACCCAGACAAACACAGGAATAGAAGGGATACACACCACGCAGCGTGCCATGATGAGCACACAGAGTTTTTAGGTCTGCGCCCAGTCCTCAGATTGGCTCCCGGCTTCCAGTCTCCCCCCCTCAGACTATCTGGAAGCCCGGGACGCTGAGGGGTCCTGGGAAAAGAGCTGAGACCCTCAACCCCCTCCCTTTCTGGCCAAGCAAGGTGGGGGGCCAGGAGAGACTTGTTTGATAGAGTTTACAGAGAGGGTGCGGAGGACAAAGGGCCCCAACCAAAGACTCTGTGGTTGCCAGCCCAGGAGAACTCAGAGGTGCAGCCTGGGGCTCTGAATCCGGTAGACTCGGCAGCCTGCTCTGCTTCACACCCAGCTTGGCAGCGAGCCCAGGATTGGGCAGAGGGTCTGGGGCCTCCCAACTGAACGGGGGCAGGCCTGTGCTCAGTCCCGAGGGAACCAGGCAACTAGGCCGGTGCAGGTGCCTGCAAACACAGCAAACCAGACTATGGCAGTAACCCCTGGGAGGGGAGCGCTGCGAGAAAGTCCTAGCTCCCCATTGTAGGGAGCTGGGGGAGAGGCGCCAAGTGTCTGGGTCCTGAGAGGGGCTGGCTGAAAAAATCACAACAATGGACCCTCAGCCAACTGCAACCAGAAAAACTGGTTCGGCTAGTTTGAAGCCAACACGTGAAATTTCCTTTTTTGAGGTTGTTTTTGGGAGATTCTTTTTGTTTGTGTGTTTTTTGGTTTTTGTTTCTTGTTTTTCTTTTATTTTACTTTATTTTATTTTTATTCTTTCTTTTTTTTTATTTATCTTTCTCCCCTCTCCATTCCTTTTCTTTATCTTTTTGCTTTTTTAAAGTAATCTGTTATTTCTTTTAAACTTTATTACTGTTTCATCTTTCCATACTTTTGTCCTCTTTTCCCGGATTTCCTGTTTTATTTCTTTTTCTTTTCTTTCTAAACTTATTGCTCTTTCTTACATTCCCCTACCATTTTTTTTCTTTCTTCCTTTTATTTCTTTCCTTATCATTTCTATCTTTTACCCACAAGAGTCACAATCAACTTGAAAATATAAAAAGACCAGAGCTGGACCCATAGAAGAGGCCTCCCAATAGTAGAATCAGAGAGACAAATTGCACATTGTTGTAGGAGAGAAGCCACAAGTTGCTGCATATTTGAGTAGGTGGAAGCAAAGAACAACAGGATAACCAAAAGAGGCTGCACCATTGAAATTCACAGGCATTCCACCACAAAAGTTCATACAATATACCCAGGGTGTCAAAACAGATTAATCTAAGAAGCTGAGGCTAACAAGAAGAGTCTCACAAACAATGGGAAGACAAAGAAACAATCCCCAAATGAAAGGAAAGGAGGAATCCTCAGAAAGAATGTTAGATGAAACTGAGGCAAGTCAACTATCAGATACTGAATTCAAAGCACTGGTGATCAGGAAGTTCAAAGAGCTCACAATCAGCTACCAGAAACTACAGGGAAGTTACAATGATCTCACTGTGAACTATATCAACATGAAAAAGGAAATGGAAATTATTAGCAAGGGCCAAGAGGAAATGAAGAATACAATTTCTGAATTAAAAAACACAGTGGAAAGAATTAAAAATAGGGTAGATGAAACAGAAGATCGGATTAGTGAATTGGAGGACAAAGTAGAAAGCATCTCACAGAAAGAACAGGAAAGGGAAAAGAGGCTCAGAAAGAATGAAGAGAGATTAAGAGAAATGCAAGACAATACGAAACGTAATAATATCCGAATAATAGGAATACCAGAAGGAGAAGAAGAAGAACAAGGGATAGAAAACATATTTGAAAGAGTAAAGAGAGAAAATTTCCCTAACTTGACAAAAGAAAAAGTCACACAAATCCAGGAATCTCACAGAGTCCCATTCAAGAGGAACCCAAAGAGGCCCACTTCAAGACACATCATCATTAAAATGGCAAACTTCCAAGACAAAGAGAGAATCTTAAAGGCAGCAAGGGAGAAAAAAGAAATAACATACAAGGGCGTCCCCATAAGGTTAGCCACTGACTTCTCAATGGAAACACTCCAAGCAAGAAGAGATTGGCAAGAAATATTCCAAGTAATGAGAAACAGAGGCCTACAACCAAGGCTACTTTACCCAGCAAGGCTCTCAATCAAGATAGAAGGCCAAATAAAGAGCTTCCAAGACAAAAGAAGTCTAAAAGAATTTGCTGCCACCAAGCCAGCTCTACAAGAAATACTAAAAGGTCTGCTTTAAGGAAAGGAAGGAAAAGAGACAGACAGAGAGGAACACAGGTACAAAAATGGCAATGAATAAGTACCTATCAATAATATCCTTAAATGTAAATGGATTAAATGCTCCAATCAAAAGACACAGAATAGCGTCATGGATAAGAAAGTATGACCCACACATATGCTGCCTACAAGAGACCCACCTCAGGACAAAAGACCATCACAGACTAAAAATCAAAGGCTGGAAACAAATTTTCCAAGCAAATGGACAAGAAAAAAAAGCTGGGGTAGCAATTCTCATATCAGACAAAATAGACTTCAAAAAAAGAGCCATTAAGAGTGACCCAGAAGGTCACTTCATAATACTCAAGGGAAGAATCCACCAAGAAGACATTAACATCATAAATATATATGCACCCAACATAGGAGCACCAAAATATATAAGGAAAATCTTAGAGGAATTCAAGAAAGATATAGACAGCAACACAATTATAGTGGGGGATTTTAACACCCCACTATCAAAAATGGACAGATCTTCCAAACAAAATATCAACAAAGACATTGCAGCATTAAACAACACCCTTGATGAAATGGACCTAACTGATATATACAGAGCTCTTCACCCCAAAGAAGCTAAATACACATTCTTTTCAAATGCACATGGAACATTCTCAAAGATAGATCACATGATAGGGCACAAAACAAGCCTCAACAAATTCAAGAATATTGAAATCATACCAAGCATTTTCTGTGACCTCAAAGGACTGAACTGGAAACCAACCCCAAAGGAAAAAACCCAAAACACCCAAAATCATGGAGACTGAATGGTATGCTATTAAACAATGAATGGGTCAAGAATGAAATTAGGGAAGAAATCAAAAAGTTTCTGGAAACAAATGAAAATGATCTCACAACAACCCAAAACTTATGGGATACAGCCAAGGCAGTCCTGAGAGGGAAGTTTATAGCAATACAGGCCTACCTAAAGAAAACAGAAACATTTCAAACAAATGAACTTACTCTACGCCTGCAAGAACTCGAGGAACAACAACAAAAACAGCCGAAAGCAAGTAGAAGGAAGGAAATAACTAAGATCAGAGCAGAACTAAATGACATAGAGACTAAAAGTACAATTCTAAAGATCAATGAATCCAGGAGTTGGTTCTTTGAAAAAATAAACAAAATAGACAAGCCTTTAAGTAGGCTCATCAAGAAAAGAAGGGAACGGACACAAATAAACACAATCAGAAATGAAAGAGGAGAGATTACAACTGATACCACAGAAATAGAGAGGATTGTAAGAAATTACTATGAAGAACTGTATGCCAAGAAATTTGAGAACCTAGGGAAAATGGACACATTTCTAGAAAAATATAATCTCCCAAAACTCAATGAAAAAGAAGTAGAACACCTGAATAGACCAATAACAGCAAAAGAAATTGAAGCAGTAATCAAAAAACTCCCATCACACAAAAGCCCTGGACCAGATGGGTTCACAGGAGAATTCTACAAAGCATTTAAGGAAGAGCTAACCCCCATTCTTCACAGACTATTCCAAAAAATCCAATAGGATGGAAAACTCCCTAACTCCTTTTATGAAGCCAGCATCATCCTAATTCCAAAACCAGATAGAGATACAACAAAGAAAGAAAACTTCAGGCCAATATCACTGATGAACATAGACGCTAAAATCCTCAACAAAATATTAGCAAATCGCATCCAACAATATATCCAAAAGATTATACACCCTGACCAAGTGGGATTCATCCCAGGGATGCAAGGATGGTTCAACATTCGCAAAACAGTAAATGTAATTCATCACATAAACAAAAGCAAAGACAAAAACCACATGATCATATCAATAGACGCAGAAAAAGCTTTCGATAAGGTACAACACCCATTTATGATAAAAACACTCAGCAAAATGGGAATAGAGGGAACATTCCTCAATATAATAAAGGCCATTTATGAGAAACCTACAGCCAATATCATACTCAATGGACAAAAACTAAAAGCTTTTCCACTAAGATCAGGAACAAGACAAGGATGTCCACTTTCACCACTCCTATTCAATATAGTATTAGAAGTTTTGGCCACAGCGATCAGGCAGGAAAAGGAAATAAAAGGCATCCAAATAGGAAAGGAGGAAACAAAATTGTCACTGTTTGCAGATGACATGATAGTGTACATGGAAAATCCTATAGACTCTTCCCAAAAACTGCTCAAACTAATTAATGAATTTGGCAAAACAGCAGGATACAAAGTCAATATCCAGAAATCAAAGGCATTTTTGTATACAAACAATGAATCAGCAGAAGCAGAAATCAAGGAAAAAATCCCATTCGATATAGCAAAAAGAAAAATAAAATATCTGGGAATAAACCTAACCAAAGAGGTAAAAGACCTGTATGCAGAAAACTACACAGCACTGAAGAAAGAAATCAAGGAAGACACAAACAAATGGAAACATATACCGTGTTCATGGATTGGAAGAATTAACATCATCAAAATGTCCATACTACCCAAAGCAATATACAGATTCAATGCAATACCTATTAAAGTACCAATGACGTATTTCACAGACATAGAACAAACACTTCAAAAATTTATATGGAATCATAAACGAGCCCGATTAGCAGCTGCTCTTTTGAGAAAGAAGAACAAAGTAGGAGGGATCACAATACCTGATATCAAACTGTATTACAAAGCCACTGTAATCAAAACAGCCTGGTACTGGCATAAAAACAGGCACATAGACCAATGGAACAGAACAGAGAGCCCAGAAATCAACCCAACCCTCTACAGTCAATTAATATTCGACAAAGGGGGCAGTAACATAAAATGGAGTAAAGATAGCCTCTTCAGCAAATGGTGTTGGGAGAACTGGACTGCTACGTGCAAAAAAATGAAACTTGAGCACCAACTTACACCATACACCAAAATAAATTCAAGGTGGATAAAAGACTTAAATATAAGCCATGACACCATTAAAGTCCTAGAGGACAACATTGGCAAGAAAATCTCAGATATTCCACGCAGCAACATTTTTACCGATATGTGCCCTAGAGCAAGGAATATAAAGGAAAGCATAAACAAATGGGATCTCATCAAAATAAAAAGCTTCTGCATGGCTAAAGAAAACAGTATTAAATTAGCAAGACAACCAACTGTATGGGAAAACCTATTTGCCAATGATACCTCAGACAAAGGTTTAATCTCCAAAATATACAAAGAACTTACACGACTCCACTCTAGGAAGACATCGAACCCAATTAAAAAATGGGAAAAGGACTTGAACAGACACTTCTCTAAAGAGGACATACAGAATATCCAGAGACACATGAAGAGATGCTCAATATCGTTAGCTATCAGAGAGATGCAAATTAAAACCACAATGAGATACCACTTTACACCAGTCAGGATGGCTATAATAGACAAAGCAACAAACAACAAATGTTGGAGAGGGTGTGGGGAAAAGGGGACCTTAGTTCACTGTTGGTGGGATTGTAGACTGGTACAACCATTATGGAAAACAGTATGGAATTTTCTCAGAAAAATAAAAATTGACCTGCCTTTTGACCCAGCAATTCCACTGCTAGGATTATACCCCAAGAATCCTAAAACATCAATTTCAAAGAACCTATGCACCACAATGTTCATAGCAGCACAATTTACAATAGCCAAGAGTTGGAAGCAACCTAGGTGCCCATCAGTAAATGAATGGATCCAAAAATTGTGGTACATATACACCATGGACTTTTATGCAGCAGAGAGAAAGAAGGAGCTACTACCTTTTGCAACAACATGGATGGAACTGGAAAGCATTATGCTGAGTGAAATAGGCCAGGCATTGAAGGACAAATACCATATGATCTCACCTTTGACAGGAAGCTAAACAATAAAACAAACAAGCAAACAGAATAAAAACAAAGACGCTGAAATAGAGAACAAGTGGGCAGCGACCAGAGGGGAGAGGGAAGGGAACTTAAGGGGAAAAAGGGGGAGGGATTTTGAGGAACAAGTATGAAAGACACAGATATGAGGACTGGGGGGGGGGAATGGGAGGGAGGGGGGAGACCGGGCGGGGGGGGAAGAGAAAAAAAATGTACTTGAAAAGTAACTAAATTAAAAAAAAAAACACATTAGCAAGAATATACTATCAGATTATGTTCTGGAGCTATGCAAGTTAATTATAACACATATTTAGAAAACAAGCAAGCAAGAATAGCCAGAAAAATCTGTAAAAAAATAAAGGAGGGCTGGTAGAGATTGTTGTGGCTAGTCCTATTGGTTATTAAAATTAATTACAAAACTTTACACAATGTAATACTATTCAGCCATAAAAAATAAGTTTTATCCTTTGTGACAGTATGGATGGACCCTAAGAATACTCTGTTAAGTGAAATAAGCCTGTCAGAGAAAGAAAATACCATATGCTTTCACTCATGTGGAATCTAATGAACAAACTGAACTAACAAGCAAAACAGAGACAGACTCATGATAGAGAACAGGATGACAGCTAATGGGTTGGGGGAGGTTAGGGGGTAGAGGGATTGTGCAACAAGGAAAAAGGACTTATGGACATGGACAATAGTGTAGTGATTGCTGGGAGGAAGGGGTTAAAAGGGACTAATGGTAATGGGAAAATGCAGTAAAAGTTAAGTTTAAAAACATTATGGTTTGATGTATGGATAAATGTACAGGCAAATAAGAAATAGAAAATAAATACACCAAATTTTATATGGAAATTTTATGTATATAAAGGTACTATTTATTAGTATGAAAAAATAATTATTTAATAAGTTCGGTTGAAAAACTGAATAATTGCCCTGGCTTAGGTAGCTTATTGGATTGAGCATGGGCCTGTGAACTGAAGGGCTGCCAGTTCAATTCCCAGTTAGGGCACATACTTGGGTTGCAGGCCAGTTAGCCAGTAGGGGACATGCAAGAGGCAACCACACATTAATATTTCTCTCCCTCTCTCCTTCCATTCCTCTCTCTCTAAAAATAAATAAATAAAATCTTTTTAAAAAGAAACAACTGGATAACCATAGTTAAGATTAGATCTTTTCCTCATACTATGCTCAGATATTTATTTCAAATGGATGAGGTATTTAACTGAAAAGAAAAGTACTACAAAAAAAGGGTGAATTCCTCCATAATCTGACAGCAGAGAAAACTTTCCTAACTATTACTTAAAATCCAAATGTAGTAAAGAAAATTATTTATATACTTTAAAATTAAAACAGTCTCCAGGGCAGAAATAACCATAAGTAATTTCAAAAGCTGAATGGCAAATAGAGAAAAAGATTTGCATGTAAAACTAAAAGTTTAATATCCTTATTATGTAAAGCTTTTATAAAATAGAGAAGACCAAAAAAATCATTTAAAAAAATGGCAAGAAACTCAAAGACCTAGTTCAGAGAAATGTTTCTTAAACATGAAAATATGTTCAGCCTCACCTATATTAGAGTCATAAAAATTAAAAATTCCAATATTCCAACACATACAATATTTTTCAGTCAAATTGACAAATTTCCAAAAAGTTTAATAACATACTTTCAAAAAGTCTATGGGGAAATGGGCATTCTTATAATTTGGTGGTGAGAATACCAAATAATAAAAACCAATGTGAAAGGTAATTTGGCAATATCTAGAAAAATTTCATGCACTTTTACCCTGTCAATTATCAATCCAATTTCTAGGAATCTATCCAGTTAACACACTGAAAAAGAAAACTGCATAAGTTAGCTGCAGAGATATCTGATCAACAAAAGACTAGAAATAATTCAAATGTTCATTAACAAGAGAGTAGTTGAATAAAAGATGATGCATCCACACAGTAGAGAACCATGCAGCTAGATAGTGAAGTTGGGCATATTTCTGTCTGAAAAAGGCAATGTGGAGAAACATGCTACTATTCATCTAATAACAAGATGTGCTACTGATATATAACTATTATATAACTGATATATAACTGTTTGCTTTGTTATGGATTATTTATTAACTTTAATTTCCATAGTAATTTTTTATTATTGTCATATATAGTTGTCTCCCACCACTCTCCCCCACAGCGGCTATCCCCACTTCCCACCTTAGATTCTACCCCCCTAGGGCTTTATTCATGGGACTTTTATACATGTTCCTGACATACCAATGGAAGAATACATAAACAAAAAAGTTAATGGTTACCTGTATAGTGGGTAAAGGGCAGGTGCAAAAGAAACTATATTTATCAGATCTGTAGGTTTCATTTTGGAATTATGTAAAATTTTGTGAAACAAAATAAAAATTTAAAATTTCTAAAAACAATGAAGCAAAGAAACACAACTCTGTGCTGGCATACCACTATAATGGAATAACAAAAAGAGGTATTTTTAGTAATTTTAAAACAAAGAAATTTCAATGGATACAAAATAAGCAAAGTTGTATAAAATCTTGTGGTTATGAGTTTTAACAGCAGTATCATTATGATCCCAGAATGAGTTTAACTTTAAAATATTTCTTAGCATTGTTCACAAAAGAAAAAAAAGCCCAGAAATAAAGATCGACATAGTAATAATGAACACCCTTAGTGCCCAGATTGTGGTCTCTAAAACTAATTCCCACAAAAAGAAACCAGGACTTCTTGATTCCAGGTCAAGAGCGTAAATGTATATGATATCTTGAACATCTCTTTATATCTGAAACCAAAGAATATCTTAAAACCCACTGAGGACTTGCCAAAAGGATTAAGAGTCACTTTGAAGAATCCCCACTGGTCAAAAATAGCACAATTTGAGTATCAAAAGGATATTAACACAATATATTTGAAACACTTCAAATATTCTTAAGTTCGTATTTCTTTTTTTTAATATATTTTATTGATTATGTCATTACTGTTGTTCTATGCCCCCCTTTATTCCCCTCCACCTTGCACATCCCTCCCCTACCATTTCCCCCCTTTAGTTTATGACCACATATCTCAAGTTCTTTAGATTCTGTATCTCCCCTACTATTCTTGCCCTTCCCCTGTCTATATTCTACCTACCATCTATGCTACTTATTTTCTGTACCTACTCCCCCCTTCTCCTTCTCAAAGTTATCTATATTTAAGGAAAAAATCCTCATTGGTTAATCTTTAAGTCAATTATCAACTCATTATTTTGATAACTAGTAAGCAAAAGGAAATATCAAACACTTATTCTGTCTTTGCTATACAAAATGTATCTCTGGGGAAGCAAATAGTTGATGATGGAAAATTTCCTCTTTATAGAAATGTCCCAGCAAGTAAATGAAGAAGGAATAATACAATTATAAAAGCATCATTTTGCAAAGTTCTAATGAAATGCTTGATCTAGGCAAGGTCATCAGTAGCTGTTAACATCATAAAAAGAGAATCAACTTCATATTATGGGCCATTTAACAGACATACACATTATCACTTTTGAATCAGTCTTGTCAAAAGTATCAAAACTGAGTCTGATCAAGCAAGCCTCTAGATCTAACTGCAAATGTACAGGAAATACAGGAGACAGAAGAATATGTGATCAGAAAACTAGATTTTCTATAGAACAAATGATATAGTTTCTTCAACAACTGAGAGAGGAAACAGAAAAAAGTGGGCACCTATAGAATTAAACAAGGGTCAGCAAACTATAAGCCAAATCTGGCCACCATGTTATTTTTGTAAATAAAATTTCATTAGAACACAGCCATTTCCATTTATCTATGAATTGCATATGGCTGATTTTGCATTGCAATGTCAGAGTTGCATAATTTTGACAGAGATCATATAGTTTCCAAGACTAAAATATTTACTATTCAGCCTTTTACAAAAAAATTTTGCCAATACCTGTATTTAAACACTTTTAAAACACATACAAACAATTATGCTATGTGGACCTTATTTTGATTACAATTCAAACAGACATTCTTTCTACCCATATATTTTTCTGTGTTCACAAATATAATTCAAGCATATACTAAGTGATCAACAGATGTTTCAACAAGCCTGATAATTTAGTAACACCACATATTTTAGGTTATAAGAAATCCTCAAAAAGTAAATAGTTTAAATTCTGTTCTGTTAAAAATAGAGATATAAAAGTGGAAATTAATAACACAATACCAAAAAAATTCCCAGATAAAAATTTATTAAATAAGAACCCTTACTTAAATGAATAAAAAAATAACTGAGTAATATAAACTTAATATTTACATTAATCTCTTTTTTCTTAGAGATACTTTGTTCTGTCTTGTATATTTAAAATCTGTGGTTGAATTTGAAATTTATGGTTACTTTTTTGTGTGTAAACATTAGGTAAACATTGTTAACTTTTTTCCAGATGTTCTGCTATTTTTGTATTTGCTTTAAATTTAATCCATAAGTTGTTGAAACAACTTTAAAACTGCTTTTTTTGGTCTGAAAGTACATTTTAAAATATACCAGCTATTACTATCTACAAGTAGTATACCATAGTTAAAGTATAATCTCTATTTCTCTTCTTGATAAATATTAAGTTTTGTGGCTTCATACCTTTTTAAAAATAAATATCTAATGGTAACTTCAGAAGAAATTATGGCTTTATATAGTAGAATTGGAAAGTGGGTTTGTTTCTTTTTAATTATTTTTATTAATGTTCAAATATAGTTGTTTCCATTTTCCCACACCCACTTTCCCTTGACCCACTCATCCCCACCTCTTACCCTCAATCTGACCCACCTTTGGCTTTGTCCATGGGTCCTTTATACATGTTCTTTGATGACCCTTTCCCTTCTTTCCCTGGTTATTTCCCTCTTGGCTTCCCTCTGGTTACTGTCAGTTTGTTCTTAATTTCAATATCTCTGGCTATATTTTGCCTGTTTGATTGGTTGATTAGGTTCCACTTATAGGTGAGATCATATGGTATTTGTCTTTTACTGCCTGGCTTACTTCACTTAGCATAATGCTCTCCAGTTCCACTCATGCTGTCAAAAACGGTAGGAGCTCCTTCTTTCTTTCTGCTGTGTAGAATTCCACTGTGTGAATGTACCACAATTTTTTAATCTACTCATTTACTGGTGGGAATTTAGGCTGTGTCCAGCACTTGGCTACTATAAATTGTGCTGCTATGAACATTGGGGTGCATAGGTTCATTTGAATTAATGTTTTAGGATTCTTATAGTCCCAGCAGTGGAATTACTGGGTCAAAAGAGAGTTCCATAATTAGTTTATTGAGGAAATTCCATACTGTTTTCCACAGTGGCTGACCAGTCTGCATTCCCACCCACAGTGCACTAGGGTTCCCTTTTCTCCACAACACTTTTCTATCACCAACACTTCTTGTTTATTGATTTGGTTATGATGGCCATTCTGATTGGTGTGAAGTAGTATCTCATTGTAGTTTTAATTTGCATCTCTCTGACAGCTAGTGATACTGAACATCCTTTCATATGTCTCTGGGCCCTTTGTATGTCCTTTTTTGGAGATCTGTTTAGGTCCTTTGACCATTTTTTAATTGGATTGTTTGTCTTCTTGAAGTAAAGTTGTGTGAGTTCCTTAGATATTTTGGAGATAAAACCCTTGTCTGAGATGTCATTGGCAAATATATTTTTCCATGCAGTTTCTTCCCTTTTCATCTATTAATGTTTCTTTTAGCTGTGCAGAAGCCTTTGATTTTGATGATGTCCCATTTGTTTATTCTTTTCCTTTATGTCCCTTGCTATATGGGGACATATTGGTGAAAATGTTTTTGTGTAGAATATCTGAAATTTTCCTACCTATGCTCTCCTCTACAACTTTTATGGTATCACAACTTACATCTAAGTCTCTTATCCATCTTGAGTTTATTTTTGTGTATGATGTAAGTTGGTGCTTGAGTTTCATTTTTTTGCATGTAGTTGTCCAGCTCTCCCAGCACCATTTGTTGTAAAGGCTATTTTTACTCAGTTTTATGCTTCTGTCCCCTTTGTCAAATATTAATTTTCCATAGAGACCTGGGTTTATTTCTGGGCACTCTATTCTATCTCATTGGTCTATGTGTCTATTCTTATGGCAGTACCAGACATTTTTTATTACCATGGCCTTGTAATAAAGTTTGATGTCATGTATGTTGATCCCTCCTACTTTGTTCTTCTTTCTCAAAATTGTTGTGGCTATTTAGTGTCATTTATGGTTCCATATAAAGTTTTAAAATGTTTGCTCTATATCTGTGAAATAAGTCATTGGTATTTTAATAGGAATTGCCTCGAATCTATAAATTGCTTTGGGTAGTATGAACATTTTGATGATGTTAATTCTTCCAATCCATGAATATGGTATATGCTTCCAGTTATTTGTGTATTCCTCAATTTCTTTTTTCAAGGTTGTGTATTTTTCTGAGCACAGGTTTTTTTTTTTTTATTCCTAGGTACCTTATTTTTCACGCTGCTATAACAAATGGGATTTTTTTTCTTGATTTCTGTTTCTGATATTTTGTTGTTCATATACAAAAATGCCTTTAATTTCTGAATATTGACTTTGTATCCTGCTGTTTTGCCAAATTCATTTATTAGGTCAAGTAGTTTTTTTGGTGGAGAATATAGGGTTTTCTAGGTATACCATCAGGTCATCTACAAATAATAACAGTTTTACTTCCTCCTTTCTGATTTGGATGCCTTTTTATTTTCTTCTCTGATCACTGTGACAACAACTTCTAATACTATGTTAAATAGAAGTGGTGAAAGCAGACATATTTGTCTTGTCCCTGATCCTAATGGGAAAGCTTTTAGTTTTTGTTCATTGAATACAATGTTGGCTGTAGGTTTTTCATATAAGGCCTTTATTATGTTGAGGAATGCTCCCTCTATTCCCACTTTGCTGAGTGTTTTATGTAAATGGGTGGTGTACCTTATCAAATGCTTTATCCCCATATATTGATATAATCAGGTAATTTTTTCTTTTTCTTTTTTATGTTATATTATGTTTATTAGTTTATGAATACTGTACCATCCTTTCATCCCTGAATGAATTCCACTTAATCATGGTGTATAATTTTATTGATGGATTGCTAGGTGCCTTTTGCCAGTACGTTGTTGAGGATTTTAGCATTTATGTTCATCAGTGATATTGTCCTGTACTTTTCTTTCTTTGTTGTGTCTTTGTCTGGTTTGGGGATTAGAATGATGCTGGCCTCCTAAAAAAAGTTTTGGGAGTCTTCTCTCTTCTTGGATTTTTTTATATAATCTGAGAAGTACAGGGGTTAGCTCTCCCTTAAATGTTTTATAAAATTTTCCTGTGAAACCATCTGGTCCAGAGGTCTTGTGAGATGGGAGTTTTTTTCTCTTTTTTTTATTACTGCTTCAATTTCACCAGCTGTTGTCAGTCTCTTTAAGCTTTCTGTTTCTTCTTGGTTCAGCTTTGGAAGATTATATGTGTCTAGAAATTTGACAATTTCACTAATGTTTTCAAATTCCTTGGCACATAGTTGTTCATAGTAATTTCTTACAATCCTTTGTGTTTCTGTGGTATCAGTTTTAATTTCTCGTCTTTCATTTCTGATTTTATTTGGGTCCTCTCTCCTTTTTTCTTTTTTTAAAAATATATTTTATTGATTATGCCATTACAGTTGTCCCATTTCCTCCCTTTCATTCCCCCCGCCCTGCACACCCCCTCCCTCACCATCCCCCCTTTAGTTTATGTCCATGTGTCACAAGTTCTTTAGATTCTACATTTCCCATATTATTCTTACCCTTCCCCTGTCTATTTTCTACCTACCATCTATGCTACTTATTCTCTGTACCTTCTCTCCCCTTCTCTCCTCCTCCCACTCCCCTGTTGCTAACCCTCCATGTGATCTTTATTTCTATGGTTCCACTCCTGATCTAGCTGTCCTCTTAGTGTGCTTTTGTTTTAGGTGCAGTTGTTAATAACTGTGAGTTTGCTGTCCTTTCATTGTTCATATTTTTTATCTTCTTTTTCTTAGATAAGTCCCTTTGACATTTCATATAATAAGGGCTTGGTGATGATGAACTCCTTGAACTTGACCTTATCTGAGAAGCACTTTATCTGCCCTTCCATTCTAAATGATAGCTTTGCTGGATAGAGCAATTTTGATGAATCTGGTTAAAAGCTGGTCAATTTTGTTTACCTTTTTGAAGAACCAGCTCCTGGACTTACTGATCCTTTCAATTGTTCTTTTAGTCTCTATGTTATTTAATTCTGCTCTGATCTTGATTATTTCTTTTCTTCTAGTTGCTTCTACTTTCTTTGTTGTTGTTCCTCCAGTTTTTGTAGGTTTAGGTTGTTTATCTGAAATGTTTCTATCTTTTTTAGGTAGGTTTGTATTGCTATGAACTTCCCTCTCAGGATTGCCTTTGTTGTATCCCATAAGTTCTGGACTGTTGTGTGTTCATTTTCATTTGTTTTCAGAAATGTTTTGTTTTCTTCCTTGATCTCATTATTAACCCATTCATTGTTTAATAGCATGCTATTTAGTCTCCATGAGTTTGAATATTTTTCTAATTTTTCCTTGACATTGGTTTCTTGTTGCAATCCCTTCTGGTCCAAGATAATGCTTGGTACAATTTCAGTTGCCTTGAATTTAGTGAGGCTTGTTTTGTGTCCTATCATGTGGTTTATTTTTGAAAATGTTCCATGTGCATTTCAAAAAATGTGTATTTTGCTTCTTTAGGGTGAAAGGGTTTATATATATATCAGTTAAGTTTATTTTATCTAATGCATCATTCAGTTCCACAATGTCCTTGCTGTTATTTTGTTTGGAAGGTCAATACATCGTTGACAGTGTGGTGTTAAAATACTCTAAGTCTGTTGCTATCTATATCTTCCTTGAAGTCCTCCAAGATTTTACTTATATAGTTGGGTGATTGTATATTGGGTGCATATATGTTTATAATATTTATGTCTTCTTGATGGAATCTTCTCTTGAGTATTGTGAAGTGTCCTTCTGGGTTTCTTTTTATGGCATTTGTTTTGAAGTCTATTTGGTCTGATATATGTATCGCTACCCTTTTCCTATCCACTTCCCTGGAATATTTTTTTCCAACCCTTCACTTTTGGTCTGTGTAGGTCTTTTGTTCTCAGGTGGTTCTCTTGTAGGCAACAAATATGTAGTTCATATTTTCTTATCCATTCACTTACAGTATGTCTTTTGATAGGAGCATTTAATCTATTTACATTTAAGGTTATTCTTATAGGCATTTATTCATTGCCATTTTTGTCCCTTTGTACTTGTGTACCTGTCTCTTACTTTTTTTCTTTTCTTTTTTAAAAATTATTTTATTATTGTTCAATTAATTTGTCTACATTTTCTCCCCACTCTTTCCCTCAGCCTCTCCAAATTCACCTCCCTCCCTTGCTTCCACCCTCCCTCTTGGTTTTATCCATGTGTCCTTTATAGTAGTTCTTGAAAACCCTTCTCCCCACTGTCCCCTCTCTCCTCCCCTCTGGCTATTGTTAGATCATTCTTAATTTTAACGACTCTGGTTATATTTTGTTTGCTTTTTTTAGTTGATTATGTCCCAATTAAAGGTGAGATCATGATATTTGTCCTTCACTGCCTGGCTTATTTCACTTAGCATAATGTCCTCCAGTTCCATCCATGCTGTCACAAAGGGTATAAGCTTCTTCTTTCTTTCTGCTGCAGAGTATTCTATTGTATAAATATACCATAGTTTTTTTACCCACTCATTTGATGCTGGGCACTTAATTTAAGTTGCTTCCAGCACTTAAATTGTGCTGCTATGAGCATTGGGGTGCATAGGTTCTTTTGGATTGGTGTTTCAGGGCTCTTAGGATATAATCCTAGCAGTGGAATTGCTGGGTCAAAAGGCAGTTCCATTTTTATTTTTCTAAGAAAATTCTATAATATTTTCCAAAATGGCTGCACCAGTCTGCATTCCCACCAATACTGCACTAAGGTCCCCTTTTCTCCACATCCTCTTGAGCATTTCTTTGTTGATTTGTATATATTGACCATTCTCACTGGTGTGCAGTGGTATCTCATTGTGGTTTTAATTTGCATCTCTATGATGGCTAGTGATGCTGAGCATCTTTTCATGTGTCTCTGGGCCTTCTGTCTGTCCTCCTTGGAGAAGTGTCTGTTAAAGTCTTTTGCCTATTTTTAAAATTGGTTTTTTTTGTGTTCCGGGAATAGAGTCATGTGAGTTCTTTATATGTTTTGGAGAGCAAGTCCCTGTCTGACATGTCATTGTCCACATGTTTACCCATATGGTTGGCTCACTTTTCATTTTAATGTTGTTTTCTTTAGCCATGCAGAAGTTTTTTAATTTGATGAGGTCCTTTTGTTTATTCTGTCCTTTATGTCCCTTGCTTTAGGGGACATATCTGTGAAGATGTTGCTGCATGGAATGTCTGAGATTTTCCTCCCAATCTTTTCCTCTAGAATTTTTATGGTGTTACAATTTATATTTAAGTCTTTTTTCATCTTATAATTATTTTTATGTATGGTGCAAGTTGGTGCTCAAGTTTTATTTTCTTGCATGTGGTTATTTTTACTCTATTTTAAGCCTCTTACCCTTTTGTCAAATATTAATTGATCATAGAAATATGTATTTATTTCTGGGCTCTCTGTTCTGTTCCATTAGACCATGTGCCTGTTTTTATGCCAGTACCAGACTGTTTTGATTACAGTGGCCATGTAATACATTTTGGTATTAGGTATTGTGATCCCTCCTAATTTGCTCTTCTTTCTCCAAATTGCTGCAGCTATTCAGACTTGTTTTGTGTCCTATTATGTGATCTATCTTGGAAAATGTTCCATGTGCATTTGAAAAGAATGTGTATTTAGCTTCTTCAGGATGAAGGGCTCTTTATATATATATTAGTTAAGTACATTTCATCTAGGACATTGTTCAATGCCACAATATCTTTGTTGGTATTTTGTTTGGAATATCTGTCTATTTTGATGATGATGTGTTAAAATCTCTAATATAATTGCGTTGCTGTCAATATCTTTCTTGAATTCCTCCAAGATTTTCTTTATGTATTTGGGTGCTCCTGTGTTGGGTATATATATATATTTACAATGTTTATGTCTTCTTGATGTATTCTTCCCTTGAGTATTATTAAAGAACCTTCTGGGTCTCTTTTTATGGCCCTTTTTTGAAGTGTTTTTTGTCTGATATGAGTATTGGTACCCCAGCTTTTTTTCCCTGTCTATTTGCCTGGAATATTTTTTCCAACCCTTCACTTTCAGTGTGCTTAGGTTTTTTGTTCTGAGGTGTGTCTTCTGTAGGCAGCATAGGTGTGGGTCATGTTTTCTTATCCATTCTGCTATTCTGTGTCTTTTGATTGGAGCATTTAATCCATCTACGTTGAAGATTATTATTGATAGGTACTTATTCATTGCCATTTTTGTACCTGTGTTCCTCTTTCTTTCTCTGTTTTTCTTACTGTTCTTTAGCATTCCCTTTAGCATCTCCTGCAGAGCTGCTTTGGAGGTGGTATATTCCTTGAAGCTTCTTTTGTCTGGGAAGCTCCTTATGTGGCCTTCCATTTAAATTGAGAGCCTTGCTGGATAGAGTAATATTGGTTGTAGGCCTCTGGTTTTCATTACTTGGAATATTTTTTGCCATTCTCATCTGGCTTGGAGCATTTCCATTGAGAAGTCAGCTGCTAGTCTTATCAGGGTTCTTTGCATGTTACTTCCTGTTTCTCCCTTGCTACTTTTAAAATTCTCTCTTTGTCTTGGAATTTTGCCATTTTAATTATGATGTGTCTTGAAGTGGGCTTCTTTGTGTTCCTCTTGATTGGCACCCTCTCTGCTTCCTGGACTTATGTGGCTTCTTCTCTCATCAAATTAGGGAAACTTTTCATCATTACTTTTTCAAACAGGTTTTTTATTCCTTACTCTTCATCTTCTCCTTCTGGTATCCCTATTATACAAATATTTTTCTGTTTCATGTTTTTCTGCATTTCCTTTAATGCCTCTTCATTCTTCTTGAGTCTTTTTTTCTGTTTTCTGCTCTTTTGGGGAGTTTTTTCTACCTTGTCCTCCTGCTCACTCATTTGATACTCTGCTTTATCTAGCCTACTTTTGATTTTTGCTTCTGTGTTCTTTAATTCAGAAATTGTATTTTTAATTTCCTTTTGGCCCCTGTTGATTCTATGTCCTTTTCTATGATGATATAGTTTGTAGTAAGTTCCTCATAGTTTCCCTGTAGTTTTTGGTAATTATACTGAGCTAATTGAGATTCCTTACAACCATTGTAGTGAAATCAATATCTGATAGTTGACTTGATTTCATTTAGCATTCTTTCTGAGGATTCTTCCTTCCCTTTTGATTGGGAATTTTTTTTAAAAATAATTTTATGGTTTCATTTTTTAATTTTATTAAATATTTTAGAACTTCCGCCAAGATGGAGGCATAGGTGGATGTGCCGTGCCTTCTCACACAACCAAGTTTAGAGACAACTAAATATTAGCAACAGAAAACACAGCCAGAACAAGGAAAACTGAACTTTTTGGAAGTCCATTAACAACAAATTCTTCAGCCTGACCGGTAAGGGGCGAAACCAGTGGCTTCGGTGAGGGGTTGCACAGGAGGACTCGGTCAGATGGACTCAGGCGCAGAATCCAGACGCGCGGAATCCAGGCGCAGGGTTGGACCTAGTGAGCGACCGAGCGAGCCACCAGGCGAGTGACCGTGGAGGAGACAGCGGGGAAGCGGTGCTGCGTGTGGACCGTGGTCGCCCATTTGTGGGCGAGCGAACAGGCGAGGGAGTGGGCGGTTGGACCAGGGCCCTGTGGGTCCCTGCGGCAAGCGGCAGTAGAGGGCCCCACCATTTCCTTGCTCTGACCACGCCCCCACAACCCAGCAACCTGGGAGTCTAAGGCACTGCTTCTCACACTTAAAGGACCAGAACAGACTAAAAATGTCGCAAGATCTCAAAGCCCCACAGCCCATAGATCTAAGTGATGAAGAAATAGCAAAACTCTCAGACGCACAGTTTAAAACACTGGTCATCAGGATCCTTACAGAACTGGTTGATTATAGCCACAAATTAGACAAATATATGAAGGTGAAACTAATTGAAATGAATGGAATTGCACAGGACACCAATAGCAATGAAAAGGAAACTGGGAATCAAATCAATGGAGTGGACCAGAAGAAAGCAAATAATGGCCAAACAGAAAAGAGTCAGGAAGCAAGAATTCAAAGAAATGGGAAGAGTCTTAGGAACCTCCAGGACATCTTTAAATGCTCCAACATCCGAATTATAGGGGTACCAGAAGGGGGAAAGGCACAGCCACCAATGGAAAACTTATTTGAACAAATAATAAAGGAGAATTTCCCCAATCTGGCAAAGGAAATAGACTTCCAGGAAATCCAGGAAGCTCAGAGAGTACCAAAGAAGTTGGACCCAAGAAGGAACACACCAAGGCACATCATCATTACATTAGCCAAAATTAAAATGAAGGAGAGAATCCTAGAAGCAGCAAGAGCTAAGGGGACAGTCACCTACAAAGGAGTTCCCATCAGACTGTCAGCTGATTTCTCAAAAGAGACCCTACAGGCAAGAAGGGGCTGGAAAGAGGTATTCCAAGTCATGAAAACCAAAGACCAACAACCAAGATTGCTCTATCCAGCAAAACTTTCATTTAAAATGGAAGGACAGATAAGGTGCTTCTCAGATAAGATCAAATTCAAGGAGTTCATCATCACCAAGCCCTTATTATATGAAATGTTAAAGGGATTTACCTAAGAAAAAGAAGTTAAAGAAACATGAACAGTGAAAGGACAGCAAACTCACAGTTATTAACAACCACACCTAAAATGAAAGCAAACTAAAAGGACAGCTAGATCAGGAGTGGAACCATAGAAATAAAGATCACATGGAGGGTTAGCAACAGGGGAGTGGGAGGAGGAGATGGGGGGAGAAGGTACAGAAAATAAGTAGCATAGACAGTAGATAGAAAATAGATGGGGGGGCAAGAATAGCATGGGAAATATAGAATCTAAAGGACTTGAGACATATGGTCATAAACTAAAGGGAGGGTAATGGTGGGGATGGGGGGTAGGGTGGAGGGGAATGAAGGGGGGAATAGAACAACTGTAACAGCATAATCAATAAAAAAATTTTTTTAAAAACTTTGAAAAAAAAGAATCAAAAATAAGCCATGGCTGGGTGGCTCAGCTGGTTAGAGCATCCATCAGTGGATGAATAGATGAGGAATATATAGTATATATGTATATATGTATACACATGTAGGTACTATATATTACATATATATCCTAGCTGAAATGACAGAAGGAAAATAATTTGGATCACAAATGAGTCAAAAAAAAGGGATCTGAAATCTTAGTGTTAATTAAAGTATAAGTACCTCCATAATACTAAGTACAATACAGACCACAAGTTAGAAGCTACTTTTCCCTCAAAAGCTCTTTAATGAACACTCCAAGTGATTTTTACACTTGTATCTTCTCTACCCATGAGGTCTTAGGCTTTGTGGATGCAGGCCCATCTTATTTCCTTTCCTTATAACCCTTTGAGGTAATGGTAGAGAGGCAGTAGAGTGCAGAGTTGAACAAGTGGATTCTGAGAATTGCTTTGCCTAAATGTAAATCTCGACTCCCTTACTTCCTATGTTATTTGGGGCAACTTATTTACTTAATATATTTGAGTCTCAGTTTATTGTCAAAGGGAGATAATAATAGTATCCCATACTTTATACAATTGTTGGTTAGATTAAATAACAAGGTAAGCAGAATGCTTAGCAAAGCACTCAATGTTAGCAATACTTGTACCATGTAGGTGGCTTAATAAATATTTGTATAATAAATGTTTTATTATTATCTTGCCCCCCCCAAAAAATAAAATAAAATAAATATTTTATTTATTTATTTATTGAGAAATGAGGGAGATAGATAAACACCAATGCATGGCTGCCCTTCATGCACCTGCAACTGGGGATACAGCCTGTTACCTTTCATTTTCCCTTTCTGAAAACTGAATCAGCCATCCCCTACTTTGTAGTCCTGTGGTCAATCCACTGAGCCACATCAAATCGGGCTTGGGGTTATTTCTTTGTCTTCCCTTTATTTGTGAGGCCCTTCTTGTTTGCTTCTACTTCTTAAATTGATCTGTTTTGGCATCCTGACTTTGTGGTATGAACTTCTATGGTAGGGGGCCTGTAAGATTCAGTGATGCAGTCCTCTTGATAATCTGAACTTGATGCTCTTGGGATGTCTTTTATGCCTTTTATGCTAGTTCTCTGGATGTAATTGGGATTTGATTGTTGTTGGGTCTTTCTTTGATGGGTTCTTCCCTCTAGTTGGTTGACTGCAGTTCACTCCATCTACCACATCTTGTGTGCTATTGTGCACATGCTGCCAGAACCAAACCATAAAGCCCAGGGAACAAACCCACACCTGCAAAAATCTCTCCACCCCACAATCCCACTATCAACAGCAAATGAACCAGTATTAATAAGGGCATAAAGAGATTAAGACTGTTATAGGAAAGGCGAGCAGATATGAGATGACCTACTGAAAGAAAATAGATTTGAAAGGGTAGAGAGAGGAGCATTAGTAAGAATTGGGAGTTGGAGCACTAGAAAGAGAGAAGTTAGAATTTACATCATGAACTAAAAAGGGAATGAAGGATGTGAAATGGAGTATGAGAAGGGACATATTACATTAAGTTTAAACAGAAATTAAAATAATATAAAATAAAATAACGTGAGAGAGAGAAAAGGGAAGTAAAAATAGTAAATAATTAATAAAAATATAGGAACCAAGTTGGAGAGAGAGATTCACCATAGTACTAGCAACAGCAAACAAACTAAAATTGATATAACTGGTATGGAAATAAGATGGCAAAAAAACAAACAAAAGTCTAAGGATGTTTAGAGGAATGGGAAGCGATTTTGAAATGACAGAGGGAAAGGGAATATTTAGAGTGATGAACAAAAACTAGGCTAAGAGAAGGAAAAAATTAAAATTTGGAATGTAAGGAAAAAGAAAAAAAGAAAAGAAGGAGAATAAATAAAAATAAAAGGGCAGGATGAAAGGGAAATAGAAGGACATTGAAAAAGAAAAAACAGGCTAAGATGACAAAATTAAAATTTGAGATGAAAAAAGAGTAGGAGAGGGGACCATTAAAAGGTGATGTTTAAAACACAGAATTAGTAAAGTTCTAGAGATAAAGTTGTAGAAAAACATAATGCAACAACTACCCTACTCATAACCAACTAGCAAAGATTATTAAAGGTGGAGAGAGAATATGGGTATTTTAAGAACAAGAAAAAAGGATGTGAAATGACCCTTGACAAGAAAATTGGTTTTGTGTGTCTGGATAGGGAAAAAACAGTAATAGTGTAGAATGGAAATAAGTTGTAGCAAGAGAGAAAACAAAATTTGAAATGAGTATAATGTGAGGAAAGTGGAAGGTAAAATGAGCTAAGAGGAGGGAGGAGCAAAATATATGAACTGAAATACACTGTAGTATAAAATCTAGTTACTTAATAAATACAAACTTGCTGGACAAGAAATGAATGTCAAAAAGTTATACAGGAAAGAAAATATTGTGAATCATGAAGAAGACCACAGTGGCTTTGGTCTCAGTAACTTCTTGTATTTACCACTGTTATTTTTTTTTCTGGATCTGCCTCCTGTGATGTCAGATGTTGACCCTGTCTAACCTTAGGCAGCCTGTTCAGTACTTCCAGGGATCTGCTATCCCTGGCTGTCTCCTTCAATTGTTAATCTGGTCACTCTGCACTCAGCAGTCAGGCTTAAGCACCACAGAGCCAGGGCAGAGACCCTCCCCAGGTCAGGGCTATTGTTTCCCCTCAGACTGCTGCTGCTAGGAGGGAAGTGGTCAGCCTGAGCACCATGGCTATTGCCATCTGGGTGATGATTCATCACCAGGATCTCAGTGTCTACTCTTTCAGCACTCACCAGACTTTCAGTTCTTAGTCTCTCCTCAGGCATCACCAGCCCATTATGCCCCCACCTTTTCCAGAGCCCGGGGTAAGTGGCTGTAAATTAAAATTTGTACGTTGGCCCTTTAAATGGCTTTTGTGTCTCCAGCTGTCCATCTCTGGCAGAGAGCAGTCCTGCTGCTTTTCACTGCTGGTTGTTATCTGTGTACTTTTCTGTCTCTGGTGGTGTAGGCTGGGAATCCTAGCTTAGGGTTTAGACCCCATTCTTTTCAGGGGAATCCAATCAGCCACTTAATTATCCCTCTGGCACTGTCACCTGTACACACCCAGTCAGCCCTCTTGAGTTGCTACCACACTCCTTACCAGACAGGTTGTGCCAAAGCTGATTCTTCTATCTGTCTGAAGTTATATGCTTATCTCTCACTATTGTTCAGTTGTTTTTTCTGGGTGGTTTCTCCATAATTGAGCTGTAATTCCAGACTGGCCCTGGGAGGAGGTTAGTGTGACTTCCATTCACTCTTCTGCCATCTTCCCCCTCTGATTCAAACAAGCATTTAAAAAATAAAAATAAAAGCTCTCAAATAAAAAGCAGAAAATAAAGCATATTTGAGAGAGTTTGACTAAGAAAAGTATAGGGGCGACTGAGCACTGAGCACTATAGCACTAAGTGAAATAAGTCAGACAAAAAAAAAAGACAAATACTATGTGATTGCACTCTACAAATACTATGTGGACTCTACAAAGTTTGAACTCATAGATATAGAGAACAGAATGGTGGTTGCAAGAAGCATGGGTGGTATGTGGGAGGAATGGCTGCAGGTGGTCAAAAGGTATAAATATCCAGTAATAAAATAAGTAAGTCCTGGGATATAATTTATAGCATGGTGACAATACTGTATGGTATATTTGAAAGTTGCTAAGAGGAGTGGAATGCCGTTTATTTCATGTGGTGCCAAAAACTCCAACAATTAAAAAAACTTAAACATTTTTATCTTCCTTAATCACTCTGGGTATCAAAAACAGGCCTTGCAAAAATATATGAGGTGGACAAAAGCAGCCAGAACCCAGCACTGAATCTTGTGTACAGCTTGTTGGTGAACTTGAATTGAAAGTCCAAGAAACCAATGACTTCTGCTCACCTCAGAGAATAAATATTTTGCTTGTTACCATTTAGACAAAAACCTCATACCATGAGATGACCTTCAGTTAAACTTTGTGGACTTCAGAATCACTCAGAGGATTCGTTTTAACTTTAAGCTCCCTTCCCCTTGGGGTATCTGATATTCTCTTTAGACACTACTGGTAGAGAGCCTTGTGCTTACAAACCAGCGAGATCCCAGAGCACCCTCTGCCCTACAAAGCTGAAATGGAAAGCAATTTGCAAGTGAATGGCTCTGCTTTGATGATTTGGGATCCCTTTAACATTGCCCTTGATGGGTTCCTTTCTGTCAGCAGCTATAATATCACTTTCTCTAATTAACTCTGATGTTTCCTTTGAGCTTTTTTTTCTAAGAAGAAAAATCATGTTTAATTCAGAAGGGCTATCATTACCTTGATGAATGGAAAACAGCTTTAAGCCATAGGCCTGAGGAGAAGGAATAAAATCAAAATGATTGCATCCCTTTGGCATAGCCCTATTCAAGTCCTTCCTACAGGTAGTTTCCCTGATCTAGGGTAGAGGGACTGTGGTAGCAGGCATGAGATAGAAGTGGAAAGGTTAATGAAGGGAGCAGCTTCTAGACCAAGGTTTGGCCAGAGCTGTAGGGCATAGATAATAAAACAATTGGTTTTCCTCTATAGTATACGGCCTCTGGAGCAGAGCAGTGCCCCAGAGCTGGGCTCGAATTCAGATTGTAGCCACAATCTGCACACAAGCTTTTAACCTCACTGGTTTTCCCCACAGTGGATTGTTTTAAGAATATGTTGATCAATGACTTAGTTTGTGTAAGGCACCTCATAGGAGCACAATTAGTATTATATCACTATTCTCAGATTGTGTGCCTTTTCCCAAACAATAACTGCTGAACCTTCTTTATCACACACATGACATGCCAACTCCTTCAAGTGTTACAACCAACTGCTACCAAATTCCTACCTTACTAACCTCACCCAACTTTTACCATGCATGGAGGGATCAGAAACATGGATAATATCAAAATCAGATCACATAGGATCATCTGCATTTGGCCAAACTTCCATGGCATAGCCACAGATGACAAAGGGAGTGTTAAACCAGCACACCAGTGAATTAGAATTTTTTCCACCTTCTTATGTAACAGTCCAAGGTCTGTGTGTCAAAATCAAATTTTGTTCTTTCAATCACCACACAAAAAGTATCACAGAAGTTTCAACGGCACTATACGTACAAGTAGATTTTCCAGATCAGATTGCTGCCAGCATTTTCTTGACCCTAAGTAAGACCTGAATTCAGACCTATGTGAAGGGTTTGGCAGGCATATCCAGGATGCAGAGCATGTTCAATCCTTGGGCAGATGGTACTTCTGCACTTGTGAAGGAGTATGTCATCAGAAAAGTACAATGATATGGAACTTTAAAGGTAAACCTTCTCCTTACTATCCCTTTCTCCATATATAGTTCAGTGTGAAACAAAACCACTAGTTCTTATAATGGCTCACCTATTGCCCAATCCCTGCACCTCTCTATTCTTAAAATTAGAAATTGCTTGTTCATCCCTCTTCCCCAGGAATCTTGGCTGCACAGCAGATCCCTACACCCACCACATTCTATGACCCCTGGTTTAGGGAAGTGTGTGTTCAATCATCAACATGTTGCTGCCAGCCCCACTCTAACCGTGGTACCACTGACTCCAGGATCTGAAGTTCAATTACGATTGATCTTAGCTCAGAGTAAGATTCAATCATTCTCTCTCTACTTCTATATTCTTTATTTTATCTTGCTGCTTGGGATCAAATAAATTATCAAGGAATCCCTTCAAATTTTTTTGTCTGTAATGAGCTGTGATCAACTTCAAGTTATGTCCTATGAAGAACTGGCAAGCAAATTCTGTCACATTTTTTATTTGAACAATTGCTTGTTGGTGCTATTTAATAATATAAAAATGCTTGCATAATTTTTCAGTTTGATTAATATTCAGCTTCTTTAGACTATTCTGTGAGAGGCACCATTTTTCTCTGTATATTTTTTACCTTGAAATACTTGAGATAATTAATATACTTGTGACACAAATAAGAAAATTAATTCTACTCATCTTTCTGCCATATCAATCTCTGGCTTATTGTACAGTCATATAAGCATGAACCCCAACTTCTCATAAAAGCATTGTATAAAACAGCATATCATTCTTTCACTGGAGAATTCTAAAAATTTTACAGAGGGCACTGAGCCCATTTTCCTCAAATTATACATTCTCCATGGCTGTGTGATGATTCCTGTTGGCAGCCAGTTGGTTTTGGTCCAATTCAGATGTGCCTCCAGTACTTTTATTCTATTACTTTCTGACTTTTCCATCTTTAGTTATTCTGTTTGCTTCATCGTTAAGTTGCTGGGGTACGTCTTTAAGAACACTTTCATGAAATTATATATATATATATATATATATATATATATATATATATATATATATATGGCTTCTTAATCTTTCATATCTAAAATCTCTTTCTGCTACTTTCCTTCGTGACAGAGAACTTGATTTGGTTTAAAGTTCCTAGATAAAAACTCTTTTTACTTCAGTCTTCATAGAAATTGTTCCATTGTTTTTGGCTTTTATTAATGTGTAAGAGAATCATGGTAGCCTGGGCCTTGTTTCTTTGTGGAACCTACTGTTATTTTTTGGCTAGTTTTTTTCTTTAATAATAATAATTAGTATTATTTTGGCTAGTTTTTCTTTCATAATAATAGTTGTTATTATTATTATTATTATTATAATATACACACACATGGGTGTTTTTCATAAAGACTTCTTTTAAGAGCTTCATTTTTAATGTAATTTGTTTTGTTTCATTTTGTTTTCTTCTTTACATGTGTTTATCACTTCTATTAATTTTGCTTTGGGGTAATTAATTACATGACTGATTACTCTTCATTTTCTGACTTCCCTACATAGGTTTATTGCACGCAAACAGACAAAATGTATAAATAGCCTTTGACTTGTTTTCTGCTCACCTGTAGGATGAAAACTGTCTCTCTGGAGTACAATTTAGGGCTAGGTTGATGGATATAGCTTAGCTCAATTCTTTAGTTTTCATTTGCCAAAAACCATTCAGCTGTTATAGTTTTGTTTTATTACATTAATCTCTTCTGTCTTTCAGATAATCTAAATAACAAAATGCAGGAATCTTCACCTTCCAGGAGGTAATGTGTTACTGTAGACATCTTCACCGCCACTTTCTACATAATCGCTTTCTGAAATTTGCTTTCACTAAGTCACTAAGGAACAGAGGTCACATCGATCATGGGTGAGTTTTGTTTAGACCTCCAGTGCTTTAAAAATAAATTGATAATATTGTTGATATATGAATACTGCCCAAGTGGTCTACAGATTCAATGTAATTCTTATCAAAATCCCAAAGACTTTTATTCAAAAATAGAAAAATCTATCCCAAAGTTTGTATGGCATCACCAGGGACCCCAAATAGCTGATCTTGAAAAATAATGAAGTTTGCATTCCCACACTTCTTGATTTTAAAACTTACTGCAAAGCACAATAATTAAATCAGTATAGTATTACCATAAAGACAGACATATAAACTAATAAAATAGAACAGAAAGCCTAAAAATGAACTTTTGCATATAATGATCAAATGATTTTCAACAAGGGTGTCAAAACTCTTTAATAAAGAACAGTCTTTTCAACAAATAATGGTAGGAAAACTGGGTATCTGCATGCAAAAGAATAAATTTGGATGCTTATCTTACACCATATAATAAAAATTAATTCAAAATCAAAGACCTAAGCCTAAGAGCTAAAACTATAAAACTATTAGAAGAAAATATAGAAGGAAAGCTTCATGACATTGAATTTGGCAATGATTACTTAGATATGACATCAAAAACATAAGTAAGAAAAGAAAAATCAGATTAACTGTCTTTTATAAAAATTAAAGACTTGAGTGTATCAAAGGACACTATCAACAGACTGAAAAGGTAACCCATAGAATAGGAGAAATATTTGCAAATCCTGTATCTAATAAGAAATTAACATCCAGAATATTTAAAGAATTCCTACAACTCAACTAAAATTCAACTCAATTTAAAATGAGCAAAGGGCTTGATTAGCCATTTCTCCCAAGATATACAAATGGTAAGTGAAAACATATTCAACATCACTAATCATTATAAAAATGCAAATCAAACCACAATTATATAATAGTTCATTTACACTAGACTGGCTATTATTTTTTTAAAAAACAGAAAATAACAAGTTAGTAAGGATACAGATAAATTGGAATCATTGTGCACTGTTAGTGGAAATTTACGATGTTGCAGCTGCTGTGGAGAAAAAAATTGCAGTTCCTAAAAAACAAAAAAAAACAATATGATCCAGCAATTCTACCTCTGGGCATATACTGAAAAGAATTAAATCAGGGACTTGAACAAATACTTGTATACTTGTGTTCATAGTGGCATTATTCATAATAGCCAAAAGGTGAAAGGAACACAAATGTCCATCGATGGATGAACAGATATAATCTATGTGTTATATACATAAAATATAATATTATTCAGTCTTAAAAAGGAAGGAAATACTGATATATGATCCAATATTAATGAACTTTGAAGACATATACTTAGTAAAATAAGCCAGTTGCACCAAGACAAATACTGTATAATTCCTCTTGTATGAGAAATCTAGAGTAGTAAAACTCATGGAAACACAAAGTAGAATGGTGATTGCCAGAGACTAGAGGGTGTGGACCAGAAATTGGAAATTTTTATTTAATGGATATGGAGTTTCAATTTTTCAAGATGAAAAAGTTCTGAAGATTGGTTGTACAACAACGTAAATTTACTTAACACTACTGAATTATACACTTAAAATAGTTAAGATGGTAAATTTTATGTTATGTATATTTTACCACAAAAAAACATTTAAAAATTTTTTAAAGAATAAAATTCTGATACATGTTATAGTAAGGATCATTAAAGACATTGTACTAAGTGAAGTATTTAAGACACAAAAATGACAAATATTATATGATTCCACTTATATGGGATTTTTAGATCAGTCAAATTTAGAGATAGAAAGTAGAATAGTGGTTGCCTGGACCTAGAAGAAAGGAGAAAATGAGGAATTATTGTTTTCTGGGTAGAGTTTCAGTTGGAGAATGAACAAATTCTAGAGATGGGTGACAGTTACTGTTGAACAATTTAACATCACTGGACTCTGTACACTTGAAAATAGTTAAAATGATAAATTTTATATTATGTATATTTTACCAAAATAACAAACAAGAAACATAAATATATTACTAACATTTAATAATTAAGAGATTTAACTTAAACTAAAAGAAGGGATTATCTGATAACGATGTGCTCTTAATCAAAACTAGTGATAATTGGAGGTGAGTGGTAGTTGTCAGACTTGGACAAGGACTATTAATTCTCAAACATCTTTAGCTCACTTATTGTTTCTACCTTCCCAACACCCTTCCTTCACTCAATATATTGCCTTCTTGCACCCTGAAGCCATGTAGGCTTAAGGTCTCTGATGTAGAAAAAGTGTAAAAGGGAGGCAATAAATTTTGATTCTCAGACCGCATGGAATTAGCCCCCTTACAGAAAATTAATAGTGATTGCTAAGATGTTCTCAAGTTTTGTCAATCCCAAGATAAGAGTGAGGAGGCAGACAGTAGACATGATATAAAGAATATTATCTTTTTACCAACATGTTACATTCACCAAACTTGGATAGGAGGTCTTTCAAATAGTTTTTATTTGGGGGTTAGTGAAAATCCTCATCAGATTTTGCCTCGCTGTTAGAAGTTGTCTGTGTGTGTATGTATCTGTAAGTTTGTGTGCTCACAACTGATTTTTTTAAAGTATTTCTTCTTGTAAGTTTCAGTCTATTATTACTTTCAACTGAGGATATCTACATCCTATTTTTATCACCCCAATATTTTCTATCCCTCATAGTATATCATAGGTAATATTTCTAAATAGTCCTGTTAAGGCTTTATTCAATTTTGTAATAAAGTTTGGAACAGAAAAGGAGAAAGAGGAAAATACTTGGGTCAGTTTCTCAGGGCTTCCTTCAGCATTGAAATATACTATTTAATGAATGGCCTTTGGATAACACTGGGTTACCAGTTATAATGCAACTAACCATAATTTGAGCCCAGTTTTATTTCTCCAAAAGGCCCATAAAGACCATGTCAAATGTCCCATTTGTCTACTATGTTTTTCTGATTTATCAGTGTAGCATTCCTATCGAAGACAAAAATAAATTTAAAAAGCAGTAAGTTACAACATTCATTCTATACCCATGTTATGGTGAGTGAGTGTGGGCATGGGAAGAAACTGTGTATGACTGTAGCTTCAGCAGTTTAGAAAGAAGTATATAGAGTTTAGACTCGAGACTTAGAAAAACGCCAGACAAAAAAGTAAAGCCAGAGAATGTACATGCTATTCTTTTACTCTTCTTTAGAGGTTAGAATTATGTCTAGATAGTAATAAAAATGTTTTAAGTCTATTTAAAATTTTTCAAGTTAAAATAATCAGCAAATTTGAATCTATAAATAACTATGAATAATGCTTTTTTAGCTGAATCATTAGAGCTGCCTTTGGATGGATACAGGATTTATTAATAATAGCATTAAATATCTAGCCTTATTAGATACCACCATCAGTTCAAGAAAGTCAGACTGAGTATCCCCATTCCAGCCTCTTTACCATTCACTGTCTATTGCAGCCAGCTGGCACCAATGGCTGTAAGACCTGGCAACTGTGCAAGCAGCCAGCAGGTGAGCAAAACCTTTGCTCCACATCCAGGCAGAATAGCAGACAAAAAGGAAATAGATCCATAAGAGAGTTTCAGCTCAGGGAATGGCTTATATCTTATCCCTCAAATGTCAGAGATACACAACATAGATGTTGTCCCCAGATCAAGGAGGCTGAAAGCTATAAGTACCTGCTCCAAATAGGACCTGTATTAAATAGCAAATGGGAGACATAACTGGAAAGCAGAGTCCAGCCTTACATGGGGATGTCAATGGCAGAGAGCCTCCTGGACTACAGTCAGGTTAGCTGGTGGCTGCAGTGGGCCAAATGAGTACATCTAGGGAGTGGCAGTAGAGGACTCAGTGTGTTCCACAAGGGGAAGTAGTAAAAATGAACACATGACTAACATACATGTGTGTGCATATGTGTGTTCATACCAGAGTGTAGAAGTAGGTATGAGACTACACAATTGGCTTTTTGGAGAAATTACATTACCCCAATTCTGCCAGAAACAAACAACATGCCCAAATCAGAAAACTCCACAGAGCACTTAATAGAAGGACTATTGACAAGGGTGTGTACAGGATCCAGGGAAATAACTAAAGAAAACAGTATATTGAGTAAGTAGAATTACTGTCCTTAAGCCTGAAGCAGCAATGGAAAAAGGCAGTTATAGCAGTACAGAGACAGAAAGCACAGCCTGCAGAAGTCCTACTATCAGAACTAAGATCTGTGGACGAGGGAAAAGACCCAGCTGGCAGGCCTGCAAGGAGAGGAGCTGAGGACTATGTTTCCCTCTTTTACTCCTGCCAGTGTTTCATGTCAGCTTCCAGCAGAAGACAAGGGGACCAGAAGTGTGGCCCACACAGCTTCCCTAGACAAGAGCAAGATGGACAAGGGCAAAGAGAGAATTGTGGGGAAAAACCATAAGACAGCACAGAGAGGGAGAACTTTTCCTTTCTGGTGAATACAAACAGAAGCAAAGGAAGTGGGCTAGTGTTGACAGAATACTCTTAGATTCTAAAAATTGTGAAATTAGTTTTACATAATTCCTAGCAATTTAATTCCAATTTTGTGCCAGATACTCTTTTAGACACTTTGCACTTTTTATTTCTTTTAATCTTCACAAACACCATATAAATATTACTATTGGCATGTTACAAATGAGGAAACTGGAACTCAGAGATGCCAAGAAAGTGAACAGGAAAAACTGGATTTAATCTGAATCTGTCAAATTCAAAGTTTTGTCTACTGAATTATGTGGTAGATCACCACTGGAAAAGAATGTAAATAAGTAATGTCAAATGTGACCCTCAGCAGTAGCATCTGTGTGGCCTCTTTTAATCAAATGGAGACCCTGAACTCTGTCCAGAGACAAGGAGGCAATCAGACTCCAATCAGCTTGTTCTCATCAGCAATTCTAGTTGGAGAAGGTGGCCAGCAGGACTTTAAAGGTGTAAATCCTTGGGTACCTGAGATGCTGGGGGTAATGTTCTTGGATGCACTAATTACAGAACTACCTTTATAAGCTACTCTCTAAGCATAAAAGAGATTTTATGCGACTTTTAGTTTATTAGGCAATTGAACATATTACTATATGTCATAAGATTCCCTTCACATCTTGGTCTACTATTTTCTAAATTCTCCTGAAACAATGAACATGGAGATGACTAAAAATTGAACTGTGCTCATGGCTTTCATTTATTCTATGTATATTTATTGAACACCTAAAATGTGTGAGACACTATTATAGATCCTGGACATATTGGCTTTTAAAGACAGAGTCATCACCCACACAGTTGTTGAACTTTAACTATTAAACTGTCAAAACATTTCAAATGCAAGTATTAATATGAAGGCAATAAATAGAAATGAAGACAGTACCTGGAAGGCAAAGTGGTTACTTCACCCAGACATAATGAAAGAACTCTGTTAAAAAGTAATGTCTCTTCAACAAATGGTGTTGGGAGAACTGGACAGCTACGTGCAAAAAAATGAAACTTGAGCACAGACTTACACCATACACCAAAATAAATTCAAGGTGGATAAAAGACTTAAATGTAAGTCGTGACACCATTAAAGTCCTAGAGGACAACATTGGCAAGAAAATCTCAGATATTTCACGCAGCAACTTTTTTACTGATATGTCCCCTAGAGCAAGGAATGTAAAGGAAAGAATAAACAAATGGTATCTCATCAAAATAAAAAGCTTCTGCATGGCTAAAGAAAACAGTATTAAATTAGCAAGACAACCAACTGTATGGGAAAACATATTTGCCAATGATACCTCAGACAAAGGTTTAATCTCCAAAATATACAAAGAACTTACAAGACTCCACTCTAAGAAGACACCCAACCCAATTAAAAAATGGGAAAAGGACTTGAACAAACACTTCTCCAAGGAGGACATACAGAACATTCAGAGACACATGAAGAGATGCTCAATATCGTTAGCTATCAGAGAGATGCAAATTAAAACCACAATGAGATACCACTTTACACCAGTCAGGATGGCTATCATAAACAAAGCAACAAACAACAAATGTTGGAGAGGTTGTGGGGAAAAGGGGTTCTTAGTTCACTGTTGGTGGGATTGCAGACTGGTACAACCATTATGGAAAACAGTATGGAATTTTCTCAGAAAAATAAAAAATCGACCTGCCTTTTGACCCAGCAATTCCACTGCTGGGATTATATCCTAAGAATCCTAAAACATCAATATCAAAGAACCTATGCACCCCAATGTTCATAGCAGCACAATTTACAATAGCCAAGAGTTGGAAGCAACCTAGGTGCCCATCAGTAAATGAATGGATCAAAAAATTGTGGTACATATACACAATGGAATTCTATGCTGCAGAGAGAAAGAAGGAGTTACTACCTTTTGCAACAACATGGATGGAACTGGAAAGCATTATGCTGAGTGAAATAGGCCAGGCATTGAAGGACAAATACCATATGATCTCACCTTTAACAGGAAGCTAAACAACAAAACAAACAAGCAAGCAGGAAAAAAAAACAAAGACACTGAAATAGAGAACAAGGGGATAGTGACCAGAGGGGAGAAGGAAGGGAAGTTAAGGGGAAAAAGGGGGAGGGATTTGGAGGAACAAATAGGAAAGACACAGGGACAAGAACTAAGGGGGGTGGAAATGGGAAGGAGGTGGGGAGCAAGGGGCAGGGGAGGCTGGGAAGGGAAAAATAGACAAAAAACTGTACTTGAAAAATAACTAAATAAAATTAATTTTAAAAAAAAGTAATGTTAAACTAAGATGTGAAAGACAATCTGAGTCAGCCATTCAGTGTGTCTAGAAAGCAGCAAGCTAGAAAAACAACATGCACCAGTTCAGTTCTCCCAACACCATTTATTGAACAGGCTATCTTTACTCCATTGTATGCTCATGCCCCCTTTGTCAACTATTTATTGACATAAAGATTTGGGTTTATTTCTGGGTTCTCTGTTCTGTTCCATTGATCTATTTGTCTGCTCTTATGCAAGTACCAGACTGTTTTGATTTAGTGGCTTTGTAGTATAGTTTGATATCTGGTATGTGATCCCTCCTACTTTATTCTTTCTCAAAATTGATGACACTATTTGGGGTCTTTTTTGTTCCATATGAGTTTTTGGAATATCTGTCCTAGATCTGCAAAATACACCTGATATTTTATTAGGAATTGTGTTGAATCTATAGAATACTTTGGGTAGTATGGACATTTTAATGTTAATTCTTCCAACCCATGAAATATGACATATGTTTCTATTTATTTATGTCTTCCTTATTTTTTCTTCAGTGTTCTATAATTTTTGAGTCTAGGTCTTTTACCTTTTTGTTTGAATTTATTCCTAGGTACATTTTTTTCTTATTGATATATAAATGGGATTTTCTCAAGTTTCCCATTTTGATATTTCATTTTTGTTTTTAAAAAGGCCAAAAAAGTGTGAGACTAGGCCACCAACTCAGACCATACAGCAGAATAAACTCAAAATGGATAAAAGACTCAAATATAAGTTGTAACACCATAAAAGTCCTAGTGGAAAAAAAGGGCAGCAAAACTTCAGATATCCCATGTAGCAACATTTTTGCTCATATATCTCCTAGGTTAAGGGAAATAAAGAAAAAATAAACAAATGGGACAACATCAAACTAATAAGCTTCTGCATGGCTAAAAAAAGGATCATCAAAATGGAAAGGGAATCATCTGTATGGGAGAACATATCTGACAATGGTACATTAGACAAGATTTTGATCTCCAAAATATGTGAAGAACTCATATGATTCAACACCAGGTGGACAAACAATCCAATGAAAAATAGACAAAGGATCTAAATAAACACTTCTCTGAGGACATACAAATGTTGGCCTAGATGTATGAGAAGATGCTCAACATCACTCGCATCAGAGAGATGCAAATTAAAACCACATTGAGATATCACCTCAATCAGATGAGATGCAAATTAAAACCACATCTATCCAAATGGCCATCATTAATAAATCAACAAATAAGTGCTGGCAAGAATGTGGAGAAAAGGAAACCCTAGTGCACTATTGGTTGGAATGCAGACTGATGCAGCCACTATGGAAAACAGTATGGAATTTCCTTAAAAAGCTAAAAATGGAACTGCTTTTTGACCCAGTGATTCCACTGCTGGGAATATACCCTAAGAATTTTGAGTCACCAATTCAAAAGAACTTATGCATCCCTGTTTTTATAGTGGTACTATTTACAATAGCCAAGTGCTGGAAGCAACCTAAGTGCCCATCAGTATATGAGTGGATCAAAAAACTGTGGTACATTTACACAATGGAATATTATGCAGCAGAAACATAGAAGGAACTCCTCCTACATTTTGCAATGGCAAGGATGGAACAGAAGAATGTTATGCTAAGTGAAATAAGCCAGTTGGTAAAAGACAAATACCATATGATCTCACTTATAAGAGGATCTAATAAATAAAATTAACTAACAAACAAAATAGAATCACAGGCATAGAAACATGGAACAGAACGAAAGCGACTAGGAGGTAATGAGGAGAGAATGGTGGAAAGAAGGGGTAGGGACTAGGCAAAGAACATGTATGAATGACCCATGGACATAGATAACTGAGGGAATTGACTGTAGGAGTGGTATTGGGGTGGGTAAAGGACAAAGGGAGAAAAATTGGGACAGCCATAATAGAGTAACAATACAAATGATTAACAAAAAAAGAAGGAGCCCTGGCTGGTGTGGCTAGTAGATTAAGCCCCGGCCCGTGAACCAAAGGGACGCTGGTTCGATTCCCAGTCTGGGCACATGCCTGGGTTGTGAGCCAGGTCCCCAGTTGTGGCACATGACTGGGGTGCATGAGTGGCAACCACACATTAATGTTTCTCTCCCTCTCTTTCTCCCTACCTTCCCCTCTGTCTAAAAATAAATAAATAAATAATCTTTAAAAAAGAAAAAAAGAGAACAATGTGAGATGAGGATGGAGAAGTAAGGTCCTAATCATGCAAGCTCTTCAAGGGCTTTTTGTGCCTATTAATGGAAATCCACAAAGGATTTTAACTGGGAGAGTGACACGGTATTTATATTTTTAAACGATCACTTAAGCTACAATGGGAGGAGTTAAGAGGGATGAAAAAAACCTACCAAAGGATAGCGATTGAAAAGCTACTGCTATGGTCCATGTGAAAAGAAATTTTTGTCACAGTTGTGGCCATGAGTGTTGAGTGAAGGTGAGGGGTCTGAGTGTATTTTAGAGGTTAAACTCCACAAATTTTGATGGGTTGGGTATGAGGGAGGGGGGATGATATAAAGGAAGAAAGCAAAAATTTCTTGTCTGAGTTTCTTGCTCGAACAGCTGTGTGAATGGAGATGATATTAACTGGGAAGAGGAAGTCTGATGGGAAACATGCATGCAACTGCAAGAATTTATATCACATATAAATAATAGGTTTCTTCTACTTTTATTTTTTTCTTTTCTTATTTCACTGCACTGGCTAGGACCTCCAGAATGAGCTAAAGCTATTTATATTGCTTCTGCTATTAAAGAGAATGGTTTTAGACTTTCACTATTGAATACATTATATGAAGTATATTGTTCATAGACACCCTTTATCAGATTCAGGAAGCTTCTTTCTATTACTATTACTTTCTAGTTTTCTAGAAATTTTTATTACTGAATACACATGACCACTGTGCATATCTATGTATTAATTTTCTTTTCTCCTTATTTGTTTAATGGGGTAAAATACAATAATAGTCTAATGTTAAATCACCTATGTTTTTCATGGATAGTTCATTCCAGACATAATACATTATTTTGATATACTATGGATTTATTTAACAAATATTCTAAGATTTTTCCATGTATTTTCACAAGTATGATTGGCCTACAATTTTCTTTCTTATATGATCATCATATAATTTTATTTTTATTCTTATAAAAAAATCCTATTACCTAGTAGAATATACATACTATTAGAATCGTCCATTACTTGAGCGCTTGTTAGAATTCATATGTAAAATGGCTTTGGTCTTTTTTGTTGTTGTTCTCATTGGGTTTTGTTTTCTGAGTGAGGATTTCTTTTTAGCAATTAATTTGATTTGGTTGGTTTTTATTTCTTCTTGGTTCTATTTTGTTAAATTATATGTTCTGATAATATTATGTTGATTTTCAAATTTATAGGCAAGTCCCATTTATGTATTTCACTTCTGTCTCTGTCACACATTTATGCATGCCTTTTTATTTTTAATATTGCTTTTTTCCTTTATACCTTTATCCAATATTTCTGAATATTTTTCATGTGATCTTTTAAAAGACCCAACTTTGCATTAGCATTATATTTCTTTTTCTCTATTCTTTTTGCTCTTAGTCTGCTATTCACTTTTAAATTTTTAAGCTATATTTTAAGTTTACAGATTTTTTTCTTCTAATATCAGTTTGAATGACCACTTCTCTTCATCCCACAAAATTCAATATTTAATAGTTGTATTATTTTTCTATTCTAATCATTTTCTAATTTTTATTATGATTTTATCTTTGACCTATGTTTAAAGTGTATTTTTAATTTCTGAATATGTGGTGGTTTTTAATTTTAAAAATGTGGGTTTTTTGGAGGTGGGGTCACAAGATGGCCATGGAGTTGGAGGATCATTTTCATTTTCACACCTCCCCCCAGAACCAAACTAGAAATAAAACAGAAAACGAAAACAGCCACTCAGAATTACCAACCAAAGACTATCTGAAGAGGAGATAACCAAGGATGGACAGAAATCACCTCAAGACTGGTAGGAAGGGTGCAGTTGCAAAAGGGGTCAGCCCACGTCCACAGGTGGCAGGCTGAGGGTTACACAGGATTAGTGCAGCTATGGGATCTTTCCCTTAAGAGGAGTGAAGCCTGAACACCAAACTGGGCTTCCAAGCATGGGTCCCAGAGCCAGGATCCGCCACCCACATAGCACCAATGATGAAAGGCAGTGAGGTTTCTGTCTGCTGGGGAGAGACGGAGCCTGCTGAAGACAAAGGTATCTTTTTTTCTGGTTTGTTTTTTTTAAAGGACCAAACCACAGGTTTTTTCATTCACAGCCACTCACCTGGGGCTCTGGCAAAGGGAGGGTGGTGCAGGCTGGTGTTGCCTGAGGAGATTCGGGAGGGAAGTGAATTTGGGATGGATGTGGGGGAGTGGTTGCTGGGATACCTGTGTTGGGTCACCCCTGGATATCACAGCAGCCACTTTTCTTAAGAATAAGCCCCTCCCAGGGGAATCAGACTGGGGGAAAAACAATCACCCCACTGTGGGATACCATTGCTTACCCCACCCTCTGGAATCCTGCTCTAGCAAACTTGTATCTATTTATTTTCTTTTCCCATCTTGCATCTTAACCCCTGCTGAAGAGACAGCAAATAGGCAGATTCAGTGGGTGTCAGAGAATGGTTTTGGGGCACAGCCATTTTCTACACTTTTCTGGGAACCTAACTGGCACTTGCCCTCACAGAGGAGCTAATAGAAACACCCTCCCAGTTTCTGGCAGATCCAAACTCTGGGCTCCAGAAGTCCCACCTGCTTGCCTACTGGGGCTCCATCCCCTTGACAGACTCAGATGTGTGCTTTGAGTTGTAGAAATATATCCACAGTCTTCACTGAGTCTGAATGGCTCCTTTTCCCAAAGGAGATCCAGAGGTCCAATCCTCCCAATTCTGCCAGAAGCACTTTCAGAAATGCTTCAGTGACTATGAAAGCAGGCAGGCAGGCAGGCAGGCAGAGGCAGACTAAGACAGATCCTGTAGTGTCTTGAAATATTTGCTGACCAATTCCTGGGCTCTGTGCTGGTAAAAGCCAGCAATGCAGTGCAATTCCCATATACAACCAAGCCAAAGCATCCACACACTGTGACCTTCTTGTAACTTGAAACAAGCTACCAAAGACCAGATGTAGACAGTATCTGACATTGACTTATAACAGCTTCAGACAGCATTAGAGCACTATCCAAAGAGAGATCCCAAAAGGCAGGCACTAAACTCTGCTGAGATGAAATCCACTTTGTTCTTTTTTATTATTTTTATTTTTCTTCTTCATAGCATTTTTATTATTTATTTTCTGCTATTTTTCTTTTCCCCCTATTTTTATATGTCTTATTTCACTCTTCCCTTTTCTTACTCTATATTTTTCTTATTTCCTTTTCTTAAGCTTTTATATTTTCTTTTTATTCTTTTTTGTAGTTTTCCTATTTCTATTCCTTATGCTTATTATTTCTTTTCCTTCTCTCACCTTATAATAATTTTTCTTTCTTTTGGTCTTCTCATATTGTTTTATTATTTTACTATTTTCTTATTTCTATTCTTTGCTTTTTTGTTGTTGATTATGACATTGGTGTTGGGGGGTTTGGGGGCTTGTTTTTGTTTTATTTTTTGGTGTCATTTTTTTCTGTTTCATCTGCCAATACCTGTATAGCAGTCTGCAAGACATGCTTGTAGTTGAACCTCTCGGTTAGCCACCCAGAGGGGAGATCCCACCAACGAACAAGCCAGTAACAATCAAGACCCAATTACAACAGGAGAGCCCGCGTAATTTACACAAGAGAAATTCCTAAAGCATCCAGCTCAGGATATCAAGGAGATATCAAGGAGAAACCAATGGGTCGCACAGGACTCAGACTACATGAAGACTAGGAGTTGGAGCATACCTATCAAATACATAGGAACAAACACAAAGAAACAGCTAAAATGGGGAGACAAAGAAACTACCATCAAAAGAAGGAAGAGGAGGAATCCCAAGAAGAAGAGATAAATGAAATTGAGGAAATTTATCAGACATAGAGTTCAAAGTAATGGTTATAAGGATACTCAAGAAACTTAGTGGAAACTAAATCAACATTAAAAAGGACATAGAAACTATGAATAAAGCTCTGTTAGAATTGAAGAATATAATATCTGAGCTGATGAATACACTAGAATGAACTAAAAGCAGGCAAGATGAAGCAGAGGATCAAATTAGTGATTTGGAAGAAAAGGCAGAAAAAAACAGTCAGAGCAACAAAAACAATATTTAAAAACAATGAGGATAGCTTAAGAACTATGGGACAATATGAAATATAACAATATTCACATCATGGGGCACCAGAAGGAGAAGAAACAGAGCAAGGGATAAAAAAAGCTATTTGTAGATACAATTACAGAAAAGTTCTCTAAACTAGTGAAGGAAAACATCACACATGTTTGAGAAGTTCAGAGAATCCTGTTAAGACAAACCCCAAAAGACCCACACCAAGACACATCATAATTAAAATAGCAAACTTAAAGACAAAGAGAGAATCTTAAAGGCAGCAAGACAGAAACAGTTAGTTATTTACCCAGGAGCCCCCATAAAGCTGATTTCTCAAAAAAAAAGGCTGTCAGGTGATTTCTTCAAGCCAGAATAGAATGGCACAAAATATTCAAAGTAATAAAAAGCAAGAATATACAACTTAGACTACTCTGTCCAGTAGGTGATTATTTAAAATTGAAGGTGAAATAAAGAGCTTCCCAGGCAAAAAAAAGAAAGGCTATAGGGATTTGCTACTAAACCAACATTGCAAGAGATGTTAAAGGGACTGCTATAAGAAGTACTAGAGAGAAACAGGAGCATACACATAAAGAAAAAATGGCAATTAATAAGTACCTATCAATAATAACCTTAAATGTAAATGGATCAAATGCTCCAAAGGAATAGATAAGAAAACATGACCCATATATATGCTGTCTATGAGAGACTCACCTCAAAAAATTAGATTTGTACACTTTGAAAGTGAAGGGATGAAAAAAATGTATTCCATGCAAATACACACATACGAAGCACAGATAATAATTCTTATATTTGATGAAATAGAATTAAAAACAAAAGCCGTAACAAGAGACAAAGAAAGTCACTACATAATATTAAAGGAATCCATCCAACAAGAGGATATAAACCTTGTAAACATATATGCAGCCAATATAGGGGCAACTAAATATATAAAGAAAAGTTTGGTGGACAAGATCAACAGCAATACAGTCATAGTGGGGGATTTTCATATGACATTGTCACCAATGGACAGATCTTCTAGAGAAAAAAAAATCAACAAGGAAACAATGACCTTAAACAACACATTGGATCAAATGGATTTAATTGATTTTTATAGAACATTTCATCCCGAAACAACAGAATGTACATTTTTCTCAAGTGCACATAAATCATTCTCAAATATAGACCACATCTCAGAAAAAAAATAAGCCTCAATGAATTTTTAAAAGTTGAACCATATCAAGCATTTTCTTGGATCGCAATGGCATGAAACTAGAAATAAACCTTAATAAAATAAAACTAAAAATTTTCCAAATACATGGAGTCTAAAATTATTAAATAATAAATGGATTATCAATAAGATCATGTAAGAAACCACAAATTACCTGAAAACAAATTAAAATGAACACAAAACAACCCAAAATCTTTGGACACAGTGAAAGCAGTTCTGAAAGAGAAGTGCATACCATTACAGACCTATCCCAAGTAAAAAATTTAACCCAAGATAGAAAAAGAAAATTAGAAAAGCAACAAACAAAGCCAAGAGTAAGTAGAAGGAAGGAAATAATCAAGATCAGAGTGGAAATAAATGACATCGAGACTTAAAAAAGAAATAATTCAAAAGATTATTGAATTCAGAAGCTGGCTGTTTTAACAGATAAAATTAACAAACCTTTAACCAGACTCATCAAGACAAAAAGGGAAAGGATTCAAATAATAAAAGCAGTGGAAGACCCAAGATGGAGGAGGAGCAATTAGAAGCTACAATAATGTCCTACCGGAACCAATCTCGAATTACAACTAAATTGCAAAGAAATCATCCAAAATAACCACCCGAACACTAAGTAGAGAGGTACCTTATAACCAAGGACAGATAGAAGAAGCCACTTCATCACAAGGTGACTGGTAGAGAGTTCAGAAGTGTGAGAGGGTTGGCTGGGCTCCCACAGAGAGCAGCTGAAGTGCCAGAGGGATATCCCAACAGCTGGGGATTTCCCCTGAGAAGTGTGGGGTCTAAACCACAAGCTGGGCTTCCCAGTGTATAGTACTAAAGCCAGGAAAGGAACCCAAATAACATATAGCAGTGAAAAGCAGAGTTTCTGTCTAAAAGGGAGAGATGGCTGGAGATGCAGAGAGCCTCTTAAAGGACCAATGCAGAAAATGTCATTTGCTGCCACTTAACCTGGGTTCCAGCAGAAGGAGGGTAGAGTGGACTAGAGATGTGTGAGTTCAGAGTGGTGGCTCTAGGAGAGAACTGAAGGAACAGCCACCAGGATCCATGTGCTGAGTCAATCCCCATACCACAGAGGCCGTCTTTTTCAGGTAGAACACTTGTCTGCAAGTCATATCACCCTGAGGAAAAGCTTAGTCCCTTCCAGAGGAATTGCTCTGCCCCTGCTCGTGGAGCTTAAGCTGGGCTGTTGAACACAGTTCGAGGGTATATCATTGATTTGTTTAACAACTAAGGCAGATTTCTAGGAACTCTGACTTCAGGTGACCCTGCCCCAGCCTGGTACTGATAAAAAGCAAACCTTGGTGTGCAGCCTGGTTCTTTCTTTACACAACCAAGCCAGGAGAGGGAGTCACATGCTGTGGATCTCTAATAACTCCAAACAAGTTGACCAGGGCCAGTCACAAGTAGCACCTTGCAAAGGTGCTTTACAGATCTACTCAAGTCATAGAAACAAATTAAAAAATTCAGCCAAAAGGAAAAGACAAAGAAACAGACCCAAAATGAAAAAAGAAGTGAACTCTTCAGAAGAACAACTAGATAAAATAGAGGCAAGAAATAGAGAGAACAATTATAAGAACTCAATAGCATGAAAAAAGATATAGAAACAAAAAAATGTCCAGTCAGAAAAAAAAATGCAATATCTGAACTAAATAATACTCTAGAAGAAATAAATAGTAGGCTAGATGAAGCAGAGGATTAAATCAGTGATTTGGAAAACAAAGTAGAAAAAACACTCAGGCAGAGCAGCACAAGGGAAAGAGAATTTAAAAAGTGAAGAGAGCTTAAATAACATTTAGGGCAACATGAAGCATCACAGCAACTTCACCTTGGGGATACCAGAAGGAAAAGAGAGTGAGCAGGGGACCAAGAACATATTTGAAGAAATTATTAATGAAAATTTCCCTAATCTAGTGAAGCAAAAAGACGCACAAGTCCAGGAAGCTCAGAGAGTCACAAAGAAGTTGGACACAAAAGGCCTACACAAAGACACATCAAAATTAAAATGGCAAGACTTAAAGACAAGAAGAGAATCCTAAAAGCTTCAAGAGAAAAGCAAGTAGTTACATACAGGGGGCACAAATTAAACTTTCATCTGATTTCTTAACAGAAACATTTCAGGCCAGAAGGGAGTGGTGTTAAATATTCAAGGCTATGAAAAGCAAGCACCTATAACCAAGGCTACTTTTCCCATTAAGGGTATCATTTAAAATCAAAGGAGAAATAAGGAGCATCCCAGAAAAGAAAACACTAAAGGAGTTTATTAACACCAAACCAGTATTGCAACAAATGTTAAAGGACTTGCATTAAGAAAAACAAGAAAAAGAGAAACAAAAATAAAATAAAATCAGAAATGAAAGAAGAGCGATAACAACTGATATCACAGAAATACAAAGGATTGTAAGACAATATTATGAACAACTATAAGCCAAGAAATTAAGCAAAATGGGCAAAGTGGATAAATTTCTTAGAAAGATACAATCCTCTGAAACCGAATCAAGAAGAAACAGATATCCTGAATATACCAATAACAACAAAGGATACTGAAGCAGTAATTTTTAAAAAACTCATAGCAAACAAAAATACTGAACCAGATGACTGCACAGGATAATTTTACTAGTCATTCAAAGGACTACTAACACCTATCCTTCTTGAACTATTCAAAAATATTTTGAGGGAGAACTTCCAAATTCTTTTTTATGAGTCCAGCATTATCCTAATTTCAAATCTAGATAAAGACACAACAAAGAAAGAAAATTATAGGCTAATGTCCCTGATGAACATAGATACTAAAGTCATCAACAAAATATTATCAAAATATTAGCAATGCATCAAAAAGATCGCATACCATGATCAAGTGGGATTTAATCTCATGGATACAAGGTTGGTACAATACTCACAAATCCATATATTTGATACATCACTTAAACAAAACGAAGGATTAAAAACACATGGTCATATCAATAACTACAGAAAATTTATTTGAGGGAGAGGGAAGATGGCACCTAGGTAGGAGGGAGTGGATTCCACTGCCCCCTACATGCTGGAGAAAAACCTAGCTGATCTACAGAGGAACAGAGCAAACAGCCAATGGTACCCCAGCATATATGAAGATAGGAGACAAAAAAATTATAGCAGACATTGAAAAACCACATGGTAAGAAGAGTGCTTCAGGACAATAAGGTCCCTGGGACAATGGTGGCTGCAGCCCCAGGCCCAGTGCCTGCCGATGTATCACAGGGTTCTTGGGAGAGAGCCAGGTTGATGGCTCCTGCCCTGATCAAACAAGGTTTGAGCAGCACTGTGAGACACATGGTTGCTCAAAGTTGAAAAGAGGGGAATAAAGACTAAGTGGCAAACACTCAGGGGCTGTGAACACCCACAGAGTCTGTGGATGCCGGCTGGGGAGAGTTGAGAGTTGGGCTGTCATGGGCCCTGATAGTCACCGGTTTGGTTGGAGCATTGGGCAGTGTGAGAGACCAGGCTTCTATATGGAGCAGCAGGCTTGAGTGAAGGAATCTCTCAAAAAGAAAAAGTAGGAAAAAAGACACTATTTGGGGAATTCTGCAGCAGCTGCTCCAACCTCCTCCCCACCCAGATGGGCAGCACTCCCAAGGTGGTGCAGAAAGCCCTGAATACCCTCATAACCCTGGGAAGAGAATGCACCCTAACTTGAGGAACTGGAAGTGGCCTGGCTGAGTGCGTACGCCCACACCCAGGGAGAGTATGCTCAGCAGAAGGCCCCTAGCTCACACTCCTAACCCTGGTGAGAGTGCACTCTGAGGAAGGCCTGGATCCCACACCAAAAGTCTTCAGGAGAGGCACCTGGCCAGCCCTGGGGAGAATGAGCACCCCAGGCTAAGTGTGAATCAGGAATGGAGAAAAATGAAACCAATCACCCCTCAGCCTGCTGCAGCCAGCAAGACCAGCAAAACCTGTTTGTTTGAAACCAGCAAATAATTTTTTTCTACAATAATTCTTTATTTTTTTATTTTTATATCTTTCAGATCCTTTTTTCCTCTTTCCTTCTTTTTCGTTTTTATATCTTCTTTCTTTTTCTTTCCAATTTTACCTCTTTTTCTCTTTTATTTTTTTTAATATCCACAAATGAGAGGGAAAAAAAAACCTGGAAATATGAAAAGACCAGAGATGGATCCAAAGAGGGGTCATCCCAACAGCTGAGACAGTGAGACAAATTTCACTTTGCTATTATAGAGAACCTGAAAGTTATTGCATATTTGTATTATTTTTTTCATTATTCTTACATCTTTTATTTTAACAGTATTTTTGTATATTTCTTCTTTCTGTTTAGTCTTCTTTACTTGGCTGGTTAAATTGTATCATTTGACAGGTTTCCCCTGTTCTCTCTTTCATAGTGCATTGCTAATTTACTGTCCTTCACATCACTTGTGTCCCATTAGCCCACTATTCAAGGTCCTATACTTCCTATTCTTGTTATCCAGATTGCATAGATTCTGTCATATAATTGTCGTTCAATTATTATTGTAAATAATAGCTGTTCCATACACTTATAAATACTATACAACACCCATCCCAGACCTCAACCCACTTTACAGCTTCCTGAACTCTATTACTGTTGTGGTTAATTCTATTCTCTCACACACTACACCTATTTACGATCCTTTACTCTCATCTGACCACAGAATTTCACCTCCCACAACCTCACTGCTTTCTACATCCAACTCACCACTCTTCCCTCCCCAACAAGGGTCTTATCTACTTTCCATTCTTTCTAAAAAGTGTCCAGTTGGGTGGAATATCACATTTAACACTACACACAGCCAAAGGATCTCCTATCTCTTCTCTACCGACTGCTACTGTAAATATCATAGAATACACTTTTGCTGTCTTAAACCATTTTGCCTCCCCCCTCCAACTGATCACAAAAAAGAGTAGGTGGAAGCTGGGAACACTAGGCTAACTGCTGGAAGAGAACCACCAACAACAAGAGGAACCACCAAGAGAAAACAACAGAAGAAGGTAAAGGAGGGAGTGGAAGCCACACTAACCTCAATGCAGGACCTATCTGGAAATACAACTAAATAGTGGAGAAATTACCCAGACCAAACAACTGAACATGAGCAAGAGAAAATTCTCAAAATCTTGGATACATGGAGGAACCAGCTTCAACACAACCTGCCCACACCAGGACAACAAAATACAAGAGGTGATGGACAGGGGACCCTCAGTTAACCAGATGGTGGGAAGGACCCACCAAAGAAAGACCCAACAACAATCAAAACCCAAAGGCAAACACAGAGCCAACTTAAATGACAGCCCAAGACCAGTGAGCTCAGGAGATCACAGACACTGCATCACTGAATCTCATAGGTATTATACCACAGAAGTTCACACCATAAATCCAGGGAGTTGGAACAGATCAATTTAAGAAGCTGAGGCAAACAAGAAGAGTCTCACAAACAATGGGAAGACAAAGACACAATTCCCAAATGAAAGGAAAGGAGGAAGCCTCAGAAAGAATGCTAAATGAAATACAGGCATAGCAATTATCAGATACTGAGTTCAAAGCAATGCTTATCAGGAAGCTCAGTGAGCTCATGGAACATTACCAAAACTATAGGGAAACTATAATGAACTCACTGCAAACTATATCAACATGAAAAAGGAAATAGAAACTATCAACAAGGGCCAAGATGAAATGAAGAATATTATTTCTGAACTGAAGAAAACAGTGGAAAGAATCAAAAGGAGGCTGAATGAAGAAGAAGATCAGATCAGAGAGCTGGGGGACAAAGTAAAAAAAAAAAAAAAAACACCCAGAAAGAGCAAGAAAAGAAAAATGAGCACAGAAGAAATGAAGAGGGATTAAGAGAAATACAGGACAACAAGACACATAATACTATCCATATAATAGGAATACAAGAAGAAGAAGAAGAAGAAGAAGAAGAAGAAGAAGAAGAAGAAGAAGAAGAAGAAGAAGAAGGAGAAGGAGAAGGAGAAGGAGAAGGAGAAGGAGAAGGAGAAGGAGAAGGAGAAGGAGAAGGAGAAGGAGAAGGAGAAGAAGAAGAAGAAGAAGAAGAAGAAGAAGAAGAAGAAGAAGAAGAAGAAGAAGAAGAAGGAGGAGGAGGAGGAGGAGGAGGAGGAGGAGGAGGAGGAGAAGAAGAAGAAGAAGAAGAAGAAGAAGAAGAAGAAGAAGAGCAAGGGATAAAAAAACCTGTTTGAAAAAGTAATGATGGAAAACTTCTCTAATTTGATGAGAGAAAAAGTCACACAAATCCAGGAAACACAGACAGTCCCAATCAAGAGGAAACCAAAGAGGCCCATTTAAAGAAACATCAGAATTAAAATGGCAAAATTCCAAGACAAAGAGAGAATCTTAAAGGCAACAGGGGAGAAAAAGAAAGTAACATACAAGGGAGCCCCAATAAGGCTAGCAGCTGACTTCTCAAGGGAAATGCTTCAAGCCAGAAGAGAATGGCAAGGAATATTCCAAGTAATGGGAACCAGAGGGCTGCAACCAAGGCTACTTTACTCAGCAAGGCTCTCAATCAAGATAGAAGGCTAAATAAAGAGCTTCCCAGACAAAACAAGCCTAAAATAATATACCTCCACCAAACAAGCCCTGCAAAAGATGCTAAAGGGAATGCTTTAAGGAAAGGAGAAGGAGAGAGAGAGAGAGAGAAGAACACAGGTACAAAAATGGTAATGAATAAGTGCCTATTAATAATAATCTTAAATGTAAATGGATTAAATGCTCCAATCAAAAGACATAGAATAGCTGAATGGATAGGAAAGCATGACCCACACATATACTGCCTACAAGAGACCCACCTCAGGACAAAAATACCTACACAGACTGAAAGTGAAGGGCTAGAAACAAATTTTCCAAGCAAACAGACAGGAAAAAAGCATGGGTAGCAATACTCATATCAGACAAAATAGACTTCAAAAAAAGCCATAAAGAGAGACCCAGAAGAAGGTCACTTCATAATACTCAAGGGAAGAATCCACCAAGAAGACATAAACATTGTAAATATATATGCACCCAACATAGGAGCACCCAAACACATAAGGAAAATCTCAGAGGACTTCAAGAAAGATATTGACAGCAATGCAATTATACTAGGGGATTTTAACACCTCATTGTCAAAAATGGACAGATCTTCCACACAAAATATCAACAAAGATATTGTGGCATTAAACAATACCCTAGATGAAATGGATTTAACTGGTATATAGAGAGCCATTAATCCCAAAGAAGCTAAATACACATTCTTTTCAATGTAATGAAACATTTTCAAAGATAGATCACATGGTGGGACACAAGACAAGCTTCAACAAATTCAAAAAAATTAAAATCATATCAAGCATTTTTGCTGACCATAAGGGACTGAAACTACAAACCAACCCCAAGGAAAAAACCCAAAACACTCAAAATCATGGAAATTGAATAGCATGCTTTTAAATAATGAATGGGTCAAGAATGAAATTAGAAAAGAAGTAAAAAAAACTTTCTGGAAACAAACAAAAATGAACTCGCAACAATCCAAAACTTATTGGACACAGCAAAGGCAGTCCTGAAAGGGAAGTTCATGGCAACACAGGCCTACCTAAAAAAGATAGAAACATTTCAAACAAACAACTTAACCCTACACCTACAAGAACTCAAGGAAAAACAAGAACAGCCCAGAGCAAGTAGAAGGAAGGAAATAACCAAGAGCAGAGCAGAATTAAATGACATAGAGACTAAAAGCACAATTCTAAGGATCAATGATTCCATGAGCTGGTTCTTTGAGAAGATAAACAAAAATTAACAAGCCTCTAATCAGGCTCATCAAGAAAAAAAAGATAGAGAACCCAAATGAACACAACCAGAAATGAAAGAGGAGAGATTACAACTGATATCACAGAAATACAAAGGATTGTAAGAAGTTACTATGAAGAACTGTATGCCAAGAACTTTGAAAATCTAGGTTAAATGGACGTTTCTTGAAAAATATAATCTTCCAAAACTCACTGAAGAAAAAGCCGAAAGCCTGAACAGATGAATAACAGTAAACAAAATTGAAGCAGTAATAAAAAAACTCCCAACACACAAAAGCCCCAGAATGGATGGTATCATAGGAGAATTCTACAAAGAATTCTAGAAGAATTTAAGGAAGAGCTAAATCCTATTCTTCACAGACTATTCCAAAAAATCTAAAATTATGGAACACTCCTAAACTCATTTTTATGAAGCCAGCACTATCCTAATCCCAAAATCAGATAAGACACAGCAAAGAAAGAAAACTTCAGGCCAATATCGCTGATGAACATACACACTAAAATCCTCAACAAAATATTGGCCAACCACTTCCAACAATGCATTTAAAAGATCATACACCATGACCAAGTGGGAGTCATCCCAGGGATGCAAGGATAGTACAACATTGGTAAATCAATAAATGTAATACATCACTTAAACAAAAGCAAAGACAAAAATCACATGACCATATCAATAAATGTGGAAAAAGCATTTGATAAGGCACAGCACCCATTTATGATAAAAAACACTCAGCAAAGTGGAGCATTCCTCAACAAAACAAAGGCCATATATGAGATACCTATAGCCAATATCATACTCATTAAGAAAAACTAAATTCTTTCCCACTAAGATCAAGAACAAGACAAGGTTGTCAACATCCACCACTTCTATTCAACATAGTTTTGGAACTTTCAGCCACAGTTATCAGACAAGAAAAGGAAATGAAAGGCATCCAAATCAGAAAGGAGGAAACAAAACTGTCATTGTTTGCAGATGACATGAGAGTGTACATAGAAAATCCTATAGAGTCTGACAAAAACAGCTTACCCAATAAATGAATTTGGCAAAACAGCAGCATGCAAAGTCAATATCCAGAAATCAAAGGCATTTTTGTATACCAACAATGAAACAGCAAAAACAGAAATCAAGAAAAAAATCTGATTTGTTATACCAAAAAGAAAAATAAAATACCTATGAATAAACCTAACCAAGGAGGCAAAGGACCTGTACTCAGAAAACTGAAGAAAGAAATCAAGGAATATACAAACAAATGGAAACATATACTGTGTTCATGTATCAGAAGAATTAATATCATCAAAATGTCCAAAGCAATTTACAGATTCAATGCAATACCTATTAAAGTAAAAATGGCATATTTCACAGACATAGAACAAACAATTTAAAAATTTATTTGGAACCATAAATGACCCCAAATAACTACTGTAATTTGAGAAAGAACAAAGTAGGAGGGATCACAATACCTGATAGCAAACTGTATTACAAGGCCATTGCCATCAAAACAGCCTGGTACTGGCATAAAAACAGGCACATGAACCAATGGAACAGAACAGAGAGCCCAGAAATAAACCCAAGTTTTTATGGTCAATTAATATTTGACAGAGGAGGCAGCAACATAAAATGAAGTAAAAACAGCCTCTTCAACAAATGGTGTTGGGAGAGCTGGACAGCTACATGCAAAATAATGAAACTTGAGCACCAACTTACATCATACACCAAAATAAATTCAAGGTGGATAAAAGATTTAAATAGAAGCTGTGACACCATTTAAGTCCTAGAGGAAAACATAGGCAGGAAAACCTCAGCTATTTTACACAGCTACATTTTCACTGATATGTCCCCTAGAGCAAGGGACAGAAAGGAGAGAATAACAAATAGGATCTCATCAAAGTAAAAAGTTTTTGCATGGCTAAAGAAAATGGTATTACAATAAAATGAGAACCATCTGTATGGGAAAACATATTTGCCAATAATACCCCAGACAAGGGTTAATCTCCAAAATATATTAAAAATGCATACAACTTCACTCTAAGAAAACAAGAAACCCAATTTAAAAATGGGCAAAGGACCTGAACACACATTTCTCCAAGGAGAACATACAGAGGATCCAGAGACACATGAAGAGATGCTCAGTATCACTAGCTATCAGAGATGCAAATTAAAACCACAATGAGATACCACTTCACACCGGTCAGAATGGCCATCATAAACAAAGCAACAAACAAGTGCTGGAGAAGATGTGGAGAAGAGGGGTCCCTAATCCTTTGTTGGTGGGATTGCAGACTGGTACAACCACTATGGAAAACAGCATGGATATTTTAGTTTTCTCAGAAAACTAAAAATGGATCTGCCTTTTGACCCAGCAATTCCACAGCTGGGATTATATCCTAAGATCCCTGAAACACCAATCCAAAAGAACCTATGCACCCCAATATTCATAGCAGCACAATTTACAATAGCCAAGCTTGGAAGAGACCCGGGTGCCCATCAGTAAATGAATGGGTCAAGAATCTATGGTATATTTACACAATGGAATACTATACAGCAGAAAGAAAGAAAGAGCTCCTACTCTTTGCAACAGCATGAATGGAACTGGAAAGCTTTATGCTGAGTGAAATAAGCCAGGCAGTGAAAGACAAATACCATATAATCTCACCTTTAACAAGAACCTAATCAACAAAACAAACAAACAAGCAAAATATAACCAAAGACACTGAAATTGAGAACAGGCTGCCAGTGACCAGAGAGGAAAGGGGAGGGAATTTCAGGGGAAAAGGGGAAGGGTTTGCAGGAACAAGTAAGTATAAAGGACACATGGACAAAAACAAGGGGGGGTGGAAATGGGAGGGAGGTGGGATGGGCTGGGCAGGTGGGCTGGGATCAGAGTAAAAGGCAGAAAACTGTACTTGAACAATTAAAATAAAATAAATTTATTTGATAAAATTTAGCATTCGTTTATGATTAAAACCTCAACAAAGTTGGAATAAAGGGAACATACCTCACTATAATAAATGCCATGTATGACAAACCCACTGCCAGCACTGAAGTCAATGGGCAAAAACTACAGGCATTCACCTTAAGATCAGGAACAAAACAGGGATGCCCACTTTCACCCTTCTGATTCAACATAGAACTCAAAGTCCTAGCCATCACAATAAGATAAGAAGAAAAAATAAAAGGCATCCATGTGGAAAGGAGGAAGTAAAACTGTCATTATTCAAGGATAACATGATATTGTACATAAAACTGTAAGGACTGCACCACAAAACTACTAGACCTAAGAAACAAATTAAGCAAAGTAGCAGGGTACAGAATCAATATTGAGAAATTGATGGGATTTTTATATACCAATAATGAACTATCAGAAAAATAAACTAAGAAAATAATACCATTTACTATTGCTACAATAATAACTGCAACAACAACAACAACAAAAATAAGACACCTAAGAATAAATTTAATCACAGCGGTAAAAGACCTATACTCAGAAAACTATAGCACACTGAAGAAACAGACTGAGGAACATACAAGTAAGTAGAAGCATATACTATGTTCATGGACTGGAAGAATTAACATCATCAAAATGTCCATATACACAAAGTAACCTATACATTCAATGCAATTCTTATTAAAATACCAGTGTTATATTTCACAGATTTAGAACAGATATTCAAAAAACACATATGTAACCAAAAAAGACCCCAAATATCATCATCAGTTGTGAGAAAGAAGAACAAAGTAGGAAGGATCACAATATCTGATATCATGTTATACTATAAGACCACTCTAATGAAAACAACCTGTTACTGGCATAATAGACATGTAGATCAATGGAGCAGAACAGAGAGGCCAGAAATAAACCCATGATCTTATGGTCAATTAATATCTGACAAAGGAGGCAAGAGCCTACAATGGAAAAAGGACAATCTCTTCAATAAATGGATTTGGGAAAACTGGACTGGTACATGCAAAAAAAATGAAACTAGACCACCAACTTACACAGTAAGCAGGAATAAACTCAAAATAAATAAAAGACTTAAATATAAGTCATGATATCATAAAAATCCTAGAGAAAACATAGGCAGTAAAATTTCAGATATCTCACATAGCAATATTATTGCCAGTATATCTCCTAGGGCAAGAGAAACAAAGTAAAAATAAACCAATTAAAAAACTTCTGCACAGATAAATAAACCATCATCAAAATGAAAAGGGAGTCCTGGCTGGTGTGGTTCAGTGGGTTGAGTGCTGGCCTATAAACCAAAGGGTTATGGGTTGGGTTCCCAGTCTATGGCACATGCCTGGGTTGTGGCCCAGGTCCTCAGTAGGAGGCACACAAGAGGAAACCACACACTGATGTTTCTATTCCTCTTTCTCCCAATAAAATGTTTTTTTTAATGAAAAAAGAACATATTTGCCAATGATGTTTCAGATAAAGATTTAATTTCCACAATATATAAATAACTTATAAGATTCAACACCTGGAAGACAAACAACCCAATTAAAAACTGAACCAAGGACCTGAACAGATACTTCTCCCAGGAAGACATAGATGGCCCATAGACATATAAAAAATATGGTCCAATATCGCTAGCTATCCGAGAGATGCAAATTAAAGTCACAATATTACCTCACACCTGTAAGAATGACTATCATTAATAAAACAATAAACCACAAGTGCTGCTGAGGTTGTGCAGAAGAGGGAACCCTAGTATACCATTGGGGGGAATGCAGTCTAGCGTACCCACTGTGGAAAACAGTATGGAATCTCCTCAAAAACTGAAACTGCCTTTAGACCCAGTGATTTCATTTCTGGAATCTCCAAATACCAATTCAAAAGTATATATGTACCGTATGTTCATAGCTACATTATTTATAATAGCCAAGATCTGAAAATTGCCTAAGTGTCCATCAGTAAATGGATAAAAATACTGTGGTATGTTTATACAATTGAGTACTACACAGCAGTAAAAAAGAAGGAATTCTTACCTTTTTGTAACAGTGTGGTTGGACTTGGAGACTATTATGCTAAGTGAAATAAGCCATGTAGTGAAAGACAAATACCATATGATCTCATCTATAAGTGAAACCTTATCACCAAAACAAATCAGCAAAATAGAACCAAAGTCTTGGAAATAAAGAGCAAACTGACAGTGACCACAAAAGAGGAAAGAGGGAATGATCAGAGCAAGAATAGGAAAGGGCAAGCAAAGAACAAAAAGAGAGGACTCATGGATGTGGACAATGGGGGCTATTGACTGTGGGAGTAGGGGAGACAGAGGGGTGAGCAATGGGGAAAGAGGCAGGAAAACTGTATCTCAGCAACAACAAATTTAAAAAATAATATTACTCATTATTAAAAATAATAAAACAGGAATCTTACCATTTGTGACAACATGGATGGACATTATGCCAAGTAAAAGAAGTCAGACAGAGAATGAAAACTACCATGTGATTGCACTTATATGTGGAACCTAAAAAAATAAACAAAACATAGATACAGAGAACAAACTGACAGTTGTCAGATGGAAAGCAGGTTGAGGGGCTGAGTGAAAAAGGTGAAGGGATTATAGAGAACAAACTGGTGGTTACAAAATAGTCTTGGGGATATAAAGTACAGCATAGGGAATACAGTCAATAATATTGTAATAACTGTATATACAATGTCAGGGGTCCAGGACTTATCAGGGAGATCACTTCATAAGTTATATAAATGTCTAACCACTATGTTGTACACCTGAAACATATAATATTGAATGTCAACTGTAGTTAAAACATTAAAACTTTTTAAAAATTATAAATAACTAAAATACCTCTGGCCAGGTGACTCAGTTGGTTGGAGTATCATCTCATACACCAAATGAGGTGTATGGGATTCTCCCCACCTGTGAGGCCTTATTGATATTGTTAGATACTTACAGGGAAACAGAGGATACTAGTTTGCCAGGAGATATCAGAAAGGATTCCTTCAACAAACCCTTTCCAGGCAGGAACTGTTTATGTGATCTAGTGTGGTGCAAAGACCAGAGAAGCAGTGAAATCACTTGAGAGCTTGCTAGAAATGTAGAACTTCAGGACTCCCCCCAAAATTCTGAACCAGTATCTGCTTTTATCAGGATCTGCAGGTAATTTTTTTATATTTGACTTCAAGTTTGAGACACACTTTCAAAATGCAGACAGATTCTGCTTCTCTAACAAGCTCTGCAGTGATGCTAGTGCTGCTGGTACCAGGCACACTTGAATAGCAAGGGTTTATTTTACAGGGGATGTAAACAAAGGGGAGAAACCATTCAAGAATACCCATGCCCTACTACTGGCAGCAAGGATGCTATGTGGTCTTAGGATCTTTATAAAATTTGAGAAACACATCCACACCCCTGAACTTAACCTAATATTACAGGGCACAAAACACTATTTTTGTTAAACAACAGAGACATTTAAATACCTGTGGAAACAATGTTAGAAGCAATTAGAACTGTCCTGCCTTATACAAAAGACAGTCTGCTCCTTTTTGTATGACTCAACTTCATAGATTATCTGTAAATTTTCATAGGCGGACTGCAGTCCCCTTCCCTTTCCTGCCTTTTATTTCTGTCATTCAATTGTCTGCTATCTTAAGCTGTCACAACTGGGAGAGGAATCCACAGAGTACACATTTTCCATTTGTTTTTTAAGATTTAGCAGCTAAACACAGGCATCACTCACATAGAATCCTGGCCTGGTGGATTTCCAGTCTGATCACCTAGGTTGCATTTCTAGTCAACTTGGCACAGAGAGGAGGCAGAGCAGAACACAAACCTTCCTCAGGGCAAGGGCAGTATGCAAGTGGTTCAGTCGTCACTGTGACCACCAGCCTTTGCCAAAGCTCTTTGGTAGTTCTTGGTAGAAGTGAAGTGCATCTCTCACAGATTTTTCAGGAAGGTATCTGAAGATAACATTCCTGGAGTTTTTAACATTTAAAATTCTTTTTATAGCTCTAATACATGCTGAACAGTTTGTGAACAATCCTTACTATCACTTTCTTTCCTTGTATTCCTTGAAAATGATGCTCCCTTTGCTCTTGCTTTATAGGTTGCTGGGAAGAAGTTTGATGCCACCATAATTCTCTTTCCTTTGTCAGCTAAGTAATCTTTGGTGCCTAAAGGCCCAGAGGATTTTTTTCATATTTTTGAAGTCTAAAAGTTTCACCAAGGTTGAGTCCCAGAGCTGATCATTATTTATCAGTTTTCCAAATATACAGTTCAACATTTTAAATGTAGATACAGATATTTTATATTTACATATCTTTGAGTTACAGTTTAAGTATTAGCTTCATTCCATATTTTGTTTTTTTCTTCACAGATCCAAATATGTAATAGATAATTTGGGTCTTCTTTGCCTATCTTTTGAACTTCTCATTCTTCTACCCTGTTTCTAATTGTATTTACTTCTTTTTTTTGTTTTATTTATGTCCATTATTTTGGGGCACTTTTCATTTAATCCCTGTTTCTTAGATTATTTGTCCTTTATCTTCAAATTATTTTCTGAATTATGATTTTACTTTTTTCTTTTTAAATATTTTTGGTTCACTTTTATTATTAGGTTTTAATTTTTAATCAGAGTTTTAAATATTGAACTGAGGTGTTTAATGATGTCTGCAAATGTTTGTTGAATAGTATGTAATTTCTGTTAGAAAGTACTGTGTTATTGTATTATTGCTTTCATATTTTATTTTCACTTTAAGGAAATGTTTTCAAGATTAATAACAGTGATTCTTATTTTCTGTTTAGAGTTGTTTTGTATGAAAATGCTGTTTTTCATTTTTTTTATTTTAAAATGTCTTCTGTATTTCAAAATCAGCAATTGGTGTCCTTCTATGTAGGGAGGTTAAAACTTTTGGATAGTCTACTTGTTTTCATAGTTCAAGAGCATCCTTCTCTCTGTGTGTAGAGAATACAGTACTTTTTGGGGTAGAATCATAAATGGAGATGGTTAGAGTGTCTTCCAATTCATCAATCCTCTTTACCACCAACCTGCCCAGAGCTGCCTGTTCCTTTCAAGACATCTGCAGAAATGAAACCTACACAGGGCTTGTATCTAATTTTATACATTTTTAAGTCTGTTTATTTCAATTCTCAAGTAACCAATAATCCAACCTATGAGGAGTCCGGCCTGTTTCTGTATTTTCTCATGTGAAGTAAGATCCTCCTGCTGGAAATAATTTAATCAGGGCTCACTGCTACTGGACCCCACTGCATTCCACTCCTTCTGTTCAGTCTTTCCCTTACTGTTAACCCTGACCTGCACTCTGAGCAAACCCTACTGCCTGTGTCATTTCCTCATTTGAATTTACATTAATTTTATTTTAATTGTACTTCTAAATCATCTGTGGGGTTTTTTACCCTCAAAAATAATAATAATTAACAGGTCAGAGAATAAATACAAATTGAAAACTTGTATTTTTAACTGAATGATAATGCAAACACAACATATCAAAAGCTGTGAAATGCAACTAAGGCACCATTAAAGGGAAAGTCTGTATCACTAAACATTGAATGTTTAAGGTTCCACCCCATACAACTTACAAGTGAACTTTCCTACTTAATAGGCCAGGCTGCTAAGACAGGGAGTCAAAGCAGCTCTACCTAATGCACAGAAGCAACCACAATGAGGCTGCCAAATTGAGGAGACAAAGAAATACGGCCCAAATTAAAGAAGAGAACAAAACTGCAGAAAAAGAAATAAACAAAATGGAGATAAGCAACCTATCAGATGCACAGTTCACAACAGCGGTTATCATGATGATCAAAGAACTCATTGGGTACTTCAAGAGCATAAAAAGGACCAGGCAGAATTAAGGTTATATTAAGTGAAATAAAGAAAAATCTTCAGGGATCCAACAGTGAAGGGAATGAAGCCCTGAATCAAATTAATGATTTGAAACATAAGGAAGAAAAAAATGCAAAGAGAACAACAAGAAGAAAGAAGAATTCAAAAAATGAGGACAGACTAAGGAGCCTCTGAGACATCTGCATATGTACCAACATTTGAATCATAGGGGTGCCAGAAAGAGAAGAGGAAAAGCAAGAAATTAAAAACTTATTTGAAAAAATAATGAAAAAAACTTTCCTAACTTGGTGAAGGAAATAAACATACAAGTCCAGGAAGCACAGAGGGTTCCAAACAAGTTGGACCCCAAAAGGACCACACCAAGACACATAATTAAAATGCCAAATTTAAAGATAAAGAGAGAATCTTAAAAGCAGTAAGGGAAAAGCAGAGAGTTACCTACAAGTTTCCATAAGACTGTCAGCTGATTTCTCAAAAAAACTTTGCAGGCTAGAAGAGACTGGCAAGACATATTGAAAGTGATGAAAAACAAGGCCCTACAACCAATATTACTCTATACAGCAAAGCTGTCATTTAGAATTGAAGGGCAGATAAAGTGCTTCCCAGACAAGGTAAGACCAAAGGAGTTCATTATCACCAAGCCCTTCTTATATGAAACATTAAAGGGATTATGTCAGAAAAATAAGAAGGCCAAAACTATGGACATTAAAATGGCAAAAAATTCACAACTATCAACAACTGAATCTAAAAGAACAACAGAGACAAGCAGAACCAGAACAGATCACAGATATGTTGAGCATTTGGAGGGTTGTCAGCTAGGAGGAGGAATGAGAGAAGGGGGAAAGATGCAAGGATCAAAAAGTCCAAATTATGGCCCTGGCTAGCATAGCTCAGTGGATTGAGCACGGGCCTGCGAACCACACGATCGCGGTTCAATTCCCAGTCAGGTCACATGCCTGGGTTGCAGGCCAGTTCCTGGCCAGAGACTCATGAGAGGCAACCACACATTGATGTTTCTCTCTTTCTCTCCTTCCCTTCCTCTCTAAAGATAAATAAATAAATAAATCTATTTTTTTAAAAAGTCCAAATTAGTGAGAGTTCTGGCCAAGATGGGGAGGTAGGTCGAAACCTTCACCTCCTCACAAAACCAAAAGGAGGATAACAAACAACCTAAAATTAATAAACAACCAGAAATGCTAGAAAATCAAACTGCAAGGAACTCTGACAACCAAGGAATTAAAGAAAAAAATCAACCATGACAACCAGACCAGTAAGAACCTGCAGCAAGGTCATGCAGGCAGGCCAGCTGAGAAAAACCATGGCAGAAAAGTGGCAGACTGCACTGGTGGAGCTGCCTGAAGGTGAAACTGAGACTCAGAGATGATCATGTACTACAGCCAGGGTTGCTGTAGTGGGAGAAACTCCCAGTCTCACATGGGAGTCTATGGGAAAGGACACTACAGACAAGCAGTGGAGATGCACTGTTCCCTCTCTGGCCCTTCCCCCACAGGCAGCGCTGCAGCACAGCAGAGGGTTGCCCCGCCCAGGTGAATACCCCCTTACAACTTAACAGGTGTGTCAAGACAAAGAAATATGGACCAAATGAAAGAACAGAGCAAAACTTCAGAAAGAAAACTAAGCAATGAGGAGATGGCCAACCTATCTGATGGAGAATTTAGAGCTCTGGTAATCAAAATGCTCACAGAACTGATTGAATTTAGTCAAAAAAAATGAAAAAACAAAAGAAAGATATAAAAAATGAAGTAAAACAAAATATTCAGGGAGCCAACAGTGACAGGAAGGAAATCAGGACTCAAAGCAATAATTTGGGACAGAAGGAAAAAATAAACATCCAACCAGAACAGAATGAAGAAACGAGAATTCAAAAAATAAGAAAAGGCTTAGGAACCTCCAGGACAACCTGAAACATTTCAATATCCGAATTATAGGTATGCCAGAAGGAGAACAGCTGCAAGAAGTTGAAAACTTATTTGAACAAATAATGAAGGAAAACTTCTCCAATCTGGTGAAGGAAATAGATTTCCAGGAATTCCAGGTAGCTCAGAGAGTCCCTAAAAAGTTGGACCCAAACAGGAATACACCAAGACATCATCATTGAATTACCTGAGATTAAAGAAAAGAAAGAATCTTAAAAGCTGCAAGAAAAAAGGAGACAGTTACCTACAAAGGCATTCCCATAAGGCTATCAGCTGATTTCTCAAAAGAAACCTTACAGGCAAGAAGGGGCTGGAAAGAAGTATTTGAAGTTATGAAAGGCAAGGATCTACATCCAAGATTAACTCATCCAGCAAAGCTTTCATGTAGAATGGAAGTGACACAGACACCAGCTTGCAGTGTCTGTGGCAATTTTGGATGAGACGAGATACATTCACACGAACTACTGAGTCATATGGAGGAAAAGGGAGGGTATGGCTTTTCTCTCAAGGCGAGCAAAAGCCTCAGCCTCCACCATGACAGGCCTTTATTTCTTTTTTCTGGGCACATTACATGATGGTCCTCATTTCAATGCACTGGTTTGCTTTAGGTGGTTACCTTTTACAGAAAATAAAGGAGCCAATGCCGCTAATCACATAACAGAAGAAGGATATTTGCAAATGAAAAGGGAAAAGTGGTTGAACCCATTACACTCATTCTTGGAAGGTTTAGCATGGATTTTAGGAAGTTACTGTAAGCACTTCTGTCTCAATTTAGGGTGAGGGAGTTTTAGCAAAAGGAAGTCTCATAGCAGTGTAGGTACAAGGCAGGCCTGATTCCCCATGGGAGAACCTATACGTGGGCATGGGTCCTGTCTGGGCCTACACCACCTATAATGGTCTCCTACAGGAAGGGTAGATAAAGTGCTTCCCAGATAAGGTCAAGTTAAAGGAGTTCATCATCACCAAGTCATTATTATAAGAAATGTTAAAGGGATTTATCTAAGAAAAAAATCAAAACTATAAATAGTAAAATGACAACAAACACAACTATCAATAAATAAACTTAAAAGAAAAGTAAAACAATGAAAACAAAAACCAAGCAAACAACTAGAACAGGAACAGTATCAGAGAAATGGACATCACATGGAGGGATTTCAGTGAGAAGGGGAAAGGGAGGAATAGGGGAGAAAAGGTACAGAAAAGAAGAATCATAATTAGTAGGCATAAAATAGACAGAAAGAGATAAACATGGTACAGGAAATGGAGGACTCAAAGAACTTACATGTACAATCCATTAACTAAGTGGGGGGAATGTTAGGGAGGGTAGGGGGCAGGGTGGAGGTGCAATAAAGGGGGAAAATTGGGAAAACTATATAGCATAACCATTAAAAAAATACTTTTCAAAAGTCCAAATTGATAGCTACAAAAGAGACAGGGGATGTTAAGAACAGTATAGAAAATGAAGTAGTCAAAGAACTTATATGTATGACCCATGAACATGAATTAAGGGGGACATTTCTGGAAGAAATACAGGTACCAAGCTGAGGTAGGCAAAGGGGAAAATTGGGATAACTGTAATAGCATAATCAATAAGATGCATTTAAAAAATTAAATTTAATTTAAAAATATTCTCAATTCAGTGACCATATCTTCTATCTTGACAAAGTAGTAAAAGGACAATCAAAAGAAAAAGTAAGCAAAAGAGTACAAATTAGATTGAAATCAATAAAATAGATAACAGAAGAAGTATAGAGAAAAGTAGTAAAAACTATATTTGGTATATGAAGAACTCTAAAACAGTAAAATGAAATAGTAAAAAATTCAAAATTGGCCAAACATTTATGGATATTTCACCCAAAAAGATGGTAAATAAGTGCATATACATTAGTCAATAGTTATTAGCTCAACATCATTAGTCATTGGAGAATCACAAATTGAAAACACAATAAGAGTCCACTATACACCTATTAGAAACTCAAAACTTAAAAAGCCCACCATGTCAGCTATTGTCAAGGATGTGGATAAACTGGAATTCTCATCCACTGTAGGTAGGAATATAAAATGGTGCAAACACTTTGTAAAACAGATACAGTCTCATAAAAGGTTTGATATATATATATATAGATATATATATATATATATATATCTATATATATATATATCTACCATATGATGCAGTCATTCCAATCTTTTACCCAAGAGAAAATAAAGCATATGCTCATAAAAGACTTGTACATTAATGTTAATAATTGTTTTGTTTGTAGTAGCCAACAACTTGGAAACAAAAGCCCATCAATAAGATAAATTGCTGTATGTTCATATGATAAAATAGCTCTTGACAATAAAAATGGGGGGAAAACTACATATACACACAATATGAAAGAGTCTTAAAAGATTTATGGTGAGTGAAAGCAGCTAGACAAAAAATAGTGCATTCCGTATGATTCCATTTATATTAAATTTCTGAAAATGCAAACCCTTGCAATAACAGAAATCATATATATCAGTGGTCGTCTGGGGACAGGGAGTTTGAGAACTGGAAGGTGGAATTACACATAGGCACAAGGTAACTGGGGTGTGATGAATGGGATCTTTATCTTGACTGTAAAATGGTTTCTTGATGGTTTCCTGGGAATATGCATCTATGCAACTTAACAAATTGTACCCTCTATGTATGTACTGTTTATTGTAAATCAAGTTACCTCAATAAAGCCATTGAAGAGTTCAAAAATGTAATCCCACTCACTGATGCTGTAAATATAAATAAAAGAGGGGACTTAAATAGGAACATAACCCTTTGTGCTGGGACAAGTAAATTTGCACCTACAGTGATTTAGCACAAACACCTAAAAAATAAAACATGACAAGAAATTACAATGATAAATATCTGAAATTAGGATTGATTGAACCAAGTACTTTATTAACTCCTAGTCCTTTGTGTGTTATTCCATATCTGAAATAGTTTTTGAAGTTGTGGGTAGACAATAGGTGTACATACACCCATACACCTATATAATTTTCCAACTTTTTTGTCAAAGGATGCACCTTAACAGAAGCATGGCAGAGGCCCTGGACAGAAACAGGCACGGCTTGCTCTTGAATCCCATGTTTCTACTGACACTTGCAGGTGAGGTTAGGACTGGCCAGAAGTACAAGTCAAGCCAAGTTTTGATTTTTCCACTTTTTCTTTTAGGCTTGTAATACTATAGTAGACAAATATACACTGAGAAGCATCCTTTTTTGAGGTAAATATTGTAAATATGACACCTGTGTAGTTCCTGAGCAAAATTAAGTGACACTTACAATGCAAGGCTACATCCTCATCAATGGAAAGAAAGGAACTGGTGCCAGTCACCCCCAGCACTCTCCCACCTCCAGCTTGAAGGGCCTCAGGAAAATGTTTCTGCTGCTGCTGTGAGAAAACATTAGCTAGTAGTGGTGCAAAGTCAGTGGCATAAATAAATAACCAAAGGTCTATTTATTTATTGTTTAAACTTGCTCCAGACTGACTTTATTATTTTTGCTTTTTTATTGAATGTATTATGGTGACATTGGCTAATAAAATTACATGGTGTCAGGGGTACAATTCTCTAATATATGACCTGTTTACTGTATTGTGTGCTTACCACCATAAGTCAAGCCTTTTTCCAATGTGCGGTTTATTTCCACAGGCACAATGTCTTCTCTGAAATAATAATAATAGTAATGTTTAATGTCCCAAAATTAGTTTAGTCAGGTACATCAGTACAAGACCAAAAGAAAGGAGGCATTTTTAAAATTTTCTATTTTATAGAAGCTGCCAATTAACCTATCGGGGCACTAGATTAATTTCTTTTGAAAATTTTTAATGAGTTTTTATTTTTCAATTACAGTTGATACATAATACTATATTCGTTTCCAGTGTACAAACCAGTGATTAGACATTTATACAACTTATGAAGGGATCACACTGATAAATCTAGTACTCATCTGACACCACACATAATTATTACAATATTATATTCTTTATGCTGTACTTCACATCTCCATGACTATTTTGTAACTACTGATTTGTACATCTTAATCCTTTCACCTTTTTTACCTAGCCCCCTGAAACCCTTCTCCTGTGTGACAACAAAATGTTCTCTTTATCTCGATGAGTCTGTTTCTGTTCTGTTTGTTCATTTATTTTGCTTTTTAGATTCCACATATAAGTAAGATCATATGGCATTTATCTTTCTTTCTAACTTCACTCAGTACAATACACTCTAGGTTCAACCATATTGTTGCAGGTGGCAAGATTTTTTTATGGCTGAGTAATATTTCATTGTATATAAGCACCCTTCTTTATGCATTCATCTGTTGATGGGCACTTAGATTGGTTCCATTGTATGACTATTGTGCATAATGCTGCAATAAGTAGATGGATATATTAATGTTAATCTTTTCAATTTAGTGTTTTGGTTTTCTTGGAATAAATACACAGAGGTGGAATTGCTGGGTCCTAATTTTTCTCTTATTGGATAGCCTTTGTTTTTAAATCTGCTTTGATTGGTTTAACTATCGCTATGCCAGGTATTTTTGTTCCTATACTTATGAAATATCTTCCCCCCACCTTTAATTTCAGTCTTAGTGTGTCTTTTGATTTGAAGTGAGTCTATTGTAAACAGGATATGTAAGTCTTGTTTTGTTGTCTCTTCAGCCACCATATGTCTTGTGATTGAAGCTTGTAATACATTTTTATTTAAAGTAATTGACAATGTATTTATTGCCATTTTATTATTCATATTTTTATCTTTTTTTCAAAAAAGATCCTTTAACATTTTTTGTAATACTGGTCTGGCGATGATGAACTCTAGCTTTTTCTTCTCTGGGAACCTGTTTATCTATTCTTCAATTCTAAATGATAGCCTTGCTGGGTAGTGTAGTTTTGGTTGTAGATTCTTGCTTTGTAATCACTTTTCAGGCCAGAAAGGATTGGCATAAAATAGCCAATGTATTATTGAGAAATATGAATTAGTTTTATAGGATCTCCCTTGTAAGTACTAACTGCTTTTTTCTTGCTACTTATAATGTTCTTTCTTTGTCTTTAAACTTTGGCGTTTTAATTATGATGTATTTTGGTGTGAGCCCCTTTGGGTTCATTTTGTTTGTCACTTTCTGCACATCCTGTAGTTGCTTGTCTATTTCCTTCACTGGGTTAAGGAAATTTTCTGCCACTATTTTTTCAAATAGTTTTTAACACCTTGTTGTTACTCTTCTCCTTCTGGAACTCTGTGGTGACAATGTTGGTATGCTTGAAGTTGTCCCAGACATTTCTTAAACTAGCTTCATTATTTTGCACTCTTTTTCCTTTGTGCTATTCAGATTGGGTATTTTCTGCTCCCTTAGCCTCTGCTTTATCTACTCTTTTATTGATTCCCTATAATATTTTCTTTATTTCAGTTAATGTATTCTTTATTTCTTACTAGTTCTTCTTTGTTTTCTATCTCTATTTTTATGTTTTCTATTTCTTGGTTGAAGTTCCCAATATGTTTATCTATTCTCCCCCTAAGTTCATGGAGAATCCTTTTAAGCAGTATTTTTAAATCTGTATCTGGCATTTTGCTTATATCCATTTCGTTTGGTTCTCTTTCTGGAGTTTTGTTCTGTTCTTTCATTTGGGACATGTTTCTTTTTCTCCTCATTTTGGCTGCTTCCTTGTGTTTGTTTCTGGGTATTGGATAGAGCTTCTAGTCTCCTAGTTTTGGCAGACTGCTTTATATAGTAGGAGTCCTGTAAGACCAGTGGTGCAGCCTCCCAGGTAACCAGAGCTGGATGCTCCAGTTGTGGCCCCTGTGTGGGCTGTGTACACTATCCTGTTATAGTTGAGCTTTCATTGCTATTGGCACATCAATGGGAGAAATTTGCCTCCAGGCCCATCAGTTGCAAGAACTGACCACAACCATAGCAGAGAATCTGCTGTGTAGAAGCCAATTCCATGGAACTGGACTCTTCAGTGGGGCTCAGGTATCTGATGAATCCATCCCTTGATTGTGTCACTCTTGGAGGCATTTGGGTGGTGTTCCCACCTGGTCTTAAGCTATTAATTGGGTGTGCTAATTCTGGTGCCTCCCAGGAGGTGCAAACCAAGGTTAGCCACAGTCTGTCCCCTGCCTGGGTCCACTCTGTATGAGCTACAAAGTGACTTGCAGGTGGCTGCTTCTTTGCTGGCTTGAAGGCTCCCTGGACAGGCCAAGCTGTGAACCAAGGCCGGCTGCCACTACTGCCAGGTCTGGGGCCACTAAGCAAGATGTACAGGAGGGCATGCTGAGGCCAGACACTATTCGTTTGGGGTTTATGGACCTTTGAAAATTTAGAAAAGTCTGCAACATGAGCCAGGGCAGGCCATTTATATGAAAAAGGCATGGAAAAAGATCTAGGTGAGCTGGAGAATTGGATGGGGCAGGGTTCACAGTGCAAGCCAGGTTAATGGAGACTCAGATATACTGCCCACCTGCTGGCTTTGTTTGGGGAGGGCTCATTAAACAAACAATGGCTTTTTCCAGCATTTCTGTCTGGAAGAAACCTACCCCTCCTACTCTTGTCTTGATGCCAGACAATTCAGTTCCTCCTCATATGTCTCTGGTGCCTTTCAAGCTGCTGCACCAGCACTGGAGCTTACAGTGAGTATGGGCCCTTTAAGAGGAATTCCTGGGTCTACATGAGCAACCCAGTCTCACTCAGCTACAATCCCCATTGGTTTTCAAAGCCAGAAGTTATGGGGACTTCTCCTCCTGACACTGGAACCTTGGGCTGGGGCAGGGGGCTGGTGTAAGACTGGGACCCTTTTCTCCTCAGGGAAACCTTAGGAGCTGAGATAGCCCACCCAATTTTAACCTCCACGCATGGGTGGGGGACCAGCCAGTTCCAAGTCTCTTATAAGTCTTGATATGACTTCTTACTTATATCTTTAGTTACAGGACTTTTGTTCAGCTAGATTTTAGGTACTTCTCAGTGGTGATTGTTCTATAGTTCAGTTGTCACTGTGATGTGGTTGTGGGAGGTTGCAAGTACCACCATGGTTATCTACTCTTCCACATTGACCAGAAGCCAAAGGAGGCATTTTTAAAAACCTTATTCCATATAAGGAAAAATTTATGAGCTATTTATTGACAAGACTTATAATTTACACAAATTTAATGAAAAATGTGTGCTCATAGGAAATAAGAACAGCCTTTTGGTAAATTTCCTGTAGCAAATAACACCATGTATGATTGATCTGCCTCTTTACTATTAGATGAAACCACTGACTTGCAAAGGATAAACTGGTTCTTGGTATATATGTGTAGTATTTATAATGGACAAATGCTTCACAAATATTTGTGCTATTTTAGAAGAAATAGTTGTTTGAGTAAGTGATTATTTTCAGGGACATAATATCAATAGAAAGGGTGTCTCAAAGTCAGTACTATGGAATTTAAAAATACAAGTCTTCTTTTCCTTTAAAAATAAAGAAATAAAATAATAAATAAAACCCCCTCTCTTTCATCAGGAAAAATATGAAATAAATAGTGAGTTCCTCTTTTAAGCAGAGAATCAGCTTCTACAGTAGGGAAATTATAAAGAGTTTAAAGTACTTTGTTTGTTCAGGCCTCAAGTTAAAATTGCTTTTTTTTTTTTTTTGCTGATAAGAAAAGCTAAGAATTCAGGATATTTAGGATCCAGGAAGCTAAACAAAAACCTGCCTATGAACTAATCAGGCTGAGACAAATATGTAAGACTAGAATGTGATTCTGTTCAATCATAAGTGACAAATTCCCTAGGATGTGTTTTCCTGTCATTCAATATAAAGAGATAAGTATTTTCTTGTCAATTTTACTAATTAAGACTCTTACATCTACAATGCAATCTTTATTACTCAGCCTTGAGAGAATTGCTAAGAATCACAGAAACATTTTCATAGAAAAAGAAGAATTTTAGTTCAGGAGGCCTGTTCGTTTTTCATCTCCTGTTTCATTTAGTTTGCAAAGCCATCAACAATGTATTTTCTGTCTTTCTTTGGAACAGAAAGGATATAAAAAGATAAAGGAGATTCTGGGTTAGAGGGTAGCTAGCAGAATCAATCATCTTTCTTTGGCCAAAGAGTTAAAAAAATAATTATAGGGACCCCTGACAGCATAAAAACCTAATATACTAGAAAGGCTTATTTCTGTTTAAACTCACCACATGATTCTTGCTAGATCATGCAAGAATTTGCATTTAAATATTAATCATTTTGTTATATTCTTTAAAATGTGGGGTTAATATTACTTCCTGATTTTGATTTTTTGTTGAAGAAAACATGAATTTGATTATTTCAAGCTCTGAGTGCATGCTTTTTTAGTGTTCTACATGAAGAAATGAGCAAGGTACATAATTCTCTTTTCCAAGGAAAAGGATGCACACACATCTTCAAAATGAAAGATGTAATCAAAGCAGTTTTTCATGGCACTGATAACACCAGCAAAGACAATTGCTATGGCTTCAGGTGGCTTACTCAACCAGCATATCTCAGTGATAGAGTCAGTTATCTCACACACCCTGACCTAGCATGTCAGGGCTGTAACAACTTAGGTTTAATGTAGAGAATAATATACCCAGAAATCCAGGAGACCAAAATGTAGTACAAGCCACTTGATTATGAAAAGTCTAACTTTCCCCAAATACTTATCTCTTTTTTTCAGAGGGGAAACACTGATGACATTTTTATTACACTTTGGGGTGAAATATGACAATATACATTCCAGAACTGAATAAAACAAACAAGTGGGTTAAGTATCTGTTGACCACTCCCTTTCAAATTAAAACTCTAAATCTCCCAGTATTTGAAGGTAATATACTTATTGAGAAAGCATAGAATTGCTGCACTTCTTAAGTCAAAAACTTATTGAGTGTCCACCATTTACCAGACCCTTTTCAATGCACCTTCGATACAACAGTGAACAAAACAAATGAAAAAAACCCTATCTACATGGACCTTATATTTTATTTAGTGTAGAGAAAGGGGATGAAAGGAAGATAAACAAAAAATGTAGTAAAAAGTAAAAAAAAAATAGTATGTTGAAGGGTTATGCCCTGGCTGGTGTAGCTCACTGGATAGAGCATGGATCTGTACATCAAAAGGTTGTGAAGTCAGGGTACATGCCTGGGTTGTGGACCAGGTCCCCAGTAGGAGGCATGCAAGAGGCAATCGCACATTGATGTTTCTCTTCCTCTTTCTCCTTCCCTTCCCCTCTCTCTAAAAACAAATAAATAAATTTTTTTAAAAAGAAAGGTTATAATTCTATCATTTAAAAAATGCTCTGGCAATTTACTAAGGACCAGGAATTCCTGCCAAAGAAGGCTGGTGGGGAGGGTGGGTGCAGCTTGCAATTTAAAATTGTGTAATTTGAACATGTCATATTGAGGCAACAACTAACCAAAGACTAGGAAAAGGTACGGAAGGTACGTATGCAGATAACTAGGGGAGAGCAGAAGAAGCAGCCAACATGAAGACTAGTAGGAGGCTGTCTGGATGCTAGAGAAGCCAAAAAGCTGGCACTGAGCCACTGGACACAAGATGTCAGAGAAGGAGATCCGAGAAGTCACAGAGGCTGGACCCTGTTGACCCTCCTTCATAAGGACACTGGCTTTCATTGTAAATAAAATAAAATCCTTGCAAAGTTTTTTAAGAGTGTCATAATCTGGCTTAGATATCATATGAATCACTTGGGCTACTGCATTGAAAATTGATCATGAAAGGGGTCAGGAAAAAAAGCAGTTATAAAATCATTAGTGTCATTCCAGATGTTGGTGAGATCTTGATGGCTCACACCAAAGTTGTAGCAGAGGAGGCAGTGAACCCTAGATATGTTCTGAAGGCAGAGCCAACAGCATATCCTGAGAGAATGGATGTCATGTGTGAGAGAAAGAAATAAATCAGGATGGTTTAAGTTTTCTTTCCCTGAGCAACTAGAAAAGTTGCTCAGATTTGTCATCATCGGAGCTGTGGAAGATTGTGAGGGAAGAGGTGGAAAAAGGAGTTCCAAGCTGAATCTATTGAATTTGAGAGTCCGAGGGGAGATGTTGAATAAACTGTTGAATAAGTGAAGATGCACTTTAGAGCAGAGACCTCAACTGGAAATGGACATAATAGATGTTAAAATGTAGATGCCCAGAGGCATTCCCGTAATAAGAAGTCAAGAAAGGAGGGAGAACCAGTAATGAGGCTGGGAAGAGTAACCAGTGAGGTAGAAAAAAACCCAAATCTTTGGTGTCTCAGAAGCCAAGTAAATTAAGTGTATAAAAAAGAATGGATGACTTCCAGCCAAGATGGAGGCATAGGTGGATACACTTTGCCTCCTCACATTACCAAAAGCAAGATAACAACAAATTTAAAAACAAAAAATAACCAGAACTGCCAGATAATCTAACTTTATGGAAGTCTGACAACCAAGGAGGGAAAGTAGAAATATTCATCCAGACCTACAGGAGGGACAGAGACAGGCAGCTGGGGTGGAGAGGACTTGAGGCAAGGCAGGTGGCTGGTGGGCCAGGCAGTCCCACATTTGCATGGGGATAAACTGGTAGGATAAAATGGGGAATGAGTGTGCAATGCAGGGTTCCAGTGGGGAAATAAATTCTCAAAATCCCTGACTATAAAAATCTGTGGGGATTACAGCAGTGGGAGAAACTCCCAGCATCACAGGAGAGTTCATTGGAGAGACCCAAGGGTCTGAAAATGTACACAAACCCATGTACCCAGGAATCAGCACCAGAAAAGCCCAATTTGTTTCTGGGTAGTAGGGGAAGTGACTGAAGGAGGGGCAAGAGCCAAGCAAGTAGCATTGTTCCCTCTTGGACCCCTCATTCACACAGTTCCACAATGCATAGGAGTGCCAGAAGAAGAAGAGAAAGTGCAAGAAATTGAAGACTTATTTGAAAAAACAATGAAAGAGAACTTCCCTAATCTAATTAAAGAAATCGATTTCCAAGAAGTACAGGGAGCTCAGAGAGTCACAAAGAAGCTGGACCCAAGGAAGCACACACCAAGGCACATCATAGTTACATTACCCAAGATTAAAGAAAAGGAGAGAATCTTAAAAGTAGCAAAAAAAAAAAAAGGAGACAGTTATCTACAAAGGAGTACCCATAAAGCTACCAGCTGATTTCTCAAAAGAAACCTTAAATGCAAGAAGGGGCTGAAAAGCAGTATTCCAAGTCATGAGAGGCAAGGACTTGCATCCAAGATTATTCTATGCAGCAAAGCTTTCATTCAGAATGGAAGGGCAGATAAACTGCTTCTCAGATAAGATCAAGTTCAATGAACTCATTCATCATCACCACTCCCTTATTATATGAAATGTTAAAGGGACTTATCTAAGAAGATGAAAAACATACACAGTAAAAAGACAGCAAACTCACAGTTATTAACAACCACACCTAAAACAAAAACAAAAACAAACTAAGCAAATGACTAGAACAGGAACAGAACCACAGAAATGGAGATCACATGGATGGTTGTCAAAGGGGAGGGTTATCAATAGGGGAAAAGGTACAAGAAATAAGACGCATAAATAGTAGGTACAAAATAGACAGGGAGAGGTTAAGAATTATATGGGAAATGGAAAAGCCAAATAACTTATAGGTATGACCCCTGGACATGAACTATGGTGGGGGAATGCTGATGGAAGGGAGGATGCAGACCTAGGGGAGTAAAAGGGGAGAAAGAAATGAGACAACTGTAATAGCATAATCAAAAAATATATTTTAAAAAGAGAATAGGGGCTATGGGTTCAATGTACAAAATAAAACCATGTCCAACTTCTGTTTTTCTGGATAGGACTCTGACAGTATGTTTACCTCACACTGGCCCTCGTTTCAGGAATCAAAGTCCTGACTCACTAGCCTTAACCAGCAGCAAGGGCCATGTCTACAGGGACAGATCATGTAGCTCTTGGTACTCCATCTGCATAACTTCATGGATTGACATGGTCTGGAGTGACATTTCTTAGGATACTAAATATAAGGTATTTTGAACCTCTTTCATGCAGTATGTTATAATGCTGGCCACCTGTCTAGAGAGGAAACTTTCAGAGCTGGTTTATTTCCATAATTCCAAACCTGACTCCTTCTTTTTTCTATTGACAATGTCACTAAGTCCAACATATTTCACATTAAATCCACTCAAGTATGACACCTCATAAGCAGGTACTGTCTTATCCCTTCTTATTCTCAATACTCCTGGGATAGCAGACTCTCACTTAGTGCTTCGTTATATTGAACTGAACAATTGGTACTTGGATTATCTTATTTTCCTCTACTGATATGACAGAGGGTAAAAATGTTGTACAGAAAAAATATGTATTCTTTATATGAATTTGTATGAAGAGTAAATCTGGCACTTCCATTATGGCCTGTGACCAGTGAGGTTTCCAATATAGAGACAAACAAATCATTCAGGAAAAGTGAAATGCCATTGAATCAGGCCAGCGTTCTCACATCTGGTGGGCTTACTCAGTGCCACTGGATCCTTGATAACAGGAAATGTGAGTTTCTCCTGGAACCCTGATTGGAGACAGCCACATATCCAAGAATAATGGTTTTCACACATTTTGTACTTCTGCTCAGTCATAACAAAAGAGCCACAACAGGCCATGTTGTTTGTTGTTGGTTGTTCAGAAGAGAGGTGTTTAGACTCTTGTCCATGCTGTGCAGAAGCAGGACAAATGATCTAGTCCACAAATGTCCTCATGGTTAGGCTAGAAAGCTATAGCACAATTCATGCTTCTGTGGTAATGGGGTCTCCCAGCCCATCCAGGAAAGAGATACTGCTCAGATCCTAAAGGTCACATTGCAGGATTTTCACTCACAGTATCAAAAAAGAAATGTCCATGATTTTACTGCCTATGTTTTTTTTTTCTAGGATTTTTATGATTCGAGGTCTGACATTTAAAACTTTAATCCATTTTGAATTTATTCTTGCATTTGGTGTAAGAAGATAGTCTAGTTTCATTTTTATGCATGTATCTGTCCAATTTTCCCAACGCCATTTATTGAATAGACTGTCTTTACCCCACTGTATGATTTTGCTTCTTCTGTCAAAATTGACTATAAAGGTGTGGGTTTGTTTTGGGGCTCTCTATTCTGTTCCATTGATCTATATGTCAGTCTTTAGGCCAGTACCATGCTGTTTGGTTATTATGTTCTTATAGTATAGTTTGATATAAGTAGCATGATTCCTCAACTTTGTTCTTTCTCAAGATCACCTGCTATTAGGGGTCTTTTGTGATTCTGTAGAGGAAATATTTGTTCTAGTACTGTGAAAAACATCATTGGTACCTCGGCAGGAATTGCATTGAATCTATAGATTGTTTTGGGTTTTCATGGACATTTTAATTATGTCAATTTTTCTTATCCATGACCATGATATATGCTTCCACTTATGTGAAGCTACTTTAATTTCTCTCTTCAGTGTCTTATAATTTTCTGAGGATGGATCTTTTACATTCTTGGTTAAATTCATTCTTAAGTAGTTTATTATTTTTGAAGCAATTGTGAATGAAATTGCTTATTAATTTCCTTTCCTGGTAATTCATTATTGGTGCAACTGATTTCTGGATAGTAATTTTGTATCCTGCTACTATACTTAATTCATTTATCAGTTCTAGTAGATTCTTGGTGGGATCTTTAGGGTTCTCTATATATAGTATCATGTCATCAGCAAGTAATGACAGTTCTTCTTTTTCCTTTCCAATTTGGATGCCTTTTATTTCTTCTTCTTATTGCTGTGGCTAGGCCTTCTGGTGCTATGTTGAATAAGAGAGGTGAGAGTGGACATCCCTGTCTTCTCCCAAATCTTAATGGGAACACTTGTATTTTTTTGCTATTGATTATGATGCTGGTAGTGGGTTTGTCATATATGGATTTTATTACATTGAGGCATGTTGCCTCTGTTACCAGAGTTTTTATCATAAATGGGTGCTGGATTTTATCAAATGTGATTTCTGCATCTATTAATACAAACATGCATTTTATGCTTCATTGTGTTTATATGGTATATGACATTTATTGATTTATGAATATTATACCAACTCGGCATCCCTGGAATCAATCCCACTTGATTATAATATATGATCTTTTTGATGTATTGCCATATTTGGTTTGCTAACATTTTGTTTACAATTTTAGCATCTATGTTCATCAGAGACATTGATCATAGCAATATATTTTCTGATATATCTCTTCAGACAACAGAAACGAAAGGAAAAATAAACAAATGAGATCATATCAAACTAAAAAGTTTTCACACTGTAAAGGAAACCATCAACAAAATTAAAAGATAACCCACTGAATGAAGAACATATTCACCAATACATCTGGTAAGGGGTCAATATCCAAAATTTATAATTTTAAAACTCAACACCAGAAAAATAAGTAATCTAATTAATAAATAGGCAAAGACCTGAATAGACACTTCTCCAAAGAAAACATAGATGACCAATAGACATATAAAAAGATGTTTAACGTCACTAACAGAGAAATGCAAATTAATACCACAATGAGATACCACCTCACACTTGTCAGAATGGCTGTCATCAATAAATCAACAAACAAGTGCTAGTGAGAATGCTAAGAAATGGGAACCCTTGTACACTGTTGGTGAGAATGCAAATTGGTGCAGCCACTGTGAAAAGGAGTATAGAGTTACCTCAAAAAATTAAATGAAACTGCTTTATGATCCAGCAATTTCACTTAGGGAAATTTATTCAAATAAACCCAAACCACTAATTTGAAAGAATATATTAACCCCTATGTTCATTGCAGCCTTATTTATAATAGTCGAGATTCGGAAGCAACCCAAGTGCCCATCAGTGGGTAGATAAAACAGCTATGGTATATTTTCACAATGGACTACTACTCGACCATAAAAAATAAGACAATTTTACCCTTTGCAACAGTGTAGATGGTCCTGGAGAACATTATGCTAAGTGAAATAAGCTGGTCAGAGAAAGACAAGTACCATATGATTTCACTCATATGTGAAATCTAATTAATAAACTATACTAACAAGCTAAATAGAGACAGACTCATAAATAGAGAGTAGGCTGAGAGATCTGGGGCTGGGTAGATAGAGGGATAAAGAAAAAAGAGAAAAAACTCCTCCCTGGCTTGTGTGGCTCAATGGATTGAGTGCCAGCCTGTGAAACAAAGGGTCATCGGTTCATTTTCCAGTTAGGGCATATGCCTGGATTGCGGGCCAGGTCCCCTGTAGCTGGTGTGTGAGAGACAATCATACACTGACACTTCTCTCTCTCTCTTTCTCCCTCCTTACCTCTCTGTCTAAAAGCAAATAAACAATTTTTTTTAAAAAAGAAACAGAAGTCATAAACATGGACAAAATTGTGATGATTATGGAGCAGAGGGCAGCTGGCAGAAGTGGAAGAGGGTATAGGGGGGATAAATGGTAACGAAAATACAGTAAAAATGAACTATTAAAAATGTGCTTAATTAGAGGAACTCTCTTATAGGTGGTAAAAGTGATAGCCATATTGGGTAAGTGACTTTCCCAAAATTACACAGTTAGTGGGATAACCCATGCCAAGTCCTACGTTCTAGCAATTATGCCACACTTCCTGCTTAAATACATTTGATGTGGGTAATCATTTTGCCAACCAACCTATCTGCAATGCTTGATATTAGAGGAGGGAGCTAGGGAACAAATATCTGACTTTGGCTTGCCGTTTCCTGTTTTTATTGTACTAATTACCATGCCAAGAAAGGGTTTCTTAAAATAATCTTTATCTAGAGCCACATAATATATGTCCTTTGGGGATACATGTAATCACTGCCCCCCAATTCAATCAGTGAGAGCAAGCAATATCTGTGTCTTTCCTTCCGTATTAATGTTGTTAGCCTCTTTGCCACAAACAGAGATGTTATAATTACCAAAAGCAATCAGCTCCAGAGCATAAAATGCAATTTTCAAATATTGCTACAAACAAAATGTAGTGAAGTTTGCTACATTCTTATGAAACAAACTTAACTGGAGAACTAACAAGCACAGTTTTCAATTGACCTACTTATAATTTGACATTTAAAAGAAGAGTAAGAAAAGTAGGATGCCCTGAACTCAGAAGTCAAGGAGGCACAAGTCTTTAATTCCCAAAGTGAGAAATTGGATTTTCAGTTGTCATTTGGCCACCTGATGGGTTAGATGAAGACAGATCTGATTAAATAGGTGCTTTCATCTCTTTGTATGCCTGACATGGCTTGTGACCCCCAGGTCCTCAGTTCCCAGGCCAATTTGAAAAAAAAAAAAAAAAGAGTTTCTACCTTATTATTACTCATACCCATGATAACTACAACTGAAAAATAATGTTTGTGTAATATTATGCAAATACATATACACATTCATTTGAAAACAAATTTTAATAGCCAGTCTTGGAACCAGCTCTTCTTCCAGCTGTAGCCTGTATATTAACTATTGATTTGTGTTCTCAGAGAGAGTCAGATTCCAGCAGTTGACCTCAGATGGAAAGTCATTCTAAGCAAAAACTATGCTTCCTTATCCCTCAGCATCTGAAATTTGGAGAAATGTCTAATAAAGATTTCTTTTCTTATCTACACCATTAAAAGAAAAGCATCTATCAGTTAGTCAGTGTGGGTTCACAGTCTCAAAAACTTGAGTTCCAAGTTTGAAAGGGATGAATATGAAGGCCAGGCCCATATTTGGGACCTCACCCCCACGGTGATATAAATAAAGGCTGTGGGATTGAGGCTCCCTCCAACGGCCTAGAATGATCCACCATAAGGGACTCTCCTAATTGTGTTTCTTCTCAACACTGGAGGGCCTCAATTTTTTTCTTTAATGTAGAAGGAGAGAAAGAAATGTGCCCTGTCTAAGCTGCACAAGGGCATTCTTTTAAAATAAACAGCTAAACTTAACCGCAGGCTTTTCCTTCCATGGACATATTTTAAACGTACATAATGGTAGATGGCTGCTGGAAAAATGACAAATGTCTGTTTTCATTAGACTCCCCAAGTGCATGGATCTAATTGACAGCTTTTCCAAAGCATGGAGGAACTTCCAGATTCAAGGTTTCCATAGCAACCTGTCCCACTGCTAGAGCTGCACGGCTCCAAGTCATCCTTCCCAGAACCCACATTGTAGACACCCTGTTAAGTTATCCAGAAATTTCAACATCCCAAAAGTTAACAAATCAATTTTCCAAGTAGGTAAAATTTGCTTCTTTGAGGGCTATACTTCCACTTCTGATCTCCAAGAATTCTTTGTTTTAATTTATATGCTTCTTTTTTTCTTCTACTCTGGCTCTGTAGCATACTTATGGTACATTTTAAGGCTGTAAGTCTTAAATTGTCCTGGTTATCTTTCTTTCATCTCCTCCAGATGAGACATTGTACCCTCTCCTCTTGGCCATGCTTGGTCATTAAAGATGAGCCTGGCCATATCAACAAACTCTAGGTTTTCAGGTCCCCAGGTATCATGAAAAGCGGGAAGGCGAGGGTGCCACAGAGGCACTTGGCCCAGGTAGGGGATGATGGGGGCTGTGGTCCAGGGCACTCTCCACTTACCATGCTAGTCTGAGGAGCTGCATCACCTCAGAACAGTGCTCTTTTCTAATTCAAACAAAAACTACATACACAGACCTGACAACATGTTAACACCGTTAGCATACATTATTTCATTTAATCCTTAGAGTCTGGTGACAGAGTTCTTATTAATCTTAAATTAACATTAAGCAAAACCAAGGTTAAGTACTGCGCTCAGGGCACAGAGACTATAAATGGAAAAGCCAGGATTTCGAAGTTAAGTCCTCAGACTCCTGTGCCCCTGTTCTCCCCGCTGCACTTGACAGTAGCGGGAAATATGCAGTCTATGAATACCCCGACCTTCTCAAAGGGCAAGGCCTGCTGAACAGAGAAAAGGTGGATTCTACTCTTCAAACCATCCAGTTAAAGGAACGTCTCACAAATTGTTACCAATTGACATTTAAAAATCAAATGTCCCTTTAAATGTGTATGGTGCCACCTTCTGGCCCAGGTAACACAGGACTCTCATATTTCACCAAAAGGAAATGACAGCTACCCTGACAAGTTATTTGTTCATAATGCTCTGTGTTGAAAACAAGATGGTTTGGATCTGTGCTAATAGATTCTTATCAGTTAATTGAATCAGTCACTGCTCATTTACCTGGGCACAAACAGCTCTCCACAATCCAGATCTTCCGGAAATTAGATGGATAAGTAGATGGCTTTCTTCACACTATAATCGGCCTGCAGTGGGAAAACGTAATGTTCAGGTCTCACATTCCTATGTGGGGAAAAAGGGTGCCTATTAAGGATAGGACAAGTGTGGGTTTAGGACTTACTAATTTTCATTTTTCTTAATAGGCATACTGTGTCACAAGGGCTTTTTCTTCATAATAAAGTTGGATTTTAATACAGAAGAGAAGTATATAAGTGTGAAGTCAGGGACTGAGTGAATTGGGAAAACTCACCAGTAATAACTGGTACTCAGAAATGATGATATCTACTTCTGCAGCCAAGTAAAGGGATGCTGATAACTAGTCACAGCTCAGCACCTCCCCTGGTAACTCACACATAACAGGCAATGATGAGGGGACAGGCAAAAGGGCTGTAGACACAGACAGCAGTGTCCAACACTTTGAAATAGGACAGCTCAAACACAGTAGGAGGAGAAGGAAGAAGAAAGCGACAAAAAAAAAAAAAGAAACAAGCCAGATTATTCCCCTGTCCCCACCTGGGAAAACAGGCTTTCTCTAGCTATTCTTTCAAGTATCCCATCATTTTTTATTCCCTCTCCTTACCAAATCAGCAAGTGAAGTACCGATTATGCAGGGGTGTCAAACTCATTTTTACCAGGGGCCACATTAGCCTTGCAGTTGCCTTCAAAGGGCTAAATGTAATGTTAGGACTGTATAAATATAATTACTTCTTAACAGTTAAGCAAGAGCTCAGTGCTGCCACCAGATGAAGGCAAAATGCTGGGCTGGATAAAACAATGTGGAGGGCCAGATTTGGCCGGCGGGTCTTGTGTTTGCAGCCTGTGGATTACAGAATGTGCTCTTCCTATTTGAAAATCCCAGTCATCCAGCTGTAACCAAACAGGAGGCATGGAAAGAAAAAGAACTTGCAGGCTTACATCAGAAAAACAAATTGAATTCACTAATTTATTCATTCTTGCAACAAATACTTACTTGGTTCTCACTATGTGCCAGGCATTGGAGAAAAGTGACAAACCAAATATTCCCACAGAACATACACACTATAGAGAAAGATATAGTAAACAAAAATGTTTCAGTCAGAGGGGCATAAGGAGTGGTATAAAATAAAGTAATGAGAAAGGGGTTTTATTTTTATATAGGGAGATCACAAAGGCCTACTTAATGTGATCTTCGTGGCCTTTGACTACTTAATGTGGCCTTTGACTAGAGACCTGAAGTGAGAAAGCAAGCAATCAGAATTATAAAAAGATAATCAATTGAAAAAAAGGCAGAAGAAAAGGCCCTGAGGTACAACCAGGCTTGGCACTGTTCAAGCCAAGCAAGAGGGTAGAGGAACTTGAGGCAAGTGAACAAGTATTGCAAATGGGGATTCCCTAAGAAACAGATTAAGAATATCATGATTGTGGAAGAAGTATATTTAGGGAGCACATTCAGGATCCACATATATAAAAGGAAGAGGGAGGAAGCAGGAGTGAACAGGGGAATAGTTGGGCCATGATGTGGTCTGGACAGAAGACCCAGGTCGGACTCAGAGAGGTCTCAAACCAGAATGGCCCTTCAGAGTTTCCAGCCCATTTATCTACCAGTTGTCTGTAAGCTGCCCCAGGAAGGGGAATGGCCTTAGGAGAAACAGCTGTTCTCCATCAGTAAGCAATTTCCATAGGTGCATGAGGCTGCAGAAAATAATTATTTCAGTCCTGAAGAGGTGACCCATCAAATCATCCACTACACCAAAGGGAAGAGGGTTGAGAGAGAAGGATAGAAATATACTGGGAACCATATTGGTACAAAATCATTGATGGTATTTAGGCTTTTATCGTGAGTAGTGATTGGAGGGTTCGAGGAGACACTGTTGGTATGAGAGCAGACTGTGGGGGGAGGGGACACAGGGAATGTTATGAATAATGATGTCACTGGTACAGAGCTTAAAAAAAAACAAAAGTTACGAAAGAGAAAGAATACAAGTTTTTGATAAGGGCATCAAAGTCGGCAAAAATAATCACCAGGTGTTGCTGGTGAGCCCCTGCCAGTGGTGTAAGATGGAAACCGAAGCGGGGAGCAGATGTAGACAGAGGCCACAATAATAAGTCTCAGCCATTCATATCTGGAAAAACATTGGAGTTCCCTCATTAGATGAATCAGAGATTCAAACAAATGTTTCAGCATGTTTGGGGCAAAAGAATAGAGGCTTAGAGACTTTTAGAGGGTTTTCACGAAAGCTTAGAAGGTAGGTCATGAGCCCTGGCTGGTGTGGCTCAGTGTATTGAGTGCCAGCCTGTGAACCAAAGGGTTGCCGGTTCAATTGCCAGACAGGGCATGTGCCTAGCTGCAGGACCAGTCCCCAGCAGGGGCCTGGGGAGTCATGTGAGAGGCAACCACACATTGATGTTTCTCTCCTTTTCTTTCTCCCTCCCTTCCTCTCTCTCTAAAAATAAATAAAATATTTTTTTAAAAAGAAGGTAGGTCATGGTAGTTCATGCTGGTGTTCAGGGAAGGTGAAATTCACCAGAGAGTTATAAAAATGAATGAGGCATCCTTTTAATTTAGGGAAGCGGTTCAGAATTGAGGTGCATCACAACCATCTAGAGAGCTAATAGAAAGGGTACAGTGGCCCATGTGCACTAGCATATGCTAGGTCTCGGGTCTCTGTATGGCTCCTAAGTTTTCCAGGTGATGCAAAAAAGTTAGAGAACCACAGATCTGGGCAGTTACTATAGTGTGCTGGTGTTTGGATGGCCTCCCCAACCTGGTAAAGAAACAACCAAAGGGCAAACGTACTTTCTTTTGGTTCCCATTCAAAATGAGTGTCCATTAATGTTCAGCTATTACATGCAACATTTCTGTCCTCTGCTGGAAGGCAGATTTCTTACCCATTTGAAAGTCCCAGAGCTTCCAAACTGGTGAGTTTCCTTGGTGACAGGAGAAAGCGAGAACAGGGTTGCTGACACTTTGCAGCTATAGCTCCAGTCACAAATCCCAGGGGCCCAGGGAATCTATTTGGAGAAGGGGAATGGCAGAGTATGATTCAAACCTTTTAACACTTTCTTCAAGAAAATTAAATTAAATTAAAGTGGCCACAGGTGTTCTTCAATCATGAAACTATTTTTGGCACATGAAGTGAGTTTCTCCTTATTCTTTGACAGAAAAAAAAACCTCAAGCAGTCATGATTCCTAAGCAGAGAGGCTTGGAGCAGTCCCTACAGGCTCTTGTCCCATGTTACAGTTACAGAAACAGACTTCAGAGAACCTGGCAAGAAACAGCATTGACAGACCTCCAACCCTCTCTATTCCTATGAAAAAGTAACTCTCTTCCTGGTGATGTCATGGGACTCATAAAGGGATTTTCCTCAGGGGCTTCCAGTAATAGGAATGCAACTTTTCTAAATCAACAAGGGGTGGGGGAGACATGAAAATATGTGACAGGTATAATTTCATTTTCAGAAAACTTGAAGAGGAAAGATGTGACCCACTGTCTATACTGTATCAGTCAAACTATCACTGACAAGTAAAGCTCAAAGAAAGACTAGAGTCCATATTAAACCTCAGGAATATGCCAGCTAATTAACCATTTGACTGAAAGAAAAAGACATTATCCAGAAGACTAAAGGATAAATTAAAGCACTGTTGCTTCAGAGAATATTTTGATAAGAGGGCAAATAAACTATCCAATAAAAACTAAAATAAGATGAACATAAATAGAGAACAAGGGTTATGCTAATAAATATGCTATATGATATATTAGTAAATATACTATGGTAATTTTAAACAAAATCACCACATAAAAAATAAATAATTTAAGTCCCAGATTAAATTAATAAAGAATGTGAAAGGAGGAGTTACAGAAATAAACTAAAAAGCCAGAACTTCTCACATTTCATAAAGACTTTAAAATAATTACATTTCACCACACCTGGCTGATTGCATAAGCATTGACCCTTTTTGTCTTCAAGTAGTCACATTGTTAGAAACGAGAGTGTTTATATTTAACCTTAGTTAAGAACAAAGAAAACATGGCCCATACAACAAAAAGACTAGAAAAAAGCAAACCAGAAAAACTGTAATATGTGTGCTGCCCTATGGTTGCATAATTTATACTATGTAAAGAAAGGGAGTTGTATGGGTGGGGGGATGGGGTGTGCTTCATAGAGAAAAGCATATGAACAAATAGGAAACCTAAAGAAAGAACGCAGGGCAGCAGCAGTGAGTACAAGAGCACGCATTATTTACTGATGTGGACATCAGCCCACAGTGTCCGAGTCATTGTGGATGAAATGAGACATTCACATAGACTACTGAGTCCAGTGGAAGAAAAAGGACAGCATGGCTTTTTCTCTCCAGGGGAGCAAATGCCACAGCCCTTGCCAGTTTCTCTGCACATTACATGATGGTCCTCATTTACTTTGCACAGGTTGCTTTATGTGGTTACCTTTTACAGAAAACAAAGGAGCCAATGCTGCTAATCACATCACAGAAAAGGGGTATTTGCAAATGAAAAGGGAAAAGTGATTGAACTGGTTACACTCATCCTTGGAAGGTTTAGCATGGATTTTAGGAAATTACTATGCAGTAAATGTTTGCTACTAGGGGCTGGGCCCATGCCAAGCAGAATGGTCTACAATTTACATGTGCAAGGGCTGCAGCTGCAATATCCCCACCAGAATGCCGGTGATTGTCAGCAATATGCCTGGCATCTCAGGGATCCAGAGATCCTTGAGTACGTACCAAGGAACTTGGTATGAACACGGATAGAATGGTTTAAGCAAAGCCTTTACTGTATTATCTATTCCATTTTCACCATATACCACTGTAGAAGGTTACATGTTGGTTAGTTAAAGAAGTTGGGTTTCGAATCCAGCCAATAGTATGATAAAGGTTCATGTGTTCTGCATAACATAGAAGAAGAAAGAAATGAAGAACACAATAACTGTAGTCATAAGATAATTAAAATAATTTTTAAATAGCAAAACTTATAGGATCCTGACGCAAAAGACCTCATTTATAAAATTAGAGCAATAGATGATTTAGATAATTCTTCTACAATATAAAAACAAAAATAATGTTGCTAAGCATTCTACTTGGAAATCTTAGGGTGAAAAAGAGGAAGATCATACAGATAATAAAGTAAACAAAAGTAGACATAAATTAATGAAAAAATAATAAAATTAGATCTAAAAACTAGTTCTCCAGAAATACTAACAAAAGAAACAAATTTATGCTGGAACTGAGACAAAGGCATAAATTAACAAAATTTGAAGGGTGGATGAAGATGTAGTTAACTATATATAAGAGATTGTTTTAAATTATAAGTGAATACCCTTGTAAAATTATGACATTGTAAAAACTCAGTGAAAAGAGTAATTTCCCATAAGACCATAAAATACAAAAATTGATAATAAGTGGAAACCTGAATAGGCTAAAAATTGATAGATAAATTTTTGAAGTTTTAAGGAATTTCTCAGAGAAGTGCCGTTTTCTCTCTGTTTTGCACACTGACTTCTTGTTCTATGTCTGGAGTCCCTCCGAGTAGCTGGCGACAGGGAAGATATTTTCTGTGGCAGGAATATTATGCTCACTATACAACGAAGGTTATGGACAGAAATGAGAGGACAGATTTCTCCAGCCTATAAATATACTATTAACAAGCTAAATATGGAATGAGAACTAAAGAGACACCAAACAGTGGCACTAGAAAGCTGAAGCACTCAAGGAGTCAACCGGCTTATAATCAAAGGCCCATTTAGGAAATTCCTGCAAGAATTTCTTCTCGGTTTAGAGCTGTGGTTGGATCCCAAACAGGTGATGAGGCTGAGACCAGAGCAGGAAAGTCATGAAAGAACCTGTTTTCTTCCAGTTTATTAGAGAGAGGTCATGGTAGGAAGTTAATGTGGCTCAGTGTTCCCAAAAAGCGAGATGGGGAATCATGGTGGGAATCTGCTATAGGGCTCAGCTCTTAAACCCTAAAGTTTCCCTGGGCCTTTGATGAATATAGGAACTTAACTGCCAGGAAAGAGATACCAGAAGCTGGTGTGACAGCTCTGCCTGGGCTTTTCAGCAGAGGCTTGAGAGTCGCCAGACAGGGGAGGTAAACCCTGGGCTCTGCTGTACCCCACAGTCTGCACAGAAGAAGGCTGGTGGAGCAGCAGCAGGAGACATGAGCAGCAGTCAATAATCTTTCTCAGATGTAACAAACCAGGTTCTCATTTGAGGTTCTGAGTAGTAGACAGTGGGAAGTTGTTATGGGAATTTTAGAGAAGTTACATATTCTTTGGAAAAGCAGGGACAACAGGAATTACGGTTCCCATTAATAAGCTGCTGCCACATGCTCTACAACCATGTCACTTCTAGTTCTCCTCCCACCGTAAATTGTGTGCCCTGTATCCTGCTGGTTCCCCCCATGGCTCACACATAACTGCTAGAATCTAAGCCACGTGTTTGCATCCTGGAAGCAAGGGAAACTTGGAAATGTAGGGATTTGGTGGTGATGATGGTGGTAGTAAGAATTTTTTGTTTGAGTGTCAGGATTTATAAAATAGATAATTGTCAAACTGTGAAGGGAGCACAAAAGATTTAGATTAGAGCATCTGTGAACAACCAATGTCAATCACTGTGGCTAGCCTCATTTCCTACACAAAGGAGCATATATTAATAACTTCTTTTAAATGATGAAAGGATTAAGTTAGAAAATGTATGCATGTCTCAGGGACTGACTCCTAATTCTCCTTAAGTGCCAGTTCACAGAAGACACCTGTATGAAATATATATCTAAAACTGTTAATGGTGCTTCCTGAGTGTGTTCCCATCACAAAGACAGTGAGTTCAGAAACATCACTTTGCATCCCATCCTGGTGTGGGGCAAAATATTTAGCCAAAATATTCACAAAGAATCTAGCTATAAAGTCAAAATATCCAGCCAGTGACCCAAGAAAACAACCAGAGTGGAGTTAGCAGCTGCATCTTTCCTTTGTTAAAGAGCAAGAATACAATAAACTGAGAAAGACACTCCATCGTTAGCTTGTATCTGCTCAGGATACTAAACAAGGATAAAGACAACAATAAAGACCAAAAGTAGTCACCAGACTCTGAGCACATTTACATGCCAAGCACTGTGAATTGCCTTTTTCTTTTTAGCACTATTACTCTTACTTAGCACACCAATCTTATGAGATGGTTACCTCTTTTACAGATAAAAAGCCATGGCTGAGAACATTCAAGGGTTACTTTCAACGGAGCAGAAATTAAAGTTTGAATTGCCTTGTAGTTATCCCGACCCCAAGCTTTACTCTTTTTCCTACAGCAAAAACTTCTGGCCACCTCCATGGTTCACTGAGCTTTGGCGATGCCCACAGCATCTGTACACATTCTACTAGTGGCTTCACAGGGCCTGTGCGCCAGGTGATTTCTTCAGCTCCCACTACTTCAAAACTACTGTCATTGTTCTCCCTGGCACTGACTCTGTTCTCCTCTTTTGTTTTCTGAACTTGGCTCCTGAGTGTGACACAGTGAGCCAGGCCCTCGCTCGCCATGGGTGTCTGTGATCCTTTCTGAGTTCTGTCATTGCTCTGCTGACCACTTTTGGCCTGAGTCCTAGGAAGCCCATGGCCGGTAGCTGACAATAAAAAATGGGAATAATAACCACAGAGAGGGCAAAGTTCACATTTCATCTCTTGATTTCAGCACCTCCTTGTGTAAAACAGTTGAGGACACTGAGCAGAACTTGTCAGTGCATTTCAAAGTTCAATCACTCCCTGACCAGGCAAATGGTCCATGCTTATTCTCCCTGTGATTTCCAGCTTATGAGGACTGCTGTGATAGCAGTCTATGCTCCAGATCATTAGCTACTTGCTCCTTAAACAAAACCCATTAGCTAAAAATAACCAAGAGCCTTCAATAATCTGCACTAATTATGTTGAGTTGCTTTGCTAAGGTAAATAACAGAAGAAACAATCAGTATATACATATGAAGGCCATAATTTTCTTGTTGCCCCAGACAAGAAGCACTTTGGGCATTGTATAACAGGCTTATTCGGCTGTCAAATAATAAAAGGATGATTATCAACGGGTCCTGCTCTAATGAAAAGCTTACAGCTGGACAACATTCAATCACACTCTCCCTCCCGCTGGGAGATGGGGAGCTGGGAATCCTCCATGCATCAATCTCAAGTGGGGAATCCAGACATGTGTTTCTCTTGGGAAGAGGCAATGCCATAGGAGACTGGTCTGATTGTCACAGCTCTGCCACATGTTTGAACAGCATAGACCCACAGAGGGGAAAGTGACATATGTCCTAGTCCCTCAGTTCTTCTGTGGAGGTAGGGCTGCCTGAGCCCTTGACAGACATGTCCAGCAGTCAGGTGCCTGCTAAATCAGTAATTTTCTAACCTCTTTCAGTGTAATCATGGAGAATCATGGAATCATAAATAGAGAAGCAAAATGTAAAGAAAAAAATGCCTGAGCTGCAGTGCCTGGGCAGTCTACGGCTCTCCACCATTGTGTCACCAGATGACTCCACGGTGCCACCAATTTAAAAACACTGCATTCCTTTCTGTAGTACAGGTGAAAAGAGAACAATAGATTTCAAGTTTCCCAAACTTGCACAAAAATAAAATATTTTGTTGTTATTTTATTACCTCACACAACACAAACAGAAATTTAGAAAGCAATATAATTGGCTGGTTTATGTTTGATCATAACACAAGTAGCTTAATTTTGCATTACTGGAATGTACTGACCTGTTTAGATCAATTACACTTTTGGTCTATCCCTGAAGAACAACAGAATCATGTGGAAATAGAAACAACTTCTGTGACTTCTTCAAAGCTTCTGTCTATTGAACTTATAAGTGTCTCTCACCTCCTGGCTCCTCTGTCTATCTTGTGGACTCAGGATATACTTCCCCAAACTGCCTCAGTTTGGACCACAGATGCTAAACAACTCTTTCACCCTAAAGTTGTGACAGTTGGAGGGGATACTGAGGTGCTGGTAGGCTTGGAGAATAGTTTTCCATGGGCAGAAGACACAGCCAATATCTCAACTGGAAGTCATTATATCTGATTCTAAAACAGGGACTGCTGAGACTTCCCAAACTTTTCATTCTTACTAGATGACACCAAAACATTATTGCTTTTACCGGGTGTGATAATAATTTGTCATTATGTCTGAAGTGGTTTGTGTTTTTTAGGGATGTATACCAAAGAAAATAAGAGTAAAATGATATTGGGTCTGGAATGTACTTTAAAATACTTCCATAAAAAAAGAACAAATGTGGTAAAATCTTGATAGTTGTTAAATCTTGGTGATAGAATGTAGAGGTTCATTTAAATTTTTTTAATTTGCTTTTTAAATTACACACACACACACACACACACACACACACACGCATGAGCATACACATCCTTGGAGAGAATAAGATCTTCTTTCGAAGTGAAATGATATCTAGAATGCACATGGCCAAAATACCCCAGTGAAAAGCTTGTGAAAATCTGAACATCATGAAAACTCAGATTTTTTAGGGGAATTTCATCTCAGGCAACCAATATGTGAAGAGACCAATGTGCTAAATTGGCATTTCCCCACAGCTCTTCTGCACAACACCAGGCTTGCAACAAGTTCTAAGCACAAAGCAGCTCCACTGTCATGTACACTTAGAAAACAGCTGTACATGCTGTTGTTATCTTATCCAGTTCATTTGAGAGTCTGAGAAAAAAAGGGAGAGGTCCAGGCATTGGAAAGGGAAGGTAATCCACCCATCTATCCCTGAGGCCTTCTACATAAACCAGGCATTGTGCTAAGTGACCTTCCTGATGTCTACAATAGGTCTTCATATTATGCATTCTCACTCCTGTCAGATTGTGAACTGCCTATGGGTAAAGTCTGTATCTTTTGTTTATCACTGATAAATACCACTGGTATTTTTTCACTTAACATAGTTATTACCAAACCATGGATGTTCAATAAGTGTTTCCTAGGTAAATAGATGTGCTGTCTTGTTTAATCCCTGAGACAGCCATAGGAGATACCACTCTCCCAATTTTATAAGTGATGGCCAGAAACATATGGTGATGAGATTGTTTTTTCAACTTTTTAAAGTAGAAAGTTGTACATCTGACATTCAAAATCAGTTGTGTTGACTCTTAAAAATTTTCACTAATGAAAATTGTAAAATAAAATTGCAACAATTATATAGAAGAGTTCAAAAAAAGGGAAAATTAAGTAACTGCAGTGGTGAAACTTATACTATCTTATCCAAAACTAATATTACCAATAACAATAACCCATTACAAAATACCTTCTGATGTGATATAATGAGAAGATCTATATTTCCTCCAAATCCACACTTCACACTCATCATGAGAAAATATCAGGATGAATGTTCTACAATCGATACCTGACAACTACTTTTGAAAAGCATAAGGGTCATAAAAGCAAAAGACTGAGAAAATGATACTCAGTAGACTAAGGCGAAATGACAAGTAAGTGCACTATATTATCCTGGACTGGATCATGGAACAGAAAGAGTATTAGTGAAAAAAGAGTAAATCTAAATAATGTCCGAAGTTAATAGTATTTTATCAGGGTTAATGTCTTAGTTTTAACAATTGTACTTTGTTTACGTAAGATTTTAACATTTGGTAAAGCTGAGTGAGAGGTATTGTTTTAGTTGTTTATTGCTGCTATAACAAATTACCACATATTAAATAAGAAAAACTATCTGAGAGTTCTGGAAGCCAAAAGTCTGAGTTAAAATCAAGATTTGGGTGGGGCTGCATTTCTCTGGAAGCTCTAAAAAGGAATTTGTTTCTTGGCCTTTTTAAAAATTGTGGTGAAATATACCTAACATAAAATTACCATTTTAACCATTCTTAGATGTTCCCATTATTGTGCAACTAGTACTATTATCCATGTCCAGAACTTTATAATCTTCCTAAACTAGAACTCAGTGCCCATTAAACAATCTTGACTCACCTTTTCCAGCTTCCAGAGGCTTCTGTACATTCTTTCTTTTATGACCCACTTTTCTCTACAAAGTTAGCAGAGAAACATTTTCAAATTTCTCTTTTGCCCTCCAAATTCTCTCTTTTCCTAACAGGGGCTCCTGTACTTACATTGGGCCCACCCAGACACTCTGGAATAATCTCGCTATCTCAATAGTCTTCGTTCAATGACAGCTTCAAAGTCCCTTTTGCCATGTAAAATGACATTCACAGGTTCTAGGGATTAGGACAAGGACATATCAAGGGGAGAGGCATTATTCTTCCTACAAAGTTATACAGGAATCCTCTGTATTATCTCTGAAAGTCTCCTGTAAACCTAAAATTATTTCATAATATTAAAAAGCAGCAATAACTATTATAATCTATGATAGACATAGACTGGATTAAAATCACAGATTTGTAGATTCTCAAAGTTAAATAGCAACTTAAGATATTCCTGTTATTGAAAAAATTTTGGAGAAAATAGAAATCATAATCTGTCAAGTAGTAGGTCGGGTTACCTAAAAGTGACCTCTGGAGATCTTCCTGGAAAATGCTTGTCATTGAGCTAGCTGAGACCAATAGCCCCTTCAACAATCCTATAGTTGGTAGGTCAAGACTCTATCAAAGTAACTGATTTAGAACCTGGATCTTACACATCTAGAAAGAATTTTCTCTTACTATGCCCCCACAAAAACAGAGCTTCTGGAAGCAGAGGCCTCAGGCCAAACCAAAGAAGTGCTCTCTAAAAAGTGGAGAAGGTAGTAGTTGATGTGCTGGGGACACTTCCAAAGATTAGTTTGATGAGTTTGGAAGGAGAAGCTGGGCAGAAAGGAACCGACTCTAGAGTTCTCCAATACACACTGACAAAAGGGGTAGAAAAAAAAGGAAAACACAGAAGAATGGCTAAATGGAAGAAAGTTCAGCTCCCACACAAAGACCCTATTATTTTGGCATTTGAAGGGTGTCTCCATCCTGCCAGTCTGATCTACTCTTGAAAACTGGACAAGTAATGTCTATGCAAATGTTTCTTCCACTTGCTCCAAAGCCACAATGACCCTTCCATGCAAAAAAAAAAAAAAAGATGCTTGCTAGAAAAACAGACCCATATTTATTCATAATGGAACAATTTGAGTGTATGGTAATACAATTAACGAAGGTAAGGCAGATAATGGGAAATATTAATTTGGAGGAAGTAATGGATACTTGGGGAAATGGATGAGGAAAAAACAGAATTCTATTTTAGACATGTTAATATGGGTCTGAGAAAACATTGAACACTAACTCTAGAAAAAGAAATACAACTTGTTTTAAACTCTTCTCTCAAAATCAGAATCTCTTAGATTGGGTTGAAAACAAAAAAAACATGCTGTTTTTATAAGACACAAGCAAAGCCACATAACAGTGAAAAATTAAAAGATCATTCAAGGTTATATTGGCTGACTACAAATGAAAATAACCCAGAGGCAGCCATTTCTGTACCAAAGTAGAATTCAAGGCAAAATGCATTAAGTAGAGAAAAGGTTACTTTATACAGATAGAAAGTATAGTCTGTAATGAAGACCTTAAGAATTGTGAACCTTTGGAAATGAATGAATTACACAGCATCAAAGTGTAGGGCAAAAACCATTAGGAATGCAGGAGAGAATTGACATAAACTATTACAGTAGAAGGCTTTTAGTGCTACCAAATGTCAAAGACTGATTAAGTAGGCCAAAAATAAGTAAAGGAAGTAAATAAATAAGAACATGAGGTTTCAAACTATATATGAATATATGTGGAGAATTTTATGGCATACACTTTGAACAGTAATCTTAACCCAGCTTCTTCTCTTTTCTTGTTTACTCCCTCCTTTCTTCCCTTTCTACTTCCAGTTCTTATGTTTTTTTAAGAAAGTGAAGAAATTGTGTAAATACATACACACACATACACACATGTATGTATTCAAGTTACTTCATTTCTTTTTAGAATAATGGGGAACATAAATAAACAAATAAATAAGGAATAAAATATTCCAAGGCTGTGGAGGAAGTTACTATAGCTACAGACCCCAAGGGGCACCTTTGCCTTTGACAGAGGCAGAGCCCAACCTTCCAGGTGATGGTGTTCAAACCTCTCTGTGACACCGTTATTTCTATTCAAGAGGCACAGGCCGCCTTGGCACTGCCAGAGCTTTAGAGTTCAATTGTCTTTGATGCCAGCATGCAGGAGAGGAATTTTGTTATTATTTTAAGATCCTTCACTTTTCTCTCCTCCTATTTATGACTTTTGTGTGTATGTTACAGGAATTCTAGACAGTTCTTTCCAATCTACCATCTTCCCAGATAAAACCTGGAGAAATTTATTTCGGCATTTTGAAATCAGTCAACAATGAAGTTTGAGTGAATGATCCATGAGACTACCCTCTCACATGATACCAGTTGCAAGTTTAACATGTTCCTAAAATTACGTTTAGATTTGACAATTTGCTGGAAGGACTTACAGCACTCAGTGTTAGCTATTGCAGTCACGGTTTATTAAAGAAAAACATACAAATTGAAGTCAGCTAAGAAATGAAGCACATAGCAAGAGAACAACCAAACACAGAGCTTCTGGTTGTCTTTTCTCCATGACTCCAAGACACTGTTACTCTTCTGATAATTATATGTGATGATGTGCACAGGGCACTGCCAGTCAGGGAAAGTCACCCAAGCCTCAATGTTCAGTTTGTTTACTGGGGCTCCATCATGCAGACATGACTGATTGATGGATGGATGGATTGCCCAAATGGTTGATTTCAGTCTCTAGTCTGTGGAAGTTGGCTGATACTGCATGACACAAAGCCCCCATGCTATATCACATATTTTTTATTTTTTAGCTCAAAGGTCCCTATTCTAAGACTATCTAGTGCAGCCAGCCCCACCCTAAGTCAGTGTTAGGCTACCTGTCATGACCCAAGGCCTCTGAATAAACACAGACACTCCCATCAGGCAGGATATTCCAAGAGGACAAAGGCCAGGTTAACTTCTTTACCACACAGACGTGCTGGGCCTTTAGCTCAGGAGAAATGTATGAGAGTTGAAAGAGATCAGGGCCAGATGATAATAAAGTAAATATTAATAGCACTAGCTAGCATTTACTAAGCCTTTTCTTAGTGCTGGTACTATTATACAGTACGTCACTGAAGTGTCAACTCCCTGATAAAACATATTGCCCCCAGGTGTGGATGAGGGTCATGAGGAAAAGTGATCAGTGCTCACTCAGTTTTACTCAGACTTGACTCCCCTTGATGCCTGAAGTTTTAAAGATTGCAGACTGAAGATGCTTCATACAGTAAAGTGAATAAAAGGACAGACCAGCCTCCAGTTTCCACTGTGGGTGACTTTGGGCAGCTGCTGCTAGAAAAAAGTTCATGAAGGCAGAGAGTTTCATCTCTTGTTCATCACTGTATCTTCAGCAATAAGAAGACTGCCTAGCACAAGGTAAACACTCAATAAATATTTGTTGAGTGAATGAAACTTATTTAAGCTAAGCCTCATCCTTAGTATTAAAAATAGTAGAAAATATGTCTATCACATAGAGATGGTGGAAGGATTAGTGAATTGACGCAACAAGACCCTGGGCCCCTAGTAAGTGCTCAGTAAAGATAGCAGTTCCTGCCAGTACTGTTATTATTATTATCAAGCTCAACAAGGAAGCAGACCTAGACACTGAGAGAATTACCTTTTAGGGATGGAATATGTATCTGCTTACAGTAGGTCTTTTTTAATGCCCTACAGAGTCTGCACCTGAAAGTTTTGTCGGGGTCTGGGCAGAATACCCCAGGATTACAGAAGGGGAAAAACTGCAAAACAAAACAGATTGTGTTTTTCGTATTTATTTGCTATTTCATTCATTCCCACTAACACCTTGATGCTTCCTCCATTTTATTTTTATTTATTTTGTTCTTTGAGTGTTTAGGATGTGTGGTAAGTTTATTTTAGCTTTCTTTTTTTGAAAATTGTTGTATTTGAGGCTATAAAATTTTCTCAAAGTATGTTATTGCCATGCTATGACCCTATCACTGCCTTCTAGTTAGTTTTATTTCCCATCGAATTCTGTAATTGACTGTTAATTAATTTTTAACTAAAAGTTCATATTCCTCAATGATGATACATTTGAAAGTATCAATAGAGATGTACTCCTTGTGGAAAATATAAATTTTCTTTAAAAACTTGTGCATGCAACATTCAGAAAGCACCCGTGTAACCACATTGGCTAATCATTTGTATGAGTCCCTCCTCTGAGGTCTTTCCTTTGATAGGAACAGACACCAGCCTTAGCACCTCCTTCTAAAGCTTCTCTCCACACTGGTGCTCAGGGACCTCTCAGTTCACTGTGGTTCATGGTAGTATTTGCAGAGAACAATTTGCTGTGAGAGTGGGAGAGACAATTGAGAGACACTCCAACAACACCTTAGAATCATTACCTTATTATGACTTTGCCACTATAAATTCACTTTTAAAATGAAAACAAAAAGCATTATCTCTTTATAGTTACATATCTTTTAAAAAATTTTAGGAGAGGTTCTAATGTTCCACCTCCTCCATGATAATGAATGCATTCCTGGGTTCACTGTAAAACAAGTTATCCACTTCTCCAATCCTCAGCCTTGGGCCACACCAAACCTGTGTGGTCACTGGCTGAATCCATTAAATGAAAGGTCAGACTGCTTGTACAAGGCCCAGTCCCCCACTCAGGTCTCAGACCCCAATAAATCAGTAAAACTCATCTGGGAAAGGCCCCTTAATTTTCACAGCAAGAGGACTCTAAGAGATAGAGCCACAAATCCATTCCATCTTTCTCTCACATTGAGAGTATCCTTCACCTCTATGACACCCACATTTCTTCCCTATGTGAACTACATGGACAAGTCATTTAACCTCTCCAGATCTCAGTCTTCTCATCTATAACATGGTGTAATCCCATCTCCATTGAACTGTTCTGATGATTAAATGGGAGAATGTATGTAAAAACACCCAGCATAGTATTTTGCACATAGTAAGCGGTGAATGTTAGCTTCATTATTGTTTTTATTGTTGTACTGGTGGTTTAACTCAGACAGCTAATTTCTATATAGTCTATAATACATGCTCAGCTGCTGAATACATGCTGTTGTAAATTTTAAATATACATCATTTAACAGAAAAATGGGAAGCCTTAAGTAGTGCGCTGAGGAATAAAAACAATAAACACTATGATTTGAAGAGACTTAAGACAAATTTTGGGTAATTTAAACTCAATGAAGAAGAAGCAGAAAGCCTGAACAGAGCAATAACATCAGATAAAATTAAAGCAGTAATCAAAAAACTCCCAACACACAAAAGCCCTGGACCAGACGGTTTCACAGGAGAATTCTACAAACCATTTAAGGAAGAGCTAAACCCTATTCTTCACAGACTATTCCAAAAAATCCAAAATGATGGAAGACACCCGAGCTCTTTTTATGAAGCCAGCATCATCCTAATCCCAAAACCAGATACAGACACAACAAAGAAAGAAAACTTCAGGCCAATATCACTGATAAACATATACGCTAAAATCCTCAACAAAATATTGGCAAATCACATCCAACAATTCATTAAAAAGATCATACACCATGACCAGGTGGGATTTATCCCAAAGATGCAAGGATGGTTCAACATTCACAAATCAGTAAATGTAATACATCACATAAACAAAAGCAAAGACAAAAATCACATGATCATATCAATAGATGTAGAAAAAGCTTTTGATAAGGTACAACACCCATTTATGATAAAAACACTCAGCAAAGTGGGAATACAGGGAGCATTCCTCAATATAATAAAGGCCATATATGAGAGACCTACAGCCAACATCATATTCAATGGGCAAATCTAAAATCTTTTCCACTAAGATTAGGAACAAGACAAGGTTGTCCACTTTCACCACTTCTATTCAATATAGTATTGGAAGTTTTAGCCACAGAGATCAGACAAAAAAAGGAAATAAAAGGCATCCAAATTGGAGGAAACAAAACTGTCACTGTCCACAGATGACATGATAGTGTACATGGAAAATTCTATAGACTCTACCCAAAAACTGCTCAACATAATAAATGAATTTGGCAAAACAGTAGGATAGAAAGTCAATATGCAGAAATCAAAGGCATTTTTGTATAGTACCAGTGAAACAGCAGAAGCTGATATCAAGAAAAAAGGCCCATTCAATACAGCAAAAAGAAAAATAAAATACCTGGGAATAAACCTAACCAAGAAGGTAAAAAACCTGTATGCAGAAAACTACACAACACTGAAGAAAGAAATTAAGGAAGACACAAACAAATGGAGGCATGTACCATGCTCATGGATTGGAAGAATCAACATCATCAAAATGTCCATACTACCCAAAGCAATTTACAGATTCAAATAAAATACCTATTAAAGTACCAATGGCATATTTCACAGACATAGAACAAACATTTCAAAAATTTATATGGAACCATAAACAAGGCCAAATAGCAGCTGCAATTTTGAGAAAGAAGAACAAAGTAGGAGGGATCACAATACCTAATACTAAACTATATTACAGGATCACTGTAATCAAAACAGCCTGGTACTGGCATAAGAACTGACACATAGACCAATGGAACAGAACAGAGAGCCCAGAAATAAATTCAAGTCTCTATGGTCAATTCATATTTGACAAAGGGGGCAGCAACATAAAATGGAATAAAAACAGCTTCTTCAACAAATGGTGTTGGGAGAACTGGAAAGCTACATGCAAAAAAAAAAAAAAAAAAATGAAACTCAAGCACCAACTCACACCATACAGAAAATGAACTCAAAGCCCTGGCTGGTGTAGCTCAGTGGATTGAGCGCAGACCTGCGAACTGCACAATCGAAGTTTGATTCCCAGTCAGGGCACATGCCTGGGTTGCAGGCCAGTTCCCAGCAGAGGACTCACATGAGGCAACCATATACTGATATTTCTCTCCTCTCTTTCCCTTCCTCTCTAAAAATAAATAAATAAAATCTTTAAAAAATAGAAAAAGAAAAAGAAAATGAACTCAAGATGGATAAAAGACATAAATATAAGCCATAACACCATTAAAATCCTAGAGAAGAACATTGGCAGAGAATTCTCAGATATTTCACACAGCAACATTTTCACTGATACGTCCCCTAGGGCAAGGGACATGAAGGAAAGCATAAACAAATGGGATCTCATCAAATAAAAAGCTTCTGCACGGCTAAAGAAAACAGTATTAAAATAAAAAGAGAACCAAATATATGGGAAAACATATTTCCCAATGATACCTCAAACAAAGGTTTAATCTCCAAAATATACAAAGAACTTACATGACTTCACTCTAAGAAAACAAGCAACCCAATTAAAAAATGGACAAAGGACTTGAACAGACACTTCTCCAAGGAGGACATACAGAGAGTCCAGAGACACATGAAAAGATGCTCAATATTACTAGCTATCAGAGAGATGAAAATTAAAACCAGAATGAGATACCACTTTACACTGGTCAGAATGGCCATCATAAACAAAGCAACAAAAAACAAATGTTGGAGGGGTTGTGGGGAAAAGGGAACCCTAGTTCACTGCTGGTGGGATTGCAGAATGGTACAACCACTATGGAAAACAGTATGGAATTTTCTAAGAAAACTAAAAATGGATCTGCCTTTCAACCCAGCAATTCCACTGCTAGCATTATATCCTAAGAACCCTGAAACACCAATCCAAAAGAACCTATGCACACCAATGTTCATAGCAGCACAATTTACAATAGCCAAGAGCTGGAAGCAACCTAGGTGCCCATCAGTAAATGCATGGATCCAAAAACTCTGGTACATTTAAACAATGGAATTCTAAGCAGCAGAAAGAAAGAAGGAGCTCCTAACCTTTGCAACAGCATGGATGAAAGTGGAAAGCATCATGCTGAGTGAAATAAGCCAGGTGGTGAAAGACAAATACCATATAATCTCACCTTTAACAGGAACCTAAACAACAAAACAAACAAGCAAGCAAAATACAACCAAAGACACTGAAGTACAGAACAGGCTGGCAGGGACCAGAGGGGAGAGGGGAGGGAATTTCAGGGGAAAAGGGGAAGGATTCACAAGAACTAGTATAAAGGACACATGGACAAAAACTAACAGGGGTGGAAATGGGAGGGTCGTGGGGAGCTCTGGGGAGGGGGGTGGGCTGGGATGGGAGTATAAGACAGAAAACTGTACTTAAACAATAATTAAATAAAAATTTTAAAAGAATGGGGGAAATTAATATGTTTTGAGTGGAACCTATTGCTGTTCCACAAGGTAAGCTTAAGTTCCTTCCCTGAAAATCTGATATTTATTGCATTTGCCTTTATACTTTAAGTTAAAAACATCCCTTGGACAGCTCACATTTCTGCAAATTGGTGTCCATTTGTATCAAGTTTGTTTATTATCACTGGGACAATTTAGATTAGACTTAGGCTTTTATGATAGCAATTTACCATTGTTCTCCTTATGAAAGATACTGACTCTGCCAGGAAAATACATGCGTTGTGGCTTAGTAAGAACACAGTCTGTCAAAGTGGACACTCTGCTGGGCCTAGACACAGTAAATCTCAGGATGACCATCTCTTATGTTGGCCAAATAACCTGTCCAATCAAAGGGTCCTACTACTTCTCTTCCTACAAATGTCAACAAAGACTCTGGATCCTTAGCAAGAGATCAGGGCTAGAGAGTTCCATTGATAGTCTCTGGGGTAATTGTTTCACCTTCTATCCTTCCAGTGTCATATACTTGTAACCACTTGGCTTTAAAATTATCCTGTAGACAAAAGAGCTACAAAAGGTCTCAATGTTGACCAAACAGGTTGAAATGGGCTTCTTGGGAACTCAGCCTTGTTCCAACTTTGGCCTTTATCAAGGGTGAAGCTTCTATTTATTGATGGCCAAGATGAAGAAAATGTATCATATACCTCCTCAGTAGAGTCTATGTCTGGAAGGTTAGGGGGTCATGTGTGAGATTTTCTGAACCAGTTAATTAGATTTATCTAACCACCATGCCAGTCTTTCCCACCAATCATAGAGAACTTCAAGGGGAAAAGAAAGGGTATAATTCTTGTCCTTGGTTTTGTTCTCTCTCACCAATTCCTGAACTACCCAAACACAGCATCTGCTCAGACCCTGGCCTATAAATTTCCTTTACTATATCATGTAGTTTTGTGGAAATGGCATCAGCTTTGGATCTGCATACATGGTCACGAATTTGGCTCTGACCCTTACAAGCTGCAAGGTTTTGGACAAGTTACTTAATCATTGTGTCATGTACCACCTTACATATTTTAATGTGATTTAAATAAAATTATATCCCCAAAGAACCTGGTAATGTTTTTATTTGTTTTCTTTATTTTACTTTATTTTGATTTTTATTTTTTAAATATATTTTATTGATTATGCTATTATAGTTGTCCCATTTCCCCCCGTTCACTCCCCTCCACCTTGCACACCCTCTTCCACCCACATTCCCCCACTCTGGTTCATGTCCATGTGTCATAAGTTCTTTAGCTTCCCCTGTCTATTTTCTACCTACCATCTATGCTTATTCTCTGTACCTTTTCCCCCTCTCTCCTCCTCCCATTCCTCTGTTGCTAACCCTCCATATGATCTTCATTTCTGTGGTTCTGTTCCTCTCCTAGTTGTTTGCTTAGTTTGTTTTTGTTTTTGTTTTGCGTATGGTTGTTAATAACTGTGAGTTTACTGTCATTTTACAGTACATGTTTTTTGTCTTCTTTTTCTTAGGTAAGTCCCTTTAACATTTCATATAATAAGGGCTTGGCGATCATGAACTCCTTGAACTTTACTTTCTCTGGGAAGCACTTTACCTGCCCTTCCATTCTAAATGAAAGCTTTGCTGAATAGAGCAGTCATGGATGTAATTCCTCCCCTTTCATGACTTGGAATACTTTTTTCCAGCCCCTTCTTGCCTACAGGCCTCTTTGGAGAAATCAGCTGACAGTCTGATGGGAACTCCTTTGGAGGTAACTGTCTCTTTATCTCTTGCTGCTTCTAGAATTCTCTCCTTCATTTTAATCTTAGCTAATATAATTATGATGTGCCTTGGTGTGTTCCTCCTTGGGTCCAACTTCTTTGGGACTCTCTGAGCTTCCTGGACTTCCTAGAAGTCTATTTCCTTTGCCAGATTGGGGAAGTTCTTCTTTATTATTTGTTCAAATAAATTTTCTATTTGTGGCTGTTCCTCTTCCCCTTCTGGTATCCCTATAATTTGGATGTTGGAACGTTTAAAGATGTCCTGGGTGTTCCTAAGTCTCTCCTCATTTTTTTTGAATTCTTGTTTCTTCATTCTTTTCTGTTTGGTTCTTTCTTTCTTTCTTCTGGTCCACTCCCTTGATTGGAGTCCCAGTTTCCTTTTCATCACTATTGGTTTCTTGTGCATTTTCCTTTATTTCATTTAGTGTAGCCTTCATTTTTCATCTAATTTGTGACCAAATTCAAACAATTCTGTGAGCATCCTGATCATCAGTGCTTTGAACTGTGCATCTGATAAGTTAGCTATCTCCTTGTCGCTTAGTTGTATTTGTTCTGGAGGTTTGATCTGTTCTTTCCTTTGGGCCATTTTTTTTTTGTCTTGATGCACCTGTGATGTAGTAAAGGGAAAAGCATTAGGTGTTCATCAGGGTAGGGCAACCCAGTTGCTGGGTTGTGACACTGTATGTGAGGGAGGGGCCCAAGAGGGGACAATGGCATTTGCTCCGCTCTCTGCCAAATTTCAGTCACTTCTGCCACTTCCCCCAAGCAAACTGGGCCCTTCTGGTGCTGATTCCTGTGTGGGTGGGTTTGTGTACATCCTGGAACTCTGTGGGTCTCTCCAGCAAACTTGCCTGTGAGGCTCGGGAGTCTCTTCCTGCACCTCAACCCAGACAGGTGTTTTCAGTTGGTGTTTTGAGGCTTTATTTCCCCACATTGGGACCCTGGGTTGCAAGGTCTGTCTTACTCCCCAGTTTCCCCTGGCTTATCTGCACGCAAATGTGGGATACCCTGGTTCCACAAGCTGCCTTGTGCGCCGCACCCCTCTACAATCAGTGCCTTGCTGGGTCTGCCTGCTGCCAACTTGCGCGCCCACCAGAGTCCACCAGCCACTGCGTTTTTTATTGCTGCGACTTCTCTCCACCCAGCCTCCCAATTCTACCCCTCCTACTGGTCTGGATGAATGTGTCTACTTTAACTCCTTGGTTGTCTGACTTCCATACAGTTCAATTCTTTGTCAGTACTGGTTGTTATTTTGTTTCTAAATTTTTGTTGTCCTTATTTTGGTTGTGTGAGAAGGCACAGTGTATCTACCTATGCCTCCATCTTGGCCAGAAGTCCAGAACCTGGTAACGTTTTAATAGGTATCAATTCCTTTATTCATTATATACCTAATCAACAAGGTCTTTCAGATCTCAGTTTAAGTGTCACCTCCTCACAAGATCCTTCCCTTATCATCCATTCTAAAACATTCTCCACCTAAAGTTTCTCATAAGCATATCACCTTTTAGACTGTATTTCATTTATTCATTCATCTACTTAATTACTTGTTACTTTTCTGCCCTTCTAATTCCTACAAGGTCTATAAGGGCAGGGAGCTTGTCTGTTCTTGATGACCACTATGTGTGTCATCTAGTGCCTAAAGCAGTTCCTGGAGAAACCAAGAAAAACCATAAACATTGGTTGAATAAATAAATTATAAGCATGGGCTCTAGCTGAGAGGGTCACAGTGTGAAGAGGGAGGCACTGACGGTGGGACCAGGGCTTCAGGGAATCTCCACCAGCAGACCATGGCAGTCTGGGCTTATGATGGTTAATTTTATGTGTCAACTTAAAGAATTAAAAAGAACCTTAAAGGATGTCTTTGTTTGGTCTAGATGATTCCCAAATGGCTGAGGAAACATTATTTCTGGGTGGGTCTGTGAGGGTCCTTCCAGAAGATATTAGCATTTGAGTTGGTAGACTGAGTAAAGAAAATTGCCTTCACCAATACAGGTAGGCATCATCCAATCCATTAAGAACCATTAAGAACAAAAAGGTGTAGGATAAAGGGTAGGAGGTGGTGATAGTTGGGGCGGGAGGGGGATGGTGGGGGGAAAATGGAGACAACTACACTTGAACAACCATAAAAAGAAAGAAAGAAAGAACAAAAAGGTGAGGAGGAGTGAATTTACTCTCTTTGCTTGATCTGAGACATCCACCTTCTCCTGCCCTTAGACATGGGTGCTCCAGGTTCTTGAGCCTTTGGACTTGGAATAAATTACATGAGGGACATTTCTGGTTTTCTAGGTTGCAGATAGAGCATTCTGGGATCTCTTGGCCTCCATAGTTGCATGAGACCATTTTTATCTTATGTAAACATACAAGCACACCTCAGAGATATTTCAGGTTCAGTTTCAAACCACTACAGTAAACTGAATATCACAATAAAGCAAGTCACAAGAATTTTTAGTTTACCAGTGCATATAAAATTATATTTATACTATACTATACTATAGTCTATTAATTGTGTAACATAATTATGTCAGAAAAAATCAATATATATACCTTAATTTAAAAATTATTTATTTCTAAATAAATACTAAACTTCATCTGAGCACATAGGAAAAACGGCACTGTTAGACTTGTTCAAAGCAGGTTTCCTACAAGCCTTAAATTTGAAAAGAAAAAAAACTCTATATCTGCAAAACATGGTAAAGTGAAGTGCAATAAAATGAATTATGCTTCTGTGTGTGTGTGTGTACTATTCTTTCTGTTTCTAAGGAGAACCCTAATCCAGGGATTAGGCAGGAGGTCTCAGCAGGTGGCTTCTATCTCAGGGCTAAGAGCTTCTTTTTTTTTTTTTACATTACTAAGTATTTTATTTTAAATGTATAATTAAGTCCATCCGGAGTTAAAGGAAATAACAAAACAACAATAATAAAATAAAGTAAGCAGATTAAAAAATATATATGCTTTTTTGTTTCAGTTTATAAAATCACAAATGTAATTCAGTACAAATATGGTTTTTTTTAAATATTAAATTTTATTTAGTTACTTTTCTTTTTTTATTTTAAATTAATTTATTTTTTAATTGATTATGCTGTTACAGTTGTTCTATTCCCCCCCTCATTCCCCTCCACCCTGCCCCCCCAACCCCACCATTACCCCCCTTTAGTTTATGTCCATGTGTCTCAAGTCCTTTAGATTCTATATTTCCCATGCTATTCTTGCCCCCCCCCCATCTATTTTCTATCTACTGTCTATGCTACTTATTTTCTGTACCTTCTCCCCCATCTCCTCCTCCCACTCCCCTGTTGCTAACCCTCCTTGAGATCTTCATTTCTATATTTCCACTCCTGATCTAGCTGTTCTTTTAGTTTGCTTTCGTTTTAGGTGTGGTTGTTAATAACTGTGAGCTTGTTGTTCTTTCACTGTTCATGTTTCTTTAACTTCTTTTTCTTAGATAAGTCCCTTTAACATTTCATGTAATAAGGGCTTGGTGATGATGAACTCCTTGAATTTGGTCTTATCTGAGAAGCACCTTATCTGTCCTTCCATTCTAAATGAAAGTTTTGCTGGATAGAGCAATCTTGGTTGTAGGTCTTTAGATTTCATGATTTGGAATATTTCTTTCCAGCCCCTTCTTGCCTGTAAGGTCTCTTTTGAGAAATCTGCTGACAGTCTGATGGGGACTCCTTTGTAGGTGATTGTCCCCTTAGCTCTTGCTGCTTCTAGGATTCTCTCCTTCATTTTAATTTTGGCTAATGTAATTATGATATGCCTTGGTGTGTTTCTTCTTGAGTCCAATTTTTTTGGTACTCTCTGGGCTTCTTGGATTTCTTGGAAGTCTATTTCCTTTGCCAGATTGGGGAAATTTTCTTTTTATTATTTGTTCAAATAGTTTTTCCACTGGTAGTTGTGTCTTTCCCCCCTTCTGGTACCCCTATAATTCGGATATTGGAGCGTTTAAAGATGTCCTGGAGGTTCCTAAGACTCTCCTCATTTCTTTGAATTCTTGCTCCTTGACTCTTTTCTGTTTGGCCATTATTTGCTTTCTTCTGGTCCACTCCATTGATTTGAGTCCCAGTTTCCTTTTCATCTCTATGGGTTTCCTGTGGAATTCCATTCATTTCCCTTAATTTAGCCTTCATATGTTTCTCTAATTTGTGGCTATAATCAACCAGATCTGTGAGGAAGCTGATGACCAGTGTTTTAAACTGTGCGTCTGAGAGTTTTGCTATTTCTTCGACACTTAGATTTATCTCTGGGGCTTTGAGGTCTCCCTGTGACATTTTTGGTCTGTTCTGGCCCTTTAAATGTGAGAAACTGCGCCTTGGACTCCCAGGTCGCTGGGTTGTGATGCTGTATGTGGGGGCGTGGTCAGAGCGGGGAAATGGCAGCGCCCTCTATCGCCACCGCAGCCGGTCCAACCGCCCACTCCCTCGCTCGCGCACAATTAGGCAACCGCAGTCAACTCGCTGCACCGCCTCCCCACTGTCTCCTCTGCAGTCGCTCACCCGGTGGGTTGCTCGGTCGCTCACTAGGTCCAATCCTGGGTTTGGAACCCGTGCGTCTGGATTCGCGAGTCTGGATTCCGCGCCCGGGTCCGACCGAGCCCTCCCTTGCAGCTCCTCACCAGAGACCGGTTTCGCCCCTTACCAGTCGGGCTGAAGAATTTGTTGTTAGCGAACTTCCGAAAAGTTCAGTTTTCCATGTTCTGGTTGTGTTTTCTGATGCTAATATTTAGTTGTCCCTAAACTTGGTTGTGTGAGGAGGCACGGCACATCCACCTAAACCTCCATCTTGGCGGAAATTATTTAGTTACTTTTCAAGTACATTTTTTTTTTATCTATTTCTCCCATCCCACCCCACCCCCCCGCCCGGTCTCCCCCCTCCCTCCCATTCCCCCCCCCCCCCAAGTCCTCATCTCTGTGTCTTTCATACTTGTTCCTCAAAATCCCTCCCCCTTTTTCCCCTTAAGTTCCCTTCCCTCTCCCCTCTGGTCGCTGCCCACTTGTTCTCTATTTCAGCGTCTTTGTTTTTATTCTGTTTGCTTGTTTGTTTTATTCTTTAGCTTCCTGTCAAAGGTGAGATAGGATTATACCCCAAGAATCCTAAAACATCAATTTCAAAGAACCTATGCACCACAATGTTCATAGCAGCACAATTTACAATAGCCAAGAGTTGAAAGCAACCTAGGTGCCCATCAGTAAATGAATGGATCAAAAAATTGTGGTACATATACACCATGGAATTCTATGCAGCAGAGAGAAAGAAGGAGCTACTATCTTTTGCAACAACATGGATGGAACTGGAAAGCATTATGCTGAGTGAAATAGGCCAGGCATTGAAGGACAAATACCATATGATCTCACCTTTGACAGGAAGCTAAAGAATAAGAGCTTCTTAGCACAGAATTCACTGTGGTTTGCCTCCAAAATCTCTCAAACTCTTTAGTAAGCCACTGGGCAAGGGGATAAAATTTCATCACATCAGATCATGCTGAGATACTCTCATTCTGGAACCCTTAGAGGACATCTCCAGTGCTCTAATGGAAAAACCCAGTACTGAACAGGAGAGTGGAAGGAAACCTTCTTGGAAAGGAAGGCTGGAAACAGAACGAGTCAGTGGTGTGTTTTCTCAGCCACAAAGACAGAAAGTACAAGTTGGGGCATGTGCCACAAAGCTTCTGTCTAGTTGGGGAGCCAGAACTAGGGTTAATTATCAGCTTCTACTTAACATTTCTTTGTTGAAAAAAAGAAACAGAAAAAAATCTATCTCTGGTAAGAGTAAAGTTTTTGTTCTTTCAAGAAAACTGAAAAAATGATGTTTTAAAACTCATATCTAAACAAATATAAATAAGTAAAATACTATTTTCAAAATTAGAATAATTAAAATAATTCTTTATACCGACTAAGGTTAGATAAAATGACACCCTTATACATGAGTATTAGAAGACTAAATTACTATGAAAATTGTGGAAAGGAATTTGGAATGTTAGAAATATTTATACCAGGTGTGCCAGTAATAGTTGTGCCAGCAGCATTCACACAGCCCCGGGAGTCATTATTCACCTTGCAAGAACTGCAGCATGATGGTCAAGACACTTTCCCCGTAGATGGCAGTCCCGAGTTTGGAGAAAATGATGGCAAAAGTTGCCTTATCTGCTACTGGCAGAGGCCACTTGCATACATAAACACAGTAGCCCCATTTTCAAGAAATCTACACAGACTTAAAATTTTTCAATGTGTGAAATGCTTTATTTACAAAGATGTTCATCACAGCATTATTCAAAAATTGTGAACAACCTAAATGCCCAATAGTAGGAACATGATTGAATCAATTATGGCATATATGATTGATATTTATGAACTACTTATAATAACATAGAAAGAAAGCTTCTGCTATGTTATCATTATAATTTTATATTTATGGATACAAAATTATATATACAGCATGATTACTACTGTGTAAAGCAAACAAAAAATTTTAAAAAGCTATTCATAAAATATGCAGAATGCTAATAAACCAAAATATTAGCAGCAGTTGTTGGGGGGTGGGTTGGATTACTGATGCTTATTTTTGCCCCTCTATTTATCATCTTTTCCAAATATTTTAATGAGTGTGCATTCATTTTATATTGAAATTTTTACCAATAAATATTTAGAGGCAGAAAGGAGTTAGAAATTAGAAGCAGAATTAAAATTCTTCAAAATTCTTTTGCTGAGATGTGAAGACATTAAAACACCTGATGTGGCATTTTAGCATTTATGAAAGATGTTTCAGTATCTGGGCCAAGGAAATGATTTTTATACCACCTGCTCCAGAAACACTCATCAAGAGCAGCAGGTGGGTGACACAAGAAGCTCTAAAGCAGGAAACAGAAAAATCCCTCTCACCAAAGTAAAGGAGTATTACTAATGCTCAAACATTTCAGAAGACAGTCCCTTAGGGTGGCAGTAAAGTTCTCCTCCCAATCATTATGGGATGGTTATGTTAAAAATAAAAACTAACCGTGACCAAATGGTAGTGGGGAGGAGGATAATGGGAAAGAAGGGGAAGGGCCTAACCAAGGAACATGTATAAAGGACCTGTGGACATGAACAACAGGGAAGGCATGGACTGTGGGAGTCATGGAGGTGGGGGCAGAGTAGAGCAATGGGGGAGAAATTTGGACAACTCTAACTGAAAAACATTTATTTTATTTTATTTATTTATCTTTAGAAGGGAAGGGAAGGAGAGAAGGAGAGAAATATCAATGTATAGCTGCTTCTGGTGGATCCCCTGCTGGGAACTGATGGGGAATCGAACCGTGATCTTTTGGTTTGCAGGCCTGTGCTCAATCCACTGAGCTACACCAGCCAAGGGCATGAAAAACGTTTTTTAAAAATAAGAATAAAAAAAGAAATTCTCCCAAATATCCCCAATTCACATCTGTCAAGGATAGCAGTCATGAATTTATCTTAGGTTTCTTGTATCATTGGCTTTCTTATGCCCTCTATTGCTACATTTACTACCCATGGCACAAAGTAGATTTTTAGTTATTTGAGGCCAAATGATCTATTTTTTGTTTTCTAGGACTCCACTCCCAAGAAAATGAATGACTTTAAAGGTAGGGGGAGTTTTTTTCCTGGTCAAACACTGGCAACTACACACTTCAGGATCCTTAATTGGTCATGACCCAGCCAAGCAGAATATGTAGACACAACCTACCCTAATCATGGACACAAGGAAATCTTACCTACATTTGGGGTCCAGCATACTATAGGCCAAATGGGTTTATTTTTCACATAACCTTCTATTTCTTCTAACCTCCAATGTAGTTCAGACTTCTGCTTGGACTAGATCAGACTAGTCCAAGCTTCAGACTCCTGCCCTGGATCTTACTAACTTATTTCATTTTCTTCTAGATGCGCTATGCTCTTTTATAAATATTTTATTTTATTATTTTTATTTTGAATTACAGTTGACAGTGCATATTTATTTCAGATGTTCTGTACACTGGGTTATTCCTGGTTTTTCTAATATTCCCCACATTACTGAGGTTCAACTTCAAATAATACAAAGCATCCCACTTTGCAACACTCTCTGGTGTCAGTCTTCAGGTCACCAGTACAAGGTCAACATATTGTTCGGGCAAATATTTGTGAACATGTACTCCATGTCAGGTATATAGCAGGACCTGCAAATACCATCGTGACTTTCCATTAGAAAGTCTAAGTCCATGTTGGAATAAAATAGAAATAATTGAATAAGTAGAAAATGAACATTCAGGTCATTAATGAGATTCAGGAAAATATGATGGGGATTAAAAACTGATGGTGATTGGGAAAACTGTGTGAGGTCCCAAGGTGCCTACTTTGAAGGAGACTGAGGCACCATTATCCTATGTACAGTGTTTCTTGTATCTTATATCTTCTTCAATAAGTGTCTCTATTTTTCATATTAAAAAAGAAACTGAACAAATCAGCAAATTAATCATTTAATATAAAAAGATTATAGACTATGAAGAAAATGATAAGTACAATGAAAAGGAGAGCAGAAGAAATTACAACTGAACTTATGGATGGAAATGAGCCAGTCATGGCAATTGCTGGGCTAATTTAGAATTTTTTTAGATGTAGCTAGATTTTCTCACACCCTATAGATGCAAGTTTGAACTCTTTCAGTCAGATTGTTTCTACTGATCTCGGCCATGCCTGCTCTTGGCTTCTCATTCCCAGTGGGTTCCCCTTTGATTTCACAGCATGCCTTGTAACTATAAAAGTTACAACTATGATGAGTATAATTAAGAGAAATTGACTAAAGAGTTGCATACAACTATTAAGATAGAACATTCTCCTATTCTCTGAGCAACAGTTCTCAAACTTTAGGAAGAATCATGTGAGATGCATATCATTATTCAACCCAACCTCCAGGGATTTTGATTCAATATTTCTGGTCAAGAAAAAAAGAGTGGGACTACATCAGATTTCCACCAAGATGGAGGTGTAGGTTGAAACACTTTGCCTTCTCTCACAACCAAGTTTAAAAACAACAATGTTTTAGCAACAAAAACACAGCCAAACCACAGAGAATTGAACTATACAGAAGTCTGACAACAACAAACCCTTCAGCCAAACCAGTAAGAGGGGCAGAGCTAGCAGCAGAGAGGGGTCAGGCAGGGAAGATCCACCAGACCAACAGGAGTGCGACCCAGGCAGGCAGGCAGTGGGCAGATCCGAGGGGTGGAGTAGCAGCAGGTGGACCCACTGAGGGCTGACCGTGGTCCACACATTTTCCAGCAGATAACAGGAGAAGGAGTGTGCAGTGAGACTGAGACAGACCGCGCAGGCCCCAGTGGTGGGAAGTGGCAGAGGGGACCACCATTGTCCCTCTCTGACCCCGCCCCCACATACAGCATCACAAACCAGTAACCTGGATGGCCCCGCCCTGGTGAACACCTAAGGCTCTGCTCCTCATACTTAACAGGCGCAAACAGAGCAAAACATTATGGCTCAAGAAGAACAGCTCAAAGCCCCAGAGCCAATAACTCTAAGTGATGAAGAAATAGCCAAACTCTCAGATGCACAGTTCAAAACACTGGTGATCAGGATGCTCACAGAACTGGTTGACTTTAGTCACAAATTAGAGGAGCATATGAAGGCTAAACTAATTGAAATGAAGGGAAATGCACAGGAAACCAATAGTAATGGAAAGAAAGCTGGGACTCAAATCAAGGGAGTGGGCCAGAAGGAAGAAAAAAATGACCAAACAGAAAAGGATAAAGAAACAAGAATTTGAAAAAATGAGGAGGGATTTAGGAACCCCCAGGACATCTTTAAACATTCCAACATCCGAATTATAGGGATACCAGAAGGGGAAGAGGAACAGCCACAAATGAAAAATTTATTTGAACAAATAGTAAAGAAGAACTTCCCGAATCTGGCAAAGGAAATAGACTTCTAGGAAATCCAGGAAGCTCAGAGAGTCACAAAGAAGTTGGACCCAAGGAGGCACATTATAATTACATTAGCCAAGATTAAAATGAAGGAGAGAATCCTAGAAGCAGCAAGAGATAAGGGGACAGTCACCTATAAAGGAGTTCCCATCAGACTGTCAGCTGATTTCTCAAAAGAGACCTACAGGCAAGGGGCTGGAAAGAAGAATTCCAAGTCATGAAAGGCAAGGACTTACATCCATGATTGCTCTATTCAGCAAAGCTTTCATTTAGAATGGAAGGGCAGATAAAGTGCTTCTCAGATAAGGTCAAATTCAAGGAGTTCATCATCACCAAGTCCTTATTATATGAAATGTTAAAGGGACTTATCTAAGAGAAAGATTAAAAAGATGAACAGTGAAAGGACAGCAAACTCACAGTTATTAACAACCACACCTAAAATAAAAGCAAAGTAAGAGGACAGCTAGATCAGGAGCGAACCATAGAAATGAAGATCATGTGGAGGGTTAGCAACAGGGGAGTAGGAGAAGGAGAAGGAGGAGAAGGTACAGAAAATAAGTAGCATAGACAGTAGGTAGAAAATAGATAGGAGGGACAGTAAGAATAGTAGGGGAAATATCGAATCTAAAGAGCTTGAGACACATGGTCATAAACTAAAGGGGGAAATGGTGGGGGAGGGGTGTGTCGAATGGAGGGGAAAGGAGGGGGAACAGAAAAACTGTAATGGCATAATTAATAAAAATTTTTAAAATTTTTAAAAAAGAAAAAAAAGTGGGACTACATCATACTAAAAAGTTTCTGCACAGCAAAGAAAACAACCAACAAAATTAAAAAGGCAACCTACAAAATGGGAAAAATATTTGCAAAACACATCTGAGAAAGGATTAATATCCAAAATATGTAAAGAACTCAAACAACTCAATCCCCCAAAACCCAACAATCTGATTAAAAATGGGCAGAGGATCTAAATAAACATTTTTCCAAAGAAGACATGTAGATGGACAACAAGTACATGAAAAGATGTTGAAAATCACTAATTATCAGGGCAAAGCAAATCAAGAATATTACCTAACACTTGCCAGAATGGCTATGATCAAAAATACAAATTTAGTTTTTATTTAAGTAGTTAGTATTCACACACTAATTATATTAGTTACAGGTGTGCAATATGGTGATTCAACATTTTTATACTTTACAATGTGGTCAGCCCACTAATTCTACTAATCATCTGTCATCATGCACACTTATCACAATATTATTAAGTATATTTCCCTTCACTTTTTTTATCCATATTCTGCCCTCTAGCAACTATCTCTTTGGTCTCTGTTTCTATGAGTCTGTTTTTGTTTTATTTTGTCTGTTTTATTTTTAGATTCCACATAAAGGTGAAACTATGTGGTATTTGTCTTTCTCTGTCTGACTTATTTCACTCAGCATAATACCATCTAGATCCATCTATGTCTCACAAATAGCAATATTTTGTTTTTTTATTACTTCATAATATTCCTATATATATATATATATATCACATTTTTATCTATACATCTATCAGTAGACATCTAGGTTGTTTCCATATCTTGGCTATTGCAAATAATGCTGCAATGAATATAGGGTACATTTAAATATGTAAAAATGCATACAACTCAATAACAAAAAATAATCTGATCAAAAGCTGGACAGAATATGAAAAGGCATTTCTCCAAAGAAGACATACAGATGACCAATAGACATATGAAAAGATTTTCACCTATCACTTATTATTATCACTAATGCAAATCAAAACCACAATGAGATACGTTCTCATACCACTCACAATAGTTATTATCAAAGAGTTAACAAATAGGGTGGGGAAGATGGCTGTGAGGTAGGTGGAAGCTGAACCCACTTGTTCAGGTACCCAATGGGGACACCTGGCCAATCTTCCAAAGAACAGAGTGAACATCCAACAGAATCCCAGCTGATATGATGTTTGGAAGACAAAGGTTGCAGATGATGCTTAAAAATGAACAGTAAGGAGATTTTATAGGTCAAGGGAAAGGTTTTTGGGCCCTGCTTCAGAGACCCAGGCTGAGGCAAGAGTAATGGAGGAGAGCCAGTTCAATGATTGTTAACTTAGCTGCTCCTTCCCTTCATAGAGCTAGGAAGTTACAGACCTGCACCAGGAAAGATCTGGACCTTTAAAGTCATTGGGGGATAAAGACATTATAAGAGACACACAGCTGGCAGTGTACCCAGGCTGGGAATAGGGTGGTGGCTGCCTGCTGGGATAGTACCAGAGAAATTGGGGAGCCAGGTGATACCTGGAAATGGGAGAAATGATGGGCTGCTACTGGTCATGACCCAGATAGTCTCTGGACTGGTTAGATAGAGAGTTAGTCTGTGCAGAAAGTCAGGGGCTTGTTAGGAACAGCAGGCTGCACTCAAAGGGAACTTACTCCAAAGAGGTTATCAGCCTCTGTGCAAGAACTTTTCATGTGCAGCAGCTGGGCCAGCAAAGAGAAAGGAGTGGAGGCACAATTTGCTCCCACTCAGGGTGCCTCATGGATTGGTCAAAGAGGAGCAGCAGGGGCTCAGAGAGGTAGCAGTGCCCAGAGAGACTTAATCCAATAGGGGAGCTAAGCTGCCCTGAAGGGACTTGCCCGTATGCAGTGCCCAGACCAACAAATAATGAGGAGGAGGGGTGTGATTTGCTCCCACTCAGTGCAGAGGGTTGTACAATGAGGTGGATTATAAGCACTGGCCAGTGCATATATGCAGAGGAGACAGTGTGGGCCATACAACACTCTCAGAGCATGGCTGAAAACTGGGCACCTGTGAGTACTGTAGCCCAGACCAAGTGCCCATCCTCTCAGAACCACAGGAAAGGAAAAAAACAGAGCTCACCCCCCACCTACTGCCTGCAGCATATGGAAGGACCTGCAAAACCCACTTGCAGGTTTAAGTCACCAGGAGGCTTGTTTGTTCAAGTATGAGACAATAAAACCTGGATCTGTAAGAAGACCAAAGACAGATTCAGACAGAAGTCAGAAGGCTAACACCAACAAGTGAGACAAATTCGATATCCTTCAGAACTTGCCTTATTTTATTTCTTTTCTTTAGGTTTAATTAGGTTTTTTTGTTTGGTTTGTGTGATTGATTTTATTATATGACCAACAATCCAATTAAAAAATGGGCAAAGGACCTGAACACACAGCTATCTAAGAATGGCATAGAGAGGGCTGGCCCATAGACATATTAAAGGATGCTCAGCATTACTGGTCATCAGAGAGATGCAAATTAAAGCCAAAATGAGATACCACTTCACACCAGTCAGAATGGCCATCATAGACAAAACAACAAACAAGAAGTTCTGGCAAGGATATGGAGAAAAGGGAACTTAGTGCACTGTTGGTGGGAATGCAAACTGGTGCAGCCACTACAGAAAACAGTGTGGAATTTCCTCAGAAACTGAAAATTGAACTGCCTTTTGACCAGGCAATTCCACTGCTGTGATTATATCCTAAGAATCCTGAAACACCAATTCAAAGAACCTATGTACCCCAATGTTCATAGCAGCATAATTTACAATAGCCAAGTATTGGAAGCGACCCAAGTGCCCATCAGTATCTGAGTAAATCAAACTGTGATACATTTACACAATGGAACACTACACAGCAGAAAGAAATAAGGAGTTCCTACCCTTTGTGACAACATGGATGGAACTGGAGAGCATTATGCTAAATGAAATAAGCCAGGTGGTAAATACCATATTATCTCACCTACAAGTGGAACCTAATCAACAAAACAAACAAGCAAGCAAAATATAACCAGAGACATGGAAATAAAGAACAAATTGACAGTAACCAGAGGGGAATGGGGCAGGGAATCATGGGGTGGAAAGGGAACGTGTCATTCAGGAATATGTTTAAAGGGCATGTGGACAAAGCCAAAGGTGGGTAGGGTTGAGGGTGGGAGTTTGGGTGAGTGGGTTGGTGGGGAGTGGAAGGAGAAAAATGCAGACAACCATACCTGAATAACAATAAAAAAATCAACAAGTAACGTGCTGGTGAGAATCTGGTAAAAAGGGAACACTTGTGCATTGTGGTGTGACTGCAAATTGGTGTGAGTGCAAATTTCCATACTTATGGAACTTCCTCAAAAAACTAAATCCTACTGTTTACAGTTTAAGCCGATGCTTTTCTTCTTAATCTTGTGCACTTGGGTTCAACAAAATGGATTGGCTACACGTCCCAGTATGGCTCCTGCTCAGTGTTGTGAAGATGTGAGCACTATGCATGCACATGAACCCCTGTTCATGAGTCCCAATCTATGAGTCCCAAACCTGGAACCCAGGCCTTGCAAGAACAGTGTGAACTATACCTCCCAGAAGCAACTGCCTAGAGGTTCTTGCCCAGACTGAGCCATTATTCACCAGAGTTGGAGTTGGCCTTGAGCTCACTTCTGGACCAAACTGGAAGGTGCCCTAAGGGCCTGTCACTCCTCCTGCAGGATCCCTGCTCTGCCTGGTATGAAACAACAGACTGGTAATGGCCAAACACAAAGAAGAGGAGGCAAAGAGATCACTTTCTCCTATACTTGACTGTCAGCTGTGGATGGGACAACCCCATCCTCCTCTGAGAACATGGACCAGGCATAGTTTTGTGATAACAGCTCCTCTGACTGTGCCTTCTCAATTTTCCATCTGCATATCACCAACCAACGTGATTTTGACTGCTTGACTTTAGCTAATGGATATTATGGAAATATCAGCTGTGTGAATACACTTTTACAAATTCTAAAAATTACCTACCATATCTAAAAAATATGCCTCTTTTGAGGGCCCTTTGTTCCTCCATCAGTTGAAAATAATGACACAAAATTTGAGCATGTCTTCTCATGGTAGAGAGAGAAAAAGGTATATAAAGTAACAGGACATGGAATATTTGTTAATTGCCTTTTTTATGTCAGACTCTATGCCAGGTGCTTTATATTAATTACTACATATAATACAAAAATTCTTGTGAAATAGAATTATTTCCATTTTTTAGATGAGAAAATTGTGGTTGAAATGTCTAACATTGTTTGTTCAGAATTACCAAGCTAATAAAAGAAACATTCAACCCTCAAGCCTATGGCTCTCTGATTTCCAAGGGCCTACAGCAAGATGTCTTTTGCCCATATATATAAACACACATACATATCTACACATAGGAACACATGCAGGTAGTTGGGTATTTACACAGGGGCAAATACCAAACAAAAGTCTCTATAGCTTTGTTTATACACACCTGTCTGTGTAAACATTTTCTCTGGACTGACCAGTAAGCAAAGGAGACCCTCCATCTGTGCTTTCCTGGGCCCTTGGCTGAGGGAGCTGACAATTGGCACAGGGACCCCAAAGAACCCTTGAATATTTGCCTATTAAAAGGCAAAGGTTAGGCTAATGGCTAATCAGAGACTTTTTCAGGACTCCAGGTTTTTTCATTTACCAATGTCCTCAGTGAGGGCATACTTGAAATTCTGAGTGTGGATGCTGAGTTAAGGAAGGATGCTGAATTAAGTAAGGAAGGATGCTGGAGTTGCAAATGAGTAGCACTTTGACTTATAGGCACCTTTAGCCCTGGCACAGAGTGGAAACTCAATAGGTATTTGTTGACTGACTGACCAATTGACTAATCAGCAAGGGTGACAAGCTGTAGCAGCAAATCCACTTCTGTGAGTAAATATGATTTATATTCTTCAAGCCTGTTATTTCTCAGAAGAAAACATTTGCAATTAATTTAGCCTTAAACACATCACCTTCCCTAACGTTGGGAAAGAGTTCTTGGCTAAGCAGCCTGGTTAGTTGTCCCACTTTTCTGATGTCATGGGCATCCTTAAGCTAGATCCATCTGGCAAATTCCAGCAACCTGCAAAGGCACCATTACCTAGAAGCTGACTGTCAACATGAGCATCTACTCAAGGCAAGGTACTGGTCTGATCCCCTCATACTGCTACTGTCCCCCTGGTCTCCTGTCTCTGATATTATCTCCACTTCTTCCTATGTGGCTCCTCTTCCCATCTCTTTTAGACTTAATAGATTTGCCTTCTTGCATATATCTGACTCTCCCTCCCCTTTACTTTGATATCATTTATAGCATTTGTTGAGATACCCCTAGTTTAGCACTACCCCTATAAATTCTCACTGAAAAAAGCCTCTCTCCCTGTTCCCAGCCAGAATCTCAGTCCTCTGAACATACTAAAGGCTAATAGAGGAGTTTACATACCCCTACATACACAAACACCAAGAAAGAGGAGGCAAGAGTCTTCCAAATAACCCAGTTGCAAAGGAGGAGCACATTCTCCCATACCTTGGCAGTGGTACTCTACTATGACGACTCCAATTTAAATGTCAGTATAATTTGCTCTTATAAAAATACAGCTCTGTCCCCTTCTTCCACCAGAGACTACATCTGTAACCACGGTAACAAAATCCAGGTGCAGCAGCACAACCATCGTTTCCATGAGCACGAAGAGCACAGAGACGGTAAAAGGAAGGAAAGGTGGTGAAATGTTCACATGCAGCCTGGGCTCGGTTCAGGATCCACCTCTGTCCTCAATTAGTCCTGCTCGGAAGAGGCTAGGCATACTTACAAGTATTTTACAAGGTTAAACAGTCCCTTGCAAGCAGTAATACTGTTTTACCTCTTCCACCTAATGTTAAAACATATGCTTCATCCAGTTAGTTTTAGCTTAAAGAAATTGTCAATTTCAGGAACAAAATAGTTAGAGCCACAGGTTGACTTGCCTAAAGCCAGGATCTCTCTTTCTGGGCAACAGATCTTTGTGTGGTTCAGCTTGCTTTTCCAACTGAGTGATATACTGAATGTTTCTCTCTCTCTCTGTCTCTCCCCCCTCTTCCCCTCCCTCCCCATGCCCACACACAGGCAAAAGGAAAAGGGAAGAAGAAAAAAATGCCACAAATTCCCTTTCATTGATCACTGGGTACTAAAGCTTAAAAATAAGTTATTTAATACTTGCATTATCTATGCTTTCACATGTATGTACCAATATAAGCATCTGTGTGGAGGTGCACATCTCTGCATGACTATGCATACATGTCTGTGTGATAAAGGAATAATAACTTGCCTAAATTACAGTAGCTGTCAGAGCTAGGCATGGTCAGGATTTATGGCTTCAAATCTTTCTTTACATAACACCATGTTGTCTCCCAAGTAAAATTTCAAGGACAGCCCAGAGGCATGAAATAAATAAATAAATACATTTCAGTGAAATTTGGCTGGCATATGAAACACACCACAACCTGAGAAGAGCAAACAGGCAGCTGCCCCTATTTAGTTTTTACCATGGGCTGGCAGCATCTCCAGACCCTATGCAAGGTCCCATCTGGCTTGGCCCCTGAACAGTCTGTTTGCCCAAACATTGATGTCCTTTTTCTGTAGGCACTTGGGGAACTCAACAACTGTCAGAAGTGTTGAATGCCTTTAAAGAGGTTTGAACATCCTCTTGAGGACAAAGTGCAAATAAAGGAAGTCAGAAATAAGGTTTCAAAAGAGATCCTGCCCAACTCAGGATACACTCCCAGAGAAAATTTTCTGCTTGGACTTTGCTCGATCTCCCGATCTTTGGGGAGATCACCTGTGCTCTTTGTCTCTAAAATAATGACACCCATTAATTCTCAGTTTTTGACCTTCAACTTTACCTGTGCTACACTGAGCACTCTGACCTTGACCAATTCAGTCTCTAGTTCTATTATTGGCCTTCAGTGAAAACTATTCTTCAGACATTTTGCATTTTATCACAAAAATTTAGGTCAACTTTATCATGTCTAGGACTCAGCCCCACCCCTGTCTGTGGCCCACTTTCTTCCACTTTTCACAATAAGTAGAAAAATAAGACAGACTAACAGGGAAATGCAACACTTAACAACACTAAATACCAAGTAGATCTAGCATATCTATAGTTTTCCTTCTACAACAGCATAATACATAATTTCAAGGATAGATCACATGTTAGGTGACAAAACAGGTCTCAAACTGACATGTACTGAAATTATAAAAATGTAGTCTCCAAACAAAGTGGAATAAAATTAGAAATAATTATAGATAGTAATTTGGGACATTCACAAATATATAGCAATTTTATAGAAACACTCCTAAATAATCAATGGGCCAAGGGAGAAATCAAAAGAAAAATTATGGGTGGAACTAGAATGCATTTTACAAAGTGAAATAAGCCAGGTGGGGAAAGGCAAATACAGTACACTCTCACTTATTAGTGGAACCTAATCAACAAAACAAACAAGTAAGAAAATATAGCCAGAAACACTGAAATAAAGAACAAACTGACATAGCCAGAGTGGAGGGGAGAGGGGGATAATAGGGGAAAGAAAGGGAAGGGTCATCAAGAAACAAGTATAAAGGACCCATGGACAAAGCCAAAAGTGGGTACAACTGAAGGTGGAAGGTAAGAGAGGGAGGTATGGGTGGGAGGTAGGAAAGGCTGGTGGGGGAAAGTGGAGAAAACTATACTTGAAAAACAATAAAAAGACACACGGACAAAGCCAAAGAGGGGTAGGATTGAGGGTAGGAGGTGGCGGTGAGTGGGTTGGGGGAAGTAGTGTTAGGAAAATAGAAACAACTGTACTTGAACAACAATTTTTTTAAAGAAAATAAAGATAAATAAAAATAAAAACACAATATACCAAAACTAATGGGATGCAGTAAGAGCAGTGGACAGGGGGAATTTTATAGCTGTAAATGTATATATGTAAAAACAAGGAAAATATCAAATCAATAAACTAAACTTCTACCTTAAGAAACTAGAAGAAAAGAAAAACCTAAAAAAAAGTTTACTAAATGTAAAGCACATAGAATGAAGAGAAAATAAGAATTAGAAAGATAAACTAAGCAGAATAGAAAAAATATTACAGAAAGACAATGAAACCAAAAGTAAGTTCCCTGAAATGATTGATAAAATTGACAAAGTTTAGGTAGAATAAATAAGGAAAAAAAGATATTTAAATTGTTAAAATCAGAAATGAAAGAGGGACTAGTACCATAAATCCTACAGAAATTATAAAGATAAAAAGACAATACTATAAAAAATTATATAACCTAGAAGAAATGGAAAAATTCCTACAAAGACACAAATTCCTAAAATTGATTCAAGAAGAAACAGAAAACTTGAATATAATGTAACTGATAAAAAGACTGAATTAGTAATCAAATTTTTTATGCAGAAAAGCCCAGGACCAGATTGCTTCATTGATGAATTTTCCTAAATATTTAGTGGATAATTAAAATCAATCTTTCACAGACTCTTTGTAAAAGTAGATGAGGAGGAAAAAACTTTCCATTTTATTCTAGACCAGTATTACACTAAAGCCAAAACTGGACAAATGCATCACAAGTAAATAAAACTAGCTAAAAAATCCTCATGAATATAGATGCAAAAATTCTCAACAATACACTACCAAAATGCAGCAATCATATAAAATGAATCAATGTAATAAAATTATTTTAATATATTAATAGAATAAGGACAAAAACCACAAATTATCTCTATAGACACCAAAGAGGCAAATGACAAAAACCTTTCATGATGAAAAACACTCAACAAGCTATGAATAGAAGGGCACTCCTCAACATGAAAAGGGGTATATATAAAAACCCACAGCCAACATCATACACAAAAGTAAAAGACTGAAAGTTTTGCTTCTAGATGTCAGGATGAAGATGGTAATTTTCTCTCATCACTTCCACTCACCACTGTTTTGGAGGGTTTAGGTAGGGTAATTGGTCAAGAAAAAGCCATTAAAAATTTCTAGTTTGGAATAAAAAGGAAGTAAAATCATCTCTGTTTCCAGATGGCATAATCTTGGATATTGAAACTCCTAAATAATTCATGCACACACACACACATACATGCACACAAAACTATTAAAACTAATAAATACGTTCAGAAAGGTTGCAGGGTAAAAGATCAGAGTACAAAATTCAATTATATTTCTGTACACTAGCAATAAACAATCCAAAATGAAATTTAAAACAATTTAATTTATAATAGTAAAAAAATGAATACTGAAAAATACATTTATCAAAAATAAAGGCAAGACTTAAAACTTAAAATATATAAACATATTTATAAAAATTAAAGACCTGTATACATTGAAAGACATCTGTGTTCATGGATTGGAAGACTTAACATTAATAAGATGGCAATTGTCTCCAAAGTAATCTACAGATTCAATATAATTTCTATCAAAATTCAAGTGGCCTGTTTTTTCAGAAATGAACATACTGATCCTAAAATGTATATTGAAATGCAAGGGTCTCAGAATAGCAAAACAGTCTTGGAAGTGCAAGACAAAAATTGGGACTTGTATTAGTCAATTTCAAAACTTACTGCAAAGATACAGTAAAAAAAAATTGTGTGGTACTGGCATAAGGATAAGCCAACAGAGAAAGACAAGTTCTGTATTATTTCAGTCATATGTGGAATCTAAAAACCAAAATAAATGAACAAACAAGACCAAAACGAACTCATAGATACAGAAAACAAATTGATGGTTGCCAGCAGGGAGGGGACTAGGGGGCTCAGTGAAAAAATGGGAGGGATGAAGAAGTAGAAATTGCCAGTCATGAACACAGTCTCTAGAATACAAAGTACAGCATAGGGAATACAGTAAATATTATTATAATAACTGCATATGTGTCAAATGACTTCTGAGCATCAAAAGACACTATCAAGAAAGTAAACAGGCCACACAATTGAGAGAGATCATTTGCAAAATGTATCTGACAAAAGTCTAGCCATCATAATATTATATATCATGAACACTTACCAGTCAATAATAAAAAGATAATAATCCAATTCATTGGACTGTTCATAGATACTATGTTTCTTCTGGGGATAATGTATAAATATCCTAGAATTACAGGGTGGTGATGATTGTACAAGCTTGTGAATATACTAAAAAGTATGAAATTGTGCACTTGAAAGATAAGTTTTATGATAACTGGCCTTTATCTCAATTTTTATAAAAAGAATATATAACCTCAACTTATCACATGGAAGTATTAGACAAACACAGAATAGGAAATATTTTGTTTATTTTTTTAAGGCAGGAAAGTATTAAAAATGTCATAAAATTATGTGGGAATGTTGTAGACTAAAGGATGATGAAGAGGCAAACAACTAAATGCAATGTTCAATATTATACTGGATCGTGCACTCAAGGGGAAAATGCAGTAAAGGATATCAGATCAACTGCTCTTTTGAAATATAGGATGATAGACTAAATGAAATAATTATATCTTAAATTTCTGAAGTTGAGAACTGTATTGTAGTTATGTAAGAGAATATCCTTTCCCTTGGGAAATACATACTGAATTACTTAAGGAGAGAGGGAAAGAGACAGATTCATTTATCTAACAATCTATAGAGTGTGAGCATGCAAATGATGAAGCATATCTCATAAAAAGTTAACAATAGGTGAATAAAGATATAGAATGTATACATATACTTTATACTATTTTTATTCTAGCAATCTTTCTGTAAGTTTTCAACTATTTCCAAGTAAAAAGTTTTTTGAAAATAAATACTGCAGAGACATCATAGGCTGTCCTTGTGAGAGGAGCAAATTATCATCCTATTCTGCATTTAGAGACTTTCTGGGATGTAGAAATATGGAAGCTTAAAAGTTCTTGCATAGAAAGTTCTTGAAAGAACCTGGCATGTACTCCCTAAAGTGTGAGTTACAAAGATAGTTTACCAGTTGTCACCTGGACAAGTCTGAACAATGACTGGGCAAGAAAAGAGTCAACAGTAGCTCAGCTATATGTTCACCATCCACAGGAGAGGAATGCAAGGATTTTCACAGGGCAGGCAGATGCTGTGGAAAATGCAAAAAAAAAAAAAAAATCTCAAGTCACTTTGAAAGGAATCTGAATAAGCGGTGAACAGCCGAGATATAAGAACACCAGGACTGTTTAGCCACACAGTACCTGACAGGAGTCACGAAATGAATGAGGAGGTACATCATAGGTTTGTGTGCAGGGATTTCCAAATAACCCACAAAATTGTGTTTTGAAAAAATGTTTTTTACTCAGAACACAGAATGAGGCTGGCATAAAACCAAGATGACTAGTTTTTGTTTAAATTCATGACTTCTAACCTCAAGGTGACAGTACAGCAGTTACAATCCTGCAATCACATTTTTCTTGTCTTTTCTCCACCCGCTTCTATTTCTCATCTTCACCCCTCTGCTCAAACCTGCAGCACCTTTCATTCCCAGGTGGTCTCTGTAGTGCACAGTTGAAGGCCCTGTACAAATTCCCTCTTAATCCCTATATTGAGTATCTATGGTGACAACTCATCAATTAAGATCTGTAGCATAGATCCCTGACATTCACTTTTCAGATTTAATGAGTACGAAAAAATGAAACTTCTGTTTTTCGACAACCCCAAATGAGCCCTGTTTCTACTGCAGCTTTTCCCATTTCAGTAAATGACAGATCCATCAGTCCAGTTGCTAGTGAATTCATCTGAACTCCCTTACTTCTTTTTCTGCCTGACTTATTGAAAAGTGGGTCTTATTTTTTCCATTTATACATGGGTTTATTTTAATAAGTATGTACAGTATTGTAAATGTATTATCTCTTTCTTATAATTTTCTCTTTAATTTTTGTATTTTTATTACCATTTAACCCCCTTTAAGTCCCCTATCTTCCCACAAATACCACACTGTTGTCCATGTCCATGAGTCCTTTGTCCTTTTCACTCAATCCCTCCACTCTCTCTACAGCTTCCCCCATCCCACTAAGCTGTCACCTGACCTTTATCTATGAGTCTGACTCTATTCTGTTTGTTAGTTTAGGTTGTTCATTGGATTCCACATGTGAGTGAAATCATATGGATTTGTCTTTCTCTGATTGGCTTGTTTCACTTAGCATAATATTCTCCAGGTCCATCAATACTGCTGCAAAGAGTAAAACTTTATCTTTTTTTATAGCCAAGTAGTATTCCACTGTGTAAATGTCCCATAATTGTTTCATCCACTCATCTGTTGATAGACAACTGGGCTGCTCCATCACCTTAGTGATGGACATAAAAGGGCTTATGTTCTTTTAAATTAATGTTTTTGGTTCCTTTAGATATGTTCCTAGAAGTGGGGTCACTATATCAAAAGGCAGATACATTAAAAAAAATTTAGGTATCTCAATACCACCTTCTATAGTGGCTGCACCAATCTGCATTCCCACCAAAAGGGTTCCTCTTTCTCCACATCCTCACTAGCACTTGTTTGTTGATTTATTGATGACAGCCATTCTGACTGGTATGAGGTAATATCTCACTGTGGTTTTAATTTGTATTTCTCTGATGATTATTAGTAACATTGAGCATCTATTCACATATCTATTGGCTATCTGTATGTCCTCTTTGGAGAAGTGTCTATTCAGGTCCTTTGCTCATTTTATTAATTAGGCTGTTTTTCTGGTGTTGAGTTTTGTAAGTTCTTTATAAATTTTGGATATTAACCCCTTATCAGATGTATAAGTGAATATATTCTCTCATCCTATGGTTTTCTTTAAAGCCTGAAGTGAATAAAAGGAAAGAAATAATAGGGACCAGAGAAGAAATAAACATAATAGAGTCTTTAAAAATAATATAAAATATCAATGAACCCAATAACTGGTTCTTTGAAAAGATAAATAAGATTGACAAACTTTTAACCAGACTTATCAAGAAAAAGAGAGAGAGGACCCAAATAAATAAAATCAGAAATTAAAAAAGAGAAATAACAACTGATACCAAAGAAATACAAATGATTATAAGACAATATTATGAAGAACTATATGCCAACAAACTGGACGACCTGGATGAAGTGAATTAATTTCTAGACACATACAATCTTCTGAAACTAAATCAGGAAAATTAGAGAATTGGAATAAACAGGTTACACCTAGCTAAATGGAAGCAGTAATCAAAAAACTACCAACAAACAAAATCCCTGCACTGGATGGCTTCACAGGTGAATTTTACAAACATTCCAAGAACACCTCTCCTTCTAAAACTATTCCATAAAATTCAAGAGGAGGGAAGGCTGCCAAACTCATTTTATAAGGCCAGCATTATTATAATTGCAAAACCCGGTAAAGGCACTACAAACAAAGAGAATTATAGGCCTATATCTCTGATGAATATAGATGCTCAAATCCTCAATAAAATATTAGCAAACCAAGTACAGCAATGCATCAAAAATATCATACGGCATGATCAAATGGGATTTATTCTGGGAATGTAAGGTTGGTACACATTCAAAAATCAATAGATGTGATTCACCACATAAACAAAATGAAGGATAATAACCACATGATCACATCAATAAATGTAGAAAAAGCCTTTGATAAAATCCAGCATCCATTTATGATAAAAAAAAACTCTCAGCAAAGCGAGAATAGAGCAAAGTGGGAATACGTAAGCATAATAAAGGCCATATATGACAAACCCACTGCCAGCATCAGACTCAACAGGCAAAAACTACAAGTGTTCCCCTCAAGATCAAGAACATGACAGGGATGTCTCCTTTCACCTCTTTTATTCAATATAGTACTAGAAGTCCTAGCCACAGAAATGAGACAAGAAGAAATAAGACATCCAAATTGGAAAGGAAGAAGTAAAACTATCCTTATTTTCAGATGATATGATACTGTACATAGAGAATCCCAAAGATTCCGCCAAGAAACTATTAGAACTGATAAATGAATTCACCAAAGTGGCAGGATATAAAGTTGGTATCAAGAAATCAGTTGCATTCTTATATGCCAATAACAAACTAACAGAAAGAAAAATTAAGGAAACAGTCCTATCCACAATTGCTTCAAAAAGAATAAATCACCTAGGAGTAAACTTAACCAAGGATGTGAACTGTACTCAGAAAATTATATGGCACTGCAAAAAGAAGTTGAAGAAGATACAAATAAGTAGAAGCACACACTGTGCTCATGGATTAAAAGAATTAACATGGTTAAAATATTCCTACTATCCAAAGTAATCTATAGCTTCAACACAAGATTTCAATGACATATATCACAGGACTAAAACAAATATTTTAAAAATTTATATGGAACCACAAATAGCACCACATAGCAACAATGATCCTGAAAAAGAAGAATAAAGTTAGAGGAATCACACTACCTAATGTGAAAGTATCCTATAAGACCATAGTAAACTAAACAGCATGGTACTGGCATAAAAACAGACATATCAATCAGTGGAACAGGATGGAGAGCCCAAAAATAAACCCATATCTTTATACAATGGTGTAGAAGCAAGCATATACAATGGACTAAAGACAGTCTATTCAATAAATGGGGTAGGAAAATTGGACAGATACATGCAGAAAAATGAAACTAGATCACCTTCTTACACCACACACAAGAATAAATAAAAAATGTTATTAAAGACTTAAATGTTGGATCCAAAACCATAAAAACTGTGGAAGAAAACATAGGCAGCAAAATCTCAGACATTGCTGCTAGAAATTTTTTATTGGATCTATCTTCCCAGGCAAGCATACAAAAGAAAAAAATAAACAAATGGGACTACATCAAATTAAAAAGTTTTGCACAGCTATGGAGTACCTTATTTCTTTTTCATCTCAAATACAATGCAGAAACAAATTCTGTTGCATTTACCTTCAAAGGATTCAGAATATTACTATTCCTCACCTACCTTCCTAGTGTAAGCCACCATCAACTGTCCCATAGATTACTGCCGTCATCCACTAGCTGGTCTCCCCATTTTGACCTTGACTTTCTACAGTCTATTCACCCAGCAGCCAGAGAAATCATGTTAAAAAGTAAGTCAGATCATATCCTTCATCTACACATACTCTTCAATGATTTCTCAGCCTAACCAAAGTAAAAGCTGAAATTCCTGCCATGACCTAGAAGCCCAACATGACTTACCCCATCCTCAAGTGCCTCTCTGCCCTGGCGTCTGCTGGCATCACACTCATTACCCTAGCCATGCTCGGATCTTCGGGTGCCTTGGATACTTGGTCTTCACTACTTAGATTTTTCCCCATATCTCTCCATAGCTCATTCCCTTACTTCCCTTAGTTTTCATATCATATGTCACTTTACCAGAAAGTCCTTCATTGGACTTTCTATATAAAATAGTAAAACCCCATTCCTAGAATTTCAAGTTCCCTTTTTAGGCTTTACTTCTCTCCTTAGCCTCCATTGTTTTCAAACTGAATATATATTTACTTTCTAAAAGATTTTATTTAGTTAGTTTTTACAGAGGGGAAAGTAGAGAGAAAGAGAGGCAGAAAATATCACGTGTGGTTGCCTGTCACATACCCCCCACTGGGGACCTGGCCCACAACCCAGACATGTGCCCTGATGGAAATTGAACCAGCAACCCTTTGATTTGCAGGCCAACACTCAGCCACTGAGCCACACCAGCCAGGGCTCAAATTTAATAATTTTTTATTAATATATTTTGCCTTTTCTGATAGAACATAAGTTCCCTGAAGGTGAGGCCATTATTATACTGGTCCATACCAAGAACACGGAACAGTGTCTGTCACAAATTAAGAACATAGTGAATATTTTTGAATGATTAAATAAGTCCTTCCTCCAAGCCTGAATCCAAGAGGACCCAGAAATGGCCTAAATGTGTGGGAAGAGGTGGAGTAATGCAAGTGAAGTGTTGAAGAACAAATATAGGCCCTGTGGCAATGCTGATCAATGAGGAGAGAGTCAAGCCTGACCAGGTTGACATGAGAGGCTTCAAACTGTGTATGGAAGCAAGTTTGATTTAAATTGGTCTAAACATGTTAACATCTAAAGACAAGATTTTCCTTATATCTAAACCATACCAGAACAACTGTAGGATCTCCCTACACCCTGTGGTAGGAAAGGGAAAGCTGACAGAACAAATTACAAGTCACTGTAGGAGAACACTAAAGCGATTTTAGAGATATTCCCTGCCTAGGACAATTTGTTTAATAAACCTGATACACTTTGTCACTGCTAATGCAGGAGACTGTGCAGAGGACAATGTTGTGACCAAATTGGAATATGAGCAAGCCCTGCTGGCAAGATCTGTTTCCTTAACAAGGTCAACAGCATTTCGCACAGCACGAAATAAAGATGTGTGTCAACTGAGCCCAAAGGGACAGGTGCCTTTCTGCACCCTGCTTTATGAGGCAAATCCAGGATTTGCCAACAAATCCCTCAGTCTATCTTGAGCCTCCATGAGTTGTGGGAAATTCCCAGGGCTTGAATTAAAGCATGGTGGCTTTGAAAGTGCCCTAAAGAGGAAGAAAAGCCTGCCCTAACAGAGTGAGAGGGAATGGCATGAGGAAAGGGTGTAGAGGTAGAACTCTACAGTATACACAAGAAAACTCCAGCAGCATAGCATAGCAATAAAAAGAGGAATGTTAGCAGTTACAGTGAGACAAGAAAGAAGGGCTTGGGCTGAGTAATACCTTTTGGGATCTGAATTCTTTAATCTCATGTATACAACTGTGCATATCCCATAGCTCCAATGAGCATGCCTTTTATATCTTCACCAAAGTCACTGACGAGTGTGTGCTACAGGATAGCTGTGACCAAAAGAGGCACAAAGTCCCTGGAAACCCTTCTCCAAATTGATCTTAATCAGGTATTTTATACCATGTGGGGTGAACAGTCAACATAGTCCCTTAAAACACTGATTCCAACCAGTGCTTTTCAAACTTCGCCCATGGGAATAGCATGAAAGGCCCTATCAAAGGTCTTGTTTTAACCAAAAAAAGTATTTATGCTGAGTGTTGCACTTTTGAAAATTTCCTCAGTAACTGAATCGAACTCTACAGTGACAAACACCCAGTGAGCATAGCCATACTTACAGCATCATTCAGAAGAAGCAGTCCACACTTACAGATTCATATCTTCAATAGTACTCACCACATGATAACACACTAGGCTGTATTCTAACACCTTTATAATTACCAAAATTATTTCATTCTCACAGTATCTCTAGGGACAGAGTGGTTAAGTAATGCTCGAGGTTAAACAGCTAGTAAGCCACAAAACTGGGTTTCAATCCCCAGCAGTCTAGCTCCTGAATTTATGCCACTTACAGCTTATTAAGCCTGCAATACAGAAACAAAAATCTGATTATACATTCCTTTCTTTATCTTTGTGGGTTACATCCCCCTAAAGGTGACTTCAGGCTAACTCATGTCTAAGTTCTCATTGATATGGCCATTGTTTTGCCTTCTTCATTAGTCCTATTTTTGTATCTTCATACATTTCTATGCCGAGGATATAACATATGGCCTTCCTTTCTTACAATCCTCCTTTGCAATATGTACCCATTGAGGTCAATGTCACGCCCTTTACAAGTGCTTTTTTGCTTCTTTCCATCCCCACTTAGATGACAGAGGAAGTCTAGATGTGGCTGACATTGGGTATTTCCCTTCCACTTTGTTGCTTACGCTATGGTGAAACCCATGTTGATTGGGATTGGCAAAATAGTTTCCCTTGATAGGCACAGACAACAGTGTGGTGATAGCCAGAGGGAAGGAGAGAGTGGGGACTGGTGGAACTGGGCAAAGGAGGGGAAAAGGAGACATCTGTGATAATGTCAATGATAAAAATATGCTTTATACTGCATTTAAAGACTTCTTGATACTCTGGGCAAAAGGGCTATACTGGAATCAAGCAAAACTGTAGTCAGTCCTGACATTATAACTAGGTTCCTGGGATCCCTGAAGGACCAAATGTTATATAACGATTACTTGAACTTTTCAGGTTTATAGCTCCCAAAAAAGAGTTACCTGATCATAAGGAAATAGAAGGCTTCCTCGCCCCACACTTCACCACCACATCAATAGGAATCTTATACAGTAACAGGAGATAACAGCTAAAAAGAACTGCAAGGTTTAGCTCACTGAAGAAGGGATCTCTAAAAAAAAACTCTAACACAACAGGGGGACACAAACAAAGACACTGGAATAAAGTTTAGCCTCTGACACATAAAACTGTAGCAAACAGTAACCAAATAGCCTAACTCCAAGCCAAATAAACATACAACTTCATATTAATGGTCTATTTACCTCAGTTCCTTCAACCAAATATATCATGTTCTGCTGTCAAAAAATTATAAGACATGCTGAAGGCCAAAAAAAAGTTAAAGTTAAAAATACTCTGAAGATACAAACCAACAGCCAGAACCAGATTCAATTATGGCAGAGATTTTGGAATTGTCAGATTGGTAATTTCAATAACTATGATTAATATGCTAAGGACTTTAAGGACATGTAAAAACATATGTATAACATAGGCAGAGAAATGAAAACTCCAAGAAAGAATCAGAATGAAATAGTAGAAACTAAATATCAATACAAATGAAGAATGCTTCTGATGTTCTCATCAGTAGAGTGGATATGCCCAAGAGAAAAGAAGGATCAGTGAGCTTGAAGATATGTCAGTAGAAACTTACACTAAAAAAGTGCAGTAAACTAGAGAGAAAGAGAAATTGGGGGATACCCAAAAACAATTATAAATGGTATAACATATGCATAATGGAAAAAATACCAAAAAGAAAGGAAAAAAACAGAAGAAACATTTGAAAATATAAAGGCTGAGAATTTTCCCAAATTAGTGACAGAAACCAAATCACAGATCTGGTTGTTCAGAGACCACTAAGCATGATAAACACCCAAAACATCTACACCAAGGCATACCACTGCCAAACTGTGGAAAATGAAAGGCAGAGACAAAAATTTGAAAGTCAGTGGGAAAAAACACCTGACCTGTACAGAAACAAGAATATGCAAAGACCATGTGCTGGAACGCTATTCTTCACCAGGCCAGGAATCACAAGCTCCAGGTGGACAGAGCAGCAGTAGCACTAAAAGCCAAATCAGATGAGAAGGGGGCTCCAGGCAAGAAGCCTGTAGTAGGAAAGAAAAGAAAGAAGGTTGCTGGTGTTAAGAAGCAGAAGAATCCTGTGTGGGAAAAAAGGCTGCAGCTACCAAGAAACCAGCAGCTGAGAAGAAGCCTGGAGAAAAAAAACCACGAAGAAAAGAAGCCTGTGGCATAAACTTAAATTTGTTTATTCCATAAGGGTCAGGTCACTGTGGACAGCTAGTTTTGAATAAAAGTGTCAAAAGCAGTGAAAAAAAATTACATTGGCCTTCTCTTCTTCCCAAACCGCATGCAAATAAGAAGTAAAGTGAAATATTTAAAGTGTTAAAAGAAAAAAAAGTTAGAATTCTGTATCCTGAAGTAAAATTAGCTTTCAAACATGAAAAAGAAATACTTTCTCAGACAAAAATTGAGGGAATTCGTCACCAGCAAACCTGTTAAATGCTAAAGAAAATTCTTCAGTAAAAAGGAAAATTATGTAGGTTATAAACTCAGATGTCTGCAGAGAAAGGAAGAGGATTAGAAAAGAAATGAATAAAGGGAAAATAAAGTATTTTATTTTTGTTACCCTTAATTTATTTAATAAGTAACAGTTTGTTCAAAATAAAATAGCAAAGATATATTAGGTGCTAATAACTTAAGAATAAGTGAAATGAATGACAATTTTATAAGGGATGAGAAAGAGGAATTTAGAAACCTCATATAAGGTACCTACTCCTGTGAAACAGTATAGTGTTATTTGAAAGTACATTTGTATTTGTTGTAAACGTATATTACAAATTCTAGGGCAACTACTTAAAAAATTTTTTTAAAACATTTACCAGCCAATTATTCACAAATTATTCACACAGGCATTTTTTAGATCTCAGCCCACTCCCCAACTAGGATTTGTTTCTGTCTACATTGTCAGAACCCTGGAATATATAACAGGAATAATGTAGAAATGGTTACTAGGACACACTGACCCATATCAATGGTGGGATTAATGGGTGGAGGTGGGTGAGATGGTGTTGGGTACAGAAGCAGACTGCTTTTGAATCATCTCAGATCAGATCTACCCTGACCCCAAGCTCATTGATAAAGTGTCTGCAAATTTAGCTAGCTTCACACTTTCTGCACTCTTCACCTGTACTTCCTGAACCCAACAAAAGCTATCATTAGCCACCTTGAACAAGCTCCAATACCTCCATGCACAGGCCAAAATCAAGGCCCAAAAACATAGTCTTCCCCAGTCCATTAAGCAAACTGCTCCAACTGCCAGCCTGAGGCAACTGTTTTATTTTCATTATACACTAGATATCTGCCTTTTTCACATGCTCACGAGTGAAGCTTGGATTCTCCTGATCTTCTGCATCATCACTTCTTCTTTCACTACTAAATTATTCACAGATGTGATATTATTTCTCCCATATTAAAATATAGATGACTCTCTTTACTCTGCTTTCCCTTTCAACTACTATTCCATTTCTTTGCCTGTCCTCTACAATAATGCTAGTAAAAATTACATTTCCTTGCTATTTCTAATTTTTTTATCACCAGTTCTCTTTTGGACCCACTGCATGAAGGTTTTTCCCTCCCTATCACTCTTGTCAAAGTCACCAGTGACTTCCGCTTGCTAGGACACTGGTCAATTCTCAGTCCTCATTTTACTTGACCTTCATTTTTTTATCTACACATCTCCTTTAGGGAGTCAAAGTCCAGTGTCAGGGATTTAGATACTGCCATTAATTATGCTGATGACACCCATATTGACAACCTAAGACCAGGCCTCTGATTTCCAGACCCACATACCCAAATGCCACTAAACCTCATTCTGTGGATGCCTATGGGGCAGCTCAAATTCAGGAAGCATAAAACTGAGGTTCTGACCTTCCCACCACCAAAACTTCCCAGAGTCTTCACCAGTGCAATTAAAGGCAATTTCATTCTTCCCTAAGTAGTTCAGGCCCAGAGCTTAGTCCATCATTAACTCTTCTCTTACTTCCTACAACCAACTTGTCAGCAAATCCTTTTAGCTTTCCTACAAAAATAAAATAAAATAAAATAAAATAAAATAAAATAAAATAAAATAAAATAAAATAAAATAAAATAAAATAAAATAAAATAAAATACAATCCCAAAAATAAAAAAAAACATATTCAGAATCTGACACATTCCACATTTATTGCTATCACCCTGGTCCAAGTAACCATTTCTCACCTGTGTCTTAACAGGTCTTTCGGCTTGCACTCTTACTGGCCTATAATCTCTTGTCAATATTTTAGCCAGAATTCGCTTATTAAAACATGCTCAGGGATACAGCTTTTGCAGCTGCTATTCCCTCTGTCTGGATCATTCTTACACACTGCTTATGCCCTCATATCCTGAAATTGATGATGAAATGCTTTCTCAGAAAAGCCTTCATTGCCTCTGCAGCCCCAGCATTCCTTACAAAACTTCCAGCTTTAGTTTTCTCCATAGCACTTACCTGCACACTTCATGTTGCTTCTCTTCATTTGTTTATAGTCTGTTTCTCTTCACAACAATGAGGATAGGGATTTCCCTGTTTTGATTACTGCTTTGCCTCCAACCCCTAAAATGATGCTTGGCACATGGATAAAAATAAGAAAAAATTATAATACATGGTATTTGTTGAATTAATGCACCAATATTTTGCTACTTAATCCTATATACCTAACTTTCTATTCTTCAAACATCTTCTCTAAAATTCTCTTAACATTTTCTTGGAGATTACTGACATCTTTCCAAAGTCGAACAACTAAAAGTTGACAATTTCTTAGAACCCATTTATTAACCTCTACTCTGCAGAAAACTAATCACAGACATCAGTTACAGTTTTAAATGAAAATTGGCAAGCAAGCAGAATAAAAACAAAATACAATGAAATAGAGAATAGGGGGACAGTGACTAGAGGGGAGAGGGGAGGGAATTTAAGGGGAAAAAGGGGAGGGATTTGGAGGAACAAGTATGAAGGACACAAGGACAAGAACTAAGGGGGGTGGAAATGGGAAAGAGGTAGGGAGCACAGGGTGGGTTGGGCTGGGATGGGCGAAATAGACAGAAAACTGTACTTGAAAAATAAGTAAATAAAATTTTTAAAAAAAGAAAATTGGTCTCCTTCCAATAAGATGCTGCTGTGTCATTCCAAGAAGCTGCTGCAGAGCCTGCTTACCTCTGCAGGTCTCGAAGCATTTCCAAATTTCATTGCCTTCAGGCAGTCGCCCAAATTATTTTAATCAGTTCCCAGTCATTTTTGGCGCAATTCTGGAATCTTTTCAAATATAGAAAATACACATATATGCACACAAAATCAAAGTGGCTTAGTACTTCTCGTCAAATTCTATCAGAGTCCAGTAGCAGTACTTCCAGTAGTGGCTAGAGCTTTGCAGCCTTAGTTTTAAGTTCTACTGTGTCTTCACTTACCTCCCACAAGAGTATATAATTGCTCATAAATTTTTTTCCTAACCAAATTAGGAACAAGTAAGGCAATCACCCAACTGAGGAATGTAATTATGTAATTTTAGTTATGTGGCCTAATTTCCATTCCCAAATTGTCCCATATCATTTTCTCATATGGTATTATTCTCCTTTATTTTCCTTTTTGTGAGCAAAGGAAATGCCAAATTAAACCATATCCATTCACAGGGTTACAAACCCAGCTCTAATTTCCCACTATGCACTCACTGCAACCTAACTGGCATTGAGTACACTTTTCCTGTGTTGTCTTATTTAGCTGGATTTACCAGGGACTTTTTCTGCCAGTGGAAGAAAAAGTGAGCCTCAGGGACTACTAACAAGTATTAACAGATGCCCTTTTCCTTAGTGCACAGATATTTCTAGAATGTGTTCTATTATGTGGACACAAAATTTCTCCCCCCAGAGAAATCCTAAAAACTTTAGCTATGAACAACCCAGCTATATTTTCTCCACATAGCCAAGAGCCTCTGCCACCATCTAGTCTGACTTACCCCACACTGAGGCTGAGGAATATGATACATATTGAAAAACCTTCAACCCCTTTCCAGAAATGTTTTATGAAGCTGATTATTCTAAATTTAAGTAAGGCATTAAAAAATTAATTAAAGATGAACTCTTTAAAAAAATACTCTTTAAATAATAATTTAAACAGGCTTCCAGTCATTCCAATTTAAATTTCTGAACAGGTCAACATATTTCCTATAATAAAAAGAATTGAGAGCATTTATTTTCATGCATCACAGAAGGGATGGACGGTTGTGCTCTCATTATCCTGTCCTCCTGATTGCTACATTACCCACCCATGATCTTTTTCCATGAAAGAGGGCAGCAAGGTGTCCACTGTCATGAACTACCAACATCAGCTTAAAGAGAATAGCCTCTGCGACCACTGGAACTCATACTCCATCAATAATAAGTGCTCTTAGGGCTTTGGCCTTTGACTTTCCTGATTTCCTTTCCCTTGCTTTCCAAGTGTACACACCAAATATTCTGTAGCCCTCTCAGTGATGGGCACCTTCTCTTACACAGGCATTTTCCATTGTGCCCGGAAGTGAGGTCTGCATCCTTTAAGTTCCTCATTGAAGTACCTCTTTTTCTCCTTTAAAAACTTCAGCTGCTTTAAAGTCCAAGTCATCAGATTATACCCTCAATGCCGGTCACTAATGTGGTCGTATAATGATCTCATGGTCACTTCTCCCCATTTATTAAAGATTTTAGACCCTGGATTATAGTCTTTCTTTTCAATACTACTTACATAAATATTCTTGGAATATATATAGTTAATTTAACAAACAATCTCTCCTCTCAATTTCTTGACATTCTTTGCTCCAAAAATATTTTCTCCCCCACTATTATTACTACCAGTAACTATCCCACTTCTAAGCAATCTCAGTTGTATGTGCCCTCTCTAACTAGCCTCTATCTCCTAATTTTCCAGCTCACTGATTTTGGTATTATCCTTTCTGTCATTCTCTAATTTTATTGGATCCTAGAATTCTTGACTCTGCTGCTTTTGTATTATCCATCCTTACCCTCAAGTTCTCACGTATCTCCTTGCCCAATTTAGAGCCTGTAGTAGAACACATTTATCTAAATCATTCATAAACACCTTTAGTCTCCTGGTACCTCTCTTACTCCATTGTAATTATTTGGAAAAAAAAGATTTTTCTGTTGATATTCATGTATCTTCTACCTACACAATACACACTTAAGTAGCTGAATCAGGAGCCTCAAAACTACAGTCTTTAGACCAAATGGGAATCGCTTTCTGTGTTTATAAAGTTTTATTGAAATGTAGCCATATTCACTCATTTATGTATTGTCTTTTGCTGCTTTCATGCTACAATAGCAAAGTTGAATCGTGTGACAGAAACTGTATGACTCACAAAGCCAAAAGTACTTAGTCTCTTTATAGAAAAAATTTGTTAAACGCTACATTAAACTATACTTTTAAAAGTGCACAGTAATGTTTAGTAGTCCCACTTTTGGCTTATATCCTCAAAACTCAAGTAAAAATTCAACATTAATAGTCATGACTACTACTTTCCATGTAAGATACATTCCCACTCATCTGGTGACCTCACCTCAAACCTTAAGACATATGAAAAAAGTATGTGAAATCAAATAAAAGCAATTTTTCCTTACATCATCAAATCCACCTGTGTTTCCCACATTATCGTCATCATCTTTCTCCCCCATCTTCTCAAATTTTGCATTAATATTGCCCACATAAAAATAATAATAAAACTTCATTTGACCATGCATTCCTCTCAGATCTTTCTAATTTAACGCTTGTGAAAATTCCACACTTGTATCCATTTCATGCCTCACATTTTCCCACCACCACACCACTGAAATTGATGTAAGCAATGTCATCTAAGACATTCATATTGTTAAACCCAATAGTTCATATTCAATTCCCATTGTATGAGATTGACTATGATGTATTTCTTGAAATACCATCTTCTTCAGGTGCCCAAGACTTCACACTTACCTGGATTTCTTCCTACCTCAATAATAGCTCCATCTCAGTCTTTTCTTGCCCCTCATCCACAGATCTGTGAATACTATTGAATGGATCTTAGCCTTCTTGTTCTCTTTTCTCAATCACCCTTCAATCCCTAAGAGATATCATCAAATTTCATTGGTTTAGGTGACAACCCTAGTCTATTAATTCTCAAATATATCACTCCACCCTTGATTTCCACCTTAAGCCAGATATCCAAGTATCAATTCAACACCTTCACGCAGATGTCTAGCAATCACCTTGAACTTAGCCTGGTCAAACTTTAACTTCTACACCCATCCCTTATGGCTTTTTCTCCCAAGTCTTTTCCCTTCAGAAAATGATTTGACCATCCACCTATTTCTTAAGATGATAAAACAAATAGTTATCCCTGCTCCTTTCCCTCAAAATTCATATCCAAACACATCCAAGAAACAACTAATTAATATATAAATAAATGGAACAACAAATCAATGTTTTTTTTCTCTTCTCTCTTCACCCCTTCCTCTCCTCTTTCTCTAAAATCAATAAACATATTTTTTAAACTAGATCTTGGAATGCTCCTCAGCTAGGTCTCCAAGTAGCTGGGTTTTTGTGTGTGTTTTTTTTTAATTTTAATGTCACGCTTCAGAGAGACCTTCCTTGATGTTCTGAATTAAAATTTCCCCATATACCCAGCTAACTTCTATTATATTACTAACTTTTATTTTCTTCATAGCACTTATCAGTTCCTCAATTATCTGATTTATATGTATATGTATATATGTTTGCATTTATCTGCATGTTTTGTTTTCTCACCAAATTAGTCTATGGCTTCTTGAGGGCAGAGATTTGGTTATTCTTCCACCATCTGAACAGCATCTAAACCAATACCTAAAATAGAGTAAGCCATTGATAAATACATAATGTCTGACTGACTAATATAATTAAATAAAATGTAAAGTTGATAATTTAACACCTAATCCTAAGAAACTTTCAATTTATAAGACTATTTTATATTTAAGTGGTGCATGAATCTTCTAACTTTTTTTTGGCCATTAGAAGACATATTGAAGCCTTGAAAAAGCACAGAATCATATCTTCTTTGGTAAGTAATACCCAGTAAGAAAATTGCATATTTAAAGTAAAATTTATCCCACATACATGCATACTCATTCCATCCAGGTGTGAACCCTTCCAACTATAGAACCACAGTACCTGTTTAAAGGAATTACTAGTCCCTTAAAAAAAATAAATGTATAATCACTGATTCTCTCGACATTGATCATTCTTTGGACATTGTGCTTCTCTGACCCAGTACACTCTACCATAGTTTTCTGTTATATTTAAAACAAACACACAAAAAAATTATGTTTACAGAAATATATAATTCATGATTTTAAAAGGTCTTAACCCCACACATTCTCATGTTACCAGAGCCACGGCTTGCTAAATCTGTATAGAGGACATCAATGAGACAAAGGAGAAATGGCTGTGACCTAAGGCCTCTTTCTGCCCAGAATAAACCCCATCAGGCTCATAAGTATGTGTAACTTTGTAAAGCTCTACCCAGTACATCAATTTTTCCATGTGGGCTCCAGGGCCTGAGCCTGTCTGCCCCAGTGTCCAGGCAACACCAAAATTCACCCACATGTTGAATTGATCCTAAGGGCTTATTGTTTATATGAATCCTCTTAGCTCTGGCTGGTCTGTGGTACCACCTACTTTCTGGAAGGCACAGATGCACTCACACAGGTGATGCTCTACACAAATTCTTTAGGCCTTCCTGTGCCATCTTTCTGATTATAAGAGACTTCCACTTTCCTGAGGCCAGACCAGAAGGAAGAAACATACCACTAATAGTAATAAAGCTATAACTGGAGAGGAATAAGGCAATTAATAGACTGCCTCTATCACCAAAGTTTCAATACTCTTAAAACAAAACACACCTTCTTCATGAGCTCTCCCAACATCAGCTAATCATCTCATAAACATAACAACTCTTTCGAAACAGAAATCACATATCCTGAAACCAAAACCTGGAAGGACATTTTATAATCTTTTCTGTACACTCTCTCATAGCCTCAGTGGCTGATTTCATCTTCCAACATTGGCCACAACAAAGTGTCCCATCAGACCTGTACTTCTAACAATGCGATTTTTGATATCTTTCCAATCATGAAATGAAGGCTGTATTTCCTCCCCTTAAATGTGGACGGGCCTCTGTGACTGACTACACAAATAGAACTGTGGCAAAGTCATCGGTTAATCATTTTTTTCAAATTACTATATCTCTTTATTATAGCTGCATGAGGCTAGTGTCCTCAAAGATAATGCGGCTCTATATAGTTCTCTAGTACACTCACTCTGAGAGCCCAGGGACCAAGCTATGAAGTAACCCAAGCAGCCTTTTGGGGATTCCCACCTAAAGGAACCTGTTCAGAAAAGAACTAAGACCCCCAGCCCTGAGCCCAGTTAAGCTCATAGCCAATAACCAACAACTTGCCAGCCATGTGAGTGAACCATCTGAGAAGCAGAATCTGAGCCCTGGTAGAGATGCTCTGATAGTGATTTAACAGCAACAGGCCTTCCCTATTAAGCCCTACCCAACTGGCAGACTGTTGAGCTAAATCAATTACTATTGTTTTGAGTCAATCGATTTAGGGCTGGTTTGTTACACAGAAACAGTTAACCCAAACAGCTGCTGTCTCTTTCACTTCGGGCACATATGCTCTCTTACACCATTGAGGTAGTGCCTCCTTTGGTCCCACCTCTTGATCAGGTAAAGGGATGTTTTCACTCACTCACTTTACTCTGAATCAAAACGTTATTTGTCCTTCCAGTGCATAAAACTTAGCTTGGCCTGCCTCTTCATTTCCACACCTGCCCTGCATTGCTTTAGATGCAAGGTTAGTTCCACTACCCTCTCAGGAAACTTTCCTCGTTTACTCGCCTGTTCAAGGAAGTTGTTAGGTTTATATAAGAACTTGAAATGCAAGCCATCCTCAGGAGAGACTAGAAGAGAGAGGACTCTCCAAAATTTGAGGGGTTCTGTGACAGTTACAATTGTGGCACAGAGTCAGTAATCCAGTAATTTATCAGAAGCTGGGAGTCAAAATGTGAGAACATGTGCAGAGTTAGAAGTATAGATCAAGAACCAAATGAAGTAAGAAAATGCTTGGGAAGGGTGAGGAGTCACAGCACAAATCCTATAGACAACCAGTCCATTACAAGTGATGTGTAGTCACAGTTGCTATTCCTGGTGACAATTATTAAGATCACTCCTCACAACCTTTTTTTTTTTTAAGATTTTATTTATTTATCTTTAGAGGGGAAGGGGAGAAGGAGAGAGGGAGAGAAACATCAATGTATGGTTGCCTTTCATGCATCCCCTGCTGGGAACTGGCCTGCAGGGAACCAGCCTGCAACCCTGGTATGTGCCCTGACTGGGAATCGAACCGCAATTGTCTGGTTCGCAGGCCCGCGCTCAATCCACTGAGCTACACCAGCCAGGGTCTCCTCACAACCTTTTATATTCATTAATCTTATCAACAAAAGAACTTAAGTTAATAGAAATGTACTCTGTAAACACATCTGTGTCCAAGTAGTAACATACTTTTCCTACAGATACTCACAAGCCATTATTTGTGCTGAGTGTGTATGTGCATGTGTTTGACAAAGCAATGTGTAAGACAAAACACACTGATCTACTATCTCTAAGTCATGGGTTATGCTTTTATTTTTTTCTTTCTTTCTTTTTTAATTTTTATTTTATTGATTATGCCATTACAGTTGTTCTATTCCCCCCCCCCCCCTTCATTCCCCTCCACCCTGTACCCTGATGGGTTATGCTTTTAAATCTAGGTTCTACCACTAACCAGTCATGTGACCTTGAGCACGTCTGAATCTTTCTTATCATCTATATCTTAATTTATAAAGTGGTGATGATAATAGTGCTTATTCTCAAAGATTTTAAAGATGAAAAAATAAACTATACAGCACTCTTAGTATGTGATTCATACATTTTGAATTATCTCCTTCTTCCCACTTATAAAATGTGGTGAGACTGCCCAGGACTGCTGAACCAAAACTTTTTCCTGATGCATTATTGAGAGCTTAACCCAGGCATTTCTTGACTCCTGGGGTTGATCCAATTAGTCACTTATAGGCTGTAGCATTTGGGGTCTGGACACCATGCTAAAAACTCTCATAATAAATTTTCTCCTTTCCTATTTTCTCTGATAACTACAATCTCCTTTATCACCAAACAAAACCACATTCCCCGCCTTAGCTATGTCTGAAGCAACTGGTTTGCCACAGAGCTCAGAATACATTCCTCCAAAGCAATCCTACCCGCATCAGAGCCTCATTCATCTCCATGACCATAACATTCTTAATGAAAGTCAGGCAGCAAGACCTTCAGAGAGCCTGTCCCAGTGGAAGCACAGCAGGAAACAGATTGAGTTAATCCTCTATATGGCTCCTGATTTTCCAAGGCTTAAAGTATAGCAGAGCTGAAAATAGACAATTTTTCTCATATTTTCACATAGGCATCCTTTTTAAACCAGCTCATTTCCTTAAATAACTTATTTAGGGGGGAAATATATCATAGATAAGCCAGAGGATGCTCTGGGACAACCTGGATTTTCTTGATCTCTGCATCCTACAGCCTATTGTGCAGGTATTGGGGTGGGATCATCCTGCAGCAGTTCTCCCTTTTAGGAAATGTACAAATATGGCTTTAAAAAACATCATGGAGAACCTAGACTAGAAATGTGCTTTGTCCTTGGCAGTGTGCAGGACTCAAGCCTGCATCTTAGTAAAGAATCTTTTTAACATCTGCCTTACATAGGATTAGAATCCAAAGGTCAGCCCAGAGGTTGCTGTGCATTCAGAGAAACACACCACAAAGGGAGAACCTGTATTTCTGGAGAAAAAGCAACAGCTTATTTCCATAGAGCAGTGGTGAGACTCTCCAATAGGGGAGCTACCTAGTGTGAAGACAGCTACCCTTTCATATAGGGTTCACCTGGATTGAAATCTCAGCTCCTCCACTGACCAGCTATGTGGCCTTTGAAACTCAACATCGAAATTAATAACAGAAGAGGACATGAGCTGGGCTCTGAATTCTAGAATAGGAATTGAGACTCCAAACCACTTCATAATGCTTATGAAGCTCCCTGCTTCCCTTGGAAACAGTTTCAAGAAAAGAAACCAGAAAAAGCAAGGACTCATGGCTGCTTGGGTCTACGACAGGAAGATGGGTCTGGAAGTCCAAGTGACAATTTCACTTACCTTTCCAGTGATGACTTGATTTGGGAAAAAGAGGACATGGGAAGTGCACAAATAAATTGAATTTGTATTTCTTGAGTGAAATTGAAGAAAACAAAATTGTGAGCTCTTAGTCAAGATGATATTTAAATCTCAAGCCTGTGTCCAGGGACCAACTGGTCTCAATAAAAGGACTTCAAGCTTTAAACTGAAATGAAAATAGAAACAGCTGCAGTGAGCAGAGAATCTTGTCATGTACATACACAGAGACACACACGCTGACACATACAGACACCATGACATGGGGCAGATCTTTTCTCCTACAATACAATTGTGGTACCATCACCATTGCTGTTGCTGAACACAGAGCACAGATATGATGGCCTCAGCCCATCTTCTAGAGTATTTTTCCAAAGCCAAAAACCTTAAATTCTAATAACTCCTTCATTAGATCCCAATGCTTTCAGGTTTTTTCCCTCTTTCTCTATGTCAAAGCCTAGAAAAACTGGCAGGAAGGATAAACTTTGTGATAACCATTTTGACTGCCATCTAGTAATCAGATATCTTGTAGGTACCCATTTCTAATTTGGAGTCAAAAGGAGAGGATCATCCAAATAGCCTTGATTCTGAGCTAGTTGTCAGGTAATCCTTTGTCAGTCTTTGAATTGTTTTGGGTAGGTTGAATTGAAGTTTTCAGGAATCCCAGAGAGGAAAAAATTCATCCTAAAAATCCAAGGGAAGGGTATAAGTGTTTTAAATGATGATTGGTCTAGGAACAAGAGAGAAATGCCTAAAGAAATTCATGAAACAATTTCTTATAAAAAGTGGAAAAGCTATAGTCCTGGTCAGTGCAGTTCTGTTGGCTAGAGCATCATCCCGAACACTGAAAGGCTGGGGGTTGGATTCCTAGTCAGGGCACATTATAGGTTTAATCCCCAGTCAGGACATGCATGGGAGGCAACCAGTCAATGTTTCCATCTCTGTCTCTCTCTTTCCGTTCCTCTCTCTCTAAGCAATTTGAACCCTAGCTCCACCACTTTATATCAGGGATCTTGGGGCTATTAACTAAGCTCTCTATAGTATACTTGTCTTGTCCAAGCCTGTGTCATTATGGCCACATTTTATGAATGAGGAAACAGAGAGGATTAAATAATGAAGAATCTCTGGCTAATCTGGCTATAACCACTTGTTCAGGATTCTTCCCTAGGAGGATTCTTCCCCAGGCATTCTGGAGAAATAGAAACATCCACACCCTATGGAGGAGTCAGGTAAACAGACTGAAGAGAAAATTACACTTTTCACATCCAGGAAAGTATGATGCTCAGTGAAGTCCTATGAGAGAATACCATGGCAGACCCCACTGTAGTTTATTTCCAGCCTGTACACTACTACTTCTTTCTCTGAGAAGTACCAGCCCACTCATAGAGATGCACCTTCACCCTCCTATGTGACAGAAGTGATTGAAAAAAATCTGGACCAATGGATTTTACCTAACAGGAGTTTGGAATCAGAGATATTTGTCAATCTCTGCTGTACATTTGAAGTGGGAAGTGATGAGAAACTAAGCTGCAGGTGGCCATATTTGGCATTATTCACATGCACAAAAGAAAGAGGAATCCATGGATGACAGAGAGGCACAGAAGTGAGACTATGCAACCCTGAAGAAACAGACAAAATAACCCTGGCTCTAGACATTGTTTTAGGTCTTTATTTTAGTCTCTTTTGGGAGATTATATATTTCTTGTTCCTGGATATTCTTGTGCTATCCTTATAGATTCTTATAAAACTTTCCTTTAGTTTTTAAACTTACCTGGCTGAGTTTGGGGAAATAGTAACCAAAATGCCTGTTTTAAATAACCATGTATTACTATGACAGATATGATCTCCTCCTGACACACAAAATAGTCTTATATTACCCAGCACATGGACCATGAATTTTGCCCACATCACCTGGGAGCAAATAAAATCAACAGAAAATGAACTGCACATCTAGAGATTTTAGAAATCTGGAAAAAATGAAGAAACAGAGAGACAATGGTTATATTTTAATGTTCTTCTTTCTAAATATCATAACTTTATAGGAGAAAAGAATATACAATATTAAGAAAGGAAAAGCTAACACAAGACTCAGTCTCCCAACTCATGGATTTGTATAAGAGAATGTCTGAGCCATGGCAAAAGATAGAGGAGATTTTACAAGAATAGAGAAGAATATGTGATAGTAGACATATCAAATATGGTGATAGGCAGTATTGTCAAAGAAGAAAACCTCATCTAAAATTATGCTACTGGAAACTAAGAAGGCACAAGACTTAACACTGAAAGTATTCTCAGATTAAAATAATAGGTAAGGATGTTCAGATTAAAATACATTGTGATTATAGAAATATGGCACTGTGAGGGAATTCATAGAAGGCCCATTCTCCTTATTTTTTAACAATCATGATATTTTCCATCAAATGGGGAAAATCTACATTTGATTTCCAAAAATGTTTGGAAAGAATTTTGAGCATATTTTCTGTTCTGGAATAAATACAGAATCCTTGTTATAAAATTGGAGAGAATGGAAAGTTGGCAGCAATAGCCAACACAAGCAAGCCCTACTTCAGAACAAATATGGATCAAGAGAAGACATTGCCTTTGGCCTGACCTCGGAAAGCCAATTCAATGCTTACACTCTACCAATAATTGCACAACCAGGACAGAATTGAGAAATCGTGCGATGGTGAGCTTATACTTCAGGTCATGAAGTAGTAGTAGCCTATTTCCTCTCATCTGAGAGGCTTAGGGAGAAAATGTACCACAAGGCTGGAGCCTTGACCCTAATCCTACTACTGAAAGTAGTACCCTTCCATTATGACAAAAGGAGAGGTGCTTTTCTGATCCTCACTCCAAAATGAAGAAAACTTTTTGTCATAAATCATATTCCATGATTAATAGCATTTAATAATCTGAGATGACAGAAATAAACTTTTTCAATGGGGCAGGCAGAGACTACAAACTTCAGCAGCACCAAGAAGCCAGTATCATTTAACCCTGGCTGCACATAAGGATTATCAATGGATCTTTAAAAATTACCCAACTCCAAATCCAGTATTCTAATTTTTTCTATTAGATGAGCACCTGAGGCAGAATTTCACAGCATTTTCTCTGGAAATCTGATCTCTGAAAGCAATTAAACAAACAGGAGAATGCTTCAGAGGTAATGATATTTTCATAGCATCTACTTTGTCTGCCTCTACTAGTTTGTTTTTATTTTGTTTTGTTTGTTTCTTTCTTATTATTCCACATACCAGAGAAATGATACTGTATTTGTCTTTCCCCATCTGACTTATTTCACTTAGCATAATAATAACCTCAAGGTCCATCCATGTTGTCAAAAATGGCAATATTTTGTCTTTTATATGGCTGAGCAATATTCTATTTTGTGTATGTTGTATACTGCATAATTATTCATTCATTCATCAGTAGACACTTAGGTTGTTTACATATTTTGACTATTATAAATAATGCTGCAATGAACATAAGGATGCATGTCTTTTCAATTTAGTGTTTTTGTACTCTTCAGATACATACCCAAAAGTGAAGAGCTGGATCATATAGCTGGATTCATAATTTTTAATAAAAGAATTTTAATTAAAAATTATTTTTAAAAAAAGCAATGTCTTTTAATTCCCTGTAATAAATAGCTCTCATTCTATCATTCAATAAATCCTAATTATCACTACACTATAAAAAAAAAGTTCTATGTGTGGTTCTTCAGTTGGACTATAAATAAGTGGAGGGTAAGGCCTATCTTTTTTTTTTCTTTTTTTTTTTAATTGACTTTACTGGGGTAACACTGGTTAATAAAATTATATAGGTTTCAGGTGTGCAATTCTATAATACATCAATTGTACATTGTATTGTATGTTCACCACCCCAGTCAAGTCTCCTTCCATTACCATATTCCCTCATTATTCCTTCTAGGTAGAAGGAATCTTCCACGCCCACTTTCCCTATTGGAGTCACCATACTGTTGTCTGTGTCTGAGTTTTTTTCTTTTTTTTTTTTAGCATTTTTTTATTTAATTGTTGTTCAAGTACAGTTTTCTCTCTTTTACTCCCTCCCATTTCCACCCCCCTTAGTTTTTGTCCATGTGTCCTTTATACTTGTTCCTGTGAATTCTTTCCCTCCTCCCCTGAAATTATCTCCCCTCTCTCCTCTGGTCCCTGTCAGCCTGTTCTGTATTTCAGTGTCTTTGGTTATATTTTGCTTGCTTGTTTGTTTTGTTGTTTAGGTTCCTGTTAAAGGTGAGATCATATGGTATTTGTCCCTTATCACCACCTGGCTTAGTTCACTCAGCATAATGCTTTCCAGTTCCATCCATGCTGTGGCAAAGGGTAGGAGCTCCTTCTTTCTTTCTGCTGCATAGAATTCCATTGTGTAAATGTACCATAGTTTTTTGATCCATGCATTTACTGATGGGCACCTAGGTTGCTTCCAACTCTTGGCTATTGTAAATTGTGCTGCTATGAACATTGGTGTGCATAGGTTCTTTTGGATTGGTGTTTCAGGGTTCTTATGATGTACTCCTACCAGTGGAACTGCTGGGTCAAAAGGCATATTCATTTTTAGTTTTCTTAGAAAAATCCATACTGTTTTCCATAGTGGTTGTACCATTCTGCAGTGCACTAGGGTTCCCTTTTCCCCACAACCTCTCCAACACTTGTTGTTTGTTGCTTTGTTTATGATGGCCATTCTGACCAGTGTAAAGTGGTATCTCGTTGTGGTTTTAATTTGCATCTCTCTGATAGGTAGTGATATTTAGCATCTTTTCATGTGTCTCTGGATCCTCTGTATGTATGAGGGTTTTTTTTGTTTGTTTGTTTTTTAAGGAAGAGAAATAGTTTTACTTTTTAGCCCATTCAAGTTGTGGTATTATTATATATAACTATGTAAATTTTAGCCTCTAGCTTTTTTAACTCCAAAATAATCTTGCCAGAGTTAATATATAGGATATCTTATATCATCTTTCTGAAGATACTACATTATGTATTTTATCAAATCACAGTTTTGTAATGCACACATCTATACAAACATGTCCATGTACATAATTTGCCTTGTTTTTCTTTCTTGACCCAGGTTATTTTCTTTTGTTTATTTAGCGTATGAGTTTTTTTTAATTGCTTAATCCCTTCACCTTCTTCACCCAGACTCTATTCTTTTCACCTCTGATGGGTGTCAGTCTGTTCTCTGTATCTATGAGTCTTTTTCTATTTTGTTTGTTAGTTTATTGTGTTCATTAAATTTTATATACAAGTGAAATCATATGGTATTTTTATTCCTCCGACTGGCTTATTTCACATAGCATAGTATAGTTTTTACTCTCCAGGTCCATCCATGCTGTCACAAAAGGTAAGATTTCCTTTTTTATGGCAAGTAGCATTCCATTGTGTAAATATACTACAGCTTGTTTATTCACTCACCTACTGATAGGCACATGGGCTGCTTCCATATCTGGGCTATTATAACTAACACTGCAATGTACATAGGGGTTCATATATTCTTTCAAATTAGAGTTTTGGGCTCCTTCAGATATATTGCCAGGTGTGGAATTTCTGGTCATCAGGCAATTCTATTTTTAAACTTTTTAGCTATTCCCATACAGCTTTCCATAGTGGTTGCACTAATTGGCATTCCTACCAACAATGCAAATGGGTTCCTTTTTTTCCGCACCTTCACCAGCACTTGTTGTTTCTTTTTTAAGTATATTTATCGATTATGCTATTATGTTGTCCTATTCTTTTTTCTCCCCTTTCCCCTTCTGCCCAGCACCCCCATTACTTTCAGCATCTCCCCCGCTTAGTTCTTGTCCATGGGTTGTACATATAAGTTCCTTGGCTCCTCCATTCCCTATACCATTCTTAACCTTCCTCTGTCTATTTTGTACCTAACCAATTATTGTTCTTATCATCTGTACCATTTCCCTCATTATCCCTGTTCCCCATCCCTGCTGATCTCTCTTTATGTGATCTCCATTTCTGTGATTCTGTTCCTGGTCTAGTTGTTTGCTTAGGGATTTTTTTGTTTGTGTTTTCTTTTAGGTTCAGTTGTTGATAGTTGTGTGTTTGTTGTCTTTTTATTCTTCATAGTTTTTATTTTCTTTTTCTTAATAAGTCTGTTTAACATTTCATGTAATAAGGGCTTGATGATGAAGAACTCCTTTAACCTGACCTTATCTCTGGGAAGCACTTTATCTCTGCCCTTCTATTCTAAATGATAGCTTTGCTCGATAGAGTCACCTTGGAGGTAGGTCCTTGCTTCTCATCACTTTGAATACTTTTTCCAGCCCCTTTCTGCCTGTAAGATTTCTATTGAGAAGTCAGCCAATGGGAACTCCTTTGTAGGTAACTGTTCTATTACCTTGCTGCTTTTAAGATTCTCTCCTATCTTTAATCTTGGGTAATTTAATTATGGTGAGTCTTGCTGTATTCCTCTTTGGATCCAACTTTTTGGGGACTTTCTGAGCTTTCTGGACTTGCATGTCCAGTTCCTTCACCAAATAGGAGAAGTTTTCTTTTGTTATTTTTTCAAATAATATTCAACTTTTTGCTGTCCCCCTTCTTCTTCTGGCATCCTTATGATTTGGAAGTTGAAATGTTTAAAGTTGATCCAGAGGTTCCGAAGTCTTTTCTCATTTTTATGAATTCTTGTTTCTTATTCTGTCCTGGTTGAAGATTTATTTCTTCCTTTTGATCAAAATCATTGATTGGAGTCCTGGTTTCCTCCCTGTTACTGTTGGTCACCTTTATATTTTTCTTTATTGCACTTTGTATAGCTTTCACTTCTTCCTTTATTTTGTGGCTGTACTCAATCATTTTTGTTGTGAGCACACTGATTACCAGTGTTTTGAACTTTGTATCTGATAGGTTGGCTATCTCTTCATTGCTTAGATCTTTTTCTGGAGTTTTGATCTGTTCTTTCATTTGGGCCGTATTTCTGTTTCTACACATCTGTTAGGTTGAAAGGTGCAGAGCCTTAGGTATTCTCTAGGGCGGAGCAACTGACTTTGATGTGTTGTGATACCATATGTGGGGAAGAGGTCAGAAAGGGAACGATGCCCATTTATTGTCTCCTATCCCACTTTCAAGAGACTGACAGTTTCTCCCATTACAACAACCCCCACAGGTTTTTACAGCCAGAAGTTCTGAGGCTTTATTTTCCCCATGCTAGAACCCTGGATTGCACACTCTAGCTCACTTCCCAGTTGTTCCTCCCAATTTATCTATACATGAATGTGGGACTGACCAATCTGCCAGCCACTGTCTTGCTCCACATCCTCTCAACCCCAGCTGCCCTGCCCATCTTCACCCCTCCTACCAGTCTGGATGAATGTTTCTTTTTTAACTCCTTGGTTGTCAGAAATGCATACAGTTTGATTTTCTGGCAGTTTTGGTTGTTTTCCTTGTTTTTTAAATGTTTGGTTGTTTCTTTCATTTGGTTGTGCATGGAGGTGAACTGTATCTACTTATGCTTCTATCTTGGCCAAATAAACTATTGTTTCTTGATTTATTGATTACATCCATTCTGACAGTGTGAGGTAATACTTCATTGTGGTTTTAATGTGCATTTCTCTGATGATTAGTGCCATTGAGCATATTTTCATATGTCTATTGGCTATCTGTATGTCCTCTTTGGAAACATGTCTATCCATGTCTTTGCTCGTTTTTTTTGTTTGTTTGTTTTTTGTTTTTTTTAATTTTTTTAATTGATTATGCTGTTACAGTTGTTCTATTCCCCCTTTCATTCCCCTCCACCCTACCCCCCATCCCCACCATTACCCCCCCTTTAGTTTATGACCATGTGTCTCAAGTCCTTTAGATTCTATATTTCCCATGCTATTCTTGCCCCCCATCTATTTTCTACCTACCATCTATGCTACTTATTTTCTGTCTCTTCGCCGCCCCCTTCTTCTCCTCCCACTCCCCTGTTGCTAACCCTCCATGTGATCTTCATTTCTATGTTTCCACTCCTGATCTAGCTGTCCTTTTAGTTTGCTTTCGTTTTAGGTGTGGTTGTTAATAACTGTGAGTTTGTTGTCCTTTCACTGTTCATGTTTCTTTAACTTCTTTTTCTTAGATAAGTCCCTTTAACATTTCATATAATAAGGGCTTGGTGATGATGAACTCCTTGAATTTGATCTTATCTGAGAAGCACTTTATCTGTCCTTCCATTCTAAATGAAAGTTTTGCTGGATAGAGCAATCTTGGTTGTAGGTCTTTAGATTTCATGACTTGGAATACCTCTTTCCAGCCCCTTCTTGCCTGGAAGGTCTCTTTTGAGAAATCCGCTGACAGTCTGATGGGGACTCCTTTGTAGGTGACTGTCCCCTTAGCTCTTGCTGCTTCTAGGATTCTCTCCTTCATTTTAATTTTGGCTAATGTAATTATGATGTGCCTTGATTTGTTCCTTCTTGGGTCCAACTTCTTTGGGACTCTCTGAGCTTCCTGGATTTCCTGGAAGTCTATTGCCTTTGCCAGATTGGGGAAAATTTCCTTTATTATTTGTTCAAATAAGTTTTCCACTGGTGGCTGTGCCTTTCCCCCTTCTGGTACCCCTATAATTTGGATGTTGGAGTGTTTAAAGATGTCCTGGAGGTTCCTAAGACTCTCCTCATTTCTTTGAATTCTTGCTTCTTGACTCTTTTCTGTTTGCTCATTATTTGCTTTCTTCTGGTCCACTCCATTGATTTGAGTCCCAGTTTCCTTTTCATTGCTATTGGTGCCCTGTGCAATTCCATTCATTTCAATTAGTTTCGCCTTCATATATTTGTCTAATTCGTGGCTATAATCAACCTGTTCTGTGAGGATCCTGATCACCAGTGTTTTAAACTGTGCGTCTGAGAGTTTTGCTATTTCTTCATCGCTTAGATCTATAGGTTCTGGGGCTTTGAGATCTTCCTGCGCCATTTTTGGTCTGTTCGTGCCCTTTAAGTGTGAGAAGCGGCGCCTTGGACTCCCAGGTCGCTGGGTTGTGATGCTGTATGTGGGGGCGTGGTCAGAGCGGGGAAATGGCGGCCCCGTCTGCTGTTTTTCATAGCTGGGTGAGAAGCAGCGCCTTAGGTGGTTTCCCTGGGCTGGGCCACTCAGAGTCGCTGGGTTATGACGCTGTATGTGGAGGTGGGGTCAGAGCAGGGAAATGGCGGCGCCCTCCACTGCCGCTTGCCGCGGGACCCACTGGGTCCCGGTCCAACCGCCCACTCCCTCGCCTGTCCACCCGCGCACAAATTCGCGACCACAGTCAACATGCAGCACCGCTCCTTCGCTGTCTCCCCTGCGGTCGCTCGCCTTGTCGCTGGCTCGGTCCCTCACTAGGTCCAACCCTGCGCCTGGATTCCGCGTGCCTGGATTCCGCGCGCCTGAGTCCGTCTGGCCGAGTCCTCCTGTGCAACCCTGCTCCGCCAGCCGCTGGTTTCACCCCTTACCGGTGAGGCTGAAGAATTTGTTGTTAACGGACTTCCGAAAAGTTCAATTTTCCGTGTTCTGACTATGTTTTCTGTTGCTAATATTTAGTTGTCTCTAAACTTGGTTGTGTGAGAAGGCACGGATATCCACCTATGCCTCCATCTTGGCGGAAGTTGCTCGTTTTTTAATTGGTGTATGTGTGTGTGTGTGTGTGTGTGTGTGTGTGTGTGTGTGTGTGTTGAGTCTGTAAGTTATTTATAAATTTTGGATATTAACCCCTTATCAGATGTATCAGCAAACATGTTCTCCCATTCTGTGGGATGTCTTTTTATATTATTGATGTTTTCCTTTGCTGTGCAAAAAATTTTAGTTTGATACAGTCCCATTTGTTTATTTATTTCTTTTGTTTCTCTTGTCTTAGGAGACATGTCAGTAAAAATATGGCCACAAGTAGCCCTGGCTGGTGTAGCTCAATGGATTGAGCGCAGGACTGCTAATAAAGCATCACGGTTCAATTCCCAGTCAGGACACATGCCTGGGTTGCAGGCCAGTTCCCATTAGGGGACACATGAGAAGCAACCATACATTGATATTTCTCTCCCTCTCTCCTTCCCTTCCCCTCCCCTCTAAAGATAAAGAAATAAATAATCTTTAAAAATATATGGCCAGAAGCAATGTCCAAGATTTTGCATCGTACATTTTCTTCTACAATTTTTATGCTTCAGGTCTAATATTTATGTCTTTAATTCATTTTGAATACATAATTATGTTGGTCCAAGAAAATGGTCTGATTTCACTTGTCTGCATTTTCCTGGAAAATGCGATTTTCCTAAAGCCATTTATTGAATAAAAAACCATAAGCCCAGAGTATGTACTTGCTTCCTCCATCAAATATTAATTGACTATGAAGGTATAGATTTATTTCTGGGCTCTCTATTCTATTCTATTAATCTATGCATCTGTATTGATTACTAAGACCTTATATGGTAGTTTCATATTAGGTAGCATGATTTCTCCAACTTTAATATTTTTTCTCAGGATTGCTATAGCTATGTGGAGCCTTTTGTGGTTCCATATAAATTTTTGAAATATTTATTTTAGCTCTGTGATAGACATCCTTGGAATCTTCATAAGAATTGTGTTGAATCTATAGATTACTTTGGGTAGTCTGGATATTATGATTATACTAATACCTTTCATGACCATGGTATATGCTTCCAGTTATTTGTATCTTTTGTTTCTTTCTTTCATGTCTTATAATTTCCTAAGTACAGATCTTTTACCACATCAGTTAGATTTATTCCTAGGTTTTTTATTCTTTTTGAAGCCATTATGAATTGGACTCTTTCTTAATTTCTCCTGTTAGCTTGTTATTGCCATATAAAAATGCAACTGATTCCTTGATATTAATTTTGTATCCTGCTACTTTGCTGAATTTATTTATTAGTTCTAGTAGTTTCTTGATGGAGACTTTAGGGTTCTCTATGTACAGTATTATGTCACCTGCAAATAAAAACAGTTTTACTTTTTCCTTTCCAATTTGGATGACTTATTTCTTCTTCTTGTCTGATTGCTGTGGCTAGGACTTCCAGTACTATGTTGACTAAAAGAGGTGAAAGTGGACATTCTTGTCTTATTCCTGATCATAAGGAGAATGCCTATAGTTTTTGCCTGTTTAGTCTGATGCTAGCAGTGGGTTTGTCATATATAGCCTTTATTATGTTTAAGTATTTCCCTCTATTCCCACTTTGCTGAGAGCTTTTATCATATATGGGTGCTGGATTTTATCAAAGGTTTTTTCTGCATCTATTGATGTGATGATGTGGTTTTTATCTTTCATTTTGTTTATGTGGTAGATCAGATTTATTGATTTGTGAGTGTTGACCCCACCTTACTCTCTGGGAATAAATCCCGCTTTATCATGGTATATGATCATTTTGATGCATTGTTGTATTTGGTTTGCTAATATTTTGTTAAGGATTTTAGTATATAGTTTTAATAGGGATATTGGCCTATAATTCTCTTTTTTGGTAGTGTCTTTTTATGGTTTTAGATCTGGATAATGCTGGCCTCATAAAATGAGCTTGGGAGCCTTCCCTCCTCTTGAATTTTTTTTGAAAGAAAGGTGTTAGTTCTTTTCAGAATAGTTGGTAAAATTCACCTGTAAGGCCATCCAGTCTAGGGCTTTTGTTTGGGGGGGGGGAGTTTTTTTTTATTACTGCTTAAATTGTATTAGGTGTAATCTGTCCATTCATATTCTCTGATTTCTTCTGATTTAGTTTTGGAAGATTATATGTTTCTAGGAATTTATCAATTTTATCCAGGTTTTCCATTTTGGGGCATATAGTTGTTCACAGTATTTTCTTACAATCCTTTGTATTTCTTTGGTGTCAGTTTTTATTTCTCTTTCATTTCAATTCATTGGTCAGTTCATTGTTTAATAATACATCAATTAGCTTTCATGTCTTTGTGTGATTTTCATTGTTTTTTGTGACTGATCTCTAGCTTCATAGCATTGCAATCAGAGAAGATGCTTGATATGATTTCAATCTGCTTAAATTATTGAGACTTGTTTTCTGTGCTATCATGTGGTCTATCCCAGAAAACATTCCATGAGCACTTGAAAAGTTTATGTATTTTGCTGCTTTGGGGTGAAATGCTCTGAAGATATCAATTAAATCCATTTAATCTAATCTGTCATTTGAGGCCACTGACTTCTTGTCTATTTTCTGTCTGAAAGATTTATCAGTTGAAATCAGTGTGGTGTTAAAATACCCAGCCATGACTGTATTTCTGCCAATCTCTTTTAGGTCCAGCAAGATCTGCTTCAAATATTTAGGTGTTCTTATGTTGGGTGCATAAATGCTTAATAGAGTTATATCCTCATGTTGGATTGTTCCCTTTATCATTATATCATTATCTTCCTCTATCTCTTACTATATAACCTGTTTTAAAGTCTATTTGGTCAGATATATGTACTGCTACCCCAGATTTTTATCCTTTCCATTAGCATGAAATATCTTTTTCCAACTCTTTACTTTTAGTCTCTCTGTATCTTTCCAACTGAGATGTGTCTTTTGGAGGCAGCATATATATGGGTCTTGTTTTCTTATCCATTCAGCTATCCTATGTCTTTTGATTTGAGCATTTAAGACATTTACATTTAAGGTGATTATTGATAGATATGTATGTAGTGCCATTTCATTATTAGACTGTTTTCCTCTGCTTTTTTTCCTTTCTCTTCTTCTTCTTTCTTCTTTCTGCTTCTAGCAAGCCTTTGAATATTTGTTGCAGTATTGGTTTGGTGTTAACAAACTCCTTTAACTTTTTCTCATCTGGGAAACTCCTTATTTCTCCTTCAATTATAAATTACAGCCTTGCTGGGTAAAGGAGTCTTGGTTGCTTTTTATCACCTTGAGTATTTAATGCTACTCCCTTCTGGCCTGAAATGTTTCTGGTAACTAATTTGAATACAGTCTACTTGGTACTCCTTTGTATGCAACTACCTGATTTTCTGTTGAAGATTTTAGAATTTTCTCCTTCAAGCCTTGTCATTTTAATTATGAGGTGTCTCTGTGTAAGCATCTTTGGGTTTAACTTGTTTGGGACTCACTGAGCTTCCTGTACTTGTGTGTTTTTTCCTTCACCAGATTATGGAAGTTTTCAATCATTATTTCTTCAAATAAGGTTCCCTTTGCTCATTCCCTGCTCTTTGTATCCCCATAATGTGAATGTTGTTACACTTCATGTTATCCCAAATGTTTCTTAAGGCTCTCCCCATTTTTTAATTTTTTCCTGCTCTTTCTGGCTATTCTTTTTCTACTTTGCCTTCCAAATCACTGATTCAGTCCTCTACTTCCTCTAACCTACTGTTTATTTCTTCCAGTGTAAGAATAAGAATTTTAAATAAGAAATAAGAATTTGAAATAAATTCTTATTTATTTCAAATATTGCATTCTTTATATGCTACTTTCCTATGGTATCTATGCTTTTTTTCATGCTGTTGAGTATCCTAATAATCATTACTGTACACTCTCTATTTGATAAATTGCTTGCCTCCATTTTGCCTTTCTTCTGGAGAATTCTTTTGTTCTTTCATTTGGAGTCTGTTTCTTTGTCTTCCCATTTTCACTTCTTCTATGTATTTGCTATATGTATTAGGTCAATCTGCAAAGACTCTGGGTTAGATCTTTGTAAGATGCTGCTTGTAACTAGCTCTGATCAACTTGTTTGGAGCTATTAGCGATCCACAGCATGTGGATCCCCCTGCTGTGCCTGTTCATGTGCAGAAAGAACCAGGTTATACACTAAGGCCAACTTTTATAAGTACCAGGTGTGGGGCAGGATCAGTTGAAGTCTTACAGTACTCCCAGAGATCTGCCATAGTTGTTAAAAACTAATCAGTGATATAACCTGAAGCTTCACTCAGCAGCCTCACTTAAACTCCACAGAGTAGCGTAGATTAATTCCTGTGGGCAGTGTTATTGCTTCCCTTCAGGCTGATGCCATTCAGAGAGGATTACTCTGCTTGAGAAAAAGGGCTTCTGCAGTATTGGGAATAACTCAGGTCAGGGATACTGACAGCTATTCCTTCAGCTCTCTCCCAAGAGCCTCCAAACCCAGACTCTCCTCAAGCATCTCTAGTCCACTCTGCCCTCCTTCTGCCAGAGCCCAGGGTAAGTGGCTGCAATTTTTTTTTTGTATTTGCCCTTTAAGAGGTCTCTGAGACTCCAGCCATCTCTCTGCAACAGACAGAAATTCTTCTGTTTCTTGTCAGAGCTATATGTTACTTGGGTTTCTTTCCAGCTCTAGTGCTGTAGGCTTGAGAGCCCAACTTGGGTTTTAGACACAACTCTTTTCCAGGGGAACACTCCAGGGCTGCTGAAATATCCCTCTGGAACTTATGCTGCCACCCATGGGAGCCTAGTCAGCCCTCTTGCACCTCCTCTACACTCCCTACCAGTCTCATTGTGGTGAAGTGGTTTACTCGGTCTGTACTTGGTTATAAGGCTTCTCTCCAGCTAGTGTTCAGTTGGTTATTTGGAATGATTTCTCTACAATTTAGCTATAATTCCAGATTGGTCCTGGAAACTATAGTGTAGCTTCCACTTAGTACTCCCCCATCTTGGATTTCCAAAGTACTTCTTTATATCTTATAATTTCCTTTGTATTATAGTATAATAATTTCATATTAAATGTCCCTTGTTTAACTTGTTATATGTTTTCTATCTCCTGATTGAACCCAGACTTGTATAAGAGCAAAGTTCTCAAGTCAAATACTAAACTTTGATCCTAATAAATGAACAGAAAAAGAGAAACCTAAGCCCAAAGCATGTAGAATTAAAGAAAATAATAAAGATAAAAGCTGAAACCAATAAAATTAAAAACAGAAAATCATTGAAATCAAAAGATTGCTCTTTATTAAAGATTTTATTTATTTATTGTTTAGAGAGGGGAAGGGAAAGGGAAAGAAAAGGAGAGAAACATCAATGTGTAGTTGCCTCCCACATGCCTTCTACTGGGGACCCGGCCCACAACCTAGGCATATGACCTGACTGGGAATTGAACCAGTGACCTTTTGATTAACAGACCAGCACTCAATCCACTAAGCCACACCAGCAAGGGCAAGAGGTTGCTCTTTAAGAAGTTCAATAAAATTGATAAACTTCTAGTAAGACTCTTCAAGAAATTAAAACAAAAAAATGCACAAATAATCAGTGTCAGTAATGAATGAAGGACATCACTACAGACCCTACAGAAATATAAAATAGTATGAAAATACAAATAATTTTATGCCAATAAATTTGACAACTTAATTAAATGAAAAAAAAGTTCTTGAAAGGTTTTATCTACTAAAGCTCACTTTAAAAGAAATAGATACAAATAGTTTCATGCCTCTTGAAGAAACTGAATCCATTATTACAAACTTTTAAACAAAGAAAATTCCTGTCCCATATAGCTTTATTGGTGATTATATCAATATTTTAAGGAAGAAATAATACCAATTCTATACAAGTACTTCCAGAATAATAGAAGAGAATGAAGCACTCATGTGACCTGAATTACCCTAATACCAAAATCAAACAAACATATTGCAAGGAAATAAAATACAGACTGTTAACCCTCATAAACTTAGTCTGCAAAATTCTTAAAGTGTTAATAAAAGAACTTCACAATATATCAAAGTATCATGACCAAGTGGGGTTTATCCTGCAAATGGAAAGTTGGCTCAATATCAGAAAGTCAATCATTGTAATTTACTATATCAAAGCATAAATGTAGAATTGAAAACAGAAAACAATGGAGAAATTCAATGAAATCAAAAAGTTGGCTGTTGGAACATTAATAAAATTAAAAACCTCTAGGCAGGCCAACCAAGAATAAAAGAGAAAGAGACAGAAGATATAAATTACTAGTAACATATCTGAAAGAGATTCTATCACTACTGTTCTCAAAGACAATAAAATGATTATAAAGGAATTCTATGAATAATTTTATCCCCCAAATTTTATACCTTTGATGAGATGGACAAATTCCTTGACAGACATAGTCTACAAAAACTCACATAAGGAGAAACAGATAATCTGAATAGGCTCTTGTCTATTAATAAATTTAGTCAATGATTAATAACCTTCTATAACAGAAAGCTCCACAAACAGATAATTTCACTGGTGAATTTTACCAAATATTTTAGAGAAAGTGATACTAATTCTCTACATCTCTTTCAGAAAACAGAAGCAAAAGAAAACTTCCTAACTCATTTTATGAGGCCATCATTACCTTAATAGCCAAACCAAATAAATACAGAAAACTATAGGCATTATGTCTCAAAAACATACATGCAAATATCCTCAGCAAAATATTAGCAAATTGAATCCAACAATGTATAAAAAGAATAACATACCACACAACTAAGTGTGATTTATCTCAGGAATATGCAAGATTAGTTCAACATTTGAAAATGAAATAATAAAATACATTACACAAGCAGGCTAAGAAGGAAAAATCATGTGACCATATAAATAGATACAGAAACACTTGACAAAATTCAACACTCATTCATTGTAAAATGTCTCAATAAACTAGGAATGGAAAGGATTCTGTCAACCTAATAAAGACCATCTACCAAAAAATTTATAGTTAAGATCATATTCAATGGTGAGAAACTAGGTGGTTTTCCACTAAGATAAGGTACAGGATAAGAACAGCCCCTCCCACCACTTCTATTCTGCTTGTACTGAAAGTGTTAGCTAATGAAATAAAACAAGAAAGGGAAATTAAAAGTATATGAATTGGGAAGAAAAAAATATTTTTTTTCTTTTTACAGATGACATGATTGTGTATGTAGAAAATCTCAAATAATCAACAAAAAACTTCTGCAAACTATAAGTGATTATAGCAAGGTTTCAGGATATGTGGGTAGTATACAACAGTCAATTGCTTCCTTATAAGATCAATGAACAATTGAAATTTGAAATATAAAACACAGTGCCATATATCAATACATTAGCACAAAAAACTGAGGAATTTAGAAATAAATCTACCAAGATACTATAAAATCAGTATATAGCAAATATAAGCAAAACTATAAAACTCTGAAGAAAGAAATCAAGGAAGATTTAAATAAATGGAAATATATTCAATGTTCACAGATAAGAAGATACAATATTGCTAAAATGTCAGTTCTCCCTAAACTGATCTATAAATGTAATGCAATTTCTACCAAAAGGCAAGCAAGTTGCTTTGTGAAAATCAACAAAGAAACTCTTAAGTTTGTATAGAGGGTGAAAGACCCAATATAGCCAAATATATCAGTTGAACAAAATAAACAGAATAGAGCCCAGAAAACACACACACCCTCACACAGACAATAATCAACTGATCTTTGACATGGGAGGAAAGACAATTCAATGGGAGAAAGATAGCTTTTCAACAAGTGGTGCTGGAATAGCTAGACACACACATGCAAAAAAAGTTAATCAAGTACTTTTTACATAAATTAACTCAAAGTTGATTACATGCCTAAATATATAGCACAAAACTCTACAACTACTAGAAAATGACATGAAAATATCCAGGTGACTTTAGATTTTGGTGATGACTTTATTTTAAACACCAAGAGCACAAATCTTGAAAGAAAAAGCTTATATGTTGAAGTTCATTAAAATTAATAACCTTCTCTGCAGAACAGTGAAAAGACTTGTCATAGACTGGGAGAAAATATTTGCACAATACATATCTGATAAAAAGCTATATCTAAAATATACAAAGAACTCTAAAAAACCCAACAATAAGAAAACTACTTTATTAAAAAATGGGCAAAGAACCTGAAAAAAACATATCAGCAAAGGAGATAGAAATGTGACAAATAAGCACACAAAAATGCTTAATCATTAGATAATTGAAAATTAAAGTAACAATGATATGCTACTACACACTATTAAAATAGCAAAAATATTTTAAATGACAATAGCAAATAGTGGTGATAATGTAGAAAAGAAACAGGAACATTCATTATGAGGTGAATACAAAAGGGTACAACCTCTTTGGAATACAGTTTGGCAATTTGTTGCAAAATTAAACATAGTCTTACCATACAATCCAGCACTTGTACAATTAAGTATTCACTCAAAGGAGTTGAAAACTTAGATCAACACAAAAACCTGAACATGAACCTTTTCTGGTACCGTTGTTCTTAATTGCCAAAAACCTGAAGCAACCAAAATGTCCTTCAAAAGTTAAATGGATAAACAAACTTATACAATGAAATCTATTATTCAGAGGTTAAAAGGAATGAGCTATCAATGCAAAAAGACATGGTGGAAACTTACTTGAATAGTGCTTAGTGAAAGAAGCCATTCTGCAAAGAGTATACATACTGTATGTTTTCAACTATATGGCATTCTGCAAAAGGCAAAATTATAAGTATAGTAAAAAGACCAATGGTTGCTAGGAGTTTAGAAAAAGAAGAAGAAGGATAAATAGATAGAGCACAGGGGATCTTTAGGGCAGTGAATCTATTCTGTATGATACTATGATGGTGGGAAAATGGCATTATTCATTTGCCAAAAACTATGTAATGTATAACACAGTGAGCCTTATTTAATCTATGGGTTTTATTTAATGATAATGTATCAATATTGGCCCATAAATTTAAACAAAGGTACCACACTAACGTAAGATGTTAAGAAAGGCGGAATCTGCTCATTGAGAACTCTGCATTATATGTTCAATTTTCTGTAAACTTAAAACTGCTGTGAAAAATAAATTTAATTAGTCTTTAAAAAACAAAGCACAGACAAGAAGAAAAATTGTAAGTCACATATTTAATAAAGAAATTGAATCCAGAAGATATAAAAACTCTCAAAACCAAATAGCATGATAAAAACAGGAAGAGGTATTTAAACAGACAAGTCACTAAAACAGATATTCAGATGACAAAAATAAACATGAAAAGATGCTCAACCTCATACATCATTAGGGAAATTTGAACTAAAGCAACAATGAAATGCCACTATACACCTATTAAAATGGCTAATATTAACCCCCCCAAAAAGACAATTCTAAATTCTGGAGAGAATATAAAACAACTAGTACAATTCATACACTGCTAGTGGGAATCCACACCCATTTACAAAGTGGCTTAACCATTTATGTTAAAGTGAAACACATAATTGGTGTAAAACCTTGCAGTTTCATTCCTAGATATTTACCCAGCTGAAATTAAAACATATTCATAGGAAAACTGGGGACAAATGTTTAAAGTGGCTTTTTTCATAATCACCAATACCAAGAAACATTCAAATGTCTTTCAACAGACAAATGGATAAACAAGCTGTGGTTCATTAAAAAATGGAATGCAACTCAGCAATGAAAGAAAAAATGCTAATAAACACAGCATGGATAAATCTCAAGTATATTATGCTAAGTGATAAAAGTCAACAGAGAAAGTTATATACAACATGGTTATACTTACATGACTTCTTTGAAATTATAAATAAAGGGACATAAAACAGGTTAGTGGTTGACAGAATGTGGAGGTATGGAGGAAATATACTACAAAGGTCCTGAGATACTTTTTCAAGTGCTAGAAATGTTCTGTATCTTGGTTTTATTCATAAATATATGGCTATGTGCATTCATCAAAACTCACAGAATTTTATCATGTAAAGTTTGAGTTTAATGTACAGACATTATACCTCAATAAACCTGACTTAAAAATATGCTCAGACAAATTTTGAAGAAAACTACATTCTCTGCTGGACAACAAGCAGTTTTTTTTTTTTTTACAGGGCACATCTCCATATTTACCATTGTCCATTCTTCACACCCCCAGATTTACTTGTCCATACATGTTCAGGGAGCACTACCTCTAGGGCTCTGGTGAGCCTCTCTTCCTAAGATGAAACTTCAAAGAGGGAGGATAATGGGATGAATTACACAGTCCATTGCTAGAGCTGATCTTAATGTGGCAATTGATATTCATCAGCTCCCATCAGCTCCTATCTCTAATACAAATTCTAAATGTTTCCCATCCTCAGCTGTCACCCATCCTTGTCCTTCTATAGCAGAAGCTTTAAATTTTATCACTGATCAATGTCAGTTATGGTATGATGACTTTCCTTCCTTCCTGATGATTTCTGGACATAAGGAACCCAGAGGGTCCTGATAGGTATTCATAGTATTTAGCTCAAGTGGACCCTTATTGGTGAAGAGGTACACCTTTGGGGAACCAAGCCGTCTAATCCTGCCAATCTTAGAACTGCATGTGGAAAGCACAAATTCCTCCAGTGAGTCATTGGATATGAAATTAATTAGGGCTACTCCGTTCTACCTTTTATTCCCCAGATTTATGAGGTCTACCCAGAAAGTCCAACCATTGTTAATATAATGAGAACAGTGTGTATGACATGATATAACCTGGCAGCCAAGGTAAGAGTGGACTGGAATGCCCATGCATGAACAATGATGACTTCACTGTACTAGTCAGTGACAGTGGTAGACACCATTGAGTGGGCATGTGTACTGTGTGGCCATTGCATTGAGAATGCCTGGGCAAGTAGAACAATTTGTCTGCATCAAATTTTGCATTAAGCTTGAATATTCCTCCATGGAAACTATTCATATGTTTCAGGAGGATGCAGCTATGGGCAACTGGTGATTGGCAACTTCATCACAACAACATACCCATTCATGTATCATCTTCTATGGAGATTTTTTTTTTTTGTGAAACATCAAATCACCCAGGTGACTCAGCCCCACTACAGCCCAGATTTGGTGCCCAGCAACTTCTGGCTTTTCCCCAAACTAAAACTACCTTTGAAAGGCAAGATATTTCTGACCTTCAGTGAGATTCAGGAAAATCCATGTGGCAGCTGATGGCGATTGGTAGCATTGTGTGAGGTCCCAAGGTGCTTACTTTGAAGGGGACTGAGGCATCATTTTCCTATGTACAATGTTTCTTGTATCTTGTATCTTCTTCAGTAAATGTCTCTATTTTTCATATTACATGGCCAGATACCTTCTGAACAGACTGGTCCTATTAAGAATACAGAATCACACAAAAGTATGTGTCTCAGTGCAAGTACCACTTCTAGATGACAGCAACCCATCTGTGCAAAGTATTGCTCTTGAACTGATGCTTCAGCTATGCCTTCAGCAAACCATTCAAAAAATCTATCCAGCTAGTAGCTTCTTAGTGGTGAGGTATATAATACAACTAGTGAATTTCATGATCATGGGTCCATATCCACAGCTCCTTCACTATAAAGTTGGTTTCCTGGTTTGACACTATGGTGTATGGGATTACACAGATAATGGTTCTGGCTGAAGTCCATTGTTGGAAATGTAAACCTATAGTCAGAATATGTACTCATTCCTGAAAAAATAAATTTCTGGGCCTTCTAAAACAGAAGGGACTAATGTAGGCAATTTGCCACTGAAAAGACAATTGATTTCCTCAAGGAATACTGCTATCCTAGGTGCAAAGCATAAGTCTCTATTTCTGGCAGATGAGACATTCAGAGAAGGCAGTAACTAGATTGGCCATGTTGAGTCTAATTCCAAGATGCTGTGACCTTCTGTAACCTTTATTTCTCTGCTCCTGTAGCCATTTCAGTGTGCCCGTTGTGCAAGCACCATGGTGGCTGCAAACAAAACTAGCATCAGGTAAAACTAGCTTAGTAATTTTGTGTAACTGGTGGCTTAGTGCCTCTTCCATGGTACATGATCCTATTCTAAAGCAGAGCTATGATGAGATTTGTGTCTTATAGTATCAATGTCAATTCAGACTCTTTCCTAAAATTCCTCAAAATGGTTGTGAGTTTTTCCCCTTACCTACTGTATATTCACTTAGAAAAATGGCCATAAGCCTATTGGGAAGGATACATGATTGAGTACAGTGCTCATTTGTAGTGTTACACTATCCTTCCCCTGGTAGTTTCATGATCTCTTCAACAAAGAGCTCACAGGTCTAAAATGTGATGCATGGACAAAACCAAAGGGGGGGCAGGATCAAGGGTGAGAAGTGGGAATGGCTAGGGTGGGGGGGATGGTAGGAGGGAAATGGAGACAACTGTACTTGAACAATAAAAATAAATGATTTTTTAAATAAAAATAAAAAACAATGAAAAAAATAAAAAATAAAGTAAAATGTGATGTAGGTCGAGAAACTGAAAAAAACTGAACTTTTTATTTTACTGACTAGTCTCCTCTGCTTCTCTATTTTTATTTGGTTTTGTTGTTTGTTTGCATTTTTGTTATAGAGGTTAAGCAGTACCCTCTTTGGCTACCCAACTATTTTGGTTCTAGACATGCCATATTTCTATTAACCACATTCATATATTTTTGCAAGCCGAGTCCTCTAAGCTGCTCCTCTAAACTCACCATATGTTAATTGCAGGCCCCCCAACTCCACCCATATACACCAAACATCCTAGAGTTAAGTACCACTGAGTGGTGAGGTATATAATACAACTAGTGAATTCCATGGTCATGGGTCCATATCCACAGCTCCTTCACTATAAAGTTGGTTTCCTGGTTTGACACTATGGTGTATGGGATTCCAGGGATAATGGTTTTGGCTGAAATCCATTTGTGGGAGAAAAAGAGCTATCATCACCATAGCTATTAATGAGCTGAACTCTGTGACAGCCTCTCCAACAATTCTCTGCAGCCTGCAGAAAACAGCTCTATCTGTACTTCTGGGTACCTGTGTTCCTGGTGACTTTAGTGAATGAGTGTCCCAGGCCTTCTTATAGAACACAATAGTCTGGTGTTTTAGCCAGATCGGTTAGCCTCAGGTAATATACCTATTTCAGCATACCCACTTCCCGATCCTTTTAATCCATTCCTATACCACCTGCCACAGAAATTCAGGTATTTCAATGCCACTCAATGTGTGTCATTGCTTGTTTCAGACTTTTAAGAATCACCTTAATAGCACATTTGCACCAACCCCTACATTCCTTTCAGGGTATTGAATCCTGTATCCCTTATCCAATAGTATGTTCTGACTCCTTTGATTGAGCACATTTAGAGCCCAGTCTCACAGATACTTGCCCAATCTTTGGCTAGGTCATTCAATTCTCCTAGGCATAGATGCTTTCCTTTTTCTAAAGCTTAGCACATCCCCTGCTGGATTATGGTGTAATTCAATGTTGGTTATAAGCCTGACAACTGGAGAGAAAGTAGGTTGTCTCTTCAGAGTGTAACTATTGCCTTGTGGAAGAAAAAGCTCTATATTTCCATCCCACACTGGAGTACCATGTAGCATCAGCTAATAGAAGGTTGGAGCACTTCTACAACCTCAGAAGATTTATAGAAGTCTGGAGAAGCAAACTCTTTAGGAGATTCCATGTAGACTGTCCTCATGTCATGTGTCAGAGTCCTAGGTATTTGCCATCAAAGACCTGACTTCAGCATAAAACACCTGGCTTGGTTGAGCATTCAACCATCTTTGAAGTATTATCACTCTAATAGATCTTGGGTTGATATTCAGAATTTTATTTGTTCACTGCATGAAATAAAGGCTTTTGTTTTTTTGCAACCAAAGAGACTGTATGACTCTAACACTCAAAATAATCAATTGCTGGTTAATTGCTCTCAGCCTTTCATTATCTATCTATAGAGCATCAATGAAATATAAAAATAACCATCATTCTGGTATTTATCATTTTCCCCATGTATTTCAAACACTCAAATTATCATACTGATCAGTGCATTCTCCTACACTGCAGTATTCTCCCAAGTTACTACATTGAAGAATTGGCAGTTGGGCTATTTCTTTGTGCCAGATTCTGTCCATGCTCCACTGATGACCTGGATGAAGTCATTGCCAGCTGAGCAGTGATCTACTCACAAAGCTCTACCTTACTTGGTGTTATGTTGGAATCACAGGGACAGTTAAAGCTCTCTAAGAAGCAGACACTGAGCTGCTTTTCTAAGAAGCAGACACATAGAAATTCAAAATATTAGTTGGTTAATAACACGTGTGTAAAAGGCAAAGTGAGCAGAATTGGGCTAGAGGAGCAGTCAGATGGCAATGCCAATGTGAAAAATTCTTTGCTAGCTTAACAGGGAGCCCTAGTGCAAAGACTGCACTGGAGACTTAGCACATGGAGCAGAAATTTCTAGGGCCTTATACAACTGCTTTGCTCAGTCATTGGCTGAAGGCTAACCCAAGACAAGCATCATCTCAACTACCACTGCCTGCTTTAGTCATTGACTGGGCTACCCTGAGAAGAGTGTGACCTCCATTCAAAAGCTGTTGTGGAGCCTGAAGAGGCTACTAGCTGGAGGCTGTCCACTCCTGCACTCCTCACAGATAGGCAGTGAATCTTTCTTTTAAAGGAATCTGAGCATCACATCTCTGTGTGTAGCATAGCCAAGAATATCCCCCCCAAAAAACTGTAAGAAGATGAATATAGTTGGAGAACTTAGAACACTGATCATCTTATAATATAGACTTACCATAATGCTGCCACATAGGAGAATGTGGTATAGAAAAAATAACATACAAATATATTAACAGATTAGCATAGAGTAGAACCATGCTAACACTCTGAATTAATTTTTGAAAAAAGAACCAATTTATTGCAGAGAAGAAAGGAATTTTTTTTCTATACATGTTATATTAATTAAGAAGAAAATAAACCTTAATCTTTACCTCACATCATACACAAATTATTTTGAAACATATCAAAAACTTAAATAAACTTAACACCTAAACTCATAAAGCTTCTGGAATAAAAAGTATAAAAGAATGTTTTTGTAACTTGGAAAAGGCAAATATTGGGTTGGTCAAAAAGTTCCTTCTGTTTTTCTGTAAGCTGGATCTAGTAGCACTTAGATGTCTTTAACTTCATTCAAAACAATTTTGTTAAATTGTATTGTGACAGCTGTCATATCGGCATGATTTTTAAAAAACTTATCAGAATTGGCAAATTTTTGTATAGCCATTTTAATATTAAAGATGGAAAGCTATATGCAACATTTTCACAGTATTATGCTTTATTATTTCAAGAAAGGTAAAAATACAAGTGAAACTCACACACAAAAAGATTTTTGCAGTGTATGGAGAAGGTTTTGTAACTGATCAAAAGTTCCAAAAGTGCCGGGTGAAGTTTCATGCTGGAGGTTTCTTGCTGAACGATGCTCCACAGTCAGGTAGACCACCTGAAGTTAGTAGTGATCAAATTGAGACATTAATTGAGAACAATAAATTTTATACCACACAGGAGATAGCCAACATATTCAGAATATCTAGATCAATAGTTATTCGGAGAAAATAAAAATGTATCTTTTATTTCACAGGAAAAATAAACAGACTTTTTGGCCAACCCAATATGTCTTATACAAGACCTAGGAGGCAATAAACATAAAAGGAAAAGTTGATAAATAGACTAGGCCAAAATTTAAAGTTTCTGATCATAAAAAATAAAACATTGTTGAAAGGGCAGGATTATTGCAAGAAATACGCTTTTTAAAAAGATTTATTTAATTATTGTTCAAGTATACTTTTCTGTCTTATACTCCCAACCTCACTCCTCCAGTGCTCCCCACCTCCCTCCTATTCCCCCCACCATAGTTTTTGTCCATGTGTCCTTTATACTTGTTCCTGTGAATCCTTCCCCTTTTCCCTGTGATTCTCTCCCCTCTCCCCTCTGGTCCCTGATAGCCTGTTCTGTATTTCAGTGTCTTTGGTCATATTTTGCTTGCTCGTTTGTTTTGTTTTGGTTCCTGTTAAAGGTGAGATCATATGGTATTTGTCTTTCACCGCCTGGCTTAGTTCACTCAGCATAATGCTTTCCAGTTCCATCCATGCTGTGGCAAAGGGTAGGAGCTCCTTCTTTCTTTCTGCTGCTTAGAATTCCGTTGTGTAAATGTACCAGAGTTTTGGGATCCATTTATTTATCTATGCTGCTTCCAACTCTTGGATATTGTAAATTGTGCTGCTATGAACATTGGGGGTACAGAGGTTCTTTAGGGTTGGTGTTTCAGGGTTCTTAGGATATACTCCTAGCAGTGGAATTCCTGGTTCAAAAGGCATGTTCATTTTTAGTTTTCTTAGAAATTTCCATACTGTTTTCCATGTGTTTGTACCAGTCTGCAATCCCACCAACAGTGAACTAGGGTTCCCTTTGCCCCACAACCTCTCCAGCACTTGTTGTTTGTTGCTTTGTTTATGATGGCCATTCTGACTGGTGTAAAGTGGTATCTCATTGTGGTTTTAATTTGCATCTCTCTGACAGCTAGCAATATTGAGCATCTTTTCATGTGTCTCTGAATCCTCTGTATTTCCTACTTGGAGAAGTGTCTGTTCAAGTCCTTTGCCCATTTTTTAATTGGGTTGCTTGTCTTCTTACAGTGGAGTCATGTAAGTTCTTTGTATATTTTTGAGATTAAACTTTTGTCTGAGGTATCACTGGCAAATATGTTTCCCAAACAGTTGCTTCTCTTTTTATATTAATACTTTTGTTTGTTTGTTTGTTTTGTTTTGTTTTAAATTTTATTTAGTTATGTTTCAAATACAGTTTTTTGTCTATTTTTCCCATCCCAGCCTCCCCCGCCCCTTGCTCCCCACCTCCCTCCCATTTCCATCCCCCTTAGTTCTCGTCCCTGTGTCCTTCCTATTTGTTCCTCCAAATCCCTCCCCCCTTTTCCCCCCTTAACTTCCCTTCCTTCTCCCCTCTGGTCACTATCCCCTTGTTCTCTATTTCATTGTCTTTGTTTTTTTTTTTCTGCTTGCTTGTTTGTTTTGTTGTTTAGCTTCCTGTTAAAGGTGAGATCATATGGTATTTGTCTTTTAGCACCTGGCCTATTTCACTCAGCATAATGCTTTCCAGTTCCATCCATGTTGTTGCAAAAGATAGTAGCTCCTTCTTTCTCTCTGCAGCATAGAATTCCATTGTGTATATGTACCATCATTTTTTGATCCATTCATTTACTGACAGGCACCTAGGTTGCTTCCAACTCTTGGCTATTGTACATTGTGCTGCTATGAACATTGTGGTGCATAGGTTCTTTGATATTGATGTTTTAGGATTCTTAGGATATAATCCCAGCAGTGGAATTGCTGGGTCAAAAGGCAGGTCGATTTTTATTTTTCTGAGAAAATTCCATACTGTTTTCCATAGTGGTTGTACCATTCTGCAATCCCACCAGCAGTGAACTAGGGTTCCCTTTTCCCCACAACCCCTCCAACATTTGTTTTTTGTTGCTTTGTTTATGATGGCCATTCTGACCAGTGTAAAGTGGTATCTCATTCTGGTTTTAATTTTCATCTCTCTGATAGCTAGTGATATTGAGTATCTTTTCATGTGTCTCTGGACTCTCTGTATGTCCTTCTTGGAGAAGTGTCTGTTCAAGTCCTTTGCCCATTTTTTAATTGGGTTGCTTGTTTTCTTAGAGTGAAGTCATGTAAGTTCTTTGTATATTTTGGAGATTAAACCTTTGTTTGAGGTATCATTGGGAAATATGTTTTCCTGTATATTTGGTTCTCTTTTTATTTTAATACTGTTTTCCTTAGCCATGCAGAAGCTTTTTATTTTGATGAGATCCCATTTGTTTATTCTTTCCTTTATGTCCCTTGCTCTAGGGGACATATCCGTAAAAATGTTGCTGTGTGAAATATCTGAGATTTTCTTGCCAATGTTCTCCTCTAGGATTTTAATGGTATCACGGCTTATACTTAAGTCTTTTATTCACCTTGAATTTATTTTGGTGTATGGTGTAAGTTGGTGCTCAAGTTTCATTTTTTTGCACATAGCTGTTTAGTTCTCCCAACACCATTTGTTGAAGAGGCTGTTTTTACTTCATTTTATGTTACTGCCCCCTTTGTCGAATATTAATTGACTGTAGAGTGTTGGGTTTATTTCTGGGCTCTCTGTTCTCTTCCATTGGTCTATGTGCCTGTTTTTATGCCAGTACCAGGCTGTTTTGATTACAGTGGCCTTGTAATATAGTTTGGTATTGTGATCCTTCCTACCTTGTTCTTCTTTCTAAAAATTGCAGCTGCTATTTAGGGTCATTTATGATTCCATGTAAATTTTTGAAGTGTTTGTTCTATGTCTGTGAAATATGCCATTGGTACTTTAATAGGTATTGTGCTGAATCTGTAAATTGCTTTGAATAGTATGGACATTTTGATGATGTTAATTTTTCCAACCCATGAACACAGTATATATTTCCATTTGTTTGTGTCTTCCTTGATTTCTTTCTTCAGTGTTGTGTAGTTTTCTGCATACAGTTCTTTTACCTCCTTGGTTAGGTTTTTTATTTTATTTTTGTTTTTGCTATATCGAATGGGATTTTTTTCATTGATTTCTGCTTCTGCTGATTCATTGTTAGTATACAAAAATGCCTTTGATTTCTGAATATTGACTTTGTAACCCACTGTTTTGCCAAATTCATTAATTAGTTCGAGCAGTTTTGGGGTAGAGTCTATAGGATTTTCCACGTATACTATCATGTCATCTGCAAACAATGACAGTTTTGTTTCCTCCTTTCCAATTTGGATGCTTTTTGTTTCCTTTTCTTGTCTGATCTCTGTGGCTAAAACTTCCAATACTATATTGAATAGAAGTGGTGAAAGTGGATAACCTTGTCTTGTTCCTGATCTTAGTGGGAAAGATTTTAGATTTGCCCATTGAGTATGATGTTAGCTGTAGGTCTCTCATATATGGCCTTTATTATATTGAGGAATGCTCCCTCTATGCCCACTTTGCTGAGTGTTTTTATCATAAATGAGTGTTGTACCTTATCAAAAGCTTTTTCCGCGTGTATTGATATGATCATGTGGTTTTTGTCTTTGCTTTTGTTTATGTGATGTATTACATTACTGATTTGTGAATATTGTACCATCCTTGTATCCCTGGGATGAATCCCACCAGGTCATGGTGTATGATCTTTTCAGTGTATTGCTTGATGTGATTTACCAGTATTTTGTTGAAGATTTTAGTGTCTATGTTCATCAGGTATATTGGCCTGCAGTTTTCTTTCTTTGTTGTGTCTCTATCTGGTTTTGGAATTAGGATGGTGCTGGCTTCATAAAAAGAGTTTGGGAGTCTTTCATCATTTTGGATTTTTTTTTTGAATAGTCTGTGAAGGATAGGGGTTAGCTCTTCTTTACATGCTTTGTAGAATTCTCCTGTGAAACCGTCTGGTCCAGGGCTTTTGTATGTTGTTTTTTTTTTTTATTACTGCTTCAATTTCATCGGCTGTTATTGGTCTGTTCAGGCTTTCTGCTTATTTTTCATTGAGTTTTGGAAGACTATACTTTTCTAGAAATGTGTCCATTTCATGTAGGTTTTCAAATTTCTTGGCATACAGTTCTTCATAGTAATTTCTTACAATCCCTTCTATTTCTGTGGTATCAGTTGTAATCTCTCCTCTTTCATTTCTGATTGTGTTAATTTGAATCCTCTCTCTTCTTTTCTTGATGAGCCTAGTTAATGGCTTGTCAATTTTGTTTATCTGTTCAAAAAACCAGCTCCTGGATTCATCGATCCTGAGAACTGTGCTTTTAGTCTCTATGTCATTTAATTCTGCTCTGATCTTGGTTATTTCCTTCCTTCTGCTTGCTCTGGGCTGTCTTTGTTGTTGTTCCTCCAGTTCTTGTAGGCATAGGGTGAGGTTGTTTGCTTGAGATGTTTCTATCTTCTTTAGGTAGGCCTGTATTACTATGAAGTTCTCTCTTAGGACTGCCTTGGCTGTGTCCCATAAGTTTTTGGTTGTTGTGAGATCGTTTTCATTTGTTTCCAGAAACTTTTTGATTTCTTCCCTAATTTCATTCTTGACCCATTTGTTGTTTAAGAGCATGCCATTCAGTGTCAGTGATTTTGGATATTTTGGGTCTTTTTCCCCTGGGGTTGGTTTCCAATTTCAGTCCCTTGTGGTTGGAGGAAATGCTTGGTATGATTTCAATTTTCTTGAATTTGTTGAGGCTCGTTTTGTGTCCTATCATGTGGTCTATCTTTGAAAATGTTCCATGTGCATTTGAAAAAAATGTGTATTAACTTCTTTGGGATGAAGGGCTCTATATATATCAGTTAAGTCCATTTCATCTAGGGTGTTGTTTAATGCCACAATACCTTTGTTGATATTTTGTTTGGAGGATCTGTCCATTTTTGACAGTGGGGTGTTAAAATCCCCTACTATAATTGTGTTGCTGTCAATATCTTTCTTGAAGTCCTCTAAGATTTTCTTTATATATTTGGGTGCTTCTATGATGGGTGCATATATATTTACAATGTTAATGTCTTCTTGGTTGATTCTTCTTTTGAGTGTTATGAACTGACCTTCTGGGTCTCTCTTTATGACCCTTTTTTTAAAGTCTATTTTGTCTTATATGAGAATTGCTACCCCAGCTTTTTTTTTTCTTTTCTGTTTGCTTGGAAAATTTGTTTCCAGCCCTTCCCTTTTAGTCTGTGATGGTCTTTTGTCCTAAGGTGGGTCTCTTTTAGGTAGCATATGTGTGGGTCATGCTTTCTTATCCATTCAGCTATTCTGTGTCTTTTGATTAGAGCATTTAATCCATTTGTGTTTAAGGTTATTATTGATAGTCACTTATTCATTGCCATTTTTGTACCTGTATTCTTCTCTGTCTCCCTCTTTTCCTTCCTTTCATTAAAGCAGTCCTTTTAGTATTTCTTGCAGAGCTGGTTTGGTGGAGGCATATTCTTTTAGACTTCTTTTGTCTTGGAAGCTCTTTATTTGGCCTTCTATCTTGATTGAGAGCCTTGCTGGGTAAATTAGCCTTGGTTGTAGGCCTCTGGTTGTCATTACTTGGAATATTTCTTGCCATTGTCTTCTTGGTTGGAGTGTTTTCATTGAGAAGTCAGTAGCTAACCTTATTGGGGCTCCCTTGTATGTTATTTCTTTTTTCTCCCTTGCTGCATTTAAGATTCTCTCTTTGTCTTGGAATTTTGACATTTTAATGATGATGTGTCTTGAAATGGGCCTCTTTGGGTTCCTCTCAATTGGGACTCTCTGTGATTCCTGGATTTGTATGATTTTTTTTCTCTCATCAAGTAGGGGAAGTTTTCCATCATTACTTTTTCAAATAGGTCTTCTATCCCGTGTTCTTCTTCTTCTCTTTCTGGTATCCCTATTACTTGGATATTATTACATTTCATATTGTCTTGCATTTCTCTTAATCCCTCTTCATTCTTTCTGAACCTCTTTTCCTTTTCTTGCTCTTTTTGGGAGTTTTTTTGTACTTTGTCCTCCAACTCACTGATTTGATCTTCTGCTTCATCGATCCTTCTTTTAATTCCTTCTACTGTGTTCTTCAGTTCAGAGATTGTATTCTTCATTTTCTCTTGGCCTTTCCTGATAGTTTTTATTTCCTTCTTCATGTTCATATAGTTTGCGGTGAGTTCATTGTAGCTCCCCTGTAGTTTCTGGTAGCTCATTGTGAGCTCTTTGAATTTCATGATAATCAGGTGCTTTGAATTCAATATCTGATAGTTGACTTGCCTCTGTTTCATCTAACATTCTTTCTGAGGCTTCCTCCTTTTCTTTCATTTGGGGATTGTTTCTTTGTCTTCCCATTGTTTGTGAGACTCTTCTTGTTTGCTTCAGCTTCTTAAATTTGTCTGTTCTGACTCCCTAGGTTTATGGTGTGAAGTTCTGTGGTAGAATACCTATGAAATTCAGTGGTGCAATCTCCTTCAGGTATCTTGATGTTCTCTGCTTCCACCTGCTCCTTTTTGTGTGTGTGTGTGTGATCAGCTGGAGGGAGAGGCAAAATGTTTTATGACAGCAAAAGTGTATTTTATGCTATTTACAGTCACAGTTGGTAGAGAAGAGATAGAAGATCTTTAGGCTATGTATAGCATTAACCGTACTCTTCAACCCACCTTGCCACTTTTAAGAAAGGATGGACAAAAGATAAGCCTCTTGTTGGGGAGGGAAGCCTCGTGAGTTGGATCTAGAGAGCAGTGAGGTTTTGGGTGGTCAGATTTTGAGGTAAGGTGAGAGTAAAGGATAGTAAATAGGTGTAGTGTGTGAGCAAATAGAGTTAATCACTACAGTAATAGAATTCAGGAACCTGTAAAGTGGGCTAAGATCTGGGAGATGTGTTGTGAAGTATTTACCATTGTATAGAACAGCTATTATTTACAATAATATTAGAGCAACAATCATATGACAGACTCTGTGTGATCTGTCTGAATCGGGGATATAGATCTTTGGGTAGTGTGCTAAAGGAAAATGAGTGGCATTAAGTATAGAAAATTAGCAATATACTGTGGAAGAAAGAACAGGGGAACCTGTCAAATAATATAATATAACCAGCCAAGACTAAGAAGCCTATACAGAAAGAGGAGGAATACAAAGATATTATTAAAATATAAAAGAAGCGAGAATAATGAAAAATAATACAAATATGCAGCAATTTGTGTCTTCCCTGCTATAGCAAAGCAAAATTGGTTGCTCTGTCTCTACTGTTGGGATACCCCTTCTTTGGGTCCCACTCTGGTCTTTTTGCAGTTCCCAGTTGTTTGTGTCTCTTGTGAGTAACAGAAAACAAAGCAACAAACAAAAAAGGAAGGAGAAGGAAGAAAAAAGTGATGTTTGGAAAGAAGGTCTAAAACAGAGAAAAAGAAAGGAGAGGAGCAAAGTGTTGAAAGATAAAACAATAATAAAAAAATTTTTTAAAGATTACTAAAAAAAGGAAGCTACTGAAGGAAAAAAATCCCTTGTCAGTTTCAAACTGTCTAAACTGGTTTTTCTGGTTGCAGCAGGCTGTGGGTTGATTGGTGCAGTCTTTCTGAGAGTGCTCTCCCAAGAGCTAGCCTCTTCCAGCACTCCACAAAGGGGATCTAGGTTCTTTTCAGAGCTTCTACCCCAGGGGTCCTCTCTGTGGGCCGGGGTGCAGGCACAGGCATGTGCACCAGCCAGGCTGCCCTACTGGGGTGCGGGCACCCACGCCCACCAGGCCGCCTGGGTCCCAAGATATACACCACTGTCCTTCCCAGTTCTGTGGCGGGACTCAAGTGCTTCCGCCCCTCCCCTGGATCATTGCCAGGCTGGGTGGGAAGCAAGTCAAACTACTGTTGCAGGAGAGCACCTCAGTCCACTTTCCAATAAAAACTTCTCCAGAAAGCCTGCCTCTCAGCCCAGCCCAATCCCCAGCCAGACCAGTGACGACAATGCACCTCTCAATTCTCCTGGGCTGGCAACCACAGAGTCGGCAGTTGAACATGGCCCTTTGTCCTTATTACCCTCTCTGTAAACTCAAGCAGACAGGTCTGAGCCGGGTGTTGCCCAGCCTGGTGTTGCCTAGATGGGGAGGGAGGGAGCTGATGACCCAGCTCTCTTCCAAGGACCCTGCAGCAGGCCCAAAGCTCCGAAAGAGTCTGCTGTAGATCCCCCGGATGCCAGGCTCCCGAAGAGTCCTCCATGGCAGACGCCCCGGGTGCTGGTCCCAGACCAATTCCTCTGGACCCCAACCACAGCAGCGGCACCCAGACCATTAGGTGCTGGCTGAGGGCACTGGCCCCCGCCGCTGCCGCCTCTCTTGTCTTTACTCAGGTCCTGGAGACCCCACTGACCTGTAGCTGTCTGGTCTGTCCCTCACAATCTCTGGTCTCTTAGTTTCATAAATGCTGTGGAACTGTTGGTTGATTGCGTTGTTCCTCAGTAGATCTGCCAGGATTTTCTCCCCTGTGTACAGGAACTGGAATTGCTCTGTCCTACTTCGTCACCATCTTCCTCCCCCCTAGAAATATGCTTTATAAATACTTTATACCCAGTGTGTGTGTGTGTGTGTGTGTTGTATGTTTACATATACATTTTATTTTATGTCTATCATATGTAACATGTATCATATATCATATGCACATATACAAAATAAAGTGACTATATATGTAACTATAATATACCTAATAAATATATGTCAGTAAAAGAAAAAACATTAAAAAAAGCTAAAAATATTGGACACTTCCTGATAGCATATACGTGAATAGCCAATAAGAACAACACATATAAAAGGTTAAAATTTTTAAAAAGTGACAACACTGCATGTTGGCCAGGATGTGGAGCAACTAGAACTTTCAAATATTGCTGGAGGCACTATAAACACCTTGTAAAACAGCTTGGCAGTTTCTTTCAAAGTTAAACACACACCTATTCTATAACCTAACTATTCTACTGCTAGGTATACTAACTTGAGAAAAATTAAAACATACATTCACAGTCAGATTTGTACAAGAATGTACTTAGTAAAAATTTTATTCATAATAGCTAAGCACTGGAAACCATGTGAATGTCCAGCAAAATTAGAATTGATAGTCCAATTGGGCTTATTCATACCAGAAAAAAAAAAAACTACTGCTAGATTCAACAACATGTATGGATCTCCAAAATATTATGCTAAGCAAAAAGAATCAACTTTGATCAAGGTCTGAGTGTGTAGCCAGATTTGTCCCCACCCTGTCATGTGTCCCAGGAATGCAGTAAGCACTGTACTTAGTCTACACTGAAAACATCTCCAGAGGTTTGTAGAGGTTGACTACAAATAGCATGTGAAGTTGCTTGATTAGCCACAGTGTCCTGAGGTTTCACATCCTTAAACATAAGAGCTTAAATAAAATTCCTTCTTGTAGTTCACCTAGAATTTATCCTCCCCAAGAAGGTGAATTTTTATGGGATCTGAGGCCTACCACTACATGAGAAACAACATAATTTTAGTCTAGCCATGATCCCAGAGATGAAGGGCTTGCCTTGTTTTCATGTGTGTCTGTCGTATACATGGTTAGTCCCAGACTCAACTAGCTGCCCCCATGTAACACAGCTAATCTCAGTAGTAAATCATGCAAATAGCCCCATACAGCACTTCCATAAAAACTGGCTTTGTACTGGTCAGGTGGGCCCTTGGATTCATGGATACTCCACTCCTACTACCCTCAAGTTTCCTCACTGAGGTTATGACTAATCCCAAGGACTCAGAGGTGCTTCAAGAAACAGGTAAGTTGGTTCAATGATCAAAAATTGAGAAAATGGAGCTGCAAAGACCCATAATATACCCTGAAATCAACAGACACTTTATTTCATTTGCTCCAGGTTGCTAAATAATTGCAGGGAGTTCTACCAGTTACCTGGGCCAAGAGGCTTGAATTTTGTCAACTCTTTAGTCCTTCTAGTGGACATCTATGTACAGGAGTATTCCATTCCCAAGCATCTACCTCCTAATGCTGGCACTGGATAAAGATGCAGCTTTTCTCACATTCCAGTGTGTGTAACAGAAAAAGACCTTGCCACGTCCTCTTCCAACCGTGTTGTCTGAAAAGGTCTGGGCATGGTGGAGTCAAGTTCAAGGAATTCATCTCCCCAGAGGAGAACGTGGCATCCAAAATGGGTTAACAATTGGCTGTTTTATTTTAATTATTTTACTCTTGCTACTGAATATAGGCATTGTACTGTACTTACTCATTCCTGTGAAAATCACCCAAGAGGAAGGGCCAGTTCAAGGGAAAACATTAGTATTCCCCATGGAACTGCCTGAAAGGGTGGAAAAATCCCCACAGATTCCCCTGTCCCTTATACAGGGGTGTACGACAGCCAGGGTAATATAATTGTTAACCATAAGGGAAAACATGTCAAGTTGTATAAATCACCCTGGTTCAAGCAACTTAAAGCGATCAGGACCTCCATGGTGTACCAGAAATAAGAAAAACAAGTTAGATCTCTTAAATCAACAGTTAAGGCCAGTTAATAAAGAACCAGGCTATTGTTGCAAACACAGGTTGTGCTGCCAACAGCTGAGGGAATGGAAGAACAGATTAGAAAGACTTTCCCACGACTGTTCCTTACCCACAGATACAAAGAGTCTTCCAAGAAAACAAGTAAAAACAATATAGACTTCTACCCACAGCCCAGGGATATGGTCAGGACGACTGAGATGCATCTGCAAGGCAGAGGCAACTGTGGCAGGATTTCCTGTTTATCTCTCCTTACATGTTTGTTTGGGTGATCAAAAGGTGGTGGAATTGTTAGACACTTGTATTTCAGGTTCATTGATTAGCATAATTCCAATGAAATTGTACAAAATCATTTCTTGACCAGAGAACAAAATCCCTTCTAATGAAGTAGCTCCTAAATGTCTAAAAGTTGTTGGAGTAATAGCCCCTCCTTTACCTTGAATAAGATTATATATCAATTAGACAGGCAAAGAAATAGAAAAAGGCTGGGTAACTATTACAAACTAAACATGTAGAAACAGTTACTAGGGAGTCAGTTCATAGTACACAGAGAAACATTTTAGACAGAAAAGGCTAGATAGCTAAGTTAGATATCACAAAGGCCTTATAATAAATTTCCTAACCTCTGCTTGGTCTAGCGTACCTTTTGCCCCATGCCAAATTCCAAGACGTTTAATAAACAATAAGACATTCAAACTCTGTACATAGAGCTATTTCAAATTGTCTGATTAATGGCTCTCCTGGTCAAAACAACTTTTTTTTAACATAACTGAAACTATGGAAAGTCTTGTATTTTTCCTGATTACCTTTCTATTGATTTTTTTGCTTAACTGATCATGCTATGCTGCAAATGTTAATCACTACCTAAAATGAAAATATAAAAACCTGCTTGTACTTGCAATAAATGGAACAGAGCTTCACTGTCCTTTAAAGGCGTGTCGTTGTCTGTTACCCATCGCCAACACCTTACCCACCTTTCAGGAATCCCTGGACCCTGCTGCGGCTGGTCTGCAGCAAGACCTGGTCTCATGCTTAAATTTCAGTGTGTCTACAATTGGTAGCAGTTTCCCCATATACATTTGCCCATGGAAGATAATGACTGCAGTAAGTTGTGAATTTCACTTGTGGATCATAGGTGGGCTTGTCAAGTAAGGATGTGTCTCAGTATGGGTAGTAAGAATTGCACAGGCTTTAGTGTTGACTATCTTAGATTTTATTCATGGCTGTGCCTTGTGCCAGCTGCATAACTTTGAGCAAGACAGATATTCTCTCTGGTTATTAGAAGTATAAAAACAATGACATCTAGTCAGGCACTTTGAGGATTATATGCAATAATAGTATGTACAACTGTCCTATCAGGAAGCCTGGAATCAGCAAATGCTAACTACCAGTAAATTTTCCTCCCCTACTGCACTTTCTTCTCCCTTCTCATAGGTCTGAGTTGAAATCAGCCTAATTTTATATCCCTGTTATCTTGACAATGGAAAAAATTCTAAGAATTAGCATGTACTAAGCACACTTGATGCTCTATACCAGATGGTTTCTTCATGGACATCCACAACTACAGCTTAGAGTGTGCAAAACTGCCCAGGCTCCTTCCCATCTGACCTGGAAGAACTCTTCCCAAGATGCATTACATTGACACACAGCATGCTCATGTCAGCATAGCCATGAGATCAATGCCATCAACAGGCAAGAATGAATGATAAGACTTCATTAACCCTGGTGTTGAGTGGAGAAAAACTCCTGAAATGCTGTACTTCTATCTGCCAAGGAGAGGAGAGCCATGGGCTGACTCTGAATGCCTGCCCTACTTTGCTCATGCAAAACAGATTATTGGCAAAGCAAGAGGATATGTTCCATGCTTTACATGTTGATTGGAGTGAGGAATCTGGGGGACACAAGAATAAAAATGAGATATATTCAGCAGTGAGAGGAGAGCACCCTCTACCTCCTTGCATTTTGTTCCTCATTCCAGCTCTGCTATGTCTTCCAAGCTAGCCACCGACTCTCTTCTCTTTCTAACTACAGCTGTACTTCTCTTAGCAAGGGTCATAAAACTATGGCCCATAAGCCAAATTCACCCTGTCATCTGACTTTTGTGAATAAAGTTTTATTTTAACACACCCATGCCCATTTGTTTTTGTGTTCTTCATGTCTGACTTTGTACTACCATGGCAGAGCTGAGTAATTGCTACAGAGACTTTATGACCTGCAAAGCCTAAAATACTTACTATCTGGACCTTAAAAAAAAAAACATTTGCTGACCACTGTCCTTCAGAATACACAAGCTAAACCTAGCCTGTGCTCCACTATAATCCTTGCAGTTGAATGAGTGTAACATATATAGAACACTACAATCCTCGGAGTTGAAGGAATGTACGTATATTTTTTTAAGTCTCAAAATTTAATGACTTTAGAGCTCTCTGGATTATGCACCTAAGTTTCTGGAAGAATTCACAGAAATCGTATTATGCTTATTTATACCACAAATCTCTAAACGAATGGATGTTTTTGTATGAAAGTGTTAGCCTGATTTTGAAAAGAAATATACCTGAGGCAGAGGCCTTCTGTGCTATTACTTTATTAAGTGCAAACCCACTAAGTATGACAGAGGGAAAAAGCAAGAAAAGTAAAGAGAAAAACGAGACTGCTTCCAAGCAGGCTGCAACAAGGCAGGGCTGATGCTGGCTTCTGGATCTCGTGCCTCACGATTACCCACAGTGAGAAGGAAAATTTACCTATCTCCCTGTGTGGATTTAAAGTAAGAACCCATGTTGGCAGCAGGCAATGTAAGGCATAGGTGCATGCTTGCAAGGAGGCACCATGGAAGTCCATGCAGAGCTACTGGCCAAAGATGCAGCTAGAACAAAAGAGTGATGAGCCCTGGCTAGTGTGGCTCTGTTGGTTGTGCATCATTCTGCAAAGCAAAAGGCTGTTGATTTGATTCCTGGTCAGGGAATATGCTTGGATTGTGGGTCCAGTCCTGGGTTGGGGAGTGTGGGAGAGGCAACTGATTGATGTTTCCCTCTCTTTCACCCTCCTTTCCTGTGTCTTTAAAATTAAATCTAAAATTAAATAAATAATGTTTTGGATTGCTCCGCCTGGTTTCAGGAATTGTAACTCTCTACCCTCTATGGCTAAGGATGAGTCAATGACCTCTGGAATGTGAACCACAGGAGACAAAGCTTGTCTCTGGTAGCAAACACTGCCTCAGTTTCCTCTCCCTGCCCCAAAGCTTGGTCAGAAGTCAATGCCAGGTAAGACCCCTCACAGCAAGGGGCAACCTAAGCCAGACTCGATCACTTGGGAGGCCTTCATGGAAAGACTCAGGGGGCCGCAACAAAGAGCAATGGACTCCTCCCACCCCAACCCAGGCTTTGACATAGCCTGAGTCCCCATGTCCTCTGGGAGAAGGGCATGGAGACTTCTCCTTCCTAGCTCTAATCCCCTTAAGCCTGAATACCTATTGGGAGAGGTGCAGCTCCTTGCCTTGCTGGAGCCTGTCCAGGAGAAAAATCTGGCATTACAAAGACTTCCTGATAAGCCTGTGAAATCTGCTCTGCTAAGAGTGCCTTCATTCATATGTTAAGAATTCCAGCAGGAAACTGTAAAACTCTCTGCTGACAAACTCTGACTCAAACTATCTACTGTTTGATCCTTGCCACCCTGTATTCCTGTGTATTACAACCCAATAAAAGCCCCTGGAGGAAGGGGCTTGAGGCCTTTTTTTTTTCCCTCAGAGAAACTGGCAGCTCCTGGCCTTTGTTTCCTCTGGGAAACTGGCTACCTCTCCTCCCCAAGCAGATTGCATCATGTCTCAGTCATGTTTACTCTCATCCATGGCACATGGGGGGACTTGCGAGGAAAGTCACACCCACAAACTAAAATATTTTTTAAAAGAAAGGTGAAGCAGAAAATGTCCGAAAGTCTGATACCAAGGAGCATAGAATGCTGAGTTTCCCAAAGCTCTTTGATCATGGAATCATTTCTTTCATGAGTGTCCAGCTCATATATCAAGAGCACCTACATTCTTCACAATGGTCTCCAGATTTGCTAGGCTACACCTGCTCTCTGTACTTCTACATCTCCCACACAGCTTATAACTTGAAGCCTGCCATTCACAAAAATAGTGACCCCTCCTGAACACCTTCCAAGCCAGTGACCTCTTCTCAACATCCATCTGCCACCTAGAGAGGTAACCAAGCATTGTGAAAAGGGCACGAATATACCTTGGGATCAGAGACACAAGTTTAAAAACCAGGTCTCTCCTCACCAGCCAGGGGAGCTCTATTAGGTAACTGAAGTTTCACGAGCTTCTGTTTCCAGAAATCTAGAGACTGACAACACAGGGTAACATAAAGAATTATGAGGTAACACAGGAAAAGGGCCCTACTGACAATAGTTGCACAATGCATTGTAATTATTATTATTATTACGGAATCATTTGAAATTATTGGTCTTGCTTAGTCATGAGCACCTCTCTTTCCTGTTTTTCTGTTGTCTTCTCCTTGTTCACCCTCTTCTTGTTCACTGTCACCCTCACCTTTTTTTCCCATCTTTCCAAGTCACCTTCTGCTGTGGACTGAATTGTGTCCTCCCAAATTTCATATGTTGAAGACCTTGACAGCAGTGTAACTATGTTAGAGATAAGGCCTTCATGGAGGTAATTAAAGCTAAGTGAGGTCATATAATTTGACCTTAATCCAACAAGATTAGTATCCTTATAAGAAGAGATGCCAGAGCTCTCTCTCTCCAAGGAGAGGCCATGTGAGGACACAGCAAGAGGAGGCCATCTATAAACTGTGATGAGGGTTCCCACCAGAAACCATCCCTGCCAGACACTGATCTTGGTCTTTCAACCTCCAGAATTGCAAAGAATAAATTTCTATTGTCTAAGTCAATCAATATGTGGTACTTTGTTATGACAGCCCTGGCACAATAATATACCTTCCCTACCTAGTCTTTCTGCTTTGAACTGGAGGAGCCTATGGATAATAATACCTCACTCCTCTTCACTCTCTCTCTCTCCATTTCCTCTTGACTTTACCTGTGACTCATAAATCCATATTCTAGTCCTGACCTCTATGCTGAGCATTTAAAACCAAATTTTAAAAGCTCAGTTTGATACCTCCATTTGGATGTCCCACTGGCATAGCAAACTCATCAAATCTAAAACCAAACTCATCACACTCTCTTTGAGAGCTCTTCTACATCTTATGTGGAACAAGGAAACACATAAAGAGAGGTAGATAGTTGCACCCAAGGACTGAAACAGACACAGGCAGGTAAAATTAGAGATAGCATTTAAAGACTGATTTCTATGTGCCAGATGCTACACAAAATCATTTACATAGATCAGTTGGTTAAATATGAGAAATTAATCCCATTTTATAGATAAATTGAGAAAAGCTTAAGCAACTTTCCTGGGATCACAGAATGAGTAAGTAATAAAACCAAGTTCAGAAACCAGGCAATCAAACTGTAGAGCAGAGATTTTCAATCTTTTTCATCTCAAAACAAATATAAACTAATTACTTAGTCCCAACCATGGTGGCTCAGTTGGCTGGGCATTTTCCTGCAAGGTAAAGAGTCACCCATTCATTTCCCAGTTGGAGAAACTGCCTGAGTTGCAGACCAATCCTGCTTTGGGGACATGTAGACACCAACCTATTGATGCTCCTCTCCCTCTTTGTCTCCCTCACTCTCCTCTTGCTAAAAATAAATTTAAAAATCTTTAGTAAAAAGAAATATCAGAGTGCTGACCAAGATGGAGGCCCAGGTAGATACACTTCACTTATTCAAACAAACTAAAGAAGGATAACAATTTAAAACCCCCAAAATTTAAAACAACCAGAACTGCCAGCAAATCAGACTGTATGGAAGTCTGACAAGCAATGAGTTAAAGAAGAAAAATTTGTTCCGACTGGTAGGAAGGGTGGAGACGGGCAGCTAGGGTAGTGAGGATATGTGGCAAGATGGTGGCTGGGGGACTGGGTGGGCAAGACAGCAGCTGGTAGACCAGGTAGACCCATATTTGCATGCAGATAAGCTGGCAGGAACAACTGAGGAGTGAGACAGACCACATAACCCAAGGCTCCATGATAGGGAAATAGAGCCTCAAAACCTCTGGCACTAAAAACCTATGGAAGTTGAGGTGGTGGGAGAAACTCCCAGCTTCACAGGAGAGTCCATTGGAGGGGACCACAGAGTCCTAGAATGTACAAAACCCCATCCGCTTTGGAATCAACACCAGAACAGTGAAAACTGTTTGTGGGTCACAAGGGAAGTGACTGAAAGCCAAGAGATGAGCGAGCATCATTGTTCCCTCTATGACCCCTTCCCCACATACAGCACCACAACATATCAAAGTGGGTTACCCCACCCTGGCTAATACCTAGGGCTTCACCCCTTACAACATAACAGGTGCACAGAGACAAAAAAACATGGCCTAAATGAAACAACAGATCAAAACTCCAGGAAAAGAACTAAGCAATGAGGAGATAGCCAACCTATCAGACAGAATTCAAAACACTGATAATCAGGAGGCTCACAGAAATGCTTGAGTACACCCTGCAAAATAAAGGAAGAAGTGAAGGGTATACAAAGTGAAATGAAGGAAAATGTACAGGGAACCAACAGTGAAGGGAAAGAACCTGGACTCAAATCAATGATTTGGAACAAAAGGAAGAAATAAACATTCAACCAGAACAGAAGAAACAAGAATTCAAAAAATGAGGAGGGGCTTAGGAACTTCTGGGACAACTTTAGATGTTTCAACATCTGAATCATAGGGGTGCCAGAAGGAGAAGAGGAAGAGCAGAAATTAAAAACTTATTTGAAAAAATAATGAAGGAAAACTTCTCAAATCTGGTGAAGGAACTAGACATGAAAGTGCAGGAAGCTCAGAGATTCCCAACAAAGTTAGACTCAAGGTGGAACACACCAAGACACATTATAATTAAATTGCCCAAGATTAAAGATAAGGAGAAAATCTTAAAAGCAGCAAAAGAAGAGAGTTACCTACAAAGGATTTCCCATAAGACTATCAGCTGATTTCTCCAAAGAAAATTTACAGGGGCTGGAAAGAAGTATTCAAAGTGATGAAAAGCAAGGACCCACACCCAAGATTACTCTATCCAGCAAAACTGTCATTCAGAATGCTGTGAAAAACAAACACCATATGATCTCACCTAGAAGTAGAACATGATCAACAAAACAAACAAGAAAAATAAAACCAGAAACACAGAAATAAAGACCAAACTGTCAGTGACCAGAGGGAAATGGGGGATAACAGGGGAAAGATGGGGAAGGGTCAAGTCAAGGAACATGTATAAAGGACTCATGGACAAAGATAATGCACAGAAAGAGAATTGAATGTGGGAGGTGGGCAGTGGGTAGGGCAAGGGAGAGTAATGGAGGAGAAATGGGGACAATTTTAATTGAATAACAATAAAAAAGAAGTGAAAACTGGTAGTTACAAAATAGTCATGGACATGTAAACTATAGCATAGGAAATATAGGCAATGATACTTTAATTACTATGGTGTTAGATGGGTAGTAGATTTGAAGATATCAAGGTGATATCTTCAAAAGTTATGTAAATATCTAGTCACTATGTTGTATACCTGAAACTAATATAATACTGTATATCAACTATAATTTAAAAATAAATACTCTTTAAAATTTTAAAAAAATGGGAGGGCAGATAAAATGCTTCCCAAATAAGGTAAAGTTAAAAGGGTTCATCATCAGTAAGCCCTTATATGAAATATTAAAAAGACTTATCTAAGAAAAATATCAAAACTATGAACAGCAAAATGACAACAAACACAATTATCAACAACTGAATCTAAAACAAAGCAAACAAATAGAACAGGAACAGAATCACATAAATGAAAATCACATAGAGGGTTGCAGCAGGGATGGGGGGAGAATAGGTGAAAAGATACAGGGAATAAGAAGCATACTTGCTAGGTACAAATTAAACAGGAGAAGGTTAAGAATAGTATATGAAATGAAGAAGCCAAAGAACTTATATGTATGATCCTTGGACATGAACTAAGGTGGGGTGGGGGCAGAATACTGAAGGGAATGAAAGTATTCTGGGTAGAGTGAGAAAAAGAGGAGAAAAAATGAGGCAATTGTAATAGCATAACCAATAAAATATTTAGCCCTAGGGGAAAAAAAGTATCAGAAGAGTATTTAAATTTTTGAAAAATAAACCAACTACTAAAATTCTGCAGCACACCAAAACAAATATTATATTTTTTTGCCAGTGTGAATCACACTGGATGGTTATTGTTGTGTTGACTGTTATTACTTTACTTGGCAATCTAAGGGAAAAGAGGTCAGTGCCCTTAACTAAATAGTCAGTTATTGCATTTTTTAAAAAATGCTTGAAGCACAGCAGTGTACCACAGCATAATGGTTGAAAATCACTGCTCTAGAATGTCACTTCAGCCAGGTCATTGGAATTTGCTCAGCAAACCTTCTCTCCTCTATCTGGATAATACCATGCCATCCATGTCCTAGTTATGCTCCTGACAGGCAAGAGAATAGCAACACGTGTTCACACTTTTATTGCCTGTTCTTCACCTTGGCCTCTTTGCTCCCATCACCACCAATTTTACCAACACTATTTCCATTGCCGAAAACAGTCATACTTTCTCTTAAAAACTGATGCGTGTGTCAGAGTATATGTGAAACTTATCCTCATCCCTCCAGACAAGATTCATCACTCCTTCCCTGTGCTCCCTCCCAGCACATTTTATTTATATTGCTATCAAAGCACCACTCCTTAGCATGATAGTGAGCTCTGCTTGCCCTGCTAAATCACTAGCTCTGGGACAGCAGGAACCTGACTAGTTCATCTTTGCATGCTACACACATAACAAAGTGCCTGCCACAGAGTAGGAGGTCAGTAAGTGGCTATAACTGAGGGTGATTCAGCCACAAACCTAAAAATGCTCTGGCTGCTGAAATCAGCAGGTGAAAAGGGGCTGGGAGCTGACAAAGACCTATGATCATGATAAGGAAACAAAAGGGTACACATGGGAAACTCACAAGAGGGGAAATTTTGTAAAAGGGAAGAAATTATACCCCACCTATTTTCACAGATTCATGACATCAAACATGCCAGTAGCAGAAAGGTGCCAGCTTCCTGGTCCAGATCCCTTCTAAAAGCAGAGAATTTTGCCATTGGGGAAGCTGCAACTGTAGAGCCTAGTGTCCTTTGCACGATTAGGTGGCTCAGTGGTGAGGGGGGTATGGTTGGATAAGGGCACCGTCTGCTTTAAAAAAAGTTTGCATGTCCCCCAAATTTCCACATCACAGAGATATAGCAGAGAAACACATGTGTATCCCTCAAAGGCTTAAGAATATATAGCTGACTTACAGCCGAGATAGAGGTGTAGGTAGGCACACTGTGCCTCCTCTCACAACCAAAAAAACAACAAATTTAAAAACAAAAAACAACCAGAACTGACAGAAAACAAACTGTATGAAAGTCTGACAACTAAGGACTTAAAGAAGAAATATTCATCCAGACCAGCAGAAGGGGCATAGACAGGCAGCAGCTTGTGGACTGGGTGATCCCACATTCACATGAGGATAAACAGGGAGGAACAACTAGGGAGCGAGATAGACTGTACAACCCAGGGTTCCAGTACAGAAAATAAAGCCTAAAAGCCCCTGACTGAAAACAGTAGGTGTTGCTGTGGCAGCTGGAGAAACTCCTAGCCTCACAGGAGAGTTCACTGGAGAGACCCACAGGGTCCTAGAATGTACACAAACCCACCCTACCCAGGAATCAGCACCAAAAGGGCCCAGTTTGATTGTGGGAAGCCAGGTTAGTGACTGAAAACTGGCAGAGTGGAGCAAGCTGCACTGTTCCTTCTTAGACCCCTCTCCAACATACAGCATCACAACTCAGCCAGGTGGGTTGCCCCACCCTGGTGAACACCTGAGGCCATAACAATGGCTTGGTGATGATGAACTCCTTTAACTTGGCCTTATCTGGGAAGCACTTGTATTTAAAGTCATGAAAGGCAAGGACCAACATCCAAGATTACTCTATCCAGCAAAACTATCATTTAGAATAGAAGAGCAAATAAAGTTCTTCCCAGATAAGGTCAAGTTAAAGGAGTTCATCATCACCAAACCCTTATTATATGAAATGTTAAAGGGACTTATCTAAGAAAAAGAAGATAAAAAATATGAATAGTAAAATGACAGCAAACTCACAGCTATTAACCACTAAACCTTAAAAAAAAAGAAACTAAGCAAACAACTAGAACAGAAACAGAATCACAGAAATGGAGATCACCTGGAGGGTTATCAGTAGGGGAGTGGGAGGAGGGAGGGGAGAGGGGGAAAAGGTACAGAGAATAAGTAGCATAAATCGTAGGTAGAAAATAGACAGGGGTAGGTTAAGAATAGTATAGGAAATGTAGAAGCCAAAGAACTTATATGTACAACCCATGGACATGAATTAAAGGGGGGAAATGCAGGTGGGAGGAGGTATGCAGGATGGAGGGGAATAAAGGGGGGGAAATGGGACAACTGTAATAGCATAATCAACAAAATATATTTTTAAAAAGCATGAATACACATCAAAGTATATAAATATGGAATAATTTCTATCCACAAATTTAAGGACACCATAATTTTTCCATAACCTGTAAATCCAGTTAAAGGGATTTAACTTCCAGGGTTGGAAACCTCTATCTGAAGACCTCTAGGTAGAGATGAAAGATTGAGCACCAAAAGCACTTTCTCCCACAAGTCCACTAAACTTACAGCAGATGTTTTGTTTAAACAGAAGAAACTCAAAAGGATAAGGAGTGAAGACAACATTCACCTAATTTGGGTGCTGGAAAGCAGATGGATGAGTGGTAATCAACTTGGCAGTCCTAACTTGACAGTGGAAAAAGCCAAGAAATAATCCAATAAAAATGTAGGCTCTTCAAAAGGCTTATAAATTGGCAGCACCAGGTGTCACCTCTGGAAGTGATGTAGAATGGTGGGGATGACTAAGAAAAAGATTATTTGAAAACTGTGTAACTGTCAGATCACAAGCTGAAAGTGAAATACTGTCAAGATGACACATTAAACGACCCAACAGTCTGGCCAAAAATTCCCCCCGGTCACTTGCTGGCTGTGAAGTCTTTAGGAAGTGTATTTTATCACCATTTAAGAGCTTACTATATTCTAAGAAATGTGTGCTTTGATAGCCAAGAGACGTCTTCAGTAATTTAGTTTCACCATTTCATATGTTATACTTTAGTTTCTGCATTTGAAAACGGTGTATTCTTTCTTTGTAAGCTGAGATTTGTAAAGTACACATAACATACCTGCCCCATAGTAAATTTTAAAAAAGAAATAGATCCCATTCTCATCTCATACCACTGGGCAATTGCCTCTTCATCATCTCAGCTGGTATGAATGATTTCTCTTTGGAGAGAATAAAAGAGAGTGTATGTGAATAGAGGAACACCATGCATAGTTAGTGGCAAAGCAGCACAGAGTAAGCAGGGGGCTTACAGAATTTTGCATTCTGAACACTGGCCATCAGTTTCTCCTTGGCTACCATAACACTGACAACCAGGCTACACCTTCCAAGCAGGAGCTGGGGATAGCCTGTTCTGGAATACCTGATCAGCTCACAAGGAAAGAACTAACAACACTGTTACCAGAGGTTTCCCAGTAAATGTTTCACTCTGACAATCCTACAGTGAAGCTGGTAGTCCAGAAGTCATGCTGAGATTTAGAGTTTATGATGATTTCTTAAGCCATTTGACTCTTAAACTTGAGCAAACAACCAAGATCTACCAGACATGGAAGGACAGAGTTGAACATGGAATACAGAGAATTAAACACCAACAAACAGAAAAGAGCAATCAGTGGAAAGTAATAAGACGTTGCATTCATGAAAGAAAAAAATAATAGGGCATGACAATGAAGAAAAGAAAATCAGAAAAATGAAAGAAATTTTTGGAGACTGAAAACATTAGAGCAGAAACAAAGAAACTCAGTAGCAAGTTTGAAAGATGGTATTTTAAAATATCTCTGAAAATAAGCAGACATTGAAATTATAGGGGGGATCCAAGATGGCAGAGGAGTAAGTGACAGCTACAGTAACCTCCTGGAATTAACCAATCTGGATTGGCTAATTAACTAACCTCCTGGATTGACCAATCTGGAACTACAACTAAATTGTAGAGAGATCTTGAATAACTAGCTGAACACTAGCTGGAGAGAGGCCTTACAACCATGGACAGGCAGAAGAAAATATTTCACCACAACATGAAGGGTAGGGAATGTGGAGGAGAATTGAGAGAGCTGGCTGGGCTCCCTCAGGTGGAAGCTGAAGCTTCAGAGGGATATTTCAGCAGCTGGGGGTTCCCTGAGAAGTCTAGGATATAAACCCCAAACTGGGCTGCCCAGCTTAGACCACCAGAGCAAAAAAGGAACCCAAATAACATCCAGCTGTGAAAAGCAGCAGGGGTTCTATCAGCCAGGGAGAGAAGGCTGGAGAAGCAGAAAACCTTTTAAAGGGCCAAATCACAAAATTTTGTTTACAGCCACTTACCCTGGGTACTGGCAAAGGGAGGGCAGAACAGACTAGAGATGCTTGAGGAGTGTCTGGGGCTGGTGGCTTTGGGGAGAGAAATGAGGGTACAACCCCCAGGATCCATGTGCTGAGTCATTCCCCATAGTGCAGAGACCATCTCTCTCAGGTAGAACACACCTTTCTGAATGACATCAGCCTGAAGAAAAGCAATAGCCCCACCCACAACACACCAGGAATTACTCTGCTCCAATCTGTGGTTCTTAAACCTGACTTTTTATTACAGATTGACTAGATTAACAAACTGATCAGTTTAATAGCCGATTAAATTAGCAACTAAGGCAAAAAATTCAAAGAAGCATCCAAAATTACAAGACAAAGAAATAGGCCCCAAATGAAAGAACAAGAGAAATTTCCAGAACTAGATGAAATGGAAGTAAGCAATTTATCAGATAGAGTTTAGAGTAATGATTATACAGATACTCAACAGCATGGAAAAAGACATAGAAACCATAAAAAAAGGATCAGTCAGAAATAAAGAATGCAATATCTGAGATAAAGATATAATACACTGGAAGGAACGAACACTAGGTTAGATGAAACAGAGAACTGAATCAGTGTTTTGGAAGACAAAGTAGAAAAAAATAATCAGGCAGAATAGCAAAAAGAAAAAAGAATTTTAAGAATGAGAAGAGCTTATGAAATATGTTGGAAAAAATGAAGTGTAACAATATCCACATATGGGAATACCAGAAAGAGAATAGAGTGAGCAAGGGATTTAGAACATATTTGAAAAAATAATAACTGAAACTTCTCTAATCTGGTGAAGGAAAAATCAACATAAGTCCAGGAAACTCAGAGTCACAAACAAGTTGACCCAAAGAAGCCTACACCAAGACACATCATAATTAAAATGACAAGGCTTAAAGATAAGGAGAGAATCCTAATAGCCCAAAGGAAAAATATGTGGTTACGTACAAGGGGTCTCTGATTACAAGGTTAACAGATTACTCATCAGAACATTTCAGGCCAGAAGGAAGTGGTATGAAATATGCAAGGTGATGAACAGCAAGGACCTACAACCAAGGCTCCTTTACCCAGCAAGGCTATCACTTAAGATTGAAGGTGAAATAAGGATTTTCCCAAATGAGAAAAAATTAAAGGAGTTTGTTAAGACCAAACCAATACTGCAACAAATGTTAAAGGGCTTGCTTAAAAGAAGACAAGAAGGGGCTGGAAAGAGGTATTCCAAGTAATGAAAACCAAAGACCTACAACCAAGATTGCTCTATCCAGCAAAACTTTCATTTAGAATGGAAGGACAGATAAAGTGCTTCTCAGATAAGATCAAATTCAAGGACTTCATCATCACCAAGCCCTTATTATATGAAATGTTAAAGGGACTTATCTAAGAAATAGAAGTTAAAAAAACATGAACAGTGAAAGAACAACAAACTCACAGTTATTAACAACCACGCCTAAAACAAAAGCAAACTAAAAGGATAGCTAGATCAGGAGTGGAAACATAGAAATGAAGATCTCAAGGAGGGTTAGCAACAGGGGAGTGGGAGGAGGAGAAGGGGGAGAAGGTACAGAAAATAAGTAGCATAGACAGTAGATAGAAAATAGATGGGGGGCAAGAATAGTATGGGAAATATAGAATCTAAAGAACTTGAGACACATGGTCATAAACTAAAGGGGGGTAATGGTGGGGACGGGGGGGTAGGGTGGAGGGGAATGAAGGGGGGAATAGAACAACTGTAACAGCATAATCAATAAAAAAATTAATTAAAAAAAATTTTTTTTAAAAAAGAAGAAAAAGAGAGGTGAGGGAAAACCCAGAGGAAACAGTCTAACAATAAAATGGCGCTACATATGTATCTATCAATAATCACCTTAAATGTAAATGGTTTAAATGCTCCAACCAAAAGACATAGGGTAACTGAATGGCGAAGAAAACAATATCCACATAAATATTGCCTCCAAAAGACCCATCACAGATCAAAAGGTACACACAAACTAAAAGTAAAGGGTTGGAAAAAGATATTTCATGCAAATGGAAAAGAAAAAGGCTGGGGTAGCAGTACTTTATCTGACAAAATAGATATTAAAACCAAGGCAATAGTAAGAGACAAAGAAGGACACTACCTAATGATAAAGGCAACAATCCAACAAGAGGATATAACCCTAGTAAACATTTACACACCCAAAATAGAAGTACTTAAATATATAAAGCAAATCTTGAGGAACATAAAAGGAGAGATCAATATTAATAGAGTCATAATTGCAGATTTTTAAAATTTTTTATTTATTTATCTTTAGAAGGGAAGGGAAGGAGAGAGGAAGAGAAATATCAATATATGGTTGCTTCTCGTGTGTCCCCTGCTGGGAACTGGCCCGTAACTCAGGCATGTGCCTGACAGGGAATTGAACCGCTATATTTTGGTTCACAGGCCCGCATTCAATCCACTGAGCTACACCAGCCAGGGCAATAGTTGCAGATTTTAACATGCCATTGATTTCAATTGATAGATGTTTTAGGCAGAAATCAATGAGGAGGCAGGAGCCTTAAATGATCAAATAGGTTTAATTGATATCTTCCGAGCATTTCTCCCAAAGCAGCAGGATATACAAGCTTTTCCCTTTTTAATTTTTAAAATATTTTGTATTGTTGTTAAAGTACAGTTGTCTCTATTTTATTCCCCCACTCACCCCTGTCTCACCCCTCCTCACCTCCTACATTCAATCCTACCCCACTTTGGCTTTGTCCACATGACCTTCATACAAGTTCCTTGATGACCCTTCCCATATTCCCCCATTATCCCATCCCCTCATTTCCTCTGGTTGCTGTCAGTTTGTTTGTTTTTTTATTTCAATAATTCTGGTTATATTTTTCTTGCTTGTTTTGTTGATTAGGTTCCATGTCCAGGTGAGATCATATGGGATTTTTCTTTCACCACCTGGCTTACTTCATTTGCCATAATGCTCTCCAGATCCATCCATGTCTGCCTTTTGACCTGGCAATTTCACTGTTGGAATTATACCCTAAGAATCCTGAAACACCAATTCAGAAGAACCTATGCACCCCGATGTTCATAGCAGCACAATTTACAATAGCTAAAAGCTGGAAGCAACCTAAATGCCCATCAGTAAATGAGTGAATAAAAAAACTATGATACATTTACATAATGGGATGCCACAGAGCAGAAAGAATACAAAAACTTTTCAAGGGCACATGGAACATTTTCTAGGATAGACCACATGATAGGACACAAAACAAGTCTCAATAAATTTAAGAAGATTGAAATCATATCAAGCATCTTCTCTGATTACAATTCTATAAAACTAGAGATCAGGCACAAGAACACTGAAAATCACACAAAGACATGGGAGCTAAATAATAAGTTAATGAACAATGAATTGGTCAACAATGAGATCAAGAAAGAAATCAAAATGAAACATGAAAATGAGGACACAATAATCCGAAATCTGTGGGTCACAGAAAAAACAATCCTAAGGGGGGGAAATTCATAGCATTACAGACCTATCTTAACAACAGCAACAACAACAAAAGCTCAAATAAATAATCTACCTTCACACTTAAAGGAACTGGAAAAGGAACAATAAACAAAGCCCAATGTCAGTAGAAGAAAATAAATAAGATCAGAGATGAAATACAGTCTAAAAACACAATATAGTAGATCAATGAATCCAAGACCTGGTTCTAGGAAAAGATAAACAAGATTTAAAAACCTTTAACCAGACTAATTGAGTAAAAAGGGAAAGGACCCAAATAAATAAAATCAGAAATGAAAGTGGAGAAATAACAACTGACACCAAAGTAATACAAATGATTGAAAGAAAATATTATGAACAACTACATGCCAACAAACTGGAAAACCTGTGTAAAATTGGTAAATTCCTAGAAACATACAATCTTCCAAAACTGAATGAGGAAGATTCAGAGAATCTAAATAGACAGATTACATCTAATTATTGAAGCAGTAATTAAAAAAACTCCCAAAAAACGAAAGCCCTGGACCAGATGACTTCACAGGTGAATTTCACCAAACATTCCAAGAAGAACTAACACCTCTATTTCTCAAGCAATTTCATAAATTCAAGAGGAGGGAAGGCTCCCAAGTTCATTTGATGATGTCAGTATTATCTTAATTCCAAAACCAGATAAAGACATTACAAAAAATAAAATTATAGGTCAATATCACTGATGAACATAGATGCCAAAATCCTCAACAAAATATTAGCAAACTGAATACAGCAATGCGTCAAAAACATCCTACGCTATGATCAAGTGGGATTTAATATGGGAATGCAAGAATGGTACAACATTGGCAAGTCATGACATATAAACAGGGTAAAAAATTATATTATTAAATCAATTGATGCAGAAAATGCATTTGATTAAATCCAGCACCCATTTACAATAAAAACTCTCAGCAAAGTAGGAATAGAGGAAACATACAAAAATATAATAAAGTCCATATATCATAAACCCACTGTCAGCATCATACTCAAAAGGCAAAAATTACAAGCATTCCTCTTAAGATTGGGAACAAGACAGGAATGTTCACTTTCAACTCTCTTATTCAACACAGTACTGGAAGTCCTAGCCACAGCAATCAGACTTATGTTATACCTGAAACTACAAAAATTCTAGAAGGAAACATAGGCAGCAAAATCTCAGACATTGCTGTTAGAAATTTTTTATTGGATATATCTCCCCAGGCAAGGGTAACAAAAGAAAAAGTGAACAAATTGGACTATATCAAACAAAAAAATGCACAGAAAAGGAATAGTGAACAAAATAAAAAGACAATCCACAGAATGGAAGAACATATTTCTTGATACATCTGATAAGGAGCTAATATCCATAATTTATAAAGTACTTACAAAACTCACTGCCAAAAATAAACAATCTAATTAAAAAATGGGCAAAGGACCCAATAGACACTTCAAAGAGAACTAAAGGATGGCCAATAGACATATGAAAAGATGTTCAACATCACTAATCATCAGAGAAATGCAAATTAAAACTACAATGAGATACTATCTCACACCTGACAGAATGGCTATTATTAATAAATCAGCAAATAACTAGTGCTGGTGAGGATGTGGACAAAGGGGAACCCTTCTGCACTGTGGGTGGGAATGCAGACTGGCACAGCCCCTGTGGAAAGCAGTATAGCATGAAGATACCTAAAATATTAAAAGCAGATCTGCCTTTTGACCCAGAAATCCCACCTCTGAGATTATATCCAAAGGAACCCAAAACACTATTTCGAAAGAACATAAGCACTCTTATGTTCATTGCAGTGTTATTTACAATCACCAAGGTGTAGAAGCAGCCCAAGTACCCAATAATAGATGAGTGGATAAAGTAACTATGGGACATTTACAGAATGGAATTCTACTTGGCCATAAAAAAGAAGAAAATTTGAACCTTTGCAATAGTATGGATGGACCTGGAGAACATTATGCTAAGTGAAATAAGCAAGTCAGAGAAAGACAAGTACCATATGATTTCACTCATATGTGGAATCTAACAAACAAACTGAACTAACAAGCAATACATAGACAGACTCAGAAGGAAAACAGATGACAGTTAGTGGAGGGAGGGGGAGTTAGTGGGTGAGGGACTGAGCAAAAAGGAAAAATGACTCAGACATAGACAACAGTGAGGTGATTGCTTCAGAAGGGAGTATAAGGGGACTAAATGTTAATGGAAAGAATATAGTATGATTTTATATATATAACATATATATATCTATGTGTATATATATATAAGAAATTGAGCAAAATAAAACAAATGCCAAATATTTTTAAAAGATAAAATTATCAGAAGTCCAACAAACCCAAATAATATCATTTCCAAGAAACAAATGAAATAAAATGATCAGCAAAGTAATTCAAGCAAATTTTCAAGAATTAAAGGACATAAGTTTGAGCTTGAAAGTGCTCACCAAAAGTCCAGGAAAATGAATAAAAATAAATAGACTCCCAAAGTTAGCATAATAAAGTTTTGGAAAATTAATAACTAACATTTTCTAATTTTTCAGAAAGACACAACATATCATGTGCATGAGATCAAAGCTGAGATGAATTTGAAATTCTTAACAGCAACACTAGAAGCTTGAAGCAATTGAAAGATGCTTTCAGATCTGAAAGAATATTTTTCCAATTCATATCCAGAAAAATTATCAGCAAAATATAAGGGCAAGAAAAAGTATTAAGATATATAAGTTCTTAAATAATTTATCTTCTTCATAAACCATTGGAGGATGTGCTCCACCAACAAAACAAGAAATTCAACTAACTTTATAATTCATAGATCATCAGTACTCAGATTAAGTTTTACCTCACTAGTGGGAGAAATTCTCCCTAGAATAAATGCTTATCTATCTGGTCCTGCCTGACAAAGAATAAAGCAAGAACCGAAAGTATCTAACTGTTTCAAGGAATTTAACTGCTTCCCAGAAAAAAGTCTCAAAACATTTATAATGGATGTTATACACAAATGCCCACTACTTTTCAGACAAAACTCACAATGCTTGACATCTAACAATAACAAAAACAAAAATAAATTGGCAAGCATATAAAGAGGCAGGGAAATATAACCCAAGATGAAAAGTCAATAAAAACATACCAAATGAAAAATGAGAGATGATAGAATTACCAGTGCAATGTATTAAAACAATTATTATAATTATAACTATATATATAAATATAAATATATATATATGTAACAAGGTGTAAAAAAGTGATCATGTGAAGTAGAAATGAAGACAATAAAAGAGCCATATCAAATTTTTATAATGAACACTAAAATGACTAAGCTAAAAAATCCATTAAGAGGGTTCAACAGCAGATTAGCTACTGGGTACAGAAGAATATTAATAATTTGAAGATATATTTAAAGGAAATATCTAAACTAAAATCAAAATAGAAAAAGGGCTGAAAAAATTAACAGAGTATCCAAGAGTTGTTTGACAACTTCACACAGATTACTACTACTCATGTAATTGTAGTCCTTAAAGGAGAGGGTACAGATGGGTAGACTAAAATATATTTGAAGAAATAATGATCAAAATTGTTCCAAATTGATAAAATTATAACTACTGATCCAACAATGTCAATAAACTCCAAGCACAAGAAATATGTAGAAAACTTTACCATAGGACATGATTCTTGAAAACTAATGATAAACACATCATCTTACAAGCACACAGAAAAATAAAGACATTATATAAAGAGAAACAAATATATCAGTGGATTTCTTTTTGTTTGTTTGTTTGTTTTGTTGTTTCCATTATATTTTATTTTTTTATTGATTATGCCATTACATTTGTTCTATTTCCCCCCTCCGTTCCCCTCCACCCTGCACACCCCTCCCCCACCATTCCCCCCTTTAGCTCATGAACGTGTCTCAAGTTCTTTAGATTCTGTATTTCCCATACTATTCTTACCCTCTCCCTATCTATTTTCTATCTACTGTCTATGCTACTTATTTTCTGTATCTTCTCCCCCCTTCCCCTCCTCCCACTCCTCTGTTGCTAACCCTCCACATGATCTTCATTTCTATGGTTCACTACTGATCTAGCTGTCCTCTTAATTTGCTTTTGTTTTAGGTGTGGTTGTTGATAACTGTGAGTTTGCTGTCCTTTCACTGTTTATCTTTTTTATCTTCTTTTTCTTAGGTAAGTCCTTTTAACATTTCCTATAATAAGGGCTTGGTGATGATGAACTCCTTGAATTTGGTCTTATCTGAGAAGCACTTTATCTGTCCTTCCATTCTAAATGAAAGTTTTGCTGGATAGAGCAATCTTGGTTGCAGGTCTTTGGTTTTCATGACTTGGAATACCTCTTTCCAGCCCCTTCTTTCCTGTAAGGTCTCTTTTGAGAAATCTGCTGATAGTCTGATGGGAACTCCTTTGTAGGTGACTGTCCCCTTATCTCTTGCTGCTTCTAGGATTCTCTCCTTCATTTTAATCTTGGCTAATATAATGATGATGTGCCTTGGCGTGTTCCTTCTTGGGTCCAACTTCTTTGGGACTCTCTGAGCTTCCTGGATTTCCTGGAAGTCTATTTCCTTTGCCAGAATGGGGAAGTTCTCTTTTATTATTTGTTCGGATAAGGTTTCCACTCGTGACTGTTCCTCTTCCCCTTCTGATACTCCTATAATTCGAATGTTGGAACGTTTAAAGATGTCCTGGAGGTTCCTAAGAGTCTCCTCATTTTTTTTGAATTCTTGTTTCTTCATTCTTTTCTGTTCGGTCATTTTTTCCTTCCTTTTGGTCTACTCCCTTGATTTGTTTCCCAATTTCCTTTCCATTACTATTGGTTTCCTGTGCATTTCCCTTCATTTCAATTAGTTTAGCCTTCATATGTTCCTCTAATTTGTGACTAAAATCAACCAATTCTGTGAGGATCATGATCACCAGTGTTTTGAAGTGTGCATCTGAAAATTTGGCTATTTCTTCATCACTTAGATTTATCAGCTCTGGGGCTCTGAGTTGTTCTTGAGCCATGTTTTTATCTGTTTGTGCCTGTTACATATGAGGAGCGGAGCCTTAGTTGTTCACCAGGGCAGGGCCACCCAGGTTGCTGGTTTGTGACGCTGTATGTGGGTGCGGGGTCAGAGAGGGAGCAATGGCAGTCCTCTCCACTCGCCCAGTCCCTCTCACCACTCCCCTGTGCCTGTTTATCTGAGTGGAAATGTGGGAGCCCACCGTTCTGCACCATGTGGTCTCAATGCTGGCCTCTTCACTGGTTTATCTGCACGCAAATGCTCGACCAACCACAGACAGCGAGCTGTGCCTCTTCCCTGCGTCTGCCCATAGCTAGCCCGCACCTGGGATTTGTGACTTCAGCTGCCTGAGCACCACCTCCATTGGGGATCTTTTGGCCAACCCACTCCACTGCTGGCTTCGCCCCTCTTACGGGTTTAGCTGAGCATTTCATTGTTTTCAGACTCCATATTGTCAATTTTCTGTGTGGTTTGATTGAGTTTATTATTGTTAAAACTTTATTGTTTTTAGATTTGGTTGTGTGGGGATGCAAGGTATTTCCACCTATGCCTCCATCTTGGTGGAAGTCCAAGATATCAGTGGATTTCTAAGTCAGAAACAATACAACCAGGAATGTAGTAGAATATCTTTACCATGCTGAAAGAAAAATAAGCCAAACACAAAATAAGCCAACCTAAAATTCCATAACCAATAATACCACCACTCAACAATAAAGGCAAAAATGAATAAATGTTTGATACACAAAGGCTTAAATAATCTATTATCAGCACACTTGCACTACAATAAATACTAAAGATATTTTTTCAGGCGGAAGATAAATAATTTCAGTTATGAATCTGGATGTACACAAAAAATTAAAGAGCATTGGAAATGCTAACCATGTAAGAAAATTATTTAAACCTAACAGATCACTAATGTTTAAAATAAAATAGTAACAATATATTGGGTGATTTGTAACATATGTAAAATCAAATATTTCACAAAAAAGGGCAAAGGCTGTGAGGGAAAAATGGAGGCATACTATTGTAACTTTCTTTTTTTTTTACATATTTCACATGCAAAAAAATTCTTTTTCTATGGTTGTTCAAGTACAGTTGTCACCATTTTCTCCCTCCACTCCCCCCAGCCCCACTGATCCCCACTTCCCCACCCTTGATCCTACCCACCTTTGGCTTTGTCCATATGCCCTTCATACATGTTCCTTGATGACCCTTATACTATACATGAAATGATATATGTTCTACTTTAAGGTAGAATGTTATAGGTTATAAATATATACTATAAATACTAAAGTAACCACTAAAATAACACAGTAAGGAGGTAGTGCTAATAACAAAGAACACAAAAATGGAGTAAAATAGCCTTTATTTTTTAAAAGGCAGAAAAGAAGAAAGGGGAACCAAAGTACAAAAGAGAAAAAATGAAATCAAACAGCAAACAGGTAAATTTAAACCCAATCATATTACCAGTGACACTAAATATAAATCATCTATAAACACCCTCAATAAAAGGCAGAGCTTATCAAGTTGGATTGCTTAAAAGCAAAACCAAATCTATACCATCTAAAAGAAATTTACTTCAAATGTAAAGACACAAATAGACTAAATGTGAAAGGATAAAAAATATGTACCATTCAAAAAGATTTCAAAGCAAAGAATGTTACCAAAGGTAAAGACAGACAGACATAATGATAAGAAGTCATCAAGAGGACATAATTCTGGTAAAGGTATATCCACCTAATAACAGAACTTTATATAAAATGAAGCAAATTGTTAGAACTTCAAGAAAGAAGTACAAATCCACAGTTTCAGTCAGAAATTTCAACACATCCCTTTCAATAATTGGTAGAACAAGGAGATAGAAAATCAGTAAGGATACAGTAAACAGAAAAAGGTTAGCAACCAATTTGACCTAATTGATGTTTGTCAAAGAGTCCAATCAACAACAGCAGATTACACATTCTTTTCAGATAAGTGCAAAGTATTTACTAAGACCATATTCTGGGCAATAAAATCAGTTTCAGTAAATTTTGAAGGATTTAAGTTATATAAAGTATATTCTCTTATTATAATTGGCATTAAACCAGCAATCAGTAACAGAAAAATATCTATAAAATCACTAAGTATTTGAAAATACAGTAACACAATTCCAAATAAACCATAGATCAAAGAATAAAGTAATGGTAGATCACAATGTCTTTTTAATTGAATGAAACTGAAAATACTACAAACCAGAAGTTGTAGAATGCAGCTAAAGCTACCAAATGAGGCAGCCATTCTCCTCCTAGGTATTTACCTAAGAGAAATGAAAGTAACATGTATTCATATAAAGACTTGGGGAAGATGGCAGCGAGATAAGTGGGAGTGGAGTCTACTTACCCCTGCTCATGGGTGGAACACCTAGCCAATTTTCTGAGAGACAGAGCTAACAGCAAACAGTATGCCAGCTTATATGAAGATTGGAAGCCAAAATGTAGAGGACATTGAAAAATCAGGTGGTAAGGAGAGTGCTTTGGGACAGTAAGGTTCCTGGGACCAGCACAGAGACCCAGGCGGCTGTAGCCCCAAGTCTGGTGCTCGCAGGGTCTGCAGCAGGATTCTTGGGAGAGAGCCAGGTCAACGGCACCTTCCCCAGCTAAACAAGGTTTGAGTGGCACCAGGATGTACCTGGATGCTTCAAGTCCCTGAGGGGAATAAGGATGAAGTGGCAAACACACAGGGGTGGTATGCACCCACTGAGAGTGTGGACACCAGCTGGGAAGAGTTGGGCCAAGATGGACCCTGACACAGACAGTCCCATCTTTTTGGAAAGATGGATTTATGTGAGACCCAGGTGCTTGTTTGGAGTTGTAGGCTGGAACGGGGAATTTTTCAAAAAGAAAAATAGGTACTCAGTGGCTGTTTAGGGAATTCTCCCACAGTAGCCATTCCTACCTCTCCCATTGTGTTCAGGTTCCAAAGTCTCAGCCATGGCACCTCCTCTGCTGCTAGGACTGTGAGTACACTGTTACCCTATTCTGAAGCAGCAGAAGTCACCCAACTGCTCCCACGACCCCAGTGGCATGCCACCAACACAGCTGCCCCATACCCCATGGTGGCTGCTGCTACTCTGCCCTGCTTATGCCAACAGCCCCAGGAGGGAACAGGCCTGACCCCTCCACCACAGTCACCACAGAAGCAGCAGCAGCAGAAGCCATGTGATCACGCCCTCAGCCCTGCAAATGTGTGGAAACGCGCCTAACCCCACAGCCCCAGGTGCACCAGCAGAGGAGATGTGCAGCTTCAGTGGAGGCAGCCATAGTGCTCCCACCCTGCAGGGCCAACTAGCTCTCTAGAAGGGAGGTGGAGATGCCCAGCAGGGGAGAGCAACGGGGCTCAGGGAGTCAGCAACCCCAATAGAGACTTAACTCAGTGGGGGGACTGAACTACCCTGAAGAAACTCTGAGAATGCCTAGCATCTAGAACAACAAAGGGAGAGAAGGGGGTATGTGAGTTGCCCCTAACTGGTGCATCTCAAGGACACCACAACTGGTGGACTGAAGGCATAGGCCAGGTACACAAGGGCACTGGAGGCCTGGCAGTGAAATAAGGAACTGGGCTAGAGGCTGGGAAACTAAGACCTGGCCTCCATCCCTGCAAAACCACAGAAAGGGAGAAAAGTAAAACCAATCCCCCCTCAACCTGCTGCAGCCAGGAAGACTAGCAGAACTGGCTTGGTCAGTTTAAAGCCAGCAGAAGGCCTCTTTTTCTTCTTCTTCTTTTTTATTCCTTCTTCCTTTCTATCTTTCTCTCCTTTTTTTTTATTACCTCTTCCTTCCTTCCTTTTTTTTTTTTTTATTCCCAAAAGTGAGACAATAAAACCTGGAGCTGTGAAATGACCAGAGTTAGACCCAAAGAAGGGTCATCCAAACAACTGAGACAGTGAGACAAATTTCACTTTGTTAGCCCAGAGGGCTTGCAGGTTACTGTATATTTGTATTATTATTATTATTATTTCATTATTTTAAAATCTTTTATTTATTAGTTTTTTTTATTTCTCTTCTTTCTGTTTAGTCTTCTTTGCTTGGTTGTTAAACTGTTCTCTGTAAATTGACTGGTTTTCCTTGTTCTCTCTTTCATAGTGTATTTTTAATTTTCCATCTTTCACTTCACTTGTGTTCCAATAGCACATTACTCTAGGTCCTCTACTTCCTATTCTTGTTATTCAGATCACATAGATTCTGTCATATGATTGTTGCTCCATTACTATTGTAAATAATTGCTGTTCCATATCACTGTAAATACTACATAACACACCTCCTGGATCGTTTAGTGTTAGCTGTTTCTGGAAGTTTATTAATGCTCTGGTTAATTCTATTCTCTTGCACACTAAACCTATTTTCTATCCTTTACCTCATAATCTGACCTTCCATAAGCTCACTGCTTTCTATATCCAACTCACAACCCTTCCCCCCCCAAAAAAGAGTCTTATCTTTTTTCCACCCTTTCTAAAGAGTGGTTAGTTGGGTGAAATATTATGGTTAACACCATACATATCCAAAAATCTCCTATCTCTTCTCTATAGAGAAAATCTCCTATGTCTTCTCTATGGGTTGGTACTTTAAATACTATGGAATACACCCCCACTGTCTTAAGCCATTTTGCTTTCCCCCTCCAACTGACCACAAAAAGGAGTAGGTGGGGGCTGTAAACACCAGTATACTTGCTAGAAGAAGAAACTCATCAACCAAAGGAACCACCAACACATAACAACAGAAGAAGGTGAAGGACAGAGTAGAAGCCACACTAACCTCCACGCAGGACCAATCTGGAAATACAACTAAATGGAGAAGAAATTACCCACAACAAACAACTGAACAAAAGCAAGAAAGAAGCCTCAAAATCTTGTACACACAGAAGAACCAACTTCAACACAACCTGTTCACACCTGCACAACAGAATACAAGACATGGCAGACAGAATAACCCTCAAATAACCAGCTGGAGGGAAGGACCACCAAAGAAAAACCAAACAACAATCAAAACCCAAAGATATACACAGAACCAACATAAATGACAGCCCAAGACCAGCGAGCTCAGGAGACCAGGAGACTGCACCACTGAAACTCAAAAGTCTTATACCATAGAAGTTCACACCATCAACCCAGGGAGTCAAAACAGATCAATTTAAGAAGCACAGGCTCCCTTCATCCCCAAGCCTTTATTATATGAAATGTTAAAGGGAGTTATTTAAGAAAAAGAAGACAAAAAATATGAATAGTGAAAGGACAGCAAACTCACAGTTATTAACAACTACACCTAAAACAAAAGCAAACTAAGCAGACAGCTAGATCAGGAGTAGAACCACAGAAATGGAAATCACATAGAGGGTTAGCCACAGGGGAGTGGGAGGAGGAGAAGGGGGAGAAGCTACAGAGAATAAGTAGCACAGATGGTAGGTAGAAAATAAACAGGGGGAGGACAAGAATAGTATGGGAAATGTAGAAACTAAAGAACTTATGGCACATGGACATGAACTAAAGGGAGGGAATGTAGGGGAGGGAGTGTGCAGGGTGGAGGGTAATGAAGGGGGAGAAATGGGACAACTATAATGGCATAATTAATCAAATATTTTTTTAAAAAAAGAAGCACAGGCTAACAAGAAGAGTATCACAAACAATGGGAAGACAAAGAAACAATCCCCAAATGAAAGAAAAGGAGGAAGCTTCAGAAAAAATGCTAAATAAAATAGAGGCAACTTAACTATCAGATATTGAGTTCAAAGCAATGGTTATCAGGAAGCTCAATGAGGTTACAATGAATTACCAGAAACTACAGGGAAACTACAATGAACTCACTGCAAACTATATCAACATGAAAAAGGAAACAAAAAATATGAACAAGGGCTAAGAAAAAATGAAGAACACAATTTCTGAACTGATGAACAGATAAAAGGAATCAAAAGCAGGATCGGTAAAACAGAAGATTGGATCAACGGGCTGGAGGACGAAGTAGTAAAAAAAATACCCAGAAAGAGCAAGAAAAAGAAAAGAGGCTCAGAAAGAATACAGAGGGATTAAGAGAAATGCAAGACAATATGAAACATAATAATATCAATTGTAATATCAATATTGTGATTGTAATATCAATTATGATCTATTATGATCAATATTGTGATCATAATATCAATCAAACATAATAATATCAATTATATCAATGTGTTCCCAATCAAGAGGAACACAAAGAGGTTCACTTCAAGATACATCAGAATTAAAAGGGCAAAATTCCAAGACAGAGAGAATCTTAAAGGCAGGAAGGGAGAAACAAGAAGTAACATAGAAGGGGGACTTCTGGGCTTTCAAGATGGTGATAGAGTAGGACTGGGCAGATACCAGTTCTAAGTACAAAAGGGAGAGAAACCTGTCTGATTGGAGGAGGAGAAGCCAGTGAGCCAGCAGTTGCCAAGCGTATATAAAAATAAGGGACCAGAAACCTCGACAGTCACCGAGGAACGAGACGGTAGGGAGACAGCAGCGGTACAGTAGTCTCGGGATGGAGCAAAGAGAAACAACAGGGATCTCCGCCAGTGCATGGTTGGGGGACCACCGCCCAGTGGCGAGAGCCCAATGGCACCTGGGACAGCGTTCAGCGCCCTGACAGCTCCCTCCCTGGGATTTTTCGGCCAGGCCTGCCAAGTGGCCCAGGCAAAGACGTGTGAAAGGGATTTCAGCCTGCGCACAATTTGGGGGACTAGTCACCCATGCGCAGTGTATCTGGGCGAGTGCCTGACGGCACCTAGGCCAACGTTCAGCGCCTGAAAAGCTCCCTCCCTAGGATTTTTGGGCCCCAACCTGCCAAGAGGCCCAACCGGAGGTGAGCAGAGATTTCAGCCTGCACACAGTTTGGGGGTCTAGCGCCTGGCGGGCAGTGTATCTGGGCGAGTGCCTAAGGGCACCTGGGACAGTGTTCAGCGCCCAGACCTCCCTCCCTGGGATTTTTCCGCTGGGACCTGCCAAGTGGCCCAACCAGAGGGGAGCAGAGGGGATTTCAGCCTGAGCACAGTTCTGGGTCCAGCGCCTGGCGTGGTGATGCTCCATCCTTAGGATTTTTCGGCTGAGGTTGGTCAGGGGACCCAGACAAACACAGGAGCAGAAGGGATACACACCACGCAGTGCCATGACGTGCACACAGAGTTTCTAGGTCGGCACCCAGTCCTCAGATCGGCTCCTGGCTTCCAGTCTACCCCCCTCAGACTATCTGGAAGCCCCGGGTGCTGAGGGGTCCTGGGGAAAGAGCTGAGACCCTCAACCCCCTCCCTTTCTGGCCAAGCAAGGTGGGGTGCCAGTAGAGACTTGTTTGATAGAGTTTGCGGAAGGGGTGCGGAGGACAAAGGGCCCCAACCAAGGACTCTGTGGTTGCCAGCCCAGGAGAACTGAGAGGTACAGTGTGGGGCTCTGAATCCAATAGACACAACAGCCTGGTCTGCTCCACACCCAGCTTGGCAGCGAACCCGAGATTGGGCAGAGGGCCTAGAGCTTCCCCACAGAATGGGGGCAGGACTGTGCTCAATCACCAGGGAACCATGCAACTAGGCCGGTGCAGGTGCCCGCAAACACCGCAAACCAGCCCATGGAGGTAACCCCTGGGAGGGGAGCGCTGTGAGGAAGTTCTAGTTCCCCATTGTAGGGAGCTGGGGAGAGGCACCAAGTGTCTGGATCCTGAGAGGGGCTGGCTGAAAAAATCACAACAATCGACCCTCAGCCAACTGCAACCAGAAAAACTGGTTCGGCTAGTTTGAAGCCAACACGTGAAATTTCCTTTTTTGTTGTTGTTTTGGGGGATTCTTTTTGTTTGTGTGTTTTTTGGTTTTTGTTTCTTGTTTTTCTTTTATTTTACTTTATTTTATTTTTATTCTTTCTTTTTTTTTTACTTTTCTTTCTTTTTTCATTCCTTTTCTTTATCTTTTTGCTTTTTTAAAGTAATCTGTTATTTCTTTTAAATTTTGTTACTGTTTCATCTTTCCATACTTTTGTCCTCTTTACTCGGATTTTTTGTTTTATTTCTTCTTCTTTTCTTTCTAAACTTATTGCTCTTTCTCCCATTCTCCTACCTTTTTTCCCCTTTCTTTCTTTTATTTATTTCCTTGTCATTTCTTTCTTTTACCCACAAGAGTCACAATCAACTTGAAAATTGAAAAGGCCAGAGCTGGACCCATAGAAGAGGCCTCCCAATAGTAGAGTCAGAGAGACAAATTGCACTTTGCTGTAGGAGAAAAACCAAAAGTTGCTGCATATTTGAGTAGGTGGAAGCAGAGAATGACAGGATAACCAAAAGAGACTGCATCACTGAAATTCACAGGCACTCCACCACAGAAATTTACACCATAAACCCAGGGTGTCAAAACAGATTAATCTAAGAAGCTGAGGCTAACAAGAAGAGTCTCATAAACAATGGGAAGACAAAGAAACAATCCCCAAGTGAAAGAAAAGGAGAAACCCTCAGAAAGAATGTTAGATGAAATAGAGGCAAGTCAACTATCAGATACTGAATTCAAAGCACTGGTTATCAGGATGTTCAAAGAGCTCACAATGAGCTACCAGAAACTACAGGGGAGCTATAACGATCTCACCATGAACTATATCAACATGAAAAAGGAAATGGAAACTGTTAGCAAGGGCCAAGAGGAAATGAAGAATACAATTTCTGAATTAAAAAAACACAGTAGAAAGCATTAAAAATAGGGTAGATGAAACAGAAGATCAGATTAGTGAATTGGAGGACAAATTAGAAAGCATCTCACAGAAAGAACAGGAAAGGGAAAAAAGGCATAGAAAGAATGAAGAGGGATTAAGAGAAATGCAAGACAATATGAAACGTAATAATATTCGAATAATAGGAATACCAGAAGGAGAAGAAGAACAAGGGATAGAAAACATATTTGACAGAGTAGTGAGAGAAAATTTCCCCAATTTGATAAAAGAAAAAGTCACACAAATCCAGGAATCACACAGAGTCCCATTCAAGAGGAACCCAAGGAGGCCCACTTCAAGACCCATAATCATTAAAATGGCAAAATTCCAAAACAAAGAGAGAACCTTAAAGGCAGCAAGGGAGAAAAAAGAAGTAACATACAAGGGAGCCCCAATAAGGTTAGCTACTGACTTCTCAATGGAAACACTCCAAGCAAGAAGACAATGGCAAGAAATATTCCAAGTAATGAGAAACAGAGGCCTACAACCAAGGCTACTTTACCAAGAAAGGCTCTCAATAAAGATAGAAGGCCAAATAAAGAGCTTCCAAGACAATAGAAGCCTAAAAGAATTTGCTGCTACCAAGCCAGCTTTACAAGAAATACTAAGAGGACTGCTTTAAGGAAAGGAAGGAAAAGAGACAGAGAGGAACACATGTAAAAAAATGGCAATGAATAAGTACCTGTCAATAATAACCTTAAACATAAATGGATTAAATGCTCCAATCAAAAGACACAGAATAGCTCAACGGATAAGACAGCATGACCCACACATATGCTGCCTACAAGAGACCCACCTCAGGACAAAAGACCATCACAGACTAAAAGTGAAAGGCTGGAAACAAATTTTGCAAGCAAATGGACAAGGAAAAAAAGCTGGGTAGCAATTCTCATATCAGACAAAATAGGCTTCAAAAAAAGAGCCATAAAGAGAGACCCAGAAAGTCACTTCATAATACTCAAGGGAAGAATCCACCAGGGAGACATTAACATCATAAATATATATGCACCCAACATAGCATCACCAAAATATATAAAGAAAATCTTAGAGGAATTCAAGAAAGATATAGACAGCAACACAATTATAGTGGGGGATTTTAACACCCCACTGTCAGAAATGGACAGATCTTCCAAACAAAATATCAACAAAGACATTGTGGAATTAAACAACACCCTTGATGAAATGGACCTAACTGATATATACAGAGCTCTTCACCCCAAAGAAGCTAATACACATTCTTTTCAAATGCACATGGAACATTCTCAAAGATAGACCACATGATAGGACACAAAACAAGCCTCAACAAATTCAAGAGTATTGAAATCACACCAAGCATTTTCTCTGACCACAAGGGACTGAAACTGGAAACCAACCACAAAGGAAAAAAGCCAAAACGCCCAAAATTATGGAGACTGAATGATATGCTATTAAAGAACAAATTGAGTCAAGAATGAAATTAGGAAAGAAATCAAAAAGTTTCTGGAAACAAATGAAAATGATCTCACAACAACCCAAAACTTATGGGACACAGCCAAGGCAGTCCTGAGAGGGAAGTTTATTGCACTACAGACAGGCCTACCTAAAGAAGATAGAAACATGTCAAACAAACAACCTTACTCTACGCCTGCAAGAACTCGAGGAACAACAACAAAAACAGCCAAAAGCAAGTAGAAGGAAGGAAATAACCAAGATCAGAGCAAAACTAAATGACAAAAGCACAATTCTACGGATCAATGAATCCAAAAGTTGGTTCTTTGAAAAGATAAACAAAATAGACAAGCCTTTAAGTAGGCTCATCAAGAAAAGAAGGGAACGGACACAAATAAACACAGTCAGAAATGAAACAGGAGAGATTACAACTGTTATCACAGAAATAGAAAGGATTGTAAGAAATTACTATGACGAACTGTATGCCAAGAAATTTGAGAACCTAGGGGAAATGGACACATTTCTAGAAAAATACAATCCTCCAAAACTCAATGAAAAAGAAGTAGAAAACCTGAATAGATCAATAACAGCAAAAAAAATTGAAGCAGTAATCAAAAAACTCCCATCACACAAAAGCCCTGGACCAGATGGCTTCACAGGAGAATTCTACAAAGCATTTAAGGAAGAGCTAACCCCTATTCTTCACAGACTATTCCAAAAAATCCAAAAGGATAGAAAACTCCCAAACTCCTTTTATGAAGCTAGCATCATCCTAATTCTAAAACCAGATAGAGATACAACAAAGAGAGAAAACTTCAGGCCAATATCACTGATGAACATAGATGCTAAAATCCTCAATAAAATATTGGCAAATCGCATCCAACAATATATCAAAAAGATCATATACCATGACCAAGTGGGATTCATTCCAGGGATGCAAGGAAGGTTCAACATTCACAAATCAGTAAATGTAATTCGTCACATAAACAAAAGCAAAGACAAAAACCACGTGATCATATCAATGGACTCGGAAAAAGCTTTTGATAACGTACAACACCCATTTATGATACAAACACTCAGCAAAGTGGGAATAGAGGGAGCATTCCTCAATATAATAAACGCCATATATGAGACACCAACAGCCAATATCATACTCAATGGGCAAAATCTAAAAGCTTTTCCCCTAAGATCAGGAACAAGACAAGGTTGTCCACTTTCACCACTTCTATTCAATATAGTTTTGGAAGCTTTGGCCACAGCGATCAGGCAAGAAAAGGAATTAAAAGGCATCCAAATAGGAAAGGAGGAAGCAAAACTGTCACTGTTTGCAGATGACATGATAGTGTACATGGAAAATCCTATAGACTCTACCCAAAAACTGCTCAAACTAATTAATGAATTTGGCAAAACAGCAGAATACAAAGTCAATATCCAGAAATCAAAGGCATTTTTGTATACCAACAATGAATCAGCAGAAGCAGAAATCAAGAAAAAATTCCCATTCGATATAACAAAAACAAAAATAAATATCTTGGAATAAACCTAACCAAGGAGGTAAAAGACCTGTATGCAGAAAACTACACAGCACTGAAGAAATAAGTCAGGGAAGACACAAATGGAAACATATACCATGTTCATGGATCGGAAGAATTAACATCATCAAAATGTCCATACTACCCAAAGCAATATACAGATTCATTGCAGTACCTATTAAAGTACCAATGGCATATTTCACAGACATAGAACAAACACTTCAAAAATTTATATGGAACCATAAACAACCCCAAATAGCAGCTGCACTTTTGAGAAAGAAGAACAAAGTAGGAGGGATAAGATCATACACCATGACCAAGTGGGATTCATCCCAGAGATGCAAGGATGGTTCAACATTCACAAATCAGTAAATGTAATTCATCACATAATCAAAAGCAAAGACAAAAAAACCATGTGATATCAAACAGTATTACAAAGTGACTGTAATCAAAACAGCCTGGTACTGGCTTAAAAACAGGCACATAGACCAATGGAACAGAACAGAGAACCCAGAAATCAATCCAACTCTCTACAGTCAATTAATATTCAACAAAGGGGGCAGTAACATAAAATGGAGTAAGATAGCCTCTTCAACAAATGGTGTTGGGAGAACTGGACAGCTACATGCAAAAAAATGAAACGAGCACCAACTTACACCATACACCAAAATAAATTCAAGGTGGATAAAAGACTGAAATATAAGCCATGACACCATTAAAGTCCCAGAGGAGAACATTGGCAAGAAAATTTCAGATATTCCATGCAGCATCATTTTTACCGATATGTCCCCTAGAGCAAGGAATATAAAGGGAAGAATAAACAAATGGGATCTCATCAAAATAAAAAGCTTCTGCATGGCTAAAGAAAACAGTATTAAATTAGAAAGACAACCAACTGTATGGGAAAACATATTTGCCAATGATACCTCAGACAAAGGTTTAATCTCCAAAATATACAAAGAACTTACAAGACTCCACTCTAAGAAGACATCTAACCCAATTAAAAAATGGGAAAAGGACTTGAACAGACACTTCTCCAAGGAGGACATACAGAATATCCAGAGACACATGAAGAGATGCTCAATATCATTAGCTATCAGAGAGATGCAAATTAAAACCACTATGAGATACCACTTTACACTGGTCAGGATGGCTATCATAAACAAAGCAACAAACAACAAATGTTGGAGAGGGTGTGGGGAAAAGGGGTCCTTAGTTCACTGTTGGTGGGATTGCAGACTGGTACAACCATTTTGGAAAACAGTATGGAATTTTCTCAGAAAAATAAAAATTGACCTGCCTTTTGACCCAGCAATTCCACTGCTAGGATTATATCCCAAGAATCCTAAAACATCAATTTCAAAGAACTTATGCACTACAATGTTCATAGCAGCACAATTTACAATAGCCAAGAGTTGGAAGCAACCTAGGTGCCTGTCAGTAAATGAATGGATCAAAAAATTGTGGTACATATACACAATGGAATTCTATGCAACAGAGAGAAAGAAGGAGCTACTATCCTTTGCAACAACATGGATGGAACTGGAAAGCATTATGCTGAGTGAAATAGGCCAGGGGTTGAAATACAAATACCATATGATCTCACCTTTAACAGGAAGCTAAATAACAAAACAAACAAGCAAGCAGAATAAAAACAAAGACACTGAAATAGAGAACAAGGGGACAGTGACCAGAGGGGAGAGGGAAGGGAATTTAAGGGGAAAAAAGGGGAGGGATTTTGAGGAACAAGTATGAAAGACAGAGATGAGGACTAAGGCAGGGGAGGAAATGGGAGGTAGGTGGGGAGCACGTGGCAGGGGAGGCTGGGATGGGAGAAATAGACAAAAAACTGTATTTGGAAAATAATTAAATAAAATTTTTTTAAAAAAGAAAGAAAATAGCCCGGTTCAGCTTTCCCTCTTCTTTCTTTCCCCTCTAAAGATAAATAAATAAAATCTTAGAAAGAAAATAAAGGACCTAGGAATAAACCTAACCAAGGAGGTAAAATTCCTGTACTCAGAAAACTACACAACAATGAAGGAAGAAATTAAGGAACACAAACAAATGGGAGCATGAACCGTGCTCATGAATTGGAAAAGTTAACATCATCAAAATGACCATAGTACCCAAAACAATTTATAGATTCAATGTAATCCCCATTAAAGCATAAATGACATATTTCACAAATCTAGAACAAATATTTCAGAAATTTATATGGAACCATAAACAACCCTTAATAGCTGCAGCAATTTTGAGAAAGAACAAATCAGGAGGAATCACAATACCTGATATCAAACTGTTTTACAAGGCCACTATAATCAAAACTGTGGGAGTGACTTCTTCGTGAGTCGCCCTGAGTGCCATGGACAGGAGTGAATAAATAAAGCCAAGACATGCTGAGATCTTCTTGGGAAGGAGGAGTGGGCTGTGGCCAATTTCTCAGGGGAGTCAAAGGCCAGCAGCTGCCAGTTTCTCTGAGGAGAAAAAGGCCTCAAGCCGCCTCCTCCAGGGCCTTTTATTGGGTTGTAATACACAGGAATACAGGGAGGCAAGGATCAAACAGTAGATAACATTTCATAGAAATCCGAGGGCTTCAGAGTCTGAGTGAGTGTCTGTCAGGAAGAGAGTTGCAGAAACTTTGGGAGACATACTCATTTCCTCTCGGACCCTTATCGTATGTGTGAAAACACTCTTAGCAGAGCAGATTTCACAGGTTTATCAGGAATTTTTTCTGATGCCAGATTTTTCCCCAGGACATGCTCTAGCAAGGCAAGGAGCTGCACCCCTCCCCAACAGGTATTCAGGCTTAAGGGAATTAGAGCCAGGAAGCGCTTCTCCCAGATAACGTGGGGACTCAGGCTTTGTCAGAGGCGGGAAGGGGGGGGCAAGAGTCCATTGCTCTTTGTTGCAGCCCCCCTTTTCCCCCTCCCCAGTCCTTCCATGAAAGCCTCCCAAGTGATCTAGTTTGGCTTAGGTTGCCCCCCCCCCTGCTGTGAGGGGTCTTACCTGTCATTGGCTTCTGACAAAGCTTTGGGAGCAGGGAAAGGAACTGAGGCAGTGTTTGCTACCAGAGACAAGCTTTGTCTCCTGCTGCTGCATTCCAGAGGTTGTCCCTCTCACCCTTAGCCACAAGGGATTGAGATACAATTCCTAAAACTAGACAGAGTGGTCTACAACACAAAACAACCTCGTACTGGCATTAAAAACAGACACATAGACCAATGGAACAGAACAGAGAGCCCAGAAATAAACCCTAGTCTCTAAGGTCATTAATATTTGACAAAAGGGGGAAAAGCATAAAATGGAATAAAAATAGCCTCTTCAACAAATGGTGCTGAGAGAACTGAACAGCTACATACAAAAAAAAATGAAACTTGATCACCAACTTATACCATACACAAAACTAAACTCAAGGTGGATAAAAGACTTTAATATAAATTGTAACACCATAAAAGTCCTAAAGGAAAACATTGGCAGGAAAATATCACATATTCCATGCAGCAACATCTTCACTGATATGCCCCCTAAAGACAGGGACATAAAGGAAACAATAAACAAATGGGACCTCATCAAATTAAAAAACTTCTGCACGGTTAAAGAAAACAGCATTAAAATGAAAAGTGAACCAACTATTTTTAAAAACATATTTGCCAATGATACCTTGAAGATGGGTTTGATCTCCAAAACATGTAAACATTTCACACAATTCTACTCCAGGAAGACAAAAAAAAAATTTTTAATGGACAAAAGGCCCTGGCTGGTGTAGCTCAGCGGATTGAGTGTGGGCCTGCAAACCAGAGGATTGCAGTTAGACTCCCAGTCAGAGCACATGCCTGGGTTGCAGGCCAGTTCCCAGTAGGGGACACACGAGAAGCAACCATACATTGATATTTCTCTCCCTCTCTCCTTCACATCCCCTCTAAAGATAAATAAATAAATAAATTTTTAAAATGGGCAAAAAACTTGAACACTTTCTCTAAGAAGGACATACAGAAGGTCCAGAGATACATGAAAAGATGCTAGCATCACTAGCCATCAGAGAGATGCAAATTAAAACTGCAATGAGATACCACTTCATACCAGTGAGTATGGCCATCATAAACAAATCAACAGACAAGTGTTGGAGAGGTTGTGGAAAAAAGGGAGCCCTAGTGCACTGTTGGTGGGAATGCAGACTGGTGCAGCCACTGTGGAAAACAGTGTGGAATTTCCTCAGAAAACTAAAAATGGAACTGCCTTTTGACCTGGCAATTCCACTGCTGTGATTATACACTAAGAGCCCTGAAACACCAATCCAAAAGATCCTGTGCATTCCAATGTTCATAGCAGCACTATTTATGATAGCCAAGTACTGGAAGCAACCTAAGTGCCTGTCAGTAAGTGAGTGAATCAAAAAACCAAGGTACATTTACACAATGGAATTCTATGCAGCAGAGAGAAAGAAGGAGCTCCTATCTTTTGTGACAACATGGATGAAACTGGAGAGCATTATGGTAAGTGAAATAAGCCAGGCAGTGAGGGGCAAATACCATATGATCTCACCTTTAACTGTAACTTAATCAACAAAAGAAAAAAGCAAGCAAAATATAACCAGAGATATTGAAATTAAGAACAATCTGACAGTAACCAGAGAGGAAGTGGAGGGAATAATGGGGGGAAGTATTTTCAGGAACTACTATAAAGGACACATAGACAAAACCAAGGGGGAGGGTGGATGCAAGACAGGGAGGGGGATTTGGCTAGGTTCAAGGAGAGCAATGGGGGGGAATGCAGATAACTGTAATTGAATAATAATAAAATAATTTTTTAAAAAGACATATATAATCTATGATGTTATTTACATAAAACTGTATAAAATTCAAACTAGCCTGTAGTGACAGTATATGCACCGGTAGTTGTCTGAAGGGCGTGGCTGTTGGGGAAGAACCAAAAAGGGAATTACAAGGCAATATAAGAAAAATTCTGAGAGTAATAGGTATGTTCATTATCATGACTGTAGTAATACTTCCATGATTATAGTTGGGTACATATGTGCTTCTGTATTTCTTTGTTGTCCAATTAGCAAATCATCTCTTCTTGTTAATGTTTAGAAAGCATCTGTTCATGTTTTTTATTGTCAAATGCAGCATTCCTAGTTAGTTTCATATATCCTCACACAGAGATACACATACACACAGAAACATTGCTATTACTCAGAAGGCCATGGCTCTTTGGAGCCTTATTATATTGAAATAATACAGGTACTTTTGCTCCTAAAGTTCCCTAATTCCATTTATTTAATTCTGGTTACATCCTTGATGATGCTGGTAAATCATCTATCATGCCATCCAGGAATACTGGCTTCCAATTACTTTATATTTTTTTAATTGACAATCATTTATTATTGAACTTAGGTAAGTCCAAAATCAGTCCATGTAGATAGGTGATAAAATAAGCTAAATTAGCAAAAATTACAGTTTAATTTGGCAAAGGTTCACACATGCACAGAGAAACTAATTGGAAAATTGATATCCATTTAGGATCATGCAAAGGAACAACTGTAATAGCATAAACAATAAAAATGTTTTAAATTAAAATGTTATATGCACAAATATATATATATATATAAATTCAGCCTGACATGAACATAAGACTGGGTGCCTCATCAAGAAATCTGTTGGCAACACAGGTAGAGATATCTACCCCACTCTTCAATCTGCTGGATCACTTATAAACATTGAACATAAATTCTTCATTGAAAAAGTCAATCAAAAATTATTTCTCTCTTATAAGCAACAAAATTAGCTAAGATCTGAAATTTAGGTTAAGCTAGTATAATTTCCTGCTTTTAATCTGTACCTATTTTAGATCTGGTAGTATATTCCCCGTAGAGTCAGACAGACTTATAAGAAAATTTAAAACATCAAATTTAAAAAGCTGTTAATTCATGGACTTTATGACCTATTAATTCTTCAAATGTTTAGACTTCAGAGCTTCTAATGACACTAAATTCAATGCCAAGTTGGTCAAGTATGTCAGTCAACTTGTTCTGGAGAATGTTGCTCCAAATGTGAAGACCACACCCCCATTAGGAACATCAGAGGTAATATTTAGAAGAGTCATGGCTGCCTGGACCATGGCTATGGAGGTAGCCACATCACCAGACTCTGATGCTTTCATTTGATCACATTAGGTTTACTTGACCAAAAGAATGGTAAATGATGAAGTATCAATTTGTTTTTGTGTTGGACCTTGTTTTGAAAAATAGCCAAAGGAGAGAAAACATGGGAATTTTATGAGAAGTTGTCTTCCAATGCCAAAAATCACAAAGAATTTTTTTAATCCAGCAAATATCAACTTAATAACAGAAGCGATTCTTCCCATAGTTCAATAAGCAGCATGCTGAACAGATGATTGCTCTAAATTTTTATGCAAGTAGTGAAGCTGAATTCACTTCACAATAGCCATCTATCCTAAGAAACAAATGGAATAACTGTTGAGTTCTCTGCAGTAAGAAATTAGCCACCTTCTTTTAAATTTTGGACCAAAAATTGGGACGTTTCAAATTTGACTCTTTTCACAGTTTTTTTTCAAATTACTCTTATCTTCAAATTGATAAACTGCTGAATTCCAGTTACCGTCATAAATGCACAACCCCTCGGGTCCTGGATGTATACTCAGGAAATTTTCCACCACAATCAAAGTACCATTCATTTTATTTCTGGTATACTAATCCCAGATCTGCCAGAATGGAGTCAAATCTACTGCTTCTAATGATATAAACACCATTTTCTTCAGATTTCTCATGATATTTCCATTGGTTCCAAAAACCAGGGTTCTCCAGAGATGTCAATACAACTAGTTCCATTTTCAATACATGTTTTTACTATAGGTTCTTCATAAAATTGTTATGCTCCTACACAGTTGAGGACAACTGTTGCCTAGTTAGCCATTTTATCAAGTGAGTTTGATTAATGATATCAAAAATTCTTATTGCAAATTCGAATGATAGTGTCAGTCTTCCCAACTTCAGAGCAGCCTTCTCCAGAACTCTCCAGCGGTGCAGCTTCTTGTGGGAATGGTCCACCATGGCCCAGGGCAGGCAGGTACTCCCCTTCAGGTCCACCTGCTCCTGGGCCACTTCCTCAGTCATGAACTGACTGGCAAAGCCAGAGTCACTGAACACCACCAGGTAGAATGGCCTCTGCTTGGTAGCCATGATAAGCCTACTCCAATGAGTTTCTTATAAGTCATTATTATGTCTTGCTGATGATAAACAAAAATTCAAGTTTTAACCAGAGTGCACAGGAAAATTGAGATAATTCATTTTCGGGGTATGCTAAATTTATTATTTGGTATTTTATAGCATAAAAATAGAACATCTTTTTTCAATCACGTCATCTCTTGAACTCTTTAGGCCAAAATCACTGCATTCCTAAAGTGAACACTAACCCCAAAGAGGAAATAGGCAAGGGGCCAAAGGGTAGAGAGAAAAGAGTCATCTCATTTGCACAAGTAATTTCTATCCCTCATTCTGAAATGACTTAACACCATCTGGGAGAGCATATCACCACATGAAAAAAACACCAAGAAAGGGCATTGACAAGAAGGGCTTACTGCATTGCAAAGTAATAGTCTTGAAAGTCTCCAGTAGAGATAGGTATGTCTAACCCCAGGGACTACCAGACATTTGCCATAAATGCTACAGAGGAGATGGAGTGACTACAGGGTAGCCAGGGATGAGGAGGAACACAGTGTAAAGAACCCCTGTCACCAGCCACCCCTTCTTCCCTTGGCTTCAGTTGATCAGAGGCAGCACAAGTTACAATGTACCTGGTAACACACAGACTATCACACACAGGTCAAGCATGTCAGCCAGAAGTAGACTGTAGCTAGTTTAGAACCCTGAATTTATTTTGTTTCTAACACCAGTGAAAGTCACCAAAACCAGAATATTGACACCATTCTTATGGCCCAACCTCACAGAGTTCCATTAAAAAAAAATAATATGGTAGTGAGCAGTGGTAATCCACTTCCCAGAAAACTCCTCTGGAAACTGAGCCTGACCTCTGAGCCCTGGATAATCTCACAGATGCAAAATTGAGCTGAGATACTTTTTGGGTTATGACTCCTCTATTAGATATGACTCCACATACCTAATAGAAGGTTTGCAAGTGCCCCAAAAGGAAGAAACAAGGACTGGGACCATGACAACTCATGGTCCAGGATTAAAGAACACCACCAAAATAGCTCCACCAGTTATGGCCCAGCAAGTCCAAAGCACAGAATGGGGACTTAGAAAATTTCCAGGCATGCAATTCCAGCAAGTGGGACCCACAAAGAACTAGATCCAGGCTCAGGGTGCTTGCCTGTCCTCGCTGATCGTAGTCAGCCAAGAGGGACACAGACAATTTCAAAGAAAGCACTTCTCCAAAACACAGGATCTTGAATAGGGGTGTCACTCCCCAGAAAACATGGAGAAAGAGCTTCCCTCCCTGCCTAAATGAGGCTGACACAGAGCAGAGCTCCCTAGGCAACTTTCAATGAGGATCTAATGTAAGAGAGAAACAAATGTTATTGTTTTAATCCACTGAGAGTTGGCGTTGTTACCACAGCAACTTAACCTATCCTGATTGATACACAGGATGACAGAGCTGTCACCAGGCACAGACCTGTCAGTTCAGACTAAAGCATAATAACTGAACAGAAAGATGTGTTGAGGAGTCTCAGTACCAATATACCTTCTGGTATGATCAATTTTTAAATATTTTTCATTGACAATGCTTTGGTAAGCCTAACCCAGATTCTTACATTTTACTCGACAGGACCATGAAATGATGAAGCTCTTTCATTAGAACATTAATTGCACCCCCACTGAAGTGTTCTGCTTTGTCTTAACCCTGGACATTGGCCATGTGAACCTAAAGCAAAAAAGTGAGACTAGTCTGATTATCCTAACCATACTCCTGCTGCTGCTTGGTCTTACCCACACTGCAACCCTACCACATGCTCCTGCAAGCTCCAGAGCCTCCCACAGAGCCTCTCCCACTGACTTCCCAGGTCTTTCATGAAATCTTGAAGATGCAGAAACTGAATAATGCACCTAAAACCCCATTCACCTGACCTCCTTCTGGAGGCCTTCATCTCCTGGAAGTAATAATGCCTTTTCTTATTAATCAGCCTTCACATTAATTTAAATACAGCTTTGATAAAATAATAAAATATTTGAAGAAAAAAGGAAATGTAACCTCATTCTTTTCTGGACACCCTTTCCTCTCCAGTTAACAAATGGGCCCATAAATTGGGCCCATAACCAGCGGGAGGCCTCCAGCTCCCATCACGTTTGCTACTGACACCTTCATGGTTTAAGACCTGAGTGGGCCCTTGAGAACAAGCAACACTCCCTCCCATGACATGGGACAGGTTGTAGAAGTTTTTGCTGAAGTTGAAAATTTCCGGGGCACACTCTCCCTGGGGGTATACACTATAGCTATTTTACCCAAGGTCTTGCTACATTTACACAGGGGTCCCCAATCTCTGGGCTGAGGACCAGTACCAGTCCAGAACAGTCAGGAACTAGGCCTCACAGCAGGAGGTGATCTTGAATATAATGCACTTGAATCATCCTAAAATCATCCCCCACCCCATATCAGTCCATGGAAAAGTTGTCTTCCATGAAACCGGTCCCTGGCACCAAAAATATTGGGGACCACTGCAGAGCTGCTACTAGGCAGTGTGTGGGTGGCCTATCCTCACCAGCCTTTCCATGCCTGTCTTGACCTCTGATCTCTTCCTTGAGAAGTAGGGTACCACTCCCTCTCTCCTCTTTTTGCCCTTACAACCCTTTAATAAAATTTCTTCAATGTTCGGGCTTTGGGAAAATCAAGTCCTCAAAGACCGTGTTTTAAATGTCACTTCCGCTTGGGCCCTGTAACACTCTCTCTGCCCCACTCCTTACATTGGCTCACCAAGTCATACCAGTCTGTCAGCTTTCTTGGACTGGAGTAGAAATATGGAAGAAGACAGAGAGAAACTCTGAAATCAATACCCCTCTAAAGAGCAGAGTAAAACAGGATAGAAATGCCTCAGATAAGTACACATAAAGTGGGCACATATGTATGCAACTTAGAAAACTATGTAAACAAGCATCACAGACTAAAGAACTGATCGTCTGAACATGCAATTGTCAAGAACAAGAAAAAATGTGAAAAAATAAAAATGTAAACATTTTTTAAAAGAAATTAAAAACTAAAAAAAAAGTCCAAGAATTCCTTAAACAATTTCTTATGAATCTGAGTGCTCAGCAGATGTTCTGGTGGATTCAGAGGCTTCAATAGGTACATCTAATAAGTGATTCTAGAAGCTAAATGTCCCTTTGTCTAATGCAGTTACTTCCCTGGATCAAATCCCATTTGAGGCTACAAAAGGCAGAGGCAACAATGTAAAATGTTGTCCTCAAAGTGAAGTGAAAAAGGTTTATTCAGGGACTTCTGAGCCCAACTGTCTGTAATGGAGCTCTTGCTTCTGCCTCTCCCTGGCCTCAGCTCTGACTGGAACATCACTACTTCAGTTGTGCTCTCTGTACTTCAGTCTATCAACAGTTATAGCTGCATTTACCTCAAGTCCAGCACTTGTGGACTTCCTGCATCTACCAGTGAATGGCTTAAAAAAACATTTTGCAAATTACTACTCTGTAGGTCAAAATTGCCAATTCTTCCTTAAAAACAACTGCAGCACCCCATTTTGAAAATGACTATTGTTATACAGCACTGTAAGGAAAAAACCAACATTATTGAATAAAGCCATCAAGAGCAGTTTAGACCCATTTCATGCCTGCCATATTTATCCCTGCTCCTTGATGGAGCTGTGGTATATGAGTATTTAACACCCTTTGCAGAGAGGAGTGTCAGACCAACTGTGCATTCTTAATGGATCTGCCTCTACAATCCAGAAATGAATGGGAGGCCTAATTTCAAATGCAAGTATTGCCTTTGACATGAACAGAAAATGAGCTACTGCAATTCTGGGCAGGACCTGGTGTGTGGATTTTTAAAAGTTATGTAAATGCTGGAACTTACTCTGTGGATAGAAGCAGGAATGACTGGGCAGGTGTGATTTCTGAGTACGATGGACGCTGAGGTGCTGGGAAATAGAGAGTTGTGTTGTTTGGGACCCTTCTGATAACAATTTTTAAGAGTAGCATGTTCAACATAGCAAGCTATTGCACAGACATGTATGATTTGCAAACTACCCTCTGCCATGTGATGATAAGTTGTGGCAGACACCCCACAAAAAGTAGATTAAAAGTACTCCTACCTTTGGAAGCTAAGTGGGAGACAGCCAGGCTTTCAAATACATGAGGGAAACCCTAGTACTGCTCTAATTTTTCAGAGGAAAGCACCATGCATGTGTGATCATGTCAAGTCAGCTGGGGGTTGATGGTCTCACCCATGTCTGACTGACAAGTGTAGCCAGGGCTGTTGGCACTCAGTTCTCTCTCCACATGGCTAGCTGGGCCTTCTTCACAAGCTGGGTCCCAAGAAGGCAGGTCCCAGTATATAGATATTGATCAAACCTACACTCAAAACACATGTGTTGGTGTCCCACTGAACAAAGTAAAGCAGTGGTCTGGCCACAAGTCAACATGAAGGGGACTACACAATGTCATAGACACAGGAAGGCCATGGTTCTTTGAGGGCCATTCAGGTAACAACTACCACAAACTCTATGGTGCCTGGGAAACCCCTTTGAAACAGACCTGAGCCTGCTTCCTCCTGATTCCACAGCACTTGGTTTGTTGTCCAGATGACTGGAACAGGAAGAGCTGCTTTAAGAGACAGAGTTTTGTCCAAAGAGCTCTACAGAAAATGTTCATGGTAATGATGCTTCGTGAGTCCTCTGTCACAACCATTCATTGGTTATTACAATTAACAAGGAGAACCATTTCCATGGCATTTGTCCAGGGTTGCCTCAAGCTAAGCAGCCTGGGCCAACAACTTGCTATGAAGTCTGTGTTACCAAAGAAGTCTTCCATGTATCCTAGAACAGAGCCAGCAGTGCTTTCATAACATTTGAAGTGCCATGCTCGGTGTTTATTATTTCATTTAACCACACACAGAAAATCGTGCAGAGTAGCAATTATTCAACCCATTTTATAGATTGATAACCTGAGGCTCAACATACAGCAACTTGACGAGTCTCAAGGCTGGTGATTCCAAAGCATGTCTCTCTCTGTCCAAAGCTTGTGTGAAACTGCACACCTCTTTGTCTTTGAAAGGCTGCTCTGGGCCTGGATTTCCATTCAAACTCCAGGAATGCTAGATTTCTAGCCCAGTCCAGAGCCCTGTCTACATTTGGGCCAGAAGTGCAGGGTACTGAAGCAACTGAAAATGTTGGTTTTGGAGTGATTGCCAGGGTTTGAATAGATTGCCTCTATCTTGGGCAGTTTTATAATCTGTAAAATTGGATTATCATAGTCCTACCCCAGGGCTTAAATAAATTAAATGGCAGAAAGTGCTTTAAAAAGAGTACCAGGAATTCGGGAGCACTGGACTCAGTAAATATTCAGGACTACAATTATTATACACTGGACTCCAACCTTTCACTTAAGAGCAGATGAATAGTATGTTATCTCAGGCTATAACCAGGTATGGCAAAAAAAAAATCAACAACAAAAGAATTGGTGCAGAACAGTGTGTGTGAAAGTAATATTGAAACTAGTTCCTGTCTGTTACAGGACAAGCAGTGACCATTCTGAGCCAACCTCAAGGTTAACAACCAGCATGTCAACCCCTAATGACAGACTGAACATTAGCCCTCAAGCTGTGGACTTGAAGCTGGGGAGAGCACCTGGATGGGAGAGCTGGCTGGAAAGGTTAGGAAAGGGCTTCCCAAAGTCTTGTGAAGAACAAAGCCAGTCCCAAAGAGGGAGGGAAAGACTGGGAGAAGGGCCCCAGGCCTGAGGGGTAGATATTCTGGGAAGATACTCTTGCCAAAGAGAGGAAGGAGACCTCAGAATATGATAGGATCCACAAAACTTATCAGAGTCCTGAGTAAGTGTGGGACTGGGAACACAGCTGAAGCTACTTCAAATGGAATAAGCCCAAAGGGATTGTGGATCTTTTATCTTGCCTGGCTCAGGTCTGTATTATCCCAAGAACCTGTCTGCCTTCATACAGAGACAGGGCCTGGTGAAGGAATGGAAGGGACCAGGCTGGAAAGCCATAAAGGAAACAGGCCTGTGCAACTTAAATCTTCTCCTATGAGAAGCCACCTGGGACTATGGACCCTGATGAAGGTGGGCACCTGGTGGCCCAGCTTAGCCAAGATAGGGCATACATCATTGCCCTTACCTTCCTCCTCCATGTTAACAACTCTCACTCTCCCCAGCAAAAGCACACAATGAGTAGGAATGAATAGGAGCTACAATGCTATAGCTTCAGAGTTCATCCTGTCTACTTCCACATCCCTGCTACTCCAACACTTCCTTCTCCCTCCTTTCATACTTTACTACCCATTAATCACTTGGTCCCACATCATCAATGACCCTTCTCAGACTGCAATCTTCTCTGCAAGGGCAGGACTCTGGACACTATCCTGTCCTCCAGACCAGTCTCTCCCATTAGATTGCCATAGGGCCAAAGACACTCCAATACCTCAGTGGGCTCCACCTTCCCAGGCCAACAGAATGGAGCAGCTTCTTGCCAGGAGGGGAATCCCACCACCCATTTGGAATGAGTTTGGGCCAAAGCTTCCTGGTCATGCAAAAATCACCTTAACAATGCCTGGGTTCAGGCTGCCTATCATCTGCATGACTCTGGTCTTCTGATTGACAGTTCTGCTTATTGGGGTGGGGAATGGAGTTTGCTAAAGAGAAAAAGACCCAAGGAAGGACCTTGGCATTTCTCTCAGGATGTGTATAGGGAAACCTGCTTTGGCTGAGCTGCTTCTGCTGCTGCAGATGCTGATGATTAATGACTGGAAGCAGCAGGAGCTCTTGAAGACCATTTGGCCACTTATTCCTTCAGGGCAGCATAGTTAGAAGGCCAGGCTTCAGCAAATACAAAGGGATCAACCCCTGAGCCTCTACCAGGGCAGTGGGACTTAGAGTCAGTCACACAGACCTCATTCCAGGACCAAGCAGTATGACCTTGAACATATTATTTTGCTTGAGCCTGTTTCTTTGTCAGCAAAACAGAGATAAAAATGCCACCCTCACTACCCTTTAAAGATTGGAAAAGGATTAAATAAAATAACCTAGATAACATGTCCTTCTTGTAGTTGATGCCCAATATAGTATCACTCCCTTCCTCTGTCCTCCCTTCTCATCCCTATAACAGTGGTAACAAATCCTTTTCTTTTCATCCTAGAAGGTACAGTGGAGCCAGAATTTTAAACAGCATTTCAAGCTCATCCTGGCTAGTATTTCACTACTGAAGCCATTCGTCTTGCTCTATAAAGGTTCCCCATCCTGCCTTCTGTTCTTTTCCATGATTTAGCATGGGATTTCAACTCCCACCCAGGCCATTTATACAGTGCCCACAAGTGCATCTTACCTTCCTTCACCCACCTAAGCCCCAAACTGAAAAAAAAATTTTTTTTTCATTTTCCCTGACCACCTCTGGAGGTACAAGTCACTTAGCACCAGGAGAAATAATAATTTTCTCCCATTCTGCTGAGGTTACCCACCATGGACCACTAACAAATACTCATTTTTAAAATATATTTGACAATCTGGAAGATATATTTGAGATATCAGAAAGCTAAGCCCATTATGTGACACTTAGAATATATTTGTGGTGATATATTTTTTAAATGTGTAATATACCTTATGAATTTATATTGCACATATGGTACTTAGATATTTGTAATTTTTTTCTGCATTTCCAAACTTTCTAGAAGATTTCCTTGTTTAAGCTTTCCATTCTTCTTATTGAGCCCCTGGTCAACATAACAGAAAAATAAAAAGACATAAATGTAGCATTCAAGGTCAGTTAGTTGTTGATTTCACACGAAGTAGCACCACGAGAGCCCAGATGGTGTGCAGAGATGGAGGATGCCCCTGTTTTCCAGGCACATTCGCATGCACACCACTAGTAACCACATGTATCAGTAAACTGCTAATTTCCCCATTTTAAAGATGAGCAAATGAAGGCCTGAGCAGTGAAGTCATTTGCTCATATCCATGCAGCTAATGAGAGGCAGAGAGGATTACAGCCCAGGTCAGCCAGATTCCCAGATGCACATTTGTCCACAGAAGAGCTCCAGGTCTGAGGGCCACTGTCTGGTAGTGAAGATGGTGATAATGTGGTAGGGCTCAAGTCTGAGACACAAGAGGACATAAAGTCTCCTTATCAGGACTTCTAGGGCTTGGCTGAAATAGAGATGAGACTCAGAGTGTACTCAAGAGAAAAAGGACACAGCAGCTAAATATAAATACAACCCCCTTTGTATGGCATGCGTTCCACTGAATCTGGCCGCAAGTTTTCTGTCGTACCTCCTCTCTCCCTTTCACCCGTTAGGTCCAGACAGGTCTTCCAAACTCCAGAAATGCTTTGTCAAGCCCTGCAGCTAACCCTTCCCCAATGTCATTTTTGCCTCTGAAAAACCTCTTCTACTTGATCCCTATTAGGATCCTCACTTCCGCTCATCATCCTCACTTTTCCTCCAGGTCTTTCCTAACCATCCAGCCACAATTCTGAAGGCTCTTGCAATAAGAAGGCATCTGTACCATGTTCCTGCCAACATTTAACTTTCACAACGTTGTGTCATAACCCTAAACTTCCACTCATTTACCCAAAGATCAGGCCCAGGTCACATACTCAGTTAACACGTGTAAGAGAAATGAATGACCATCTAGAAACCAATGGACTCTTCTCGTTTTGAGGTGTTTTGTCTTCTGTTTTTTTTGCAGGGTTTTTTTTCCCCCCCAGTTGCTCAGAACCCTTCTCCAGAACTGCTCAGAGAATGTAAAATTTTGAGAAAGGCTATTTTCTCTGGGTAGTATATTCAACTCCAGTTTTTATTTCCCCCTGGATGCTGCAAAGATGGATAGTCACCTATTATCCCATAAATACCAAACCCAAGGCTAATGGAAATGGAGAGTTGGAAGAGATGGAATTCAGTCACAAACTTTTCTGACCATCCAATGTGGTCCTGATCTTCCATAGCCATTCCCCAGCCCAGCAGGAGCTGCCTCATTCTGCAGAAAAGAGACACAACCACAAGTTCCCACAGCTCTGAGCCAAGTGTATTCTCCCCAGTGTTCACTCTGTCTCTGCTTCCTATATATCGAACCCTACTTCCTTGGCCCAGCCTCTGCTTCCACATAGACCCATGTCTCAGGATGCCTCTGGGGTCCCTGGCTACCTCAGTTGTGATGCAGTGAATGAGTATGTCACAAGACACAAAGGGTACAGAAAAGTGTAGCTATGATGAGTTCACCTTCAAGTTCATTGAGATTCTTAGTGGAACTAAGAGAAGGGACTCAAATATTTGTGTTAAGTAGGGTCAGACTTGATGCCTTGTATTTCCCACCAGAACATAAGCTCCATGAGGGCATGGACTTTAGTGTTTTTCACAATTCTATATCTCTAGGGCAATGAACAGTACATATCATGAGTTCAATAAATATTCTTATTGAATGAATAATTTAATGAATGAATGAATTGCTTTAAGGGGAGTTTTTTTTTTAATTTGGGCTAAAAGAAAAGATACAGGAGTGTTCATTGGCCCTTCTGTGAAAGGAGACAGAGTTCAAGGCTGAGCATACTATAGTACCATTCTTGATGATCTTGGTTTACACCCCATGAGTGAAAGAGCTTGGGACTAAAAGCCGAAGAAATTGGATTCCAAGAATAAGAGATCTGGAGGGAACTTTGGTGTAAAAACAGGGCAATAAGGTTGAACAAAGCCTATGGATAAAACCATCTTCTGTTTTCATTCAGATCTGTGACAAGATACTATCAGAATGACAGAGCAACTCTGGTACAGCCAGCCTGCCCACTAGAGAATCAACTTCTCCCTGATGGAGGTCCCTACATCAGGTGCAACAGTGAGACACCTCCTTTAAGTTGCAGACAGTGTCTCTGAGAGTCCTGAGAAGAACTCAGAAGACTTATCTGGAATCCCATGAGAGGCAGTTATTGGATTCCCAGTAATATCTGGGGAAGCTGGGTCATTGAGAGAGGCCCACAGCCAGTCAGAGTGCTATATGAGCAAAGTTCAGACATACATGCTGACATGAGTGCTCCGCGGTTCCCTAACTAAGAGATACAGGACTTTCAGCCTATCCTTCATTGTCTAGCACAGCAGCCTGCAGCCAAAGATCCAGTGTATAGATCCTGGAGGACAAACTGAGAGAGAACACACTGTGAGCAGAGACCTGGGCCTGGGAAGTTTGCCCAGACACAATAATGGTCCAGAGGGAGCAGTGCCAGCTCCACTTGGTGTTCGTGAGCTTTCTCCCCATGTTTACCAGAGCCCTTCCACTGACAAGTGACCATAAATAACTCCATGGCTGCATCATCCTTGCCCAGTGGCCATACTATGAGAATATCACCCACTAACAAACCAGACAGATAGTACCACAGAGAAAAAGTGGGTTCATCAGCCTGAGCTAAACAGTTATAGGGGAGTGAGGCCTGGGTCACACCTTTTGGAGTTAAAGCTCCCAGTGCCTCTCCTACTGGAAGTCTCAGGGTCCAACCTACCTATTCCTTAAAAGGAGGATGGCAACTTTAAGTATCTTCTAAGCCCTAGGGAGGTACCAGCTAGAAAGGATAAAGGCGTGTCTGAAGCCACAGGGCTGTAGAAGGTGGGCTAGGAGCCTGAGCAATACAGAACCTCTGAAGCTGTGAGAGCTACAGGGGTGTACAATGGCTGTCCTTCCACCAAGATGGCTCTGCCTGTACCCACCTCAGCACTTGAAAGGGCCTCAGATCTCAAAAGATTTCCTGCTGTTTTGTCTTTGATGTACACTCTGCTGCCATTGCTGTTTACCGTAAGAAGGTAAAGCTAAATGCCCAGAACTGGCATTCAAAAAGCCTTTAGGACCTCAGCACTATGAAATTGCTGAAGCTTGGGAAAATGCTGATTTTGTTTGAGCAAAGCCACTCCTGTCATGTGAGGCTTCAGGTAGAAGTGCTATTCTGGCCTGGAAGTACCAATTTACAGCCAAAAAGGAGAGGAAGTACACATGAACAGGGTGACATGAGCAGCCTCCAGGGTCCCCAGCCTTAAGCAGGTGTGTCTTACAGGGACTCTGACTGACAAGGGTTACATTTACAGAGCTGAGCCCCAAGGCTGGAAGGAGAGCAGACCAGCCTCTCCCATCCTGTGACATTACTCTAGCTCAAACTCCAAGCACAGCAGCCTGAGGCTATTTCCTTCCCTTGGCAAAGAGTTAGAGTCACAGTTGAGTTCAAGAATACGGGGTTTGCCAGAAGGACTCTGTAACAGATCCAGAGAAAAGAAGACAAGGTTGAACAGAGAGCCTTGGAAACAGTCAAAGAGGTGTTAGCCTTGACAAGTACAAGAAAGAACCACAAAAACAGAAGCAAAACACACAAAAGTGAGGGGTGAAACAATACTCCATGAAGCACAAAGCTGTGAAGCCATCAAGAGTTTCTGAAGAGCCTGTCAACAAAAGGGAGATGCTCAGAACTATCTTTCCAGGGGATCCTAGCTGGTGACCATATTTCTGCTCACAACATCTGTGTTCTCTGTGCATGAGCACTGGGGAGAGTAGACCACTGAAGCCTACAACTCATGAGTGGGTTTTCAGGAACGATTGTAACAGAGTATCAGGAAGTCTAATTAGTGCACTAAGATTCCATGCAATTGATTTAAAGAACCTAAACACACATTTTTACATCGATCACCCTTAATAGTCATTTTCAGAGATTACACCTATATGAACATAAGACTACTGATACTATGTCTAACCATGAATATTACCTGCCCACATGGTATGACCATGGCATTAACCAGTCCTCTTAGATTTGTGTTGACTGGACTTCAGTTTACTAACTCAAAAAAATAGGGGGTGCTCTGGATAATCTCTGCAAGAAATGGTGCCAAATTTGCAATGACTTGATGTCATCCAGCACCTTCTAGTCCTCTAATTTCCCTGGAAAGGGAAAAGAAACCTGAGATATTTCTTGAGTGATTCAAAATCCTGATGAAGTTTAAGAGCCCACAAGGCAGTGCTGATAAAATGTATCTCCACCTTTCATCCAGTCACTCATGGAAAAGAAATCAGGCCATGTGAGGTAAATGCTTGGGTATTTAGGTGGCACAATGGTCCAGATTTGGTTTTCTAAAGACCTTATTAGTTTGCAAACTGACCCCTAAACACAGAGACTGAAGAGAGGGGAAGACCACCACAAATTGGTAGGTGGCAGGTTTAATAAGTAAGAGAACTTACAAGAATTGTCTTGTGGGGCCACAAGACAAGTAGAGCTCCATATTTTTCTGTTAGAATCTTCAAAGTTCATACAGATACCTCACAGCATTCAGTCATATGCACAGTCCATATAGTCTCATCAATACCTTACTCTCTCTAGGCTATAGCCCTGAAAACAGTCCCTACTGTGGAAACAGTGGGCAGGAACAAGGTAGGGATTGGGAGCCTCTGACTGCCTGAATTCAGTTTGGGTCAACCAGCAACCATGTCCTCTCCATTACCTCCTCCAATAGACCTGAATTAAAATGCTGAAACTTGGGGTACCTGATGCTTCAGGAAGAGAATGTTTCTCTAAGACCCCCAGAGCTGATTGAGTGGCAATCAGCTAAAATTTGAGAAGGGTGGGGGAAAATACAGTCTTGGAAAATCTAAACCTAAATATTCTTGAGGAAAAAAACTTTGACAGATAAAGAAAAACCCAGAAGTGTCTTCACCAAAATTAATATTGTTTGATTGCTTAAGCTGGTCTATCCCATACAACTCTTCATTTTATCATTTTATATTACTTTGAGAATATCCAAACTATTTCAATAGAAAAAATTAAAAGAAAAAACTTTAAAAGAGAGAAAATTTGAGAAAAGAACAAAGTTTCTAGGGAAATATCACTTGTTGAAAGTTTTAAATCACATAGTTATCCAATTTCACTCAAAGTAGGATTCATATTCCACAAACAAGTCCAGAAACCTTATAAAACCTGCTCTTATATCAGGAATATCTTGTGTTTTTTAAATTGAAACCTAACTTACATACCACAAAATTCACCTGTTTTACAGTGTAGAATTCAATAGATTTGTACTTTCACAGAGTTGGGTAACCATCATCACAATCTAATTTTAGAACAAAAGAGCCAAAGAATCCCCCCCCCAAAAAAAATCTCATATCCATCATGACCCAGAGCTCCCCCCGACTGTCCATCATGGATGAGAATATCTACCAAGACACGATCTGCTTAAGTAGGAAAGGTGGCCGATCTCTAAAAGGACAAATGCCGGGAGCCTGATCTTCAATGGGCTTTTATTGGGTTTATTTGCATAGGAATACAGGGAATATACATAAAGCTCACCAATCATTGTCAGGAAATAATGATCAAACAACAGATAACATTCAAAGAACTATGAGGGCTTATCCTGAGTCAGGGTCAGATAACTAAAGGGCCATAAAACTTTGGGGAAACAAACTCATTCTATGCTTGGACCCTTATCATTTAAATTGAGGGTACTAGCAAAGCAGATTTCATGCATTCTTTCTTAGGCCTGATCACTCTGGGGAACCCACCCTTTCCAGCACAGGGCCACACCCACCTCTGGCATTATTTCAGGCTTAAGTCAGGCAGGCAAAGTAAGGCAGCCAAGAGATTAGAAGACTTCCTGCAGACAGAATTAGGACTCCAGCTATGTCAAAGCCAAGGGGTGAGGGTTCATCACCCCCTTTTTTATTGTTCCCCAAGTCCTTCCCTGAGGGCCCCTTTATGACTATGCCTCTCTTAGGTCATCCCTCCCTGGAGGAATCTTACCTGTCATTGGCTAACTGGTCATCCACTGGTAGCCAGGCAGGGTGAAGTAAGGAGGGCAGAGGTGGCACCCCTGCCAGGGAGATAACCTTTTTTTCCTTAATGAATTACAGTCCCAAGTTCTCTTTCTCTCACCTTAGCCATAGCAGGCTACATCTTCTGAAACTAGGCAGGGAGGTTCCCAACACATCAGCAGTCATATGCATTTCTGCCTCTCCCTATCAGACCCAAGCAAGCAATAATCTGTTTTCTATCTTCATAGTTTTGCTTATTCTGGACATTTTGTATAAATGGAATCACAAAAGTTGTGATGTGGTTATATGTGACTGGCATCTTTCACTTAAAATAATCAAGGCTAATTCTTTTTGCTTAACTCAATAATCCTATATATTAATCTAAGAGTTTTATACTTTTAGCTCTTTAATTTAGGTCTATGACCCATTTTGAATTGTTTTGTATATGGTCATAATTTAGGGCTTCAACTTCGTTCTTTTTAATGTAGACACCCAGTTGTTGAAAAGACTGTTGTACTCCTCCCATTGAATTTTCTTGACACTTCTGTCAAACATCAGTTGACTACAAATGTAAGGATTTATTAGGACTCTCAATTCTATTCCAACGATCTACATATCTATCTTATGTCAGTACGACATGGTTTCTACAGCTCAGAAATTTTCAATCTTTTTTTTTAAGATTTTATTTATTTATTTTTAGACAGAATGGAAGGGAGGAAGAAAGAGAGGGAGAGAAATATCAATGTGTGGTTGCTTCTCACATGGCCCCCACTGGTGACCTGCCCTGCAACCCAGGCATGTGCCCTGACTAGGAATTGAAATGGCAACTCTTTGGTTCCCAGTCCACATTCAATCCACTAAGCTACACCAGCCAGGGCAGATTTTCAATCTTTTTCACCCCATGGTGCACCTAAACTAATTACCAAAATTCTGTGGCACACCAAAAAAATAAATATTTTTTACCGATATAAAAACTATAGCCAGGATGGGAACCAGCTGTCTGGAAGGGGAGCAGGACATGGGTTCCCACTCACGTCATCTCTCAAGGGATGCTGGGAAGCTGGCAACAGAGTAGGACAGAGAGGATTCTAGCTCCCGTACTTGTGGGTGAAAATCCTGGCAGATCTATAGAGAAACACCACAATGAACCATTGGTTACCCAGCATTTATGAAATTAAAAGACCAGAGATTGTGACTGATGCTGAAACACCAGACAGCAGCAGTCAGCTACAGGAGCTGGGACACACGCGGACCCTGTGCCACCACCATAGCGAAGGGACTGGATGCCGGGGAGTCAGCTAGGGGAGCCGGGACACTAGAGGCCCCTGTGATGGGCCTGGGCATCAGAGGAGTCAGCTACAGGAGCTGAAACACTCTCGGCTTCTGTGCTGCTGCCATAGAGAAAGGCCTGGGAGCTACGGGCGCCTGGGAGTCAGCTATGGGAGCCAGGACACCCCCACCCCTGCGCTGCTGCCATAGTGACAGGCCTGGTCTCCAGAGAGACAGCTATGGGAGTCAGCTCATGCTCAGCCCCTGTGCCGCTGCTGTAGCAGTGGGCCTGGGCACTGGAGGAGTCGGCTACAGGAGCCGGGACACTCAGCAGTGGTAGGCGACCAGCATGGGGACCAGCTCGAGGACCAGCATGAGAGTAGGTGGAGACAGAGAACATCAAGATACCTGAAGGCGTCTGCACCACTGAACTTCACAGGTATCATACCACAGAAGTTCACACCATAAACCCAGGGTGTCAGAAAAGATCAATTTTAGCAGCTGAGACTAACAAGAAGAGTCTCAAACAATGGGAAGACAAAGAAACAATCCCCAAATGAAAGAAAAAGCAGAAACTTCAGAAAGAATGTTAGATGAAATAGAGGCTGATCAACTATCAGATAGTGAATTCAAAGCACTAGTTATTATGAAGTTCAAAGAGCTCACAATGAGCTATCAGAAACTACAGGGGAACTACAATGATCTCTCTGCAAACTACATCAACAGGAAAAAGGAAATAGAAAATATCAGCAAGGGACAAGAGGAAATGAAGAATACAATTTCCGAATTGAAGAACACAGTAGAAAGTTTCAAAAATAGGACAGATGAAGCAGAGGATAGGATTAGTGAGTTGGAGGATAAGGTAGAAAGCATCTCACAGAAAGAGCAAGAAAACGAAAAGAGGCTCAGAAAGAATGAAGAGGGATTAAGAGAAATGCAAGACAATATAAAATGTAATAATATCCGAATAATAGGAATATCAGAAGGAGAAGAAGAAGAACAAGGGATAGAAAATGTATTTGAAAGAGTAATGAGAGAAAGTTTCCCTAATTTGATAAGAGAAAAAGTCTCACAAATCCAGGAATCACACAGAGTCCCAATCAAGAGGAACCCAAGGAGGCCCACTTCAAGACACATCATCATCAAAATGGCAAAATTCTAAGACAAAGAGAGAATCTTAAAGGCAGCAAGGGAGAAAAAAGAAATAACATACAAAGGAGCCCCAGTAAGGTTAGCTACTGACTTCTCAATGGAAACACTTCAAGCAAGAAGAGAATGGCAAGAAATATTTCAAGTAATGAGAACCAGAGGCCTACAACCAAGGCTACTTTAGCCAGCAAGGCTCTCAATCAAGATAGAAGGCCAAATAAAGAGCTTCCAAAACAAAAGAAATCTAAAAGAATACGCCTCCACCAAACCAGCTCTACAAGAAATACTAAATGGACTGCTTGAAGGGAAGGAAGGATAAGAGGGAGACAGAGAGGAACACAGGTACAAAAATGGCAATGAATAAGTACCTATCAATAATAACCTTAAATGTAAATGAATTAAATGCTCCAATTAAAAGACACAGAATAGCTGAATGGATAAGACAGCATGACCCACACATATGCTGCCTACAAGAGACCCACCTCAGGACAAAAGACCATCACAGACTAAAAGTGAAAGGCTGGAAACAAGTTTTCCAAGCAAACGGACAAGAAAAAAAAGCTGGGGTGGCAATTCTCATATAAGACAAAATAGACTTCAAAAAAAGGGCCATAAAGAGAGACCCAGAAGGTCACCTCATAATACTCAAGGGAAGAATCCACCAAGAAGACATTAACATTGTAAACATATATGCACCAAACATAGGGGCACTCAAATATATCAAGAAAATCTTAGAGGACTTCAAGAAAGATATTGACAGCGACATAATTATAGTAGGGGATTTGTACACCCCACTATCAAAAATGGACAGATCTTCCAAACAAAATATCAACAAAGATATTGCAGCATTAAACAACACCCTAGATGAAATGGACTTAACTGATATATATAGAGCCCTTCATCCCAAAGAAACTAAATACACATTCTTTTCAAATGCACATGGAACATTTTCAAAGATAGACCACATGATAGGACACAAAACGAGCCTCAAAAAAATTCAAGAAAATTGAAATCATACCAAGCATTTTCTCTGACCACAAGAGACTGAAATTGGAAACCAACCCCAAAAGAAAAAACCCAAAGCACCCAAAATCATGGAGACTGAATGGTATGTTATAAAACAACGAATGGGTCAAAAATGAAATTAGGGAAGAAATCAAAACATTTCTGGAAACAAATGAAAATGATCTCACAACAACCCAAAACTTATGGGACACAGCAAAGGCAGTCCTGAGAGGGAAGTTTATTGCACTACAGACAGGCCTACCTAAAAAAGATAGAAACATTTCAAACAAACAACCTTACTCTACGCCTGCAAGAACTCGAGGAACAATAACAAAGACAGCCCAGAACAAGCAGAAGGAAGGAAATAACCAAGATTAGAGCAGAACTAAATGACATAGAAACTAAAAGCACAATTCTAAGAATCAATGAATCTAGGAGTTAGGTCTTTGAGAAGATAAACAAAATAGACAAGCCTTTAAGTAGGCTCATCAAGAAAAGAAGAGAGAGGACACAAATAAACACAATCAGAAATGAAACAGGAGAGATTACAACTGATATCACAGAAATAGAAGGGATTGTAAGAAATTACTATGAAGAACTGTATGCCAAGAAATTTGAGAACCTAGGGGAAATGGACACATATCTAGAAAAATACAATCCTCCAAAACTCAATGAAAAAGAAGCAGAAAATCTAAACACACCAATAACAGCAAAAGAAATCAAAGCAGTAATCAAAAAACTCCCATCACACAAAAGCCCTGGACCAGATGGCTTCACAGGAAAATTCTACAAAGCATTTAAGGAAGAGTTAACCCCTATTCTCCACAGACTATTCCAAAAAATCCAGAAGGATGGAAAACTCCCAAATTCTTTTTACGAAGCCAGCATCATCCTAATTCCAAAACCAGATAGAGATACAACAAAGAGAGAAAACTTCAGGCCAATATCGCTGATGAACATAGATGCTAAAATCCTCAATAAAATATTGGCAAATCGCATCCAACAATGTATCAGTAAGATCATACACCATGACCAAGTGGGATTTATCCCAGGGATGCAAGGATGGTTCAATATTCACAAATCACTAAATGTAATACATCACATAAACAAAAGCAAAGACAAAAACCACATGATCATATCAATAGACACGGAAAAAGCATTTGATAAGGTACAACACCCATTTATGATAAAAACACTCAGAAAGGTGGGAATAGAGGGAGCATTCCTCAATATAATAAAGGCCATATATGAGACACCTACAGCCAACATCATACTCAATGGGCAAAAACTAAAAGCTTTTCCACTATGATCAAGAATAAGACAAGGATGTCCACTTTCACCACTTCTATTCAATATAGTTTTGGAAGCTTTGGCCACAGCGATCAGGCAAGAAAAGGAATTAAAAGGCATCCAAATAGGAAAGGAGGAAACAAAACTGTCACTGTTTGCAGATGACATGATAGTGTACATGGAAAATCCTATAGACTCTACCCAAAAACTGCTTGAACTAATTAATGAATTTAGCAAAACAGTGGGTTACAAAGTCAATATCCAGAAATCAAAGGCATTTTTGTATACCAACAATGAATCAGCAGAAGCAGAAATCAAGGAAAAAATCCCATTTGATATAACAAAAACAAAAATAAATATCTTGGAATAAACCTAACCAAGGAGGTAAAAGACCTGTATGCAGAAAACTACACAGTCCTGAAGAATGAAATCAAGGAAGACACAAGAAAATGAAAATATATACCTTGTTCATGGATTGGAAGAATTAACATCATCAAAATGTCCATACTACCCAAAGCAATATACAGATTCAATGCAATACCTATTAAAGTGCCAAGGGCATATTTCACAGACATAGAACAAACACTTCAAAAATTTATATGGAACCATAGACAAGCCCAAATAGCAGCTGCTATTCTGAGAAAGAAGAACCAAGTAGGGGGGATCACAATACCTGATATCAAACTGTATTACAAGGCCACTGTAATCAAAACAGCCTGGTACTGGCATAAAAACAGGCACATAGACCAATGGAACAGAACAGAGAGCCCAGAAATCAACCCAACTCTCTACAGTCAATTAATATTTTACAAAGGGGGCAGTAACATAAAATGGAGTAAAGATAGCCTCTTCAACAAATGGTGTTGGGAGAACTGAACAGCTACCTGCAAAAAAATGAAACTTGAGCACCAACTTACACCATACACCAAAATAAATTCAAGGTGGATAAAAGACTGAAATATAAGCCATGACACCATTAAAGTCCTAGAGGAGAACATTGGCAAGAAAATCTCAGATATTCCACGCAGCAACATTTTTACCGATATGTCCCCTAGAGCAAGGAATATAAAGGGAAGAATAAACAAATGGGATCTCATCAAAATAAGAAGCTTCTGCATGGCTAAAGAAAACAGTATTAAATTAGCAAGACAACCAACTGTATGGGAAAACATATTTGCCAATGATACCTCAGACAAAGGTTTAATCTCCAAAATATACAAAGAACTTACAAGACTCCACTCTAAGAAGAAATCCAACCCAATTAAAAAATGGGAAAAGGACTTGAACAGACTCTTCTCCAAGGAGGACATACAGAACATCCAGAGACACATGAAGAGATGCTCAATATCATTAGCTATCAGAGAGATGCAAATTAAAACCACTATGAGATACCACTTTACACCAGTCAGGATGGCTATCATAAACAAAGCAACAAACAACAAATGCTTGAGAGGTTGTGGGGAAAAGGGGTTCTTAGTTCACTGTTGGTGGGATTGCAGACTGGTACAACCATTATGCAAAAGAGTATGAAATTTTCTCAGAAAAATAAAAATCAATCTGCCTTTTGACCCCGCAATTCCACTGCTAGGATTATATCCCAAGAATCCTAAAACATCAATTTCAAAGAACCTATGCACCACAATGTTCATAGCAGCACAATTTACAATAGCCAAGAGTTGGAAGCAACCTAGGTGCCCGTCAGTAAATGAATGGATCAAAAAATTGTGGTACATATACACAATGAAATTCTATGCAGCAGAGAGAAAGAAGGAGCTACTACTCTTTGCAACAACATGGATGGAACTGGAAAGCATTATGCTGAGTGAAACAGGCCAGGTGTTGAAAGACAAATACCATATGATCTCACCTTTAACAAGAAACTAAACAACAAAACAAACAAGCAAGCGGAAAAAAAACCAAGACACTGAAATAGAGAACAAGGGGACAGTGACCAGAGGGGAGAGGGAAGGGAATTTAAAGGAAAAAAAGGGGAGGGATTTGGAGGAACAAATAGGAAGGACACAGGGACGAGAACTAAGGGGGGTGCAAATGGCTGGGGGGTGGGGTTCATGGGGTAGGGGGGGCTGGGATGGGAGAAATAGACAAAAATCTGTACTTGAAAAATAACTAAATAAAATTAAAACATAATAATAGCCATAATTTTGACTCATTCACACTGGACAGCTATTGTGTTGGCTGTTGTCATTTTATTTTTTGACAATTTAAGGAAAAGAGGTCAGTACCCTTGACTAAATAGTCAGGTATTGCATGTTTTAAAATTCTTGCATTGCACTGGTTGAAAATTGCTGCTGTAGCATTTTCAGGGAGTGGTGAATCACAAAATTTGAGCATTCCAACGGTATTGTGGTTTTAGGTTTTTTTCAGGATTGTTTTGCCTGTTCTGAGTTGTTTCCATTTCCATGTGAATTTTAGGGCCAGCTTGTCATTTTCTGCAACCAAAAAAAAAAGGCAGCTAAAATTTCAATACTCATTATATCCAATCTATAGTTTAATCTGGGAACATTACCATCTTAACACTATTAAACTTCTGATTCAGAAATGTGAAATGTCTTTATTCTTACTTTCACCTTCTTTAATTTCTTCAACAATATTTTGAAGTTTTCAGTGTAGAAATCTCAAATTTCTTTTGTTAAATGTATCTTTAAGTATTCTTGGTATATAGTACATACTAAGTAATATTACCCTTTTTTGCTGTTATTGTAAATACAACTAATTTTCTTAATTTTATTTTCAGATACTTCATAGCTATTGTATAGAAATACTACTGAGTTTTCTATATTGATCTTTTTCATTTTTAAGTATATTTTACTCATTATGTTATTACGGTTTTCTCAAGTTTTCTCCCTTTATCCCTACTCTGCCTTATACTCCTCAACCAACTGGGGAAGTTTTCCTTCATTATTTGTTCAAATAATTTTTTTATTTTTTGCTCATGTTCTTTTCCTTTTGGCACCCCTATGATTCTGACCTTAGAGCACTTAAATTTGTCCCAGCCTTTCTTAAGCCTCTCCACATTTTTTAAATTCTTTTTTCTTCATTCTCTTCTGGTTGGATGTTTATTTCTTCCTTTTGTTCCAAACCATTGATTTGAGTTCTGGTTTCCTTCCTTCCCTTCAGTTGTCTCCCTGTATATTTTTCTTTATTTTGCTTTGGGTAGCCTTCATTTCTTTCTCATTTTGTGACTGAACTCAGTCAGTTCTGTGAGCATCCTGATTACCAGTGTTTTGAACTCTGCATGTGTTAGGCTGGCCATCTCCTCATCACTTGGCTCTTTTTCTGGAGTTTTGATCTGTTATTTCATTTGGGCCATATTTCTTTGTCTCAGTGCACCTGCTGTGTTGTAAGGGGGCAGGGCCTTAGGTATTCACCAGGGTAGGGCAACCCTCTTTGCTGCATTGTAGCGATGACTATGGGGAAGGGGTAAGAGAGGGAACAGTGCAGCTACCTTGCTCTGCTCTCACCCCACTTTCCAACAAACTCTCTTGTGAGATGAATTTTCCCCTGCTGTGACAATTCCCACAGTAGTATACAGCTAGCTTTGAGACTTTAGTTTCCCATTCAGCTAGTCCCACCTCACCCAGGCAGTCCACTGCCTTGCCACGCATCCTCACCACTCAGCTGCCCATCTTCACATCCCTCCAAGGTTGTTGGAGTTTCATGCAGTTTGACTTTCTGTCACTTCTGGTTGTTCATTGTTTTTTTAGATTGGTTATTATTCTTCTTTTGGTTGTGAGAGAAAGTAAAGTGTTTCTACATATACCTCCATCTTGGCTGAAACACTGAGCTTTGTATATTGATCTTGATCCTGCAACCTTGCTGATTTGTCTTTAGCTTTTGACAATTTGATTACTATATGTCTATGTTTGGAACTCTTTAATTTTACCTTGGAGTATATTATTGAACTACTTGAATGTGAAGACTAATATTTTTCATCAAATTTGGAGAGTTTGGGGCCATTATCCAAATATCCTCTCTGTTTCTTGCTCTCTCCCCTCTTCTCCAGGACTCTCATTATGTGTATGTTGGTATGCTTTATGGTTACCCATGAGTCTTTGAGTACTTCCTGTTCATATTCTTTCATTCTTCTTTCTTTCTGTTCTGCAAACTTACTTGACCTATATTCATATTTGCTGATTTATTTCTTCTGCCTGCTCAAATCTGCAGTTGAGCCTTTCTAGTGATTTTTAATTTTAGTTATTATATTTTCCAACTTCAGAATTTCAATATGATTCTTTTATATTATTTCTATCTCTTTATTGATATTCTCTATTTAGTGAGACATAGTGCTCATAAATCCCTTTAATTCTTTAGAAATGGTTTCTTTTCATTCTTTGAACATATTTATAACAGTTTCTCTAAAGTGTTTGCCTAATAAGTTCAATATATGTGTCCCCTCAGGGCTAGTTTATATTGCTTGCATTTTTCCTATGTATAAGCCATATATTAGGGGTTTTTTTGCATATCTTATAATATTTTGTTGAAATCTGGACATTTTAGATAATGTAATGTGGCAATCCTGGAAATCTGATCCACACCACTTTCTGAGGCTTTGCTCTTATTGCTATATTTTGTTGTTATTGCTATTGCTGTTGTTATGCTTCATATACCTGTCTATGTTTAGTGATTTTCCTAGACATGTCCAGTGGTGTGAAGTCACACAAATCTCTGCTTGGTTAACTTGATGGTCAGCTAATAGTTAGCATATATTTTCTTAAATGTCTCAAGTCCATAATTCCTTGTCCTTTGCCAAGAAGTTCTCTTGCATGTTGGGGCATGCTTCCAGCACTATGGCAATTTATAGCTCTGACTTAGCCTGTACTTTGTACTTGTTCAGAATGTCAGGCTCAGCTAAAGTTGAGACATTGGGCCATTTTGGTAGTTTCTAGTCATCTGCACAGACCTACCTACATAGTAGGCATTCAATACGTATTTTTAAATCAATAAAAGCTTTTTAGCACAGGTAGTGAGCAGACACAGTCTCCACAGAATGCTATAATAACTGTACCCTAACCTTGGGGGAGTTCTCAAACCTGTTGACCTGGATTTTTTTTTTTTTACCTTGTAGGGAGTACACAATCCCACTACCCTGAAAACTCCAATTACTTTTCTCTTCCTCCCTCTTAGATGATGATCTTTGCTTATTCTTAATGGAAAATATCAGACCAAAACTCACTTTCTTTCCACCTCCAAATTTACCATAACTCATATTAGTTTCCATTTTCTCCTTTTTTCCAAGAAAAAGTAGAAAATAAGACCTAAGATGACAGAGGAGTAAGCTACACTAACCTCCCAGGACCAATCTGAAATTACAACTAAATTGTAGAGAAATGATCCTAAATAACCAACCACTGGCTGGAGAGAAGCCTTATCACCAAGGACTTACAAAAAAAACAACTTCACCACAGTGAGACTGGTAGGGAGGGCAGAGGAATCATGAGAGGGAGCACTAGGCTCCCATGGGCAGCAGCTGAAGTCCAGAGGGATATTTCAGAAGTGGGGGTGTTTCTGAAAAGTGTGGTGTCTAAACCCCAAGGTGGGCTCTCCAGCCTACTGTAACAGAGCCAGAAAGGAACTCAGATAACAGCTGCAAAGAGCAGCAGGGTTACTGTCTGCCAGGGAGAGACAGCCAAAGACACAGAGAGACTTAAAGGGCCAATGAACAAAATTTTATTTGCAGCCATTTACACTGGGATCTGGCAGAGGGAGGGCAGAGTAGACTAGAGATGCTTAAGGAGAGTCTGGAGTTGTTGGTTCTGTGGCAAGAACTGAAGAAACAGCTGCAAAGATCCCAGTGCTGAGTCATTCACCATATTACAGAAGCCGTCTTTCACAGGCAGAAAGTTCCTCTCCTAATGACAGCAGCCTGAGTGGAAGCAATAGCCATGCCCTCAAGAATTATTCTGCACTACCCCATAGAGCTTAAACTGAGCTACTGATTACATCTTGATTAGTTAAAAAACTGGTCAGTTTAACAACTGATAAGGTTAACATCTAAGGCAGAAAATACAAAGAAGCAGCCAAAATGAGAAAACAAAAAACAGACCCCAAATAAAAAAATGAGAATTCTCCAGAAGAAGAACCAGACAAAATAAAGGCAATCAATTTAACAGACTGAGAGTTTACAATAATGATTATAAGAATACTCAACAGCATGAAAGAATATATAGAAACCATAAAAAGGATCAATCAGAAATAAAGAATGCAATATCTGAAATAAATAATACATTGGAAAGATTCGACAGTAGATTAGATGAAACAGAGGACTGAATAAGTGATTTGGAAGACAAGGTAAAAAAATACAGTCAGGAAGACTGGCAAAAAAGAAAAAGAACTTTTAAGAAATGAGGAGAGCTCAAGAAACATTTTGGACAATGTGAAGCATAACAACATCCACATCATGGGGATACAAGAAGAAGAAAGTGAGCAAGAGATTGAGAACCTGTTTCAAGAAATAATGACCGAAAACTTCCCAAGTCTGGTGAAGAAAAAAGACACAAAAGTCTAGGAGTTCAGAGAGTCGCAGACAATTTGGATTCAAAAAGGACTACACCAAGACACATCATAATTAAAATGACAAGGCTTAAAGAGGACAGAATCCTAAAAGCCACAAGAGAAAAGCAGGCAGTTATGTACAGGGGAGTGCCAATTAGACTGTCATTTGATAACTCAACAGAAACAGTACAGGCAGGAAGAGAGTGGCATGAAATATTCAAGGTGATGAAAAGCAAGGACCTAAAACCAAGGCTACTTTGCCCAGAATGGCTATCATTTAAAATCAAAGTGAAAATAAATCTTCCCAGATAAGAAAAAACTAAGGAATTTGTTAACACCAAACCAGTACTGCAACAGATCTTAAAGGGCTTGCTTTAAGAAGAAAAAGAAGAAAAAAATTTTAAAAAAACCAAAGGAAAACAGTATAACAATAAATGGAACTGCGAATACATCTATTAATAGTCACCTTAAATGGAAATGGTTTAAATGCTACAACCAAAAGACAAAAGGTAGCTGAATGGATAGGACAAAAAAAAAAACATATATATGCTGCCTCCAAGAGACCCATCTCAAATAAAAAGACACACACAGACTAAAAGGAAAGGGATGAAAACATATTTTATGCAAATGGAAAAGAAAAAGCTGGGGTAGCACTAGACTTTAAAATTAAGGCTACAGTAAGAGACAAAGAAGGACACTACATAATGATAAAGAGAGCAATCTAAAAAAGGATATAACCCTAGTAAATATTTGTCCATCCAATATAGTAGCACCTAACCATGTAAAGCAAATCTTGATGAACATAAAGGGAGACATAATAGAAATACAGTCACAGTCAGGGATTTTCACACCTCACTGACTTCAATGGATAGGCCTTCCACACAGAAAATCAACAAGGAGGCAGTGGCCTTAAATGACACATTAGATCAAATGGATTTAGTTGATATCTTCAGAGCATTTCAACCCAAACCAGCCAAATATACATGCTTTTCAAGTGCAAATGGAACTTTTTTCTAGGATAGACCACATGTTAGGACACAAAACAAGCCTTAAAAAATTTAGGAAGATTGAAGTCATATCAAGCATTTTCTCTGACTACAATGTTATTAAACTAGATATCACAAGAAGAACACAGACAAACACACAAAGACATGGAAAATAAATAACATGTTAATAACAATGAATAGGTCAACAATGAGATCAAGAAAGAAATAAAAATATCTTGAAACAAATTAAAATAAGGACACAACAATAAAAAATTTGTGGGACACTGAGAAAACAATCCTAAGAGGGAAATTCATTGCACTATAGGCCTATCACAAAAACGAAGCAAAACAAAAAATGTTCAAATAAACAATCTAACTCTACACTTAGTGGAACTTTGAGAAAGAACACCAAACAAAGCTCAAAGTAAGTAGAAAGAAGGAAATAATAAAAAGGAGAGCAGATATAGTCCCTGGCTGGCATAGCTCAGTGGATTGAGCGCAGGCCTGTGAACCACACAATTGTGGTTCGATTCCCAGTCAGGGCACATGCCTGGGTTGCAGGCCAGTTCCCGGCAGGGGACTCATGAGAGGCAACCACACATTGATGTTTCTCTCCTTCTCTCCTTCCCTTCCTCTCTAAAGATAAATAAATAAAATCTTAAAAAAAAAAAAGGAGAGCAGATATAAATGAAATAAAGTCTAAAAAAAGATACAAAAGATCAATGAATCAAGGGCTCATTCTTTGAAAAGATATATAAGATTGACTAACTTTTGATAAGACTCATCAAGAAAAGGAGGAGATTATACAAAAAATAAAATCAGAAATGAAAGAGAAGAAATAACAACTGACACCAAAGAAATACAAATGATTGTAAGAAAATATAATGAACAACTATATGCCAACAAACTGGATGACCTGAATGAAATGGACAAATTTCTACAAACAAACAATTTTCCAAAACTGAATCAGGAAAAATCAGAGAATCTAAATAGACAGATTATACCTAATTAAATTGAAGTAATAATCAAAAAATTCTCAACAAACAAAAGCCCTGGACCAGGTGGCTTCACAGATGACTTTTACCAAACATTCCTAGAAGAACTAATACCTCTCCTTCTCAGACTAATTTATAAAGTTTTAGACAAGAAAAGGCTCCCAAACTCATTTTATATCACCATTATTCTGATACATCAAAAAATTAAAAATGGATCTGCCTTTTGTCCCAGCAACCCTATTTCTGATAATATATCCAAAAGAATCTGAAACACTAGTTTGAAAGAACATAAGCACCTGTATATTCACTACAGCATTATTTACAATCACCAAAATAGAGAAGCAGACCAAGTGTCCATCAGTAGATGAGTGGATAAAACAACTATGGGACATTTATGACATGGGATACTACTTGACCATACACACAAAAAAGAAAATTTTACCCTTTGCAATAGTACACAAACCTAGAGAACATAATGCTAAATATGCCAGCCAGAGAAAAACAAACACCATATGATTTTACTCATATGTGGAATCTAATGAGCAAACTGAACTAACAAGGAAAATGGAGTCAGACTCATGGATAAAGAATAGGATGACAGCTAGTGGGGGACATAGAGGTTAGTGGGTGGAGGGATTGAGCAGAAAGGAAAAAGGACTCATGAACATGAACGACAGTGTGGTGACTGCTGGGGGACCGGTATATGGGGACTAAATCTTATTGAAAAAAATATATAAAAACTTACAAAATAATTATAAGAAAATAAGAAAAAAACACATTATCTTTCTTTCCCCCTATTACAATGGAAAGACAGTCCTTCTTCCTGGCAAATATCAATCTCTATGGGGGCACTGCATGCAAACTTTTTTGCTCCCTCAAGAACCTCATCTCAGTGATTCTCCCTCTTCTCACCTGTATCTTCACCTCTTTCAGTTCTATTGAATTGTTTGAACTGTATTAGGACAGATTTTGTCCCTTTTTAAAATATACACAACTTAGATTTCACATCCCCCTCTAGCTAACTCCTCATTTCTCTATTTCCAAATCAAACTTTTTCAAAGGTTTGGTTACAAACTCTAGTTTTACTTCCCTACTTTCTACTTAGTAGTTAACCAATTCTTGTCTGTGTTCTATGTCCACTAGGCAGCTAAAATAGCCCTGGTATTTTCATTTAATTCTTTCAATGTGTAATTATTGAGTGCCCTATATCAATGCCAAAAACCATTATCAGAAATGTATGTAGGAGATAATAAGATAAATCAAACAATATTTCTGGACATTTTCTTCATAGTTTCATCCACGCTGGCTTCCCATCAGTAATTAGCCACCAACTCCTGTAGAAATGCCTTCCTTTCTTGGCATCCAGGGCACCTTGCTTACTCCTATCCCTGCAGCCACTCATTTTCCATATCTTTCACTGGATACTTCTCATAGTTCTAAGCATAATCTTGACATTTTTTAAATGTTGAAATAAATTTCACATAACAAAATTAACTATATAATTTTAGTCTGTAAATGCTCCATTTTCTCTTGACTTCTCTACTCCCTTCATAGGAGACCTCATCTGCTCCGTTAATTTTAAGTGCCTTCTAATTGTGTACCCCCATTTATAGTGCAGCCTGAAACTCTTTCCTTATGTCCAGATACCAATAAAAATAATCTCAAATTGGTTATTTCACAGGGACTTGAAACACAGCATTTCCCTCTAATGCTTGTTCCTTCTCCAGTATGCCTATGGAACCAACATGCATTCAACTTATCTAGTAGAAACCTCTGTAGGTATTTCAACACTTCCTTTTTCCTCACAATCCATGTTCATTTTGCAAACCAAATAGCTCTTGAATTCATCTCCATTTCTACCAATAACTCTGAACTCTCACCCTGCAACATGATCTCCATTTCTTTCTCCTTGCCCTCACCCTCACCAAATTCACTCTGCACACAGCAAAATGATCATCCTTCCTGACCAAGGCAGTCCTCCAAGTATAAGCTTTCTTTACTTCATCTTCTTGATTCATTTTTTACTATTTAAATTATGTGTTTCATTGTTAGTTTCAATTCTCCCTTCTCCCAGTAGAATTTAAGCTCCATGACAACAGAAAAGTGTTGGCCTACTTTTTAGTTGTTTGCTAATGTCTAACCAAATTTTTAAAATAGAGTAAGTGCTTAATAAATACTTGTTAGAAGTTGTTGAACAAATACATCTTCTTCCTAAGCTTATTTTGAAGTCTAGCAAATAGAACCAGTCACCAAGTTGCCAGTTATGGGAGAAAAAGTATACATGCCATCCTTGATACAATTATTTCCCTCCTCCCTTAATTTTAAGCCATAATTAAGGCTTTCATATTCTATCTGGGAAAATATTATACCTTCAATCCCAGTACAGCTGAAATCCCCACATTCATTAACAGAGTCTTGCCTGGACTCCCAAAATAGTTACCTAACTCACTTCCATTTTTTCTGCCTTCCACACTGCCCTCTGTTCAACAGACAGTGTATTATTGCCCTTTTCCAACCTGTCAATATTCCCCCACTGCTCATAGGAGAAAGCCCAAACTCCCCAGAAGGCCCATGAAGTTCAGCCTCCCCAGTCACATTTGGTGTGTTTTTCTCTCATTCCCTCGGCTTTGAATACTTTTGATATGCCACTTCCTCGGGGCCCTCGGGATCCTCAGCATCCTCCCACATCCTAGTGAATCTGCCTGAAGCACCCTCTTTCTGGCACCTTTGCCTGATCATTTCCCACTCCTCCTTCAGGTCATAGATGAAGTGCCATTTTCTCTGGGAGACCTTTCTCACCCTTCCCAGACCAGCCCAATAGGATTGTCAGACATTCATAACACTTTGTACATTTCCTTTACTCTATTTACCACAACAATCTTTTAGTAGTTATTTCTACTTTGTTAACCTCTTTCTTTCACTCTCAGATGAAATCTTGTATGTATTAAGGCACTATAGTGTATTGGTTAGAAAAAATGAGATTGAGATCCAGACTTCTAAGTTCGAACATCAACTTCATTGCTTACTGGCAGTATCACCTTTACTAGTGTATCCCAATTGTCTCTGGTTTCCTTTTTTTTAATTATATTTTATTGATTATGCTATTATAACTGCCCCAATTTTTCTCCCTTTTCCACCCTCTATCCAGCACCCCCCACTCCTTCAGACAATCCCCAAACCCTTGTTCATGTCCATGGGTCATTTGTATAAGTTTTTTGGCTACTCTATTTCCTATAGTATTCTTCACATCCTTATGGCTATTCTGCAACTACCTATTAGTCCCCCTTAATCCCCTCACTCCTTCACACATTCTCCCATAATGGCTCCCCTCTAGCAACCATCAGAATGTTCTGCTTATCCACAATTCTGTCTCTGTACTTCTTGTTTCTTAGTTTGATTTTTAGATTCCATTGTTGATAGATAATGTGTTTATTGCCACTTTATTGTTCATAGTCATATTCTTTTCCCTTAAATAAGTCCCTTTACATTTCTAATGGTTTGGTGATGATGAACTCCATTAGTTTTTTCTTGTCTGGGAAGCTCTTTATATGCCCTTCAATTCTAAATGACATCTCCGCTGGGCAGAGCAATCTTGGCTGTAGGTGCCTGCATTACATGATTTTAAATATTTCTTGCCAATCCCTTCCAGCCTGCAAAGTTTTTCTTTGAGAAATCAGTTAACAATCTTATGGGAATTCCCCTGTAGGTAAGTAACTGCTTTTTTCTCTTGCTGATTTTAAGATTCTCTTTTCCTCTTTAACCTTTGGCATTTTAATTATGATGTGTCTTTGAGTGGGCCTTTATGCATCCATCTTGTTTGGGACTTCCTGTGCTTCCTGGACTTGCATGTCTATTTCCTTCACCTAATTAGGGAAGGTTTTTTTTTCCGTTATTTTTTCAGATAGATTTCCAATTTCTTGCCCTTTCTCTTCTCCTTCTGGCATCCCTATGATGCCAATGTTGGAATGATAGAAGTGGTCCCAGAAACTGCTTACACTATCTTCATTTTTTGTGAGGGGGGATTCTTTTTCTTTTTCTTCTTGTTGTTTTCCATGGTTGTTTTTTGCTTTCTTATGTTCCAAATCATTGTTTTGATTCCCAGCTTCATCCACTCTACTTTTGTTTCCCTATAAATTGTTATTTCAATTAGTATATTTTTCATTTCTGACTGGATCTGTTTTATACTGTTGAGGTCTTCACTAAGTTCCTTGAGCATCCTTATAACCAGTGTTTCAAACTCTACATCAGATGGATTGCTTATCTTAATTTTGCTTATCTCCAGTTCTTTTTCTGGATTCTTGATCTGTTCTTTCATTTGGGCATGTTTTTTTGTCTCCTCATTTGGGCAGCCTCCTTGTGTTTGTTTCTGTGTATTAGGGAGAGCTGCTATTACTCCTTGTGCTGGTAGCATGGCCTAACATAGATGGTGTCATATAGGGTCCAGTGGCACAGCCCCTCTATCACCCAAGCTGGATATTCAAGGTGCTCCTTTTGTGTGGGCTGAGTATACCCTCCTCTTTTGTTGAGCCTTGATTGTGGTTGTCAGGTCAATGGGAGGAATTTTCCCAGGCCAGTCAGCTGCAAGGGCTGGCTGTGACCACTGACAACAAACTTCCATCCTCCAGGGAAGAACAGCTATGGAGGGGCAGGGTGGTGGTGCTCTGGTGTAGTCTGTAGCTGTCTACTGTGTGCATGGCCTCTAGAGCTTCCCAGGTAGTGCATGTTAAGGTCTTTCCCCACCTGTGTTCTGCCTGTGGCCACCCTGCCTGACCTATAAAGCAATCTGAGATGGCTGTTACTTGGGCTGGGCTTGCATACTCCAGGTGAATACAAGTTTTGAATCTAGGCTGACTGCTGCTAGTTCCAGGTCTAGGGCCACATAGTAAGAACTCTGGGGACTGGAGGCTCACTGAGGCCAGCTGTAGTTCATTTGAGAGGATTTAAGAAGTTTTGAAGCATGAGCCAAGACCATCCATTCATATGCAAATGTCACTGTTAACATTTAGTGGATCAAAAAACTATGGTACATTTGCACAATGGAATATTAAACAGCATAAAAAAAGAAGGAGCTCCTACCCTTCGTGACAGTGTGGATGGATCTGGAGGGTATTATGCTAAGTGAAATAATCCAGATAATGAAAGGCAAATACCATATGATCTCACCTATAATTGGAACCTAATCAACAATACAAGCAAGCTGGCAAAATAAAACCACAGATATTGAAATTTAAAAAAAAAAAAACTGACAGTAACAAGCCCTGGTCAGTGTAGCTCAGTGGATTGAGTGCTGGCTGCAAACCAAAGGGTCACCAGTTCAATTCCCAGTCAGGGCACATACCTGGGTTGTGGGCCAGGTCCCCAGTAAATGCCTCTCTGCATGACAGGCAACCACACACTGATGTTTCTCTCTTTTTCTCCCTCCCTTCTCCTCTCTCTAAATAAATAAAATTTAAAAATCTTTTTTAAAAACTGACAGTAACCGGGGGGAAGGAGTAATAAAAGTAGGGGAAGTATCATCAAGGAACATGTATAAAGGACACATGGATAAATCCAAAAGGGGATACGATAGAGGGTGGGAGGTGGGGATGGGTGATGTGGGGGAGAGTGGGAGGTGTAAAATGGAGACAACTGTACTTAAAAAACAATTAACTATTTTTAAAAAACAGTTTGTGTTGGATGGTAAGTTTGGTAAGACAGAGTCTCAGGGGATCTCCAGGGCAGGGAAAACAGTGTTAGCCTGGTTGTTGGAGTCTCAGATATGTCACTGATCTGCTGGCTCTGTGGCTCTGTCAGAGGAGGGCTCAGGAAAGAGACAATGGCCTCTGCTTGCCTTTCTGTCTGGGAGAAAACTGTTCTACCACTTCTGCCTTGATGCCATACACTTCATTTACTCCCTCTATCTCACTAGTGTCTTTCAAACTGCTACCCCAGTGCTAGAGCTCACATGGAATGAGTCTGAGTAAGTCCATGTGTGGGTTGTTTAACAGGAACTGCTTGGGACTCCAGTAGTTTCTTCCACCAGATCAGTCCTTGCTGGTTTTTGCAGTCATAAGTTATGGGGACTTGTCTTCCTGACACTGGAAACTTGGGCTGGGGGACATGGTGTGGTGCTGGGACTCTGCACTCCAGAGATCTCCCTTCCAAATTTTTATCCACCACACATGAATGCGGGACCAGACCATTCTGTCCCCCCACTCCTTCAACTCATCTGGATGGGTATGGTTTGTTTAATTTCATAGTTGTTGGACTTCCATTCAACTCAATTTCTGATCATTTTGAGTGATATTTGTTCTGTATTTTAGTAGTAATTTTGATGCAAGGAGAAGAGCCTTGTATACCTATACCTCTATCTTGAATGGAAGTCCCTGTGTAGTTTTCTCATATAAATTGAAGAAAAATATAATGGTAACTTCGCTCATAATATCATGTGAATTCAAAAGCTAATTCATCTAAGGCTATTTGGATATGATAAATGTTTAAAATATTAAAAATTCTTATTGATTTTGTGGTAACAGGAAATACAGAGGGTATAACTACAACATGAAGTAGTCAGTCATTAAATATGGTGAATAGTGTAAAAAATAATAAATTGTCATAACTCGGTAGAATGATACCCATGAAGACAAAAACAACAACAAATTAGAATATGTATGTGTATAAAATCCAGGGGGAAAACATACATGTGTGTATGTGTGTGTGACATATAGAGAGAAAACTATAAACCATAATGAGGGACATAAAATAAAGAGAGATTTGAATAAATGGAGAAACGTTGGGTGATTCCATGTTGTAGAGATATCACTGGTAGGATACAAAAATGTCTACAGGCAAATAAATGAATTGGGTCATGAGATATGATGATAAATATAGATTATTTGTTATGGAAGATGATTAGAAAAGTCTTTACAAATTAACTTTTGAAGAATGTGAAAAACTCTAGTAGAACTGAGACAAATCAACTTTTTTTTATGTACTGGAATACTCAGTTTTAAAAAATATGTTTAATATATTTTGATTATACCATTACAGTTGCCCCATTCCCCCCTCCTTATTACCCTCCACCCAGCACACCCTCTCCCCCAACATTCCCCTGCTTTAGTTCAGGTCCATGTGTCATAAGTGCTTTAGCTTCTACATGTCCCACACTGCTCTTACCCTCCCTGTGTCTATTTTCCCCCCACTGTCTATGCCACTTATTCTCTGTACCTTCTCCCCTTCTCTCCTCCTCCCACTCCCCTGTTGCTAACCCTCCATGTGATCTCCATTTCTGTGGCTCCACCCCTGATCTAGCTGTCTGCTTAGTTTGCTTTTGTTTTAGGTGTGGTTGTTAATAACTGAGTTTTCTGTCCTTTCCCTGTTCATATTTTTTATCTTCTTTTTCTTAGACAAGTCCCTATTATTTCTGAAGCTTTGATCTGTTCTTCTGTTTCAGCAATTTTTTTTTTGTCTTGTCGTGCCTGTTATGTAGAGGGGCAGAGTCTTAGGTGTTCACCATGGTGGGGCAATCCAGTGTCTGTGTTGTGACAGTGTATGTGGGGGTGTGGTCCAAGAGGAAATAATGGCGCTTGCTCTGCTCTTTGTCAGATTTCAGTCCCCTCCACTGCTTCCCACAAGCAAATTGGGCCTTTCTGGTGCTGGTTCCCAGGTGGGTGGGCTTGTATACATTCTAGGACCCTGTGGGTCTCTCAAACAAATTTTCTTTTGAGGCTGGGAGCCTCTCCTGGCACCACAACCCCCACAAGTTTTTTCAATCAGTGCTTTTAGGCTTTATTTATCATTGCTGGGGCCCTGAGTTGTGGGCTTTGTCTTACTGCCCATTTTTTGCCTGGTTTATCTGTGCACGAATGTGTGCCTGTGGTCAGCCTGCCGCCTTGCGCGCCTCACTGGGTTTGCTTGTTTCCTTTCCCCAGGTATGCCAATCACCAACTTTTCCTGCCAGGATCTCTCTCCCTGGCCACCAACTTCACCCCTCTTACTGGTCTGGATGAATGGCTTGTTGTTGTCGGACTTCGGTACTGTTCAATTTTCTGTCTGTTCTGGTTGTGTTTTTGTTTCTAAATCTTTGTTGTCCTTAAATTTGGTTGTGCAAGGAGGTACAGCATTTCCACCTATGCCTCCATCTCAGCCAGAACATAATCAACATCTTATAATCAAAGCAGAGAGAGAGCAAAAATGCAGTAGAATCAGAGTTCTGAATTTGAAGTGTCTTTAAAGGTTATTAATTCAGCCAGTGAGTAATAGAAAACATAAATACAAGTGTCTTAAACACATTGGATATTTACTTCCATATATAAATGAGATATCTCCAGAAGGATGTTCCCACCTAAACACTGTGAGGGCCATGAAAGGCTTCCTTACACTCCCTTAGTTTTGCCTTCAAGGTTTCAGGATTGAGGGCCTCCTTCCAAACATCAAGATCTACCAGTACCATGAAAAAGTTGAGACAAAGAGGGTATTTTTCTTCAAACTACTCTCTCTTCTTATCAGACAGAAAAATCTCTCACAGCCTCCTAAGAGAACAACCACTTATGTCTCATTGCTCAGAACTGGTCACATGTTATTCTAATTGCTGTTGCTACATAATAAAACACCCTAAAACATAGTGAAATAGAACAACAATCATTTTAATTTATTCTCAGATTCTGTACATTGGGAACCATGATGGGGCACTGTTCCATGATACATGGCACTTTGGCTTGGAACACTGTATTGGCGAGGTGACTTGAAGATCCAAGAGCTCATTTGGAAGCTTCGTCATTCCCATGTCTGACATTGGGGCTTAGACGACTCAAAGCTTGAGCTGACGTGGGAGTTTTGATCACCACACCAACATGTATTATCTCCATGTGACTTGAGCTTCCTCACAACATTGTGGATAAATTCCAAAAAGAAGCATTCAGATAAAATGTTAACAAGAGAATCAAATGGGTGCTATATGGTCTCTTATCTATCCTCAGAAGTCACATACTGCCACTGCCTCCACATTCTTCTTTTTTTTTTAATTTTTTTATTGATTATGCTGTTACAGTTGTTCTATTCCCCCTTTATTCCCCTCCACCCTACCCCCCATCCCCACCATCACCCCCCCTTTAGTTTATGACCATGTGTCTCAAATCCTTTAGATTCTATATTTCCCATGCTATTCTTGCCCCCCCCATCTATTTTCTATCTACTGTCTATGCTACTTATTTTCTGTACCTTCTCCCCCCTTCTCCTCCTCCCACTCCCCTGTTGCTAACCCTCCTTGAGATCTTCATTTCTATGTTTCCACTCCTGATCTAGCTGTCCTTTTAGTTTGCTTTCGTTTTAGGTGTGGTTGTTAATAACTGTGAGTTTGTTGTCCTTTCACTGTTCATGTTTCTTTAACTTCTTTTTCTTAGATAAGTCCCTTTAACATTTCATATAATAAGGGCTTGGTGATGATGAACTCCTTGAATTTGATCTTATCTGAGAAGCACTTTATCTGTCCTTCCATTTTAAATGAAAGTTTTGCTGGATAGAGCAATCTTGGTTGTAGGTCTTTAGATTTCATGACTTGGAATACCTCTTTCCAGCCCCTTCTTGCCTGTAAGGTCTCTTTTGAGAAATCCGCTGACAGTCTGATGGGGACTCCTTTGTAGGTGACTGTCCCCTTAGCTCTTGCTGCTTCTAGGATTCTCTCCTTCACTTTAATCTTGGCTAATGTAATTACGATGTGCCTTGGTGTGTTCCTTCTTGGGTCCAACTTCTTTGGGACTCTCTGAGCTTCCTGGATTTCCTGGAAGTCTATTTCCTTTGCCAGATTGGGGAAAATTCTCCTTTATTATTTGTTCAAATAAGTTTTCCACTGGTGGCTGTGCCTTTCCCCCCTTCTGGTACCCCTATAATTCGGATGTTGGAGCGTTTAAAGATGTCCTGGAGGTTCCTAAGACTCTCCTCATTTCTTTGAATTCTTGCTCCTTGACTCTTTTCTGTTTGGCCATTATTTGCTTTCTTCTGGTCCACTCCATTGATTTGAGTCCCAGTTTCCTTTTCATTGCTATTGGTGTCCTGTGCAATTCCATTCATTTCAATTAGTTTTGCCTTCATATATTTGTCTAATTTGTCGGTATAATCAACCAGTTCTGTGAGGATCCTGATCACCAATGTTTTAAACTGTGCGTCTGTGAGTTTTGCTATTTCTTCATCGCTTAGATTTATTGGCTCTGGGGCTCTGAGATCCTCCTGTGCCATTCTTGGTCTGTTCGGGCCCCTTTAAGAAGCGGCGCCTTGGATTCCCAGGTCGCTGGGTTGTGACGCTGTATGTGGGGGCGTGGCCCGAGCGGGAAATGCATGGCGACCCCTCTGCCGCTTCTCACAGCTGGGTGCGGAGGAGCAGTGCCTTAGGTGGTTCACCTGGGCCGGGCCGCTCAGAGTCGCTGGGTTATGACGCTGTATGTGGAGGTGGGGTCAGAGCAGGGAAATGGCGGTGCCCTCCACTGCCGCTTGCCGTGGGGACCTGCCGGCCCGGTCCAACCGCCCACTCCCTCGCCCGTCCACCCTCGCACAAATGCGCGACCTCAGTCAACACGCAGCCCCGGGCCCGGCTGTCTCCCCCACAGTTGCTCGCCTGGTTGCTCGCTGGGTTGCTCACTAGGTCTGACCCTGCGCCTGGATTCCGCGGGCCTGAGTGTGTCTGGCCAAGTCCTCCTGTGCAACCCTGCTCTGCCAGCCGCTGGTTTCGCCCCTTACCGGTCAGGCTGAAGAATTTGTTGTTAACGGACTTCCGAAAAGTTCAATTTTCTGTGTTCTGGCTGTGTTTTCTGTTGCTAATATTTAGTTTTCTCTAATCTTGGTTGTGTGAGAAGGCACGGCACATCCACCTATGCCTCCATCTTGGCGGAAGTCCTCCACATTCTTCTTGAAGTGATCACAATTCTCCAGGTTTAAGGGGAGGGAACATAAACCCTACCACTCAATGGGAAACATGTCAAGGAAACTGAACTCACTTTTAAAATCAATTACAAAACCAATTCTGATAAGTGGGCCAACAACTGAACAAAATGAGGATGTTATATCAACAAAGCAGGGGAAATGACTGTTGCTTGCACACCAGAGAACATCTTCTACAGTATTCTAATCCATCCTCCACAGCACCAACAACTCAAGGTGTCAACCTCCTCTACCAATACACCTATTTAAATGGCCAAGTAGCCTTCAATGACAGGAAATTCTCTCTCTTCCTAAAATAACCATTTTACATTTGGACAGTTGCTTTACAAACACAACACTTATTCAAGAAAATATTTTGTCCCTTTTTAAGTCACTTTGATCTTAGCTAAAGATGAGAAATGGGAAAGTGTACAATGACGAGATGAAATGATGGGCTGCTTGATCAATGTCATCATATCTTCAAAGGATGTGAACATTCAAGAACTGTGACTTGGTAGATTTTAAGGTTCTTTGTCTTTGTAAAAATCACTGTAGGGAGCCATTTTGCATGGTATGGGAATGTAGCCCAGCTCCCACTCAGAAAGGTCAATAGGAAGCGAAGTTTCCACACACAAGAGCCATGCCCACAGATAGGCTCTCCCATGGGGAATCAGGCCTGCATTGTACCTAGGCTGCTATGAGACTTGCTTTTACTAAAATTCCCTCACCCTGAATTGAGGTAGCAAGTGCTTATTGTAACTTCCTAAAGTCTGTGCTAAACCTCCCAAGTATGGAGTGTAACCAGTTCAACCACTTTTCCTCTTGGTCTGTGATGTCTTTCTTTTTGAAGTAATTAGCAATGTTGTTCCCTTCGTTATCTGTAAAAGGTAATCAATCACCTACAGTGAACCTGTGCATAGTAAATGAGGACCATCCTCAATGTAATGTACCAGCAAAGCAATCAAAGCCTTCCCAGGCAGGGACTGGGGCCCTCTCTCTCTCTCTTCTCTCTCTCTCTCTCTCTCACTTAGAGAGTGGCCATGCCGTCCCTATTTCTCCACAGGACTTTTGTAGTCTGTGGGTATTTGTTCATAGCCACCACAACACACAGATCCTGTGGGCCAGGATCTGCATCAAATCACATTGTCCAACAATCAAATACATTTTAAATAAATGCATCTGGAATTTATTCACTTGCCGTCAACACTGCGTTTATGATAATGTAGCCTTTGAAAAGACTGTTAGTCTCTCCTGGAATCTTCTCAGTACTTGGAGCTGTCAGATTTCTTAGCAGGGCCTTGAGCAGGCAGAGGAGATGCACTAAGGGCAAACTTTACTACCTCTTAATTTTCCTTCTAGTCATTCTTAAGTCATTTTAAGACATAGAAGTAAGAATAGAATTGTCACCTACGTGTCCTTCAGACAGTTCTCATTGAACACATCCCAAATGCATGCATTATCCGAATCACTGAAACTTGCTCAGATTCCTATATATGCAATCCCAATGACATCTCCTTCTAGCTGATAACTAAACCAGAAATTCATGAGTGGTTCTTAAATTGTCCCCCCTTCCCCTTACCTGACAATACCTAATCTTTCAAAAAATCCTGTCCAGACCTCCACAGCAATGTTTTTCTCCATCCCCATAGTTACTGGATGATTCAGGGCATCATTGTCTCCTTGCAGGACTCTTGCTGTGACTTTGTGCCTGGCCCTCCTCCTCCAGGGTTTGCCCCTCCATCCTGCTGCCAACAGAATCCAGTGCCTTCACTTCTCCAGAAGCCCCTGTCACCCCTCTGTCTACAAGATTAAGCCCCAACTCTTTAGCTCTATATATAAAACCCTTCATTCATGGTCTGGTCACAACCAATTTCTCCAGTCTCAGCTACTGACACTCCCAACTTGTAGGCCTTTTCACTATTTGTCAAATATGTTGGATTTCCGATTCTTGCCTTTACATAAAGCTGTGTATTATCTCTACATGAAATTACACATTACCTCTACTTTGCACAAGGCTACAGATATAAGTGAAACATCATCTTCTTTGTTTGTATTAGTTTTATAATTATATTAAGATTTTATTGAGCACATACTGTAGGCTAGACTGTGTGTTAAATATCATAATGAATATCTCATTTAATATTCACATCAGCCATCTGAGTTATGAAGTTGAGAAACTGAGACTTGGAAAGGTACATTTGCTCAGGTTCACAGAGATAGAATTCCAAAGCCAGTTTACTTCCAGTGAACTCCACTGGAAGTAAATCTAGGAAGCCCTTCTTGATGAGCTCTGCCATAAATATTCACATGTCTGCTACAGTACCCAGCATGTAGTAAAATACACCCAGCATGTAGTAAAATTCACCTGCTTAATTTTGTTTGCATACTGATTTAAGCAAACCAGCTGTTCAAAAATATATGTGGATAGGACAATCAAGGAAATTGGAATATTAACTTGATATTTGATGACACCAAAAAAATTGTTAATTATTGGTTTTCAGTTATCTCTGAAAAGTCATTGTAATCTAGAGATATACTAGACTACTTAGAAATGATTTACATGAAGTCAGGATACTCTTCAGTGGACATTATGTGGGTGTAGATAAGTAACATCTTTTGGCATTATGTTAATAAAAATGGGAAAGTCATGATATTATTTATTCTAGTTCTGTGTACTTTCAAAATTTTCTTTAATGAAAAGACTTCCATCCAAGAAGGAGGTGTGGGTAGATATACTTTGCCTCATCGCACAACAAAAAGAAGGACAACAACAAATTTAAAAACATGTAGAAATGCCAGAAAATCAAACTGTATGGAAGTCCAAAAACCAAGGAGCTGAAGAAGAAATATTCATCCAGACCAATAGGAGAGGCAGAGATGGGCAGCCAGAGATGGGCAGCCATGGCAAGGCAGCAGCTGCAGGGCTGCTGGTAGGCAAGGTGGCAGCTGGTGGTCCCACATTTGCACACAGATAAATCAGGAGGAACTACTGCAGAGCAAGACACACCATGCAACCCAGGGTTCCAGCATGGGCAAAGAAAGCTTCCAGACCTTTGGCTGTAAAAATCTCTTGGGGTTGCTGTGGCAGGAGAAACTCCTAGCCTCACAGGGGAGTTCATTGGAGAGACCCACAGGATCCTAGAATGTACACAAACCCACCCACCTGGTAACCAGAAAGGCCCAGTTTACTTATGGGTAACAGGGAAGTGAATGAAAGCCAAGAGCCAAGCAAGCAGCATTGTTTCCTCTCTGACCCCTCCCCCACATGCAGCACCACAACATAGCAACATGTGTTCCACCTCCCAGGTGAATACCTAAGGCTCTGCCCCTTACAATGTGACAGGTTCACCGAGACCAACAAATAGGGCCCAAATGAAATAACAGATCATAACTCCAGAAAAAGAACTAAGCAACAAAGAGATAGCCCAGCTATCAGATACCGAGTTCAAAACACTGGTAATCAGGATGTTCACAGAAATGGTTGAGTATGGTTGCAAAATAGAGGAAAAAGTGAAGGCCATGCAAAGTGAAATAAAGAAAAATACACAGGCAACGAACAGTGAAGAGAAGGAAACCAGGAATCAAATCAACAGTTTGAAGCAGAATGAAGAAATAAACATTCAACAAAAACAGAATGAAGAAAAAAGAATTTAAAAAATTGAGGAGTGGCTTAAGAACCTCCAGGACAACTTTAAATATTCCAATATCCAAACCATATGGGTGCCAGAAGAAGAGGAAGAGCAAGAAATGGAAAACTTATTTAAACAATAATGAAGGAAACAACAATATTTTTTTTAAAAAAGCTTTAAACACCACTGTGTTGCAGCCTGTCAAGGCCTGGTAGGTCCACTCTAGATTTGGGGAGATGGAAGAAAATGCCTGGAGCTGTGGGATGCTTGACTTGCCTTTATTCACAGGTGGGCAAGCCATGCATACTGCAAGCTGCATGTGTCCCTGCATGTCTCTGTATGGCACACTGCATGTCACCTGTCCCCTTGTGTGGCACATGTCATGGAACCCAGCAGGGAGTGTCTACCTGCTTAAGTACTAGAGGCAAACAAAGCTAGCTTCAAGCCAGAATATTATATAACATTGCATAATTCTGTGTATGTAAGCCCATTTCATGTTATGGGAACACTTTATCAGACCCAGCCTTGGGAGGCTATGAGAACACTACTTATCAGGCCTGTTCAAGGTTATGAGAAACTGCTTCCCTTAGTTACCCATATACCTGGGTAAGGAAGCCAAACTGCCTCAATTTACACTACAATTGCTTTTTTAAAACCCTGGGTTTTAACAATATGATCTTCAGAATGTCAAACTGCTCTAGGCCACATTTTTAGGTTTTAATTTTTATGTTATTTAAATTAAGCCAATTAAAATGTTACCACCTATTTCATATAACCTTCTAAGGTGCCCTGTTATACTTGAAATCAGACCTTTGCCTCATGTGGGCCTGCACGTTTGGTAGCCCCTTCAATGTCTCCAGGTAGGTCCTGCCTGCTGATGTGCACATTGTTGTGTCATCAATAAGCATTTACAATAACAAAATACAACCAAACTTCTCAATAACAAAATACAACCAAACTGATGTGACATCGCATACAAGTTTCAGTAAAAAAAAAAGATGTTTTCCCTTTATATTTTTGACTTCTCTCCCTTTTCTCTACCTGTTTTCATTTTCAAAAATACATATTATTTGCTTTCAGAGAAAGGAGAAGGGAGAGAGAAAGAGAAACATCGATATGCAAGAGAAACATCAGTCAACTGCAACACACATACACCCAACCAAAGACCTAAAGTGTAACCCAGGCCTGTGCCTTGACTGAGAATTAAACAAGTTACTTTTTGGTTACCGAAATGACACCCAGCCCACCAGGCCACACCAGTCAGGTCTCTATTTGTTTTCTTCTTTCTCTTATTCTATTACCCTCTCTATTTACCTGTGCCTTTCTCTTATATACCTCTTTGTGGGGTTGACTTTCTACAGGTATTTGTTGTTCAGGGGCCAAGATGCTGACAACTATTTTATGATGTAGAAGGAAGCTACCCAAAAATGAATTATTTGACCTAAAGCGTGAAAAGTTTGCATACATCAAGATCCTCAGTATAGATAAAATTTCTTTTAAAAAATAAAAAATAATGAAGGAGAACTTCCCCAATCTGGCAAAGGAAATAGAGTTCCAGAAAGTCCAGGAAGCTCAGAGAATACCAAAGAAATTGGATCCAAGGAAGCACATACCAAGGTACATCATTGTTACATTTTCCAAGATTAAAGATAAGGAGAGAATCTTAAAAGCAGCAAGAGAAAAGGAGACAGTTACCTGCAAAGGAGTTCCCATAAGTCTATCGTTGATTTCTCATAAGAAACCTTATAGGCAAGAAGGGGCTGGAAAGAAGTATTCAAAGTCATGAAAGGCAAGGACTTACATCCAAGATTACTCTACCAGCAAAGCTATCAGGTAGAATGTAAGGGCATAAAAAGTACTTCCCAAGCAAGGTAAAAATAAAGCTCATCATCACCAAGCCCTTATTATATGAAATGTTAAAGGGACTTATCTAAGAAAAAGATCAAAACTGTGAACGGTAAAATGACAACAAAAAACTATCAATAACTGAACCTAAAAACAAAAACAAACTAAGGAAACAACTAGAACAGAAACAGAATCACAGAATTGGAGTTCACATGGCAGATTATCAGTGGGGATGGGGAGGGGGAGAAGGAGGAGGAAAGGGTACAGGGAATAAAAAACATAATTAGTAGGTACAAAATAGACAGGGGAAGGTTAAGCATACTACAGGAAATGGAGAAGCCAAAGAACTTATATGTAAGACCCATGAACGTGAACTAAGGTGGGGGGGATGCTGGTGGGAGATGGGTGCAGGGCAGAGGGGAATAAAGGGGAGAGAATAATGGGACAACTGTAATAGCATAATCAATAAAATATACTTTTAAGAAAGAAATTCTCTGTAATGAGAAAATTCTGTAGAATCCCTTGAAAAATTAGCTCATATGTTTGTTCTCCTGCTTCTGGGTTGGTAGAGAACAGAAGACATTTGAGACTTTGTCAGCTATGAATCTGTGCCAGTTAACTGACATAGACTATAAACTCAGCTAATGTTCTTCATTGATGAGGTAGTAACTATGAAGGTCACTTCCAAAGGTAGAGGATGGTACTATTTGTCCTTCAGACTGTCCCATTGCAGACCAATGGCCCCATTGCACTCAGGTTATGGACGAGCACCCAGGGAGACCTGAGGCCAGCCACTGGAGTTGGACTAGCTGTTCCCATCACAGCTTCTTTGAGTCTAACCTATGTCCACACTGATCTGGTTCCTCTTATGTTCCTGTGTCACAGCCTTTCTTTTCTTGTAAATTAGCCTTTGGGTCCCAGCCAGGATCACCCAAGACCACAGTTTGAAAAGGAAGAGGTTTGACAAAACCTTATCTGTTGTGGACCGCTCTGCCTGGTTTCAGGAATTGTAACTCTACCCTCTGTGGCTAAGGAGGAGTCAGGCACCTCAGGAATATGAACCACAGGAGACAAAGCTTGTCTCTGGTAGCAAACACTGCTTCAGTTTCCTCTCCCTGCCCCTAAAGCTTGGTTGGAAGTCAATGATGGGTAAGACCCCTTACAGAGGAGAAAAACCTAAGCCGGACTCGATCACATGGGAGGCCATCATGGAAAGTCTTGGGGGGCTGCGACAAAGAGAGAGCAATGGACTCTCACCCTCCCGGCTCTGACAAAGCCTGACTCCCCATGTTCTCTGGGAGAAGCTTCTCCTGGCTCTAATCCCCTTCAGCCTGAATACCTGATGGGGAGACGTGCAGCTCCTTGCCTTGCTAGAGCATGGGAGGGGGAGTGTGGGGGGGTGGAATCTGGCATCACAAAGAATTTCTAAAAAACCTGTGAAATCTGCTAAGAGTGCTTTTATTCATATGTTAATGGTTCAAGCAGGAAACCCTAAAAGTTCTCTTCCTGACCCAGACTATCTACTGTTTGATCCTTGCCACCCTGTATTCCTGTGTATTACAACCCAATAAAGGCCCCTGGAGGAAAGGCCCGAGGTCTTTTTTTTTTTTCCCTCAGAGAAACTGGCCACCTCTCCTCCCCAAGCAAATCACATTATGTCTCAGTCATGTTTACTCTCATCCTTGGCACACGGGGGGACTTGCTAGGAAAGTCTCCCCCACACTTATCCCCTAAACCCTTAACCCTTAGGTTAAAGGTCAAAACCTTAACCCTTAAAATATGACCACTAGCCTCATCCCTGTGGTTGATTTGACCAGTGGTCCTGTTCTGTATGGGAGTAATTTGCAGCTGGGCATGTTTTCTGCAAAGTGACACAAATTTGTGAGCAAAAGGGATACAGCATTTCAGACAAGAATGCATTCATTCAATACCTCTGGCTCACATTCCTGCCTCTTCCTGTGGATAACTTCATCTGATGGCCATAGCCTGCCTGTTTGGTGTGTGGTACCTTCCAAGGCCCACAGCTGATGTGGCAGGGAGAATTCAAGGTAGTTTTGGCATCCCACTAGCAGTGAGGGGTAAAGCTTTTGCTGTGCTCAAGTCACCATGTTCGATGGTCATCATAATTGCTCTAGGGAGTGAGGCAAGGTACTTCCTACTGGAGGAACAAAGGACTGGTGAGCAGGCTTGCTGGGGCCAGAGAGCGAGGCACAGTTCCAACACATCAGACTCTAGGGAGCTTGATATTGAAGTCAAGCTAAACAAAAGCCCCAAAGCAGGAGGACGCAGCCTCATGGGAGAAGAAAGCAAGCTGAGGAGCTTCTGAATCAGGCACACAGACCTCCTGCAAGCAAGAAAGAAGTTTTTAGAGGCTGTCATTGTTGAAGCTATATCTTACTGGACGCTGGGTAAAGGAAACATGCCCTTGCTGTGTCTAGTCCAAATCTTCACCTGAACTGGGCAGCAACTCAGAAATGCCATTACTTCTGGGGAGAGTGTTCTAGAGAAAACTTGATACACAATGGTGTGGTAGAAACTGAGGTACCACCAGATCCCTTGAGAAATTGTTACCGAACAAGAGGTCCGAGGGAGGGGCAATACAATATTCGGCCCACCTAAGGATGCCAAAAACTGCTACACAACAGGGGCCCCTCCCAAGGACAAAATACTAATATCTACCGGGCTCTTCTGTCCACTGCCAATTGGAAAGACATCTCTCAATGCCAGAGATTTGTGAAAAGGAAACAAAATGTTTATTTAATGCTATTTAGGCTTAATGCCTCCACTAAAATATCAAAGTCCTTTAGGGCATACACCTACACCCACACAGCTCCCTTCTCTCACTCTGGGTACCGTAAATCAGGAAAAGAACACACGTCTGTGTTTCAGACCGCTGGCTCCATCAGCTGTATCACCATGTAGGCAGGATCTCTCGAGTTAATCCAGCCATGTGGCACCTTCTCACGGTCCACTGGCAAGAGTTCTTTCTACCAAGTTCTAGTCAAAGTCTCTCCTGCTTTTCAGGCCCCGCGGCCAAAGGGAGCACCCCAAAGCCGCGTGGGCCTCTTCTACCAAAGCTGCAGGGGTTCACACTCCACCAAAAGCATGTGTCTTTCTTCTTCACCTGGGTGCAGGGATCTCCATTCTGGCAAAGCTGCGTGGTTTTCCCTTTCACCTGGGCAGTTATTGCCTCATGTCCTGGAGCCCATCTTTTCCAAGCTCTCACACAGGCGCTCTACTCAGGAGTGCAGTCCCTAGTTACATCCTGGGTCCAAGCCACTCCCTTCTCCCTGCTCCAAACTTGGCCACAGCTATTTAACATATCTATGAAACCAGTTAAAGGTTATAGATATGTTAAATAATCATTCCAGAGGTTAGCTGCAAAACTGTTGCTATGCAAAACAGCTCTCAATGGCCCTGGCTCTATTCATCCCTTCCCCCTGGCGGGGCGGGGGGGGGGGGGATGAGGACATTCTATATGTCTCTCCAATATTTGTATACACTTTGAATTCTGGACACCATTCCAAATCTTTTTTGGGGCCCCCCCTTCTTGGCTGCACCCTGTATCAAAATGACTAACTTACTCATTCTTCCAGCTGCTGGAAGTGCTGCCACCTAATGTCTTCAGCTGTCCTCTTCAGAGAGTGACTTAGCTAAAGGAAGGCTCCTTACCCAGGTCATAACCCCTTCCTGGGACAGACCATATCCAATGATGATGCACACAGTGGTATAAAGGCTTAGCTCTCTCTTCACAAATGGGGACAACTCTGAATATTAGTCCCACCTTTAGACCACCCTATAGTATCAGCTGAAGTTTCTACTGAGACTGCATCATAGATGATCTTCTCCTTTAAACCAACCCTGTTCCCTTCTCTTCCCTCACATTTTTTCACTTCCCTTCCCTCTCATATGTGTTGACCCCAAAGCATTCCCTAATAAACCTTCTAGTTTAACATTCTACGTATCTCCTGTGTGCCAAGACTATAAATACAACAAGTGACAGACAGTAAACAAGATATAGTCCTCACCTTCAAGAAGCCCATTGGAACACACACATGTGGGCCTGTGCTTGATTATAGTAGAGTACACAGTGTGATGGTCAGAGTAAAGTTTGGAGTCAGACAGACCCGGTCTCAAATATGATCTCTGTCATTTGCTACTTGTGTAACTTTGAAAAAGTCATTTAACCTTTCTGTGCTTCAATTTTCTCAACTGCAAAATGTTAATAATAACACCTGCTTATCTGGTTGTCATAGAGATTAAATGAGACATGTATATAAAAAGGGTTTATTAAAACCTTAACAGACACTTCTCCAAGGAAGACATTCAGAAGGCCCACAGGCCCACAGACACTTGAAACAATGTGAAACATCATTAGCCATCAGAGAGATGCAAATTAAAACCACAATGAAATACCACTTCACACCAGTGAGAATGGCCATCATAAACCAATCAACAAATAACAAGTGTTGGAGAGGAAGTGAAGAAAAGGGAACTCTAATACACTGTTGGCGGGATTGCAGACTGGTGTGGCCACTGTGGAAAACAGTATGGAATTTCCTCAGTAAACTAAAAATGGAACTGCCTTTGGACCTGGCAATTCCACTGCTGGGATTATACCCTAAGATCCCTAAAACACTAGTTTAAAAGAACCTATATACCCCAATGTTCAGAGCAGGACAATTTATAATAGTCAAGTGCTGGAAGCAACCTAAGTGCCCATCAGTAAATGAATGGATAAAAAAACTATGGTGTATATACACAATGGAATACTATGCAGAAGAAAGAAAGAAAGAAAGAAGGAGCTACTACCCTTTGTGACAGCACAGATGGACCTAGAGAGCATTATGCTAAGTGAAATAAGCCAGGCAGTGAAAGACTAATACCATATAATCTCTGTTGGGAACTGCCCTGCCTGGTTACAGAAGCTGTAACCCCCCATGGCTAGGGCTAAGAGACCTTGGGACCATAAGACATTAAGGAGACAAAATTTATCTTCCTAGTACAGGTGCCGCCTCTGCCGCCTTTTACTTTACCCTGCTTAGCTCCAGGTAGATGACTAGTTAGCCAACGACAGGTAAGATTCCTCAAAGGAAGGGTGCCCTAAGACAGGCATGGTTGCTAGGGGCACTCAGGGAAGGACTCAGGGGGGATTATAGAAAAAGGGGTTGATGGACCCTTGCCCCTCAGCTTGACATAGCCTGAGTCCTCATTCTGTTTGCAAGAAGTCTTCTAATATTCTGGCTACTCTACTTCCCTTGTCAGACTTAATCCTGACACAATGCCTTAAGCCTGACACAATGCTAGAGGTGGGTACAGCCCTGTGCTAGAAAGGGTGGGTTCCTCAGGGTGATCAAGCCTAAGAAAGAATGCATAAAATCCTGTGAAACCTGCTTTGCTAATACCTTCCATTTAAATGATAAGGGTCCAAGCATAAAATGAGTTTGTTCCTCTGACTCAAAATAGGCCCTCAGAGTTCTTTGTATGTAATCTATTGTTTGATCCTTACTGACTAACAATAATGAGCTTTACCTGTATACCTATGCAAATTAAACCCAATAAAAGCCCACTGAGCAACAGGCTAAAGGCCCTTGTTCTTTTAGAGATCAGCCACCTTTCCTCCCCAAGCATGTTTTGGTAGACTTATTCTCATTTGTGGTGGACAGGGGGTTGGGGAGATGGGGGTTTGAGGAGGCTCTGTGGTTGGAGCTCCCCCACAGATCTTATCTATAAATTAAATATAATCAACAAAACAAACAAGGAAGCAAAATATAACCAGAGGCATTGAAATTAAAACAAACTGACAGTAACCAGAAAGGAGGTGGGCGGAGATAATGGAGGAAAAAGGCAGAAGGGCTTTCAGGAACATCTATAAAGGACACCTGAACAAAATCAAAAGAGGGTAGGATCAAGAGTGGGAAGTGAGGATGGCTGGGGTGGGCAGGTGGGGAATGGAGACAATTGTATTTGAACAACAATAAAAAAAGTTTTAAAAAATCCTCAACATAAATAAATAAATAAACTTTATAATATAACCCATACAATATTATATTAGTTTCAGGTATATAACAGAGTGATTTGACATTGATACACATTACTATGTGATCATCATGGTAAGTAAGTTTAATGTCCATCTGTTAATGTACAAAGTTATTATGATATTGACTATATTACCTGTGCTGCACATTATATCCCTGTGACTTTATTTTTAGATAAATAAGATGTAATATTATATAAATATTCAATATATGTACTTGTGTATTAGAATATTACTCAGCAATAAAAAAGCATATGTGCTTTTATAAAAAAGAAAGAATTATAAAATAAGAAGAAAACTACAGCAGAGCTATGCTTGTAAATGGTTAGTTTGAAAAGTTGTACAGGGTAAACTGAGGAAGTTAAAGCTTGTGTCGGGGTGCCTGAAAATTTTAAGGTCACTCATCTAGTTGTAATGAGTGTTAATGAGATATGATAGGTATAGATGAAAACCCTCAGAGGAGAGATTTGGAGGGACTTGGTGACCATAGATATACCCAGGGGAGAAAAAGATAATAATAACTAGTAATAATTCACAGTGCTTATCTTATGTCTGCTGGAGTCGAATGGTTAGATATATTAGATAGATAGATAATAGATAGATATAGACAGATAACAGATGATTGATAAATAGGAACCAATACTCATTTAAACCTTACCCATATTCCTAGGCAATCAGTACTATTTTTATCCCCATTTTACAAATGAGGAGACTAAAGCAAAGGCAGATAAAGGAACTTTATCGAGATCACATCTAAGGAATATTGTTTGGGGACAGAATCCAGAGAGTCTGTCACATGAACTGGAGCATTTACAACTTGGGGAATTTGTCCTTGAAGGGTAAAGGAGAGAGAGGAAAACAGCTCTCCCAGGTCTCTTCCAGCAAGTGGCCTATTTTTGTGAGTTTTGTTTACTTTTTATTCATTTATGCATTTATTCTTTTCAGCCTAACTATTCTTAAAAACAATAACCTGCTTCCCGACCATCTGTCATACTGGGATGCACACAGTGCTGACTTCAGAGTGAATTTTCAAGTGCGATCTTCTAAAGTATTTCATGTGGTCTAAATCAGTTCCTCCCTCACATCTCCACATCAGCCCTTATTTCACTAAAAAAGTATTTGGATTTCAAACCTTGATGCTTGTTTTGCTCTTTGTGGATGGTGGATGCTCTTTCCCTTGGACTACAACATGCCTCTCAGGGGATCCAGGCTGTTTCCTTACCTAGAGCATTCAAGGACTTCTTACCAGTATCGGGGTGACTTGGAGCCCCCACCATCTTGAGCACACTGGTCTTATCCAGACTGCCTTAGAGCAAAAACAGAAACTGCGCCCCACCTTCCACTCCACACTCTCACCCCAACTCCTCACCTCCTACTACGCCCTCACCCCCCAATCTCTCCTTCCTATCCCCCACCCCCAGCTCCCAGTCCCCACTCTCCCTGCCCTGAGCTTTCCAGTTTAGAAGTCTTAATAGAACCAGCCAAAGGCAGGTTCCATGGTAACTATTTCAATCACTTTCTTACTAATAACCTCCATCGCTTGGCTGTATCACATATGCCTGGCAAAAGCCCAGACCAGCACCCAGTCTACCAGGAATCCCATAGGCACACAGATCTGACAAAAACCACACTTTCATGGGTGCTGCCTCCTGGTGTCCCTTGATTCCTGGCTCTCCTTCTGGTTCCCAGGTTAGTTCCACCTCCAGGTCAAAATGTAGGGGGAAAGGCTAAAGCAAAATCTAGCATCAAATTCTACAGATGTACATATGTCTGTGACTAAAAGTGAAGAATATAACTAAATTATTGTTAAGTTAGAGAGTTATTTAGGAAATCAAAAAATATATAATAAATTTAAAAAATTATTTACCACACAAAGGGAGGAGAAAATATAAATAAAGCCAAGAGGTTACATTTCAAAAAAGTATTAAAATAGATACATTTCAGGATGATAAAATCAAGACATATATACATACAAGTAACCAAAATCATAAATGAGGAATAAAGTATAGTAACATACTATAAATGATACTTACAAATGTATAAAAATATTAAAGTCTATAATTGTAAATTTGAAAATTGTCAGTATTTAAGGAGTTTCCAAGAAATACATGAATTACCGAAATCGTTTTAAAAACCTGAATATCCTCAATGGGTCAATAACTGGAAAAACTGAGTAAAGAATTAGTCCTAAACTCACAAGGTGAGATCTGTGTCCCCTTCCTCTGACCCTGAGCAGTCTGGCTTCTGTGACTGCCTCAACAAATAGAATGTGACAGAATGATATCCCATGACTTCTGGTGCTAAGATTGAAAAGGTTGGGTATATTCTGTTGGTTTCTCTTGGGACACTCACTCTGGGGTCCTTCAGGAGAAATCTGGTTACCCTGGGCCACATGTGGAAAGACATCACAGAAAGTGGGAGATGCCCACAAAGCCCCAGATGCTCCAGCCCCAGCAACATGAGCCTTCTCTGCCCAGGAACGAGACATGAGAGTGAGGAAGCCTCCAAGGTGACCCCAGCCCAGTCACTGTCTGTCTGCAAACACATGTTATCACAAGCCAGAACTGCCTCACTGAGCCTGGTCAAATCACAGATTCATAAGCAAAATAAATGGTTATTACATTAAGCCACTGCTCTGGGGCAGTTTCTCATGCAGTAATAGACAGCCAGAACATATCCAATCTTCAAATATAGTAATCAACTAATATCATAATATGTGATAATATTAATATGTGACCCTCATGAAGGCATTTAATAAAATTAAACATCTATTCCTAATTAAGAACTCTTAGTAAGTGATGAAAAGAGAGACTTTGAACATAATCATGAATCTCTGTCCAGAACATGAACCAACATTGTTCATAAAAATATTAGCATTCATTCCTATTAAAATCTGAAGCAAGAAAAGGGTCATCAAATGGTATTTGTCTTTCACTGGCTTGTTTCACTTAGCATAATAATCTTCAGGTATGGTCTCATTTATATGTGGAATCTAATGAACAAAATAAAATGATGAGCAAAATAAAGGCATGGATACATGGAGCAGACTTACGGCTGTTGGAGGGGAGGAGGGAAGGGGGACTGCATGAAAGAATGGGAAGGGATTTACCAAAGAACATATTATGCATGACCCACAGACACAGACAACAGTGTGAAGAAGAGGGTGACGCTGTGGGGGAGGTGGGCAAAAGGGTGCGGGCAATGAGGACATCTGTAATACTGTCAACAATAAAAATAAAGTAAAAAAAAAAATACAGGACAGTGTTCTGGACCTTCAAGCCAACACACTAATAAAGGAAAAATAAATAAGAGGTATAATATTACCAAAGAGATCAAAGTAATAATATTCACAGATTGTATGGTTGTGTACCTCAAAAACTTAAAAAAATTAAAACATTATGAAAAAGAAACAAAGTCTCAATTATCAGCACCCATGTATCATTGGGTACCAAAGATTAGCAAGAATCTGTCACTGGAGGATGCTTTTCCAAGGACTGTTGCCTTAAACAGCAAATGAACTGAACAAAGATTTGAAATTGCTACTTATAAGAAATAGTTCAGGGGATAGAAGAACCCAACAAGTAAAAATCCCTAAACTTACCAGTATCCACACTCCCTGGAAAAATTTTTAAAAAGAAGAAAACAAACTAGTTCGGGTTGAATATAACAGAGTACCTAAGTGCTTAGGCTATGGATTGATAGCATGTGTTTTCAGATCCTAGCTCCTCTGCTCACTCTTCCTAATGGCCTCAGACATATTATTTTAAACTCTTATGCCGCAGTTTCCTCAATAGCAAAATGGAGAAATCAATAATGATACCTAATGCATTTGACTCTCATAACAATTAAATTACTTTCTGTGTGTACTCAAAACAGTGACCAGCAGATAATAGACACTAGTCATTATTATTAGTATAAATGCTTGGCTAAGGTCTCCTTCTGACTCAGAAAAGCTACAGGTAATTGTTTTCTCCCAATAATAAACACTACTGAATTCCCAATTAAACTAGAAAAAATTGTGTACATACACATTAAAAATTAAAATATATATACCTTATGCTTAAGCACCTTAAATTTTAGGAATTATCTTAGAGATATAAATGTAAATTTGCAAAACTTGAGATACAAAGTTATTCATTAGAGCATTGTAAGAAGTAATAAAAAACAACCTCAAATGTTCATCAATAGGACACCAATTAAATACATCATATTACATGCATAAAATAGAATATGTTACAATCTTGAAAAAGTACAAGAAGTATCTTCATGTACTTCTGGAAAGAACTCTAATTTACATTGATTTATTTAAAGTTTAGGGATGGCATGCATAACTCTATTCTCTAGTAAAAGTAATGAGTGAAGATGTGTGTATATTTGAATTAGACATATTATATACATGTTATATGTATAAATTATCCACATTCTAATTCACATATGTGAACTATAATTATGTATATTCACATATATACACACAAATATATATTTCATTTTACATCTATATAAACCTCTCTGGAGTATATACTAAAAATAGATCTTTGGAGAAATAGGTATTTGGTTGTCTCTTAGGGGATAGGCTGATTGACTAGAGTAAAAAGGTGAAAAACAATCTTATTTTTCACCATGTCTTTTTACTCTTTTTGAACTTTGTACCTTAAGCTTATATTATGTTATAGCAAGTATTTTTATTTCTTAAACTTATTTATTTAATTGTTGTTCAAGTACAGTTTTCTGTTTTTTACTCCCATCCCAGCCCACCGCCCCTCCCAGTGCTCCCCACCTCCCTCCCATTTCCACCCCTGTTAGTTTTTGTCCATGTGTCCTTTATACTAGTTCCTGTAAATCCTTCCCCTTTCCCCCTGGAATTCCCCCCCCCCTCCCCTCTGGTCACTGTCAACCTGTTCTCTATTTCAGTGTCTTTGGTTATATTTTTCTTGCTTATTTGTTTTGTTATTTAGGTTCCTGTTAAAGGTGAGGTCATATGGTATTTGTCTTTCACCACCTGGCTTATTTCACTCAGCATAATGCTTTCCAGTTCCATCCATGCTGTTGCAAAGGGTAGGAGCTCCTTCTTTCTTTCTGCTGCATAGAATTCCATTGTGTAAATGTACCATAGTTTTTTGATCCATTCATTTACTGATGGGCACCTAGGTTGCTTTTGTCTCTTGGCTATTGTAAATTGTGCTGCTATGAACATTGGGTGCATAGGTTCTTTTGGATTGGTGCTACAGGGTTCTTAGGCTATAATCCTAGCAGTGGAATTGCTGGGTCAAAAGGCATATTCATTTTTAGTTTTCTGAGAAAATTCCATAGTGTTTTCCATAGTGGTTGTACCAGTCTGTAATCCCAACAGTGAACTAGGGTCCCCTTTTCCCCACAACCTCTCCAACACTTGTTTGTTGCTTTGTTTATGATAGCCATTCTGACTGGTGTAAAGTGGTATCTCACTGTGGTTTTAATTTGCATCTCTCTGGTAGCTAGCCATATTTAGCATCTTTTCATGTGTCTCTGGATCCTCTGTATGTCCTCCTTGCAGAAGTGTCTGTTCGAGTCCTTTGCCCACTTTTTAATTGGGTTGTATAGCAAGTATTTTTAAAGACATGTACAGTGCTTAAATAAAATCACATAGTTCAACCCCACTGATAAAATCAAAGAAATATAAAATTATAAACTATGAAATAATATTTGTCTGTAAAAATGAAAAAGTCTGTTTCATTTGTTTTGATTTAACAAATGGTTTGCTCTCAGCGCTCACAAAGTGACAGAGAGCAGGAAATCTCACATGCTGCTGGTGGCAGTTACTCACTACAAACATTGGGTAAAGTGACTAACTTAAAGTTTTGGATGAGTAACCAGTTCCTAAGGAGTTAATCAAATTTGGGGACAAAGGCTTATGTAGAAATATAAATCCACAAGTCTAAATAAATAATGTGTGAAGTAATGCTTTTGAAATAATATACAACAAAACAGACAGCATGCTATTTTTTAATAGCAATAATTCCTTTTCAAATTATTTAAGTTTATTTGTCATGGCAAAAATAAGACAAACATTTGCAATAATGAATTGTAGGCAGGAACCACATGAGATAACATTAAATAAAAATAGTATATGAAACTATATATGCACTACAATTCTACATTTCCATATATTTTTATGCAAGTGCATATCTGTTTGTCTTTTTTACACCAGGAAACTTCATCCCTCCCATACATTCTACAACTATAGTCTCTATAGTTCTTCACAATGAATGAGATGTGGCAAACAATTCAGATCAAAGAATCTTACAGTTATTTTACCAATGTAGCACCACTGGAGCAGCCTATGCCCCCTTTTTAATCCTATGCTAAGAAAGAAACACTTTTATAAAGAACCCCTGACCTAGTACAACATCTTCTGGTTGTCTCGGTCTGCATAATATTGTCATTCTCAGCACCTTCCTAATACAGCAGGACTGACAGCCCAGAAACTACATTTCCCAGACTCCCTTGTTCTCAGGAGTTCAGTGGGATTCAGCTACTGAGAGGAATTCATAAGAGCCCCTGCAGGCAGAAGAGAAGGAGGAGCTATTGTTACCGAACTAGAGGTCCGGGGAAGGGGCAATACAATATTTGGCCCACCTAGGGATGCCCAAAACTGCTATACAACAGGGGCCCCTCCCCCCCCAAAAAAATACTAAAATCTACTGGGCTCTTCTGTCCGCCGCCAATTGGAAAGACATCTCTCAATGCCAGAGATTTGTGAAAAGGAAACAAAATGTTTATTTAATGCTATTTAGGCTTAATGCCTCCACTAAAGTATCAAAGTCCTTTAGGGTATACACCTACACCCACACAGCGCTCCCTTCTCCCACTGTCCCAACTCCGGGTACCGTAAATTAGGAAAAGAGCACACGTCTGTGTTGCAGGCCACTGGCACCGTCAGCTGTGTCACCGTGCAGGCAGGATCTCTCTCTAGTTAATCCAAAGTACTGTGGTACCCTCTCACGGTCCACTGGCAAGAGTTCTTTGTACCCAGTTCCAGTCAAAGTCTCTCCTGCGTTTCCAGGCCACGCAGCCAAACGGGGCACCCCAAAGCCGGGTGGGCCTCTTCTACCAAAGCTGCAGGAGTCCGCACTCCACCAAAAGCATGTGGCTTTCTTCTTCACCTGGCTGCAGGGATCTCCATTCTGGCAAAGCTGTGTGATTTTTCCCTTTCACCTGGGAAAGAGGGGGTCCGCACCCTGCCAAAACCACGTGGCTCCCTCTTTCACCTCACCAAGAGGGGTTCCTCACTCTGCTGAAACCGCGTGGCTCTCTCTTACATGACTGCAGGGGTCATCACTCTGCTGAAACTGTGTGGCTCTCTCTTCATCTGGCCAAGCGGGGGCCCTTCATGTCTTGGAGCTAGTCTTTTCCGAGCTCTCACACAGACCTTCTCACTCAGGAGCGCAGCCCTAGTTCCATCCTGAGTCCCGCTACTCCCTTCTCCCTGGCTCCAAACTTGGCCACAGCTATTTAGCATATCTATGAAACCAGTTAAAGGGTATAGATATGTTAAATAACCATTCCAGAGGTTAGCTGCAACACTGTTGCTATGCAAAACAGCTCTCACTGGCCTGGCTCTATTCATTTCTTCCCCCTGGGGGGGTGTGAGGACATCTTATATGTCTCTCCAATATTCCTATACACTTTGAATTCTGGACACTATTCCAAATCTTCTTTTTTTTTCCCCCCCCCCCCCCCCGCACCCTGTATCAATATTACTTTGTCCCACAGCAGCTCACTGGCATCAGCAGATTGCAGTTATGTGGCTGCACCAGCAGCCTCCATGTTTGTTCCTAAAAATGACACATGCTGCTGCTACAAGCTATTGAGATCATCAGTAACAAACCCTCCGAGATTCCTGCAGCCTTCTGATCTCCAAAGGAAGTTCACTATGATTCCTGCTTTCCAAAGTTCCTGAAAGCCAGCAAGCATGCTCCCTGATCTTCACTCTCCTGCCCAGCTCTTCAAAGGATTCTGTAAGCAGCTAGATCCCTACTGACTCTCTTTCTAACTGAAACACCTAGAGTGGTTGCTCTGTCCCTGACTAACCCCTGACTGATTAAGACTTCCAAATTCAGACTTCTCGGGTCTCTATAACAATCCTCATCCTTTCAAAAAAAGGCATTAACTAGAAACAAAAATAGGAATACAGGTATTGATATTCATGTTTTCAGAAAGTTCATTAGCATATTTATCTTCTTGACATTTTATGATCTAAAATATGACCAATTAAGAGTCCAGAAACACTGGCATTCCTAACTTATAGGTGTTCAGCAGGACACATTCATGTCCCAGTTGATTTTGTCATCTCCCACTTTGGGATATTTGGCAGTGTCTGGAAGCATTTTTGGTTGTCACAACTTGGAAGAAGGGATTTTACCACTTGCATTTGGCAGTCAGAGATGCTTCCAAACATCCTGTAATGCACAGGAGAGCCCTACACAACAGAGAACCATCCAACCTGAAACGGCCCTGCTGCCAAAGTTGAGAAATGCTGCCTTCAATCTTTTTCATCAATCTTCCAGGATCATTACATCAAAGCTCAAGTTACACAAGTTTTATCTTTTATATAATAAGGGAAGAGAAATCTCTGTAATTAATTCCAAAAATGGGCCACAGTCAAAAGCCATGATATAAATGAGGGAAGAATGCTTTTAACCCAGATAACAAAGAAACCAGAGATAGGGGAGCTAGTAAGAGAACAAAGAGAAAAGACTCAAGCATAGAAATTAGGCCATGTCTCTCTCTCCCTCAAAGTAATGACAGTGTTTATTTTTATGTGACCAATTATGGATGCCTTTTCTTTCCTTCTGTGCACTTTTCCGTACTTTCTAAATTTTACATAATGGTCGTATATTACTTCTATAATTTAAAAAAATCAAAAAGCATTATACTTTAAAATACAGTGATAATAAGCAACCCCTTTGAGGAAATATTCTAGTCATATTACAGCAAGTATTTAACAGCATCTCTGAAATCCTCATGGGAAATAGAGACAAATAGAAAAATTATGCAACTCCCACCAACCTTATTGTTCTGCATTATAACAATGTACCCTCCACCAAATTTTATAAACCAGATTTCTCAGATGTACCCAAGATGGTCAGAAATTAATTGTAAAATTTCCCCTAGTGACAGTGCTATGCAGGACAAAGGATCCCACCCTGCTCTGATGGAGATTGTTGTTCAAAGAACACAGAGTCCTCATGAGAAAAGGAAAGAGTCAATCTCCTCCTCAGTATCCCATAAGAGGCAGGCCAGGAAACCAGGCATAATTTGTAAGGCCCCTGAGTGAAATTCTGTCAGCTAGGAGTTACGCATGTCCCCTAATGGCAACACTTGACTGTGCAATGGAACTTGTGACTAAAGGCCAGCTTTTAATCATGTTCCCAGTGTCTGAGCCCCACAGACTCCCCTGCAATCCTCATAGGGCAAACCAGAGCAAGGGGTCACACAAAGTGACCCACAATGCTGCAGAGGTGTAGGAGCTAGATGTCACCACTGGGCTCTCTCTTCCCACTGGAGGAATAGGAGGCTCAGGGGGAGGAACAGTAAGGTTAGCATGCAGTCTGTCTGGGTCTCTGTGGTGCAAGGGGGTGCTTCAGCCTCACACCTGTGTTCCAGGGTTCCCTCAGTGGTGCCTTGTCCATGAAGAGTTGTTAGTTGTTCTCCTTGCAAGGGAAGCAAAGTCAGGAAAAACCTATCTTGCCATTTGGTGACATCACTCCAAGGCTAGCTTTTGATCTGTGAATTTTAAGGATGCAGATCATTCCTGAATTTTAAAGACCCATAAAATATTTATTTTGTTATTTTAAATATATGAATTATTTACATACTATTGGGCTCTACTTAGAAGTAGGTCACTGGCTTGCTTTCTCTCTCTCTCTTCTCTCACAGCAACTGCCCCGCCAGCTCTGAGAGGGAAGAGAATAGCCATAAAAAAAAGCCCTCCCTGGCCATGAAGTGTTCATGAGATCCCTTATAAGCACAATCAATACCATATTCAGACCCCCCTGACAGGGTATTGTCCTGTCCACTGCACCACCCTGAGCTTGGAAAGAACTAAAATCCACAGTGAGTGACTTCTCAATCCTGTGTTCTACTCCCAATGCCCACCTGACAGGGTTGGATAAGTGTTGTAGCAAAGAAACATGTGTTATTTACAATCTCTTCACTGCCTTCTAAAGAAAATATATTCTAAAAGACCCCTTTGTTTACTGAGGAGGGTAATGAGTGTGAGGATTCAAGACTGGAGAAACCAGAACAATGAATAAATTCCTTACTTAAGACAGGAAGGGATATAAATTGATCAGGGATGATAGAAGGAATGGTTAGGCTAGATAAACTAGATAAGGAGAGGTTTTAAGACCATTTAAAACAGGAACTTTGTGAGGGAGAATTGGTGACTAAGGATATCTCTAAACTAAATGTTGTGTGATGAGTGATGTAACCTTGTGTTTTATTTCCCTTTAAAATCTTAATTAAAATCTAGACTTTTTGCTAATGAGCAGGGCCCTATACATTATAAGCATTCAATAAATATTTGTGACATAATGAATGAATGAATGGACAAAGAATCATTTAATGGAGCTGGAAGTTTCTATGAGATGCACTGAAAGTACTGAGTCTTCTTTCAAGCTATTCTTCTATCTTTATAATTTGTTTTTTAAGACTGCATAGATTCCAAAATTTATTTACTCATTATAATTTGTTTTTCTATCAAAGGCAATGCTGCAATGAACATCTTTGGGCACACAGACTCTATCTGCATACATACCAACAAATTGCTTTCTGAAGATGTGGTACCAGCATATGTTGACAATGTGAAGCAGTTGGGAAATCATAGCCTGAAACAGATAGGAAGCTCCAAGCAAGCAGGTTCTTTAGGCCCAAGTTCCAACTGATGGTTTTCACAGAAGCTGAGGAAACCCATGCATTGGTCATTGCATAAACTTTTCTGAGGCCATCCCAGACCAAGCTCAGTGTTATATTGTGAGAATATGGAACTGTCTTCAAGGTCTTTGGTCTGGTGTGGGAGGCAAACATCTAAACAAGTGAATAAAATGTGGTAAGAGAGTGCTGTTACAAAATGCAGCTGAGAGTGTTTTTGAGAATACAAAATACCAGCATCTAATCTAACTCAGAATGAAGAGAAGAGAGAATATCAGGGAAGAGTCCTGGAGGAAGTGGTATATACACTCATCTCAGGAGAAAAGTAGAAGAATTCAACTGAGAAATGGAAAAAGTAGTGACTTCCAGGCAAGGAGAAAACAACACATAAAGGCACAAACAGGAAAAATAAAGTACTATGGGGCAAAAAGCATGAAAAGTCATGTGTGTAATGGAGACAGGAATTGCTGAGAAAGTAAGCAGAAGATGAGATACAAAGGTTCTTAAATACGCTTCTGGCTGTTTGGACATCACACCCCAGGCAAGATGGTTGCAAGCCTGAGGTTAGCTGGCATACTCAGACTTGCACTGTGTAAAGATTACTGGAGGGGGAGGAAATGCTGAAGCCAGGAAGGCAGACAAGAGTAATCCAAGAGGTAAGTGTCGAGGGATGGCCTCAGTAACATAATCATCACAGAAGGAAAGTGACCTCCAAATATTTCTCAGGCAAGATAAACCTCAGGTTCAAAGAACTTCAAATCCCAGTCACCCTCACAGAAAGTAATTTTCTCAACTTCACTAAGACAGATACCTTCTTACTTTTCTGCCTTAGCTCTACCATGAGTCCTCAGATTTCCAGTTTTTTAACTTCTGGTTCCATTCTCTGATTCTACCTTCTATGGATAGCTCCTCAATGCCACCCTGTTACTTGGATTACATTCCATAATTGGCTATTAATTTCTCCTGGATCCTGATCCATATTAGCTCAGAAAGCTGCCTTTGCATAGTTGGCCCCTGCACCTTGATATGTGGAATGTGGATCCACCAAATGGTATCTTCATATTATATTGGGCATCAACGTGGTACTGTAGTTCCATGTATTCAGTCTATGGGGAATTGTATTAGTCTGGATTCTGCAGAGACACAGAACCAACAAGAAACATACACATATATAGACACACAAAAAAATTTACTATAAGAAATTGACTCACATATGCAGGATGAGAAGTCCTAACATCTACAGTCAGTAAGCTAGAGAACCTGGAGAGCTGATGGTACCAGTTTCAGTCCAAGTCTAAGTCCAAAGACAGGAGAAGACCAATTTCCCCACTGAAAATGAACCTACAGAGAGAGAATTCTTTCCCACTCAGCCTTTTATTGTATTCAGGCCTCCAGCTGATTGGATGGTGCCCACTCACATTGGGAAGCACCATTATATCACTCAATCTACCCATTCCAAATTTATTCTCAACCAGGAACACCCTTACAGTCATGCCAAAAGTACTGTCTAATCAAATATCTGGGCACTCCATGTCCCAGTTACATTGACACTTAAAATCAACTGTCACAGGAACTAAGAGAATCCCTGACAGGATTTGGAGGCCTTACATATACCAGACTATGGAGCTATACTTTTCAATAGGGTAGCTACATGTTTGAAACATATTTAATCTGAATTGATAAGTACTATAACAGCAAAATACCAGATTTCAAAGATATAGTACCAAATAAAAGAAAGTCAAATATTTTATAAATAATTTTACATTGATTATGTCTTGAATGACAATAATGACAATATTGATATATACTGGATTAAATAAAATATATTATTAAAGTTAATTTTACCTACATCTTTTTACTACTTTAATATAGCTGCTATAAAATGTCAAATCATATAGGAGGTTTGCATTCAATTTCTATTGGTCAGTGCTGCTCTAGAGGGCTGGGTAAGAGTATCAATTAGCAAGAATTAAGGGTGGCATCAGGGGTACAGATAAAAACTTAAGAATTCTGGGTACAGTTATAGTCTTCATAAAGTACAGCTGGACTATCAGGGATGTTGAGATATTAGCTATTGAGATAGATTGAGCTTGCCCTGCTGGAGAGGGGGGCACCATGTCTCCCTGGGCCTGGAATGCCCAGCTGCAGCACATCTAGACTTTGACCTCATGAGTGAGACCACAGCCTGCTCTAGGTGGAATGGACACTGGCCTGGCTAAAGGATTATGCCTACTAAACCAGCCATATTCAACCTTTTCATCTCATGGCCCACATAAGTTACTAAAATTCTGCAGCACAAAAAAATATATATATTTTTGCCAACCTGACAAAATAAATAGATATAATTTTGACTCACTCACACTGGACAACCATTGTTGTGTTGACTATTGTTATTTCTTTATTTGACAACCTAAGAAAAAGAGGTGAGTGCTCCTGACTGAATAGTCAGGTATCACATGTTTTAAAAATTATTGTGGCACACCAGTTGAAAATATCTGGACTAAACTCTCAGAGGGAGGTTTCTCCAAGATGTCATCAGTACCCTGTGGTGGAAGGAAGGTGCTGACACTCCTGCTGCCTACCTCCTTGCTTCTTTGGTTGGGTATATTCCACTCAGGAGGAATAATAATTCCCACAGAAGCAATTCTTGTTCCCTATGGTCAAATACATTATCAGTTTGTGTTTCCAATTGGATAAAATCCTGAGGCTCTGCCCATATCATTGAACAAAGTCAGCCTTTCTTCTCTTTTGTTTGCTTTTCTAGGTACCTAGAGGTAAAAGATAAAATTATTTCCCTTTACAGAGAAAACTTTAAGTCCATTTGTAAATACTGGTTTGGTCCTTAAATGGTCCTTGAAAGGAGATATATAATTAAAGGCTGCTTAGATTTCACTTAAGCAAGAATTTTCTGAGGCAAGAGGAGTGATCCTACCAGAAGTGTGTATTTACAGAACTTATTATCATCTTTGAGCATCCAGTAGTATCCACCAGGCCTCAGATGGCAAATGCCCAATTCCTGAAGCAAGAAGCTACAGAGGGGCCCTGGCTGGTGTAGCTCAGTAGATTGAGCGTGGGCTGCAAACCAAAGGGTCACCAATTCAATTCCCAGCCAGGGCACATGCTTGGGGTTGTGGGCCACATTCCCAGTGGGGGCCAGATGAGAGGCAACCACACAGAGGTAAGGCTGGCTGGGAGTTGAGGAGCTTCCCAGAAAAGCAGGATGCAAGGAAGAATGACCCAATAGCAGGTGATACTGAAAATGTCAGCAAGAAAGCTTTGTTTTAGCCCATCTCTGCTGCCATGAGTCCATGGAGAAATATGAGTCACTGAGCTGCAAAGCCTAGTTCTGCTAGGATAGGTCTCAGAAAAGTCTTGGTAAAGTCCCCAAGATGTTCCAATAAATCTGTCTAGCCAAGCTGCCATCACCAGAAAGGGACCTTCTCGACCTCTCTAGGAAACCTCCTAGAGACCTCCTCAGCCCCTCCCCAACCCCGTCTCCCACCTGGACCCACTGGCCTTTCCCTGACAAGCCTCTGTCCCTTTACTTACCATTTCATTGAAGCTCTTTGGCAAAATAAAAGTGGTAAGACTATGACTATTAATCTGTCAGTAGTTCCAGTTTTTCCCACCCCTGAGTTGGCTGAAAATTCAGGTTCTTTGTCTTCCCAGTCACTGCCCACCCTCTAGCAAATGTCCTGCTCTGCCATATTGGTCTTTATGCTTCTGAGGGAGAAAATGAGAGCAAGTGGAGGAGGTCAACATGAGGCATGTGGAGTGACCACTGGAGGAGGCTAGTAAAGACTTCCATGAGAGCCAAGAAAGCTGAGGTGAGAGGGCCCAGTTCTGAGAAGTCAATCTAGGGCCTCTGAGCTTCACTGTGGCATATTATTGGTGGGGCTTGAACTTGAAGTACACACAGTTGAATTTCAGATTAAGACTCTCAAGGTCTCTATAGCCTGAGAATTTGTTTTCTCCATGAGTGTCCAAAGGGTGCATTCAGGGTATAAGGTCATGAGGCAACATCAGCCACAAGGCTCCTAGAATAGCCCAGAGCCACAAGGACAATGGGGACACTCGCTGATGTTGGAATTAAAACTGGGGGTTGATTGAGACATTCTGGTCAACATGTTGCACTCAGAGCATCGCATTCTCGTGTATGACAGACGCCGCAAGGTACCCATCTTGTATCCATTACCCTCTTCTCTCTTTCTGCCAGAATGACTTGAAGTAGCAATGCACCAGCTAGAAAATTACATTTTGCAATCTCCCTTGAAGTTGAGAGCAAGTGCCATGTTCCAATGTGATGTGAGAGAAAGTCTGCTAGGAAAATGTGGGGAAATTATTTTTATAGATAGCAGTGCCCCTTTCCTTTAGCCACTTCCTCTGTTCTTTATCCTGGACATGAACAGGAAGCTAGGGAAGGAGCAACCACTATTTTTCCACCAAATGGTGAACATGAGAATGAAAGTTGTAAGCATTAAAGAACAGAACAAAAAGAGAAGGGGCCCGGGGTACAGATTCCACCCTGCAGTGGCCACCCACACTTGGATTGTTATCCCAGATGCCTAGTTTCATAAAAAATAACAAGCTCCTTTTCTTCTTTAAGCTACTCCTTTTCACATTTCTATAGTAGTATCCAGACAAATAGACATGACCTCACTCTTTATTTACATTACCAGCTCCAGTCACCCAGGTTCTCCTAATTCTTTGGAGCAGCTGGGAGTAGTCAATATCAAGTGAGCCCTGTCCCCACTTCAAAGTGATGGCCTGGGAATATTGATAAGGTTTGGGTTCCCCTGGAGACTTGGCTGTGGCCCTGCAACTACTATGGAAACATTGGCATAAAATTTAAGAAATTAGCAGGAAGTAGGATACCAGGGTTTATAGAAAGGATTTGGAGTCATGCTTAGAATGTGTACATCACAGAGATTCTGTAAAGATAAAGTGACACTGAGACTGAGACCCGCTACTTCCTACAGGTGAGCTGATGTGTCTGGCGCTAAATGATGTGCATGGACACTGAGCCATAAAGACAGCAAGTTCATGTGTGGACAGTGTCTGAGGCTTATCAGCCAAACTGATATCCATGCTAGAGTCCAGTGGGGACAGAATCCACAATTATGTGAACAGAATAATTTAACACAAAGAATTGTTAACTTGGCATAAAGTTGTTAACTAGGTAACTGAAAGGGTAAAAAGACAACTCAGGTATTACAGAGGAAATTAACTGTAGGAAGCAGCCACCATCTCTAGGACAGCTAGGAGCAAGGGAACAAAGGAAAGAGGTTGGAATTCTTAAAACTTAGAAAAATTGTCTGAGTTTTTAATAAATTTTTTATATTAACTCCTTATACTGTATGTCAATGTAAAAAACATCCAAACCTGTAAGAATCTGTATGAGTTTATTTGAGCCAAACTGACAACAATTTCCAGGAAGCAAAACCTCAATGGTTTGAGAAAATGCTCTGGAAAATGGCAGTTTTGCACCTTATTTTATATATTACAATCAAAGGAGGTGGCACAAAGGGTTATGTGAAACCCGTTGGTGGTAGATAAGGGAGGCAAGGAGAAAGCAAAATGAGGAAGCATCTGGGATTGGATAAAACTAAGTAAAATTATAGACATATATATCTTTTATACAGGTGGGTACAAGATACTTAACAATCAACAAGTAACAATAACAATTAGGGCATTTGTGGTTTCCCCCTGGTGCAGTACCTGTGTGCTTTGAGAGGTCAGGAAAGGAAATTTAACATTCCTAAGGCATATTATCATAGATGCAAAATGACGATAGACAGGCTCAATAAAGGTAAAGACTGACCTTTGTCAGGGCAGATTCCAGCCTAGGATGTGACTGCCTGCCATGACCTGTTTTTAGATAGAAAGCTTGCTTTAGGTCTCTGAGTTTGCAAGCCTATCATGCAGGTCTCCCTGAGGTTGTCAGACTTATCATATGGCCCCTTTTCATCCACAGATGTAAAATTGGTGAATATGTTGTCCCATTCAGTGGATTGCCTTTTTGTTTTGTTAATGGTTTCCTTTGCTGTGCAAAAACTTTTTTGTTTGATGTAGTCCCATTTGTTTATGTATTCTTATGTTTACCTTGCCCAAGGAGATATATCAGAAAAAATATTGCCTCAGGAAATGTCTAAAATTTTACTGCCTATGTTTTCTTCTAGGATTTTTATCATTCTGAGCCTCACATTTAAGTTTTTAAACCATTTTGAATTCATTTTTTATGTGGTGTAAGAAGGGGGTCTAGTTTTAATTATTATATTTTTGCACACATCTGTCCACTTTCCCCCAAACCATTAATTGAATAGACTATGTTTACCCCATTATATGTTTCACCTCCTTTGTCAAACCCATATAGGCATGGGTTTATAGACACTTATACAAGGAAGACATATAGATGGACAATAGACATACAAAAAAGATGCTCAATGTCACTAATCATCAGAGAGATACAAATCCAAACCACAATGAGATACCACCTCATGCCTATCAGAATGGCTATTATCAATAAATCAACAAACATTAGCAAGGATGTGGAGAAAAGGGGATCCCAGTGCACTGCAGGTTGGTGCAACCACTATGGAAAACAGTGCAGAGGTTCCTCAAAAAATTAAAAATGGAATTGCCTTATGGTTCAGACATTTTACTTCTGGGAATATATCCTAAGAATCCCAAAACACTGATTCAAAATAATATAAGCACCCCTATTGCTCCGGCCCGCAGAGCAATCAACTGGGGCTCGACCACCTACCTAGAACAAATGAGTTGGGGGGACAAGAGGCGCGAAGAATGGCAGCAAGACAAAAGATTCTGATCAAGCTGCAAACTTTATTTTTCCGAACTGGGTATATATATAGGGGGAGGGAGAGATTAGGTTGCTTCTATTGGCAGCTTGAGACAAAGTTTGTGGGTTGCCTGCCTTCAGGTGGCTTGTGGAGACAGGTTCCTGTAATCAATGCAATGTTTTTAGCTAGAAGCCAGGTGTAAGGTTTCCAACACCCTATGTCTATTGCAGCATTATTTACAATAGCCAAGATTGGGAAGCAATCCAAGTGTTCATCAGTAGATAAGTGAATAGAAAAGCTGGGTACATTTACACAATGGAATACTATTTGTCCAAAAAAAGAAGGAAATCTTACTTTTTGCAATAGCATGGATGAACCTAGAGGATAGTATGTTAAGTGAAATGAGCCGGTCAGAGAAAGACAAGTATCAAGTGATTTCCCTTATGCATGGACTCTAATGAACAAAATAATCAAACAAAGAAACTCACAGATACAGAGAACAGACTGACAACTGTCAGAGGGGAGTGGGGTTGGGGTGGTGGGTGAAAAGGCAAAGGGATGAAGCAGTACAAATTGGTAGTCACAGAATAGCCACAGAGATGTGGATTGCAGCATGGGGAATATAGTCAATAACACTGAGATAACTGGGTATGGGGTGAGGTGAGAGTGTGGGGTAGCAAAGGACCACTCTGTAGAGCACATGGTTTTCTGGCCCTTTGCTATACATCTGAAAGTGCTGTGAAATGGTATTGAATGTAAACTGTGGTTGAAAACAAGATTTAGAAAAAGTAAAGGAAGAGCCTCTTAAGCTGAAGGTCAGATTTGGAGAAGGAGCACCAGCCAGTGCTGAGTCTCTGGCAATGAGGAGTGGTGTACGGTGCCATATTCTAGTTCTGTGAAGGTTGGAAAATATGCACACTGGGTTCCATGGCTGTCCCAAAAGGAACTGCCTCTGCTTAGGTGAAGAAGCTTTGCCAAGGAATGGAGCATGCTCCCCACTCCCTCCTCCAGTCCTGCGCTCTCCTCCCAGTGCCCACTACTGGCACAGACTAGCATAACAAAGCAGCTAGCTTGATTTGGAATATGGTTTGCAGAGTCCCAGCTCCAGCATCATGGAGCAGAAATTGAGGAGGGTCTTGGGCTTGGGAGACAATTATTTAATAACTGACACAAGATCCCTTCAGCAGATACTCAGTGAACAATGTTTGCCTCCATATTCTAAAATATGTTAATCAAGTTAAGTGATAAAATACTTCTTGGAGGCTCCGAAGCATCTAAACACATTAAGGAGATAAGGAAGGGAGTTTTAAACAACCAGAAATTAATAAGCAGCAATGGGCTTGATTCCCACTATGGGAAAATAGACTTAAGACAGAAGCAATAGGGGAGGTTATAGACCAACTGCAGGAAGTACCAGCTCAGGCTGGAGAAGCAAAAAGGGAGGCTACTGGGGTTTCACACCTCAGAAGCAGAGCTCATCCAGGCACAGTTCCAGTGGGTGGAGATAACCTGGTCCTCGGTCAATGCTTGTTGAACACTTTGCCTTTACTGTGCTTTAAAGGCATATGGGCCACAGGTTAAAACCTGAAAGCACTGGGCACTTGCCCCCAGTACATCACACAGCACATGTGAATTGATTCTGAAGGTGAAGTGTCCCACATTGGCTTTGCTTGTGATACCCAGATCAAGTGGCTTCTTGTTTGTGGGGTCCCTTTAACTCCTCGCGTCAAAGACATTGGTCTTAGAGGGGAAGGGGATTAAATGCTTCAACTCAAGCATTATAATGTTGCTTGTTCCTGATCCTGAAGTTAGTGACAAGGGCCTGGGTGAACTCAGCCAGGCACCTGAAGTCTCCCAAATGCTAAAACACACACAGTAAAAAGACAAAGTGGGAGAAGAGACAAGTGAATGCAAGTAGAAGCAGTATTATTGAGTGATTGAACATTTTTTATGGAGTCCATCACACTGCTTATGCAGAAGGTGAGGGGATAAAATATGAACTTTATTAATATAAGATAGCTTTTCCCAGGCCCCATATTTGCTGAAGCATTCTAGCCTGATCTGCTGCAGTTTTTTCCCATCCTCACACTCCAGGGTCCTCAGCCTTGTCACAGTACCACTAGGGCTTTTGGAGAATGGAGAGAAAAGAAATAGAGACTGAGGATGGGCCCCTGAGAGTGAGAGCCCACAGCCATGTTAAGGGGGCTGTGAGTAACAAGCCTCAACCTGTCATGAGGGAGGCAATGTGAGGAACAGAAAAGGAGAATTTAAAAGCACTTCCAGCCCTGGCTGGTGTAGCTCAGTGGATTGAGCACAGGCCTGCGAACCAGAGGATCTCGGTTCAATTCCCAGTCAGGGTACATGCCTGGGTTGCAGGCCAGTTCCCTGCAGGCCAATTCCCAGCAGGAGACGCCCAAAAAAGGCAACTGTACATTGACGTTTCTCTCCCTCTCCTCTAAAGATAAGTAAATAAATAAAATCTTAAAAAAAAAAAAGTACTTCCAGACACCATGCTTTCTCTTCACAGGTCTTCAGATGAACAAGAAAACATGAATTGTTTTGAAATTACTTTTGGTCATATGCTGTGTTATTTTCACACTGTTTTGGGAATAAAATGCAGGAGTGGTAGCTCTATAAAAGTCATAAAAAATCTAAAAAATTCATTAGAGATATAGGACTATCAGAGAATAGATCAGCCTTCTCTACTTCTACTTCCAGGCTATGTCTCTGGCCAGGCAAGCTCTGGGCTCTGGTGGCCTTCCCAATGCAGCTCTCAGAGAGCCAGCACCTTCTCTGTCTTTAGTTGGTTCTTTGTCCCTCAGGGTCCCTTCCAAGCCCGACTGCGGAAACAGTTTCTCTTCTCACTCCTCCCATGCTAGTTCCCTTACAGACTAACCCAGAGGCCTTTCTCTATTTAAGGAATAGGCTGGTGATGCCAACAGGCATGGATTCTCTTTCCTTTCTTTAGGGTAGTTGTCATCAACAAATCACACACACACACATACACACACCCAACAATTTCCTGGACATGAGTCAGGCAAGCCAACCAACACAGAACAATAAAGAGAAAGTAGTAACAGCTCAAGTGACAACTTTGTCTCCTGTGAGTCTGTGGCTTCTCCAAGTTCCCTAGCCTGAGAGATGAGGCCCAGGGCCTCACAGGAACACTTGAGTTCTTCTGTGGAATTCAAGTCCTATCTCCTGGGAGGAGGAAAGTGCACTTGGGAAAGGTACTCTTGGAAAAACTGTGCCATTAGGAATGGATGGTTCTGGGGACCAGGAGTAGTAGAGAAAATGACAGAGCTGGAAACAAAATACAATCTATAGTTCAAGTATCAAGCATATCTAACCTCATCCCCTGTTGTACTAGTTATTAATTTACTGCCTTTCTGCTCCACCATTTTGGAGACTTCAACATCCTCATTCCATCCAACATATTATCATTATGCAGACTTGACCTTCTCAACCTCAGCAACCTATATCTGAACTCCAATCTTACCATAGCCAACTATACTTCCAGTCCTTATTTCCATACTCATAGAAATGTTTAGACTCAAAAAGACATCCAGTTCCTTAGATCCTTAATTTTCTTCCAGTTTATCAGCTTGAGCTGGCCTTTGCTTGAGCATCCACAACATACCCTCCAGGTTTTCTCAATCCTTCTCCAATTTTTCCTTTCCTGTCCTCTAATTACCCCTCAAAGGTTGGGTTTCCTAAAGTTTTTTTACCCATTCTTCTTCTTAAACACCCTGCTTGGGTACTGTAGCCTCCCATGTGGCTATGTGTTTGCAAATCTCTAACCCCAATTCAGACTTCTCTAAACTTCGGATCACAACGGTTCTTTGAAATCATCATCTGAATGTCCCAAAGGACCTCAAACACATCATGTTCAGACCTGATTATCCCTATCCACAGGTCTCAATGCCCCAAACCCAACTAATGAGATCACCATCCATCAACATTGTACCAAAGTCACGAACACAAAGTTTTCTTCTTCCCCTACCCCAACCTATCACCACTTTTTCTAACTTTTATCTCTTACTTTCCAAATCCATGTCTTTTCTCTTCCTCTGCTGCCCTAGTTCCAACTCCCCTCACCTCTTACTTGAAGGTTACCACCTCATTGATTTTTCCGCCTTTGATCTTATTGTACTAAATCCTCTCCTGCATGTGGTCTCAGAGGGAAATAGCCAAACATAAGTCTGACTTACGTACCATCCTGCTTAATGTTTTTGATGATACTCATTTTCAAGACTTTATCATAGTCTCAAAAGACCCATGTCATCAGGGTGTTTTTTTTTTCTAGAAAACTCTCAGATTTTCCTCTTTCCACCCCCACCTTTCATATTAATCTCCACTTAGACCAGAGGTATGTAGTTCTCCATACACTGTACATTACACTTACATCTGTGTCAGTGTAATGAGTCCTAGCAGGTGGAGTAAAATTCCTTTTCTGTGTTCCCATAGCAACCCTCCCATACTGACATCTGAGCTTTCAGCACACATTGTATTTGGGGAAATTCTTTACTTTCTGGCTCCCCCACCAACCTGTGGCCTCCTTGAAGGCAGGGTCATGTCTTCACCTTCTCTGTATGTCTGGCACCTTCCCAGCCCTTGGCCTATGCTAGGTCTTAAGCAATGATGGTTGAACTGAACTGAACTGGCTGTCTGAGTTGCCCACTATGACGCTCATTTTTAGAACTCTCCATATCTGGCTTACATCAAACCTCCCTGCAACTGCCTCTTCAAAGGCAGGGACATTTCTTCCAGATGAAAGTCTTCTATTCCACTGTCACAAGCTCTTTTCCTCACTCTTGTAACATGATTTGTCACTTCACTCATATGGTCCCATAAGTGGAAGTTATTTTCAGATTTTAAATAAAATAAAAGTCATCCAACACCCAAAACTCATCCAAAACTATCTTTGTGTGATGGAAAGGACACTCAATGGTGTGTCAGGACACTTGAGTTACAGTTGCTGCTCAGTGGCTGATACATGATTGAGACAAGGCACTGTTTTGCTAAGGCTTCAGTCTCCTCATTTACACAATGATGGATGGGGAGCACTGGGACTGTGACCATATTATCTGATGTGGCAAAGACCTTTGTTTCAGGTTTACATGGCACCATTACAAGTATGAAAATGATATAACTTTGTTGTCAGAGTGGCCTCAAAGGAGGCACAAAGGTTAATAAAATGGTAGGTTGTGGGACAAGAAGGGAAACAGATTAACAAGCTATATTTGTCTCATCTAAGAATTAATGCGGGGCAAGAAAACCCTAAAGGAAAATGGGCCTGAGATTCAAGCTCCTACCTGCCTGCTCTGGTGCTCTTAACTCTGTTTACTCTTCACCACCTAGATTTTGCTTGATTTGAAGATGTTGCTTGAATTTTTTTCACTCCTCACTTTGCAGCCAGATCTTTTCAAAAAGTACTTTGCTATAAAGCTTTCACTTTCCTTTGCTCTGTTACAAATGGCCCTAAAGCCAAAAGAGCCACAGCAACGAAAAATTGTTCTCTGCCCCAAATCCTGAACAGCACCAGCTCTCCTTCAAGAGCCTGGCACATTCAGCCTTCCCCACATAAACTGTCCCACAGTCTCCCTGACTCTGTAAATCTCAAAGAAAGATAAGGGCCTGCCTATCGCTATACTCCCAACCTCAGAGAAATCACAGAAAGGAAGTAAGTTAGCTTTAAAAACAGCCAGCAACCAGTCAGTGCTTCTTAGCAGGAGAGGCAAAGAGCTTGATGTTCAGTAACCACTCTCTTGTCAAGAACAAACATGTGATCTGCTCTCTGGGAAGTGTGAAATGATTTCTTTCACACTGTTCCTTATTGGAACATTCTCCATTGACAGCAATCACTCACCCCCCCCCCCCCAGAGAATCAGGCTCAAGTAGACAACAGAGGACAGAGAATACACAGGATTGCACAGAAATACACACACATATATGCACACAGAAAAATTAATATTCTAATGCCCAAGTGAAGACATGCTCAGCACATACAAATCCTCAGGCACCCACCTACAAAGACTCTTAAATGTGCACAGAAACAAAGCAGCATTCATGCATTTAGCCTCAAACACATGGACATTCACTTGTAGACCCAAGCATCCTCACATGCCCAAACACTGATGGGCATGTCATCCTCCAGCATACAGAACCCAGAGAAACACATAAGAACTCCAAGAATAAAAGAGAAAGTGTATAGATAGGGATAGACACCTCAACTCCTGACACTCAGATAGCAGCAGAGGCAGCTAAAGGCTTTGCAGGAAGGAATGCATGCCAGATGTGTAGGTTGGTGATTACCTATGGGCAGTAGGAGCATGGGCAGACAGGAGAAAACAACACTAGGGCTGGAAGTAGAAGACCTGTTGTCGCATGAGTTTGAGAGAGAAGTGAGTAAGATTTGCTGTGGAGTTGCAAAAGGATAGATCCAGAGATATTTTTTAGATAAAATTGAAAGAATTTAATGGCTAATCCAATGTATCTAGTAAAGGGGAAGAAGAGGAATGTCTCTTGGGATTCTGGCCTAGGCTGTGAATGATAGGTATATCACTCATTGTAGGAGGCAACACTCAGGGAGAGGCTGGGAGAGCAGACAAAATTACACCTTTTGGTTATGCAAACTATCTACTGGAAGTATCCGAGCACCAGTTCCTGGGGTAAGGCCTCTGGTCAAACTCGGGGAACCTACAGCCTAAACCAAGTGGGCTTTCATAGTGCCATCTCAGTTTTGTCTGTAGAGAAGGAAGAGCACACACTACTCAGAACACAAAGAGCAGAGAGGCTGACCAGAGAAGCTTTGAAAGCCCTCCTAGGTATGACTCAGGGCCTTCCTGACTGCAACACTGTTGATTGATCAACTTCTTTAAGGTCTCCCAATGGTTTGGGCCGCCACTGATTGCTATGATCTAATAGCATAATGTTAAACTTACCTTCAGATCAGCCTTCTCTGAATTCACAAGACACTTTTGCAGGTGAATTTCACTGTGTTCCTCAGCTCTTCCCCCAGGGTTTTCTGCTTTAGGCAAGAATTTAATGTGTGCCACAGGAACCTGTTTCTGCAACCATTTTTAGCCTTAAAAGTGTGATTATTTAAAAATAAAGGGGAACCTGAGCAAGGATTTAGTAAGAAGTGCCTAAGTGCCACCTGGCAACATTTACAGCCCTGAAAAAAATGCTGGAGAACACTCTAGAGCAGGCATATCCCCTTTGGGACTAGCTTCCCAACCACAGTTGAAGGAGAACCTCCCTGCAAAGGCAGCAGCTCAGCTGCTTGAAGTCTAGCATTAAATCTTCCTTTGAAGGATGAGAGGGAAATCCTCTCAAAGGCCTCATTCTTGGGAACCAAGTGTGACTTTAATCGAAATCAGGTTCCAGCCAAGAAAACACTGGAGAAGTTCTGAATGCTACCAATGCACTCAGCAACTCCCAAAAAGATCTGCTTTCTCTTCAGCATCTTCACTCCCTCCTGTTCTGTCTCCAGTTTTCTTAGCTAGGAATGCACATCATTCTTAGTACACCTAAAATTTCAGTCCTATTAAAGGACAACAAGTCCCCAGCTTGGCCTTTAGTCCCCCGTACACCAAGCAAGTTTACCCAGACAGCTACGAGGAAGAAATGAGATCAGGCCTGAGAATGGCACTCAGGCAGAGAGCTGTCCTCCTTTCTCTTCTTCTTCTGTGAATTAAATGACAACAGTGCAAGGCACAGAAGATAGAGAGAAACAAGGAAAGGCTCAGACACACTTGCCAGCTACTATTTTAGAAGACAGTGTGGTAAGTACTAATAACATGTACAAGAATCTATAAAATTTCAGGAGAAATAGTCACCACTTCTGCATTTGTATGTGTTGATGAAAGAAGTGTTATTTAGAAGACTTCATGGAAACAGAAAGAAAGAGGAATGTGTTGGAAATGCAGGTTGGGGTGGCTGGTGTTTACTATGGGGTCTGAACATCTAGAGCATGTGGCTGCTAAGAGCCAATCACAGAACTGAGAGCTGTACTTTTGCAACTTATCCAGGCACTTTAAGGGGGACCTGCCGTGGTCTTTCCTGATTCTTTTCACTTGGACCAGGTTGAGCCATTGAATTGCTTTCCTGGGGTATTTAGAATTGGGACAGAGACAATCCATTTCTTTTTCAATGGTTGAAGCTATAACACTAAAAGAAAAGCAAGGAGTCAGTTCTCAGAAAAGAGCAGCATGAGAGGTGGAGGAGCCTCAGCCACATTCAGGTCCTGGCTCCAGTGGTGCCTGAGGCCACTGCAGGCCTCGGCATTCCCTGAGCCTTGGTTATTCAGGAGAGGCTGGGCACAGGCTCCTTCCAAAAGAAAGTACCATCTTTTTATAAACAAAGCTCCAGCTGAGTTTCTTTACCTATAAGCAAGATTACTTAAGACACAAGGTGTGTGAGGGGGTGGATGCTGAAATGGAGCTGCAGATGAGTGTGAGGATTCTTAAGTGCCACTGAAAATGTAGACATTAACCTCAAAAGGGCGAGTTAGTGCATGTTTCTGAGCCACACACAGATGTGTGTGACCTTGTAAAACCTGGACTGAAGTAGGATCCAGGAAAGTGGACCACCTAGGAGGTGCTCAGTAACATGCAGTTATGTTGGGATATTAACTGGCAATTATGTTGGGAGAAAGACAAGTGCTTCCAAGGCAGAAATCAAAGGATCAGGTAGAGGATGAAGAAGTAGGAGATTCTGGAATGGTGTCATGAAAACCAAGGAATAAGGCAATATCAAGGAAAAAATTATACTCAACCATACCCGGCCAAAAAGGAGGACAAGAACTCAAATGAGGTAAATATTAGAAAGCATTGATAGGATTTGGCAATTTAGAAACTCCTAACTAAATGACAATGGGTTAATTAAGAAATATAAGGAAAGGAACTGGGAAAATGATTATTTACTCAACTTTTAAGTCCTGCAGTAGCATTTCCATAATATAACTTTAATGTCCAATGTTGTCATGATAATTCAACTTGATGAAACTTAAATTATTCTATTTTTGACAATACATTTTCTGTCTCCTACTTATATTTCTTAAAATAAGTTAAACATTTTCTTTCATTCAACAAATATGTGATAAAAAATAACATGTTTTTCCTCATGGCTACAATAACCCTAAATTAGTAACACTTTTCTCAATGTATATATGTATTGTGTATTCATTTATTCAATGGTTAATATATATACACATGATTTCTTTTTTAAAAATCTCATAGAATATAGAAGAATGTGGCATGAAATGTGGATCTCTTTCTCTCTCTCATTCTCCCATTAGAAACAGTTACCAGTTTCTTCTTCATATTTCTAGAGGAAGTCTGTACAAGCACAGCCATATAGGTATACACATTCCCTTTTCATATCTATGTACACTGTTCCATAGCTTATGGTTTTTATAGCCCTGAGATTTTTCCCATCTGTACATATAGATCTGCCTCTCATTTTGAAATGGCTCCATGGTATTTCTTTGTCTCGATTTATTTCATTAGATTCTTATAGATGAAATTCTAGCTTGTTTCCATTATTTTGCTAATATAATCAGGGCTTTAGTAAATGTTCTTTATTCAGATATATATGTAGAATAAATTCTTATCCTTGAAACTGCCTAGTTAAAAAGAATATGCATTTAAAATATTGATAGATATGCTCAAACTGCCCCCCAAGTTCCTACCAATGATGTATGAGAGTGACAGTTACATTACCCCCTCACCCAGCACAGTGTGTCATAGAGCCTTTTGCTCTTTATCAGTTGGTGTTATAACCCAGGAGGTGAGGATTAACTTCAGACTTGGACTGACCCCAGGATTCCTGGGACAATGGCCTAAAAGTCCTGTTCCTCAAGAAAGGTCAAAGTTAATTAATTATGAATGTGTGTATTCCTCATCTGCAAAGTGACATTGTTCCTGGCCTGGGGGAATTGTAAACTGGCATGCAGGCCTCAGGCCACCAGAATACAAGGGAATAAAAGAGAGTGTTCAGGTGACCTATGCCCACCTTGGTGCTGTTCGACTCAAGAATTTGCTCATGCTGTGCAGCTGTATTGCTTATCTTATGTCCCTTCAGAAAGCTCAGTATTAGTTTAAAGCCTATTGTAACTCAGGAATCTGTGCAGGTACACAACTCATTGCTTTAAACTAACATTCATTTTATTATGAGTGAAGTTGAGTATTTTTCTTATAATTTCAAAGACTGTTTTTGTCTATTTTATTAACTATCATGTACTTTGGTTACTAAGGAAGTGATGTCTATTTTCTTATTGATTTATAAATACTCTTTATACATTACAGGATATGTCCTTTGTCATATGTGTTGCAAGTATTTTTCCAAGTTTTCATTTACCTTCATTTCATTTTTTCCTGGTTTCCAAAAATATCATTTTATGCTATTTTTTATAATATAGAATCATTCCATTTTTTTATAGTTATATGTATCCATCTTTTCTCTTAATATTTCTGGATTTTGTGAAGTCCTTTCAAATGTCTTTTTAATTTTAAGATTATAAAAGTTTCCTTTCATGTCTCCTAGTTCTTTAATTTTTTCCACATTTTTAATATTTAATATAGGTGGAATTTCTATTTTGGTATAAAGAGTGAGGAGAAAATCCAACTTTATTTTTTTCCCAGATTATTACTGAAATCAGTGCCTAGATAATAGAAGCTTTCATACTCTATTACAAGGCACTGTTATAAGCCCTTTTTCACAGTTAGTGATATTAGACTCTTAAAATACTTAAAATTTCTCTCAGCAATATTGAATAGATTATGCCAATAGAAAGCTAAAGACACATAATGCTCTATTCCACCTTTTTATAACTATCCCTAAAACACACAACATAAAAGCATTTGTAAAATGTCAACATGATTTGAAATTATAATTTAGGCAAAAACCTACTAGATTTGCAGAAGACTGTCCATTAGCCAAAAAAAGATAAAGATAAGTGTCTGGTCACCCATCCCCACTCTCTACTTTTTCCTCAAAAAAGGAGACTTTTGCTGACCAGATGGGAGGGCACAGCCAGACAGGGAAGGAGCTAATCCCTGATGTGACAAGAGGTAAATCAACAGCCTTCATCTCCACATTTGTAGCTCTCCCAATCCAAGAAGGTGCTAGGCAATTTAAACACTAATTCTAAGCCACAAAGACCAGAGGTATAAATGAGTTTGGTGTTTAATTTCTCCAATTACAGTAAAAAACCCAGCAGTGAGCAAAAACTGTGCATTAAAGATCTCAATAGGTAGGACATGACTATTTGTGAAGGTTTGGGGTAGAAAGGGGAAGTGGTAAGCATGAGATCTTCATTCCTGTTTTGTAGAAACAAAGCTACATTTGATTCACACTATCAAGGAGGGGAAATCCTGTGGGGGCAACTTTTCCCTCAAGTCCCCCCATCCACCACGGATGAAAATAAACACTACCAAGACATGATCTGCTTGGGGAGGAAAGGTGGCCAGCTTCTCCAAGGAAAAAGACCTTAAGCAGTGACCAGTTTCTCAGGGGAAAAAGGCCTTGAGCCCCTTCCTCCAGAGTCTTTTATTGGGTTGTAATACACAGGAATACAGGGTGGCAAGGATCAAACAGTAGATAACATTTCAAAGAAATCCGAGGGCTTAGTCTGAGTCAGAGTCTGTCAGGAAGGGAGTTTTGCAGAAACTTTAGGGTTTCCTGCTTAGACCCTTAACATATGAATGAAAGCACTCTTAGCAGAGCAGGTTTCACAAATTTTTGAGGAATTCTTTGTAATGCCAGATTTTTCTCTGGACACGGACATGCTCTAGCAAGGCAAGGAGCTGCACCCCTCCCAATCTGGTTTTCAGGCTTAAGTGGATTAGAGCCAAGAAGTGCTTCTCCCAGAGGACATGGACACTCAGGCTATGTCACATAGCTGGGGGACACAGGTCTACCTACTGCTCGCTCTTTGTTGCAGCCCCCCAAGTCCTTCCATGCTGTCCTCCCAAGTGATCAAGTCTGGCTTAGGTTGCCCCTCCTCTGAGGGGGCTTACCCATCATCAACACTGACCATGCTTTGGGAGCAGGGAGAGGAAACTGAAGCAGGGTTTGCTACCAAAGACAAGCTTTGTCTCCTGTGGCTCACACTCCAGAGGTCACTCACTCATCCTTAGCCACAGGGGGTAGAGTTACTGTCCCTGAAACCAGGCAGAACGGCCCACAACAAAATCCCACTCACCAGAAAATATCAAAGAAACAGAACTGTAGAGTTATTTTTGGTTCAATAGATTTGCACCAAATAAATAATTGCTAACCCCCCAGCAAATGTGGTGGGGGCTTTGAATATCAGCCATCTATAACTAATACCTGGGATGGTGATTTTAACAGCAACAAAATAAATGTGAAATTGTCAAAGCAAATTGATCCATCAGCTAATGAGGAAACACCAGATATGAGAGACCTTTAACCTTCTAATTAAACCAGGGAAGCCTCAGAGTTTATATGGTATTGGTCAGAGATCTGGGTTGCATTAAATGGAAAGCAATTGTATTTATGCAAAACAGGGACCTTTGCCATAACAGATGACCAAGGGATAAGGGTTGAAAAGAAGTAAAAACCACCAAATTCAGGGACCTAAAGAGCAGAATGCATTAGTCAGGCTCTTATTTAAATGTTATGCAAACTGCCTTGGGCTGATTTAAGTTAAAATGAATTTGCTGACAGCATCTTTGGGAACTCTAGAATTGAGAGAGAGATTAGACAATCAAGAAAATGTCAGGATCAAGGAGAAGAGGTGCCACCAGAAACACATTAACTCCTCCCACAGGACTAGTCTGAGGATGGCATGTGTGCCTCAGAGAGTAAGCACTGAGTGCCAAGGTATCACCCAAAACCCATGTGATAACAACCTAGATGCTTCCCTGGGCATTATTGCATTGGCCCCTGGAAATTGGCTGTCGTAGGCACCATTGCAGACTACCAGTGAATTTCCTACTGGACCAGGTCTTGCCATCACTCACTTCAGAATCCCATACAAGTTCATCTCATCAGCCAAGTCATATGCCCAGCTCCTGATTCTGGTGGGGCTTGAGACTTCATATCTGTTTTTTTAGTTTCCATCATGATAGAGTCAGTGGCCTCTTCTCCCAACAAGACTATGCACTTGGAGGTAGGAGAAATGACAAATAACCATTTTATCAACAACCTAATAAATATTCTGGGAAGAACATCATTGCCACTCCTGCTGACCACCAATACTGTCACCCTTGTGTACTGCTGCCCCTGCCCCTACCTCTGAAAATGAATTGGAACCAAGTGCTGGAGGCTAGAGGAAGGGTCAGAGGAAACATCTGGACCCTTGAGCTTCCAAATAGAAAAGCAAGCAATAAGAATCTTAAAAGAGCAAGGGAGAAATAGTAATATACAAGGGAGCTCTGATAAGGCTCCAAGATGATTTCTCAACAAAAACACTACAAGTTAGAAGGGAATGGCAAGAAATATTACAAGTAATGAAAAGTGAAGACCTACAACCAAGACTACTCTACCCAGAAAGGATATCATTTAAAATGGAAGGTGAAATAAAAGGCTTCCAAGAAAAAAGAAGGTTAAACCAAACCAGCAATGCAAGACATGCTAAAGGAACTGCTCGAAGAGGAGGAAGAAAAAGAATAAAAGAGAAAGGAACACATGTACAAAGGGGAAAAATGTCATTGAATAAGTACCTATCAGTAATAACCTTAACTGTAAATGGATTAAATGCTCCAATCAAAAGACATAGGGTAGTGGAATGTATAAAAAAAAATGAGCCGCATGTATGTTGCCTAAAAGAGACCCACCTCAGAAAAATAAACCTACACAGACTGAAAGTGAAGGGTTGGGAAAAAAATATTCCAAGCAAATGGACAGAAAAAAAATCCAGGTACCAATACTTACATCAGACAAAAGAGACTTCAAAACAAAAACCATAAAATGAGACCCAGAAGGACATTTCATAATACTCAAGGAAAGAATCCACCAAGAAGACAAAAACATTGTAAACATGTATGCACCCAACATAGGAGCACCCAAATATATCAAGGAAAATCTTGAAGGACTTCAAGAAAGATATAGACAACAACACACTAGGGGAATTTAACACTCTACTGTCAACAGTAGATAGATCTTCCAAGCTAAATAGCAACAAGGGTATTGCAGTATCAAACAGTGCCCTAGATGAACTGGATTTAACTGATATATATACGAACTTTCATGCCAAAGAAGCAAAATACACATTCTTTTCAAATGCACATGGAACATTTTCAAAGATAGGCCACATATAGAACACAAACCAAGCCTCAACAAATTCAAGAATATTGAAATCATATCAACCATTTTCTTGGCCCACAGGTCTTGAAACTAGAAACCAACACAAGGATAAATTCAAAAACATTCAAATTCATGGAGACTGAATAGTATGCTATTAAAAAGTGAATAGGTTAAGAATGTAATCAAGGAAGAAATTTTTAAAAAATTCTGGAATAAAAAGAAAAAAAATTCTGCCCTGGCTGGTGTAGCTCAGTGGATTGAACACAGGCCTGCGAACCAGACAATCATGGTTCGATTCCCAGTCAGGGTACATGCCTGGGTTGCAGGCCGGTTCCCTGCAGGCCAGTTCCCAGCAGGGGATGCATGAAAGGCAACCATACATTGATGTTTCTCTCCCTCTCTCCTTCCCTTCCCCTCTAAAGATAAATAAAATTTGTTTAAAAAAAATTCTGGAATAAATAAAAAGGAACACACAACAGTCCAAAACCTGTGGGATATAGTGAAGGCGGTCCAGAGAGGGAAGTTCCTAGTGATACAGGCTGGGGTGGAGGGGAGTGGTGGGGGAAAATGCAGACAACTGTAATTTAACAATAAAAAAGTAACTTAAAAAAAGAATACACATAAAAATATATAAAATTATAAAATTTTGGATAACAAAGTTATATCATAAATATACATGGGAAATTAAAAGCAAAATTATTTTGCACTTCAATAAAATTCTAGTCAAAATTGCAATGACGTTTCTGAGGAGCTCACTAAAATAAATATATTCATCACAAAAGTAAGAAACAAAATATCTAATTTATAAAGAAATATACTATATATTTTCAGCCATATAAATGTGACACTAAGGAAGAATTGAAAGAATGAGGAGAAACAAATTGACAAACTCAGAATATGTAGTGCTGATATGATAAGAGAAGCCTTTAGAACCATTGCAAATTAGAAATCTTATTTAACAATTAACACTGAATCAATTATTTAAACATTTAAAAATAGTAAATTAGCCCTGGCTGGTGTGGCTCAGTGGATTGAGCACCAGCCAGTGAGCCAAAAGGTCACTGGTTTGATTCCCAGTAAGGGAACATGCCTGGGTTGCAGGCCAAGTCCCAGGTTGGGGGCATGCAAGGGGCAACCAATAGATATTTCTTTCCCTTTCTCTCTCCCTCCCTTCCCCTCTCTCTAAAAATAAATATGTAATATTTTAAAAATAATAATAACAAATTAGATCCCTACCTCATACCACATACTAATATAAATTCCAAACAATTAACAAGCTAAATCTAAGAAACTAAACCTTTGAAGAAAATAGAAGTGATTAGCTGATTGATCTTAGAATAAGGAAGTTCCTATAATCCTACAAGAAAATGAGGGAATGATAAATGAAAAGTCTGTGTAACTTTACTATAAAAGATTTTAAAACTTCTGAACATCTAAAAATATAATAAGCAAAATTTTAAAACTACTGATAAAACCAGTTCATAGGTTAATACAGGATGGGGCAAAAGTAGGTTTACAGTTGTGACTATGCAGTTTATTCTTTTATTATTATTTATTAATTATTGTATTATTTTCTATATGAACAACAGTAAACCTACTTTTGTCCCACACTGTGCATTTCATATATAATAGAGAGAGAGAGCTCCTACTACTTAGGAAACACTCTCATAGACAAATGGGCAAATTGGCTATGAATAGACAATTTATAAAAAAGAAAGTCAATGGAAAATAAACACTAGATCAAATAGTCAATCTCATGTGAAATCAAAGAAATGAAACAAATGCAATAGTGAGATGGCAAAGTTTACGCAGCAAATTGGTGTGTTGTTTGTTTTTGCTTTGCTGTGTGTTGTCTGTACCCAGGTTAGTGAAGTGCAGCAGAAGGGCCATCAAGTTCTGATGGGAGTGTAAATCGGTGCTGCAGTTCAAGAGGCACCACTTGCAACCACAGACCCAATGCCTTTAATCAGCTCATGCTTTTTTAGGAAATAATTCTAAGGAAATTATTAGAGATGTGCACAGAGATATTTGCACAATGATGTTCATGACAGTGATATTATTCATTCAAAAATAATTAGCAGAGACTTAAAAATCCAACAATATTGAATATCCAGCAATAAGGGACAAGTTAAACCAGCTGTGGTACATCTATATGATGCAGTAGCTATTAAAATCATATATGGGAAATTATTTCATGGGATAAGAAATTCTTCATAATATAATGTTGAATAAATAAAGGCAATCCATGTGTGCAGTGTGATCACGTATATTGGTTTATGAAAGAAAGAGACTTAGAAAATAAGAGAATACGCCATAATTTTAATTTTGTTGGTAGTTCTTTTTTCTACATTTCTAGTTCCTACAATGAACATATATTGCATTTATAAATCAGTGGGAATATAATAAATCTTCAAAATTTACTCATTAAACATTTTTAAAGCACAATGTTCTCCCAGGTTAGCGTCTTAGCAACTGTTCTAAATAATCCATTGTTCCTTCAGAGAGATTGAAATCATCTGTCTAAAATTCTGAAGCTGACAGCAGCCACTTCAGACCTTTCAGCATTCTTTCTCTCAGATGTAATAAACAGAAATCATTATGTAAAAATAATGGCAGGAAAAGTATGCAATGGAAATTTTGATTCACATTTTTAAAGAGAATATATAACAAACAGAGTTGAGTGACAAAAAAGTTAAAAATTTCTCAATGTCACACTGCCAATGAGTCTATCATATTGGACTTAAAGTTTCTCTTTAAATTTCTTTGACAAAATATAATGCTGCAAAGAGAAACAGATAAACCAGGAAAAGCAACCATGGGTCCCAGAGGAACTGTGTACTCTCCTCCTTTAATCTGAGAGCTGCCAGGAGAAAAAGGGATATGGTGTAGGAAGCTACTCTCTCGCCCAGCTCCTAATTTTAGGTTTCACGTCAAAGCTGGGAGAAATTCATTCTCAGAGCATCAGAGCCTCCAGTTATCAGGAAGTCAGTTATCCAGATTCCTGAAGGTATGAAGAGCCCTGAGCCCAAAATACAGAAAGGAAGAGACTTAGAAAAAGAGATAAGGCCAGGTGGGTGAAAGGTGAGTAAGGCAATGTCCTCAGAGATGAAGGGACTCTGAACTCCTGCAAAGGAGAGTAAAAGTATGAGGGCTGTGCCCTGGGTTTCTCTGCAGTGGGGGGAAGGCTCTGTGCTTGTATGCATCTGACGCATGCACCAGCATGCACCAGCTTGTATGCACCAGCCCACAGTGTCCATGGCATTATGATTGAGATATGAGACAAATTCACATGGACTACTGAGTCCTGTGGAGGAAAAGGGACTGCACAGCTAGTCTCTCAAGGGGAGAGTGCCCTGACCCTTGCCTTGACAAGCTTTCATCGGGTTCATTTTGCACAAGAATACAGGTAAAGCTCATTAATCATTATCAAGCAGTAAGAAGCAAACATACAAAGAACTCAGAGGACCTATTTTGAGTCAGGGTCAGATAGCTAAAGAGCCGTAAAACTTTGAGGAACAAACTCACTTCTCGCTTGGACCCTTATCATTTAATTGAGAGCATTCTAAACAAAGCAGGTTCCACAGGATTTTACATATTCTTTCTTAGGTCTGATTACCCTAGGGAACCTGCCCTTTCCAGCACACGGTGGCACCCACCACCAGCATTGTTTCAGTCTTAAGACATTGTTTCAGGTTTAAATTGGGCAGGGGAAGTAAGGCAGCCAAGAGATTAGGAGACTTCTCATAGATCGAATGAGGACTCAGGCTATGTAAAAGCTGAGGGGCAAGGGTCCATCACCCCCTTTTACTGTAGTAAAAGTCTTTCCCTGGGTCCTCCCCATGATCGTGTCTGTCTTAGGCCATTCCCTCCTTGGGGAATCTTACCCATCATTGGCTAACCAATCAAGCATTGGGTTCAGTTATGGATGCAGTAAAAGGAGCAGAAGCAGTGCTCCTGCCAGGGAGATAAGCTTTGTCTCCTTAGTGGCTTGTGGTCCAAAGGTCACTCTCTCAGCCTTAGACATGATGGATTACAGGTTCTGAACGAGGCAGGGCAGTTCCCAACAGGCATTATCTCATTAAAGATTTCTCCATAGTTTTGAGCGGTCAAGAGATGAGAGTTGAAGGAATTCACTCAAAGTCACAAACCAGGAATCAGTGAGCAGGATTTGCATGTAAATCTTCAGGGCTGCAACCCACATCTTATTTCACAGCATCCTTGCTGGGTAGCAGCCCACATTGAGCCTAGCAGTGAGAAGCTGTTCAAAAATCCTCCCTCCAAAGGGGCACTCAGGATGGCCTGTTCTCATCTTGTTTATCCTCCCCATTTTTCCTGCTTTGCTGCAGGAGTCTTACATCTCCTACCTTGTCTTTTTGTATCCCTGTGTGGATGGCCACCCCTCATCATTTCCTCCCCATAACCCATTCTTTTCCCAAGCCATACAGCCTTCTTCAGTATTACCAAAATTTGCTGACCCCTGAGGTCTAAGGCTGTTTTCCCTGACCTTTCTTCTTCCACTCCAGACATACCCCAACAACATTCTGAACTGTAAAATGTGTTGAAGCTCTTATACTGCAGAATATTTTCAAGAAAATTTTTTTTAAACTTAAGTCTTTTCATAGAATGAACTCATATAGAATTTATTATATGAAGCAGACTGATACATGGATATGGCTATAGAAACAGACCATCCAACAGGGTGGGAAGGGTACCAAGATTAAATAAATTTAGGAAACAGAACATACTCTATCGCCTCTTCACTACACACAAGAGTCAGGTTGGAAAAGTCCTCCAATTAAAGGATCATTTTAACCCAAATTTGTTTGAACACAGAAGCCTTTTTGTAGCACACTTCTTAACATTTCATAGACTAGTAGTACTTTAGTAATAAAGACACAGTTTGAAAAAGGCTGATATTTGCTGACATACATAATAGTATAAATAACAGTACACCAGGAGAGGCTGAGCAGTGTGCCTGCTGGAGTCATGCTCTCAACCTTCTCTTTAGCTACTTGGTCTGCCCCAGCCCCCACCCACATACCGCCAGGGTGGTTTGGACTCCAGGAACACAAATTCAGTCCTCTGTAATGGGGACAAGTGGGCCAACTTCTCTGGACATCATATTTCTTACTGGTCAAAGAGTATCATGATGCCTACATTCATAGCATATGTGGCATGGCCTGTACCACAAGAAGATTCCCCCCAACACAGACATGCATAGACACACACACATGCACATTAAGCCGATCTATATGAATTGGTCTCACCAGTCTTTCAGGGTCAATATATTCATTGCAGAGTCTTCAAACTCTGTGTCTAAGATTACTTCAAGTTTAGCTTTGCAAGCACTAACTTCAGCAAGTGTTAATCTATTTCTTGAGCTATTTCCATTTTCCATTTGTTAGTGACAGATGTATGCAATTACTGCAACTTCAGGAACAACACTTCCTTCCAAATCTCTCTGCAAATATCGGCAACAGGACACCTTCTCCTCTTGGCTGCTACATAAGGTAGAGGATTAGGATTACTGGTGGCCCTGCCTTTGATATAAAAGACAGCTCCCTAGATGAATTTCCTGAAAATCTCCTATTTTAGGACTCATTAGGAGTTTTCTGCATTCAGTGAGGATGTCTTGTGTCACATTTTCAAACCCTCCTTCTCCCCATCAATTTATTTTAAAGATGCACCTCCTGCCCTATTGGATTTACTGTGTCACCCTTCTGAGGCCAGGTTGCAAGCACACTAGCCCCCTCTCACAACAGGCCCGAGCAGCAGTTAGTTAGCTTTCCAGTACAGTAACTCATTTGCAACTCAAATCCAAAGAGATACCCTTTCATCTCAGAGGATATAACACTGAAATTAATTTTCCAGAGAGACTAGAACTTAGAAATACAATCATTTTTCTTGTTATTTATTAAAACTTCCTTGTTACCTATTAAATAAGACTACATTTCAGTCTCCTGTGCTCCCCAATCCTGGCTTTTTCACTACTGCATAAATACAAAGACACTAAACTCACCACTGCTTGCTAGTCTTGCTCTGGAATGGAGAAATACCATTTCCCAACTTCAGACTAGCATTTGAAAACTGGAATCAAAGGGAAGCTCAAAGAAAAATTACCAGAGAACTGCCCTACTGAAAACAACAGAAAGCATGTACTCTATTATATATATATATTTATCCTATCACCTTAAATATTTCTATCATTTTTTAAATTACTTATTTATTTATATATTTTTATTTTAATTTAGTTCAAGTAGTTTTCTGTCTTTTACCCCCATTCCAGCCCACCACCACAGCCCTCCCCACCTCCCTCCCGTTTCCTCCCCCACCCTTGTTATTGTCCAAGTGTCCTTTATACTAGTTCCTGCAAAACCATTCCTCTTTTCCCCTGAAATTCCCTCCTGTCTCCTCTCTCCCTCTAGTCACTGTCAGCCTATTCTCAATTTCAGTGTCTTTGGTTATATTTTGCTTCTTTGTTTGTTTTATTGATTAGATTCCTGTTAAAGGTGACATCATATAGTATATATCTTTCACTGCCTGGCTTATTTTGCTTAGCATAATGCTTTCCAGTTCTACCCATGCTGTGAAGGGTAGGAGCTCTTTCTTTCTTTCTGCTGCATAGAATTCCATTGTGTAAATATATCATAGTTTTTGGATCCACTCATTTACTGATGGGCACCTAAGTTGCTTTCAGCACTTGGCTATTGTGAATTGTGCTGATATCAACATTGGGTGCATAGGTTCTTTTGGATTGGTGCTACAGGGTTATTAGGATATAATCCTAGCAGTGGAAATTCTGGGTCAAAAGGCAGAACCATTTTTAGTTTTCTGAGAAAATTCCATAGTGTTTTTCATAGTGGTTGTACCAGTCTGCAATCCCACCAACAGTGAACTAAGGTCCCCTTTTCCCCACAATCTCTCCAACACTTGTTGTTTGTTGCTTTGTTTAAGATGGCCATTCTGACTAGTGTGAAGTGGTATTTCACTGTGGTTCTAATTTGCATCTCTCTGATAGCTAGTGATACTGAGCATCTTTTCATGTGTCTCTGGACCCTCCCTCTGTATGTCCTCCTTGGAGAAGTGTCTATTCAACCCCTTTGCCCATTTTTTAATTGGATTGCTTATCTTCTTAGAGTGGAGTCATGTGAGTTCTTTGTCTAGTTTGGAGATTAAACCCTTGTCTGAGGTATCATGGGTAAATACATTTTCCCATACAGTTGGTTCTCTTTTTATTTTAATACTGTTTTCTTTAGCCGTGCAGAAGGTTTTTATTTTGATGAGATCCCATTTGTTTATTCTTTCCTTTATGTCCATTGCTCTAGGGGACATATCAGTGAAAATGATGCTGCGTGAAATATCTGAGATTTTCCTATGTTCTCCTCTACAATTTTAATGGTGTCATGACTTATATTTAAATCTTTTATCCACCTTGAATTTATTTTGGTGTATGGTGTAAGTTGGTGCTTGAGTTTCACTATTTTGCTTGTAGCTGTCCAGCTCTCTGAACACCATTTGTTGAAGAGGCTTTTTTTACTCCATCTTATACTGCTGCCCGTTTTGTAGAATAATAATTGACCATAGAGACTTGGGATTATTTCTGAGCTCTCTCATCTGAGCCATTGGTCTATGTGCCTGTTTTTATGCCAGTACCAGGCTGTTTTGATTACAGTGGCCTTGTAATACAGTTTGATGTTAGGTATTGTGATCCCTCCTACTTTATTCTTCTTTCTCAAAATTGCAGCTGCTATTCGGGGTCATTTATGGTACCATATAAATTTTTGAAGTATTTATTCTATGTCTGTAAAATATGCCATTGGTACTTTAATAGGTATTGCATTGAATCTGTAAATTGCTTTGGGTAATATGGACATTTCGATATTGTTAATTCGTCCAATCCATGAACATGTTATATGTTTCCCATTTCTTTGTATTTTTCTTAATTTCCTTCTTCAGTGTTGTATAGTTTTCTGAGTACAGTTCTTTTACCTACTTGGTTAGGTTTATTCCTAGGTGTTTTATTTTTCTTGTTGCTATATCAAATGGGATTTTTTCTTGATTTTGGCTTCTGCTGTTTCATTGTTGGTATACAAAAATGCCTTTGATTTCTGGATATTGACTTTGTATCCTGCTGTTTGCCAAATTCATTTATTAAATCAAACAGTTTTTGGGTGGAGTCTATAGAATTTTTTATGTACACTATCATGTCATCTGCAAACAATGACTGTCTTGTTTCCTCCTTTCTTTTTTTTTGTTTTTTGTTTTTTGTTTTTTGTTTCCTCCTTTCTGATTTGGATGCCTTTTATTTCCTTTTCTTGTCTGATTGTCCTGGCTAAAACTTCCAATACTATATTGAATAGAAGTGGTGAAAGTGGACATCCTTGTCTTGTTCCTAATATTAGTGGGAAAGCTTTTAGTTTTTGTCCATTGAGTATGATGTTGGCTGTAGGCCTCTCATATATGGCCTTTGTTATGTTGAGGAATGTTCCCTTTATTCCCACTTTGCTGACTATTTTTATCATGAATGGGTGCTTTACTGTATCAAATGGTTTTTCTGCATCTATTGATATGATTACATGATTTTTGTCTTTGTTTTTGTTTATGTGATGTGTTACATTCATTGATTTGTGAATATTGTACCATCCTTGCATCCCACTTGGTCATGGTGTATGATCTTTTTAATGTATTGTTGGACGCATTTTGCCAACATTTTGTTGAGGATTTTAGCATCTATGTTCATCAGCAATATTGGCCTGAGGTTTTCTTTCTTTGTTGTGTCTTTATCTGGTTTTGGAATTAGGATGATGCTGGCTTCATAAAAAAAAAATATGGGAGTCTTCCATCATTTTGGATTTTTTTGGAATAGTCTGTGAAGGAGGGGTTTTATCTCCTCCTTAAATGCTTTGTAGGATTTTCCTGTGAAACTATCTGGTCCAGAGCTTTTCTATATCAGAAGCTTTTTGATTAGTGCTTCAATTTCATCATCTGTTACTGGTCTGTTGAGGCTTTCTGCTTCTTCTCACTGAGTTTTGGAATATTATATTTTTCTAGAAATTTTTCCATTTCACCTAGGTTTTCAAATTTCTTGGCATACAGATCTTCATAGTAATTTCTTACAATCCTTTGTATTTGTGTAGTATCCGTTGTAATCTCTCCTCTTTCATTTCTGATTATGTTTATTTGATCCTCTCTCTTTTTTTCTTGATAAGCCTGCTTAAAGGCTCCTTGATTTTGTTTACCTTTCCAAAGAATCAGCTCCTGGATTCACAGATCCTTAGAATTGTGCTTTTAGTCTCTATGTCATTTAATTCTGCTCTGATCTTGGTTATTATCTTCCTTCTACTTGCTCTGGGTTATCTTTGTTCTTGTTCCTCCAGTTCTTGTAGGTGTAGGGTTAGGTTTTTGTTTGAAATGTTTCTGTCTTTTTTTGGTAGGCCTGTATTGCTATGAACTTCCCTTTCACAACTGCCTTCACTGTGTCCCATAAGTTTTAGTTTGTTGTGAGTTCATGTTTGTTTGTTTCCAGAAAGTTTTTGATTTCTTCCCTAATTTCATTCTTGACCCATTCATTGTTTAATAGTGTGTTATTGGATCTCCCTGATTTTGAGTGTTTTTGTTTTTTTCCTTGGGGTTGGTTTCTAGTTTCAGTCCCTTGTTGTCAGAGAAAATGCTTGACATGATTTCAATTTTCTTGAATTTGTTGAGGCTTGTTTTGTGTCCTATCATGTGGTCTATCTTTGAAAATGTTCCAAGTGCATTTGAAAAGAAAGTATATTTAGCTTCTTTGGGATGAAGGGATATATATATATATATATATATATATATATATATATATATATATATAATCAGTTAAGTCCATTTCATCATCTAGGGCTTTGTTCAATGCCACAATATCTTTTGTTGATATTTTATTTGGAAGATCTATTTATTTTGGCAGTGGGGTATTAAAATCCCCTACTATAACTGTGTTGCTGTCCATATCTGTCCTGAAGTGTCCCAAGATTTTCTTTATGTGTCTGGATGCTCCTATGTTGGGTGCATATATATTTACGATGTTTATGTCTTCTTGGTGGATTCTTCCCTTGAGTATTATGAAGTGACCTTCTTCTGGGTCTCTCTTTCTTGCCCTTTTTTTGAAGTCTATTTTGTCTGATATGAGTATTGCTACCTATGCTTTTTTTCCTGTCTGTTTGCTTGGAAAATTTGTTTCCATCCCTTCACTTTTAGTCTGTGTAAGTATTTTGTCCTGAGGTGGGTCTCTTGTAGGCAGCATATGTGTGGGTCATGGTTTCTTATCCATTCAGCTGTTCTATGTCTTTTTATTGGGGTATTTAATCTACTTACATTTAGGGTTATCAATGATAGGTACTTACTCATTGCCATTTTTGCACCTGTGTTCTTCTCTCTCTCTCTTTTCCTTCCCTTCCTTAAAGTAGTCCCTTTAGCATCTCTTATAGAGCTGGTTTGGAGAAATTTTATTCTTTTAGACTTCTTTCATCTGGGAAGCTCCTTATTTGGCCTTCTATCTTGATTGAGAGCCTTGCTGGGTAAAGTAGCCTTGGTTGCAGGCCTCTGGTTCTCATTACTTGGAATATTTCTTGCCATTATCTTCTGGCTTGGAGCATTTCCCTTGAGAAGTCAGCTGCTAGCCTTATTGGGGCTCCCTTATATATTACTTCCTGTTTCTCCCTTGCTGCCTTTAATATTCTCTCTTTGTCTTGGGATTTTGCCATTTTAATGATGATGTGTCTTGAAGTTGGCCTCTTTGGGCTCCTCTTGATTGGGACTCTGTGTCTCCTGGATTTTTGTGACTTTTTTTTTCCTCATCAAATTAAGGAAGTTTTCCATCATGACTTTTTCAAACAGGTTTTCTATCTCTTGCTCTTCTTCTTCTCTTTCTGGTATCCTGTCTGGTTTTTCAATGTCCTCTATAATTTTTGGTCTCTATATTCATATATGCTGGAGTACTGTTGGCTTTTTGCTTTGTTACTCCATAGATCAGCTAGGGTGTTCTCTCATGTGTAGGGAGAAGTAGAATCTACTCCCTCCTACCTTGCTGCCATGTTCAGTCTCCAGATAGCATGTCCTCTTAAAAGAACTAACCCAGCCTCCCCTCATCCCCTCCCTTTCCTCTCCACAAGGAAGGGCATGCACTCTGGGCAGGACAGGGAGAACTGAATCTGGATGAGAGTCTAGACCCACCTCTGGTTGAGCTCTGCATTTAGAAATGAGACCCTCCCATCCCTGACAACATAGGTCTCCTTAGGAGCAGCTTATGATTTATTTTCTTCAAGACCCAAACATCTTTCCAAACCATTCCTTTCTCCCATACTTATCACCCAGTCTGAAGACTCATCAGTTTTCCCCAAAGCAGCTAACAATTTCATTAACTCCAGCCTCACTCCTTTTCAGGCCTCAACCCCTCTCTAGCCAAGGTAAAATTTAACTAAGAACCTGGTCAAACTAACACTGTGGTACAGGCCTATGATCTACTGTAGGAACCAATGCAATGGTCTTCCTCAAGGCCTACCCATAATAGACCCCTTTACATTTCTTGTTGGATTCCATAATCCAGACCCGACATAGCACTAAATGGTAAGTTGAAAAATAGAAATTAGACCATGTCATTTTCTAATTTAAATACTATCAAGCACACTTAGAAAAGAATTCAGATCATGGGATCCAATTTACCACCCCCCACCCACTGCTCCTCTGATGCTCATTCCACTCAGCCCCCAGCCCCTATACTCCAGACAAATGTGTCATCTTCCATCTGTGGGACCCACTTAGTTCATTCCAACCCTTGTCCTTGTCACTTCTTCTGGCTGAAATCCACATCCCCAGACACCCCTTCTTCTGCTACTTCACCTTCACTATCCTTCCTTAACCTTCCAGGTTGGCCACACCCATAGAATTGAGGCATTCATTGTATTTCTCCCTCCTTTAGATGTAAGCCATTTGAGCATGCCTATCTGGTTTTGTTCACCCCACTACTTTCAACTCTTGGCACATTTTGTAAGTTTATTGAGTAAAACGGATGGAAGGAGAGATGAGTCACATCACTTCCTTCATTAAAACCAGTGACATGCGCTGGTATACAGCTGTCACTCCCTATCATGGCAGGCAAAACACTCAGCCCTGCCTACTTTACCACCTCATCCCATCTCTCCCCAGTTTCTTCCTTCCAATACTTAGAAAAACAGATGTAGAGCCGAGCTAGGAAACAGGGCACAGAAATTTCTCATGCCTTTCTCTGTAGCACATTGCCTGACAAGCCCACCTAAGGATCCCCTGATGTTCTAGGAAACAGTAATTTTGTTTGACTCACTATTTCCTATTGGTAAAGATTCAGACTCTGTAAAGTAGATGTTAACTTTAGAATATTGATAAATTGCAAATTATTTTAATTTGGAAAAGACCTAAATTAATTTTGCCCAGTAGAGAAAATAACCAAAGGTTAATTTTCTCATTGTGTGGAACATTAATCAGTTTGGTATATAGTGATCTTATTTTGGCCTTTCTCATTTCATTGACAATATGCTTTAGGTTCTCATATGAGCCTCTGGACCAGCTTTACCCTTCTTCTGACTCCTATTTAATATATTAAAGTGGTGTTTGACATGTGTTCACTATATATTTTGGGGTATAGGGGAATAGGCTTTGACACTAAATTACTAACACAATATTAAATGTTCTCATAGTTACACAGTAGTTCCTTCTTTTGCATCCTGCCTTTTTTCAGTCCCACCATCTACACCCTATACCCTAATCCCCAAATTCATTCTCCTCCAAATTATCACCTGCTAATCTCTGTAGGCTAAACTCAAGTATTAGTTCCTTAGGAAACCTTTCCTGACACACTCCAACACACACATACCTCCCTGAAATGCATAACTTTTTCTCAGGAAAAAAAAAGATAAAATGACAGAAAAGGGTAGGCCCACCAGATATGTGCAAAGATTTAGACTAGTGTGAGTGCCCTTCACCTGTGAATGGAGTATGGAGTAACCCAGCTCTTTTTCCTGGGCCAGTAGGGACCTGTCAGACACAGAAATGCCTCTGGAAACTCTCCACTCCTCAGAGTCCAAGTGCATGCTTCAATTGGTGGCTACCCTGGGGACTTTTCTTCCACTAAGGCAGTCAGCCCATGCTACTCAGAAGAGCAGAGAGGTGGAGTGAATAGCCTCTAGAGCCATCCTTCCCAGGTCACACAGCTAGTATGTTCTGCTGCTTACTAGCTGTGTGACCTTAAACAACTTAGCCTCCCTGAGTCACAGTTTTCCCCTCTGCGGAACAAAAATAATAGTAGTATACTTGAGTCCTCCTAAGAATTGAATGGATAAAGAACATGTATGGCCCTGGCTGGTGTGGCTCAGTGGACTAAGTACCAGCCTGTGAACCCAAGGACCACTGGTTCAATTCCCAGTCAGGGCACATGCCTGAGTTGTGGGTCAGGTCCCCAGTAGGAGGCACATGAGAGGCACCCACGTATTAATGTTTCTCTTTTGCTCTTTTTTCTTCCCTTCCCCTCTCTCTGAATATACTACACTTGATCTTAGCCAAAAGGCCAAGACGCGATCTCTGAATATAAATAAGTAAAATTTTTGAAGAAAATCAAAGAAAATGTACGAATGACCCATGAACACAGGTGATGTTGTGGGAATTGACTGTGAGGTGGGGGGTGGGGAGCTGGGCTGAGGAGGACAAAAGGGGATAAATTGGGACAACTGTAACAAAATAACAATAAAAAAATAAATAGAGAAAGAAAAAATAGAGAAAAAAGATGGAATGGATTGATGTAGCTAAAGTTCGTAGAAGAGTAATTAACACATGAGTGCTACTATGATACCATGGCTCTTGTTCCCGTCTTGTATAAGCCTCTTGGGCTCCTCTCTGCCCCAAGTCTGCTGATGCTGCACAGATGAGACCTGGGACACTGGGAATATTACTAAGTGGATAGGAGTTACTGCAGCAGCAATGGAGATGAGACCATATATTCACATTCCAAACTTCCTATAAGCAATTGGGAATCTTAAGTGCCTAACATAGTACCTGGCATAGAAGTTATTCAATAAATGTGGCACCCTCCTCTGCCATTCCTGCCCTACCCATTCCCAAACCCAACCTTAAACTCACAAGCAAGTATAATTTAGGATGCTTTCAATGCTTTTGTATAATAATAACTCAGGGGTAAAGGGCTATTTGTGATTATTATTTATCTTTTCATGTCATATATTTTATTGATTTTGCATTGAAATAGTTTTTCAATATTTTTTAAAATGAGACATTTGCTTCAGTTAATCCTAGATCTTAACATCTGTTGAAGTACAAATAATTGTTGTTTTTTAATGATTGGGTTTCTTTTTCTTCTTTATTTTAAATTTAAAAATCAATAAGTAGTCTGTGGATTTAATATCCTTGAAAGGATATTAAATAACACAATCAACTTGGATTTATTGTGAAGAAATATTTTCCACAGTTTCTGCACAAAATCATAATATTTGAAAGACCTTGAGGGGCTGGGCTTTCTGAAGAATTTCCCATTAAGACACAGAGAAAAAATTGAAAGGGCCAATGAGAAGTATCTAGTCCAGCAAAATTTTTGCATGACTACAAATTCAAGGAAAACTAATGGAGTTATTGGAAATTACTTTTCTCATTCAAAATAAAAATAGCTTTTGAAGAATCCTAACTTTACCTGCTGCTATTTAATGAAGAGCAGACCGTTAATCAGAACACGGACTGTTTTTGCCCACTGAAATATGTATACCGAGGCCTTGTGAGAAGAAACAATATGAAGGCAGCTTTCTAATCATTCACCATGGAAATAAATGGGGGTCTTGTGCAGAAGCCAGGCCTTTGGAAAACAAGCATCCCATGGGATAGGGGGAGAGGAGACAGGTGGGGCAATGCTGAAGAATGAAGGGGGATGGAATGGAAAGATTAGGAAAATAAAGGCTTGGAGAAGCCTGTATTTTGCCTGAATTTTCAGACCATCAGGGCAGGTCCAACCCTCCTGATTTCTTGCCCAGCACTCTTCCCATATTCCATGCTAAGGTAAAACCTCAGAAACGCCATAATCCTCTACCAGTAGGATGCTCTGGGCAGCTCACTTGAGCTGGCTTGGATCCACAACTGGGAGTCAGGACCGAGGACAGCAGCCCTCTGAGTCCTTCCAAAAGACAAGTTGCCACTGTATCTTCAGAAGATCCATGACCAGCAATAAATTTAGTGGGTTCCTATGTTGCTGGCGCTGGATTTGCAGCTGGGAAAAGATTATATATATACACTCAAGTTTTGTTTAAATCTGCTTTGCCAGTTCACTGAATGACCCTTTCTGACCCCATACCACTCTCAGCTGTACATAGGGCAGGATAATAAGTGACCCTTCCTATATCTGTTGCAACTTTTCTAACCTACCTACCATGTCAAATGTGGTTTGAGACCACTCACTAGCTCATTCCTGTCCAGTGCTTTCCCCTAGATGGAGTTCTACTTTCACTCTACAGTTCTCTTTTCTCTAGATCCGCCTAAGGCTTTGGGAGAAACTGTTGTCTAATTCTGTCAGATTCTCTGAACACCCAGCTCTACCAGCACCAGGCAAGTTGTGGAAATCATGGCCCTGACCATTTCTCAGTAGCTGGGGCAACACTGACATCTTGTGGTCTGAAATTCTGCCTGCCTTGGGTATCACAGACTAAAGCCAACCTGAGGCCTGCTAAGAAGAGCCCTTCCCGACCCTACAGGTGAGAGTAGACCAGTCCTGTGCAGACCCCTTCTGCAGAGGGCTCATGGTCCAGTGGAAAAACCAAGCAACTAACAATGCACATACTCTGGGTAACACAGTCTGAGACAGCATCAAACCTGCCAGACAAAGAGTCTCCCAGTCAGCAAACACTATGGGCAACTCCAGAATCAGGTGGTAACGAGGCATGCAGGCAATCACAATCCAATAAGCAAAGTGCCCATTAAGGTGTGTGTGACAGCTTGGAGCTCAGAGGAGGGAGAGAGGCAAACAGCCTGAGGATAAATAAGTAAGGTGAGACTTCACAAGTGACACTGGGACAGAATTTCCAAGAATACTTTTGAGTCATTAAGGAAGCAAAGTAAGGAATGAGCAAGTCAGAATTTCTGAATCTTGCAGGATAGATTAAACTTAGAGATGGAGTGCTAATATGGGAGAGGCTTAAAAAGTGTGGAGAGGGATGCCTGTGCTTTGCCTCAGAGAGGCAAGAGTAGGGGCACAGAGAGAAGGAGTAGATTTGTCTGGAAAGAGAGAGCTTCACAGGCCAGAATAAACAGCTCAAACTACTCAGTTTCTGAGAAGCATGAGGTAAAGTTGTATCTAAGCAAAAACAATCCAGCAGAGATAAAGTGTGAACAATGTGCATAGAAAAAGAACTGGAAGGATATTCACCCTATGTCAGCAGTGGTTATCTCTAAGATAGAGAACCATGTGTGTTTGTGTCCTTCCTTTTTTTTTCTTGCTTGCTTACATATGTGCTTGTCTAATCTTTCTACCTTAATGATTTTTTTTGTAATGAAGGAAGTAACAAAGCAAGTTACTACATGAAGCATTTGGAAGGTGTCCACTGGTTTGACCTGTGATGGTCAGTCTCATCCATGAGGAAGTCTATCCCCCAAAGGGGGTAGGGGAAGGGATAATGTAAGACTCAGGATCAGAGAGCCAGCATCTGCCACAATGAAAGGAAACTTGGGAACCTACCAGCACTGAACTTTAGACAGGGAAGCAAAGTCTGCTAAAGGGCAATGGTTGGCCCAAGGACACCCAGTCCCAGCTAGACCTCATGATTCAAGCTCAGCTCCTGCTTCCCACTCCAGGGCCCCCACTTCCCCTCACACTCACCACCCCCCATAATCTGCACGGCCAGAAGCTCACAATGGACAGCAAGTATCTATAAAAACTCACAGATAGAAGCCCTGTCCAGAGGGTGTCAGCACGTCTGCCTTTCCACAGGCCAAGGTCAAGGCCCCTCTGTCATACTAAGACCACATCCAAGAGTTCTTCAAGTCCCTACAACCCTTTCTGTGGGTCCAGGAAGCCAAACCATTTTCATAATAGTACTAAGGTTCAGTTGGCTTCTTCACTCTAATTCTGTTGTGATCATACACGGGACTTTTCCAAAGGTAACCTGACACATGATGTCACAACAGATTGAATGGGGCTCCTGAAATGATTGTCAAATTATGAAAAGGCAGATGTGAACTTTATTCTGTTGAATCTATTCAATTACATGCAAAGGCAGAAATAAAAACTTAACTGTCATCTGTCCAGCTAGACATTAGTGAAAGTTGTGAAAATATAAAACAATACCACTCATTTTTTATTCTAATTGTTGAAACTAGAAAATATAGTTATTTTTAAATGTTATATTTATAGCTTATTTTTTTATTTTTAATGAGTTCATAAATATATATATAAATTTTCTGATTTCTAATTTATAATATGGTAAATACTGATTTATATAATCTACATAAACTAAAACTCTCTGGAACATCCTCTAATTTTTAATGAGTGTGAACAGGTACCAAGTCTGAAAACTACGAGAACCTCTGATTTGACTTTGCAGCTTTTCACCCTGTATATATAACCCTCCCAGCTCTGACACTGCCACCTGCCAGGTTCCCCCACCCACAGGGAGTGGTCCTCCTCTCTCCTCACTGTGTCCTCAGAGAGGTACCTAGCGTATTTCCTTCTCTCTCTGTCTCTCCCTCTCTCTCTTTCTCACACTCTCACTCCCACCCCCTTGGCCAGAGGTAAAGAGTATTCTGGGCACAGAGTGTCTTTCTTTCCTCGCTCCTTCTTCTCTCCCACCTGTTGCCACCTCTGAGTCTGCATCCTGCAAGTTGTCTTCCCTCCATTCAACTGCTTCTAAAACAGCACCTTTCCCCAGTAATTGCCCCCTGAACCTCTTTAAGGGGATCATAGACTGAGGAACCTGATGGAATAAAATTCACATCTGTCTTTGCCTTTTCATCCTTCAGCAACCATTTCAGGACCCCCAACTCCCTTTTAGATGCTGAGGCTCTGAAGATGAGCAAAACATTCCCTCTGCCTGCCCACAGTTTCCAGGGAGATAAAGAAGCAGCTAGTAGCTCTGTCTAGGAAAGCAAGGAAACACTTCACAGAAGATGTGATATTTGATGTGGATCATACAAGATGGGGAGAAGTTTACTGGGTGAAGAACTGAAGATAGTTTCCTAGTGACATAAGAATGCTTTCAAAGGCACACAAATGTGAAACTGCATAGTATGTTTAGGGAGTTAAATAGATCATTGTGGGTAGACTGCAATGTGAGTGTGTGCATATATACATGTGTGTGAAATCATGTGTTTAAGACATGCATGTGTGTCTGTGCTTATGCATATTGCCTGCATGCATACATGTGTGACTGTGTGTGCATTGACTACACGTGTTTGTGCATGTGCATATGTCTACATGTGTGTTTGTGTGTGAACATAGTGATGATGAGACAGGATTATCTCTTGGGAAAAAGAGGAGAAAGTTGAGAGGAAAGATAATTATTCTAGATGAGTTACACATGGCATCTTATTTAGCCCTTACCACAATCTTGCAACAGGGTGCTATTGTACACATTTTATAAGAAGGATTAATAAACTCAGGGCAATCCTCATTAGCCCTGGCCACAGGGGCCTGAGACTGGGGACTAAAAATTCTGGAAGCCCAGTTCTTTCCATATACCCACCTCTCAAGTGATTGTCCCTGAATCCCTGAATACCTGACACTTACTGAGAACCTCAGCAGATGGCATTTCTTTTCAAGATAGGCCATCCAGCATATTCCAGGACAACTCTGCCACGGAGGCCAAAGCTAATACTTGTTACAAAGCTCTTCTTGCAGTTCAAAGAGCCAACAGTAAAACAGAAAACCAGAACTCAGTCTTTTAGAATGGCCCATTGGGAAATGAAGTGGGAGGTCATGGTCTAAGAAAGCAGGGAAGTACCATCCCATCCTCTCCTGGTCACAGGGCTGCTGGAGCTTAGTTAACTCCACATAGAAATCTCTAGAAGAGGTCAGGTGCTACCCGGCCCACTGACTTGGACTCTTATGTCTGGCCTTCTCCATTCAATCCAGTTCAGTAAACAGTGTTCACTCCAATTCTGTGTGTCCCTGCTTCTAGCTCAGCTAAATGGAAAAGGGGCATTGCTCTTTCATGTGCAGACACTGTTCTTCAACTCATATTTCTTTCTCTTAAGCCATATGTTTTTCTATGGTCTATATCATATTTTTGCATCTATATTATATAGCATAAAACTACATGTTATATCACATATTACATATTTAATGGACATTTCTTTTATATATTTAAATATTGCATGTTATAAGTTGCCTATTACATAATTTATGGTTTTTGTACAATCATGTGAATTAGTTATTTATTGCCCCATTTTTCAGATGAGAAAACTGAAGGCCATCAGGCTTGAATAACTTGTCTAAAGTCCTGCAACTAATAAGTGTCAAACAGAACGCAAGCCGGCCTGCAACCCAGAATGGTGCCTTTTCCTCTACATCAGCTTTTTGAGTTGGTCTCATTCTCAACCAGAGTATGGCCAGAGGCTGCTACGGCCCTGTGGCCTGCCAGTGGTCATCTTTGCTGGGACACCAGGCCTGCCCAGCCAGTCCTACCACAAACCCCTCTTCACAGCCTGAGGGTGGTGGCAGTGCTCTGGACATGCTTCTAAAATCCCGGCATCAAATCATTTAACAAATTGTGGCTCATCCAGAAATAGAATATTATGGATCCCTTAAAGGCATATTTACAAGTGTTTTTATGGCCATAGGAATAAATATTTATATGTAAAAATAACAACAACAACAATAATAAACACAAATTTGTATTCATAGCATGAGATCAACAATGTTAAAAAATTCATAGAGGAAAAGCCAGAAAGGAAAGTCACCAAATGCTAACAGTGGTTATTTTTAGATGTTGAGCTTATGGGTGCCTACTTTTCCTGCTTTTTACTTTTCTGTGTTTCAGTTTTTCACAATAGACACACATCACTTTACAATAAAGAGGGAAAATATCTAAAACCTGACTGTGGCTTGAAAACTGAATGACACCCCCTTTGCTGTGCACTTCAAAGCACCAGGGCTAGAACACTCTGGAGAGCCAGCCAGAGCCTCTGAGCCGGGAAAACATGCTGCTGCATGGGCATTGGGGTTTGATGTCTCTGCCCACCTGTTCTCCATTCTCAATTCACCTGAATTTCCCTGGAGAACCAAAGAATGCAGCCTGAATCCTTCCTCCCCAGCCAGTCTGCATTGCTCAGCTCTGGAGCCTCCCATCCAGACACCCAGGCCTGACAGCTGCCTAAAATGGACCTGCTGGTGACAGAACACCTCTGAGGATCTCAGAAAACCCTCTTGGCCCCTGTTGGCACATGCGCAACCCTCTCAGAAGATAAGGACTGACCCTCTCTCCCTCTTTGGCCATTGCTGTTATCTAGGACCACTTATAAAGTTGTAGCAACTGCCCCATCCACTCATTTCTCCCTTCCACAGCATTTATTCATAGGGTTCTATAGGTGCAGCTCAGTTCTATAGGGTTCTATAGGAGGCAGCTACGCTTCATCAAGTTTGGGGCAGGGCACAGATAAGCAGCTCCTATGCCCAGGGAAGGCTGACCAGGAGCAGCTGTTTCTGAGCTCGGTTCCTGAAAGACAAACAGCGACTGGATAGAAGAGAAAGAGGTCATCATTTTGTGCAAAGCAAACAACATAAGCAAAGGAGCAGACACCCCAAGTCAGACAAGTCTTTGGCGGGAGGGAAGAGGATTCTCGTGGGACTGCTGGCCCTGTCTATGATGCTGAGGGGGTGGGAGTCTCTCCTTTTGACAGATGGAGCCACCTGTGTGGGCAAGCAGAGGAGCTATACTGTGGGGGCAACTTTTCCTGCAAGTCCCCCTGTCTGCCACAGATGAAAGTGAACACTACTAAAATATGATCTGCTTGGGGAGGAGAGGTGGCCAGTTTCTTCGAGGAAAAAAAGGCCCTTCCTCCAAGGGCTTTTATTGGGTTGTAATACACAGGAATACAGGGTGTCAAGGATGAAACAGTAGATAACATTTCAAAGAAATCTGAGGGCTTCAGAGTCTGAGCCAGTGCCTGTCAGGAAGAGGGTTTTGCAGAAACTTTAGGGTTTCCTTCCTGGACCCTTAACATATGAATGAAAACACTCCTAGCAGAGCAGGTTTCACAGGTTTTTGAGGAATTCTTTGTGATGCCAGATTTTTCCCCAAAATCCTCTCTAGCATATCAAGGAGCTGCACCATCCCCATCAGGTTTTCAGGCTTAAGTGGATTAGAGCGAGGAAGCACTTCTCCCAGAGGACATGGGGACTCGGACTATGTCACTTAGCCAGGGGGCAAGGGTTCATTGCTCCCTCTTTGTTGCAGCCCCCCAAGTCCTTTCATGATGGCCTCCCAAGTGATCGAGTCTGGCTTAGGTTGCCCCTCCTCTGAGGGGTCTTACCTGTCTCTGACTTCTAACGGTGCTTTGGGGACAGGGAGGAAACTGAGGCAGCATTTGCTACCAGAGACAAGCTTTTATCTCCTTAGTGGCTCGCATTCCAGAGGTCACTCACTCATCCTTAGCCATGGTGGGTAGTTACAATTTCTGAAACCAGGCAAAGCAGTCCCCAACACTATACCCAGGCTCACACCTAAAGAGATCACTGTGGCAACATGGGAAAGAAAACAAAAGGCAGAACAGAACACTCATCGGTCACTTTGCCCAGTCCCCAAGTACTGCAGAGGAAGAGTCACACATTAATTCTGCCTGGTCTAGAAAGGAGAGATGACACAAAAGGGCACATCCCAGGCCCTTTCATAGTCTCAGCCCTGCTGGGGAACCTGGCCTGAGCTGTCGAAAGGAGTCCCATCCCTAGGAATTTGGCATTGGGAACCAGAGAAGTTTAATTCCATCTCTCTGGAGACCTGTTCTATGACCACAAACCTGGAAGAAGCTGATGGTCTCATCTGCCAGAAAGACTAGAGCACAGAGGGAGCTCTTCTGCAAAATATACAAGAACAATAGTTGAGAAGCAGAGAAGAGAGGTCACAAGTGAGGGTGCGTTGCCCAGTATCCACTTCCGTTCCTGAGGCCCAATGTTGGCTCTTCCTTTGCATTCGTGAGGTTGATACTTTGTTCTGTTAAAGTTGCAAGTTTAATTTCTATTACTTACAAGCTAACACTCCTAATAAAGCTTTAAAAAGAATTTTAAGGCTGAACTAGGTAGTGCAGTGGGACTGGAAAGAAGAGGAAATTCCCCTTATTGAATTTTAAAATGAGAAAAAATAACTCCCTTTTTCCTAGTTATCATGCACTCTGAGGTCTCAGGATTTCAGCTGACACTGACTCCTAGTTTCAGGTTTACATGTGTGCATGTCACAAAATGTACAACAGAGACGGGTCAGGCCTGGAACAGACAAATAGGAAAGGAGAAAAATTCTGTGTGTGTGTAGTGCATGATATGTGTGTTGTGTGTGGTGCATATAATGCATGATGTGTATGCAGTGCATGATGTGTGTAGTGCATGATTTGCATGTACTGTGGGGTATGTGTAGTGCATGATGCATATGTGGTATGTGGCATGTATAATTATGAAGTCAACAGAGAGGAGCTAGCCAACTGAATTACTTACATTCTCCCTTGCATACCTTCCCAAGCATTCATGAACTTCAAGAAGAAAGTGCGCTGGCTCTAACTACCTAGACATGAGCCATCTATAAGCAGGTACCAGTGCATCTCAGAAAAGGCAAGTGGGGCCTCTTCTTCACAAGAAGGGGACAGAGGGTCCTGGTGAGCCCCTTTGCCCCTGCACTCACTGAGAGGATAGTTTGGTAACTAGCACTGTGGAAATGCCACAGACTCAGTTCTCTGGGGCCTGGGGATAAAATGGCACCACCACCTTTGTGGGGAAGCAAGTTGCCTGTAGCTAGTCAAGGTGAATGCAGGCACCCCACTACTAAGAAGAAAAGATGACAGAGGCCCCAGGGCAGGACAGAGCTCCATGGCTGGTCTAAAGGCAGCCACCCACCCGCCACCCTTCTCCTACACTTGCCAATGTCAGTCAGGAGTCATTTACCCTTCAATTAAAAACCTCTGAAGTCACTCTTGATCTGCCAAGTTCAGTAGCTTCATTTTGCAATTTGGGAAGTTTTCTATGTTAACAAGTAAAATCTTGTCCAAATTTTTTTATTTGTTCCAGATTTTTATAGTTCAGTGCAGCAGCATATTGGTGGACCCATTAAAGAGAGCAGGAAGAGGTCTCAGCTAAGCTTCCACCTGGCACAAGTAAGCACCAGAGCCTTCTGGAAACAGGCTCCAAACTAAAGAAAAGGTATAGTCTTTCCCAGGTAGTTGGAGTTCTGCCAATCCCAAGCCAAATCTGCATCCCAGCTCTGCTGGATGAATGAGGTGGCTGTGTGCAGGGAGGGGACACAGAGGGGACCCATTTCTTCTTTTGCAGAAAAGCTTGCTGTAGCCCTGAGTCCCTTCATCTCCTAGACTCACAACTGAAGCAGTATCCATTTCAGCCAAGACAAGAAACCTACCTCCACTGACAGAATCAGATACCAGAGAGGCAGCAGACTTTCTCTTTTGGGAACACCCCAAGGGTTCAGGAAATATTTAAACATAGATGTCCTTCCTCCCTATGCTGGAAGCCTCTTCTTACAGAATGGAAGAGAAGACCTCTATGTTCTCTCCTCTCTGGTTTCAGGTGAGATAGGCTATGAGGCCTACTTTCCTGGTTATGCAGAAATTCCCTTCCTGTCTGGGCCCCCAACCCCTTTTCTAAATTAGTGCCCCAAAACCTTTTTATTGAAGCAGCCTTGAAGCTCAGAGCAGAGTGAAGGCATTGGAGGATCCACACAGCTGCCCTGCTAGCAGAGTGGGGGAGGTGCTATGGGTTCTATGAAGGTGGCCTCTTCCACCCATGAACCTGTCTGTCTATATCCTCTTGGGCATGTGCAGAGCTCCTCTGGGTGCTGCAAGGTACAAACAGGCAGCTCCTTCTCATCTGTGATGAGGCAGCTCTCCTCTAGGTATTCATTGAATGTTTATTGAGCGCTTACTATGTACCTGAGACCTTCATCATTTCGACTCTTGGGACATTGTTTCTTTTTCCACCCCAAAGCAGTCAAGGGCTTTCAGGACTCAAAGTATCTTTTGCACTTCAAACACCTCCAATGAGCAATGCCATAGCGGGAATAGGAATACACGATGAAGGTGTGCCCGGCTTTGTCCAGAGTGCAAAATGGCCAACTTTGTGGGGTCAGTCAGAACCAGCCAAGAAAGAAGTTGAGGATCATGGCTGGACTTGGAGACTGGCTCTGAGAGTCATCTACTAAGAACTCAGCTTCTTCTCTACCTCAAGGCTGTCTCCAAAGTTAAGGCTGCCTTCTTCCAGAAGCTCATGGGACCTCAGGAAGATGTGCTGCAGCTCCTTCCTGCTGCCCCATGTCAGGATCCACCCCCTCACCTCTGAGTCCTGCCAAGGTGAGGGCCGCCAAGGCACCAAGATTGCTCCACACCTCGCTAGGGTCTTGCCTATCTCTCCCTGTCTTCCCCATCTCTACCTGTCTTCCCCCACTGGACAGCAGGGAGAGACAAGGCCTCTCCCTGCAATACTGGAGCAAAGAGACCCATGGAGCCAGGCTCCCACCCACCTCAGAAACACAGGAGCCTGAGAGGGACAATCGGCCCCTGAGAGCCAGGCTGGAGGGGAAGCTGAGCAGGTGACAATGAGACTGGCCTTCCCAGGGCCCCAGAGGACACTCAATGCCAATTCCACAGAGCCTCTTCAACCCAATTTATTTTAGATTCATTCAACATGGTAAAATAAGAAAGCAAAACAAATTCTCTGTTAAGATAAATTGTATGCTTCTTGCTGTTCCAAATAAGGAGTCACTTTTATATACAGAACATCACATAACATTTTAACAAAACTGAGATTCTCTCTCAATTCAGTTTTTCTGCACCTTTCTTGAAAGCATTACACTGACAAAAGATGATGATAATTTACAAGAATACAGTTAGGAAATCTGGTTGAAAATATATTTAAAGTTGTTTTTTCTCTGGCACTGATAACAGCAAAATATTCCTTGTTATCTGTGGTTCTTGTTCTCTCCTTGAATGTGTATTTGTCTATGGGGTTGTGCAATTTTATGAAACAGACACCTTACTGAATTTAAAAATGAGAACAAATAACTCCCTTTTTCCTGGTTATCATGCACTCTGAGGTCTCAGGATTTCAGCTGACACTGACTCCCAGTTTCAGGTTTACATGTGTGCATGTCACAAAATGTACAACAGAGACAGGTCAGGCCTGGAACAGACAAATAGGAAAGGAGAAAAATCCTGTGTGTGTGTAGTGCATGATGTGTATGTATGTTGTGTGTGGTGCATATAATGCATGATGTGTATGTAGTGCATGATGTATGTAGTGCATGATTTGCATGTAGTGTGGGGTATGCGTAGTGCATAATGTGTATGTTGTATGTGGTGTGTGTATAGTACATGACATGTATGCAGTGTGTTGTATGTATAGTGCATGTGTATGTGGTATGTGGTGTGTGTACGTGGTGTATGTAGTGTATGGTATGTGTGGTAAATGCTGTACACGTAGTTTATGGTGTGTGTACATGATGTGTGTAGTGTGTGGTGTATGTAGTGCATGATGTGCATGTAGTGCATGGTATGTGTGGTACATGATGTGTATGTAGTACATGTGTGTGTGTGTGTGTAACCTCTCCCACATATGCTCTCTACTGCAAGCAGTATGTCTAACAGTGCTTCATGAGGAATGTGGAAAGGTGTTGTCTAGCATCGTATTCTGATTAGCTCCCCTGAGCAATCAGAACTTTGTATCAGATGTCCTGGAAGCAGTTGCCGTGTGGGTCTCCCTGCTTGGTGGGCACCACTTACTGGGCAGAGACTCCTGTGGTGAGGCTGGGCTCAGAGACAGCTGGGGCCACCTGAAAACCCTACCATCACCAAGCCCTCCTAGAGTTCACTGAGGGGTGTGTGGTGCCCTGAAGGAAATGTCCCCGTTCTCTTTGATCAAATTTCCACACAGAACCCTATGAGGCTTTGTCTCCATGCACTGAAGGGACCAAGGAGTCCCCAGGGACAAAGGCCTGCCAACCACAAACAGGCAGTTGTGGTTTAAGCCTCTGGCCTCCAGTTAGGAGCAGCATCTTGGGCTCAGGGAAGATTCTGTTCTATGTACCCACACAGTGGGTCCCCAGACTAGTCTCCACTAACCCCTGTTCTTGGATCTCGATGCCAGCTGGTCCCCAATTTTCTCCCTACATACTCCAAGCAGTGCCAAAGGAGATGATTCCATGCATACAGCCACATTCAACACTGTGGCAGGCCCAGCTGTGCTCTCAGCACTTGCCATGAGATGAAAGCAAGGAGAAGCCCCAGAAACTCCCCATACCTCCAGGTAAAAGAGTGCCTGGTGAGAATGCAGGACTCTCTTTCAAGGCAGCAACACCCTAGTGAGCTAGATGTAAGGCAAGAGGTCCCATGAGAGAGGACAAAGCTGGGTGCAGCTGCCTTCCCACAGGATGACCTGCCCCAAACATGGAGTCAGCAGGCACAGGCAGGACAGAAATCCATGGCCTCTGCTTCTCTAACACTTTTCCCTCTCCCAAACACCATCCATCCTGGGCAACAAAATTCAACGATCAACCAATGAAAAAAGGACCAACAGTTATTCGAGATGTCTGACCTGTGGTAAGATGGAGCTGAGGGCCAGGACCAGCACAGGAAGAAAGCCAGCATGGGTGTCATGGCTGTGAAGAACTCAGGAGGGAAGACCTGCTCTGTGGGTCAGGGTGGGTGGCCTTCACCCTGCTCTGTGCTGCAAACTAAATAAGCCTTCAGCCAACTTGCTGGGGAGAGGGTTTGAATGAAATAGGAACTGGCAATCAGCTTCCATGTGGAACGGGAGGCCACCTCACCACTGAAACAAATAGGATTCAAAATCCTCCCCATAACTGAGGAACTGATTACAGGAAACTAAGCTGAGTTGCAGAGAAGGCTGGGCTTGAACTAAAAGCAATTGATGAAGTGTCAGTGACAGAACACAGGCAGTAGAAATATGAATGTTCAATGTGAAAGTATTTCATTGTTGCTGTATGTTTGAGAATTATTATAATAAAATCTTGGGGGGGGCCAATAGGAGAACATTTGCACCAGCAAAAGACAGAGGGAATATACAGTGACAATAGGTTCATGCAAAAGTCACTAAGTTCCTCAGCCCCTTCTCCATGGCCCCCACCACCAACGAATGAGTTCCTGGCTCTCAGAAGCCCTCCCTGAAAGCTCAGCCCTCTAGTGGGTGTAGGGTCTTCTCTTCCCCACGCTTTGGAGTCCACAGCCCCCAGGGTAACTGGACTCCTGCAGAATCACCCTACATTCTGAAACTGTGTCCTTGATTTTGTCTTTAAAATATTCTGTTTTTAAAATATGTTATTGATTATGCTATTACAGTTGCCCCATTTCCCCCCTTTATTCCCTTCCACCCTGCACACCCCCTCCTACACACATTATTCCCTTTAGTTCATGTCCATGGGTCTTACATATAAGTTCTTTGGCTTCTCCATTTTGTATACTATTCTTAATCTCCCCCGTCTACTTTTTACCTACCCTTTATGCTACTTATTCTCTCTACCTTTCCCCCCTCACTTCCCCTCCCACTCCTCCACTGATAACCCTCCATGTGATCTCCATTTCTGTGATTCTGTTCCTGTTCTAGTTGCTTGCTTAGTTTGTTTTTGTTTTTGTTTTTGTTTTTTTGTTTTAGGTGTGGTTGCTAATACCTGTGAGTTTGTTGTCATTTTACTGTTCATATTTTTTATCTTCTTTTTCTTAGATAAGTCCCTTTTAACATTTCATATAATAAGGGCTTGGTGATGATGAACTCCTTGAACTTTACTTTCTCTGGGAAGCACTTTATCTGCCCTTCCATTCTAAATGAAAGCTTTGCTGCATAGAGCAATCTTCGATGCAGTTCCTTGCCTTTTATGACTTGGAATATTTCTTTCCAGCCCCTTCTTGCCTGTAAGCTTTCTTTTGAGAAAGCAGCTGACAGTCTTATGGGTACTCCTTTGTGGGTAACTGTCTCCTTTCCTCTTGCTGCTTTTTAGGATTCTCTCCTCTTTAATCTTGGATAATGTAATTATGATGTACCTTGATGTGCTCCTCGTTGGGTCCAACTTCTCTAGGATCCTCTGAGCTTCCTGGACTTCCTGGAAGTCTATCTCCTTTGCCAGATTGGGAAAGTTCTCCTTCATTATTTGTTCAAATAACTTTTCCATTTGTTGCTCTTCCTCTTCCCCTTCTGGTGTACATATAATTCAGACATTGGAATATTTAAAAATGTCCTGAAGGTTCCTAAGCCTCTCCTCATTTTAGAAAAATATTTTATTTATTCATTTTTAGAGAGAGGGGAAGAGAAGGAGAGAGAGGGAGAGAAATATCAATGTGTGGCTGCCTCTCGTGCATCCCCTGCTGGGAAATGGCCTGCAACCCAGGCCATTGTGCCCTGACTGGGAATTGAACTGCAGTTGTTTGGTTCACAGGCCCGTGTTCAATCCACTGAGCTACACCAGCCAGGGCTCTCCTCATTTAAAAAAAAAATCTTGTTTCTCCATTATTTTCTGGTTGAGTGTTTATTTCTTCCTTCTGGTCCACACCATTGATTTGAGTCCCAGTTTCCTTCCCCATCCCTTTTGGTTCCCTGTACATTTTCCTTTATTTCACTTAGCATAGCCTTTATTTTTTCATCTAATTTGCCATCATATTCAACCAATTCTGTGAGCATTCTGATTACTAGTGGTTTGAACTGTACATCTGACAGGTTGGCTATCTCTTTGTCACTTAGTTGTATGTTTTTTTCTGGAGCTTTAAACTGTTCTTTCATTTGGGTCATTTTTTTTTGTCTCAGTGTGCCTGTTACATAGTAAGAGGTGGAGCCTTAGGTGTTCACCAGGCTGGGGCAACCCATGTCACTGCATTGTGATGCTGTATGTGAGGGAGGTGTCCAAGGGGGAACAGTGCCACTTGCTCTGCTCTCTGCCCATTTTTAGTCACTTTCCCTGTTACCCACAAGCAAATTGGACCCTTCTGGTGCTGATTTCTTGGCAGGTGGGTTTGTGTACGTTCTAGGACCCTATGGATCTCTCCAAAAACTCTCCTATGAGGCTGGGAGTTTCTCCTGCTGCCATCTCAACCCCCACAGGTGTTCTCAATCAGAGGCTTGAGGCTTTATTTGCCTGCAATGGAACCCTGGGTTGTGTGCTCTGTCTCACTCTCCAGTTGTTCCTCCCAGTTTATCTGCATGCAAATGTGGGACTGGCTGCTCTGCCAGCTGCCCCCTTGCCTGCCCATCTCTACCCCTCCTACCAGTCCTCCAGCCCCTGCCTTACTTCAAGTCTTCTCTGTGCAGCTGCCCATCTCTGCCCCTCCTACCAGTCTGGATGAATGTTTCTTCTTTAACTCTTTGGCTGTCGGACTTCCATGTGTTTTGATTTTCTGTCAGTTCTGATTGTTTTTTGTTTTTAAATTTGTTGTTGTCCTTCTTTTGGTTGTGTGAGGAAGCACAGTGTGTGTCTACCTATGCCTCCATCTTGGCTGGAAGTCCTAAAATATTATTCTTTATGTTAAGTGATGGTGGTAATAAATGACAGACTTTATTAAGGCTTTCCTTTGACAAAATTAAAGGTTGAAAACTTTGGGTTGGTATCTAAAATACCAGATCTGGGGCCATCTCACACAAGGGAACATGTGTACTTAGAATCCTAAAGCCATGTCTGGGAGGCAAGTTTATTCACTTCCATGGAAGAGTTGGGGAGGCCTTGGTTTCCACATCCTTAAAAAATCAGTATATGTTTCAACCCCAAAATTTAATTGGATCTTGATATTTAAAAAACAAAAAAGGTTAGAAAAGAGATATTGGGTAACAAATGGAACATTTGAGAATAGACTGAGTTTTAAATAATATTGGGGTATTATTTCTTTTCTCAGGTGTGAAAATAGTATGGCAGCTATGTGGGAGCAGGTCTTTATTTTTAGAAGATATATGCTGAAGTATGTAGATATGAAGTTTTACAATGCCTGCAATTTCCTGTGAGATTGGTTGGGGTTGGGAAGAAGATAAAGCAAAAGCATATTTGGCAAAATGTTAACAATTATTGAATCTAGGTGAGAGGTACATAGGTGTTTTCTACACTATTCTCTTCAAATCTCTACAGTTTAAAGGTTAGCATAATAAAAAAAATTAGGAGGGAAATGATTTTAAAAGCACCGCATTTGCTGATTTGTTGGATAGAGTAAGTAAAACAATATATCAGAGAAATTCTTGTCTGAAAACAAGGCACAGAAGGACAAATCTGTTACCCAGCCAGCCACCATTCTTAGAGCCCCCATTCTTCACTCACCCCAACACAATGGGAAGCAGAATAGAATTTGGGTGAAATCCTGACCAGGAGGTTTAACACCTTCTAGGACATTCTTAATTCTCAACTCCACCAGTAAGCTTACGATTGTGTTTCAGGGATCCCAAGTTATGTAAATTTTATGTATATCTGGGGCTGGGTACCTAGACAAGAAGTCCTGGAAATAACAAAGGACTCCTAGAGTGATATGAGACAGAGATACAGAGAGAGAGAGAGAGAGACAAAAATGAAGGTGGGGTGGTACAGAAGGAGGGAGACAGAAAAAAAGGAAGAGCAGGCACAGTGCAAGGAAGAAGAGGAGGACAAAATGGGGGAGGGAAGGAGGAAGGGAAGAAAAGAGGAAAGAAGGGAGGATGGAAGGAAGGAAGTAGAGAGCGGGAATAAAAAACCCCCTGAGCAGGTCCAAGTTCATTGGAAGCTTTTCTGAAAGCCAGATAATCAGATGAGGGCAGATAAGAATGGAACTGGAAAGTATTATGCTGAGTGAAATAAGCCAGGTGGTGAAAGGCAAGTACCATATGATCTCACCTTTAACAAGAACCTAAACAACAAAACAAACAAGCAAGCAGAATATAACCAAAGACACTGAAATAGAGAACAGGCAGACACTAACCAGAGGGGAGAAGGGAGGGAATTTCAGGGGAAAATGGGAAGGATTCACAGGAACATGTATAAAGGACACATGGACAAAAACTAAGGGGGGTGGAAATGGGAGGGACGTGGAGAGCACTGCAGGGGGTGGGCTGGGATGGGAGTAGAAGACAGAAAACTATACTTGAACAAGAATTAAAATAAATAAAGTTAAAAAACTATGGTACATTTACACAATGGAATTATATGCAGCAGAAAGAAAGGAGCTCCTACCCTTTACCACGGCATGGATGGAACTGGAAAGCATTATGCTGAGTGAAATAAGCCAGGCAGTGAAAGACAAATACCATACAATCTCACCTTTAACAGGAACCTAAACAACAAAACAATCAAACAAGCAAAATATAATCAAAGATACTGAAATAGAGAACAGACTGACAGTGACCAGAGGGGAGAGGGGAGGGAATTTCAGGGGAAAAGGGGAAGGGCTTACAGGAACAAGTGTGGAGGACACATGGACAAGAACTAAGGGGGGTAGAAATGGGAGGGAGATGGGGAGGAATGGGCTGGGATGGGAGTAAAAGACAGAAAACTGTATTTGAACAATTAAAATAAATTAATTAAAAAATAAAATAAAATATCTGCCTTGCTAATATCATAACTAACCTTGCTTGTTGCTAGTCCTCCTTGTTATTGCTCATGACCTTTAACAATGCCATTGCCTGCAGAACACATTCCTCCCTGTCCCTCAGATCCCTGTGTATCAGGGCTCCAGGAGCAAGGCCTGCTGAGTCAGAACTGGCTCCTGCTAACTTCTCCCTCCAGCCTCAGTGTCTGCTGCCTTGGTTCCATCCCCCGTCCTTGCTTCATTACTACTAAATTGTTTCAGCCTGGAGCTTAGATGGCAAGGTCCAGAATGCTTTCCTTCCTATATTCTTCCATTAACTCTGGTCCCTTCCAGCTCCTCAGTTCCATGTCTAAGTCATTCAAATCCCAGCAGACTCCATGCTGAGAAGCAATCAAAGGCAGGAACAGTACCACAGTGTCTCCATAGCCATCTCTCACAGGAGTACCACCCAGAAATTGTGGCTCACTTTTCATTTTGAGTCGAAGCCCTTTCACCACCCTGAGATTTCATGCTGAGTAATTTGTCTCCATTTATATGGTCATGTCCCTGATTCAAGGAATTAGCTCTCTTCTGAACTACTGCTCTAGTTCACCATTCCTTTACACATATCCTTTTTGAATGAGCATGCACTGAGCAGAATCTGCAGCCAGGCTGGACACTGGGGAAAACTGCTACTTCTTCCACTTCAACTCAGGGAAAAGGTGATAGTGCATTGGCATTTCCAAAGGTTAGCACTAACTTGTTGCTTCCCCACTCAAAATTTCTACATGGTTTCCTTTATCTCATCAAATAGCTCTGTATCTAAGACAGAAACTAACTGGTTTTCATATCTTCTTTCCCAATCCTACCCCAGGCAAGAGCCTAGTCTTGTTTCTGAACCCCTGAGCTGTCCTTACTCTCTCCACTTTATTCTTGGGCAGCATAAGAGTTTTGTGTGAGTATGTGAGTTCCTGTGTCTAAGTTTTTGTGTATTTGCAGGTCTATGAGGTGTTTGAGTGTGTTTGTGTATATTTAAGGCCTGTTAAAGGGAATTTATCTTCAGTTGGCTCACCCTTGGGAGAAGATGAAACAAGAGCTTTCAGAAGATAAGCAAAAGCCAGCAGAGAGGAGGTATTTCCATCTGATCAAAGGCAAGATCTGCACAGTTAGTTAGGAAAATGGGGGAACTACGTAACCCCCTTGGGAAACAGGGACCTGCGTCCTCCATGGAAAAGATGGACCTGCATCCTCTTCCAACTTTTCTGACACTAAATTGGCTTGAGGTCTTTGATGAAACTGCGGAGGAGGTGATGCAGTAAAATTGTAATTGCTACTTGGTCTCCTTCCAGTCTGATATGTGGGATCTCAGAACAAATTAACTAATTAACAGACATAAAAGAATGTGATCTGTTATATACCCTATTGCTATGGACTGATTCTCACTACAGATCAAATCCCCCTGGCTGAATGCTTAGAACTCCCCATGATAAAATTCCAGCTGGCATTTCTAGTCTAATTCACACCCTCCACTGCCTAAAATCTATCATATACCATGTTTAAACATGCCTTGTGCTTTCTCACTTTTTTTGCCTTTACAAATTTATTTTTCCTTTGTGGAATGCCCTTCCCTTCTTTGCCACTTGATGAAATTCTAACCAGTTCTTCAAATTCATGGGGTACCTATTTTAGATCCACAGCTGGATCTCATTCCCAGAAAAGGTAATCCCTTACTTGATTGTACCCCCATCAACCTTTGCTTGTACCACTATGACAGTTGTCACAGTCTGTCTCATTATAGAGGTTTACACTCTTGTCTCCTGTTTTCCTACCAGATTAAAAATAAACCTAATGGAATAATTAGTATAAAGTTAATTTTCAGTGCCTAGGACAGTGTACTGCACAACATAGATTTATAGTAAATATTTGCTCAATGTAGTAATGAGTGGTTCAGTGAGTGAACAGATGTATACATGGATGGGTGGATGGAAGGAAGGAAGGAAGGATAGATGGGTGCATTGGTGGATGGATTGGTGGATGAATGGGGTGGTGTGAAAGCTCTATAGACAAGATAAAAACAGGGCTTAGTTTTGCATGCCCTTAACTTAATATTTGAAAAAGAACTCTCTATGCAAGTGTGAAGCACAGGGCTCAGAATACCTTGCCTATGCATATGGTAGAAAAACCAAAAAATACTTCTGCTCTTTGAGTTTTGGAAGAAATGGGTTTGACTTCAATTTTCTCAGTTCATATGTTCAGGCTCAGTTTTTGCTTAAGAAGACCGGGTGGGGGAAAATTAGCCTGACTTCCAACAAGTGGAATAAATAAGGCATAGGGACTCAGGCAGCAATCTTGCCAGGCCTCCAGACACTGTCCCTGCACACAGAGCAAACTATGTGAAGTTGTTGTATAATGTGGTCTTTCTGCACACACTGCACTTTGATGTCGCCAAAGTCACTGAGTCTCTAACAAAAAAAAAATGTAGCAGAGAAATTTCCCAGATTTTATCTTCCAACTGACGTCACCAGGGCTTGTAACAAAACTGCTGTAATTAAGAGCCATATCACAGCGTGTCACATGGTCCTGTTTAACTGCAGTGGTGAGAGAAAAGAGCAAAAGGAGGAGAAGAGGTAACGAGAAGAAGCTAGGAGAAGATGGAAGAGGCAGGAAGGAGGAGGAAGAACTGGCTTCTCAAACCTGACAGGCACTTTTAGGGGTGAAAGAACAAAATCAATGGTGCCTTCATCTGTGTCTTCCAGAGCAAGGTTAGTATACTTTGGGAAAGCTCACAAGATGGGAACTATTTTATTTGCTAATTACATTATTTTTATTCAATAATTCAGGTGGTGATTCAAATCAAGAAAAAACTCACATCTGCTGAGTGTGCACCATAAAATGCCACTGACTCATTGAACTCTCAGGACCTTATGAAGTAGGTATTATCATTACTATTTAGAGATAAGAAACTGGGAATTGATAAGGTGAACTGATTTATGCAAGGTCACCCAGCTAAGTAAGTGACAGTGTCAGAATCCATCTCCATTCTAACCCACCCCAAACCACCACACTGACAAACCAGTGTTACACATCTCATTATGTCGCAACCCATAAAGCAGACTTGATATGGATTGGATAATTCCCTTAAGACTAAAATCTTATAGATTTTTGTGTTAAAAATAAGGAAGGCATTTTGAAGCTACTAAATGGTATCATGTTCAGGGAATAGGAAAAGCGCAAGTCTTCCCCAACTCCAAAGATCTTAAAGACCAGACATGATGATAAAAAAAAAAAAAAAACAAGAACCAAAATGTAACTTTTGTCATTGTCAGGGACAGTGTTAGGAATTCAGAGTAAATTTCTAATAAATCTGATTCTAAGATTTGGCTAATGCTGAGCAGAAGTCTGTCCTTCAGTTCTTCCCTATGTCACAAAGCAAATCTTGTCACATTACCCTTAGCCACCACATATAGCAATGATCAGGATCTTCCAGTGACAGTATTTGGACTGTAGTCAGAAAGTGCCAAAAAGGATCTTTCTACTCCATGAATAACCAGTACTGAATGGCAACCCTGCCACTAGTAAACCAGCCAAAATCAATGTCTTTCCTCTTTCTCCTTCAAAGAAAATCTGAGAAGTTTTTAAGCAGAGAGAAAGGCTTGGCACATGGGAAGGTAACTGTGTTTCCCAAGCCCACTTTAATATTTACCTATTCTGATGGCATGGAAACTGAACTAAAAAATACACAGCACATGTTTGAATGGGAATGAACCCCAAAGAAGCAACAGGGGGACAGTTTTGGTAAAAACAAGCTGGCAATGTGAAACAGATAGTGTGTCTATATGGTGGCTGAAGGAGCCCCATCTTGTTAACCCTGACACTAAGAAATGAACTCCCTAACACTAAGGGAGTTTCAACTCCCTTGGTGGGAACACAGGGCAAAAATTTAATAGAGGCAACCAACCTACCACATTACTCCTAGAGTCACCAGCAGTATAAGCACTACTGCTCCCAGTATAGAGAGTATCCTTGTGTACTCGGAAATACAGGTAAAGGTGGACTCAGAAGCACCCAGAGGGGAAGGTTTCAACTGGTGTAGCTCAGTGGGTTGGGCGTCGCCTCACAAACTCAAAAGTCACTGGTTATTTTCCCAGTCAGAGCACATGCCTGTGTTGTGGGCCAGGTCCCCAGTTGGGGACATTTAAGAGGCAAGCAATGGATGTTTCTCTTGCACATTGGTGCTTCTTTCCTTCTCTGTCTTCTTCCCTTCCCATCACTCTAAAAATAAATAAATAAATAAAGTCTTAAAAAAAGAAGAAAGAAACACTTGAGGGGGACTTCTATTCAAGATGGCAGCATAGAAAAAAATACAATTGCCTCCTCACACAACCACATAAAAATTGTAACTACAGAACAATCATTATTCAAAACCACGAGAAATAGAGCTGAATGGAAGTCCTACAACTATGAAATTAAATAAGAAACCACATCAAGACTAGTAGGAGGATTGGAGACATAGAACAATTTAGCCCCACAACAACATGTGATAGGAAAAAAAAAAGCAAGATATCTTAGGAGCAAGGGGTTCCAGCCCCAGTCCAGGGCCCCAACCCAGGGTTCCAGTGCCAGGAAAATAAGTCTCCATAACTTCTGGGTCTAAACACCAGTGGGGATTGAGACTGCGAAAGACAAACTGCTAGAGTCCCAGGCAGTTACTCTTAAAGGGCCTGTGCATGGATTTATTAGACTTATTCCCTCTGAGCCCCAACACTGGGGCAGCAGATTGAAAGGCACCAGAGGCAGATGAGGAGGAACTGAAGAGTCCACCATCAGCACAAGAGCTGGGGGTTAGCTTTTCTGAGTCCTCCCTCAATAGAAAGGGCAGGTGGGGGCCATATCTGAGACTCCATCAGATATGGCCTCCACCTGCCCTTCATCAACCTGGCTTGCACTATTTGCCCCACTCTGGTGATTCCCCGAGGCTCTGCCCCATCCCAGCTGTTTCCAGTGGCTTTTCCATACAAATGCCTTGTCTTGGCTCATGTTTCAGATTTTCCTGAAGTCCCTCAAATAAGCAATATCTGAACTGAGTGTGCCCCATGCCTATGGCTAAGCAGTCCCAGGCTGGGCACTAGCTGCAGCCAGTCTTGGTTCACAGCTTAGACTCACTTGGGCACCTCTAAGCCCAGCACATGAAGCAGCCAACTGCAGATTGCTTTGTAGCTTATGCCAGTGGCCCCAGACACAACAGAGGCAGTGAGTGACCTTGGTCTGTACCTCCAGGGAGGCCCCAGAGCCTGGTCACCCAGTGGACAGCTCAGATCATGTCAGAACACCACCACCCAACCACCTTCACAAGCATTCTACTCAAGGAACAGACTCAGCGGGCACCAGAGCCCTGCTGAAGTAAGTCCCACTCTGTGGAATGGAACCGTGATAGCTGATCCTCATGGTGGTTGGATTTGGGTAGTCAGTGGTCACAGCTAGTCCTTGCAGCTGATTGGCCTTAGGCAAATCACTCCCATTAAACTTCCAACAGAAATCAAGGCTCACATACAAGAGGATGGTGTACAAAGTCCATACAGTGAATACACCTCAAGTACCCAACTTGGATCATATGGGAGGCTGTGCCACTGGACCATATAGGATACTTACTACATTAAGCCACTTTTCCAAGCCAGAAAGTAATAGCAGTTCTGTATAATATGTAGAAACAAACACAGAGAGGCTGACAAAATGAGGAGACAAAGAAATATGGTCCAAATGAAATAATAGAACAAAACTTCAGAAAAAGTACTAACCAAAATGGAGACAAGCAATATACTAGATACAGAGTTCAAAACACTGGTTATAAGGATACTCATGGAATTCAGTGAGAACTTCAACAGCATAAAAAAGGAGCATGGAAACCATAAAAAGAACCCATCAGAAATAAAGAATACTAACTGAAATGAAGGACAATTTGCAGAGAATCAACCACAGAGTGGATGAAGACAAGAATCAAATCATCAATTTTGACTATAAGAAAGCAAAAAAACACCCAATCAGAACAACAACAAGAAGAAAGAACTAAAAAAATTAGGATAGTGTAAAGAGCCTTCAGGATATATACCAACATTCGCATCATGGGAGTGCTAGAAAGAGAAGAAAGAGAACAAGAAATTGAAAACCTATTTGAAAAAGTAAGGGAAAAAAATTCTCTAACCTGGTGAAGGAAATAGACATACAAGTCCAGAAAGCACAGATCGTCCCAAATGAAAATAACCCAAAGGTCTACACTGAGACACATCATAATTAAAGTGCCAGAGGTAAAAAAACAAAAACAAAAACAAAGAGAAAATCTTAAAATCATAAGAGAAAAACAGTTATCTACAACAGAGCTCCCATAAGACTGTCAGCTGATTTCTCAATTGAAACTTTGCAGGCTAGATCATATGGTATTTTTCTTTCAGCACCTGGCCTATTTCACTCAGCATAATGCTTTCCAGTTCCATCCATGTTGTTGCAAAAGGTAGTAGCTCCTTCTTTCTCTCTGCAGCATAGAATTCCATTGTGTATATGTACCACAATTTTTGGATCCATTCATTTACTGACGGGCACCTAGGTTGCTTCCAACTCTTGGCTATTGTAAATTGTGCTGCTATGAACATTGTGGTGCATAGGTTCTTTGATATTGATGTTTTAGGATTCTTAGGATATAATCCCAGCAGTGGAAGGGATTGGCAAGGAATATTCAAAGTGATGAAAAGCAAGAACCTACAACCAAGATTATTCTGCCCAGAAAAGCTATCATTTAGACTTGAAGGACAGATAAAGAGGTTCCCAGACAAGAAAAAGCTAAAATAATTCATCACTGCCAAACCAGTATTATATGAAATGTTGAAGTTCTTCTTTAAGAAAAAGATAAAAAATATGAACAATAAAATGGCAATAAATATATATCTATTAATAATTCAGTCTACAACTAAAACAATTGAAAAATGGGAAAAGAACTTGAACAGACACATCTCCAAGGAGGACATACAGAGAGTCCAGAGACACATGAAAAGATACTCAATATTGCTAGCTATCAGAAAGATGTGAATTAAAACCACAATGAGATACCACTTTACACCAGTCAGAATGGCTATCATAAACAAAGCAACAAACAACAAATGTTGGAGAGGTTGTGGAGAAAAGGGGACCCTAGTTCACTGTTGGTGGGATTGCAGTCTGGTACAACCATTATGGAAAACAGTATGGAATTTTCTCAGAAAACTAAAAATTGACCTGCCTTTTGACCCAGCAATTCCACTGCTGGGGTTGTAACCTAAGAGCCCTAAAACACCAATCCAAAAGAATTTATGCACCACAATGTTCATAGCAGCACAATTTACAATAGCCAAGTGCTGGAAGCAACCTGGGTGCCCATCAGTAAATGAATGAATCCAAAAAAATGTGGTACATATACACAATGGAATCCTATGCAACAGAAAGAAAAAAAGAGCTCCTACCCTTTGCCACAGCATAGATGGAACTGGAAAGCATTATGCTGAGTGAAATAAGCCAGGTATTGAAAGACAAATACCATATAATCTCACCTTTAACAGGAAGCTAAACAATAAAACAAACAAGCAAGCAAAATAAAAACAAAGACACTGAAATAGAGAACAGGGGAACAGCGAACAGAGGGAAGAGGGGAGGGAATTCCGGGGGGGAAATGGGAAGGATTTAGAGGAACTAATATAAAGGACGTATGGACAAGAGCTAAGGGGGGTGGAAATGGGAGGGAGGTGGGGAGCATGGAGGGTGGGTTGGGATGGGAGTAAAAGACAGAAAACTGTACTTGAAAAATAAGTAAATAAAAAAATTTTAAAATAAAATAAAATAAAATAAAATAAAAATAACTGAATCAAAAAAAATGAAATAAATGAATAAGTAGAACAGAAACAGAATCATAGACACAGAGAACATTTGATGATTGCTGATGGGAGGAGTGTCAGGGGGATGGGAAAAAAAGATGAAGAAATTAAGAAACACAAATTGGTTGTTATAGGTAAGTCACGGGGATGTAAAGTACAGCACAGGGAATGTAGTAGCCAAAAAAATATACCAGTATATGCATGACTCATGAATACTGACAATGATGTAAGTGTGGCCTGAGGGAGTACAAGGGTCAGGGTTATGAAGAGTAAAGGGGGAAAAATTGGGACAACTGTAGTAGCACAAACAATAAAATATAATATAAACTTTAAAACAAAACCACTCAGGGACCTGTGATCAAGCAAGCAGTGTAAACCACAGACCAGAACTGCCCAAGAGTTTTCAGTATCTCAGATCCAACGTGCTCCTTCTTCTTACCCTTAAATCACACGTGTAAAAATATATATGAAATCAATGGACTTTCCAAAGACTCTTCCCAAATTGCAAACCAGACCCTCAACCTCTCCTCACATAATGGCCAAAAAATTAAAAACTCACCATTTATTGTTATATGTATTATGAAAAATGCAAATGATTATGTTGGTACCCATGAGACCTGGGATTTTCACCTAAGAGAAAGGAGACACAGATATCAGATTGATATGCTTAAGTAAAAACTCAAGTCCTGAATTAGAATGGAAGTAGCAATACAAGTTCATAATGTATTTTATTTAAAAACAAATGTGCATTTCTTAGCTGTGTTTATTGAAAAGGTCTAGAAACAATAACCAACTCAATACAATGAACATTTCTAGCTCTTACATAGGTGGTCTCCAAATATCATTATCCCATGAAAAGAGAGTTCCAAGGAAAAACGTGGATTCCAGGTTAAGGAATGAACAAGATGAATCTTGTTAAGCCAGAAAGTAAGGAACCTATCAGTGACTAGTAGGTCATGTCAATAGACTCAGAAGCTAACTTGAAAAATTCATCCAGGCAAAGATGGGACAATTTGAGCATTGATGAGGACAATAGCTACAATGGTTTGAAACAAGTTCTATGATGATGCTCAATAGAAAAAAAAAACTACATTGGATAAATTTAGAGAACATTATGGAATCAGTTCATTGTTTTGAAAACTTTTAGTAAAGGAGAGTAATAAAGCATATATTCTCTTTCCTAAACAAACTATATTTCTGGGTAATCTAATGGCCAATGAAGTGAAACTTTTTTTTCTTGTAGAGGTTCTTCTCAGCTTAGAAGTAAGGAAAAAAGATAAAATTAGAATAATACCATATTGCAGCCTTCTAATGGACTAACTTTCCTAGAATACTATCATCATGGCTACTAATCATGAAAAAGAAACAACCAGATACTCCATGCCTGCTAATGGGAGTTATAACAACACCTAGGAAATAGCCTTTCCTCATTCTTTCCTGAATCTTTCCTGATTCTGGTCAAGACTCTTGATCTATTTGTAGTCAATATAAAAAAGAGACAGGAACATGCAATCCATCCCCTGAGGATGCTGCCAACCAAACTAACTGTGGGAAATTCTACAGCAGAGATAAAAACAACAAAAAATGATAAATGAAAAAGAGTTTAGAAGAAATCAGTTAACCTCAAAATATGGACCTCATTTGGATCTTGATACAAATAAAATGTTAAAAGTCATATTCAGAAAACATTGAGATATATTTGAATATTGCCTGGATATATATGTTGAAGGAATTATTATTAAATTGTTAGATATAATAATTATATCTTGGATTTTTAAGTCCACATCATCTATTGGGGATTTACTTTAAAAGAATCCAAGAGAGCAGAAACTACACAACACTGAAGAAAGAAATTCAGGAAGACAGAAACAAATGGAAACATATACCATGCTCATGGATTGGAAGAATTATCATCAAAATATCCATACTACCCAAGAATGGATATTTACAGATTTTACAGATTAAATTTACAGATTAAATGCAATACCTATTAAAGTACCAATGACATATTTCACAGAATAGAACAAACACTTCAAAAATTTATATGGAACCATAAATGACCCTGAATAGCTGCTGCAATTTTGAGAAAGAAAAACAAAGCGGGAGGGATCACAATACCTGAAAACAAACTGTATTATTACAAGGCCGCTGTAATAAAACAGCCTGGTACTAGCATATAAACAGGCACATAGACCAATGGAACAGAACAGAGAGCCCAGAAATAAACCCAAGTTTCTATGGTCAATTAATATTTGACAAAGGGGGAAGCAACATAAAATGGAGTAACAATAGCCTCTTCAACAAATGGTGTTGGGGGAGCTGGACAGCTGCATGCAAAATAATGAAACTCAAGCACCAACTTATACCATACACAAAAATAAATTCAAGGTAGATAGAAGATTTAAATATAAACCATCACATCATTAAAGTCCTAGAAAAGAACATAGGCAGTAAAATCTCAGATATTTCACACAGCAACATTTTTACTGATATGTCCCCTAGAGCACATAATGGAAAGAATAAACAAATGGGATCTTATCAAAATAAAAAGCTTCTGCATGGCTAAAGAAAACAGTATTAAAATAAAAAGAGAGCCAACTATATGGGAAAACATATTTGCCAATGATACCACAGACAAGGGTTTAATCTCCAAAATATACAAAGAACTTACATGACTCTACTCTAAGAAGCAACCAAATTAAAAAATGGGCAAAGAATTGAACAGACACTTCTCCAAGGAGGACATACAGAGAGTCCAGAGACACACAAAAAAGATGTTCAGTATTGCTAGTTACCAGAGAGATGCAAATTAAAACCACAATGAGATACCACTTCACGCAAATCAGAATGGCCCTCATAAACAAAGCAACAAACAAGTGTTGGAGAGGTTGTGGAGAAAAGGGAACCCTAGTTCACTGTTGGTGGGATTGCAGACTAGTACAACCACTATGGAAAACACTATGGAATTTTTCTCAGAAAACTGAAAATGAATCTGCTTTTTGATCCAGAAATTCCACTGCTAGGATTATATCCTAATAATCCTGTAGCACCAATCCAAAAGAACCTATGCACCCCAGTGTTGATAGCAGCACAATTCACAATAGCCAAGTGCTGGAGGCAACCTGGGTGCCCAACAGTAAATGAATGGATCCAAAAACTATATTTACACATGGAATTCTATGCAGCAGAAAGAAAGAAGGAGCTCCTACCCTTCACAACAGCATGGATGGAACTGCTCAGCATTATGCTAAGCAAAATAAGCCCAGTAGTGAAAGACAAATACCATATGATCTCACCTTTAGCAGGAACCTAAACAACAAAACAAACAAACAAGCAAAAGATAACCAAAGATACTGAAATAGAAAACAGGCTGACAGTGATCAGAGGGGAGAGGGGAGGGAATTTCAGGGGAAAATGGGAAGGGTTTACAGGAACAAGTATAGAAGACACATGGACAAAAACAAGTCGGGAGTGGAAATGGGAGGGAGTTGGGGAGCACGGGGGTGGGGGTGGGCGGGGATGGGAGTTAAAAGACAGAAAACTCTACTTGAACAACAATTTAAATAAATAAATAAACAAATCCAGGAGAAATAGAAGAAACAAGGTTCTTCTAATAGGAGAAACCATGATTGATAATTATAGAATTGAGTAATAGACACATAGAGAATTGAAGTTTCCTCTCTGTTTTTGTGTATTCAATTTTTTATAATAAAAAGTTTTAAAAACTAAGTAAAAAGGTAGTATCTTACATTTTTCATGTTTGCCTTTCTTAGTATATTGACCTACATAGATATGTGTGATTCAGCTATATCAATATTCTAATTCTACCCCTAAAAAAGCATAATATATTAAATATTTCTAAATACAAATACATGACAAGGTAAGTTTTCCAATTGTATTACCTACCACAAAAATTTGTTTTTGTAATCCTTACCAGAGGATATGTTTAATTTTAGAGAGAGAGGAATGGAGAGAGAGAGAAAATAAAAAGCATTGATGTGAGAGAGAAACAAAAGTCAGTTGACTGCTATATGCTTCCTGACCAGGGATCAAACACTCAACCTAGGTATATGCCCTGACCGGAAATTGAACCCCACAACCTTCTGGTGTACAGGGTGATGCTGCAACCAACTTAGCCACCAGCCAGTGCTAAATTTTATTTTATTTTATTTTATTTATTTTATTTTATTTTAAGATTTTATTTATTTACCTTTAGAGGGGAAGGGAAGGAGAGAGAGAGAGAGAGAGAAATATCAATGTATGGTTGCCTCTCGTGAGTCCCCTTCTGGGAACTGGCCTGCAACCCAGGCATGTGCCCTGACTAGGAATCGAACCACGATTGTGTGGTTCACAGGCCCTTGCTCAATCCACTTCACTACGCCAGTCAGGGCTAAATTTTATTTTTGAGTAGTGTCTTCCATCACCTGCCTTCCAACTCCTGTTGCAGATGTCTTTCTAATCATGTGATCATCCTATAAAAGGAAACAACTCTTCTGACCAATATCTGTCAGTCTAGAAGCATGGCAACAGGAAGTACTTCTGTGCTTCCCTAAATGAAAGGGATAGATAATCACTGATGAGAAGTAGGGAGAGGGAAGTGGAGGCCCACAGCCTGTGCTCTCAGGCTGACCTGTGCCTTCACCCTGTCTCTTACTGATTATATTCACCCCTTGTACTCCCTCACAGAGTTTTCATGAAGAATGAGATAATATGTATAAATATTGAAAAGAGGTTCAGACACAAAAGAGGAGTCAGACACCCTGGCACTGGCCCTACATATTTCAGACCCCAGTCAGTTCAGTCTCTCCAGTGTGATCCAGCCTTTGGCCTCTCTCCCTCCCTGGCACTTACAGACTCAAACTGGCATTTTTTTCTGACACAACTTTGTACTAATAATTATATCCATGGGTATCAGGCAACAGAAGAAAGGGCTTAGATAAACAAATTCAAAGGATCCATGAAATCAGCTTCTGAGGATCCAAAGCCACAGGCATAACTCATCCACAAAGAGCTGGGTCCTGCCACACACAAACTGGGATTTGGAGTCAAGCCAGCTCCCACCTCCCTCAGCAGACGGCCCTCCCTGCCCTAGAACCTATTTGCACAAATTGCACATGTGTTTCTAAGTAAAAGAGAAAGTAGAAGTGAAGAAATAATGGATGTCTAGTTGGATGTCTTTTTCTAATTTACCTTGCAGAGACAAAGTGACTGCCAGTAAAAGCAAGAGTTGCTTTCATGAGCACCTGTGTGGCTCCAGATATAGGCTGGGCTGCCTGGGGCTGAGGGAAAGGTGGCACAGAATGTGGCTTTGTTTCTTTATAGCACAGGCCCACTTTGATTCAGGAAAACTGAAGCACGTGCAACAGTGAATAGCCCCATTTGGAGAATGCTGGGAAGCAACAGCCAGAGGAAATCAGGGCTCTGACAAAGCCAGGGAGGACAGGCTCTATTCAGGAGCGTCTGTCAAGTGATAGCCAGAAAAGACCCAACAAGGAGACAAGAGGGAAAAAAAGGAGGGGAATTGTGGAGATCACATCTGACATTCCCCAGGGACTCCAAAATCTCTAAGCATAATTGGGAAGCTGAGATCCTGCCTTTGCTGCAGAAGTAATCGGCCACCAGCATTTGGATTTTTAACATTGAAGTTTCCTTATTGAAAGTGCATGCTGGGGTCATTCAAACTTTACATACATATGGAGTGAGCACCTTTCCAGACAGACTCAAAGAAAAGAGGCACCATCTTAGGCACTGAACCACGGTTCCAAGAACAGAGCTCTTTGCAGGAAGAACAGACCTTATATTTGACCCGGGAGACCAGCTATAACTATACACAATGGCCCACAATCTAAGGCCAAATAAATTACACAGACAAAAAGAAATGAATTTCAGAAAAGTTTAAGGTCAATATGCTCTGAGGGCTCTAGGGAGGCATCTCAGAAAAAATTGTTTGCCCTTTTCCTGAACATTTATGGAGTGTCTCCAGGAGTGTGCCAAGCATTGCTCCCAACTCTGGGGACACAAAAAGTGTGCCTGAAGAGGCTCAGAGCCTTACAGGGACAACCAGCTGTGACCTTGTGATGATCTCTCTGGTGCAAATCCCTAGCAGGGCTGTGTAAGCATCAGAGGGGGTCACTTGCCTTCATAAGATGACAATTGCTCCAAGCTTAAAGCCAAGGAATAAGGACAGTCCAGGTAGGAGACAGAAGTGACAGAGCCCTGCATTGTACTGGTATGTTCATGAAGGTCTGTGGGGGAAGGGCTATGGGGAAAGGTGGGAGCCAGACCCCAAGGGTCTTTGAAGTCTGATCAGGCAGAGCACATCAGGAATGTCAGTAGAACTCCCAACTCTGGGTGAAAGAGAATGAACAAGGCTCCACAGTGAGATGGAAATACTGCTGGGGCAACCAGATCATTGAGAATGAAGAAGGCACCGCCTTCACAGCCTCTGGCCAGTCTTACCTTCTGCTGGGGTTACTGTCCCTTCCTCTATTAGGCAGGTGCTACCCTGCCCCTTCTTCTCACCCCAAATATAAGGACCCAGCGAATTGTGGTTCATGAGAGCCCTGGGACTAGTTCCAAGTGCCTTACAATTGTTGAGCCATTCACTGCTCTGAGCTCCCAGAGCCAACCCAACAAGTGCTGGGCAGCATCAAACAAGCAACCCACCTTATAACCACCCACTGAGAACTGTATCTAAGAACACCTGGCCACTCTTCTCTAGGCAGAAACCAAATCTAGCTGATTTATTTTAAGTGAGAGTTACACAAGTCATCACCAAGTATGAATTTAAGCTTTAAGAATTAATTAAAGGGAAAATTGCGAATGTGCCCAAACTACAATCCAAAGGAAGTTTTGTCCTTGAACAATTGCAATTTAAGGATTGTCATCTGTGGGCATGATAATGAAAAGGAGACTTCATCTAGCCCCTTCTCCAAATAATAAAAGTTGATTTTTGACCAAGGCCAATCTATTGTTCCAGATCATTAACTTCAGAGAATAAATCATTTTCTGATGCAGTAAAACTGGTTTCTGGGGGTTTGATGTTCCAGGAGGCTGATGAAGCAGAACTGAAAGCCTCTTCCAGCTGGAAGCCACTCTGGGGAGGACAGCGCATCCTCCCTTTTTCTCATTGTTGGACTTTCCATCAGGTATTTGAATTCCAGCTCAGCCCAGTGTTACCAAAATAGTGCCATTTAAGCCTGTACTCCAAGGCAGCCTTGGGTGTCCAGTATATAGCTGACTCCAACAGCAGCTGCTTCATGGGGCCTGAGTCATGCATATCTGATCCCTAGAGTAGAGCAGGAGACAGTAGGGTGCCCCCAAGGCCAAGATCCATGGAGCTCATGCTGAACCACAAATTTAAGATGCCATAAATAAGCCACATTACTATCAATAAATCAGAATTGTGAGACACTGAGGAAAAAGTACATTCTTCTCTCTCAGCTGTGAGCACACAGTGATGTTCTTCCATTTCTTACTCTAAATGAGAAAGGTGTCTCTTCCCAGCAGGGGGACAGAAGACTTAGGTAGCAAAGGATCAGCAAGTGACAGATATAGTGCTGGAACCACTTAACCTGCCATCTCACTTGGTTGTCACAGTAATGGCATGAGGAGAGGTTCAATATTGTTGAACCTCTTGTAATGAGACTTAATGAGACCTGGTGACTATCTTCAGATCACACATCTGCAAGTTTAGAGTCACAGTTCGAAGCCAGGCCTCTGGAACCCCAGCCTCTGCTCTTTCTACTAGGCCAAGTAGAATCCAGGAAGAAGGTGTTTCCATCTATAGACCAGAGTGGGAGCGGGAGAATATCCCAGGCACAGTGGAGTCAACCGCAACAGGTGTCCTGGGGCCACTGCCAAGTACCAAGTTCTTGTCAAGCAAACAGTTAACTGGTTGGAGGCTTTACAAAACAAAGTCAGTGGACACAAACACACACACAATATAAGGAGCCACATTACAGCAGCTGCCAAAGGGAAATTGGCTGAATAGTCCTACATTAGCACTATACCCTGCATAGCCCCAGCCATACTTCCATGTGACCCTGGGGTTGACCAACATGTCTCCCTGACTCTCCAGGCTATAGCATTAACATTCAGACAACCTCAAGTCTGAGCTTACTATAATTCCCATGTACTGCCTTCTGCCCCACAGAGTAAATGCTGGTGAGCCATGTGTGTGCAGAGTAACACACACACATGCACATGCAGACTCAGAATCACGGCAAGGTGACAGCCAAAATATTTAACCACTGGTATTACATAAGACAAATCAATCAGAACAAGCACTGATCAGGAAAGTTGGGAGTTACCTCCCCAATGCACTCACTAGCTGAGCACAGTGATGGGGCCACATCTGTTTGCATCTGTGCAGATCCTGAAGTTAAACTAAGCTGATGAGATTCTGTCTCTGAATATTCATATTTAAGAGAACAAGAATCTGGCTTCTTAATGGAGAATAAGTAACAAAAAGCAAATAAAGGCCAACTGCAGAGAGAGAATAAAGTTGACAGGTAGAAGGAGAGGCTCTTCTCATTGGTTTTCAGCTCATTGTTTCTGTCCCTTCCTAAGCCCAGCTACATTTCTGCCTGTAAAGTCCATGAAACAACACTTGATCCTTATTTTAAAGCAAGAATTTTCCCTTTGCTTATATATCAGGGTCAAAAACTATGCCCTGCATAGAGGATCCAAGATAGTGCCAGATTAGCTAGAAGCTACACTAACCTCTTTCCAGGACTGACCTGGAATTACAGCTAAGTTACAGAAAAATTATCCTGAATAACCAAACTGAAAACTATTTGACAGAAGCCTTATAACCAAGGACTTACTGAAGAAACTACATCACCACAATAAGACTGGTAAGGAGTGCAAAGGTGGAAGAGGGCTGGGTGGGCTTCCACAGGTGGCAGCTGGAGTTCCAGAGGAACATTTCAATGGCCAGGTTGTTCCTCCTGAGATATGTGGGGTCTAAACCCCAATTTGGGCTCCCCAGCCTGGACCATAAAAACTAGGAAAGAAACACCTATAACATCTGGCTTTGAAAATCAGCAGGAAGTCTGTCTTCCAGGAAGAGGTAGTTAGAGATGCAGAGAGTCTCTTAAAGGGCCAACACACAAAATTTCACTTGCAACCACTTTATCCTGGGCCCCAGGAGAGGGAGGCCAGAGTGAACTAGAGATGCTTTAGGAGACTAGGGTTGGCAGCTCTTGGGGAGAGAGCTGAAAGGTCAGCCATCAAGAATCCTGTTCTCAGTCATTCCCCATACTGCAGAAGCCATCTTTCTTGGAGCAGCACTCCCCCTCATACAGCATCAGCCTTGGGGTAAGAAATAGCCCCACCCACAGAAATCCCTCTCACCCAACTCTGTGAAGCTTTGGCTAGGCTGCTGAGGAATACAACTGGAGGCCCTTTCATTGATTAACCTAACAGAAAGCCTGCAGGTGAAAGCAGGTATCTGGAAGGTTTGAGACTTTAGCTGACCCTCCTCCAAGCGCAGTGCTGGTAAAAGCCTTGGTGCACAGCTTGGTTCTTTCTACACACACCTAGGCCCAACAGAGGGAGCTCCAAACTGACTGCCCAAGTCTAGTCACAGGCAGCATCTAACATAGGTCTGCACCAAAGACTCCTCAGATCTACTTAATACATAGAAACCAACACATAGAGGCAGCCAAAATAGGAAGACAAAGAAACAGTCCCCAACTAAAAGAATAAGAGAATTCTCCAAAAGAAGAAATAAATAAAATGAAGGCAAGCAATTTATCAGATATAGAGTTTAGCATAATGATTATATGGATGCTCAAAAGCATGAAAAAAGACATAAAACAATAAAAGAGGACCAGTATTAAGTAAAGGATGCAATATCTAAAATAAATAATATACTAGAAGAATAAAAGTAAAATAATATCTTAGAAGGAGTAGACAGCAGATTGTAGGATGCAGAGGATCAAATCAGTGATTTGAAAGACAAAGTAGAAAAAACACCCAAGGAGAGCAACAAAGATAAAAAAAATTAAACTAAGGAGAGTTTAAGAGACATTTAGGATAGCAGGAAGTATAGTAATATCCTCATAATGGGGATACCAGAGGAGAATAGAGTGAGCAAGGGACCAAGAACCTATATGAAGAGATAATGAGCAAATACTTCCCTAGCCTGGTGGAGGAAAAAGACACACAAGTCCAGGAAGCATAATCTCAAACAAGATGGACCCAAAGAGGCCCACACCATGACACATCATAATTAAAATGGCAAAGCTTAAAGACAAGGAGAGAATCCTAAAAGCTACAAGATAAAAGCAGTTAGTTACCTTAAAAGGAGCTCTCATTAGGCTATCATCTGTTTTCTCAACAGAAATATTTCAGGCCAGAAAAGAATGGCATGAGTATTCAAAGTGATGAAAAGCAAGGACCTACCACCAAGGCTATTTTTATCCAGCAAAGCTGTCATTTAAAATTGAAGGAGAAATAGAAGTTTTCCAGACAAAAAAAAAAAAGCTAAAGGAATGTGTTATAGTAATGCATATTAAAGGGCTTGCTTTAAGAAAAAGAAAAAAGAAACAAATAGTTAAAAAATAAAATGGTATATATATATACATACACACACACACACACACACACACACACACACATATATATATAATACCTTTATAAGTAAATGGCTTAAATACTCCAATCAAAAGATGTAGGGTAGCTGAATGGATAGGAAAACAACACCCATATACATATACTTTCTTTAAGAGACCCACCTCATATCAAAAGATATATACAGACTAGAAAGTAAGGGGTAGAAAGAGATATTTCATGAAAATGGAAACATAAAAAAAGCTGGGGTACTAATACTTATATCTGACAAAATAGATTTTTAAACCAAAGCTATAGTAAGAAACAGAGAAGAACACATATAATGATAAAGAAAATAATCCAGTAAGAAAATACAACCTGAGTAAACATGTATGCACCCACAGTAGGAACACTTAAAATGTGAAGCAAATCTTGATGGACATAAATGGACATATCAACAGAAATACAGTCATATTAGGGGAATTTAACACCCCCATTGACTTCAATATATAGATCTTCCAGACAGAAAATCAACAAGGAGACAGTAACTTTAAATGACACACTAGATTAAATGGATCTAGTGAATATCTGCAGAGTATTTCACCCCAAAGCAACAGGAATATACATTCTTTTCAAGTGTACATGGAACATTTTCTAGGATAGACCAGATGTTAGGATACAAAATAAGTCTCAATAAATTTATGAAGATTGAAATCATGTCAAGCCTCTTCTCTAACCATAATGCTGTGAAACTAGAAAACAATTACAAAAGAAAACTGAAAAATACACCAAGATGTGGAAGCAAAATAACATGTTATTAAACAATGAATAGGTCAACAATGAGATCAAGGGAGAAATCAGCAAAAAATACACCAAGACCTGGGAAGCAAACTAACTTGCTATTAAACAATAAATGGGTCAACAAGAAAATTAGAGAAGAAATTTTTTTATATGCAACTGAAAACAAATGGAAATGAGAACATAACAACTCAAAATCTGTTGGACATAGGGAAAGCAATCACAAGAGGGAAAATTCATAGAATTAAAGATCTACCTCAAGAAACAAGAAAAAGCTCAAATAAATAATCTAACTTTACACTTAAAGGAACTTGAAAAAGAACAACAAACAAAGTCCAAAGTGAGTGGAAGGAAGGAAACAATATTAAGATCAGAGCAGAAGTAAACAAAATAGAATTTTAAAAAATTATACAAAAGATAAGTGAATCTAAGAGCTGGTACTTTGAAAAGATAAACAAGATTGACAACCCTTTAACCAAACTCATCAAGAAGAAAAAGAGGGAGGACCCAGATAAACAAAATCAGAAATAAAAGAGGAGAAATAACAACTGACCCCCAAGAGAAACAAAGGATTGTAAGAAATGATTATGAACAACTATATGCAAACTAATTGGACAAGCTAGATGAAATAGATAAACTTCTAGACATATACAATCTTCCAAAACTAAATTAGGAAGAATCACAGAATCTGATAGATGGATAACACCTAGTGAAATTGAAGCAGTAATCAAAAGACACCAATCCAAAAGAACCTATGCACATTAATGTTCATAGCAACACAATTTACAATAGCCAAGTGCTGAAAGCAACCTAAGTGTCCATCAGCAAATGAAAGGATAAAAAAACTATGGTATATTTACACAATGGAATCCTATGCAGCAGAAAGAAAGAAGGAGCTCTTATCCTTTACCACAGCATGGATGGAACTGCTCAGCGTTATGCTAAGCAAAATAAGCCAGGCAGTGAAAGACAAATACCATGTGATCTCACCTGTAGCAGGAACCTAAATAACAAAACAAACAAACAAGCAAAATATAAACAAAGACACTGAAATAGAGAATAGGCTGACAGTGACCAGAGGGGAGAGGGGAGGGAATTTCAGGGGAAAAGGAGAAGGGTTTACAGGAACAAGTATAAAGATAAAGACACATGGACAACAGCTAAGGAGGGTGGAAATGGGAGGGAGGTGGGGAGCACTGGGGGGGTGGGCTGGGATGGGAGTTAAAAGACAGAAAACTGTATTTGAACAATTAAATAAATAAAATTTTAAAAAAAGAAAAAAGGACACCTAAGAAACAAAAGCCCTGACTGATGATTTCACAGATGAATTTTACCAAACATTCCAAGAAAAACTAACACCTCTCCTTTTCAAACTATTTCAAATAAATTCAAGAAGAGGGAAGACTTCCAAGCTCATTTTACAAGACCTACATTATCCTAATTCCAACACCAGATAAAGACACTACAAAGAAAGAAAATTATAGGCCAATATCCACAATGAACATAGATGCCAAAATCCTCAACAAAAATATTAGCAAACAAAATGCAGCAATACATCAAAGAGATCATACACCATGATCAAGTGGGATTTACTACAGGGATGCAAGGTAAGTACAATAGGGAATCAATAAATGTGATATACTACATAAACACAATGAAGGATAAAAACCAACATGAACATATCGGTAGATGCAGAAAAAGCATTTGATAAAATCCAGTACACATTTATGATAAACACTCTCAGCCAAGTGGGAATAGAGGAAGACTACAAAAACATAATAAAGGCCATATATGACAAACACTGCCAGCATCAGACTCAGTGGGCAAAACTACCAGTGTTCCTCTTAAGATCAGAAAAAAGACGGGGACGTCTACTTTCCCTTCTCTTATTCCACAAAGTACTGGACATCCTAGCTATAGTAATCAGACAAAAATAATAAATAAAAAAACCATCCAAATTGGAAAGGATACTTTCCAATGACATGATACTGTACATAGAGAATTCCAAAGATTCCACCAAGAAACTACTAAAACTGATAAATTAATTTAAAAAAGTAGTAGATACAAAATCAATATCCAGAAATTAGTTGCATTTTTATATACCAACAATGAACTATCAGGAAGAGAAATTAAGAAAACAATCCCATTTACAATTACTTCAAAATGTATAAAAATGTACAAAATAAGAATAAATCTAACCAAGAATGTAAAAGATCTCTACTCAGAAAATTTTAAGACACAGAAGAAACTGAAGAAGATACAAAAAAGTTGAAGTACATACCATGTTCTTGGATAGGAAGAATTAACATCATTAAAGTGTCCATATAACCCAAAGCAATCTGTAGATTCAATACAATTCCTATCACAATGTCAGTGATGTATTTTACAGAACTAGAACAAATATTTCAAAACTTTATATGGAACTACAAAAGATCCCAAATGGCAACAGTGATCTTGAGGAATAAGAACAAAGTTGGAGGAATCATGCTACCTAATGTGAAACTATACTATAAGGCTATAGTAATCAAAACAGCATGGTACTGGCAGAAAACAGACATAAAAATCAATGGAACAGAATAGACAGATCAGAAATAAACCCATGCCTTTATAGTTCATTAATATTTGACAGAGGAAGCAAGCACATACAATGGACTGAAGATAGTTTATTCACTGAATGGCACTGGGAAAGTTGAACAGATATGTGTAGAAACATGACATGAAACCACTTTCTTACTCCATGTACTGGAATAAATTAAAAATGGACTAAAGACTTAAATGTTAGACCTGAAACCATAAAAATACTAGAATAACACATAGGCAGTAAAATCTCAGACATTGCTGGAAGCAATATTTTTTTCTGATATATCTCCTCAGACAAGGGAAACAAAAGAAATAGCAAATGGGACTTATCAAACTAAAAAGCTTTGCATAGCAAAGGAAACCATCAATAAAATAAAAAGACAACCCACAGAATAGGAGAACATATTTGCCAATACATCTGATTGGCAAGGGTTAATATCCAAAATTTATAAAGAACATATAAAACTCAACACCCAAAAAAACTCAACAACCAAAAACAAACAATCTAGTTTTAAAATGGGAAAGGACCTAAATAAACATTTCTCCAGAGAGGACATACAGATGGCCAATAGACATATGAAAAGATGTCCAATGCTACTATTCCTCAGAGAAATGCAAATTAAAACCCCAATCAATATTACCTCACACGGGTCAGAATGGACATCAACAATAAATCAACAAATGAGTACTGGTGAGGATGTGGAGAAAGGAGAGCCCTTTTTTTTTTTTTTTTTTTTTTTATTTAGTTACTTTTCAAGTACATTTTTTTCTTTTTCTTTTTCTTTTCTCTTCCCCCCCCCCCCCCGCCCGGTCTCCCCCCTCCCTCCCATTCCCCCCCACCCCCAGTCCTCAACTCTGTGTCTTTCATACTTGTTCCTCAAAATCCCTCCCCCTTTTTCCCCTCAAGTTCCCTTCCCTCTCCCCTCTGGTCGCTGCCCACTTGTTCTCTATTTCAGCATCTTTGTTTTTATTCTGTTTGCTTGTTTGTTTTATTCTTTAGCTTCCTGTCAAAGGTGAGATCATATGGTATTTGTCCTTCAATGCCTGGCCTATTTCACTCAGCATAATGCTTTCCAGTTCCATCCATGTTGTTGCAAAAGGTAGTAGCTCCTTCTTTCTCTCTGCTGCATAAAATTCCATGGTGTATATGTACCACAATTTTTGGATCCATTCATTTACTGATGGGCACCTAGGTTGCTTCCAACTCTTGGCTATTGTAAATTGTGCTGCTATGAACATTGTGGTGCATAGGTTCTTTGAAATTGATGTTTTAGGATTCTTGGGGTATAATCCTAGCAGTGGAATTGCTGGGTCAAAAGGCAGGTCAATTTTTATTTTTCTGAGAAAATTCCATACTGTTTTCCATAATGGTTGTACCAGTCTACAATCCCACCAACAGTGAACTAAGGACCCCTTTTCCCCACAACCTCTCCAACATTTGTTGTTTGTTGCTTTGTTTATGATAGCCATCCTGACTGGTGTAAAGTGGTATCTCATTGTGGTTTTAATTTGCATCTCTCTGATAGCTAACGATATTGAGCATCTCTTCATGTGTCTCTGAATGTTCTGTATGTCCTCCTTGGAGAAGTGTTTGTTCAAGTCCTTTTCCCATTTTTTAATTGGGTTGGGTGTCTTCTTAGAGTGGAGTCGTGTAAGTTCTTTGTATATTTTGGAGATTAAACCTTTGTCTGAGGTATCATTGGCAAATATGTTTTCCCATACAGTTGGTTGTCTTTTTAATTTAATACTGTTTTCTTTAGCCATGCAGAAGCTTTTTATTTTGATGAGATCCCATTTGTTTATTCTTTCCTTTATATTCCTTGCTCTAGGGCACATATCCGTAAAAATGTTGCTGCGTGGAATATCTGAGATTTTCTTGCCAATGTTCTCCTCTAGGACTTTAATGGTGTCATGGCTTATATTTAAGTCTTTTATCCACCTTGAATTTATTTTGGTGTATGGTGTAAGTTGGTGCTCAAGTTTCATTTTTTTGCACGTAGCTGTCCAGTTCTCCCAACACCATTTGCTGAAGAGGCTATCTTTACTCCATTTTATGTTACTGCCCCCTTTGTCGAATATTAATTGACTGTAGAGGGTTGGGTTGATTTCTGGGCTCTCTGTTCTGTTCCATTGGTCTATGTGCCTGTTTTTATGCCAGTACCAGGCTGTTTTGATTACAGTGGCCTTGTAATACAGTTTGATATCAGGTATTGTGATCCCTCCTACTTTGTTCTTCTTTCTCAAAAGAGCAGCTGCTATTCGGGCTCGTTTATGATTCCATATAAATTTTTGAAGTGTTTGTTCTATGTCTGTGAAATACGCCATTGGTACTTTAATAGGTATTGCATTGAATCTGTATATTGCTTTGGGTAGTATGGACATTTTGATGATGTTAATTCTTCCAATCCATGAACAAGGTATATGTTTCCATTTGTTTGTGTCTTCCTTGATTTCTTTCTTCAGTGCTGTGTAGTTTTCTGCATACAGGTCTTTTACCTCTTTGGTTAGGTTTATTCCCAGATATTTTATTTTTCTTTTTGCTATATCGAATGGGATTTTTTCCTTGATTTCCGCTTCTGCTGATTCATTGTTTGTATACAAAAATGCCTTTGATTTCTGGATATTGACTTTGTATCCTGCTGTTTTGCCAAACTCATTAATTAGTTTGAGCAGTTTTTTGGGTAGAGTCTATAGGATTTTCCATGTACACTATCATGTCATCTGCAAACAGTGACAATTTTGTTTCCTCCTTTCCTATTTGGATGCCTTTTATTTCCTTTTCTTGCCTGATCGCTGTGGCCAAAACTTCTAATACTATATTGAATAGGAGTGGTGAAAGTGGACATCCTTCTCTTGTTCCTGATCTTAGTGGAAAAGCTTTTAGTTTTTGTCCATTGAGTATGATATTGGCTGTAGGTTTCTCATAAATGGCCTTTATTATATTGAGGAATGTTCCCTCTATTCCCATTTTGCTGAGTGTTTTTATCATAAATGGGTGTTGTACCTTATCGAAAGCTTTTTCTGCGTCTATTGATATGATCATGTGGTTTTTGTCTTTGCTTTTGTTTATGTGATGAATTACATTTACTGTTTTGCGAATGTTGAACCATCCTTGCATCCCTGGGATGAATCCCACTTGGTCAGGGTGTATAATCTTTTGGATATATTGTTGGATGCGATTTGCTAATATTTTGTTGAGGATTTTAGCGTCTATGTTCATCAGCGATATTGGCCTGTAGTTTTCTTTCTTTGTTGTATCTCTATCTGGTTTTGGAATTAGGATGATGCTGGCTTCATAAAAGGAGTTAGGGAGTTTTCCATCCTTTTGTATTTTTTGGAATAGTCTGTGAAGAATGGGGGTTAGGTCTTCCTTAAATGCTTTGTAGAATTCTCCTGTGAATCCATCTGGTCCAGGGCTTTTGTGTGATGGGAGTTTTTTGATTACTGCTTCAATTTCTTTTGCTGTTATTGGTCTATTCAGGTGTTCTACTTCTTTTTCATTGAGTTTTGGGAGATTATATTTTTCTAGAAATGTGTCCATTTCCCCTAGGTTCTCAAATTTCTTGGCATACAGTTCTTCATAGTAATTTCTTACAATCCTCTCTATTTCTGTGGTATCAGTTGTAATCTCTCCTCTTTCATTTCTGATTGTGTTTATTTGTGTCCGTTCCCTTCTTTTCTTGATGAGCCTACTTAAAGGCTTGTCTATTTTGTTTATTTTTTCAAAGAACCAACTCCTGGATTCATTGATCTTTAGAATTGTACTTTTAGTCTCTATGTCATTTAGTTCTGCTCTGATCTTAGTTATTTCCTTCCTTCTACTTGCTTTGGGCTGTTTTTGTTGTTGTTCCTCGAGTTCTTGCAGGCGTAGAGTAAGTTCATTTGTTTGAAATGTTTCTGTTTTCTTAAGGTAGGCCTGTATTGCTATAAACTTCCCTCTCAGGACTGCCTTGGCTGTATCCCATAAGTTTTGGGTTGTTGTGAGATCATTTTCATTTGTTTCCAGAAACTTTTTGATTTCTTCCCTAATTTCATTCTTGACCCATTCATTGTTTAATAGCATACTGTTCAGTCTCCATGATTTTGGGTGTTTTGGGTTTTTTCCTTTGGGGTTGGTTTCCAGTTTCAGTCCCTTATGGTCAGAGAAAATGCTTGGTATGATTTCAATATTCTTGAATTTGTTGAGGCTTGTTTTGTGCCCTATCATGTGATCTATCTTTGAGAATGTTCCATGTGCATTTGAAAAGAATGTGTATTTAGCTTCTTTGGGGTGAAGAGCTCTGTATATATCAGTTAGGTCCATTTCATCAAGGGTGTTGTTTAATGCCACAATGTCTTTGTTGATATTTTGTTTGGAAGATCTGTCCATTTTTGATAGTGGGGTGTTAAAATCCCCCACTATAATTGTGTTGCTGTCTATATCTTTCTTGAATTCCTCTAAGATTTTCCTTATATATTTTGGTGCTCCTATGTTGGGTGCATATATATTTATGATGTTAATGTCTTCTTGGTGGATTTTTCCCTTGAGTATTATGAAGTGACCTTCTGGGTCACTCTTAATGGCTCTTTTTTTGAAGTCTATTTTGTCTGATATGAGAATTGCTACCCCGGCTTTTTTTTCTTGTCCGTTTGCTTGGAAAATTTGTTTCCAGCCTTTGATTTTTAGTCTGTGATGGTCTTTTGTCCTGAGGTGGGTCTCTTGTAGGCAGCATATGTGTGGATCATACTTTCTTATCCATGACGCTATTCTGTGTCTTTTGATTGGAGCATTTAATCCATTTACATTTAAGGTTATTATTGATAGGTACTTATTCATTGCCATTTTTGTATCTGTGTTCCTCTCTGTCTGTCTCTTTTCCTTCCTTTCCTTAGAGCAGACCTTTTAGTATTTCTTGTAGAACTGGCTTGGTGGCAGCAAATTCTTTTAGACTTCTTTTGTCTTGGAAGCTCTTTATTTGGCCTTCTATCTTGATTGAGAGCCTTGCTGGGTAAAGTAGCCTTGGTTGTAGGCCTCTGGTTCTCATTACTTGGAATATTTCTTGCCAATCTCTTCTTGCTTGGAGTGTTTCCATTGAGAAGTCAGTGGCTAACCTTATTGGGATGCCCTTGTATGTTATTTCTTTTTTCTCCCTTGCTGCCTTTAAGATTCTCTCTTTGTCTTGGAAGTTTGCCATTTTAATGATGATGTGTCTTGAAGTGGGCCTCTTTGGGTTCCTCTTGAATGGGACTCTGTGAGATTCCTGGATTTGTGTGACTTTTTCTTTTGTCAAATTAGGGAAATTTTCTTTCTTTACTCTTTCAAATATGTTTTCTATCCCTTGTTCTTCTTCTTCTCCTTCTGGTATTCCTATTATTCGGATATTATTACGTTTCATATTGTCTTGCATTTCTCTTAATCTCTCTTCATTCTTTCTGAGCCTCTTTTCCCTTTCCTGTTCTTTCTGTGAGATGCTTTCTACTTTGTCCTCCAATTCACTAATCCGATCTTCTGTTTCATCCACCCTATTTTTAATGCTTTCCACTGTGTTTTTTAATTCAGAAATTGTATTCTTCATTTCCTCTTGGCCCTTGCTAATAATTTCCATTTCCTTTTTCATGTTGATATAGTTCACAGTGAGATCATTGTAACTTCCCTGTAGTTTCTGGTAGCTGATTGTGAGCTCTTTGAACTTCCTGACCACCAGTGCTTTGAATTCAGTATCTGATAGTTGACTTGCCTCTGTTTCATCTAACATTCTTTCTGAGGCTTCCTCCTTTCCTTTCATTTGGGGATTGTTTCTTTGTCTTCCCATTGTTTGTGAGACTCTTCTTGTTAGCCTCAGCTTCTTAGATTAATCTGTTTTGACACCCTGGGTTTATGGTATGAACTTGTGGTGGAATGCCTGTGAATTTCAATGGTGCAGCCTCTTTTGGTTATCCTGTTGTTCTCTGCTTCCACCTACTCAAATATGCAGCAACTTGTGGCTTCTCTCCTACAACAATGTGCAATTTGTCTCTCTGATTCTACTATTGGGAGGCCTCTTCTATGGGTCCAGCTCTGGTCTTTTTATATTTTCAAGTTGATTGTGACTCTTGTGGGTAAAAGAAATGATAAGGGAAGAAATAAAAGGAAGAGAGAAAAAAATGGTAGAGGAATGGAATAAATAGCAGTAAGTTTAGAAAGAAAAGAAAAAGAAATAAAACAGAAAATCCGGGAAAAGAGGACAAAAGTATGGAAAGATGAAACAGTAATAAAGTTTAAAAGAAATAACAGATTACTTTAAAAAAGCAAAAAGATAAAGAAAAGGAATGGAGAGGGGAGAAAGGTAAATAAAAAAAGAAAGACTAAAAATAAAATAAAGTAAAAAAAAAAAAAAAAAAAAAAGCACCAAAATAATCTCTCAAACACAGCCTCAGAAAAAGGAATGTCTCTTGTTGGCTTCAAACTAGCCAAACCGGTTGTAGCAGGATCTCCCTGTGTGCTGGGATGCCGGCGCAAGTGCGCGCATCAGCCGGGCTACCAGCTTGGGGTGTGGGCGCCTGTGCACCCGCCGCGCGCACTGGCCAGGCTACCGGATTGGGGTGTGGGTGCCTGCGCACTTGCCGGGCACACTCCCGGGCTGTCCGGGACTGTGCAACCAGCGCCTCCCGGGACCGCGCCGGGCCCGGGCACTTCCCGGGTCCGCGCCGGCCCGCGCCGGTCCCGGGCACTTCCTGGGTCCGCGCCGGTCCGCGCCGGCCCGGGCACGGGTCCGCGCCGGTCCGCGCCGGCCCGGGCACGGGTCCGCGCCGGTCCCGGGCACTTCCCGGGTCCGCGCCGGTCCGCGCCGGCCCGGGCACGGGTCCGCGCCGGTCCGCGCCGGCCCGCGCCGGCCCGGGCACGGGTCCGCGCCGGTCCCGGGCACTTCCCGGGTCCGCGCCGGTCCGCGCCGGCCCGGCACGGGTCCGCGCCGGTCCCGGGCACTTCCCGGGTCCGCGCACTTCCCGGGACCGCGCCGGCCCTAGCACTTCCCGACCCTAGTGGCGTCAGCCTAGAGTTCTCTGCGCCCCCGCTCGCGCGGGAAACCGTCTGGCGCTTCTAGGACCAGTAGCCCCGGCTCAAAGAACCCTGCGCCAGTGCGCGCCAGAGACCAGCTATGGGTGCAAGCAGGAAACCGTCAGGGAGCGTCCTTGTCCTGCGGCGCCTCTCCAGACTCTCTGTGCCCGCGAACTCGTCCTTCTGGGACTGGCGCAACCGGCAGCGGGCTTCCCGGTCCCCTGGTGTTGGCTCAGAGGCCTCCGCTTCCAACAGACCTTCTGGGACCCGGAGTAACCGGCAGGGCGCTTCCCATTCGTGTGGCTAGTCCCCAAAAGCCTCCACTTTCCCCTTGGCTCCCTGCAAGGTCGGATAGGAAACAAGCCAATCTGCCTTGGCAGGAGAACACCTCAGTCCACTTTCAATAAAACAAAACAAAACTTTCCGGACATCCTGTCTCTCATTCCTGCTCAGTCCCCAACCAAACCCGTGAGGCTAATGCGTCTCTGGATTCCTCCCAGGCTTGCAATCCCAGAGTCTGCAGTTAAACCGGGCTCTGTGTCTTTGTACCCCTCCCCAAAAATGCAAGCCGGCAAGCAAACGGGTCTCTGCCTGGTGTTATCCAGTTTTGCTTATACAGGATGGAGGGGAGCTGCTGGCCCACGCTGGTGGCCACTGGAGCCGCTGGGTGCCCAAGCACCTGTGGTAGACCTCTCTGGTGTTGGTCTCAGACCGATGGTTCTGGACCCCGGCTGTAGATGCAGCACCCGGGCCACCTGGCCTGGGGCGCCAGCCCCGCCGCTTCTTTGTCTTTACTTTGGACCCCAAAGCCCCACTGACCTGCCGCTTTCTGGTGTTTCAGCGTCCAACAGAGTCTCTGTTCTTTCAAATTTCACAAATGCTGGATAACTGATGGATTAGTGCGCTGCTTTTCTATAGATCTGCCAGGATTTTCACCCACGAGTGCGGGAGCTAGAATCCGCACCCTCTTACTCCGACGCCATCTTCCCTCTCTACCAGGAGAGCCCTTTTGCATTGTTGACAGGAATGCAGGCTTTGCAGCCACTGTGTGTTGGGGAAACTTTCCTCAAAAGTCTCCCGTGTGCCACACATGAAAGTAAATACGACTGAGACATGAAGTGATCTACTTGGGGAGAATAAGTGGCCATTTTCCCAGAGGAAAAAGGCCATGAGCAATGACCAGTTTCTCAGGGGGAAAAGGCCAGCAGCAGCCAGTTTCTCCGAGGAGAAAAAGGCCTCGAGCCCCCTCCTCCAGAGCCTTTTATTGGGTTGTAATACACAGGAATACAGGGTGGCAAGGATCAAACAGTAGATAACACTTCAAAGAAATCTGAGGACTTAGTATGAGTCCAAGTCTGTCAGGAACAGAGTTTTAGGGTTTCCTGCTTGAACCCTTAACATATGAATGAAAATACCCTTAGCAGAGCAGATTTCACAGGTTTATTAGGAAGTCTTTGTGATGCCAGGTTTTGCCCTAGGACATGCTCTAGCAAGGCAAGGAGCTGCACCACTCCCCAACAGCTATTCAGGCTTAAGAGGATTAGAGCCAGGAAGCACTTCTTCCAGAGAATGTGGGGACTCGGGCTTTGTCAAAGCCTGGGGGCAAGAGTCCATTGCTCCCTCTTTGTTGCAGTCCCCTGAGTCCTTCCATGAAGGCCTCCCAAGTGATGGAGTCTGGCTTAGGTTGCCCCCCGCTGTGAGGGGTCTTACCTGTCATTGACTTCTGACCAAGCCTTGGGGGCAGGGAGAAGAAAATGAGGCAGCATTTGCTACCAGAGACAAGCTTTGTCTCCTGCAGCTCGCATTCCAAAGGTCGTCCCTCACCCTTAGTCACAAGGGGTCGAGATACAATTCCTAGAACCAGGCAGAGCAGTCTACAACTGTGGAATGAAGTATGGAATTACCTCAAAAAATTAAAAATGGAACTGCCTTATTACTTAGCAATTTCACTTCTGGGAATTTATCCTAAAAAAATCCAAAACACTAACTCAAAAGAATATAAGCACCTCTATGTTCATTGCAGTGTTATGTACAATAGCCCAAGTGTCCATTAGTAGATTAGTGGATAAAACAACAATGGTACATTTATACAAAGAAATACTACTCTGCCATGAAAAAGAAGAAAACTTTACCCTTTGCAACAGCATGATGAACCAGAAGAACATTATGCTAAGTGAAATGAGCCAGTCAGAGAAAGACAAGTGCCAAATTACTTCACACATATGTGGAATCTAGTGAACAAACTGAACTAACAAGCAAAGTAAAGACAGACTCATAGACAGAAAATGGCACAATAGCTCTGAAGGAGGGCCATTAAGGGGTGGAGGGATTGAGCAAAAAAAGAAAGGTGACTCATGGACATGGACAACAGTGTGGTGATTGCACAGGGAAACAGGGTGGGTGGAGATGGAAGACGATATAAGGAGAATGAATAAATGGTAATTAAAAATGCAATAAAATAAAACCATAATGAAAAAATTATGCACTACCACTCAAATTTGATAGCAAAATCACATTCTTATTTCCCGCCTCTACCGTATCTTCTTTGAACTCTTTTCTTCTAACAAAGCCACTCTCTTTGGGTCCCCACACCTGCACAGGTTTGGGCTGAGGTGAGGAGTTATGATTGCAAATCATAGCTAAGTCAATCTCTACTGAGATAAAACAGTCTTTTTCAGGTTAAATTTTATAAGTGAATATTTAATCTTGCAGGTTACCACCTCCCCTTTGTGCTAGTAAAGCTCTCCTGAGTTGATCCTCAGTAGAGAACTCACATGAGCACCTGTCCTCCAGGTCCTCATTGGCTTCTTATGTGGGGAGTGAAATGGCCTGCCCTGCCCCGTGACTTCCTGAGCTAATATGATTTTTGGTTCCATGAGCTTTTTTTGCTTCTTGGCTATATTTGTGCCTCCCCATCTCGGGGAGGCAGGCCCTCAATGACCTCCCACACACCTGCACAGGCTATGGGAATCCAAGATCTTTCTCTGCCTTAGCATCTCATACTGCCATTTTGTTGCTTTGCCACAGCCAGCCAGGTGGGCCTCAGGTCCCCTGGTTCCAGAGCTTTAGCTGTACTGGAGATGCAAACCCCTGCACTGTCAGCTGCCCACAACAGGCCTGAGTTCCTCTTCATCCAGCGCCACCACCCATCAGGCCAAGGAGAGCTGGCACCAAGCCCCCTCAGCGGTTCAGTAGGATTTCCCAAAACTCCTCCATCCTCACCACGTCTTATCCTCCTGGCCCACTTGGTGAGGGTCCTTGTCCCGGAAACCCATGATTCCTACTCCCTGGAACTCTGAGTCTCAAGGTCCAGCTTTAGTAGAGTCAAATTTGACTACAAAGAGAAAAAAATCTTTATCTCAAGGGAAGTGGCCAGAAGAGGCATTTAAAGCTATCACCCGACTATCACCTCTTTTTATTTAAATAAGCATAAGTCACTATCTTTTACTTATAATGATTCTTTTTTTTTAATATTTTATTTATTTATCTTTAGAGGGGAAGGGAAGGAGAGAGGGAGAGAAACATCAATGTATGGTTGCCTTTGGTGCATCCCCTGCTGGGAACTGTCCTGCAGGGACCGGCCTGCAACCCAGGAATGTGCCCTGACTGGGAATCGAACCGCAATTGTCTGGTTCGCAGGCCCGCGCTCAATCCACTGAGCTACACCAGCCAGGGCTATAATGATTCTTAATGAGCACAGGACTGGACAAGAAGTTCCTGTTGGCTTTTTCCAATGACAGTTGTTAGGCACCTCAACCCTAATTCTGAAGGCACCAGAATTAGGGGTGAGGGAGAGGTTTGACTTTTGATTCCATCTGTTCAGTGCAGAGGGGCAGGACCCCAGGGCAGAGGGGTCCCTATAAGCAAAAAGGAGGGACTCTGGACTAGCCTGCTATGCAATAACCCCTTTCTAAGGTAAGTAGGAAAGTCAGGAGACCTGGCCCTTTAGGGGCGGCTGCACTCCAACACATGGGCCTCTTTCCATTTCCTGCACCCTGTTCCCTGCAAAGCAGAATTCTATCTCATTCTCAGGTGCTGGATGAGGGCTAGCCATCCTGCCTGCATGCCCAGTCTTCCCCATCCAGGCTTAAGCTTATTCCTCAGGAGCCAAGCCACCCATCAGAGTGCCCCCTGCCTGCTCCCCATGGAGCAGGCCCCATGGAAATCCTCATTTTCACAGGTCCCTTAGAGATCACAGCCCTGCACACCTATCTCTGAATCCTCACACCAGGGCCAGGAGGACAGCAGGACCATGATGCGGTCAGGTCAGGACTCTGCTACCCACTGCTAGGACCAGCTCTTTGAATACTCTTATTAGAATACTCACCCCTTGCCTCCTGGGTCAGGACTCCATCTTGCTGCCACTTAAGGCTGACTGGCCAGGTCTCCTGCTTCCCACCCCAAACTCCAGGGCCTCCCATGGCCATGCCATTCCAGGGCACTGAGGCTCCAGCAAGGCACACATTGTCTGGATGCAAAGCTCCTGAGTGCCTTAGGTCCACCACGAGATCTAGAAGGACACCATCAAAAGCTTCTGACCTCCTCCAAGAAAGTCATTCCGGCCTTTGCCATTTGTGGCTGAGGCACAGCAGGCAGGCCTAGAATTTCCAATAGGGTCCTGAGGAACCCCTAGCCCCTGTCTTCCCCTACAACAGCTCTGCTTTTCCTTTTGTAGCTTCACTGTGGCTAGCTAAGTTGAATCCACTTCTGCAAATCCCTGAGGTTTTCCCTAGGGGACAGGAGAGAAGGGACACCCCTGAGGGAGTGAGGAACAAAGGACAGCAGCAGCCAATGCATTTACTGGTTTGGTATTGCAGGGAGGAGCAGGAGGAACACTGGGCTCCTGCACATTTGATCCCCAGAGGCACATCTCCAGCTGACTTCCATGCACATGCATCTCTGCTTGGGATTGAGTATTTCTGATTGGGTTTAATATCTGCACTCCAAAATGCAGTACCATTTATAAAGTCATCTTTAATTATTTCATGCTATAATCTTCAAAATTGAATAAGCCCTTTAGAGATAATGAAAATGTGTACTAACTTAAAAAGTAAAATGTAGTGGTGTAACATCATTAGGTATTACAAGGCTGTTATTTCCATGTGTCCTGACTGTCTACCCTTCCCCACCTTTCTGGGAACCTTGGCTTTTTCCCAGCACTGCCAAGGGAAGACAAGGGTGGTGAAGGTGGGGGAAAAGGGAGTGGAGAAGGGAGAGAAGATTCAGACCAGAACAAAAATTAAGCTCATATCTTTGAGCTCAATTCCAAGAGCTGGGTACTTAAAAGGGAACTGGTTTTCCTTTGAATTTCAAAAAATGTGCTTGATTTCGATGATCAGCAACCAGAGCTCTAAAAAGGCAGCACAGAGTTAAAGTCCAAGTGCAGAAGGTGAGTGTGAAAAAGGATCCAGGATAGAACTAAGAAACATTTCCCTGCTTAGTCAGGGCTAAAGGCCATCAACAGGATTTGGAAGTGGTGGGACTAAGAATGGGATACCTGTGTCCCTTCAATGGGACTGAGAGAACAGTTATGTTGAAGGGGAATCTGAAAGCAGAGGGCAGGAGGCTGCCCCACTTCCTGCCTGAATTCTGGAATATTTTCACCTAGATACTTTATAGCACTATGGGAGCCCCAGAGAGTAAGTAGAACTGGTGAAACACCATGTTTAGGAAACATATTCATCAGGATTCTTGGCTTCAAACAAAGAAGCCAATACAAGCTAAATAATCAGAAAAGACATTTGTTGGCAGGGTATCAGTGGCATGCAGACCTCAGTTGAGAAATCAGCCAGGAGATCTCTGGCCTTTGTTCTCTGACCATGCAAATGCCACAGCGAAGTGTCTGCAGCTGCTGATGTCATCATCTATGCTGACTGCATGAAGCTGACCCATCTTCTTCTGCAGATGAGGCCATCATTCTTGCACTGTTAACCCTCTGAGACTCAGTCATGCCCAGCCTCATCCCCAATCCACTCCTCATTCACAGGCAGGACTGTAATGACCCTGTAATGATTTCTGACAAGTACACAATCTCAGAATCCCCAGCCAACATCTGCATCCTTCTCCAAAGGGTGCAGAAATTGTGAATTTTTTCCCAGGCTTCTCAGGAGCTGAGAGAGACTGGTGTGGGTGAGCAGAGGATAACTCAGGCCCTCTCTGTATCCATAAAATATTTCTCATTTGGCTACCCAGAATCTAAACATCTTTTCTATTTGAGAGAATCTCTAAATAGAGAGAAGCAGCTCTACTTAGAAGTCATGGGGTAGAGGAGAGCGGGGTAAGTACTTCCTTTCCCCACCTGCTGGCTCATAGGGTGGGCATGTGGCCCAAGTGTGGCAAATAGGACCTCCCGCTAAGGAATAACACAGGAGCTGAGGGTCAGGTCGTTGGTTTCCATGGTGGACAAGGTAGAGGAAGCCCAGCCATATGATAGCTGCAATGCCCAGAAGCAAGTTGAGACAGGTTCAGCTGTCAGCTTGTTACTCAACAAAAGTTGGAGTTCAGCTGCCTGAAAGGCAAATTCCAGAGGCAGATGCTGGTGAAAAAGGAAAGAGGTCTTTATTCAAATGCTATACAATGTGGGAAAATGGTAGATTCTTGTCTCAAAAGCCCATCCCATCTGAAAAGCCAAAGGTAAACCCAGCCACCCTCAGTCAAACCCAAACCAAAGGCAGCATCCAGAGGTCCTTCTTCCATTTCAAATACCATCCTTTGGGAACTGCAGGCAGCTGCTGAGTGGTCATCCAGGTGGCTTAGCTTGTTTCTGGTTGCTGTTCAGCTTTAGACTCCTTCCTCAGAACCTGCATATGGGGCCAGCAATACCACTGGCCACATGGCTTCCAAGGCCAGAAGGTCTTGAAAACACACTGACCAGTCTGTTCACAAGGTGGGCAAGAGAGCATCCATTTCTCCCCTTGGGTTTTTATTAGTTTCTCGTGGGCCAGACTAGGTGCTTTCTCAGCCCAAACTTCTGCGCATTCTGGGAGGGTCCATCCCTCCAAACAACCCCTTCTTCCTCTAGGCTAGACTGACAGCTTTCTTTGATACAGCACCTCCCCCTGCTGCTATTTTGACCTCTTTGGTGCATGTGCTTGCCTTCCCCTGGTCCCACTCCCAGTCAGGGTCCAGAACTGGGTAAGAGGGCTCTCCCCTTCATCCAATTGTCTCACTAGCCTTGTGTGTGCTCAGTGTAATGCTTTCTCTTGTTGCCATCTTGCCCATAGGTGGGGGATCTGCCACCAGGCTACAGTATCAAGCTGTCCACATCCACAAAAAGACAGCTCCATGCTGGCACCCCACTGCACCCTGCCTCCGAGTACTTGCCTGAGCTCCATCTGCAGCCTTTCTCCAAAGCCAGGACAACACAGAAACACATGATGGAAATTTATTTCAACCTAGAGGTGAGGGCAGAAGGAGGGGAAGTTTCAGTAAGTTATGAATTTGGCATAATATTTAACCAAATCTGTGATGTCTTAAACCAGAAGAAACTGCATTATCAACATTAAAGTTGGTTGGGAATTAGTGAGAGAGGGTAGTCCTGCCTTCAAATAAATGAGGACTCCTGAGCGCATTCAGTTCAGTGATTCCCCCCTCCCCCACTGCAAAATGAGATTGCTTGATGTCTGGTATAGATAATGAAAATAAAATCAAAATGTAGACAGCCTCCAAGCAGTCATTGCACATCTGGGTAGGGTGGACATCTGCCAGCAGGTCCAGGGAAACAAGAACTCAGCAATGGCTGGGGACAGGCCTGCAGGACTGACATCAACCCCAGAGAGTAGAACAGATCTCTTATAGTATTTCTAATTGGGACAGCCTTCTCTGGAAGCTAGAAGAAGCTGGCCCTAGCAGCTTTTCTCAGAGACAGCTTGGGGCATGGGACCAGAACATTACCTTTTCATTTTCTTGAGCTTTTTTATCTTTTTCAACATCATGGGGGCTTCCCTACACGTTGTCCTCAGGATTGTACTTTCTTCCTTGCCCTTGGATCCTTTCTCCCTGTGCTCTTGGACCACCTCTTTGGTCCTATGCACCACACCCTGCTGTACTCACTCTAGACTCAGACACCAGAACCTTCCCTGACCTGTGGGTTCAGTCTACCTACAGCAGTGGTCAGACCAGTGGACCCCATCTCAGGAGTGAGGAAGTGCGGCCTAGCCTTACCAAGCCGCACTGGAGCCTCAGTATAACCAAAATGGATATTGTGGACTCAGGAAAGAATCTGGGTACTGGAAGTGGGAGAAAAGAGAACCAAATGGCCTCCCAGGAGTCCTCACCAAATTCCCACCTACCAGCAGACAAGAAAAAGGGGTGTGGCTTGTGAACCTGATACTGCTCTAGTAGAAAGGTTTGGCAGAAAGTGTGGCTCAGGAAGGACAACTGGACTCTCTAGTTAGAATTCAGTGGTCAAGGTAATCTCAGTAGCTCTTAAGTGATATTCCCAAATGCCCAGATAGCAAGCACATGTCTGGGGATGTAGAGTGAGACCAAGACAGCAGTGCTCTCTTCATGCTCACAGCCATCCTAACACAGCCCCTTCCTCACTCCTGGGCAGTCACCAGCAGCTGAAGGTGACAATAAAAGTAGTCCCTCCAACTTTCCCATCTCTACTCACCCATCATAAAAGGGTACACTTGAGTGATATTCTTCTCGTTGCCTGAGAATTAGTGATTAGGGTCCCCACTAAAAACATCTCCTATATTCCAAGATGAGATTTAGATCAAGCTTCAGATTGAAAGTATAAGTTTGGAATAAATTCTAATATCCAAAAGAGACCTAAAGGTTATGGAATCTTACCAAGATGGTGTTATTGGAAAGAGATTCAACAGGGCATGGATAAAAGAAGTAATTGAGAGAAAATAAAACTGCTCATGTTAACACCCCTCTGGGTTGAGCCTCCTCAACCAGCAAGTTACAGGGAGGCCCCAGGTCAGCCATTCACTCTCTGAAGCCCCAATTGGGCTGGAAGAGAGAATTTGCTCCCACATCCTCATTTCCTTAAGGAACTGAAACCAGACACACCCAGTCCTTTTCTTTTCTTATCTTCTGTGAGTGAGAGGAAATGGAAAGCAAAAGTGTTCACATGGGGCTGAGTTTGGTGTTTTCTTATTCAAATAACCCATTCAACAGATGGCAAAACTGAGGCCTAAGAAATGAAGCAGTTAGCCTAAGTGTTCTTTAATTTACACACATGTCTGTCTGACACAAAAGCCATCCTCTTTCCTCCATGTCACAAGTAGTATGAAATTACAATGCTTCTGCCAAAAGACAAACCACTCTCATCTTTCTCTTCTTCATTTTCCACAATTCACACCACTCTGCACAGAACCTCTTCTCCCTCCCATTTCTCTACTCCCTCAACCCCCAAAGCCTGGCTTTAGTATAATCAGTGATTAATTTCCCAATATTTTTCTAGACAGTGGCAATCATGCCAAACATCCTAGAATCTGATACCACTTTCCTGCACCTATAGAGAAGATGGCCAGGAAGGCAGATCTTTTTTGTGAGCCACAACTTTAACTTCACTGGATGGTGCCTTTATTATCTGGAAACATGCCAGCATAGAAAAAGGCAATGTCTTCTCTGCAAATATCCATTCAGTTTGTTTTCACAAGTATAGCCCTATCTGTGGCCAACCAGCCTAGAGACTGTGGAAATTCCCAGAGGGAATTTCCTCCATCATTACTAAGCCAGATTTAAAACAGTTCCTTTCCTTCCCAAAACTGTCTCCTGCCCAGTCAGCTAACCAAGGGGCTGTGTTTCATTCACTCATTCATTCATCCATCCATTCATTCATTCAACCAGTCTTTGATAAATGAAATGGGAGGAGAGGAGCCTAGAAGCTCAGGCTGGGAAAGATGGTGACAAGAACCTTGACCACCTAAGGGCACTGCAGCAGGAGGCCAAACTCAAGCTCCAGGGCCAGGAAGTACCTGAGGAAGTGACATATTGACTGAGATTTGATGGATAGATTGCAGTTAGCTAATAAAGTGTTTGTCTATTCTTGGTGCTTGAGCAATGGTAGGGGTAAAGCATCTACTACAGGTTGGTTTTGTTCAACCAGTTCAAACTCATTTCCTCCCACTTCTGGAAAAGATGGAGTAATAGGCACTGGATTTATACTCCCACCTCAAACAACCAAATAACATTAAACAAATAAAATGTATAAAACAGTGGTTTTCAAGGTACTGTATATCTAGCTATGAAGGTCTGTGACTCCACAAGGTGAGCTTCCTGCCTTGGGAGAACCTCAAGGGACAGCCCAGGCAGAGCCTGCTAGTCAATCTGAGTTGAGGAGACAGCAGTGAGACCAGGCAGCTGGAGTCCACAAGACGAGAGTGCTGATGAGAACAGAGAGGTACAGAAAGAGAATGCCAGAGGTGAGTGGTGGGTCCTGCAGGTATTCAGCAGAGTTCTGATGAAATAAGCAAAAATTCAGCTGAAGCTCACAGAATTAAAGGGCAGAAGGTACACTCTGGACAGAATATCAATATTACAAACTTTGACAATTAAAGTAATAAAAGTAAGAAAACCACCACTAGAACACCACAGTATAATTGCTTGTAGGCAAGACCTATTGGTGCATACAAAAAATCAGTTAGCAAAACTTTCAGGAGAAATGGAGATATTTGCATAAGCTTCAAAATATCTTCACCAAAATATTACTATGGTGATTTAACATATGTCCTGAAATTTGGGGGTACTCCTCCCTTCAGGGGGTAGAACTTAATTCCCTCTTAGGGGTTGGCTGGACTGTGACTCACTTTTTAAGAATAGACTCTGGGAAGGAAAGTCATTTTACAATGGAGAAAACTGGCTGACATCACCTTAACCAAGTGATAAGGGCGGGGGACCAGGAAACATATACAAAGAAAGGGCAGGAGAAAGCAGTAAGAGTAATATTCCAAATTATTACTGTGCACACCAAACATGTAACTAAAAAAATGTATAACATGAGAAAAATCTGCAATATACCAACACATTTTAAGTGTGTTTAGAGGGGGTTTCATCTTGGAGAGAAAAAATAAATACATTATGTAACCCTCAGTTACTTGTCTTAAAGATGCAAGTTCTTTGCCTCTTTTCCTTAATTTTTTTTTCTTCATAATCAAACTTACAGTCAACTGGTTCAAATGCAGTGAGTATCTGATTTAGGTAAGGAATTTATTACTGTGGAGACACCTAATGATTTCCATTTTTTATTCTTTTGTTTTAAGTTTATGAAACTTCCTATCTGCATTTTCATATTTTCCCCACTTTCCCTTCATTTTTATAAAAAAGGAACAAAATGTTATAATATTCTCAAGAAGTTGCATGAGGATGCATGGCGATGTCGACAATGAAGATGTGCTGCTGGCCATGGGCCACAAGCACCTGCTGAAAGGGTCGTCTACCAGCTGGTGGGAAAATGTGTCAGTTCCATAAAGCCAAGCTTATTCCCTTTCTTAAGTATTGTACCAGAAATGTTTACTTTTATCAAAGTGTTATGTGCTCATTATAAAAAGTTGAACCATAGAGTTGTGTGAAGTAAAGGTAATTCTCTCCCTCTCCCACACGCCCCTTCACCCCAAGTGTCATACTTGGAGATAAACAATGTTAATTGCTTGGTGTGTTTCTTTCCACAAGCCTTTCTCAACACAGGCAAAAGTGCACTAAACATATGTATACAAAGATTATTCTATGCTTTGTTGTATCATTTTTAATCTCAATAGATTCATAAATTGAATCTGCAGAAATTATCTTGCAACTTGATTTTTTAGGCAATAGTATACAATGCACCACCTTCTGGACCTCTAGAGACCTAGTTAATTTTACCTGGTGCATAGTATTTTATATCAACATTTATTTAACCACCTCCCGAGATGAAACTTCAGATCAGTTCCAGTTTTTTGACACCACAATAAATTGCTTTGTACATCTACCAAAATAGGGGTCCTTTATTTCTGTAAGAAAGCCAAAATGGTTTTATGAAGTCAAAGGATTTGTGTGTTGTTTATATTATTAAATACCATATTACTTTCCTAAAAGTTATAGAAATTCATACTCCCACCCAACAATGTTTAAGGCTGCTTACTTTTCACTATTAGCGTATGTTATTAATTCTTTTTTTTTTTTAAGTACATTTTTTTTCTCTCCCCCCCCCCCCGCCCGGTCTCCCCCCTCCCTCCTATTCCCCCCCCCCAGTCCTCATCTCTGTGTCATTCATACTTGTTCCTCAAAATCCCTCCCCCTTTTTCCCCTTAAGTTCCCTTCCCTCTCCCCTCTGGTCGCTGCCCACTTGTTCTCTATTTCAGCGTCTTTGTTTTTATTCTGTTTGCTTGTTTGTTTTATTCTTTAGCTTCCTGTCAAAGGTGAGATCATATGGTATTTGTCCTTCAATGCCTGGCCTATTTCACTCAGCATAATGCTTTCCAGTTCCATCCATGTTGTTGCAAAAGGTAGTAGCTCCTTCTTTCTCTCTGCTGCATAAAATTCCATGGTGTATATGTACCACAATTTTTGGATCCATTCATTTACTGATGGGCACCTAGGTTGCTTCCAACTCTTGGCTATTGTAAATTGTGCTGCTATGAACATTGTGGTGCATTAGGTTCTTTGAAATTGATGTTTTAGGATTCTTGGGGTATAATCCTAGCAGTGGAATTGCTGGGTCAAAAGGCAGGTCAATTTTTATTTTTCTGAGAAAATTCCATACTGTTTTCCATAATGGTTGTACCAGTCTACAATCCCACCAACAGTGAACTAAGGTCCCCTTTTCCCCACACCCTCTCCAACATTTGTTGTTTGTTGCTTTGTCTATTATAGCCATCCTGACTGGTGTAAAGTGGTATCTCATTGTGGTTTTAATTTGCATCTCTCTGATAGCTAATGATATTGAGCATCTCTTCATGTGTCTCTGGATATTCTGTATGTCCTCTTTAGAGAAGTGTCTGTTCAAGTCCTTTTCCCATTTTTTAATTGGGTTCGATGTCTTCCTAGAGTGGAGTCGTGTAAGTTCTTTGTATATTTTGGAGATTAAACCTTTGTCTGAGGTATCATTGGCAAATAGGTTTTCCCATACAGTTGGTTGTCTTTTTAATTTAATACTGTTTTCTTTAGCCATGCAGAAGCTTTTTATTTTGATAAGATCCCATTTGTTTATTCTTTCCTTTATATTCCTTGCTCTAGGGGTCATATCCGTAAAAATGTTGCTGCGTGGAATATCTGAGATTTTCTTGCCAATGTTCTCCTCTAGGACTTTAATGGTGTCATGGCTTATATTTAAGTCTTTTATCCACCTTGAATTTATTTTGGTGTATGGTGTAAGTTGGTGCTCAAGTTTCATTTTTTTGCACGTAGCTGTCCAGTTCTCCCAACACCATTTGCTGAAGAGGCTATCTTTACTACATTTTATGTTACTGCCCCCTTTGTCGAATATTAATTGACTGTAGAGGGTTGGGTTGATTTCTGGGCTCTCTGTTCTGTTCCATTGGTCTATGTGCCTGTTTTTATGCCAGTACCAGGCTGTTTCGATTACAGTGGCTTTGTAATACAGTTTGATATCAGGTATTGTGATCCCTCCTACTTTGTTCTTCTTTCTCAAAAGAGCAGCTGCTATTTGGGCTCGTTTATGATTCCATATAAATTTTTGAAGTGTTTGTTCTATGTCTGTGAAATACACCATTGGTACTTTAATAGGTATTGCATTGAATCTGTATATTGCTTTGGGTAGTATGGACATTTTGATGATGTTAATTCTTCCAATCCATGAACACGGTATATGTTTCCATTTGTTTGTGTCTTCCTTGATTTCTTTCTTCAGTGCTGTGTAGTTTTCTGCATACAGGTCTTTTACCTCTTTGGTTAGGTTTATTCCCAGATATTTTATTTTTCTTTTTGCTATATCGAATGGGATTTTTTCCTTGATTTCTGCTTCTGCTGATTCATTGTTTGTATACAAAAATGCCTTTGATTTCTGGATATTGACTTTGTATCCTGCTGTTTTGCCAAATTCATTAATTAGTTTGAGCAGTTTTGGGGTAGAGTCTATAGGATTTTCCATGTACACTATCATGTCATCTGCAAACAGTGACAATTTTGTTTCCTCCTTTCCTATTTGGATGCCTTTTATTTCCTTTTCCTGCCTGATCGCTATGGCCAAAACTTCTAATACTATATTGAATAGGAGTGGTGAAAGTGGACATCCTTGTCTTGTTCCTGATCTTAGTGGAAAAGCTTTTAGTTTTTGTCCATTGAGTATGATATTGGCTGTAGGTTTCTCATAAATGGCCTTTATTATATTGAGGAATGTTCCCTCTATTCCCATTTTGCTGAGTGTTTTTATCATAAATGGGTGTTGTACTTTATCGAAAGCTTTTTCTGCGTCTATTGATATGATCATGTGGTTTTTGTCTTTGCTTTTGTTTATGTGATGAATTACATTTACTGTTTTGCGAATGTTGAACCATCCTTGCATCCCTGGGATGAATCCCACTTGGTCATGGTGTATAATCTTTTGGATATATTGTTGGATGCGATTTGCTAATATTTTGTTGAGGATTTTAGCGTCTATGTTCATCAGCGATATTGGCCTGAAGTTTTCTTTCTTTGTTGTATCTCTATCTGGTTTTGGAATTAGGATGATGCTGGCTTCATAAAAGGAGTTAGGGAGTTTTCCATCCTTTTGGATTTTTTGGAATAGTCTGTGAAGAATGGGGGTTAGCTCTTCCTTAAATGCTTTGTAGAATTCTCCTGTGAATCCATCTGGTCCAGGGCTTTTGTGTGATGGGAGTTTTTTGATTACTGCTTCAATTTCTTTTGCTGTTATTGGTCTATTCAGGCGTTCTACTTCTTTTTCATTGAGTTTTGGGAGATTATATTTTTCTAGAAATGTGTCCATTTCCCCTAGGTTCTCAAATTTCTTGGCATACAGTTCTTCATAGTAATTTCTTACAATCCTCTCTATTTCTGTGGTGTCAGTTGTAATCTCTCCTCTTTCATTTCTGATTGTGTTTATTTGTGTCCGTTCCCTTCTTTTCTTGATGAGCCTACTTAAAGGCTTGTCTATTTTGTTTATTTTTTCAAAGAACCAACTCCTGGATTCATTGATCTTTAGAATTGTACTTTTAGTCTCTATGTCATTTAGTTCTGCTCTGATCTTGGTTATTTCCTTCCTTCTACTTGCTTTGGGCTGTTTTTGTTGTTGTTCCTCGAGTTCTTGTAGGCGTAGAGTAAGTTCATTTGTTTGAAATGTTTCTGTTTTCTTTAGGTAGGTCTGTATTGCTATAAACTTCCCTCTCAGGACTGCCTTGGCTGTATCCCATAAGTTTTGGGTTGTTGTGTGATCATTTTCATTTGTTTCCAGAAACTTTTTGATTTCTTCCCTAATTTCATTCTTGACCCATTCATTGTTTAATAGCATACCGTTCAGTCTCCATGATTTTGGGTGTTTTGGGTTTTTTCCTTTGGGGTTGGTTTCCAGTTTCAGTCCCTTATGGTCAGAGAAAATGCTTGGTATGGTTTCAATATTCTTGAATTTGTTGAGGCTTGTTTTGTGCCCTATCATGTGATCTATCTTTGAGAATGTCCCATGTGCATTTGAAAAGAATGTGTATTTAGCTTCTTTGGGGTGAAGAGCTCTGTATATATCAGTTAGGTCCATTTCATCAAGGGTGTTGTTTAATGCCGCAATGTCTTTGTTGATATTTTGTTTGGAAGATCTGTCCATTTTTGATAGTGGGGTGTTAAAATCCCCCACTATAATTGTGTTGCTGTCTATATCTTTCTTGAATTCCTCTAAGATTTTCCTTATATATTTTGGTGCTCCTATGTTGGGTGCGTATATATTTATGATGTTAATGTCTTCTTGGTGGATTCTTCCCTTGAGTATTATGAAGTGACCTTCTGGGTCACTCTTTATGGCTCTTTTTTTGAAGTCTATTTTGTCTGATATGAGAATTGCTACCCCAGCTTTTTTTTCTTGTCCATTTGCTTGGAAAATTTGTTTCCATCCTTTGATTTTTTAGTCTGTGATGGTCTTTTGTCCTGAGGTGGGTCTCTTGTAGGCAGCATATGTGTGGGTCATACTTTCTTATCCATGATGCTATTCTGTGTCTTTTGATTGGAGCATTTAATCCATTTACATTTAAGGATATTATTGATAGGTACTTATTCATTGCCATTTTTGTACCTGTGTTCCTCTCTGTCTGTCTCTTTTCCTTCCTTTCCTTAAAGCAGACCTTTTAGTATTTCTTGTAGAGCTGGCTTGGTGGCAGCAAATTCTTTTAGACTTCTTTTGTCTTGGAAGCTCTTTATTTGGCCTTCTATCTTGATTGAGAGCCTTGCTGGGTAAAGTAGCCTTGGTTGTAGGCCTCTGTTTCTCATTACTTGGAATATTTCTTGCCAATCTCTTCTTGCTTGGAGTGTTTCCATTGAGAAGTCAGTGGCTAACCTTATTGGGACGCCCTTGTATGTTATTTCTTTTTTCTCCCTTGCTGCCTTTAAGATTCTCTTTGTCTTGGAAGTTTGCCATTTTAATGATGATGTGTCTTGAAGTGGGCCTCTTTGGGTTCCTCTTGAATGGGACTCTGTGAGATTCCTGGATTTGTGTGACTTTTTCTTTTGTCAAGTTAGGGAAATTTTCTCTCTTTACTCTTTCAAATATGTTTTCTATCCCTTGTTCTTCTTCTTCTCCTTCTGGTATTCCTATTATTCGGATATTATTACGTTTCATATTGTCTTGCATTTCTCTTAATCTCTCTTCATTCTTTCTGAGCCTCTTTTCCCTTTCCTGTTCTTTCTGTGAGATGCTTTCTACTTTGTCCTCCAATTCACTAATCCAATCTTCTGTTTCATCCACCCTATTTTTAATGCTTTCCACTGTGTTTTTTAATTCAGAAATTGTATTCTTCATTTCCTCTTGGCCCTTGCTAATAATTTCCATTTCCTTTTTCATGTTGATATAGTTCACAGTGAGATCATTGTAACTTCCCTGTAGTTTCTGGTAGCTGATTGTGAGCTCTTTGAACTTCCTGATCACCAGTGCTTTGAATTCAGTATCTGATAGTTGACTTGCCTCTGTTTCATCTAGCATTCTTTCTGAGGATTCCTCCTTTCCTTTCATTTGGGGATTGTTTCTTTGTCTTCCCATTGTTTGTGAGACTCTTCTTGTTAGCCTCAGCTTCTTAGATTAATCTGTTTTGACACCCTGGGTTTATGGTATGAACTTTTGTGGTGGAATGCCTGTGAATTTCAATGGTGCAGCCTCTTTTGGTTATCCTGTTGTTCTCTGCTTCCACCTACTCAAATATGCAGCAATTTGTGGCTTCTCTCCTAGAACAATGTGCAATTTGTCTCTCTGATTCTACTATTGGGAGGCCTCTTCTATGGGTCCAGCTCTGGTCTTTTTATATTTTCAAGTTGATTGTGACTCTTGTGGGTAAAAGAAAGAAATGATAAGGAAAGAAATAAAAGGAAGAAAGAAAAAAAATGGTAGGGGAATGTAAGAAAGAGCAATAAGTTTAGAAAGAAAAGAAAAAGAAATAAAACAGGAAATCCGGGAAAAGAGGACAAAAGTATGGAAAGAAGAAACAGTAATAAAGTTTAAAAGAGATATCAGATTACTTTAAAAAAGCAAAAAGATAAAGAAAAGGAATGGAGAGGGGAGAAAGGTAAATAAAAAAAAGAAAGAATAAAAATAAAATAAAGAAAAGAAAAAAAAACAAAAAACGCACCAAAATAATCTCTCAAAAAAAAAAAAACCCTCAGAAAAAGGAATGTCACTTGTTGGCTTCAAACTAGCCGAACCGGTTTTTCTGGTTGCAGTTGGCTGAGGGTCGATTGTTGTGATTTTTTTTCAGCTAGCCCCTCTCAGGATCCAGACACTTGGCGCCTCTCCCCCAGCTCCCTACAATGGGGAGCTAGGACTTTCTCGCAGGGCTCCCTTCCCAGAGTCTACCGGATTCAGTGCCCCAGGCTGCACCTCTGAGTTCTCCTGGGCTGGCAGCCACAGAGTCTTTGGTTGGGGCCCTTTGTCCTCCGCACCCTCTCTGTAAACTCTATCAAGCAAGTCTCTCCTGGCCCCCCCCCCTTGCTTGGCCGGAAAGGGAGGGGGTTGAGGGTCTCAGCTCTTTTCCCAGGACCCCTTGGCATCCCGGGCTTCCAGATAGTCTGAGGGGGGGAGACTGGAAGCCGGGAGCCGATCCGAGGACTGGGCGCAGACCTAAAAACTCTGTGTGCTCGTCATGGCACGCTGCGTGGTGTGTATCCCTTCTGCTCCTGTGTTTGTCTGGGTCCCCTGGCCAACCTCGGGCACACTCCCGGGCTGTCCGGGACTGCGCAACCAGCACTTCCCGGTCCCGCGCCGGCCCCGAACCCTTCCCGGTCCGCACCAGCCCCAGCTCTTCCCGACCCTAGTGGCGTCAGCCTAGAGTTCTCTGCGCCCCCGCTCGCGCGTGAAACCGTCTGGCGCTAGGACCAGTAGCCCCGGTTCAAAGAACCCTGCGCCAGTGCGCGCCAGAGTCCGTCTATGGGTGCGAACAGGAAACCGTCAGGGAGCGTCTTTGTCCTGCGGCGCCTCTCTGAACTCTCTGCGCCCGCGAGCTCTCCTTCTGGGACTGGCGTAACCGGCAGCGGCAGCGGGCTTCCCAGTCCCCTGGTGTTGGCTCAGAGGCCTCCGCTTCCAACAGACCTTCTGGGACCCGGAGTAACCGGCAGGGCGCTTCCCATTTGTGTGGCTAGTCCCCAAAAGCTTCCACTTTTCCCCTGGCTCGCTGCCAGGCCGGATAGGAAACAAGCCAATCTGCCTTGGCAGGAGAACACCTCAGTCCACTTTCAATAAAACAAAACAAAACAAAACTTTCCGGACATCCTGTCTCTCATTCCTTCTCAGTCCCCAACCAAACCCGTGAGGCTAATGCGTCTCTGGATTCCTCCCAGGCTTGCAATCACAGAGTCTGCAGTTGAACCGGGCCCTGTGTCTTTGTACCCCTCCCCAAAAATGCAAGCCGGCAAGCAGACAGGTCTCTACCCGGTGTTGTCCAGTTTTGCTTATACATGCAGCAGGGGAGCTGCTGGCCCACGCTGGTGGCCACTGGAGCCGCTGGGTGCCCAAGCTCCTGTGGTAGACCTCTCTGGTGTTGGTCTCAGACCGATGGTTCTGGACCCCGGCTGTAGATGCAGCACCGGGGCCACCTGGCCTGGGGCACCAGCCCCCGCCGCTGCTTTGTCTTTAAACGGGTCCCCAAAGCCCCACTGACCTGCCGCTTTATGATGTTTCAGCGTCCAACAGAGTCTCTGTTCTTTTAGTTTCACAAATGCTGGATAACTGATGGATTGGTGCGCTGCTTTTCTATAGATCTGCCAGGATTTTCACCCGCGAGTGTGGGAGCTAGAATCCGCTCCCTCTTACTCCGACGCCATCTTCCCCCTTCTTCTAATTCTTTTAACATTTGCCAATTTAATAAGTGAAGAATGGTATCTCATTGTTTTCCTTTGCATTTATCAGCTTCATTAGGAAGATTAAGCATCTCTTCAAATGTTAATTGGCTAATATGTGAATTGTCTGCTGATATTCTTTGCCTGTTTTTCTATTGAGCTATTTGTCTTTTTCTTACTGTATCAGTTTTCTATTGCTACCATAACAAATTGCCACAAACTTGGTAGTTTAAACAACACAAACTTATCCTGAAATGATGGAGGTCAGAAGTAAGAAATGGGTCTTGTTGGGCTAAAATCAAGGTGTTGGTTGGATTGCCTTCCTTTCTGGAGGTTCTAGGAGATAATCTCCTTCTTCATTTTTCCAGCTCCCAGAGGAAAACCACATTTCCTGGTTCCTGGGCTCCCTCCATCTCCAAAGCCAGCAATGACTAGTCAAGACCTTGTCATACTACCATCTCTCTAGTTCCTGCAGCCAGGAAAGGTTCTTTGACTTCAAGGATGCCCAAGACTGAGCCCACCTGGATGACCCAGACATTGCTTTCCGTCTCAAAGTCCACTAATCACACCTGCAAAGCCGTTTTGCCACATAAAGCAACCTATTCATAGGTTCAGGGGACTAGGGTGTGGGTATCTTTGAAGTAGCCATGATTCTGCCTATTACACTTAACTCTGTATGGAAGCACTTTTTATAAAAGGATATTAGCTCATTGTCAACATAAATGTTGCACATTCTTTACGCCTGCAATTTGTTATTTTTAATACTGTTTATGTCTCTGCTTTCTTCAAACTTGCAAATAATTTTCCATTTCACCCACCTTAAGGCTGTGTAATTATTGTGAGGTAAGTAATAAGTCCCCAGCAGTTTCCTGATTCAAACCATAAGTACCTTAAAGGACCAGAATTGCAATATAAGTTGAATTCAAACCCTCACCAGGTCTCTCCTGGGACACTTAGGGTAATAATTGGGATGGACCCTGAGAAAGGGGTCATTTAGAATTAGATGAATTTGAACACCTGGAGTTCCCAGACGCTTCTGATTCATCCTTTGCCAAGACATCTCCCCTCTATGCTCAGTGCATAATTAGTATGTAGATAGTTCTGCCTCACTTAATGACACTTGACCTTACCTGGGATCAAAGAATTCTAACTGCAAGAATGATCTCATTCTCCTTAAGATCCACCCTCACCAGTTCTTCTCACTTGAAGACCCATTACTAGGATCAGATCCCAGCATAACACAAGGGTAGGACTTTAATAAGACCCAAAGTGGAACTCTTCTAGTTTCAAGCATTTATCACTAAGAAAAAAATTATTCTACCAGGGACACTGGGAGTTGAGATTGCCACATAGCTCATATTATTAAACCAGCAACAATAAGGAGAACTAATTTTACAGACTGTGTTACCTGATCCTGATTGTCAAGAGGAAATAGCACTGCTGCTACCCAATGGAGATGAAAAGGAGAATGTCTGACATGATGGAATAACATGTGCACAGTGCTAAAGGAAAATGACAACTAGAAATTTTATACCGACAAAAAAATCCTTTCTGTCCTTCAAAATGAAGGCAATATACAAACTTTTTTTCCAGAAAGTCAAAAACAAAATTAAAAAAAAGACCTGCATTAAATGAAACACTAAAGGAAATTCTTCCAGACAGAAAGAAAATAATTCTGGGTAGAAGTCTGGATTTCCAGAAATTAGAAATTTCTAATTCTCCAGAATTAAGAAGCACATATGTGTCCATGTAGACAGATAAATCTAAATTAATGACTGTGTGAAACAATAAAAATGATATCACCCAGGGTTTAAAAACATACATGCAACTAAGACACATAAAGAAAATAGTACAAAAGGCAGTCTGAGAGAACATGACAATGAGATAGGTGGGAGCAGAATTCACTTCCCCCTGTGCATGGGTAAAACACCTAGCCAATCTTCTGAGGAACAGAGTGAACAGCCAAAGGTATTCCAGCATATATGAAGGTTGGAGATGGAGACCAAAAATTGTAGAGGACATAGAAAAAACAGATGGTGAGACAATAAAATCTGAAGCTGTGAAAAGACCAGAGTTAGACCTAAACAGGGGTCATCCTAACAACGGAGACAGTGAAACAAATTTTATTTTGCTACTCCAGTGAACTTGTAAGGTGGGAATGATAAATACCAGCACACCTGCTAGAAGAGGAGACTAACCAACAAAGGAACCACCAACAGAAAACAACGGAAGAAGGTGAAGGAGGGAGTAGAATCCACACCACACTAACCTCAACCCAGAAACAATCTGGAAATACAACCAATAGTGGACAAATTACCCACAACAAACAACTGAACAAGAGCAAGAGAGTAGCTTCAAAACCTTGTACACACAGAAGAATCAGCTTCAATACAACCTGTCCATACCTGCACAACAGAATATAAGATGTGGTGGGTGGAATGACCCTCAGTTACAAAGCTGGAGGAAACTACCCACCAAAAAAAGACCCAACAACACTCAAAACTCAAAGACATACAGAGAGCCAACAAACAAAAGCCCAAGACAAGACAGCTCAAAAGATTAAGGAGACTGTAGAACTGAATCTCACATGTATTCTACCATAGAAGTTCAAACCACAAACCCAGGGAGTCAGAACAGATCAATTTAAGAAGCACAGGCTAACAAGAAGAGTCTCAAAAACAATGGGGAGACAAAGAAACAATCCCCAAAGACTTCTGCCAAGATGGAGGCGTAGGTGGAAACACTACCTTCTCGCACAACCAAGTTTAAAAACAACAAAGTTTTAGCAACAAAAATGCAGCCAAACCACAGAAAATCAAACTATATGGAAGTCTGACAACAATGAATCCTTCAGCCAAACTGGTAAGAGGGCAGAGCCAACAGCAGAGCAAGGTCGAGCAGGAAAGACCCAGAGGACCGACCGGGTGCACAAGCCAGGCACACCAGGAGCTGAGGGCAGATCCCAGGTGTGGAGTAGCAGGCGGACACACTGAGGGCACAAGGCAGCGGACCCACTGAGGGCTGACCAAGGTCACACATTCACGTGCAGATAAACCATAAACCCGTGAAGGAGCTAGCAGTGGGACTCACAGGCCCCAGTGATGGGAAGCTGTGGGAAGCAGCAGAAAGCAGCAGAGGGGACCGCTATTGTCCCTCTCTGACCCTGCCCCCACATACAGCATCACAAACCAGTGACCTGGGTGGCCCCACCCTGGCGAGCACCTAAGGCTCCGCTCCTCATACCTAACAGGCACGAACAGATCAAAACATGGCTCAAGAACAACTCAGAGCCCCAGAGCTGATAAATCTAACTCACCAAGAAATAGCAAAACTTTCAGATGCACAGTTCAAAACACTGGTGATCAGGATGCTCACATAACTGGTTGATTTTAGCCACAAATTAGAGGAACATAAAGGCTAAACTAATTGAAATGAAGGGAAATGCACAGGAAACCAATAGTAGTGGAAAGAAAACTGGGACTCAAATCAAAGGAGTGGACCAGAAGAAAGAAAAAAAAAATGACCAAACAGAAAAGAATGAAGAAAAAAGAATTCAAAAAAATGAGGAGAGGCTTAGGAACCTCCAGGACATCTTTAAACGATCCAACATCTGAATTCTAGGGGTACCAGAAGGGGAAGAGAAACAGCCATGAGTGGAAAACTTATTTGAACAAATAATAAAGGAGAACTTCCCCAATCCGGCAAAGGAAATAGACTTACAGGAAGTCCAGGAAGCTCAGAGAGTCCCAAAGAAGTTGGACCCAAGAAGGAACACACCAAGGCACATCATAATTACATTACCCAAGATTAAAATGATGGAAAGAATCCTAGAAGCAGCAAGAGATAAGGGGACAGTCACCTACAAAGGAGTTCCCATCAGACTGTCAGCTGATTTCTCAAAAGAGACCTTACAGGCAAGAAGGGGCTGGAAGGAAGTATTTCAAGTCATGAAATCCAAAGACCTACATCCAAGATTGCTCTATCCGGCAAAGATTTCATTTACAATGGAAGGGTAGATAAAATTCTTCTCAGATAAGGTCAAATTCAAGGAGTTCATCATCACCAAGCCCTTATTATATGAAATGTTAAAGGTACTTACCAAAGAAAAAGAAGATAAAAAACATGTATAGTAAAATGACAGCAAACTCACAATTATTAACAACCACACCTAAAACAAAAGCAAGCTAAGAGGACAGCTATATCAGGAGCCAACCATAGAAATGAAGATCACATGGAGGGTTAGCAACAGGAGAGTTGGAGGAGGAGAAGGCGGGAGAAGGTATAGAAAATGAGTAGCATAGACGGTAGGTAGAAAATAGATAGGGGAGGGCAAGAATAGTAGGGGAAATATAGAATCTAAAGAACTTGAGACATGTGGCCATAAACTAAAGGGGGGAATGGTGGGGGAGGGGGTATGCGGGGTGGAGGGGAATGAAGGGGGGAAAAAGAACAACTGTAATGGCATAATCAATAAAATATATTTAAAAAAACAATTCCCAAATGAAAGGAAAGGAGGAAGCCTCAGAAAAATGTTAAATGAAATACAGGCAAGTCAACTGTAAGATATTGTGTTCAAAGCTATGGTTATCAGGAAGCTCAATTAGCTCACAGAGAATTACCAGAAACTACAAGGAAATTACAATGAACTCACTGCAAACTTCATCAGCATGAAAAAAATTAGAAACTACCAGTGAGGGCCAAGAGGAAATGAAGAATAAATTTTCTGAACTGAAGAACACAGTAGAAGGAATCAAAAAAAGGCTCAGTGAAGCAGAGGATCAAATTATTGATCTGGAGAACAAGGTAAAAAAAAAAAAACACCCAGAAAGAGCAAGAAAAGGAAAAGAGGCTCAGAAAAAAAATGAAGAGAAATTAAGGAAAATGCAGGACAAGATGAAACATAATACTATCCATATAATAGGGATACCAAAAGGAGAAGAAGAAAATCAAGAGATAGAAAATTTGTTTGAAAAAGTAATGATGGAAAACTTCCCTAATGTGATGAGAGAAAAAGTCACATAAATCCAGCAACACAGAGAGTCCCAATTAAGAGGAACACAAAAAAGAAGCCAACTTTAAAACACATTATAATCGAAATGGTAAAATTCCAAGACAAAGAGACAATCTTAAAGGCAGCAAGGAAGAAACAGGAAGTAACATAAAAGGGAACCCTGATCAGGTTAGCAGCTGACTTCTCAAGGGAAATGCTCCAAGCCAGAAGATAATGGCAAGAAATATTCTAAGTAATGAGAACCAGAGGTCTGCAACAAAGGCTACTTTACCCAGCAAGGCTCTCAATCAAGATAGAAGGCCAAATAAGGAGCTTCCCAGATAAAAGAAGTTTAAAATAATACATCTCCACCAAACCAGCTCTGCAAGAGATGCTAAAGAGACTACTTTAAGGAAAGGAAGAAAGAGAGAGAGAGAAACACAGGTACAAAAATGGCAATGAATAAGTATCTATCAGGGATAACCTTAAATATAAGTGGACTAAATGTTCCAATAAAAAGACAGACTAGCTAAATGGATAAGAAACCATGACCCACACATATGCTGCCTACAAGAGACCCACCTCAGGACAAAAGACCTATACAGACTAAAAGTGAACTGCTGGAAACAAATTTTCCAAGCAAACAGACAGAAAAAGCTGGGGTAGCAGTACTCATATCAGACAAAATAGATTTCAAAAAAGGGCCATAAAGAGAGACCAAGAAGAAGGTCCCTTCATAATACTCAAGGGAGGAATCCACCAAGAAGATGTAAAACAATATAAATATATGTGCACCCAATATAGGAGCACCCAAACACATAAAGAAAATCTTGAAGGACTTCAAGAAAGATATTGACAGCAACACAATTGTAATAGGGGATTTTAACACCCCAATGTCAAAAATGGACAGATCTTCCGAATAAAATATCAACAAAGATATTGTGGAATTGAACAACCCCCTAGATGAAATGGACTTAACTGATTATATATATATATATATATATATATATATACAACCCTTCATCCCAAAGAAGCTAAATACACATTCTTCTCAAATGCACATGGAATATTTTCAAAAATAGACCACATAATAGAACACAAAACAAGCCTCAACAAATTCAAGAAAGTTGAAATCATGTCAAACTTTTTCTCTGACCACAAGGAACTGAAACTAGAAACCAACCCCAAGGGGGGAAAAACACTCAAAATCATAAAGATCCAATAGCATGCTAATAAACAATGAATGGGTCAAGAATGAAATTAGGGGAATCAAAAACTTTCTGGAAATAAATGAAAATGAACTCACAACAACCCAAAATTTATGGGACACAGTGAAGGCAGTACTGAGAGGGAAGTTCATAGTGATACAGGCCTACCAAAAAAAGATAGAAACATTTCAAACAAACAACCCAAGCCTATGCCTAGAAGAACTGGAGGAACAAAAACAAAGAGAGCCCAGAGCAAGTAGAAGGAAGGAAATAACCAAGATCAGAGCAGAACTAAATAATATAGAGACTAAAAGCACAATTCTAAAAATCAATGAATCCAGGAGCTGTTTCCTTGAAAAGATAAAAAAAAAAAATTGACAAATCTTTAAGCAGGCTCATCAAGACAAAACGAAAGAGGACCCAAATAAACATGATTAGAAATGAGAGAGGAGAGAATACAACTAAAGGACTATAAGAAATTACTACAAAGAACTATATGCCAAGAAATTTGAAAACCTAGGTGAAATGAACAAATTTCTAGAAAATATTATCTTCCAAAACTCAGTGAAGAAGAAGTGGAAAGCCTGAACAGACCAATAACAGCAGACAAAAAAGCAGTACTCAAAAAACTCCCAACACACAAAACTCTGGACTGGATGGTTTGGTTTCACAGGGAAATTCTACAAAGCATTTAAGGAAGAGATAAAAACGCCTCCTTCACAGGCTATTCCAAAAATTCCAAAATGATGGAAGACTGCCAAACTCTTTATGAAGCCAGCACCATCCTAATCTCAAAACCAGATAAAGACACAACAAAGAAAGAAAACTTCAGGCCAATATAGCTGATGAACATAGATGCTAAAATTTTCAACAAAATATTGGCAAAACACATCCAACAATACATTAAAAAGATCATATACCATGACCAAGTGGGATTCATCCCAGGGATGCAAGGATGGTACAATATTCTCAAATCAATAAATGTAATACACCACATAAATGAAAGCAAAGACAAAAATCACACGATCATATCAATAGATGCAGGAAAACCACTTGATAAGATACAGCACCCATTTATGATAAAAACACTCAATGAAGTGAGAATAAAGGGAGCATTTGTCAACATAATAAAGGCCATATATGAGAGACCTACAGTCAACATCATACTCAATGGGCAGAAACTAAAAGCTTTTCCACTAAGATCAGGAACAAGACAAGGTTGTCCACTTTCACCACTTCTATTTAATATAGCATTGGAAGTTTTAGCCACAGTGGTCAGACAAGAAAAGAAAATAAAAGGCATCCAAATTGAAAAGAAAGAAACAAAACTGTCATAGTTTGCAAATTACATGATAGTGTACATAGAAAATCCTATAGACTCTGCCAAAAAAAAATGCTTGATTTAATAAATGAAATTGGCAAAACAATGGGATACAAAGTCAATATCCAGAAATCAAAGGCATTTTTGTATACTAACAATAAAACAGCAGATGCCAAAATAAAAAAAATCCCATTTAATATAGCAGCAAGAAAAATAAAATACCTAGGAATAAACCTAACCAAGGAAGTAAAAGACCTGTACTCAGAAAACTACACAACACTAACGAAAGAAATCAAGGAAGACACAAACAAATGAAAACATATACTGTGTTCATGGATCAGAAGAATTAACATCATTAAAATGTCCATACTACCCAAAGCAATTTACAGATTCAGTACAATACCTATTGAAGTACCAATGGCATATTTCACAGACATAGAACAAACACTTCAAAAATTTATATGGAACCATAAATGACCCTGAATACCTGCTGCAATTTTGAGAAAGAAAAACAAAGCAGGAGGGATCACAATACCTGAAAACAAACTGTATTACAAGGCCACTGTCATCAAAACAGCCTGGCACTGGCATATAAACAGGCACATGGACCAATAGAACAGAACAGAGAGCCCAGAAATAAACCCAAGTCTCTATGGTCAATTAATTTTTGACAAAAGGGGCAGCAGTATAAAATGGAGTAAAAAAAACCTCTTCAACAAATGGTGTTCAGAGAGCTGGAAAGCTGCACACAAAAAAATAAAAAGAAAGAAAAAAAGAAATAGAAACTTAAACACCAACTTAAACCATGCATAGTAATAAGTTAAAGGTGGATAAAAGACTTAAATATAAGTTGTGACACCATAAAAGACCTAGAGGGGAACATAGGCAAGAAAGTCTCAGATATTTTATGCAGCAATATTTTCACTGATATGTCCCCTAGAGCAAAGGACATAAAGGAAAGAATACTCAAATGAGACCTCATCAAAATAAAAAGCTTGTGTGTGGGTAAAGAAAAGAGTATTAAAATAAAAAGAGAACCAACCATATGGGAAAACTTATTTGCCAATGATACCTCAGACAAGGTTTTGATCTCCAAAATATATAAAGAACTCACATGACTCTACTCTAAGAAGATAAGGAATCCAACTTCTGGCCAAGATGGAGGCATAGGTAGACATACTGTGCCTCATTGCACAACCAAAATAAGCACAACAACTTAAAAACAAAAAACAACCAGTACTGACAGAAAATTGAACTGTATGGAGGTCCAACAACCAAGGAGTTAAAGTAGACACATTCATCCAGACTGGTAGGAGGGGTAGAGTTGGGTGGCTGGGCAGAAAGGACTCTGGGAAAGAGGTGGCTGGCTGACCCTGAGCATGCAAGGTGGCAGCTGGTAGACCCAGCAAGGAGGTGGATTGTGGAGGGACATGGTGCACAAGGTGGCTAGCAGACCAGGGGGTCTCACATTCATGTGCAGATAAACCAGGGAAAATAGGGGAGCAAGACAGATCGCATGACCCAGGGTTCCAGTGCAGGGAAATAAAGCCTCAAAATACTAATGGAAAACACCTGTGGGTGTTGAGGTGCCAGGAGAGACTCCCAGCCTCACAAGAGAGTTCGCTGGAGGGACCCACAGGGCCCTAGAATGTGCACAAATCCACCCACCTGGAAATCAGCACCAGAAGGGTCCACTTTGCTTGGGGAAGGCAGGGGAAGCGACTGAAATTCAGCAGAAAGCAGAGCAGGCACCATTGTTCCCTCTCGAACCCCTGCCCACATACGGCGTCACAAACCAGCAACTGGTTTGCCCTGCCTGGGAAAACACCTAAGGCTCCACTACTCACTAAATAACAGGCACACCAAGACAAAAAAAAAAAAAATGGCCCAAACAAAAGAACAGATCAAAGCCCCAGAAAAAAATACAACTAAGCAATGAAGAAATAGCCAACCTATCAGATGCACAGTTCAAAACACTGGTAATCAGGATGCTCACAGAATCTATTGAATTTGGTCACAAATTAGATGAAAAATGAAGGCTACACTAAATAAAATAAAGGAAAACGTACAGGGAACCAATAGTGATGGAAAGGAAATCAGGACTCAAATCAATGGAAGGAAGAAAGAAACATCCAACCAGAATAAGAATGAAGAAACAAGAATTTAAAAAAAATGAGGAGAGGCTTACGAACCTCCAGGACATCTTTAAACATTCCAACATCTGAATTATAGGGGTACCAGAAGGAGAATAGGAAGAGCAACAAGTGGAAAATTTATTTGAACAAATAATAAAGGAGAACTTCCTCATTCTGGCAAAGGAAATAGACTTACAGGAAGTCCAGGAAGCTCAGAGAGTTCCAAAGAAGTTGGACCTAAGGAGGAACACACCAAAGCATATCATAATTACCTTAGCCAAGATTAAAGAGAAGGAGAGAATCTTAAAAGCATTGAAAGGAAAGGATACAGTTACCTACAAAGGAGTTCCCATCAGACTGTCAGCTGATTTCTCAAAAGAGACCTTACAGGCAAGAAGAAGCTGGAAAGAAGTATTCCAAGTCATGAAAGGCAAGAACCTAAATCCAAGATTGCTCTATGCAGCAAAGCTTTCATTTAGAATGGAAGGGTAGATAAAGTGCTTCTCAGATAAGGTCAAGTTAAAGGAATTCATCATCACCAAGCCCTTATTATATGAAATGTTAAAGGTACTTACCGAAGAAAAAGAAGATAAAAAACATGTATAGTAAAATGACAGCAAACTCACAATTATTAACAACCACACCTAAAACAAAAGCAAACTAAGCAAACAATTAGAAGAACAGAACCACAGAAAAGGAGATCACTTGGAGGGTTAGCAACAAAGGGGTTGGAGGAGGAGAGAGGGGGAAAAGGTATAGAAAATAAGTAGCATAAATCGTAGGTAGAAAATAGACAGGGGGAGGGCAAGAATAGTATGGGAAATGTAAATGGTAAAGAACTTAAGACACATGCAGATGAACTAAAGTAGGGGAATGTGGGTGGGAAAGGGTGTGCAGGATGGAGGGGAACGAAGGGGGGAAATTGGACAACTGTGATAGCTAAATCAATAAAATATATTTTAAAATAAAAAAAGAAATGGGAGCATTAAATGTGTTCATCCAAGACTAAGGCAAAAAAAAGTCAGGGATGAGGACAACAGAGTGCCCATGTTGTGTACCCTAACCATGAAGAAAGCACCTGAACACATAGGCACACATATATGTGCACAGGGAAGTGAATGAGAAGGAAATGAGCACAAGATCCTGACTGACTCATTGGAACATCTGGGGATTACAGGTTGTCTTTAACAACTGACAAGCCCAGCAGGAGGAATTCATGATGGAAGAACAAAGGCACACAGCAGAAGAAGTGATAGACTCTACTGACTGCAGGCAGGGTCACACTGAGAAGAAGAAAGGGGTGCTGGGTGACTCAAGAAGAAATTCAGCAAGGAAAGGACAAATAAAATGCAGAATACCATGACTTCAAGAGAAAAAAAAGGCAAATAAAACAGAACAAGATCTACATGAATGAGTATTTCTGACCAGGTAATCTGTGTGGTAAAACACCTATTTAGCCACACACAGGAGGTTCCTCAATCTGCAGCCTCCTTTTAAGGTTTCAAGTCAGTCTCAAACCTAAACATCATCTATCCTGTTACTCAACTGTCTCACAAGGAACTAGATTCCTACACCTGAGTCTTACCAATTGGTAATAGGAGTTCTAATGTTCTTGAGAGGAGCTTTTTATATTAAAGAGTATTTCTGGTTTCTTTGGTTTACAAAATTAATACTCATTTTATTACATTACAAAACTTTGAAAACTAAGTTATTCCTTAAGGTGTTATCATATTTGTATATGTAGAAAATATTTCTACTTACTTTTAGGAGTATTTGATTTATATTTCTTCATATTTTAATGTTGCTCAAACAATTGAAGGTAAATGTATAAATTTAATATATACCATTTTGCTTTTTATATTAAAAAAGAAGACAAGCAATCCAATTAAAAAGTGGGCAAAGGACTTGAACAGACACTTCTCCAAGGAGGACATACAGAGAGTACAGAGACACATGAAAAGATGCTCAGTATTGTTAGTTATCAGAGAGATGCAAATTAAAACCACAATGAGATACCACTTTACACTGGTCAGAATGGCCATCATAAAGAAAGCAACAAACAACAAGTGTTGAAGAGGTTGTGGAGAAAAAGGGACCCTAGATCACTGTTGGTGGGATTGCAGACTGGCACAACCATTATGGAAAAGAGTATGGAATTTTCTAAGAAAACTAAAAATGAATATGCCTTTTGACCCAGCAATTCTACTGCTAGTATTATATCCTAAGAACCCTGAAACACCAATCCAAAAAAAATTTATGTACCCCAATGTTCATAACAGTACAATTTACAATATCCAAGTGCTGGAAGTAACCTAGGTCCCCATCAGTAAGTGAATTGATAAAAATACTATGGTACATTTACACAATGAACTTCTACACAGCAGAAAGAAAGAAGGAGCTCCTACCCTTTGCCACAGCATGGATGGAACTGGAAAGCATTACGCTAAATGAAATAAGCCAGGTGGTGAAAGACAAATACCATATGATCTCACCTTTACATAGGAACCTACTCAACAAAACAAACAAAGAAGCAAAATATAACCAAAGACACTGAAATAGAGAACAGGCAGACCGTGACCATAGGGGAGAGGAAAGGGAATTTCAGGGGGAAAGGGGAAGGGTTTACAGGAACAAGTATAGAAGACACATGGACAAAAACAAGTTGGGGGTGGAAATGGGATGGAGGTGGGGAGGGCTGGGAGTGGGCTGGGGTGTGGGGAAAAGGCAGAAAACTGTACCTAGACAACAATAATTTAAAAAAAAAAAGAAAAGAGAAGGGAAGGGAAGAGAAAAGAAAAAAGAGGAGAGAAGAAAAGAAAAGGAATAGAAAAAAAAAGAAAATAGTACAAAAGGCAGAAATACCTTAAGTCAGAGATGTCAAACTCATTTTCACTGGGGGCCACATTAGCCTTGTGGTTGCCTTCAAAGGGCAAAATAATTTTAAAACTATATGCATGTAACTACTCCTTAACTGTTAAGGAGTTGAAATTACACTTGGCCCTTTGAAGGCAACCATGAGGCTGATGTGGGCCCCAGTGAAAATGAGTTGACACCTCTGCTTTAAGTTAAAGTATTCTAAAGCCCTTGAATTATTGAGATGTGAGAGAAAATTTGTTAGACTTTAATAAATTAAGGATGCCTACTCTAATGTCTAAAGTAATGATTTAAAAAATACAAAAAGGTATAAAGCCATCAAACTAATGGAGAAGAAAGGAATAAATAAAAACTACTTGATGGATCTATAAGAGAGCAAAATAGGAAAGACAAAGGAACATAGGACTGCAGGAACCAATAGGGAAAAAAGCCATTAAAGTGACATATTTAAACCAAAATAGGTCAACCCTTATATTAAAAATAAATACTCCAATTAAAAGGTAAAGGTTATCATATGAATTAAAATTCAACTATTAGTCCTGGCAGGTGGCTCAGTTGGTTGGTGTATCATCCCTTCCACCAAAAGGTTGCTGGTTTGGTCCCCCATCAGGGCACATACCTAGGTTGTGAGCTCAATTCCCAGTTGGGGCACATATGGGAGGCAACCAATTCTCTCTGTCTGTCTCTCTTTCTGTCTGTCTCTGTCTTTCTCTCCCCAGCCCACCCCACCACCAACCCTCTCTCCACTGAGCTCCAAGGTCCCTTCTTTTGCTATAACTTGTTTTCTTAGCTCACTTCTCTCTTCTATCTCTGTGGCTTTCTAAATAAACTTCATCTTATAATTTGAGTCTCCCCTCTGAATTCTTGTCTTAGCCAGAACTCAAGAACTGAGATTGATGAACCGAGGTTAACAACTGGTGCTTTTTCTACCACCAACATATGGTGCTATGACTTGGATAGTACTGTTGAAAATAAAGCTGGTACAAGCAAAAAAAAAATGAGATAATGTACACAAGTCTTTAGCATGGTTCTAGAACCTAGTAAATGCTCGATGTATTCAGTTAATAGTATTGGTTTTGTTTGTTTTTTTTTTTTTTACCATTGTGGGCACACAGTTTTTTGTCTATCATTAAGTTAGCTTAAATTCAAGGAGTCTGGGGTCCCTGGGATTCCTAGCTTAGCCTGGTGTGCTGGGGATTCTCCCTAGGTCCCTGCCAGTTCTTTTTTGCTTCTAACAGAGGGTCTGGGGCTTATGAGGGTCCTTTCCTAAAGCCCTGCCTATTGCCTTAGGCCCAGTCACCTCTGAGCTTCTGCACGTTCCAGGGTTGACAGTGTCTGGTTCTGACAAACCTCTAAGCATGCCCCCAGGAACACAGAACCACTACTGGCTTGATCATTTATCCTACCACCACCCAGAGCCTCAGGCTGTTGGACCCTGTACTTCACCCCCAGGTTTCCCTGCCCCAGTCTTAGATGACAGGTAGATGCTACACCAAATGCCCCTTATTTTCTCCTTAGGCTAGCCTCTCCTAATTAGCCATTTCACTTCAGTCTCCACGTACCTGAGGGCTAAGGTCATGCTGAGGAAGAAAATAGACCGAATCACTGACAATCATTTTGCCAAAGCCAATTTGTAAGTGATTACAAATTATTGAGAATTAATTTTAGTTTTACCATAGCTTTCTTGCGGCCTTCCCTGGTCAACAGAATAAGAATCACTTCCCTGGTCAACAGAACAATGAATCACTATGTAAAGGCAGCACACTTCCAAAGTGGACAGCATTTAACTGTAAACAGTTGGACTTTCTCTTAAATTCAGGTTCCTGTCTTCTTTATTTTTGAGGAACTTTGCATACCCTTTACCTTTGTTTCTGAGTTTTCTTTACATGTGCTTCTTGATATGACAGCAAAACTTCTGCAGTCATCCAACCTAAATGTGGGTGAGGGTTGGGAAGTTTTCAATGAATTGGTCATTCAGTGACCTAAGATTCAGCAAATTTATTTTCAGCAAATTAACTTTTAGTGAATTGGCTTTTGGCAAATGAGTCATTGGATAAATTAGCTTGCATTGAATTGACCTAGTTTGGTAGGCAATCTAAGTTCCCAAGTGATATTTTAGAATTAAATGCCACTGGTAGCAAAGGAAGCAACACATTTTTCTTCCACTCTAAGAGAACTAGGACTCACTAACTCTTAATCACTGTGTACACCAATATGCAAGTACACACACACACACACAAATACACTGTGAACAAAGCATGCAGTGGCCACATTACCCAGCCAGAGTCTATCTAACCTGATCTGGCAGTCCTCAAGAAAAAGGAGGTAAAGAGGATGGAATAAGGACACTGGCATATTGCTACCCAGAAAAAAAGGGATTGTGGAAGCCTAAGTATACTCAAGAGTTGGTTGCTGGGAAAAAAAATCAAATTTCCTAGTTGAAGATCAAGTTCAGTGGCTTCAACCTAGGCAACTAGGTCTGGGGATTACAATAGACAACATATGTTAAGCACTTCATAAGCACAGGCATCATCCTAAATCCCTTCATCAATTGTGCAAGATAAGTACTGATACTATTTTCACAACACAGATGAGAAAATTAAAGAACAGAGAAGTGAAGTACCTGGCTTAGTGTCACATAGCTATTGTGTGATAGAACCAGCATTTAAATCCCAAGCTCAAGCCACGCTATTGCTCAGGTGGTAGTCAAAGCTTGGTGTCAGCTCAGGTAGAGCATTGGGAAATGTGGTGTGGAACAAAGGACCACAATCCAAGAGTCTGGAAAAAAGCCATAGCACAGAAGTTGGAATGGCAGACCAGAAGGGGAAGAGGAGAGGAAAGAAGAACCAAAACACCTTAAACTCCTGCTCTGTGCTAAGCATTATGGCTAGCACTTTTCTCTCAGAGGAAACAGTTGGCCGAATTGAACAGGAACCACAGCTTTGAAGTGGTGGAGCCAGGCTTAGCATTCAAATAGGTGTAATTGTAAAGTCCACAAAAACTGGGCTCAGATTTGGGACTGAGACAGCTGAGAGGACAGGGAATGGGAAGATTATATGTATCTAAGCCAGGTGAAGCCTAGTTCCATCAGGAGAAAAGCCCAAGACCAATCATGACTCTTGGAAGTGTTTCCCAAGGAGTAGATGTTCTAGAGACAGGTTCCTGGAGGCTGCCAAGCGTTTGCAGTCCTTTTTAAAAAAAATTACTTTATTGTTGTTCAATTATAGTTGTCTGCATTTTTCCCCATCACTCCCCCCATCCCAGCCAAACCCACCTCCCTCCCTTGCTTCCACCCTCCCCCTGGGTTTTGTCCATGAGTCCTTTATAGTAGTTCCCAAAAACCTTTTTCCCACTGCCCCTCCCCCCTCTTCTCTGGCTATTGTTAGATTATTCTTAATCTCAATGTTTCTGGTTATATTTCATTCCATTCTTTCTTTTGTTGATTAGCTTCCAGTTAAAAGTAAGATCATATGGTATTTGTCCCTCACTGCCTGGCTTATTTCACTTAGCATAATGCTCTCCAGCTTCATCCATGCTGTCTCAAGGGATAGGAGCTTCTTCTTTCTTTCTGCTGTGTAGAATTCTATCGTGTAAATGTACCATAGTTTTTTGATCCATTCATTTACTGATGGGCACTTAGGTTGCTTCCAGCCTTTGACTATTGTAAATTGTGCTGCTAGGAACATTAGTGTGCATAGGTTCTTTTGAATTGGTGTTTCAGGATTCTTAGGATATAATCCTAAGCAATTTCATTGCTGGGTCAAAAGGCAGTTCCATTTTTAGATTTCTGAGGAAATTCCATACTGTTTTCCACAGTGGCTGCACCAGTCTGCATTCCCACCAACAGTGCACTAGGGTTCTCTTTTCTCCACATCCTCTCCAACATGTAATTGTTGATTTGTTTATGATGGCCATTCTGACTGGTGTGAGTAGTATCTCATGTGGTTTTAATTTGCATCTCTCTGATGGCTAGTGATGCTGAGCATCTTTTCATGTCTCTGGGCCCTCTGTATGTCCTCCTTGGAGAAGTGTCTGTTCAAGTCTTTCGCCCATTTTTTAATTGGGTTTTTTGTCTTCCTGGAGTGGAGTCATGTGAGTTCTTTATATATTTTGGAGATCAAACCCTTGTCCAAGGTATCATTACCAAATATGTTTTCCCATATAGTTGGTTCTCTATTCATTTTAATGCTGTTTTCTGTAGCTGTGCAGAAGCTTTTTAATTTGATGAGGTCTCATTTGTCTATTCTTTCCTTTATGTCCCTTGCTTTAGGGGACATATCAGTGAAGATGTTGCTGTGTGGAATGTCTGAGATTTTCCTGCTTATGTTTTCCTCTAGGACTTTAATGGTGTCACAGTTTATATTTAAGTCTTTTATCTACCTTGCATTTATTTTTGTGAAGAAGCATAAAATGGAGTAAAAATAGCCTCTTCAACAAATGGTGTTGGGAGAACTGGACAGTTAGGTGCAAAAAAATGAAACTCAATCACCAACTTACAACATACATTTGCAGGCTTTTATAACCCCCCACCCAGCTGTCAAACATGGCCCACCAAGCCATTTAATTTGGCAGAGCAAACATTGGTTATCAGTTAGAAGGCTTATCAAATGTCAATTAGTACTCTGCTGTAATTGATGTCTAATTAACATAATACTGCCTGTTGTTGAATGCCAATTAAATGCCTAAACATTTCTTTCTATTTTATTGTACCAACAAGACTATAATTGTACATTTCTCAGTTCAGTAACTTTGGAGTTAATTTTTTTGTTAGTCTTTGGAGTATGGAAACCCAGAGAGAACTGTTAGGAAGATAGTTAATTAATATGCTGCTTTGATATTGTTCAAGTCTACCACCTTATGTTCATTACTTTCCTGAGAAGTAAAATTATTCCTTTCCATAAAGGTCAGACTCCACTGCTGTGTCGGTGTCACGCTTGGAAGAACACATGTGACAGGGAGGAGCTGAACAACCTGAGGGAGGAAGGGAATAAAGTAGACTCAGCGTCCCTCCTTCCCCATTCACACGGAATTTCTCCAGAAAGGGGCCTGGGGCTCATGGGGGAGTATGGACTCTGGAGCACCCAGGAGTGGCATGTGGACAACGCTGAGTCCCCAGCCCTGTATGCAGAGGACATATTATGTACATTTCTCAGTTCAATCTGAAGAGAAACCTTGGCACATCTGCATCCCATAGAAATGTAACAATGGCTATGTGGGAAACTGAGGCATTTTGGGGCTGCCAGAAAGCTAGGCTGAGCTCACCTGGCTTGTAAGAGAAAGTGGGTTAGGGGTGTGTCCTGAGGTATGAAAGACAAGGTGTCAACCTTGGCCATGGGAAGTTTTGGCAGTTATTAAGTAATTGTTTTTTAGCTCCAAACCCACTTTTCTATGTCAGCTCTGTGATGCTGAAATAAAAAACCTGCAAAGCCCGTTCCTGTTTTGCAAGCCACTCTCATCAGACCCTGCCATCAGTGGGTGCTGGAGGAAGACTGGGAGGCTGGGCAATGGAGCAGCTCTTGTCCCCTCCTGCTGCCTCTTGTTCCTGTGAGTGTTGCTCCAGCAACAATTCCTAGCTGTGACTAAGGCAGTCCCTTCCAGCAGTAGGGGCAGCAGCTGGATTCAGTCCATGATTCTTCCATCCCACTCTACCCATCCACCACCTATTGCAGAGACCCAGCATGGACAAGTGTGCCCACCCCCAGCAGGCTGAGTACCCCAGTCCATCAGGCTCCTCTCCAAGGTTTAGTTTTAGTAATTCCATTCTCTTCTCTTATTCTTCCAGGAGTGGGTGAGGCTTCCTATGGTCACTTCCTCTGTGACACCTTAGAATTTTCTTTGTACCCTTTCAATTATGCAGTTAATAATTTTATATGTAGTACAGAATTCCTTACATTAAATGCTGTCTGCTCAAATGACTGAGGTGGTCTCCCAATGGTATACTAAGGATGAGAAGGCTGCACTGGCACCAGAAGGAGGCCTTATAGAGGGCGCCAGGAGCAAGTGAGGGGTGATGGATCAGGGGGAGAAAGCCCACTTGCTTCAGCATGGTGAGGAGCTTAGCCTGTGGGATTGAATCCAGCTCTGCCTCTTGTCCCCTCTGTGGCCTTGGACAAATTGCATAGCCTCTCTATGCCTCAGTTTGCTCATCTATAAAGTGGGGATGAGACCAATCCCAACCTCATAAAATTGTTTTGTGTATTTAATGATATGTTATATGAAAGAATTTGGCAGATTGCCTGGCATAGCAATGTGCAAAACAGGCTGACTGTTACTATGACCAGGATCATGATGATGATTATCAGAGGTTGATTGGAAGGAGGAAGAAAAATGATGCACAGAAAGTGTGCAATGGCTTGCCCAAGACCACATAGTGAACAATCTCTAACTACAGCCTGAAAGTCAAGGGTGTAATAAAAAATTGATAAACTCAGCACCCCTGACACTGAAGGCAAGGAGGAGGAGGGCAAGAACAGCCGTGACACATAACCTTGGCGGATGCTCTAAACTGCTCCTGAAGCCTGGGAGTTATCCTTTTACTGCCCCGCTGACCCTCTGTCCTCAGGGTTTAAGGCTGAATCTGTGGCCACACTTTCTTCCCATATCCTCAGGCTCCTGCAGTGACACTCCCCACTTGGAACAGAGCCCTTGGGCAGAAACACTTCCCGATCTCCCTCCTGAAGAAGCTGAAGTGAAGTGTGCCCAGGCAAAGGGCAAGTTATGTCAAGCATCATGGAAGGAGCAGGGCCCCCAGCTCTGGGCTGCATGGCCACTAATCAAGGCAAACTCTTGGGAAAGCCTGAATGACATAGAGAAGAGAACAGGGAAGAGTGGGAAGCAATGTGGAGTGGTTTTCTGTATGACATTATGCAAGCCCACATGAGATAATAATGCAAACAGCACAATGCCTGACAGGTATAATGTGTCAGCAGGCAGAAACTGACCACTCCCACTCCCTGCATTTATGGGCATCACGACTCAGCTAGAAGAAGCTTGCACCAGATCCCCCTCCCCAGACCCAACACAGTGATTCTCAACCTTGGCCGCACATTACACTTATCTGGAAGTTGAAGGATTACCTGCCTCCTGCCTGACCTCAAAAGTAAATTAGAATTCCTGGGAGCATGGTCCAGGTTTTAATATGCTCTGAAAGCTCCATTGCTAGTCCCACTCTCACCTCTACCTCAAATAGCCTGGCATGCAGTCAGGTCTGAGGACCATTGACTTAGGGCCATGGTTTCCAATGTGCCTAAAATGTCAGAATCACCTTGGAATCTTTGGAAAATAAACCCAACCCTCAGGCCCTCCTTTTCTCGTGCATGGCTCCTCCAACAAAGGAGAAGGAGGCCCAACCACATGGCCACTTAGGTTGCTGAGGGGACTTACCATATATATGATTCAAAGATGGCCCATATGCATTGGCCTCTAGATTGTTTATTTTCTTCACTGTAGGATGACACCCTATAGCTCAAAAGCCTACCAGCGCCAAACTCAAATTTTTATACATCCATTTATTTTTAAAATAGTCCAAACAAGCATATGATTAGCCTTTAATAGACTACCTGCTTTGCATACCCCACCTCACCCTAGCTGTTAGTGATTGAACAGATGGGGCCTTGCAGTTGTCAGAATCCAATCTAGTAAGGCCCTTTCAAGTTCAGAGCTCAGATTCCCCACCATGCTGTTGAGCACGTCATTAGACACCTAAGACCCTCTCTGATCCTCCTTGACCGGGGAAGTTCCCTGGCCTCCCCCACTATGAGCTGCAACCATAGCCTCCGAGCTTCTCAGAGACTCCTGCTGTACAGGGCTTCTTCCCCATATAAAGCCCCATCCACTTGTCACCCAACAAATCCTGCTGTATGTTACTGACTCTAGTATCTTGTTCCTTAGCCCCCAAATCTCTCACACCCCTCCACAAACCCCTGGGCAGAAAGGGCCAGTGTGGACCCTGGGGCCCGCATCCATCAGGGGCGTGATCTTTCCTGACGAGCCCCACTGTCAGAAAAGGGGGCATGGGCCCACTTTTCAGGCCACTGTCAGGAAAGGGGGGATGGGCCCACAATCCCTCTGTTGAAGATGCTGAAGGCAAGGAGCAGCCCAGTCTGATGTGTTTTGGAAATGTACCTAGAAAACACCACACACTCCAGTACCTGGAGCTTATTCTTGTGCATGGATGAGGCCAGGCATCCACTGCTCTGGTTTTCAAAATATTTTGCCAGAGGTTGCAATACCACCTGCTGGGCAATCATTTTCTATTGATTTGAAATGCCACTTTTACCATAAAATAATTTCTGACATTACCTGAGTATATTTCCACATTTAATATTGTCCATTAATATATCTATTTCTGTACCAGTACCATATTCTTTCAATTTCTGTCCCTTTATAATAGGTTTAGTATTTGAAAGAAGTTTACTATCTAGAAATGCTTCATCTCAGGATTTTTTTTAGCTGTTCTATGTTCATTATATTGATGAACTTCAGGAATAATCGGATTAAATGTTTAAATAAATAAATAAAACCCAGATAACACTTTGACTGGAATTCTAGTTACAGACAAACTCAGGGAGATTCACCATCTTTAGAGTGTTAAGTGTTCTGGTCCCTTCACTCACTGATTGAGTAAATCATTGCTGGTACTTCCTGTGTGCCAGGTATATTGTAGGTGCTGGGACAGAGGGTAATGTCAGCTATAATTCCTGCCTTCCCAAAGTTTATTTTGAACTTTATTTCTTTAAAGAATCACTCACACATAGGTGAGAGTTGAATTCTGGCCATGCACTGTGGCTACAAAAGCATCTTTGCTAATTAAAAACAGGGTTCACACTCAGGCCTGCATTGCCCACCTCCCCCAGGCTGAATACTGGAAGACAGACCATTCATTCATCATCCCCACAGAGCACCCAGAAGCTGATCTCCCGCAAGTGTGTGGAGGGAGTCTGGGAGCCTGTTTAATGAGTCATAACAATAGCATGATAGGAAGAAACTGGGGGGAAAAGTGTCTAGATATGAGTCCTGAGGATTGCTGCAAATGGATTCACCTTGGGAAGGGGATTGTTCTAGCACACTTCTTACTGCCTCCCAGAGAGCTTAGAGAGCCTCCAGAATAACTGTTGCCCACAGAGTTAGCAAGAACCAGACACTCTTCATGAAGCGTAGAGTTGAGAAGGTCATGGACTTGGCAGCCTGCCCAGCTCTTCTGTCCTGGGCTCACAGAGGTCACGCTCCCCTCCTTCCCGGTGGGGTAAGTCACTCCTGCTCAGCCATTTCTGGCTTCTCCGCCCCAACATGCTCCCAACACAGGCTTTCTTTCAAGCACAGCCTCTGACTCAGTCCAAATCCCTTCTTAGAACCTAAACTTCCATCTTCTTGCTCTGCCTAGCCATCACCTCCTTCCTATCCATTCAGATTCTAGTCCCCAGAGCCTCATTTCTGGGCAGACCCATCTCTTACATAGGCGCTGTGCTCATACAGGGCTCCCCGTTGGCTCACCTGGTTCCAGAGGCTCATTTCCTCCCTTTTCCCTTTCCAGCAAACATTGGCCACAGCCTGGCCCTGTGTCTGCACGGGAGGGCATGTGGGGTTGTGCTAGTGGATGAGACATGGTTGTGTATAACAACTGAAGGCATCAGCTCCAGGATAGTGTTGTAGACCATTCTGCCTGATTTTAGGAATTGTATCTCTACCCCTCGTGGCTAAGGGTGAGAGACGACCTCTGGAATGCCAGCCACAGGAGACAAAGCCTGTCTCTGGTAGCAAACACTGCCTCAGTTCCTCTCCCTGCCCCCAGAGCTTGGTCAGAAGTCAATGACAGGTAAGACCCCTCACAGCAGGGAGCAACCTAAGCCAGACTCGATCACCTGGGAGGCCTTCATGGAAGGACTGGGGCGGGGGCTGCAACAAAGAGCAATGGACTCTCACCCCCTGGCTTTGACAAAGCCCGAGTCCCCATGTTCTCTGGGAGAAGCGCTTCCTGGCTCTAATCCCCTTAAGCCTGAATACCTGATGGGGAGAGGTGCAGCTCCTTGCCTGGCTAGAGCGTGTCCTGGGAAAAAAATCTGGCATCACAAAGACTTCCTGATAAACCTGTGAAATCTGCTCTCCAAAGAGTGCTTTCATTCATATGTTAAGGATTCGAGTAGGAAACCCTAAAACTCTGTTCTTGACAGACTCTGAAGCCCTCATATTTCTTTGAAATGTTATCTACTGTTTGATCCTTGCCACCCTGTATTCCTGTGTATTACAACCCAATAAAAGGCTATGGAAGAGGGCGCTAGGGGCCTTTTTCTCCTCAGAGAAACTGGCCACTGCTGGCCTTTATCTCCCCTGAGAAACTGGCCACAGCCCACTCCTCCTCCTCCCCATACAGATCCAGCATGACTGGGTCATTATTCATTCTTGTGTCTGTGGCACCAGGGGGACTGGTGGAGAAGTCACCCCCACAATACAGAAGGGCAAACAAGCCATCTGGAAAACCAGCAACTCACAGAAAACTAGAATGACCAAAAATACATGAAAAAAGGTTCAGCCTTGTCAGCCATGGGGAAATGCAACTAATGCCAAACATCATTTTCTTCTAGTGAGAGTGCCAAAAATTTTAAAGTCTCACAATAGCAAGTGTTGGTGAGGTTTTGGGGCAGCCTGGAAGTGAAGCCCTCAGGGGCATGGAAACAGGTGTAACACCCTGACAAGAGCCCAGGCAACAGCTATCAAAGTTGAGGATGCACAGACTCCGTGTACATGGGAACCAACAGTTACACCATCAGGTTACCTCCTGAAACCTGTGGAGCCCAGGAGACACACGCAAGAACACTCTCTGCAGCAGGTTTGCACTGTTGAAACATCAAAACAAATCCATTCACCGGGAGGGGAAAGGATAAATAAACTATGATTTATTCTTAACATCAAAAGCACTTCATTGTGATACAAATGAACAAAGCATATTTACACAAATTAACATGGATGATTCTCGAAGAGCATCATGTTGAATAGAGATTCCATTCCACTTCAGAAGCCTGGGAGCAGAGGGAACAGACCTGGGACAGTGGGGCTTTAGTTGTATTTTCTGATATTTATTTCTTCAAAGAAAAAGGTAAAACAAATGTGGCATGCTGTTATTCCCTATCAGATATGGGTGGTGAATACATGCTTGTTATTTTCTGTGGTTATTCAACATTTGAAAGGTGTTATAATAAAAATTGTTTTAAAACACTTTACAGCACAGTCCTTAAGGAGCTTCCAGGTTCCAGAGGACATGAGACAAGGAGGCAGCTATTAAGACTAATAAAGAGCCAGCAGAGAGAGAGAGCCAGAGTGTAGACAGACAAATGTTGGAGACAGTTGGGGAAGGCATCACAGACGGGTGACACAGCTTGGGTCCTGAGGGCTTGGAGGAGTTTCCAGCTGGGGGTCAGATAGGAGTGGATGTGGAAGAGCATGATGTTTCAGGGACCTGGATGGAGATGCTGAGAGTGAGGGGCAGGGGAAGCAGGCCTAACCAGGAGAGGCTCTGTCTCCACACTAAGGACGTTGAGCCTCATCCAGGGGAGTGGGAGCCACTGTGGTATTCGAAGAGGACTGGCATGCACAGGTTTTGTGTTCCTCAAAGGTTTCTCAGACAACAGTGATTCAGAAGTGACAGAAGAAAAATGAGAACCCAAAGTAAGACAGTAGCAATGAAGGCAGAAAAAGGGACAGACCTAAGAGCCGTGTTGAAGAAAACTCACTTGTGGATCCATACTGATCTACCTTGTTAAACCCTCCCAGCGGGCTCCAGGCCTACCCTGCTCCCTCCACCCAGGGTCCCTGTCAGTCACCAAGCGTGATCAGTGAGTATGATGCACCAGACTCTGGCAATGCCTCATTAAAGACCATCTTTTGGGGACCCTGTAATTCAGGTGGAGTCCCTGGCCCCAGCCTGACAGAGCAGAGAGTTGACTGGCATTTTGACTGGCACAGGAGTTGTGCTAGGGATGAGCACCAGACCAATCACAGTGAAAGGTAGGCAATGACCCTTTTACTGGGTGCCTTAGAAATAGACTCTCCCTCTGCTCCCAGAGCCTGACAGAACATGGCCGCACTTGTGGGGATAGGAACCTGACCATGACAGGAAACATGCTATGAGATCCAACATAGAAGGGAATGGAGCACAAAGAAGAAAAACTAGAAATGGCACCAGTATGGCTTCCTTTAAGTCCAGATCAGATCATACCTGAACCCCTTCTGCTCTAATCAAGTTTGAATCTAGTTTTCTGTCATCAGCTATCATCATCAATGCCAGGTTTCATCCCTTGCCCAGATTGGAGTCAGTTTCCCAGTCTCAACGTCAAGTCCCAAGTCCCATGCTTGGACCCTTCAGTTTCCTTCCCAAGCTGTTAGTGCCCAGGCCAATGACATGAGATTTGCATCTCTGCAGGTACCCTCCTTGGGTCATCCCCAGGAACCCCTGCCCCTAGGCCAGAGAGGTTGCTTGAAAGACTCCCTGAGAGATAGACAGCTCAGAGAGGCACAAACACCCTGTTCTTCAGGAAACATACAAGTCACACACTATTTGTCTGTCCTCCCTATTGAAATGGGGACTCCCACACTGGCTGCATTACAGCAGGCATATTTAACACCACCGCTTTCAATCTGTGACACCCCTTTCTGCATTCTCTTCCCATCGACATTAACATAGAAATAGCTCTGTAATGACACCAGGCCTTACTGAGCATCTCTCTTCCAGTTATCTCATTATAAATGAAACTATCTTGTTATTTGGTAAACTGGAAACAGAAACATTCAGTGTCAGATGTCAAGGGGTAATTGTCTCTCGTTATTTCATCACACGGAGAGAAGCTGGAGTGGCTGCTGAACAACCACTCCTGTTTTTGAGCCTTAGAAGCAACATCTCGGAAAAGAAGCTTCGACATCGAATGCTGTGAGTCCTACCAGGACCTGCATGAGGGCTGTTTTCTGACAACCCCTGATATTTTTTGCCTTTGCCCAAAGCAATGTCCAGGAAAGACATGTGTAGTGAGGTGTCAGGAAGAGGTAGAGAGGGGGGAAGGGGTGAAGAGCTGGCCAGACATTTCTCCAGTCACCCACTGCGTCCAGGTTGTCAGCAAGGGAGGAAACAGAGGTCACAGTGATGGCCAAAGGCCAGCTTTTAATACTCCACATGCAGAGGGTGGAGGTCCACCTGCCCATCAAACCAGAAGGTGGAAACTTGCAAACCTGTCTTGCCTCCACTTTCCCTGAGTTCTAATGAGTGCTTATGTAAGTCTGCTTGGGATGCGAACTGCCCACCATGCCTTGGGCACCGCTTATGTCGTGGCTTTTCCTGGCTGGTAGCTAATTTCTGTGGAATACCTATCCTGGGCCCTCAGGGCCCCATCCACAGTGTTTTATGGCTCTCCGAAAGAAAACCACTTACCTGGTATACACACTCGAGGCAAAGCAGAACCTTTAGAACATGAGGTACTTAAATTACATGGGGACCAGGATGTCTGTGAAGCTTGGAAACACTTAGGCGGCATGTCTGGATCCATCTAAATGGTGATCTGGGTCAGTCTGCAGCAGGGAAAGGGTTCAGGCATCTTTTCTGATCCATCAAGCTGACTGCACACTTTGCTCAAAGCTGCCACTTAAGTCTCCAGGGGTGGACCTAAAGCAGGGGCTCAGGGGAATACTGTGCCCCAGGCAGCCCCCTCACAGGACAGACAGAGGTGAATCCCAGCCCTGTCACTGCTATAGGCTGAATATCTATGTCCTCTCAAAGTTTTGTTGAAATCCTAATCCTCAGTGGGATGGCATTTGAATGTGGGGCTTTGGGGAGGTGGTGAGGTGGTACGTGTGGAGCTCTCAGGAACAGGATTAATGTCCTTAGACACAGAGACCCCAGAAAGCTCCCTGACCCCTCTGCCCAGGCAGGTGGCAGTGAGAAGACAGCATTCAGGGAGGACGCAGGCTCTTCCCAGAACCCACTGTGCTGGCACCTGACCTTAGACGTCCTGCCTCCAGAAGAGCGAGAACAAATACCTGCAGTTTATCAGCTGCCCAGTGTGTGACATTCTGTTCTAGCAGCCTGGAAGGAGTGAGTCACCCAGCATGTACCCCTGTCCTCCCAGAAAAAAAAAAAGCATGGCAAAACCTCCCGAAAGGGCAGAAGGGTGGTGCTCCTTGGGCTCTTTTCCTTCTTCCCTTACTTTTTTCTCATTTTCCAATTGTCCCTCCATTATGCCGCTCTGTTCTCCTTCAGAGGCAGAGATGGGTCAGGACTGTGGCTGAGGGAGGGCAGGGTGCCACGGAACTGCTTCCTTCCTTACTCTGACACCGTTTATCACTGGAGGGCTTTCTGATCACCTTCCTCCCAGGAGTCACGTGTGTGGCAGCCTGGGCTTGGAGTCGAACGAGTCTGGGTTTACACATAGCTTGTTCTCACCCTGCTCAGCAAGTGACACAGTCAGCAACACTCATAGCACCTGCTTTGGTGAGCTCCTGAGTATTAGGCAAGAGTGTGCATGTCATGGACAGAGCACCCAGTCAGGCATAACTGCATGCCGTTGGTGTCACTGTTAGCTGGATTTGTTCAGTGAGAGATGGCTGCTGGCAATTTGCCTTCTTACTGGTGGGAATATCAAACAGTGAAGAAGGCCTTCCTTTGTTTAGGACCCAGCACCACACCCCTCGGTGACACCCATTCAGAGCACCTGTTCCCATCTGTCCTCAGGAACAAGTGGAAGAAGAGGCCACGTGGTTGGGAGGTGAAGCAGAGATGATGGTGAGACCACACGCGCTGGAGGCACTGGGCCTCCTGGTCCTGGCTGGACCAGTGACCCCTCAGGTGTGGCAGCAGGGTGGGGGAGAGACAGAAGGTGCCTCAAAATGGGATGCCATCCACCCCAGTTCCCCCCCCAAAGTCACCCCCATCAAAGGCAAAGGTAGAAGGGGAAGAGCTTCCCCAGCCAAGGAGGCTTTTACCCAAAGTGACTGCACATAAACAAAGTCACTGACTTACCTCAGATGGCCAAGGTGCTGGCTGAGGCAGATATGGGGGGCTGTGAGCCAAGCAGAACTTTGTTGCAGAGAAATAACTTGCTCTCTGTTCACCCAAGTCCGTGAGGATAAAATACACGTAGACTGCGTGTTGTGAGAAAATTCAATGCAGAAGTTGACTAGTGTGCCTGGACAGAGGAATAACCATGTGGAGGGCCTGGAATGTCCAGGGGTTTCCCTCCCAGTGGGCCACAGCTGTGGAGTCGGCAAATGAGAGGTGAAGGATCAGCAAAGAGAGGAAACCCAGCACCAGAATAACGAGAAACTGGGATGTGCTCATCAGTGGAACCTGGACAGTGGAGTCACTCCATCAGGGACTAGCTCATGTTCCCAACCTGACAGATAGCAGTGTCTGGGACCCACCTGTGCCTGCGTGCGATGTGAATGGCCTAAGGGGCACGGGGAAGGTGGGGCCGGAGGGCTCCTCGTGCTGCCCACACCCCACCTTCAGGGTCTGCTGACCTGCTCCCCGCTCTTCCAGGACCTCCAGATATGCTGGCTTACTGGGGTGCTGAGCCATGTTTGAGACCCTGGGGCTTATAGGAGGGAGGAAGCCTAGGCCTTCCACCTGAGCAGCAATTAACCAAGGGATCACCCTGCTAAACCGAGAACAAACATGGAGGTGGGTGACACCTAGGGGTCAAAATAGGAATTAACACCTGGAAAGCAGGGCCAGGAAGCCAAGGGCACAGCCTTTGCCCTAAGGAACCTTCAGGCCCTTCCAAGGTTCCTCACAGAGAGGCCTGCAATATGGAGGGATAAGTACTGTGGACTCCTTCGGACCTGATTTCAAATCCCAGCTCACTGCTTCCAGCCACATGATATGGATTAGGTATTTTTTTCTCCCAAGCATCTCAATTTCCTTGTCTGTAAAACAAGATGATAACATCAATCTATAGACTGGTCTCTGCCATACAAGTCTCTTTGTGGAAGCACTCTTGCACCCCTTCTCCTAGGAGTGGCCTTCTCCTGGCTGGTCAGAGCAGAGCCCTCCCTTGATATTCCCACACTGAGGTGGGGGAAACCCTTTGCCCCATTCCACACCCTCACCTGGTGGGAAGGGAATCCATCATGACCCCCAGCCAGGCTTACCACCAGGCAGGGAAAGCCCATATACAGTGAACCAAGGCACCATGCCCAGTGGGGGAGGATCGCCTGCTAGTTCTGATCCCTGGAGTCCACACCCCTGAGACCAGATTCAATTCTATCCCTAGGGAGCCAAGAGGCCTCTTCCTCTGCTAACGTCAGTCCAGGTTGAGAGCTGGTGGCCTCGGAGAGCCAGGGAGAGTGGCTCCTGCCAAGTGCCTTACACAGGATGGCACAGGGAAAAGAGGCTCCCTACGTCCTCCCCACTACAGGCAGCCCCACTGATTCACAGCTAGGCAAGGGCTCACAGCCTCCTTTGGCAGAGGAAGAAGCCAGTCAGAGACCCCATACCTTTCTCAAGCTGAAAAGCAGGTGGGCAGGCAGCCAAGCAGGTGGAAGCAGCATTGTCTCCTCCTGGGCTGGCATCCTGGCTTCCCAAACAAGCTCAGCCCCTGTCCTGCAGCCAAGTGGAAACAGGCAAGGGCTGTCCCCCAGCTGGAGGCTAAGGCCTGAGAGGCACTGTAGCCACCATGCCAAGGGCCAGGGCAGGAGCCCAGAATATCCCAGGGCCAGGCTTAGAAGCTGGGGCAGATTCACACCCCCCTGCCTTGCCTGGTACAGAAAAGGCAGACTGGGATGGCTCAGCTCAGCCTCTCCCCTGGGTATTTAGTATATTTTTCTCTCCTTTTGCTTCCAGCAGGGAAGTGGGTGCTGGGACCACATGAAAGTGTGCAGAAGTGGGATGTCTCAGCCTGAGTGCTAGTGCTGTGCCCCATCCCCTGCCAGCGCCCCTCACGCTACCTTCCTGGGGAGGAGAAAGCAGCTGGCGGCATCAGGACCAGGGCCGGGAACACCCCACAAACCCTGCTTTGTCCTCAGACGAAGAGGGGTAAATGCAGGCTCCTGAGGCTAAGGAGTCAGAGGCTCCTAACCTCAGGCAAAATGAGGACAGAACCTGACACGCTGTGCCCTTGCCCACACAGACATGTACACACGGGGAGAACACACATATATGTACACACTAAACCACAGGAACACATACACATGCTCTCAGAGAAACAAATGTGTACATACTCTCACACATAAAAACACATGCACACACATTCACATAAAACATGGAAACTATATACATACAAAACACACATAGTGTACACATGCATGAACATGCATACACACTAACACAGAGTACACACATAACACATATAGAAATACATGCAGACACACACATGCACGCTCCCATGCAAGCTCCCCAAGGCCCCACCTACTGAGTCCACAGTCTAGAAGACTTCCAGGCCCACCACAGGGCAACCCTCGCAGGACCCTGAGGCCACGCACACACATGTAGGGGCCTTGAAGCTGCCTCCTTGGCATATTAGCTGGCATTCTAGTGCTTTTAAATAAGACACGTTGTAAAGCTCAAATTTAAGCATTTTTGCCTGCTACCCCAAATTTTGCATACCATACAGTCAAACATAGTACAATTGTAATCAGATACTTGTGTTGAGGACGTTCACCTTTGTGCACAGTTTCTTGTCTCCATGTCCCTGGCCCTGTTTTTACAGGAATTGTAGACTCTGGAGCCTTCAAGACCATGACCCCTCATTTTTCTACAGATGCCAGCACTGAGGAGTCTGGGCCCCTGATATGCTCCTCATCTGCACTGGGGCTTGTACACTGCTTCTCCAGCCCCTGCAGTCGTGGGTGTAAGGTGGGCTCCTCACTGCCCCAAGCCATGACTTGGCTCACCACTGCCATCCGTGGGGAATCAAGTGCAATGACACCATCTCAGTGAGGCCTGACCTGGCCTCCCAGGCAACAGAATCCCATACTTCTCTCCTGTCCTGCTTTTTTCCTACGGCATATATGACCATTTAAATGTCTATTCCTCTTACTTATCTTCTTTATCTCACTTATTTCCTGTCTTTCCCACCAGAATGTAAGTTTCACGAAGGTAGGGATTTGTCTCATCTCCCCTACCCCACGCCCACCCCACTGAAGGTGGAATCCCTGGTCTCTCAGTAGCTGGCAGCTTCTCAGGAAATACCCCCACCCATGTGTCCAGCGAGCCAGCAGACAGCTGCACACCCACTCTGTGCCTGGATTCGCCCCAGGTGCCTTACAAAAACCTCATCTCACCCCCAGCAGTGCTGGAAGGCCTAGGACACAAGTGGCAGACACAAGGCCCTTGGGCTAAATCTGGAGACCTTGTTCTATCCAGCCCAGAACCTTGTTTCTACTTGGCAAAGGAATAGTTACACTGTCCTAAAATTACATTTGGCCCTTTGAAGACAACCGCCAGGCTGATGTGGGCCCCAGTGAAAATGAGTTTGACACCCCTGGCCTAGGAGACGTTAGACAAGAATGCTGAGCTCCAAACCTATAAAGCCAGGACCCTGAGCACCTACGTCTATGAGTGGTGGTGGGATTGAGTACCACATGAGGCATGGAGTGCCTGGCCAGCAGTAAGTGCTGGGTGCTGGAGCCATTACAATGCGGGTCCCCTCTTCCAGACGGCTCCCCCAGACCCTCAGTTGTCTGGTGTGTGCCTGGCCAGGGCCCAGGCGCCCCAGCCCCTCCTGTGAGAGCCTGGAGGAGGTTCCCTGTATCACTAGGACCGGACTGAGGCTCAAGAACCCCTGTTCAAGGTGGCAACTTTGGGGCCAGATCATCCTCACCCAGTGGAGGTGCCCCAGCTCCGGGAAATCCCCCAGAAGAAGGTGGGTGGTAAAGCGGGAGTGCAGAGGATTCCTGGGGGAGCCCCCCGCCTCCTGCTCTGTCGTATAACCCGCTGCCCGAAGGGCCCCCAGCACCTTCTGTTCCAGAACAGCTCCCCTACAACATCCCCTGCACTTGAGGACTTAGTGTGCCCTGCTAACTCTCTCAACAGCCAGCAAGAGGACGCTGTCATCACCGTTCACGGACAGCGGGGCTGCAACCCGAGATTCGCTGTGGATCAAGCGGCTGAAAAGTTGCCTCTTGGGCGTCCCTGGTGTCCTTGAAAACAAAGTCAGAAGAGACCTCCAAGATCAATGGAACCGCCTTTTAGATGCTCAAGAAATGCCCCGTCCTTAGGCAGGCTACCGGAGAGGGTGCCCAGGACTCCGGTGACCCAAACGGAAGACTTCCTCAGCCCACAGCCAATCTCGCTCGGCTTCCCACCCAAACCCCTCGGTGAAGCTCCTCCGGAGTGGGAGCCGCGCGCCACCGTGCGGCCGCGCCTGAGAACGCAGGTCCTGGAACAGGGCCACCCCCAGAAAAGGGGGGGGGTGGAGGGGGAGAGAGAGAGAGAGAAAGAGAGAGAGAGAGTGTGTGTGTGTAGGTGGGGGGAACGCCTTGGTGGAAGCCTCATCAAGGCGTGGGAGGAAAAGGGAGGAGGCCCCTGGACAGACCTTTCTCAAGTTGGAAGGTCCTTGACAGAACTGGATCTCCTGACAGCCGCCACCCGAAGCTCATCCCCCTGAAGGAAGATGCGAGGTGGCACAAACTCCACTCCCGAACCCCAACGTTCTTCTTCTTCCTGAACGCTCATGGGACGCTGTCTTCACATGACACCTGCAGCCTGAGTAAGGTGTGAGCCCCGCCCACCCAGGGCGTCCTGAAAATCCGGAAGCTGTCCCAAAGAAATGGCTGAGAGTAATAGGCGACAAGACATTCATCTATTTATTTAGCAGGACTTGTGGATTGCTCACCAAGAGCCAGTCACCCTGAGAGGCTTTGAAGCTGTGTCCTCTACAAACTACAAAGTTTTCAAAGCTACCCATAGAAATTCAGACAAACCAAAAGGCCAGGCCCCCACAGTGAAGCCTGTGTACCTATCATTGCTCTCTTCCCAGCTCTGAGCCCGGGGAAAAAGGCCTCATTGCACACGCCAGGTCCTCTCCCTCCCACACCTCTGCTGTGACAGCAACTCGTATTTAAGGGGAGGGGTGGGGGGGCACACTCACTCTTCTGATAATGTGGATGAGCACTGGTCCTGCCTAATCTTACCCAAGAGTTATAGTGTGACTTAGATGCCCATTAGGAGTAAACTGGAGACTCTGAAGAAGCCCATACAAGCAAGCTGTCACCCTGTGGCCGGTCTGCCCAGGATGCACAGAAAAGCTTGATGCCATCTTTTGGCTTTTGCCAAAGTTTCCAAACTCTGCTCTGTAGGCCTCCAACAACTCTGAAGGAATTTTTTTTCGTTTGGTAATTAAGCAGAGCATGGTGCACTGGGATCTGCTGACAACCCCTTGAAGGGACTGTGAGAGTCTGTTATTGACATAATTGGTAGTCAGAGAAAGACCGCTAAATCTTCCAGGAAATCGAAAATTGATTCTTAATATTTTAATACATGATGTAGGAAAACGGAATCACAGAAATGGAGAGCTCACTTATGTGATTGGGGACTTGTGGTTCCTTTAAGGTTGAAAACATGTGCATTGTATATGCTTGGAAGTGATCATTTACAAAAGGCCTTATGCTCTAATATCTCTGCCTCCAATCTTTTCAAATTCCAAAGGAAATTTGGTGAGATTGGCCCTTGAAAGCTATAACTGATGCAACAGCACATCAGAGCCTGGGTCCCCCAGATCCAGACGCCACAGAGAACTGAGCAACATATACCTGGACACTGGAGACCCTTTATAGAAGAGAGACCCACTTCCAGTAGCTGGGGTTGTTCTTTCTGGGCTCCAGAAAAACAAGCCTGCTTCCCGCTTCCTCCTCTCCTCCCACTGTTGACAACACGCTCCCCACAGACTGTTTATACATATATAGAGAACCAGATGTCCCAATGGGTAGAGTAAAGCTGTTTGGAACCGCCCAGTATTTTAGCCTGACCCTCCAACTCTAACTCCTCTTTGGTGTGTTGAAAACATCAGGGTGTTGAAAATCCCCTCTGGAGCCAGTCTCTGTTTGGGGGCACCAGACCAAGGCTCCTCCCCTTGATGGCACAAAAGATTCTTACGGGTCCAGGGTATTGCCCCTGGTGACCACAGTGCGGACTCCACCTGCCCTCTGGTAGGAGCCAGGAAAGGGAGGGTAAATGGTCTGGATCGGCGCTAACAGAAACCAAATTCCAGCCACAGAGAAGACACACTGAAAATATTTCTTTAAAAGATTTTATTTATTTTTAGAGAAATGTAGAAAGAAAGAGAAGGAGAGAAATATCAATGTGTAGTTGCCTCTTGCACACCCCCAACTGGGGAACTGGCCTGCAACCCAGACATGTGCCCTGCCCTGACTGGGAATCGAACCGGCAGTCCTTTCGTTGGCAGGCCAACACTCAATCCACTGAGCCACACCAGCCAGGGCCACATTTAAAATTCTTTAAATAAATAAGTGACATTAACTTTAATAAGATATCTTATTTAATCCAATATGAAATAATTTATTTCCAAATAAAATGAGTATAAAAATTTTAGTGAGGTATTTTTACCTTTGTAATATGAAATCCAGTGTGAATTTTACACATGAGGACATCTTAATACAGACTAGTCACATTTCAAATGCTCAGTCACCACATCTGGCTCATGGCTACCACATTGGACCTTTGCCAAAGTCCAGAACAGGGTGACCGGTCCTCAATGATGCTTTCAAAATATAACTCAGCCAAAAGTACTATGAATGTGGGAGCCTGGGCCTGAAAGACTTAGTGGGTAGAGTTTGCTGAGGCCTTAACAGGGCCTTCCTATCCTGGGAGGCATTGCCTGAGCAGAGCCCGAGACTGAACCAAGGCTCCTATGTAAACAGGCACACCTCTTCCATTGCATCTCTAGGCTGTCTTTACCAGGTAAATGAATGTCCACCAGAGGGCACCTCCAGCATTTTTAGCACTGTTCCTGCTGAAATTATTAATGAAATACAAGACCAGGAGAACTTTTGGGATCAACCAATTTACTTTTTAGGGGAGTGAGAGCAATGGAACACATACGTTTCCCTCTTTGCCTTGGCTGCCGGGAAACTCAGAGCCAAATCTGCTCTCAGTTAAAAGATATTGCCTTCCATTTTTATGCAGTTGTTTTCCTTTCATTGTTATTTTAATACTTTGGGGAGTTTGCAAGGTTCCTGTCTTCTAAAATTTTAAGAAACTTTGAAGTCTTTGAAGTTGGCAGGATATGTATATGTTAAAAAGCTTCCAGATTTTACCAATAGATGTCAGTATTATGCAAGATAATATATTGGCTTCAGGCCCACCAGATCCTGTTCTGCTATTTAGTAGCAACGTGGCTTTGGGCAAATAACCTGTAACACCCTGTGTCTCACTGTTATTGGGTGAGAAGCAGAGGGTTGTTGTGAAAATGAACTGAGATGAAATATAACTTGAGAAGTGATAATATTCTTGTGACTAATTACATGGACTCTGAAACTAGGTGGCCTGGTTTCAACTTCCATTGTGCTATTTAATAGCTGTGAGATCTCAGGCAGGTTAGTAACATCTCTGAGCCTTAGCTTTCTCTCTGTAAAGTGAAGATACTAGTATCTGCTACACAAGATTGTTGCAACAGTTAAAGGTGAGTATATAAAGTGCTTAGAACAATGGAGCACACAGAACAGCAAAGGGTTCGGAGTTATTATCATTGTAATTAACACATGAAGCAGCCATCCCAGTACTGGGCATGGTGCTTATTTAGACACCAAGGTTTGTGCTACTGTGCCTGTGAACATGGAGGATGCTTTAAATAGGACCTGCCTTTGGGCCACAGGTTCTCCTGTGCGTGAGCCTGTGGAATTGACTCCTGGCCCTGCTGCTCTGAAGATAAGAGATTTGCTGGGGGGTGGGGAGTGAACAGAGAGGAAAGATGCCTCGGAGCAGCTTGGGCCATGGGGAAGGCTTTTGGTCAGTGGGCTGCACAGGTGAACAGGCCTTTTAAATGAATGTCACTGTATAGGTCATGGATTTGGTTCCGTCACAGTTTTCAACAAAGTAAGAAAAGAATTTCCACTATTGTGAACTTTTGGCTGCTGGACTGTGTTTTGTATTTTCCACTGTACCCTGCATCAACACAAAACAGCATGGGTCCTTCATTATAAGGCATTTAACTCTGTTCTTGGCAAACAAAGAGCCTTCAACTAACACTCTTATTACCAACACCAAGATTCCTCCTTCTGTATCAACCTACAGGCCGTGATGATGGTATTTCTCCAGTGAAGTCTGCACCTGCAGAACTGGAGAAACCTCCTAATTCATCATTTCCTTTGAGATTCATTGTATCATCTGCAGTTTTCAATAACAAAGGTGATTTTGTTGAATTTAATTTTTGCTTATATTGCAGCAAAAAAGTTCAGGTTTGAAAGACAAAATTTTAATTACATAATTGAATATTATTTTTTTAAAGTTATAGCCCCACCCCCATCAGACATCGTAATTCACACCAGTGAAGGCAGCTTAACCTTCCCTGAACCTCCCTGTTTCCCACAAAAAGTAACTCCTCCCCCACCACCTCTGGCTCTCTTCCCGAGATGTATGTATCTCAGACATGAGGCTCTATAGTCAATTTTGGGAGCGTGTATCTAAAACCACACACCCTACGGTCTGACAGGCTCAGCTTCCCAAATGCCTCTAGGCCTTATTCCTGAGATAACTGCTACTTCTTTCTTCAGTAAGGAAAAATATAGGATGAATTTTATTAAAATAATTTAAGGTCATCATTTTGGACCCAGGCAGTCACCACTTGCTGCAACCAGTGTTTGGAAGAATGAGATAGGAATCTGGCTACTTGACTTGTGTGACATGACAGGCTGCTGACAAAGGGCGCTTGGGCCTCACCCGCCCTGTCCCCTGGATTTGGAGTGTGTTGACGCCCTGCTGCTATCCCTGGGACCACGAAAGGCCAACACAGCAGCTCGTACCCATGGAAGGCAACACAGAAGCGTGTCCCAGCCTTAGCAGCATCAGCCCCAAGACAGTTGTGCAATCAGACAAATGAAAGATACAAAAGAAAAAAAGAAAAGAGCCACATTGGAATAGAAAAAGTAAAACTGCTTTTATTTGCAGATGGAATGGCCCTATTCATAGAAAATCCCATGGACTGCACACAAACACTGTTAGAACTAATACATAAGTACGCTAAGTTGCAGGACACCAGCCCAATATAAAAAGAAATCAACAACCCCCCCAAAAAAAATTAGGAATACAGTTCCTTTCACAATAGCATCAAAAAGAATAAATACTGAGGAATAAATTTAACAAAAGAAGTTTAAGACTTGCACACTGGAAATCACAAGATATCACTGAGGGAAATTAAAGATCTCTTTTAACTGAAGAGATGTTTCATGTTTACAGATTAGAAGACTCGATGTTGTTCAGATGACTACTCTCCCGAAATTAAACACATTCCAGGCAGTCCCTGTGTAAATTCCAGCACACTTTTTTGAGTGTGAAACTTCACAAAATGATCCTAAAACTTATATAGAAATTTAAATACCAGAAAAAGCCAAAATAATTCTGAAAAAAAGAACAAAGTTGGAAGAGTTTAACTTCCTAATTTCAAAACTTATTATAAAACTACAGTTCTGAAGACAGTGTGGTCTTGGTGAATGGACATACATATGAATGTACAGAACAGAAATGATTGTCCAAAATATTCTTATATTTATGGTCTATTTATTTTTAACAAACATGCCAAGATAATCTACTGAGTTAAGGGCAGCTTTTAAAATAAATGGTGCTGAGACAATTGGATATTCACATGCAAAATGATTAGGATAAATCCTCAACTTATACCCCAAACACAAATGAACTCAAAATGGACCACAGCCTTAGATGTAAGAGTTAAAAGAAAATATTTATAATATGAAAGAGGGGAAAATCTTCAGGACTTAGGGTTAAGCAAAGACTTCTTAGATATGACACTAAAACCACAATACATACTTAAAAATTGATAAAGTTGATTTCATCAAAATTTAATACATTTGTGCTTCAAAAGACATGGATAAAATGAAAACAGGCAACTGACTGGGAGAAAAAATCTGTAAAACATCTATCCGATAAGTGACTAAATGACTTGTCTCTAGAAAATAAAAAGAATCCTTATACCTCAATAATGACACAAACAAGGTCACCCCTCAAAATTGGACAAAAGATTAGAAGAGACATTTTATCGAAGACCTAGGATGGTGACTCAGCACAGGCATGTTAGTCATTAGGAAACTACTGGTGTCACAGCAACACCAGGCAACACCCAGTAGAATGGCTACCAAAAAAAGGCAGATAATAACAACTGTTGTCAAGGAGTGGAGAAAAAAACCCCTCATTCGTACATTGCTGGTAGGGATATAAAAGGGTACAAGAACTTTAGAAAACAGTTTGGCAGTTTCTTACAAAGTTAAACATAAATTTGTCATATAACACAGCAATTCCACTCCAAATCTACCCAAGAGAAATGAAACCATGTCCAAAGACTTACACATGAATATTGTTAGCAGCGTTATTTATAAGAGCCAAAATGTGAAAACAACATAAGTGTCTGTCTAGAAAGAAAGACAGTGGTATGTCCATATAATGACATATATTATTTAGCAATAAAAAGGAATAAACTAATTCATGCTATGCCTTGAATGAACCTTAAAACATTAGGCTAAGTGGAAGAAACTATAAGCAAGAGACTTTTTCTTGTATGTTTTGATGTGAAAAGTCCAGAAAAAGGCAAATTTATGGAGACAGAAAGTAGATTAATGATATCTAGGATGTTGAGAGTAGAAGAGAAAGGGATTCACATTAAATGAGCAGATAGGATCCTTTTGGGGTGACAGAAATATTCTAAAATGGATTTGCGGTGAGGGTTACACAACCTGGTAAATTATGTGGTATGTATAAGCCTTGATAAAATAATGTTTTTGTTTTTGTTTTTTACTTTAAATCATTTTTTTAATTTTTCAATTACAGTTGACATACAATAGTATATTACTTTCAGGTGTACTACCCTGTGATTAGACATTACATAACTTACTAAGTGATCAACTCAATAGATCTAGTACCCAGCTGACACCACACATAGTTATTACAATATTATGACTATATTCCCTGTGGTGTACTTTACACCCCTGTGACTACACTGTAACTAGCAATATGTACTGATGCTCCTTAATCCCTTCATCTTTTCCATGCATCCCACCAACCCCCCTTGCATCTAGGCAATTGTTAAAATGTTCTCTGTATCTCAGTTAGTCTGTTTATGTACTGTTTGTTCATTTGTTTTGTTTTTTAGATTTTACATATGAGCGATTTTACATATGAGCATTTGTTTTTCTCAGTCTGGCTTATTTCATTCAGCACAGTAACTTTTAGGCCCATCCATATTGATGCAGATGGCAAGATCCCATTCATTTTTTATGGCTCAATCACATTCCATTGCATATACACACTTCTTTACTCATCCATCTATCAATGGGCACTTGGGTTGCTTCCATATCTTGGCTGTTGTAAAAAATGCTGCAATAACCATAGGTGTGTATATGTCTTTTTTAATTTTCTGTTTTGGGTTTCTTTGGATAAATACCCAGAAGTAGAATTACTGGGTCCTTCTTTGTCTCTTTTCATATCACCTTTGTTTAAAGACTATTTTGTCTGGTGTAACTATTGCTACCCCAGCTTTTTGTTTGTTTTCATTTCATGAAATACCTTCTTCATTCCTATACTTTCATTACGTATGAGTCTTTCAACCTAGAGTCTATAGTAGAATATGTACAAATCTTGTTTTGTCATCTATAGTCTCCATGTGTCTTCTGATTTGTCCATTTAATCCATTTCCACTTACAGTAATTGCTGATAGATATGTATTTATTGCCATTTCAATATTTAGAGTTCTGACTTTTTTCTTTTCCTTCTTTTTAAAGAAGACCTTAACATTTCTTGTAACACTGGCTTGGTTACAAATTTCTTTAGCTTTTCTTGTGTGGAAAGGTTTTTATCTGTCCTCAGATTCTAAGTGATAGTTTTGGTAGGTAAAGCAATCTTGACTAGTGGTCTTTGCTTTTCATCAATTTGAATATTTCTTGCAAATCCCATCTGGCCTGCAAATTTATGTTGAGAAATCAGCTGATTTATGGGCACTCCCTTGTAGATAACTAATTGCTTTTCTCTTGCTGCTTTTAAAATCCTATGTCTCTGACCTTTTGCATTCTTTTATTTTATTTAAAAAATTTTATTTAGCTTTTTTTCCATCACTATTTTTTACCTTTTAATTATTGTTTTTAAATATATTTTATTAATTATGCTATTACAGTTGTCCCCTTTTCCCCCTTCACTCCCTTCCGCCCTGCACACCCTCTCCCACCCACATCCCCCGCCCCCCTTTAGTTCATCTCCATGTCCATGTGTCATACTTATAAGTTCTTGGCTTCTACATTTCCCATACTATTCTTACCCTCCCCCTGTCTATTTTCTACCTACCATTTATGCTACTTATTCCCTGTACCTTTTCCCCCTCTCTCTTTCCCCCACTCCCCTGTTGCTAACCCTCCGTATGATCTCCATTTCTGTGGTTCTGTTCCTGTTCTAGTTGTTTGCTTAGTTTGTTTTTGTTTTTGTTTTAGGTGTAGTTGTTAATAACTGAGTTTGCTGTCTTTTTACTGTGTATGTTTTTCATCTTATTTTTCTTAGATAAGTCCCTTTAACATTTCATATAATAAGGGCGTGGTGATGATGAATGAGTTCATTGAACTTGACCTTATCTGAGAAGCACTTTATCTGCCCTTTCATTCTAAATGAAAGATTTGCTGGGTAGAGCAATCTTGGATGTGGGTCCTTGCCTTTCATGACTTGGAATACTTCTTTCCAGCTCCTTCTTGCCTATAAGGTCTTTTTTGAGAAATCAGCTGACAGTCTGATGGGAACTCCTTTGTAGGTAACTGTCTCCTTTCCTCTTGCTGCTTTTAAGATTCTCTCCTTCTCTTTAATCTTGGCTAAGGTAATTATGGTGTGCCTTGGTGTATTCCTTCTTGGGTCCACCTTCTTTTGGACTCTCTGAGCTTCTTGGACTTCCTGTAAGTCTATTTCCTTTGCCAGAATGAGGAAGTTCTCCTTTATTATTTGTTCAAATAAGTTTTCCACTTGTTGCTCTTCCTCTTCGCTTTCTGGTACCCCTATAATTTGGATGTTGAAACATTTAAAGATGTCCTCGAGGTTCCTAAGCCTCTCCTCTTCATTGTTTTGAATTCTTGTTTCTTCATTCTTTTCTGATTGGATGTTTCTTTTTTTCCTTCTGGTCCACTCCATTGATTTGAGTCCTGATTTCCTTCCCATCACTATTGGTTCCCTGTACATTTTTTTTACTTCACTTAGCATAGCCTTCATTTTTTCATTTAATTTGCAACCAAATTCAGCCAATTCTGTGAGCATCCTGATTACCAGTGTTTCGAACTGTGCATCTGATAGGTTGGCTATTTCTTCGCTGCTTAGTTGTATTTTTTCTGGGGCTTTGATCTGTTCTTTCATTTGGGCCATTTTTTTTTTGTCTTATCATGCCTGTTACGTAGTGAGGGGTGGAGTCTTAAGTTTTCACCAGGGAGGGGCTACCCATGTAGCTGGGTTGTGACGCTATTTTGGGGGCAGGGGTCAAGAGGAAACAATGGTGCTTGCTCTGGTTTCTGCCAGACTTCAGTCACTACCCTTGCTTCCCACAAGGAAATTTGGGCCCTTCTGATGCTGATTCCCATGGGGGTGGGTTTGTGTATGTCCTGGGACCCCGTGTGTCTCTCCAATAAACTCTCCTGTGGGGCTGGGAGAAACTCAACCCCCACAGGTGTTTTCAATTGGTGTTTTGAGGCTTTATTTCCCTGTGCTGGGACCCTGGGTTGTGTGGTCTATCTTGCTCCCCAGTTTAGCCTGGTTAATCTGCACATGAATGTGGGACCAGTCGCATCACACCCCTCCACAGTCTGCTGCCTCACTGGGTCCACCAACTGCTGCTTTGCGTGCCCCAGGGTCCTCCAGCCACCCTGCCTGGAGCCCTCTCTGTCCCAGCTCCCCAATCCCCCCCCTTCCCCCCACCCATACCAGTCTGGATGAATGTGTCTACTTTAACTCCTGGGTTGTTAGACTTCCATACAGTTCAATTTTCTGTCAGTACTGATTGCTTTTTGTTTTTAAATTGTTGTCCTTATTTTGGTTGTATGAGGAGGCACAGTGTGTCTACCTACACCTCCATCTTGGCTGGATGTCTGACCTTTTGCATTTCAATTATGATGTCTCAGTGTGGGTCTCTTTGGGTTTATTTGTGCTTCTTGGACTTATATACCTATTTCCTTCACCAGGTTAGGGAATTTTTCTGGCAATACTTTTTCATATAGGTTTTTAATTCCTTGCTCTCTCTCCTCTCCTCTGGCACCCCTATGATGTGAATGTTGCTACACTTGAAGTTGTCCTAGAGACTCCTTATACTATCGTTTTGGGGGGATTCTTTTTTCTTTTTGCTGTTCTGGTTGGGTGTTTTCTGCTTTCTTATCTTTCAAATATCTGATTTGATCCTCTCCTTCATTTATTGCACTATTGATTCTGTTGATTCCTTGTAATGTATTCTTCATTATTGATTGGTTCTATGTTTTCTATTTTAATTTTTCCATTTCATATCTCTTTGTTGAAGTTCTAAGTTCCTCTACTTTTCCCCTAAATTCATTGAACAGCCTTATAAGCAGTGTTTTAAACTCTGCATCTGGTAGATTGTCTCCATTTTGTTTCATTCTTTTTTTGCAATATTGTTCTGTTCTTTCATGGGGGACATTTCTTTATCTCCTCATTTTGGCAGCCTCCTTGACTTGTTTCTATGTATTAGATAGAGCTGCTCTGTCTGAGCTTGGTAGAGTGGTCTAATGCAGCAGGTGTCTAGTGGCACAGCTCCACTCTTCACCTAAGCTAGACATTCCAGGTGTAGGCTATGTATACCTCTGGCTGTATCTGAGCCTTCATTGCTGTTGGCACCTCAATGGGAGGGATTTACCCCCATGCTATTTGTTGCAAGTCCTGGCTGAGATGAACCTCTATGGAGGATAAGCGGTACAGGGGCAGACCCCCACAGAAAAGGACTTAGTTCAGATGCTCACTAAGTCCACCTCTTTGTGGAGGTGGTTGGGTGGTGCTTTGATGTGGTCTGAAGCTGTCCACCAGGTGTGCTGGCTCTGAGGCCTCCCAGGAGGTGCAGGCCAAGATCATCTGCCACCCAGTCTGCGCACCAAAGCAATCTGCAAATGGCTGCTTTTTGTGCCAGGCTTGGAGGTGTGCAGGAGAGGCCAAACTACAAACCAAGGCCTGATGACTTTGGTGTCAGGCCTGGAGCCACTTAGCCAGAAGTATGGGGCATGCCAAAGCCAGCTGCTGCTTGTTTGGGGTTTGTGAGCCTTTGAGAGATTTTACAAAAGTCTGAAGCATTAGACAAGACAGGCCACTTGTATAAAATAGCTACCGGCAATGGCTTGGGTAGACTACCAGTTGAGTGGGGGAAAGTGCTCAGAAACCACCAGGGTGGGGTGAACAGTGCTAGCCAGATTGATGGAGATTCACATATGGCACCCTTCTGTTGTCTCTGTGGTGGAAAAGGGCTCAAAAGAAAAACAATGGCCTCTGCTAGCACTTCTGTCTGGGAGGAAGCTGCCCTCTAGCTCTCATCCTGATGCCAGATAATTCAGTTTCTCTCAGTATGTTTCTGGTGTCTTCAGAGTGGCCACCCTAGCACTGGAGCTAAGAGCTAGTGAGTCTGAGCTAGTCTGAGCAAGTCAGTGCAGGCCCTGCAGGAGGAGCACGTGGGACTCCAGAGAAACTCTGTCTCACTCAGCCACAATCCCCATTGGTTTTCACAGACAGAAGTTATGGTGACTTCTCCTCCCAGCACTGGAACACTGGGTTGAGGAGCCTGCTATGGGACTGGGACCCCTAACTTCTCAGGAGGGACCTCTGCAGCTGAGATAACCCTGCCAATTTTTAAATGGCACACCCGGGTGTGGGATCAAAGGGTTTCACTGTCTCCGCCCCACCTACCAGTCTCCATGTGAGAACTGTCTAGATTTCAGACAGTTCTCAATGATGACTTTTCTATAGTTTAGTTGTAATTTTGATGCAGTTGTGAGGAATTCAAATACTACATTTACCTATGCTGCCACCCCGACTGGAAACTAATGTTTAAAAAAAGAAGTAAAATGAGCGCTGGCTGGGTGGCTCAGTTGGTCGGAGCATCATTCTGTGCAGGAAAATGTTGCAGGTTTGATTCCCAGTTGGAGCACATACCTAGGCTGTGGGTTTGAAGCCTGGTTGGTGTGGTGTATAGGAGGCAACCAATTGATGTTTTTCTCTCTCTGCCCACCCTACTTCCTCTCTCTCTAAAAATCAATAGAAACATAACCTTTGATAAAAATTTTTTTAAGTAAAATGAAGTGACGTACCTTTGGAAACCCAATTTATCTTAACTCTCTACCAGTGTCAAATCTGGGGAAGGAGGCAGGCAAGGGAATGATACCTTATTTAAAGATGCCTAATCAACAAGCGTCACAAAAAACTGAGGAGGCCAGGCAGAATCCTCTTGTGGGAATACTCAGAAGCTGGAGAAAGTAGAGACAACATGTATTATCAGAGTCTAAGAGAGTGCTGTGCCTTTTAGCCCTACCTCAGGCAGAGGAGGAGCAGCAGCCCCTTGCTCCTACCTCCCCCAGCTAATAATCCCAGTGCACACAGAGCCACCCATGCCCTGGTCTGCCTGGCTCATCCTACTCTGAGCCCACCTCTTCTCTCCTCTGGGGCTCTGCAGAGAATCAGACATTTAATGAACACAATGCTAAGGCACTTGTCTTTGATGTTCTGAACTTGTCACATTGATTTACAAGTGTTGAGTAGCAGAACAAAATAGTTAAGTTTGGGTGACCTAAGCAGAAGAAAGAAAAAACTGACATTTTCCTAGGGGGTAGAAAATAATCAGTGGTCAGATTACCTGATTTGCAGTTATAGCTTATTAGAAAAGTGATCCTGAGGTTTGGCCATTAGCTACGCAAACCTAAGTACTGATGAGAAAAATAGCCTGGGAAGAATTTTCTGTGTGCAAAATGAGTGAATACGTGTTTGGATTTTCATCGGGTCACTTGCCGTGAATTCTTTTCTCTCCTGTTTGCAAACAGGGGGCTGTGTGTGCGGTAGTCCTCAGGGGAGAGAGCTCCCAACTGCTCTACACTTCTTGATGCTGGGCAACTGGACCCAGGCAGATTTTCCCTACTGACCCCACACCAGAGTAAAAACTTAGTGTGCAGGAAAAAATACATGGTCTAATTAAAGGCTGGGGAATCCCTCCTTGGCTCAAAACAAGCAGACCTGGATTCTTCAGCTCATCCAAAAACAGGAGAAAGGAGGCAGCAGGGCTGTGGCTGAGCAAACTAGAGGAGTCCTCAATTCTGCAACCAAACAGTGGTGGCAAAACCCTGAGATTTTCCTCTTCTGGTTTCTATCATCATTGAACCATACTTTAAATAATATATTGAATTGCAGGATATATTCCTCTGTAGCCAACATGAAAGTCCAGTCAATATATGAAGAGCCGACATCCCACAGCCTGATCATGCAGCCGGACCCAGGTGCATATCGATCAGTCTACACAGATTTTCACTCCGCGGTCCTCCCACCGGCGCAGAGCAGGGAGGTCCACAGGCCTAGGGGAGGCCTGGCGGCCCTGAGTTTCCTGTGGCTTTACTATTTTATCCCCCCTCCACGTGACTATGTCCTAGCTGCGTCAGCTCAGAGAAGGTTCTGGGTGTACTCTGGGTCCCAAACTTGAACAAGGACTAGAGGATTGTGTGACTTACACTAGAAATCCCCAAAGGCAAGGTGACCTAACTCTTCTCAAAAGACTTCCACACTCCAAAACAGTATGTCTGGGGAAGAGGGGTGGGATGGAGCAAAGGGGACCAATGACTGAATGCCTGTGTGCGTAGGCAATGGAAATGACGCACTATGTAGAACGAAATGTTTCTCTGATAAGACCAGTCTCATAATTTAAAAAATAAAAGAGAAAATGTGTAAGATGAAAAAAAAACCACACCCATTCTTATCATTTCATTCATTATATAGGAATTTATACGTATTGGGGTTGTACTGCATTAACAGTTTTGTTATTTTGCCTTTTTCCCTAGTTACAATGTTTTGAGTAAATAATGTTATAATTTTAATATATATATTCAAGAGCACTGGGTATATAATTATTTTGACATATAGATGAAATAATTTAATCATTTTTATGCTGTCAGACATCTATTTCTAATTTTCTATTCCTTCAAGTAGCTCTTCATATAAAGGCATGCAGGTAAATAGCCTATTTGGTTTTACATTTCTCTACTAGCAAGGTCTATTTTTCATGTTTCATTTGTCCATTTTTTGTCTGTGGCTGGTCCACTCTGTAACTGAAGTAATGCTTTTGGCACTATTCACAAATGTAAGTCCATGGTCTCCTTTGCTTCTTCCTTAACTTCTCAGGGGCTCTAAAGGGCAGATCACCACTCTCCTTCCTTTCTGAGCCCTTCCTCCACGCCACCCAGCCCGCGGCTGAACCAGACAGCAGCAGGGAGTCTGCAGTGCACATTAGCATTAATTAGTCTGGAACAGTTTAAGAAACAACATGTATTAATAATTCACTCAGGTCCTACTACTTTTTTCTCTTTCAATGCAATTCATATTTTGCATTTGAACTATCTTTATATTGCCTGAGTATAGAGCCTCAACTAAAATTTGTCTTGAAAATTCCCTGTAATTCTGAAGTGTTTGAAACTCATCCTCTTTCAGGCTGGTTGAATGTATCATTGCCCACTACAGATTAAGATTACACAGCAGTGATGTAATTTTTGTCTGGCTCTATTATTGTTTATTCTAACAGAAACGCACATTTGCCAAGAAAGAATGGTTTTGGAGGCAATTTTACATGTGATGGCAAACATCTCTTTACTGTATACTTAGTCCTCTGACAGTGCTTTGTTGGGGAGTGTGTGTCCTGCTGGGGCATCTGGATGGCTTCCTGTGCAGGAACTCTGTCTCCTTGACCCCCCTAAAAGATCACACGGGGGATGGGGGCTGCCACACGAGGCATTTCAACGAAGTTTATTGTGAGGAATGCCAGACAGGCAGTTACCTTTCACTTTAGCAGATCAACATTTGAGATGTACTTTCACAGTAAACTATAATCACCTGAAATACAACCTCAGAAGCATTATTCATACTCAAATTGTGTGTGAATGAATTTATGTGTGGATTAAATAACAGGTCATTTAGGAATCTGGAAAACAGCAATACCATTTTTATGGTTGAAAAATCAGAGAAACTCCTGTGAACTATTTCCTGGTCTTTCCTGTTTTCATGGGATAGATGGTACTTTGAGGGTTGCTTGGGATAATTCATGAATGAGGACAAGGCTCTTCTGTATCAGCAGTCCTCAATATTTTTTGATGCCAGGGACCAGGTTGTGGAAGACAATTTTTCCAGGACCCAGGTTGGGGTGGGGAATGGTTTGTGGATAATTCAAGTTCACTTCCTGCTGTGTGGCCTGGTTCCTGGCAGACCAGTACAGGTCCTGGCCTGGAAGTTGGGGGCCCCTGTACTAGATGACCTAAATTTCTTCTCAGAGGCCACAGAGCAAAAAAATGGCAGGTAACCAAGTAAGAACCAGGCCACATTATATATTCTGTCTATACAAGAGAATGGGATGGAAGGAAAATAAAGATGACATAAATTGAATGTTAAAGGCAGACTTCAAAAAGTGAGATCTTATGGGCTGAGGCTAAATGGGAAGGCAGCTTAAGACAGTTGAAAAACCTCAAAATAAAATCCTGACTAATCACCTACGGAAGAAAAGGCAGAGTAAGACTATCTGCTATGACTAAAGGAGTTCTTGAATGAAATCCAGTTATAAAAGGCCAGGTTTTCCAAGGGAAATGAAGGTATATAAACAAAAATTAACATAATACAGAAGCAAAGACAAGAACAAAGCAGGGAGTTACAGCCAAGAATAAAACCAGGTAAAAGGAGCTTTACCCTTATGTTCAAAACAAGATGATGAACAGGGAATGAATGCAAGGGTGCTCCGGAACTGGACGGCGTGAAGTTAAAAACTGCCTGTGGCCAGTCAGTCTTTGAGCTCCAAGAGGCAGAGACCATGTGGTTTTCACCTATGAATACACAAAACTAGCAGAGTGACTGACAAATATAAGACAACCTATTCAAACTGCTTAAATTCAATTAACAGAAAATGTTGGAACTAACTTCTACTGTCTTTTCTGTGGGGGAAAAACTTTTTTTCAAAATGAAAATGTGGAATGAACAACATAATGAAAGACATCCGAAAATAACTATACTAAATAACACACTAAAAAAATGTTTTTTAGTCCAAGAAAATACTTGCTAATAACTCAGAGGGCCTTAAAACTGATATAAGAGGTGACTAAAGTGATAAATGCCATTATCAAATTTATTACTAATAAAATTTCCTTCATTCTTTTTCCAGCATTCATATAATAATTTTGGATTAATAACATGATGTCAACACCAATGCACCAACTTTTTATTTCCTATTATGTAATTAGTGCACATAACTGGAAAATAAGTGATAAATTCCCTTTGTTCCTAAAACACCATTTCACTAAATGTTCTTGTTTCAACCTATTTTGTACATGTGATCTTTAAAATAAAACAAAGCAATAAAAATTGTAACATTTCCCCCTTTTATGCAGCATTCTAATTCAAGGTGTTAATGCTTGTTTATTTTTTAAGATTTATTTATTTAAATTTGGAGGGGAGGGGAAGGAGAGGGAGAGAGAAATATCAATGCATGGTTGCCTCTCGAATGTCCCCTTCTGGGAACTGGCCTGCAACCCAGGCATGTGTCCTGACTGGGAATTGAACTGCGATCCTCTCATTTGCAGGCCTGCGCTCAATCCACTGAGCTACGCCAGCCAGGGCCAAGGTGTTATGGTTTATTTTTAAAGTAAAAATTATCTGTTATCCCACTATTTTCTAAGATAAAGCAGCTATTTGACTAAAATGGAAACTGAAGTACCAGGTAACTTACAGAATTGTGAAAACACAGCAATTGTTCAAGTCCTACCCAATCAAGGTTTGAAGTGTATGTGTGTGTAGAAGGGAGTGTGTGAAATGACAGTTTGCAAAAAAAACAACCAACCAAATGAGCAGTATTTAAATATTTGTGTGAAAAATGGTATCCAAGAAAAAGTAACACTGTGGAAGTCAATGTTGAAAAGAACAAGAAACTTTTGATAATTATGGACTTTATTTTTATTTACTAGGCCAACATTATGAGGAAAGACTTTACATCCAGTTCTTATAATTCATTTTACAAGCAAATTCTAATATACAGTATTTACTCTGAACTGGTTTTTTAAATCAGTGGGAAAAAATATTGCAGGTATTAAAAGACTGTGGTGTTTTCTGTTTTTAGTTAGTAATGACTTAGAGACTTTAAATTCTTAGGGTCAGTATTATTTTGGTGATGCTTTACCAAGGAGAAAATGGATAGCTTTTCCCCAACAGCGTTAAAACATAAGATGTATCTTCAGTTAACAGCATAGTTGTAGACTGGTGCCCACCATCACAATAATTTATTCATACATATTCTTTCAAATTACTGCAGCAGAAAAATTGAAGAGAGGTGTGGAAAGAAAATTAGAACAATCTAATCCAAGCATCAGGATTAAGAAAAATAGCAAGGCCATCGTCCCCAAGGAAAATATCAGGTATTTGTATTACAGCTATAATTAATTTTTGAATGTGTGCATAAGCATGCAAACATAACCACCATAATTTATAAACATGAAAACTATTGTCTAAGTTTGAGAGTAAACTAAAATGTGCTGCAGTCTTGCTGATCTTCATTGCAAGCCTATTTGGTGACTCCAAACAGGAATCCCCGTGCCCTAGAGACCAGGAAACTGGCACGACAACTCTGCTCAGAAACGAAACGTGTACCTGTGTGTCTGTACCACCATCTACGCTACAGGAAGATTTAGAAATGACAACTATAGGAGGAACATGTTCTCTTTGATGCACTGTGTAAAATACTTAAGGGGTCAATGAAACATTCAAAGAACGTAGTGCTTTAATGGGAAAAGTGACATGCTGAGAATATAATTCTGTGAAAGGCTATACTTCAAATAGCAACAATAAGAAATTTATTTCAACAAAAAAGCCACACCCAACAGGAAGCATTTCAATATTTCAGGCACAGTTCCCAGCAATTAAGCTCATTTAAAGTGCAAATCTGATATTTTCTTTCATATTCAGGTTTTTACTTGTTAAAATACTTAGTAGATTCCCTAAATATCTATATAAATACAATGAGTAGTAGTCCATATGCCTGATAATATTGCACAAATTAAAATGAGAATTCCAAAGAAAAATGCTTAGAGGGTCTCAGTCCTTATTATAAACATTCTAAATGATTAGCCATCTAAATGATGGAATCCTTTAATGCATTAAAAGCATCTGCATCTGTACTGATAAACTCCTTGGGGCCTAGACCAAGCTTTCCTTAAAAGAATTTGCTAGTCATCCCATTAACAGCCAAATGTATAATTCTATCTACATGAGTGTTTCTCTTTCACAAATGTGAAACTTAACCAATCCCCAGAAAATTTCCTCAGGACTTGGAATTCATATACTGCAACCATCTTCACTGAAAACACAAGAACTAAGAAAAGTGATCTGAGTGCTTGTGGAGGGGATTTTGACAGAGCTGATTTACAGAAGTACTAAACAGAGATTAAGGTGAGCTACATCCTCACCTCATTTCTGAGTTCATGGTTACTAAGGAGCAGCCTAACATAATACTCTTGCAGTATTGAAAGAAAACTGCAGGCAAATACTTTATTGTTTTGTGCAAGCATCCTAATTTTTTCCTCTTAAATATATATATATATATATATATATATATATATATATATATCCTTAATCAGCCTTCTGTTAAGATTAAGGCTCAACAAAGGTACAGAGTTTGAACTGAGGGGTTGATTCAAATTCATCAGGGAGAAAGAAAGAGAAGAAAAATATCGGAATAAACGAATTGCAGAAGTCACTATTTTTATGTAATAGACAAAGACATCTCCCTCAGACTAGGGGGTTAAAAATGATGTAAAAAACTAAAACTTTCCCTTAAAGATAAAGGCTTACTTGTAAGTAATTGTACACAAGAGTCTATGTGTGTGAGTGTTACAAGCTGTGAAGTTGGCTCCACCTCCTGGCAACCCTTTGAATGAATGACGTCCACAACATCCTGTCCTCACCAGCCCTGCTCAGCTCCTGCCAACTCATGCCTATCACTTACTTTACCGAGTCGATCCATCTCATAGCTGGTCTTCCTCTTTTCCTGTTGTCTTCTAGTTTCCCAGTATTGTCTTTTCCAAAGATCCCTGCAACTTCTAAATTAACCAAAACCCTCCTAATTCACCAGTTGATGTTTTACCTTAAAGAAATATAGGGTGATAGTATACCATTTGCAAAATAAAAGTTTTCTTTCTCCTTCAAAATGAAGGGCCACATGTACCCACTTAGAGCTGCAGCCATCACTGGTCATTTCTATGAACAAACAAAGAGTTTTGCTGGCATGTCTAGTCACTTTATACTAACAATATCTGGACAATGTGACAAACTTTCTGAACTAGTGTGCTTCTCCTGAAGAAGTCTTGTTGAACGAGAATATGATGCTCTCCTGTTACCAAATCCAAGAATGGTTTGTAACCAGTGAATAGCGAATTCACTCTAATGGTAAGGGAAGACTGCATCTAAATGGTAGCAATCACCTCTCGAACTTTAAAGTAAAACGGGTGTCAAACTCATTTCCACGGGGGGCGGGGCACATCAGCCTCCTGGTTGCCTTCAGACGGGTGAATGTAACTTTAGGACTGCAAAAATGTAACTGCTCCTTAACAGTTAAGTGAGAGCTCAGCGCTGCCACAGGGTAAAGACAAGGTGGAGAACAGGATTCGGCCCACAGGCCTTGTGTTTGCCACCTGTGCAGCAAAATACATGCTGTTATTTTTCTAAAAAGGGGGCACACAATTTCACCAATGTACATTTTTTAAAAGGAATCCGTACAAATTTGAGTGACTTCCAAGTATATGAATTCGAAGTATATGAAAAGTTTTGTTGATACATTTTTAAGGTCAGCTGATCACAACAAAAATTTACACTGTAAAAACATATCTCTTTGAAAGACTATAATTCTAATTAAAGGAGAAAGAAACAGGCAAATGACCTAAAGAGGACATGATTTGAGAGAACAAGAGGGCAAATTTACCGAGCCATCTGAAGCACGGCCCACAGTGTGATTAGATTAGTTTATCTGGTCCCTTGGGGGTTCCACCGCTACCTTCCTAGCATATTACATAAGCATATTGCCATTGAAATATCTTTTAATGAAACATAATTTCCCTCTATAATTCTATTTTGTTTCTAAAGTCTACTTTTCAAGAAAACTGTCATTCAAACATATACCAACATAAAAGGGAAGTCTGGAAAACTTAGCAAAACCAAAGTACTGTGAATCCTATCTTTCTCAAGACAGTCTTACTTCTTTATAATTACTGTCAGAATATTTTAACTTGTTTTGCTGAAGAAAAGAATCTTAAATCCCTATTTATGGGATATTTATAGTCCCTCAAAGTTTTGTGCAAACATTTCAAGTCCATTATTTCAGTCTTCAGATAGTGAAAAGTAAATAAATATACACATTACAATAAGGACAATATATATGCGATGGAACTCTAGAACACCTATCATGGATCCATAAGTGTATAGGGCTTAAAACTGAATTACCAGCAAAACTCTAGCACCAACACGTTGTAAATGAATATACCTTTATGTGCAGGTTTCAAGATATATCTCAAGCTTTCCAAAATTTATCCAGTACCCAAAACAAACACAATGATGTGTGTATACAACAAAATGTTTAAGTAATATATAAATGGTTTATATATAATATGAAACATTTTAGCCTGGGGTATTTGGTAAATAAACACTGAGAGTAGTTTGCTGATCCGAGGGAAAATAAAACTTACACAGACTTCCCATTAAAGGCCTGATCTCCTTTACTTATCACAGAGCTTTTGCATAGACCTTTTAAATATACAAACCACTGGCCAGAACTTTGCTTACAGACTACCATCTTCTATTATCACCAAATCTTTATTTAAAATACTACTATATTCAGAAGAGGGACAAGTGAAAAAAAGGATTTGAGAACCACAATTAATGCAGACCTTAAAAGGACTAAATAAGCAAAGCACATTTCTTGCCTGCTAGGTGAAATATTATGGATTTTCTGATGTGCAAAGGTATGGACAACATGATTAGAACTGTCTGTAGGCTTCTGAGATGGGTAAGCAAACTTTGTGTTTACCTGAGACAAATAATACTCAAATGCTAGGTGCTTCAACCAGAATATAAAATGGAAAAGCCCAAACTAGAAGGATCCACGTTTTAATTTTTGAGATTTTGCAAGCTCCATCATGGCAGCAAACTGCATGTAAAGCTATTACAGAACAGATTGTTTTTTAAAACAACAAACTGGCAACTGATGGCTAGGTACTTAATGTATCTTTGGTTTAGGAAGACGAGAATACCGATTAGAGGCCAAACAATCCCCAGAATTCAAATTGCCATTCGGATTCTGCATGATCTCTTTTCTTTTTGTTAGTGGCCTCGGGATGCTTGTCTTGGCCTGAAAGTTTTGAGCCTCTGGTCGGGGGCTGCTTATTTGTTTTTGTTTGAAAGAGCTAGAAGGAGGGCGGAGCTTAGATGCTTTTACACTTAGATTATTTGCAAGATTTGTTTGACTAGATGTTAGCTTAAGTTTTGCTGAATTACATGGTGCGATTATTGGTGAATTCTTGTAAGTGGGAGTCCTACTTGAAGATGATTCAGCAACTGAAGGAGGTACCAAAGAATTTAAGATGGATGGCTTAAAAAGCTGCGAGGATTTGGGCTGACATGTGTAGTCCTCCAATGAAAACTGATCTCTTCCAACTCTCTTAGCCTGGTCTACTGCACTTGACTGGCTAAGTGTTTGAGGAGAAGTGGGTACAGTCTGCAAGTCATTAATTTGATCATTTGCCAAATGGTAAGGCTCTTGAGCATCCATGGTCGTGTTCAAGTTTGCTTCTGAAGATATACTCTTAGCCGCATCCTTAGTGAATTGCAGGCTTGAGGAAAAAGGCCGGTCTTCCACACCACAGTTGCTTTCTTGTTGCAAGTTATACGTAAAGCTTTCATCCAGATGCGCAATACTCTGATGTATGCCCTGGGCTGTGCATTCACTGTGGTCCTCGATATGTTGCGATTTTATTAGTTTTCCCTGGGTGTGGTCTGTGGGTCTGGGAAGGCTGCTGGAAGGCTGTAGTACTTGAGGCTATTAAAATTAAAAACAACATTAGCAACAATTCATTTTAGAAATGCCAACTAGAATTAATATAAGTTCCAATTAGTTGTGTTGGTAATTATTATGTTTTAATGAGAAATATGTTCTTTGAAATTAAAAAAAATGAATTGTATATTCAACTAAATTCATGAGACACAGAGTGCTAATACAACAAAAATGATACAGGCAGTAAACACTAAACAAGATCCAAAATCCAACAGAAAAGAAAAAAACTTAAAGTACTTATTTACTGTTGAAAAGTTTCCTGACTTAACTGATTCATTAAGTATGTAAAACTTTATGTGAGAGATTGACAGAAAGATTTGAAAGATTTCCATAGCACTTTAGTTTAATCTCCAAGAAGCATTCAAACAGTAACTGTGACCTTCAGAATATTACCAGTTTTCAACATGTTTTTAAAAAGAAAAGCTGTATACCACTTTACCACACTTGACTAGAGGAAGTAGTAATTTAAAAGTGTTGAGGTTACTTTGGTGAGCTACACAGAAAAAATTTCTTCTCTCACAGGATTTACATTTGATACAGATTATAAACACAGAAAACTCTAAGGTACTTCAGGATAACGGGAAGTACTATAGACAAGCTAGAAGTGGGTAATAGAAAGTAACTAGTAGTGACAGAGGAAGTTATTGAAGGTCAAGGAAGGTACTGTGGTCTGACCATAGTAATTTAGACTAGGTCCTGTGTTTCAAAGGTCCTGCATATCACATAACACACACACACACATAAATTTGATACAAAACACTCGAGTGCATTTGTCACTTCCAATTTATCTTGGCACAATGTTGGCATTAACCTTAAACACCTATCCTAATGGCTAATGGCACTCAGATCCCAGGGAAAGGCCGGCCCGTCTTTGCCTTACAGAGATGATGGCACATGGTGGGCTCCTAGAAAATATTTACTCAAGGAAGAAATCAAGTATGTATTTAACTCTGATTAACTGGGCATAAGACAGGACCATGGCTCTGCAAAGAATCATTTGTTCCCTCATAAATATGCTCTTTACTTTTTCCTAGTTTTGAAACGCCTTGTCCCACAAATACGGCCTTCCATCCTTGTGAAATTGATGTGAAAATGAAATATGAAACAAACTATCTTCCTAGAAATAAGGGGATATGAAATTGTCAGAATATGCTATGGAGACATTGTACAATACTTTTCTTCATGATCTAGATAATACATTTTACTCATTAAAGATAATTGAAATTATTTGTTTATAAATTCAAACGAGTAAAATTTAAAAACGATAAAAAATAAAAGTGTCAAGGTGCTGTACCTCTATCAAGAATAAGGTTTAAAGATTATATTCTCAGTTGATATGAAATTCTAGTTCAACAAAAAGGGGTCAATACACATAGCTAATGCTCCCTTTAATATTCTTGTTGAAAGGTTTTAGAATAAAATGTTTTCACAGCGTATTTATTCTGTCTCACTGCCATATGAGGGATCACCTAAGGTTTTGCTATGGCTAACATATAGAAAACAGATTTACCCTGCCCAAGAGTGAATATCCATTTAGTAAATTAAAAATGATCAGCCTTTGGAATGACGGCTGAGATTAAAACAAATCTGAAATTGCCTGTCACTTGAACTAAAGCTCAGAAGCCCACAATAGCAAAGTTCTTACAGAGGCCAATGTGCCTTGCACACACATTTCTGGAGCTCACTGTGTGGTTCTCTTCTATACAAGTCAGAGGAAACCTGCTACTTCCATTATTTTTGTGCATTCAGTAAAGACATATAAATCTTAAAGTCATCTTTCAGTGGCTCAAATGGTTTACATGGGGCAGAGCCTACTGATCATGTCCTGCCTGATACAGGGATGGTTGCTATATATGTATAAACACACTCATACACACATACACACACACTTATACTTTGTGTAAAATAATATGGGCTGAAAATATTGAAAACCTTGGCACAGGGCTTTGAAACATGAACTTAAAGGACCATTTTTTTAATTAATAAAATAACTTTTTAAAACCATGCCAATCCATAAACAAATCTACATAGTATATCTAATTTCTGCAACAGAAGGGGTGAATTTTTTTATACTGACTGCATTGTTTGTTTGCCACTTTTCCCACCTTCTTGACTAGCACTTGAACTATGGTTGCCAGGGTCAGCAATCAGGGATTAGATCATGGCATGTAACTGGGGACTTCTTGAGAACAAAGTTCACTGATTCTTGGAGGGATGTTTGGCCATGATGGTACAGGGCTGACTTGCTATTTAAAAGATAATAAAACCAAGACAGTGACTACTCAAAATTAATACACAGAATATGTTACATTAAATTCATATTTTAGAAAGCCCTGGCTGGCATAGCTCAGTGGATTGAGGGCAGGCCTGCGAACCACACGATTGAGGTTCGATTCCCAGTCAAGGCACATGCCTGGGTTGCAGGCCAGTTCCCGGCAGGGAACTCACAAGAGGCAACCACACATCGATGTTTCTCTCCTTCTCTCCTTCCCTTCCTCTCTAAAGATAAATAAATAAAATCTTTTAAAAAGTATTTAAAAAATATCTTTAAAAAATTCTTCTTTTAGAATGTTTAAAATAAATAAGCCAACTCAGTTTTTACTTAAAGTGAAATATCCTAGACTTTAAAGTCAGTGGGCATTTTTATAATAAATCACCATAGAGATTAACTGTCCTTCAAGAATGAAGGTGCTTAAAGAAAGAAGAAAGGAGGAGGAAAGGGGGGAGGGAAGGGGGGAGGAGAAAGAAAGAAGAAGAAGAAAAGGTACTAAATTCACGGTGTAACTAAGTTGAAAGACTCTCCTTGGGATTCCCTTGAAAAAAATGACCATGCCAAAGTGATCATACACACTTCAGAAACTAGTAAAAATATAGAGCAGGGCCCTAATACTCAAACTAAAATCTACCAAATAGAGGTAGAAAAAACAACCAATGAGGAGACAGGACCAGCATGAAATGGTTAACTGAATGGGGATGTTTTCCCCTTTCACCCTCAAAAACAATAGTTTCAAGTTAAAAATCTTGAAGCTACCAACACCTTTGAAAATATCAGTGACAATTTAAAAATGACTTCACTGTAATATGTCTATTGCTAGTAAGAAAAAGCAGGTATAAATATGTGCTATCAGCTCAAAGCAAGGTATAACTTTGCTAATTAAGATAAAGTAATAAACTTATTAAGATAACCAAATCACCAGAAAAGGGGCACTGGGAACTGTAGATAAATTATCCATTTGCACTGTTTTGATTGCTTATATTACCCTGCCGACTACTTATCAGAGAACTAAATGGAAATAATAGAAAGATGTGTTGCTTTTATTAAATGTATGGAAGCTCCACATCAAATATAAAAGAATTAGAAAAAGACAGATTTTTTTAAAATAAAATTTTGAGTTTTTTAACTGAGGAGTTATACTGAATAATTACATTTAAAAAGTCTAGGACTTCTGGCCAAAATGGAGACATAGGTGGAAACACTGTACCTCCTCGCACAACCAAGTTTAAAGACAACAAAAGTTTAGTAACAAAAACACAATCAAAACAGATGGAATATTGAACTGTACGGAAGTCTGACAACAATGAACCATTCATTCAAACTGGTAAGAGGGGAGGAGTCAGCGGGTGGCGGAGAGGGGTCGCACAGGAAAAAGTGGCCAGACAGACCCGGGCGCACAGGCGGCAGTTAGCAGATCCCAGGCGCAGGGTGGCAACAGGCAGACCCAGTGAGAGTGCAAGACAGCTGGCTGACCAAGGTCACACATTCACACTCAGATAAACCAGGCAAAGGAGCGAGCAGTGAGACAGACTGTGCAAACCAGGGCTCCAGTGACTGGAATTAAAGCCTAAAAGCACCAACCGGAAGAACTTTCGGGGGTCGAGGTGCCGGGAGAGGTTCCCAGGCTCACAGAGAGTTCGTAGACGAGACCCACAGGGTCCTGGAGGGTGCACAAGCCCACACATCTGGGAACCAGCACCAGAAGGGTCCAATTTGCTTTCGGGAAGCAGCAGAGGGGACCAAAATCTGAGAGAGAGTGTGGAACAAGCACCATTTCCCCTCTCTGACCCCGCCCCCATATACAGCATCACAACCCAGCAACTTGGGTTGCCCTGCCCTGGTGAACACTTAAGGCTCCGCCCCTCATACCTAACAGGTGCAAACAGACCAAAACATTATGGCTCAAGAAGAAGAACAGCTCAAAACCCCAGAGCCAATACTTCTAAGAGACAAAGAGACAGCCAACCTATCAGATGAACAGTTCAAAACACAGGTGATCAGGATGCTCACAGAAGTGGTTGATTTTAGTCACAAATTAGATGAACATATGAAGGCTAAACTAAGTGAAATGAAGGGAAATGCACAAGAAACCAATAGTGATGGAAAGGAAACTGGGACTCAAATCAAAGGAATAGACAAGAAAGAGGAAAAAAAATGACCACACAGAAAAGGATGAAGAAACAAGAATTCAAAAAAATGAGGAGAGGCTTATGAACCTCCAGGGCATCTTTAATGTTCCAACATCCTAATTATAAGGGTACCAGAAGGGGAAGAGGGAGAGCGACAAGTGGAAAACTTATTTGAACAAATAATAAAGGAGAATTTCCCCAATCTGGTCATGGAAATAGACTTACACACCAAGGCACATCATAATTACATTACCCAAGATTAAAATCAAGGAGAGAATCCTAGAAGCAGCAAGAGATAAGGGGACAATCACCTACAAAGTAGTTCCCATCAGACTGTCAGTGGATTTCTCAAAAGAGACCTTGCAGGCAAGAAGGGGCTGGAAAGAAGTATTCCAAGTTATAAAATCCAAAGACCTACATCCAAGATTACTCTATCTAGCAAAGTTTTCATTTAGAATGGAAGGGCAGATAAAGTGCTTCTCAGATAATGTCAAGTTCAAGGAGTTCATCCTCACCAAGCCCTTATTATATGAAATGTTAAAGGGACTTACCTAAAAAAAAGAAGATAAAAAATATGAACAGTTAGAAGACAGCAAACTCACAGTTATTAACAACCACACCTAAAACAAAAGCAAACTGAGAGGATAGCTAGATCAGGAGCAGAACCATAGAAATGGAGATCGCACGGACGGTTAGCGACAGGGGAGTGGGAGAAGGAGAAGGGGGGATAAGGTACAGAGAATAAGTAGCATAGACGGTAGGTAGAAAATAGACAGGGGGAGGTAAGAATAATATGGGAAATGTAGAAGCTAAAGAACTTGTGACGCATGGACATAAACTAAAGGGGGGAATGGTGGGGGACGGGGTGTACAGGGTGGAGGGGAATGAAGGGGGAAATGGGACAACTGTAATGGCATAATCAATAAAATATATTTTAAAAAGTCTAAACTATTGCTTGATTACATTAAATCAGTGGATTCTGAATAATGAATAAATAACATAGATTTTTATTTTTACTAAAAGTGGTATGATATAATTTCCCTACCCTAAAATAAATGTATTGCTGTACTGTTTCCTTGAAAACTAGTTTGGAAGTCAATTCTACTATATTAAAGAAAAAAGTCCCTTATATTTTTATGGTTGCCAGATAAAAGGGAGCTGGAGAGAATAGGAGAAAAAGGTAAAGGGGTTTAAAAGTACAAATTGGTAATTACAGAATAGTTATGGGGATGTAAAGTACAGCATAGGGAATATAGTCGATAATATTGTAATAACTGTGTATAACTACATATGTTGTCAGATGGGTATGAGATTTATCAAGGTTATTACTTCTTAAGTTATATAAATGTCTAATCACTGGGTTGTATACCTGAAACTAATATAATATTGTATGTCAACTGTAATTTAAAAATAATTTTAAAAAAGTCTCTTGAAAAGATCAAGATATGACTATAGCAAGGATCATGGAAATGACTTGCTCCTGGTATGAGGAAGATTGTGCAGGGCTGGTCACCCACCAGGGGCTGGACTGTCATTAATTTCCTACTGGTAAGTTGAACAGCAAGCTGCCTCTTCATATCTAGCAAGCCAAAAGGAGATGTATTCTGATAGCTTGTTGCTTGCAGTACAATTTCCCCAAATACTAAACATTCAACTGTATTAATATAAAGGCAAAATGTTGACAATTCATCTTGATCCCATTCACTACTGCTTCTGTGCCCTCAGACATCTTTAGAATGAATTCTAAATATAAAAAGACCTCATATTTTTATGGATAATAAGGTCAACAGGAAGGAAGATTAAAGACCATTCATTCATGTTTTTAAAATGTCAATGACGTGTCATGCACTGTTAGGTATAGGAAAACATGGAGCCAACAATGCATTCCTTTAGTTGAGAGGCCTTGTGAAGAAGGTAGGTAAACAAATGATGAGGCCATGTCTCAAGTTTAACAACACAAGAAACAAAGAAAACATTTTCCTGATTAGGGAAGTCATAGAGGGCATCCAAGAATCACAACATCTCAACTGAATTTTAAGATGAGCATGGTTTGCCAACTAGACACAAAGGGAGGAGTAATCAGTGTATAGAGAACCAGTGTAGAGCACAGAGGCAAACAGAGAGCATGGTATGTTCTAGTAACTTCAAACTCTTAGACTGAACTGGGAAAACAGAATGCTGGTGAGAAGCAGAGGCAAGGATCAGCTCCTGAAGGTTAATAAGTACGTCTGACTAGTGCAGCTGATGGATTTTAAGCAGCAGAACCATTATGATCCAACCTATATTTTATCATGTCTCTGGTAGAACCACTGAGGTATGTAATGGGGTTGGGAGGGGGCTGAGAATGTATGCAGAACAGCCAGGTAGTATGGTATTGCTACTAGCCCAGATGATAAATCATAAAGGTCTAAAATTAGGATAGTGAAAGAAAAACTGGAAAGGACTGAAAGAGATTTTGAAGGTGGAACAGGTAAGTGGCTGTTCAGGAGGAATTTAAGATAAGTTCCAGATTTCTGGTTTGGGAGATGCAAGATGAAGCACTGCCCTGTATCGACAATGACACACACACACACACACACACACACACACACACACACACACACGCCTCTGGGGAAATTGCTCATTCATTTCATAGCCTCAGTAGACCCTGACTCAGGGCAAAAGGAACCCCCACTACTGGAGGGGCTTCAGGAAACTCATGCTGTAGTTACAAATAAGTGGAACTTTGTTACTCGTCCCTTGCAATGTGTAAAAGGGTTTGTTACTGGAGCTTTAAAATGTGGACCCATCCTCAGACATAAGAGCTAAGAGCTTCTAACTGGGCTCAGTAACTTCAAGTCTTACTTTAGTTAGATACATACACTTCACACTATTCTGTTAATTCTCAGATGCAAGAGTTACAAGTGTCAAAGTCAAGAGTGCAGTGACAGGCACCACTGGGTAATTAATTGTGCAAGGGATTGGTAGGCATCTTCATTGATAATCTTAAATGTCTATTTTGAGCTACTACTTACAAAGATAACAAGAGACTCTGAGCTCCTAGAGGCATGTACCATGTTTTATTCATTTTTATCACTGTAGTTGGTCTCCCTAGTATTTAGCATATAGTAGAGAATACACACACACACACACACACACACTGCACATTTGCTAGAAAAATGAATAAATAAATAAATAAGTAAATGAGTATTAGTGAGTGGTATAATCCAGAATTACTACTTTGGTAATAATTATCAAAATGATACTTCTTTATGAGATCAATGATGCAGCACTAATAATCAAATAAAACAAGTTTTAAAAAACACTGATGAAAAAAATCTTATAAACAAAAATGTTTGCCCTAAATAAATTTGGGCTTAGCTTAATGATTCATGTATAGAAGGATAACAAGAAAGATTATGTTTTTTAACTTGAACTCAGCTAAACCACAAATGTTTTTTGCTTGGAAACTAAGTATTTCTGCATAAAATGAGTTGTAAATATTGTTTTAAGCACTTAGCTACTTTCCATTTCTAATTCTAATAATTAAATATAATGAATAATTTATATAATTCATGTACAATACTTATCATAGGACCTCTTAGCATATCAAATATGCACAATAAATGTTACCTATAATTTAGGTGTAAAAATGATGAGTTTAGGCCATGTCTTTTTGTAACTGGGTCTTGAAAAAAAAGAGGCACATTCTATAGCAGTATAATAATAAACTAGTTGCTACAGAATAAGAGGTCTCAGGGCTCCAAATACATATTTCGGTAGTGTTGGTTACATCTAAATGTTTTAAATCCATAGCTGGCCCATGTGATATGACACAGAAGTCAAGCTTCCATGTCCAGGTTCCATAAGGGCCTCTCTGGAGATGTACTGGGCTAGGACATGCAAGGCGCTTTAAAGTTCAGAAAGAGCCCTGGCTGGTATGGTTCAATGGATTGAGCACTGACGTGGGAACCAAAGGGTCGCCGGTTCGATCCCCAGTCAGGGCACATTCCTGGGCTGTGGGCCAGGTCCCCAGTAGGAGGCATGAGAGAGGCAACCACATATTGATGTTTCTCTTTCTTGCTCCCTCCCTTCCCCTCTGTCTAAAAATAAATACATAAAATCTTTTATTTAAAGTTCAGAAAGAATTTACATATGGCTATATGAAGAAGCTAGTACAACACAATATGGAATCATTTAGCTCTTCAAGTCAGATTAATTTGGGTTTTGAGTCCTGAGTCTATCACTATCAGTGAGACATCAGGTAAAATTATCTTGCTACTCTAAGTTGGAATTCCATAATTTATAAAATGAGAATAACAACAGTAATCTACATCACCTCGAATCACTGTAAATATTAAATGATAATATACATACAAAGTGCTTAGTATAATGCCTGACACATTACAAATACTTGAGAAATATTCTGGACTAAGAACAAGGTTTCCTTTCTTCCAAGGATAGAGAGCCAGACTCTAATTTTGTATGTATGATCTCTAAATATCACAAGACCCTAGGTGAAAGGTAATGTTCTTTCGGTAAATAAGGAAACTGAGGTTAAAGAAACTTAGTAACATGTCTAATTCACACACGTTAGCAAAGGGCAAAGCTAGAATTTGAACCCAGAGAACTTAAAATGCAGTGCTAAAACATTATTATTCTGTGCTACTTGGGTAATTACAGTGACTTTCAGAATATGCAACATAACCAGATATTATTTTAAAACCTCAACAGATATACTCAATACCAACATTCAGATAATGGATAATACCCTATTTCCTTCTTAGCTGATCTATCCTACACAGGATAATTCCCAAACACCAAATGCAAGCCACACGGTAGAGCAGTATTTTTTGGAAACAGTGGTCCCAAGTGGCCCACTTGAAAAAATATACTGAATACAAGGAAAGGCTAATCAGCACTCATCACTAAGAAAAACTTCAGCTTTGCTTAGTAGTTCAAAGATTTCTAGCATTACCATAAGAAAAAAATACTCATATCAGTTTCTGTAAGGGTTCTTGTTCTACAGTCACCAACAATAAGATGGCAGCTAGATACGTCAAGTCCTGATGGAGTAAAAATATTTGTGTGTAAGATAGAAAGCAGCAAATGTTCTGAAGTGAAACAATGCTACTGCACAATAGAAACAGGAATTACTTAAAGTTATTTTCTTGGTACATATGAGTTTATTACTACTAAATACATTTTAAAGATTAAAAGAACGATGGATATAGTGCCATCTGTAACATGCCTATAATTTCATGCAGACTGACATGCATCATGCAAACTAGGGGGGAAAAACAACCAAAAAAGTGATTATGAGAAAGGTGGTAGGAAAAAATCTGAAATTGTACTGTACCACGCTTTGTCAGAGAAGTAATGGACTAACTTCTCAACTCCTTGCCAATGGCATAATGGGAGAGCAGAGACAAGAAAAAGACAGGACAATGGCGTCAGAGACCACACACAACACCAAAGAATTGCCATGACTGGGCAACAGCCTTGCCTTTGTTGTTTTTTCTAGACATTATTATTTAATAATGTTTGTATGAAATAAAACAATTTAATAGAGTTAGACTTTCCTGTTAAAGTGTTACACTTTCTTGCAAGTTAATACAAATATTTATGTCTACAGAACAGTGTATGTAAAAGTTCTCACACTTAAAAGGAACCACTTGAATTTTTCCAAATAAAATATTTAAAAGAATCTTGACATAATTTAATATTCATTTTCCAAATATCTAAAATGTTTAGCTCCATGTAATCCCTTATGGAAAAAGTAGACATTATTGTTAATAATTTCAGGTTCTTCTGTGTTATAAACTAAATATAGTTCAGTATTTGTTAGTTTACTTTTTTGACTGCTGCTGCATTAAAGACCAATTAATCATGATCTGATCTTCACATATGTCTTAAATATAATGTTCTAAATTATTAATGAGGCTCCACACATCACTAGAGATAAAGACATGACTGGATCCTAGTACAACTACGGTAGTCCCCTCTTGTCCACAGTTTCAGATACCTGCGGTTTTCAGGTAACCTGTAATCAACCATGGTCCAAAAATATTAAATGGAAAATTCCAGAAATAAACAATTCATTAAGTTTTTAACTGTGTGTTGTTCTGAGTAGTATGATGAAGTCTTGCCCAACCTCACCTATGATGTGAATCATCCTTTGTCTAGTGTATCCACACTGTATATGCTACCTGCCAGTTAGTAACTTAGTAGCTCTTTTGGTTTCATATCTACTGCCACAGTACCACAGTACGTATGTTCAAGTAACCCTTAATTTACTTAATAATGGCCCCAAAGCACAAGAGTAGTGATACCAGCCATTAGAATATGCTCAAGAGAAGATGTAAAGGACTTCTTCTTTAAATTGAAAAGGTTTGTGTGTACAGGAAGAAAAATGGTATATATATAAAAAATTGGCACTATCCACAGTTTCAGGCATCACGGAGATCTCATAATGCATATCTTGACAATGAAGGGAGACTACTGTAAATTAAATGAATTAGGCTTTATAATTCACAGGAGCCCAATCATAGCTTCCAAGATTTCTTGGGAAGTGCATACTTATTTCCTTGTATCTTAGAATGGTGCTTCTTAAACCTCAGAGAACTTAGAAAACATACTTGATTTATAAATATAAATTATAAATAAGCAAATTCTAGAGTAAGAAATTCAACAGCTCTTCTAAGTTGATCAGTTAACTGCTTTTCCAAACTATCAAAGCAGGTAACAGTGACTTAAGCAAGCATTCACTGCTCAGGCACAATCAGTGTAAGATGCTCAATTTTCATATCTCTAAGACACAGAACTCATCAGCATCTACTTTTGGGATGCAGAGTAGTTCAGAAAATAAAACTAAGTAACATCATAATAGTGCAATTCCACTGGCATGATCACATTTATCCAGAGTCAGATACCAAAGAAGCTAGTTATAGCAACAAATTCGGCTAACAATCCCCAAATCTGCAGAGCAGGTTGTTGTAAAAGGCTTATACAGAAAACAGTAATTGCTGTGTTTCTCATAATTGCAAATTGTTGAGAGAGAAACAAACCCATGCCCAGGATTATGGGACAGTGTACTGGACCATGAATTTGGTGCACATTTCTAGTCAGTTAACCAATGACTGTACTAAACAGCACTAGAATTAGCTGTAAAAATGGACAAAGAACCATATCCTACATTAACCACATATCGAAAAATTAGCTTAGTGTACAATTGAATTGTTCAGTTTTTAATGAGTTACCCTAGATTCCATTTCATGGGAAAATATTTTATTTTTTTATGAAAAGTCACTCCTAAAGCTAATTTCTCATTAAAGCACTGAAGTTGGTAGACTCCTTATATATAAAATTAGTCATATGGTGAAGCCAATCAGATTGAGCCACATTAATGCATACCTTAAGAGCATGTTTGACAGTTCAACAATATACAAGCTTCTCCAGAAAATGCACAGCCTTTAATTAATATCATTCCAGAAATCTACTTAAGAGAAATGTTGACACTGATCTTTACACAACAATGACCTGTGCTGCAATAGTATTTTTATTTAATAGGGAAAAGTAGGAATAATACAAATGCCCAACAACAGGAGAAACAATGAAATAAATTAGAGTATATCCACATGATAATGTACTATGAAGCTATTCAAATTATGTTTTTAAGAAATATTTACTATATGAGGGGGACCTCAGGAAACCAGAATGATCTTCTGGAGGGTGGACCCCTTATGGTGCAGGCTTCCCCTGCTGGATTAATGTTCTAGGAACCCCTGTGCATCCGTGTACCCCGGGCGCTGTTGTGAGAGGCGGTGTTCAGCTTCAGGGAAATTTTTCGAGGACTATTTCAACACAGTTTCCATTTCATGACGGGTGATTTACAGGTGTACCTGCCCACACCATGCTGAGTGTTCAGCAGTAATGAACCAAAAATGGCACAACCCACATGCTCCGCCCACCCTATTTACTTGATCTCACCCCAAGGGGCAGTTTTGCTTTCCTACACAAAAGAAAGTCCTCAAAAGGAAACATTTTGCTGATGTGGAAGAGGTGAAACAAGAAATGGCAGAAGCACTAAAAGGCATCAAAATTGGTGAGTTCAAACGCTGTTTTGAGCAGTGGAAAAATGTATCAGTAGATGTGTTGCATCAGATGGAGAGGACTCTGAAGGTGACTGAAGTTTAAACATGTAATAATAAGTACATGATTTTTTAAAAGTAAATTCCTTTTGGGGGGTCCTCCCTCATATGAAAAATGTTCACATAATGATACTATGTGGGAAAAAGAGCAAAACAAAAAATTAGAATAAAATATGTGAGTATCATATGTCCTAAGAGAAAGTATTATTTCATGAATCTTTTGTCTTGAATGTTAAATATACACACAAATGGTGTGGAGTTTCAAATGCATAGCTTTATTCAATAAATACATACAGGCTGTAATCTAAGTGTTGTTTTTCAAAAAGGTTTGTGAAACAACCTGAAGGTTATAGAGAAGCAGGAGGATATAAGACAGTATAATTATCATTCTTAATGAAATTCTGGTAATATCATTAGTTAGTATAATATAAATTTAGAAATAAGGCAATATTACAAGAGCCTGCTGGGCTATTAAGACATATGGCTATTGAGACATAAATATGCATTTGTTTTTTTTGGTGTTTAAAAACAATTTTTTTCTTCCCACCTATGTTATTCACATATTAAGGTAAAGACAGGTGAGATTTCTAAATTCCTTTAAGCAAGGTGTTAAATAGCAAATTTTAAGTTATTCTAGGCATGGGAAAAAGTTGGTATTATCTCAAATAAACTTTTTTGAGAAGTCAAGAATTCCTAGAAGCATATGCTCTAGCAAGAAATGCAGAAAACTGTACTTGAACAACAATAAAATTCAAAATTATTTAATTAAAAAATGCTATTTGAGATTATCATTAAGGCTTTTTACTTTTACAAATAGTAAATAACTTTTATAGTTATTTTTATTAAATTTTCCACTATTGAGTAGGTTATTTTTTTCTAATTTTACACAGTTGGTAATTAGAAAGACTAAACCAATGCCAGTTAAGTCAATTTGGACAAAGGCTGAAGTGCCTACTGACAATATATAGGAAGAACTACTACATGTAGATATTTTCTGCTAATTCAGAGAAAATTTTGAAATTGGAGAACAAACATCCTCAAACTGACACTAGTAATACACTAAAGAAAAGAAATGCAAGTCAAAACGTTCTGAGAAAGAAAAAAATACTTGAAGACTAGGATTTTCCTTGTATCTCCATTTTTGTAGAGTTATTCTTAGATTCAGAAAAGGGCATACTGGGCTATTGCAGCTTCCCAGAATGACCAGAGCTAAATACTCCCTGCAACCATTAGTTATTTCACTCTGCATATTGATACCAGGCTATCTTTTTTATGGGGGGATGTCTACTACTTTTATACATTAAAAAAATAATAATAAAAAGCCAAGTAGCAGATGGCCTTACTAATGACTGATAGGTAACCCTACCTGGCTTCTAACATTTAGAATTAAAGGCAGTTCACTTTAGTGGATGTTCAAGAGGGCATCAGAAAGAATGTATTAATGGAACAGATTATAATGCAGGTAAACTCTCTCAACTAACTACCATCACTTACAGAATTAAATTCTCTAAAAAATCAGAACTAGAAATCACATATTAACTGAATGTGGAAACAAATATTATTTCACTGAATATGTTTAGTGAAGGAAAGAGAGATATGAAAAACGAATGGATTTACTCTCATAATTCCATACCCTTTTCTTTCTCTATAATTTATTATTAAAAAATAAATAATGATTTCACTTAGTACATGCTTCAGCTGTTCTCAGGGTAAATTCAAAATAGTTCAGTAGTTTAGAAAATATTTCTTCTCTAAAGGAACCTTTTAAGCTCAGCTGTCAAAAAGCTAAGAACAAGTCATCTAGTCACCACTTTCCACAAACAGGGTTGTGGGAAGTCTCAATGATCAAGTAAGTCCCAGGCCCAGTTCTCTAAGCTGTATTAGCCATCAGAACTTACCTAAGAAAAGACTCTAAGTACATGCATCTTCTCCTAGATGGTTATACATCCAAACTCTAGAGAACCAAAACTTTCTTTTTACTAACTTGGAGATTCAAAAAAAAGAAGATTTGATCTAGAAAAACTAGAAACACGGATCGTAATAGTAGTGTTGCAAGACAGTGCTGCTTCATACATGGAAATAAAGAGAGGGCTCTAAAGCCAAGAGGAAAGGAGGAAGAAGCATTTGAAAATAAAGAGCCAATAACTCAGGAAAGGAACAAAAAAAATCTAAAGCTACACAAATACGAAACTAGTGAATGAATGTTTCTGAGAAACAAGTTTTAAAAATAAATCTAAAACTATCTGCAATACAGAATAATTAACCTTAAACTTCAAGCCCATTATTATAGCTAGCTGAGGGGAAGGAGAATAGGGAAAAGGAGTGGTGGGGAAAAAGAATAGGTACTCAAAGCAAGCTTCAGTAAATTCAAGGTAGGTGTGTTAATCTGAGCTAAACCTGTCAACCAGGCTGTTTACTGGCTACAAACCCAAAATACATTATCATTTGTTATAACTGCACTTGAAATTCAGATCAGACCACTAGCAATTTAGCATAATTCCTTATATGCCAGAAATCTTTAAATAGAGGAGAAAAGAAATTTACTTGAAGAGAGGTAAATAAGGAAAGTTTACAGAAATGGTGAGAGATGAAAAAGGAGATGATGATAAATTCCTCTTCTCACTGCACCCACTAAACAAATTTACCTGCTAGTAAATAACTTGATATAAAAACCTATACAAACCCTCTACCATTTATCTTTAAAACAAACATTGCAAAAGTGAAGGAGAGGCATAATAGCCAAAAAATAAACTTCAAACACTGTCTCAAATTCATGTTGAGACATGAATCCTAATCCAACATACCCAATCATTTTGGTTAATTTAAAAAAATAAAATTTTATTTTTATAAATCACTTGGCTGCTTAAAATCCCACCTTTAGACCTTTGATACATCACATAAATAAGGAAAATTTATGAAAAATTGGTATGAATCACAAATAAGGCTAAATCTATGGAGAAGATGTATAAGTGACTCTGACAATATTTATATTTTTCATTAACATTAGCTTTTTTGGGTGACTTTTCAAAAAAGATAAAATATAACCAACTTACCAGATATACCCAGGTACGTAATATAAAACAAACAATGCTTTTTAATGTAAACAGATTAAAAAAAATCAAACAATTACTAAGTCATTAGAAGTGTTAGTAAACCATGCATATTCAAAAGCCATTTTTTCTGTACTTGTAAAGCGGCTGATGAATTACAAGGAATGTTAAAAAACACCTTTGAAAAATGTTTTAAAAGATTTTTATTTTAGGAGACAATGGCATAATTAAAGCCTTCTGATTAAGAAATATTTAAAGAAATGTGCAATAAGCCTGTTCCCTAAACGGAATGCATCTGTTTGTTATACCACTGCAAATAGCGTACATTTTTAACATAACTAGGTGAAAACAATTTTTATTCACATATCTCAAGGTCATGAAAAAATGCATGAAGAGACAGATGCATGTCAGTAGGTACAGGGTCACTGGCAATAGGTTTCAACAACTTTAGAGTGAAATTAACTTCAGATAGTTCTCCTAAGGTTCTGGGTGGAAGTCTATTTACATGCAATCAAAGGAAGTGTTAATTGAGAGGAGCCCAGGGAGTGCTGGCTTAGCACGTGCCTGCAGATCACCGAAGAGGAGAGGAGGTGCTGGGAAGGGACAGATCATGCAGAAGGGAAATACCACAAAGGGAAAGACAGAGCAGGATGGGAGTGAGAGACACAGACTCACTCTGTCTGCGGTGCGGTGGAACAGTCCGTGGGATCCCCTGGAAGGAGCCCTGCCAAGGAGAGAAGGAGGGAGCAGAATACCCACCCTGTGTAGAAAGAGATGGGGTAGGGAGGTATAGTAAAAAAAAAAAAAAAAAAAAAAAAAAAGAACCAAAAAAATAAAGAAACCAAAGTTATACTTTTTTAAAAAAAAAATTACACAACAGTAGTGTTAATGAGATGGCAAATTTCATTTTTTTAATATAGGCAGCTCAAATTACTAAAAATATGTAATTCCAAATCTATTTTTCCATATATTTTAAGGAAAAATTATTTCCCCCTAATATTTGTAGTTAATGCATAAGAAATAAAATATTCTTTATAGCATACATTACATTTATCATTGTATCTCTTTTTAAAGTAGCATATATTCCAGTCTTGCAAAAAAAAAAATGAAAGCATTTAAAAGGGAAGATAGACTGTAGGTGTTAAATACACGGACACTGCATCAATTATAAATTAGGCAATAAAAAATTACCATGCAAAAACTCTGTGCTTCTTTTGAAATCATAGGTTTTCAGAGAATTAGCAGATAAAAAAGGGCATTAGGTAAAGAGAGCAGAACCAACACAGCATTAAGAAGACTCAGGATGTTGTGAGAGTGAGTGAGCACTGTATCAAAAATGTGACATACAGGCCACAGGTTACAAAGGCATGCTTTTAAATTTGAAAAACCTGTGTTGTCCTTTTTACTTATTTTAATACAGATCTCTGAATTAAAATACATCTGGAATGACATTTACTTTGATTTCTTCACTTTTCAGATAAAAGTGGGTATTTAATAAAGAAGTTATTTGTTTAATGTCACACAAACAGAACCAGACTGGGTCTCATGTCTTTCTGTTCCCAGCCTCCTCAGTGACTTTGTTGTCAAAACTATTGAAACACTATCACCAAGGAAAATGAGCCTGTAAATCATCACATCCAGTTCAATTTGCAAAAGAAAGTATGCATACTTTTTCAAACCAATTAATCTGACATAGAAATGAATTTTAGAAGATTACTAATGTAGTTTATTGTTTACATAGTTTAAGAACATTGACTGGTCCAAATAAAGATCTGTTTGCCACTTCTTTATCAATAACATTCCTGGCTCAGTTCAGTGTAATGAGTTACTTTAAATTTAAAAGTAATCCTGCCCTGGCTGGTGTAGCTCAGTGGATTGCACGTGGGCCTGCGAACCAAGAGATTGTGGTTCGATTCCGAGTCAGGGCACATGCCTGGGTTGCAGGCCAGTTCCTGGCAGGGAACACATGAGAGGCAACCATACACTGATATTTCTCTCCCTCTCTCCTTCCCTTCCCCCTCTAAAGATAAATAAATTAAAAAAAATTAAAAAGTAATACTACATTGTTCACTACAAAATAAGACGTCCCCTATTTAAAAAAAAGATCCATTTTCTATGCTGAAGGGGAAAAAAACTAAATAGAATGATCTTTAGAATATCCTAGTAAACAAAAATCCTATTTTTAAAAATTATTACACTTCTCCCACTAATTTAGCCATAGATGTTTATGAAAATAGTTTAGAAAATATTTAATATGGTGACGACCCCAGGCACTCAGCATAGATATTACCGGACAAAACTCTATTTTGCTATTTCTAAATGTTTTGGTTCAAATCTTTACTCAAAACAAGTCATCAATCAAGAAGTACATACTTTTCTCCCTACAAGTTTTACCAGGGCAAAATTCTATTCACGGTTCTGGGTAAAGAAACTTAAAGAATTTTTATATAAGCTAACCCAGCCATCAGAGTCCTTCTCAAAGAAATAAGTTCTCTCTGAAGGTCTGTAGAAATAGTACTCACGGGGTGTCGGAGGAATTGTGTTTTCCCTTAGATCTTCCATAAGCCCTACAGCCTTGAGAAAGTGACTGCTCTTCTGTGAGTCTCAATTTCTTCATTTGTGCAGGTCTGAACTGTGCTGCAGACTGAGTATTTGTTTCCCCCTAAAATTTGATATGTTGAAACCTATTCCCCCAGTGGTTTGAAGTTGGGGTCTTTGGGAGGTGATCAGGTCATAAGGTAGAGAGCCCTCATGAATAGGATTAGTGCCCTTATAAAAGAAATGTTGGAGAGCTCTCTGAGAACCACAAAGTTGGCCCTCACCAGACACTGAATCTGCTGGTGCTTTTAATCTTGGGACTTACCAGCCCCCAGAAATAAGTTTCTATTATTTATGAGCCACACAATTATATGGTATTCTGTTATAAGCTGCCTGAACGAGCTAAAGCAAAATGGTTCATATTTAAAAAATTTCTTAATGTTAATTCTTATAATTAAATTACTTACATATTTGTCCTTATTCCCACTTGTCAGGAATCAATGTTATCCTTTCATTTTATAATTCTCTTTATATGGCATTTAAAGCAATCATTTTGTATTAAATTGTCCCTCCTAATTCTTAGTTCTTTGAAATAATTTAAGTAAAAGTATTTGTCACAATACTTAGAACCTGAGGTTTTTGTTTTTGCTTTTTTAATCCTCAGGAAGGGATAGAGAGAAACATTAACTGGTTGACCCTGGTACACACCCGGCCCAAGGATCATATGCACCTGGATGGGGGACTGAATCCCCAATTCAGTTATGGGACGATGTTCCAATCAACTGAGCCACACTGACCAGGGTGAACCTGACCTTTTTAAAAGATGTCAAATGTTCATCTTCTCTTAACAGTCCCTGCACACAGCAGACTCTAAATAATTATTTACTGATTTTAAATAAATTAAGTTACTGTTTTCATCTAAAGATGAAGCTATAACATCTGCTAGGCTTGGACACCTACTGCAAGCATTTAAGAATCTTAAAAAACAAAAACAATGACAACCCTTCTTCACTCCAAACCAACATATCAGGACCTCTGTCACAGGCCTGAGCATGAGAAGGAGAGAAAGAAAACCTTGTGAAATAAATAACACCTCTGCCTGCTATTGCCAAAGAGCACACATTTATTAAACTGACTGATTAGTTGTCATCAGAGTTTATGCCTAGAAAGGCAAAGAATGTTACTTGTTTTATTTCTGCCACTTAAAATGCCTACTTCCACTTCCCTACATTTCAAACCCATTTTCTAAAAGCTTCTCCCAATCCTATCTAAAGTAACAACCACTTCTGTTTATAAGCATCCATATCTCTTGATGGATACATGTTTTAGGGAACTTTTCTTCCTCTGTTCATTATGTTGATTTGAATTTTTTCTTCTACTAAACATAACTACACTTAGAATAACTGCTTTCTTGTTTTTCTTGATATGAACTTTGACTTCTTTATAAGTGACTTTCACAGAGTAGAAACTACATACTATAGTTAAAATTCAATAGCAGAGGGACCACCAGTACCAGCACAGGATGGTACAGATAGAGTTTTCCCCTTTTCTCCCGCAAAGTACAGCTAAAACCCTGGGAATCACATACAAAACAAACATAAACCCTGAAAGGTGAAGCTAATAAGACAAACCAGGTAGGGACCTTTAAACCTGATGAAAAACATGATAGTAAATTCCTGGGTTTTCTTTTTGCCTAATGAATCCTTGCTTAGGTGATGGAGAAGCCAGCACCCAGAAGTACCAATAGGCACAGACAAAAGCAAAAGCAATGAAATCTCCAGTAAAACGTGTACCCTGCCAAAGATGTTACCAGGAAAGAGGAAGCTTAGTAATACCCAAAACTTGTACAAAATAATTTGCAAAACATCATGGGAAAAAGTGCAGTCCCAGGCCCCATGATTATCAGAAGACTAATTCCGAAGCCTACAATCCCACCCCCATCTGGCTCTACTCTTATGTGGTACTTAAGATATGTATAGGAAATGTTTAAAAGATAAATGGGGGAGAGGAAGGGACATAAAATAAGATTTCTATACTTAGTAGACTACACAAATTTAAATATATTGTTAAAATAACAAATGGAGACCAGCCTTGAACATTCCCTGTGCAGACAAAACCAGTTTACTATTTTAATCAAAGCTTAATTTAGCTATTTCACAAGGCTAGTTTGACCTGGGCCATATCCTGTGTTGTAGGAGACCATTCTGTGTGGCGTGGACCCAGCTCCCACTGGGAGATGCACAGGACCCACGTCCATATATAGGTTCTCCCATGGGGAATCAGGCCTGCAATGTGCCTAGGCCGCTTTGAGTCTTGCTTTTTGCTAAAAACTCCCTCACTGGGATTTCTGGCAAACATTTACTGCAAAGTAACTTCCTAAAATACATGCTAAACCTTCCAAGGACAAGTATAACCGGTTCAACCACTTTTCCTTTTTCATTTGCAAATACCCCTCTTCTGTGATGTGATTAGCAGCATTGGTTCCTTTGTTTTCTGTAAAAGGTAACCACCTAAAGCAACCTGTGCATAGTAAATGAGGACTATCAAGTAATGTGCCAAGAAACCCAATAGAGGCCGGTCACAGCAAAGGCCAGAGCTTTTGCTCTCCTTGGGAGAAAATCCATGCTGTCCCTTTTCCTTCACAGGACTCAGTAGACCCAGTGAATGTCTCATTTCATCCATAATGACTCAAACACTGCAGGCCGGTATCTGCATCAGTGAGTATGCCTTTGGAAATAGTTAAGTAAAATTTGAACTGATTCACAAGGTTGATATGAGGTAACCAGTGAAATTCTTATTATCATAACCAATCACTATGAAGAATAAACAATCATTTCTTTCTCACTATATGAACTGCTTTACAACAATATACAAATCTCTGATCTAGCAATAGACTTCAAAATGAAGGCCATAAAAGAAGATGAAGAGAATCATTACATAATTCTTAAGGGTTTGACCCAATAACAAGATATAAAACTTATAAATATATATGCATCCAATACAGGAGCACCTAAATAGATAATTTAAAAAATCCTGGTTGGACTTCCGCCAAGATGGAGGCATAGGTGGAAGCACTGTATCTTCTCGCACAACCAAGTTTAAAAACAACAAAGTTTTAGCAACAAAAACGCAGCCAAACCACAGAAAATTGAACTACACGGAAGTCTGACAACAACGAACCCTTCAGCCAAAATGGTAAGAGGGGCAGAGCCAGCAGCAGAGCAGGGTCGGGCAGGAAAGATCCACTGGACTGACCCCGGCGCACGACCCAGATACACCAGCAGCAGTAAGCAGGTCCCAGGTATGGAGTGCCAGGAGGACCCACTGAGGGCTGAGCACGGTCACACATTCGCACGCAGATAAACTGGCGAAGGAACAATCGGTGAGACAGACTGTGCAGACCCCAGTGGCAGGAAGTGGCACTGGGGACCACCATTGTCCCTCTCTGACCCCGCTCCCACATACAGCGTCACAAACCAGAGACCTGGATGGCCCTGCCCTGGTGAACACATAAGGATTTGCTCCTCATACATAACAGGCACAAACAGATCAAAACATGGCTCAAGAACAACTCAGAGCCCCACAGCCGATAAATCTAAGCGACCAAGAGATAGCCAACCTATCAGATGCACAGTTCAAAACACTGGTGATCAGGATGCTCACAAAACTGGTTGATTTTAGTCACAAATTGGAGGAACATATGAAGGCTAAACTAACTGAAATGAATAGAAATGCACAGGAAACTAATAGTAATGGAAAGGAAACTGGGACTCAAATCAAAGGAGTGAACAAGAAAGAGGAAAATGACCAAACAGAAAAGGATGAAGAAACAAGAATTCAAAAAAATGAGGAGAGGCTTAGGGACCTTCAGGACATCTTTAAATGTTCCAACATCCAAATTATAGGGGTACCAGAAGGGGAAGAGGAACAGCCACATGTGGAACACTTATTTGAACAAATAATAAAGGAGAACTTCCCCAAGCTGGCAAAGGAAATAGACTTCTAGGAAGTCCAGGAAGCTCAGAGAGTCCCAAAGAAGTTGGATCCAAGAAGGAACACACCAAGGCACATCATAATTATATTACCCAAGATTAAAATGAAGGAGAGAATTCTAGAAGCAGCAAGAGATAAGGGGACAGTCACCAGAAAGGACTGCCCATCAGACTGTCAGCAGATTTCTCAAAAGAGACCTTACAGGCAAGAGGGGGCTGGAAAGAAATATTCCAAGTTATGAAATCCAAAGACCTACATCCAAGATTGCTCTATCCAGCAAAGCTTTCATTTAGAATGGAAGGAGAGATAAAGTGCTTCTCAGATAAGATCAAATTCAAGGAGTTTAGCATCATCAAGCCCTTATTATATGAAATGTTAAAGGGACTTACCTAAGAAAAAGAAGATAAAAAAGATGAACAGCGAAAGGACAGCAAACTCACAGTTATTAACAACCACACCTAAAACAAAAGCAAACTAACAGGACAGCTAGATCAGGAGCAAACCATAGAAATGGAGATCACATGGAGGGTTAGCAAAAGGGGAGTGGGAGAAGGAGAAGGGGGGAGAAGGTAGAGAAAATACGTAGCATAGGCAGTAGGTAGAAAATAGATGGGGGGGAGGGCAGGAACAGTGTGGGAAATGTAGAATCCAGGGAACTTGAGACAGGTGGTCATAAACTAAAGGGGGGGAGTGGTGAGGGAGGGGGTGTGCAGGATGGAAGGGAATGAAGGGGGGAAATAGAACTGTAATGGCATAATCAATAAAATATATTAAAAAAAATCCTGGTGGACTTTAAGGGAGATACTGACATTAATAGTGTCATAATAGGGGATTTTAACACCCCATTGTCAACAATGAACAGATCTTCCAGATAAAAAGATATAGAGGCATAAACAACACACTAGATCAAATGGATTAATTGATATTTATGGAACATTTCACCCCAAAGAAGTATAGTCATATACATTCTACTTAAGTTCACATGGATAATTCCCCAAAATAGACCACGTTAGGCCACAAAACAAGCCTTAACAAAGTCAATAAAACTGAAATCATATCAGGCATTTTCATGGATCAAAATGGTATGAAATTATTGGGATGGATAAAACATTCATTCTGTTTTTTCCATAAAATGGTGCTAGCACTAGTTAGATGTCTTTTTTAAAAAATATATTTTATTGATTATGCTATTACAGCTGTCCCATTTTTCCCCCTTCACTCCCCTCCACCCTGCATATTGCCTCTCACCCACATTCCCCCCCTTTAGTTCACGTTCATGTGTCATACATGTAAGTTCTTTGGCTTCTACATTGCCCATATGATTTTAACCCTCCCCCTTTCTATTTTCTACCTACCATCTATGCTATTTATTCTCTATAACTTTTCCCCATCTCTTCCCCTCTCCTCTGTTGATAACTCTCCATGTGATCTCCATTTCTGTGTTTCTGTTCCTGTTCTAGTTGTTTGCTTAGTTTGCTTTTGTTTTTGTTTCAGATGTGGTTGTTAATGATTGTGAGTTTGCTGCCATTTTACTGTTCGTAATTTTTATCTTCTTCTTAGATAAATCCCTTTAACACTTCATATAATAAGGGCTTGGTGATGATGAACTCCTTTAATTTCATGCATGCAATACCATTTTGTTAGATTGTATTGTGACAGCTATCATCATATCAGTGTACATTTTTTAAAAACTTATCAAAATTAAATTTTTATGTAACCATTTTAATATTAAAGTGGAAGAAAATACACGATATTTTTGGCATATTATGCTTTATTATTTCAAGAAAGGTAAAAACAACTGAAATGCAACAAAAGATTTGTGCAGTGTATGAAGAAGGTGCTGCAACTGATTGAATATGTCAAAACTGGTTTGTGAAGTTCTGTGTTAAAGATTTCTTGATGGATGATGCTCCATGGCTGGATACACCAGTTGAGGTTAATAGTGATCAAACTGAGACATTAAGTGAGAACAATCAACATTATATCATGTGGGAAATAGCCAACATACTAAAAATATCCAAACTAAGTGCTGAAAATCATTTGCACCAGATTTGTTATGTTAATTGCTTTGATGTTTGGATTCCAAATAAATTAAGCATAAAATAGAAAAAAACAAAAATCCTCTTCTTTAATGTATCTCCACATGTGATTCTCTACTTAAACATAACAAAAACATTCCATTTTTAAAACAAATTGTGATGGGTGATGAAAAGTTGATACTTTACAATAATGTGGAAGGAAGAGACTGTGGGGCAAGTGAAATAAACCACCACCAACCACACCACAGGCTGGGCTTCATCCAAAGAAGCTACAATGTTGTATATATGGGTGGGATTGAAAGCTCTTTCCAGAAAACCATAATTCCAAGAAGTACTGCTCCCAATTAAACCAACTAAAAGGAGCACTGGACAAAAAGTATCCAGATGTCAACAGAAAACACATAATCTTCCACCAGGATAATGCAAGACTGCATGTTTTTTGATGACCAGACAAATGTTATAGCTTAACTGGGAAGTTCTGATTCATCCAACATATTCATCGGACACTGAACCTGAGGATTTCCATTTATTTTGGTCTTCATAAAATTTTCTTAATAGAAAAAAATGTAAACTTCCTGGAAGACTGCAAAAGGCACCTAGAACAGTTTGTTACTCGGAAAGAAAAAAGTTTCGGGAAGATGGAATTATGAAGATGCCTGAAAAGATGGCAGATGTAGTGGAACAATATGGTGAATAGGTTGTTCAATAAAGTTATTGGTGAAAATAAAAAACGTATTTTATGTTTACTCTGAAACTGAATGAAATTTCTGGCCAACCCAATAGAAATCAACCTCAATAAAAAACACTCAAAAACATTTAAATACTTGGAGACTAAATAGCATGTTATTAAATAATGAATGGGTAACCAATGGGATCAAAGAATTAAAAAATTCCTAAAAACAGATGAAAATAAACACACAGCTACCCAAAATCTATGGCGCACTGAGAAAGCTTTCCTGAGGGAAGGTCATAGCATTACAAGGCCTCCCTGAAGAAGCAAGAAAATAAACAATCTAACAGATTGTTTAGATTGAACAACTAAAAGAATCAGAAAAACAATAAAGACCAGTACAAGTAGGAGGGAAATAATCAAGATCAGAGTAGAAATCAATGACATAGACACTAAAAAAAGCAATATCAGGAGCTTGTTCTTTGATAAGATAAACAAGAGTGACAAACCTTTAATCAGACTCATCAAAAAAAAAAAAAAGGAGAGGACTCAAATAAATGAAATCTGAAATGAAAGACATGAAATAACTGATATCACAGAAATACAAGGTATTGTACAAAATTACTATGAACAACCAAATGCCAAGAAACTGGTCAACCTGGGCAAAATGAATAAATTTTAGAAACATATACTCTTCCAAAACTGAAACAGGAAGAAGCAGAAAACCTGAATAGACTGATAACAATGAATCAAATTGAAGCATTATTAATAAAAAAAACTACTGGCACACAAAAGCCCTGGACTAGATGGCTTTACAGGAGAATTTTACCAATCATTCAAAGAAGAAGTATTCTTCTCAAACTATTCCAAAAAATTCAAAAGAAAAAAGACTTGCAAGATCTTTTTACAAGACCACTATTATCCTAATTTCAAAACAAGGTAAAGGCACAATAAAGAAAGAAGATTATAGGCCAATATTTCTGATGAGCAGAGATTCTAAAATTCTCAAGAAAAGATTAGCAAACCAGATCCAGCAATACATTGTATATGTAATGGAATGCATGGCTCAGTTGGTTGGAGCCTTGTCTTGTACACCAAACAGTTGTGGGTTCAGTCCTTGGTAACGGCATGTATGGGAGGCAACCGATTGATGTTTCTCTCTTACATCTCTCTCTCTCTCTCTTTCTCTGTCTCAAGTAATAAATGTATCCTCAGGTGAGGATTTAAAAAGATACCTAAGAATAAATTTAAACAAGAATTTAAAATATCTGTACTTGGAAAATATAAGAAAGAAAATAAAAAAGATACAAAAAAGTGGAAGCATATATTGTGTTCAATGGATAGGAATAATTACCATTATTAAAATGTCCATACTACCCAAAACAATCAACAGATTCAACCCAATTCCTATCAAGATACCAATGGCATATTTCACAGAAATAGAACAAATATTCCAAAAATTTATATGGAACCACATAAGGAAAAGGAACAAAAAACCCCGAATAACCCCAGCAATCCTGAGAAAGAAGAACAAAGTTGAAGTAACCACATTACCAAATATCAAATTATAGTATAAGGCCATAGTAAAAAAACAGCATGGTACTGGCATTAAAAAAAGACATACAGGGTCTAGCACAAATAACGCCCCTTTTTATTACAAAATCATAGGCGTGTAATTCTGAAACATAACAATATTACACTCAAGCACATCTTATGATGCTTTAAATGAAATGTTCAAATTAAAACTATAAATTAATGCACCCATATTATTACCCTCCCAACCACACTCAAGCGGGCATTACTTCTGCTGGACCCTGTCTATTAATGAAACTGAACAGAGAGCCCAGAAATAAACCCACACCTTCTAGTCACACCTTAATATTTGACAAAGGAAGCAAAAACATACAGTGAGTTAAAGATAATCTATTCAATTAACAGTATCGGGAAAATTGGACAGATATGTGTAAAAACTGAAACTAGACCACATTCATACACCAAAAACCAGAATAAATTCAAAATGAATTAAAGACTTAAATGTTAGACTCCAAATCATAAAAATCTTAGAAGAAAGCAGGCAGTAAAATCTCAGATATTTCTCATAACAATAGTTTTCTCTAATATATCTCCTTGGACAAGGGAAACAAAATAAAAGATAAACAAATGTACTACATCAAACTAAAAAGTTTTTGCACAGCAGAGAAAACCATCAAGAAAATGAAACCACGGCCGCCGAAATAGCTCAGTTGGGAGAGTGTTAGACTGAAGAAAATGAAACAACAACCCACTGAATGGAAGAACATAGTTGTCCATGATATACCTGATAAAGGGTTAATATCCAAAATTTATAAAGAACTTATAAAACACCACCAAAGAAACCAAAACAATCCAATTAAAAAAAACAGGCAAAGGACTTGAAGACACTTGTCCAAAAAGGACACATAGATGGCCAAAAGACATATGAAAAGATGCTCAATGTCACTAGTCATCAGATAAAGGGAAATTAAAACCACAATAAGATTAGCGCCTTATACCCGATAGAATGGCTATCTATTGACCACAATTCAACAAACAACGCATGTTGGCAAAGATGTGGGGAAAAGAGAACCCTCCTGCACTGTTTGTGGAAATGCAGACTGTTGTACCCACTGTGGACAGCAGTGTGGAGTTACCTCAAAAAACTAAAAATGGAACTGCCTTATGACCCAGCCATTTCATTTCTGGGATTATATCCAAAGAAACCCAAAACACTAATCCGAAAAAATATATGGACCCCTGTGTTCACTACAGTGTTATTTACAATAGCCAAGATTTGGAAGCTGCCCAAAAGCCCATTAGATGGGTGGATAAAAAAGCTCTGGTGCATTTACACAATGAAATAATACTCAGCTTTAAGAAAGAAGGAAAACTTACCTTTTGCAACAGCATGGATGTACCCAGAGAGTATTATGCTAAGTGAAATGAGCCAGTCAGAGTAAGACAAGTACCATATAATTTCACTTATATGTGGAATCTAATGAATAAAAGAAACTAACAAACAAAATAGAAACAGACTCATAGATACAGGGAACTGACTGACAGCTGTCAGAGGGGAGGTATATTGGGAAGGGCTGAGTGAATAAGTGAAGGGATTAAGCAAAGAAAAAACCTCATGGATACAGATAACAGTATGGTAATTACTGGAGGGATTGGGGAAGGAGGGAGGTAGAAGAGGGTATAGAGGGGATAAGTGGTGATAGAAGGAGACTTGACTTGGAGTGTTGAACACACAATACAACATACAGATGATGTATTATAGAACCGTACACCTAAAACCTATATATATTAACCAATGTCACCCCAATAAGTTTAATAATTTTTAAAAGTTGTAGGACACAGTTAAAGCAATGATAAAAACAATAAATCTCAAAATTATTTAGCTGAACTTCCACCTTAGACAACTTGGGGGGGAGACCAAAATATACAGAAAGTAAACAGAATAAAGAGCAGACACTATTAAAATTGAACATAGAAAATTAGAGGTAATTAAGGACACAAAAAGTTGGTTCTTTGAGAAGGTCAATAAAATTAACAAACCACTGAGGCTGATTAAAAAAACAGGTAAGATACAAATTAAGGAATGAAATAGGGTATCAGTACAGATCCTCCAGTCATTAAAAGGATAAGGGAATACTACGAACAACTTTACAGTTATAAATTTGACAACTGAGAAGAATTAGACTAATTCCTCAAAACTGCAAACTATCAAAACTCATCCAAGGTAATAGAGATCATCTGAATATGTCTAAAACAATTTAAAAACTCCCAAGTAAGAACTCTCCAGGCCCAGTTTCACTGGAGAGGGTAATCAAACATTTACAGAAGAACTGACACCATTTCTACACAATCTTTTGCAGAAAACAGAAAGGGAAAGAACACATTCCAACTCATTTGTGAGGCCAGAATTACTCTAACACAAAACCAAACAAAGATAGTACAAAGAAATAAAAAGACAGCCCGTCATCCCTAATGAACTTACATGTAAACAATCCTTAACAAAAATATGACTGAATAGAATTCAAAAATATATAAAAGAATTATACACCACGACCAAGAGATGTTTAGGGCAACAAGACTGATTCATTATTCAGAAACCAATTAATGCAACCAAAATCACATATTCACATATATTTATTCAGCAGAATCATTTAACACAAAATCCAAAACACATTCATGACACAATCTCTCAGCACCCTAGGAATAGAGAAGTTCTTCAACTTGATAAAGAGCATCTCTCAAATGTCTACAGGTAACTTTTACTTAATAGTGAAAGACTGAATGCTTCCCCCCTTAAATCAGTAACATGACAAGAATGCCCACTCTCACCATTTTTACTCAACAAATTACTGAAAGTCCTCACAAGCAGCATAATACAGCAAAATAAAATAAAAGACATGTAGATCAAAAGTAAGAAAATTGTTCTTATTTGCAGATGACATGATGGTACACACAGCCAATGCAAACTAAAGAAAAACTCCCAGATGAGTGAATCTAATAAATTCACGAGATAAAAAGACACAAAGCTCAACTGTATTTCTAAACACCCCCAATGAACACAGGAAACAAATTTAAAATACAGTGCCATTCTTAATCACTCCAAAAAATGAAATGCTTAATAAACCTAAGAAAGCATATGCAGGACTTGTATTCTGAAAATCAGAATTTAGTGATTAAGATCAAAGTAGTTTCAAATTAATGGTGATATAGATACCTCATCACGGACTGAAGACTCAACACACTAGAAATATTAATTCTCCCCCAAATGATATTTAAGTGACATTTTCTGTCAAAATCCTGGCAAAAATTATTTTAAAATACAGACAAGAAGTATGTGGAGAGGCGAAGGAACTAGAAATATACAAACAACTTTGAAAAGTAGTAATAAAGTAGAAGGAATCACGGTAGTCAATTTAAGACTGTACAGCTATAGCATTCAAGACAGTGTGGTACTGGTATAGGGACAGACAAAAAGATCAATGGAATAGAACCAAGAAGATGATCCACACAAGTACTGTCAACTGATATTTGACAGATACAAAAGCAATTCAATAGGAAAAGGACAGTCTTTTAAACAAATGGTGCAAAGCAAATGTATATTCATAGGAAAATAATAAACTTTGACATAAACTTCATATCTCACATAAAAATGAACTCGAAACAGATCATAGATTTAAACATAAAATGTAAAGCTATAAACATTTTAGAAGAAAAGAAAATACTTTCAGTATCTTCGGCTTGGTGAAGAGTTTAAACATAATATGAAAAGCACAACCCATAAAAGAAAATCAATATGTTGGACCTCATCAAAATTAAAATATTTTGCTTTGTGAAAGACTCTGAAAAGACAAGCTAGTGAGGAAAAGTACTTCCAAACCATATGCCAAATAAAGGACTCATATCGAGACTAAATAAACAAACAAACAAACAAAAAATAAAAATAAAAAATATATATTTATTTATTTATATATGTGTGTTTTCAGAAAAGGAAAAAAGAAGATGGGAAAGGACATTCAGGTACAAACAAGTACTTCACAGACCAGTAATTTGTGGGATTAACACTTTAAGCATTACAACAAGTTTATGGAGTGCGTGGTATAATTATTCTCACTTTTTTCAGGAGAGAAAACTAAGGATAGAAGAGAGAGCCGAAGTCATTTTATTTAAGACAGCTCATTCTACCTTTGCACAGCTCTGTTAGAAAGTCCTTTCTCATATTCAACTAAAAAATTTTAACACTGAGCTATAATTTCCACCTACGGGGTTCAGTTTTAGTCCCTAAACTTTCCTCACAAAATTGGTACCTCTCCCAGTGATGACAATGAGGAGGAGGATTTTTATATTGATGACTTGATGAAAATAATATGAGGACAAATAGATAATTAAAATACACATCTTTAATGGTTGTATCCAATAAGACAAGTACAATATATTTGATAAAACTTGTATTAAAAAGTTCATACAAGGAAAAAATAAAAAGTAAAAATACAAAGAGTAATAAAACCATAATGCATATTAGAGTAATATAGAGGAAAATTATTTGGAACACTGATTATATTAATAAGGTCGTATTCTCCTGGGGAAAGAAGGGAAACATGTTTAAGGATCTCCTTATCTCTATAAACTAAAGCCTATAGATTCCAAGTCTTCACAAAAAAACCTCCTTCTGTGAGCTCTAACGGCAAGAGATAAAATAAGGAACTGAGAGCCAAGTCTTTCAGAACACTTGCCACTCTTACCTCAGACCTCAGACAGCTGCTTTCTCATAGGGCAGTGGTGAGAGCAGATGAGAGTTACCACCTGAGGTGAGAGACTGGGGGATTTTTATCTTAGCACTCAACAGATACAGAAAACTCTTCTTGATTCAGGAAAATTAGTTAACACGTCTCTCCCTCTTTTGTGAGAGCTTAGGAAGCCTCCTGGGAGGGCCTCACTTGCTCCCACAAGAAGTCTGCGGCACTTCTGAGTTTTCCCAGTGGACGAGTTCTATTATAAAAGATTTCTGTCCTCCACACACTTTGAATCTAAATTTGTACCTAACTTCTTCTACACTTTTCAAATTCCAATCCTACAAATTCAAACACCTCTACCCTTTGGCCAGAATTTCAAACTGAGATAAAATATATATAAATCCCCCAGATTAAATAAATAAATAAATAAAAATATATACATACATAAATATATATATGGCCCCCCCAAAAACCCTAAATATTATCTTCTCGAAGGCAGACCCCTTGTAGTACAGGCTTCCCCCACAAGGTTCTAGGAACCCATCTCTATCAGTGTACCAACTGGTGGTGTTGTAAAAGGCTGTGTTCGGCTTCAGTAAATTTTTTTCAAGACTCAAGCATTTGCCCATTTCATGATAGGTGATTTAGGAACACATCTGCCCACAGCACACTGAGTGTTCAGCAGTTTTTGACCAAAAAAGGCATGACCCCCATGCCCCACCTTCCCTATTCACCTGCTCTTGCCCCAAGTGACTTTTTTGTTTCCTAGATAAAAAAAGTTCTTAAAGAGAAACATTTTGCTGATGTGAAAGAGGCACAAGAAAAAACAGCAGAAGCACTAAAAAGCACCAAAATCGTAAGTTCAAAAACTGTTTCAATAAGTAAGAAAAAAGTCTCCACATGTGCATTGTATCAAATGAAGAGTACTTTGAAGGTGACTGAAGTTTAAACATAAATATATACACAATTTTCTCAGTTTTGGGGACCCCCTTATTCATAAATATATATATGTGTGTGTGTAAACACATATATGTAAATATTTATGAATGAATATAAATATATATGTAAATATATTTATATTTATGAATGAGGGAGGACCTATATATATATGTATATATTCAGTAGTTTCCCTCCCTAATAAAATCCTTTCTCTAGGTTTTCCTATTTTTTATGGCTGCCATGCCATCTTCCCAGTCATCCAGGCTTCCAATCTTCACATCCAATCTTATATCATGACAACAGATTCTGTCTCAGTGAACTTCCCTCCGTCTCAATGAGAGATCAGTAAGCAGAGGTCAGTCATCTTCTCTTGCCTGGGCTATTGTAATACCTTTCCTACCTTCATTCTGTGCTCACTAGGATTAATTCATTCCTGCTAAATCCCTGTGTTAAGCACTGGCAGAGAAATGAGACAAAGTTCTTGCCTCAAGATACAGTTTCTCCCCTCATATTTTTCTTGTAGCAAACCATGGTTAAGCCTGTTCCCTGATAGAACCTTCTGGCTACAGAATTAAGTGGAAAGTTCTCAGTATAATATCTAAGTCTCTACAATGTGATCCAAGTGTTAACTCTCCAAATTTCTCTTTTCTCTCACAATATTCTCATGTAATCATTACTTTTATCATCACCAATAAGTATACTAACACATGACAACACAAAGTATGTACATGACTAACACGAAGTATGTACATGTACATGCTTTGTACATGTACATGTACATTGTACTTTGTACATGACAAAATATAGTAAGTAATTTTAAAATATAGAGAGGTAGCAACCCAAGTATTACAGAGTTTTAACAGTACAAGAAATTTCATCTGGTTGGTAGAATTTTATTTAATCCATGCAAGGTATATTCCCTCTGAGAAAGATAACAAGCAGTCCTTCGTGTCCAGGACTGATCTCATAAATGATCTCACAGAATACCAAAGTTACTCTGAGACCATGATAACATAAAACGAAATAAGACCACTTCATAGCTTTGTGTAAGTATAGAATAAAAACAAGGTTACTGTACCATTTACAAAATACCCCAAACTTTTCTTCTTTCTGACAGTATCTAGTCTCAGTAAAACCCTGCCTCCAGTCCCCTAGGAAAAGCTCAAATCCTACAAAAGTTTCTTTGTGACACACTGTATGGAGATGGTTCCTCATACTGTGTTCTCCCTGGCCACAAATAATCCTCCCAACTTGTTTCAGAGGTAGGCTTTGCTGAAGGTCATTGATACTTCACTGCTCTGAATGATCTGGATGGCTATAATTGTTTGGAAATTTTAGAATTGGGTAAGAGAAAGAGTATTATATTCTGCTATATCAGGAATATTAATGTAACCTTTTGGCAGTTTCAGAGCATACTACTAAAGAGACATGCTCTAGGGGAACAAAAAATTTAGTTATATTTGATATTTAAAATATAGTCGTTTTCTAAAACATCTGTAGAAATGTTTTTGAAAATAGCAAAGAAAAAGAAAAGTAGGAATGTTCCAGCAAATAAAGGCATAATAAAATTATCACTCAGCTAGCACAGACTAAAAAAAGGGGAGCAAGTTTTGTTATTTCTTTTATTACCTTTTAGGAAAGCTCACTGATTTCATTAGAATGCTGCTTGGAAAGCTAAGAGGGTGAGCCATGTCTCACTGACTGCTGTCTAAAAATAAATCCTGAAAGTAAAATCTCTGTGTCCTGTCTGCATTCTAATGTACAAGCCAGTAAATTAAAATGTACCTTACATTACACAAACAAAAGGGATCCTAGCAGTAGAAAACTTTGGGGCTATCCTTTGTTTTCTAACTGTACTGCAGACTAACTTTGCTTCTTTGGGTGATTTCAAAAATGCCTCTCAATTATTCTTATATTTGGTAATGAAGGGCACAGATTTAGATACCCTGAAATTTATGACAAGGTAAATCAATTGCTATAATAGCCATATTTAATTTTTCCTAGCCTTGAAAAACAATTCTATTTCTCAGTTATTGGTTTCAAATCCAGCCATAAAAGTCACAGTACTATTGTTTATAAAATCAATGTAAAAGACACACAATGGAATGGAATGTCTCAGCAACATAGATGGTACCTGTCAGCATTGAGCTCATTGAAACACAGGCCACATTCAATGGTCAACATCTATTATCCACTAAACATTAAACAATTTAAAAATAATTGCATGACCACATTATAAACCTCACTTGTTAAATACAAAAGTATATGTATATTTCATTTAAAATACTTTTAGTGGCATATTTTAAATATAACTAACAGTGACTACAATAAAGGACCTTGACAAAGACATAAACTCCTTAATTCCCTTTGGAAATATATATGAATAGTACTGTGACATCTCTCTAATCGGGAGAAAATGGCACAGGTAATTAAAATCAGGACATTAATCTCACATAAAAGTTAATCGATAATGCTGCCCACTTCCAAAATCAGGAAGGCACATGATATAAAAGAAAAAGGACTCAGGAGAGAATGCTCTTAAGACCAATCTTTGAGTTACATTGTTTCTTGCATTTAACATTTCATTTTATCTCCCAATATGAAATTTTAAATACTACAAACATGTTATATGGATAATTACAGTGGACTGCTAAAATCTCTACCACATAGCATAAACCTGAGCAGCCATTTGTCTCTCATCAGGGAATGAATCATACGTTTTTCACATGTAGGAAGGAGTGAGATTAATACCATTTTAGGTACATTTGAGGTTTCTGTAAGCATCCTACATGCTGGGACCGTATGTACCGTTTTCATGTTTGCACTCAAAGATTAGGAGAGTGCCCAGAATACAGCAGGCGCACGAATATCTGTGGATGAGTGAGTGAGTATCTGCTTTTCCTTCTTTCCCCTGATCTGCCTTATTTCATCCTCTGGTGTATTTCCTGTTGGTTCTCTACTTTGACAAATTTATTTGCAGCAATTAGGTAATACCAAACTTTTTTTGAAAACATTTATAAAAATGTATGTTGGGCTCAACACATTCAAATTTAATTGCTCTACTGCTATTGGTGGTCTACCATTCTCCTTCTTCTGACAGATTCTGACTGAGATGTGTATTGTTCTTTATTTCCATATCCTAAATAGTTGCTAACAAGTATTATAGGCAGTAACTCTCTCTCTTCTACTATCCTTCTCTGCCTTTCATTACAGCCAGGTTTCTTTCTCCTATTCCAAGAAATGTTCACAGGAAATGCTTACGTATGCCTCACAAATCTCTGAGATAGACTCTATCATCCTCAATTAAGGAAGAATCTCAAGAAAGGAATTTAAATGTTCCAACATATTACAGGAAATAGCGAAAAACAAGTAAGTACTCAGATTACTACTTTCAGTCTTCCCTAAGAGTTAGCCAGATAAAAAAAAATTTACTTATAATAAACTTGGGAGATTTAAAAAAATATAACATGTTTTAATTCCCCAAATCACCACCTAACAAACTAGATGCTGCCAAAGATGAGTCCCACTGTGTCTCCTCATCCCCATCATCAACATCTTGTTTAAGTATGTTATGTTCTTGTTAAAAAAGAACATGCAGAATAAGGTGTAACTTTTTAAAAGAAAAAAGTAAAACCTTTGTTATTATAATATATGGTTTCCAAAGTAATTTATTTTAAATGAAGCCAACAAAGTCTAAAGAATATAAAATCATAGAAAATAAAAATTTAAGATTAACATTTAATAATTAGCATTTAATCAAAAAATGTATGTAACTCTTTCTTTAAATAAATACTACTATTTTCCCACTAATTCCTGGATAAAAATTTAAATTCTACCTTCAAATGAACTTTAACACTAACTTCAACTATTTCTCTAAACGTACATCTATGTTCCTGCCAAAATCCTATCACCCAACTGTACCTTCCCACCTCTTTGTCTTTACTTGCATTGTTCCTTTTGCCAAGAATATACCTCCCATTTCAATCTGCGAAACTTCTTTCCATCCTTCAAGGCTCTTCAGTGTGCTTTTGGGGAAAGAAACCTGGACTAAAAACCAGCAGTCTGAAGTTAACAGTACTAATTCAGCCACTGGTTCATTACAGAAACTTTAATATGCCATTTAATCGGCCTGGCTTTTATTGCCTTACCTATAAAACAAAGGTATTCAACCAGGTGATTCCTACGGAAATAAATAATAAGGAATCCTAAAGTCTGAGTTTGTTACATGTGCTAGGCTGAAAATTTGACCTTCATTCACCCAAGGTCAGAGTAAAGCTAACTCAAGAGTATATTAAGGGAATGTCTTGATGTGTTCCGCACCACTTATTTTTGTCTAGTGAGCAGACTTATAAATAATAGCCAGTTTCCAGAACAGTGAAGTTGAGGGAGCCAGAGATGTTACAGACTGTCGTAAGGATGGCAAAATAGAACTACTTACACTTAATGAAACCACCAATTTACTTAGTAACAATGTCAGAAGACTCAAACATCCCTATGAAGATACTTGGAGGAAGCTGGAAAGCCCAAGCTCAATGTAGAAACAAGAGGCATGGTCTTTCATTGTGCAATTGTTTCCAAACAGGTAAGTTTCCACATCCTCTGACTCTGGTGTACAGGAGGATGATCCAACCAACTAAGCCACATGGCCAGGGCTTCTCCACATCCTTTGACTTTAAAGAAAAATCACTTCTGTCTACTGGCATCATTTGCTTTCTATGATTCAACCACGCTTCACCTTCTTCACCGTGTTCCTTGATTCTTCCAACTAGACTTTCCCAATCTTTTGAACCTTATAGATCTTACTACACTTTATATCATATCACCAGTTCCTTTATTAAATTGCTTAATGGAGGAATCTCCTTATTTTCCTGTGTATTTCCTTCCAAAAATCCCCATTTCTACTTTAGAAGCCTAACTAGATGGGAGAGGCTCACCAAACTTTTGCTGAATAAATGAACTATCAGCATCATACTTATACAGAGCACACAAAAGTTACTAATTAGATGAGAAGAAATAAGTAGTTTATAAACTTTAAAGGCCTACACCTGCTTTTAAAAAATGGATTGTTGATTATATTAACCATTATAGGTCATTTTTCATCTGTGTTACTAGGATTCCACTGACAAAATAAGGCAAAAGAAGAGTCAAGGCCAGCTTATTAGGCATTCTCTGAAAAAGGACTATGGACTGCTTAGCACTGCACAATAGGATAATGATAACTGATGGTCATATGATGATTCTCTGGCTCAGACACAACCTGAGCTAAGTTTAGAAAAACTCAGATTAAATTATTGTCAGTATATCTTAGCACTAAATATGTTCTGAGATGTATCATTTTTGAAAAACAACAAAGAAGGGCAGACTATATGGTTATTTTCTGTTTAGAACAAACCATTCCCTAACTATGTCTAAAAACATACCCTTTACTGTGTATATCCTAATGCATTTATACTTCCTAACGGCCTCAACATTTGAGAAATATGAGTAATCATGGTAATAAAATATATTTTAAAATTTCAACAAAAAAAAAGAATGTATGGCATCATATATTTCCAAAGAGTCATATGCTACCAAAGAGGGAAGACTGCATTTTGGACTTCTGTTTCTTTAAGAGTATGGAGAAATAATACTCTCACAAATATAGGCAGTGAGAGGAGACTAGACACTCAAATAAAATGGATTACAATATGCAGAACAGAAAAGCTATTAAATGCACATTCACTTATGTAAGACACAAGAAAAGCTTTAGAAAGCACATAAACGCCTAAGAGACAAGGAAAAAACAACTTACTAAAAGAAATGAACAGCCACTGCAGATTCAAAATTTTTAAAGGCTAGAGTAAAAACAAGGTGGAACAAAATATCAAAATAGTAAATGACAAGAGAAGGGGTTAGGGGTATATGCTACTTACAGGAATTCTTCTCCAGGGTGTCTGGGTATATTTATCGACATATGTGCATTTTTCCTCTTTAGATTTTTGGTGACAGTTACATCGAGTTGCCTGAACAAAAATACAAATTTTTATACTGATGTAATATTTCAAACACACCTACATATACAAAAAAATTAGGGTCTCTTTTAGAGGGTTAACAAAAGAAGAGCAAACATCAAGATTTATTAGGTCATCTTCCATCTTATTCAGAGATTGGGTTTGAGAGTCAGCCAGAAGGTTACAATTTTGAAGAGTCAAAATTACCTTTTGCAATCTCTTATATTATCCATAAAATGCACTACCTATAATTTTATGCATTTAAATATATACAGTACTTATGTATATAAGTGGAAAAAATATATAAGAATATACAGTACATAAAGAATACAATTGCAAGAATTGAAGTATTTCCCTAAACTATTATGATTACAACAATAACTGCAGCACAATTTCTTAAATTCATTTTTAACTGGTTTCTACCAGATTTTAAATACTAACATTCTGCAAGTAAGACTGTCTTTTCACATGTCTAGAACTTTTAAGCTCCTTTAATGAATGATGTGCCAACTTCACTGGACTGTAATACTTTGAAGGATCTCTGCCCTTTGACAAGATCTATCTTAGCATCTCAATTCACAAATGAATTCTCTAACCATGATTCCACTCAAAGCATACTCATTTAGTTATTTATACTACACAAAGTAATGTATCTATTATGTAAACTTTGGTCTTTCAAATAAATACCAAATTTTTGAAGAAAAGACTGCCTTGGCTGGTGTGGTTCAGTGGATTGAGCAGCAAATTGAAAGGTCACCAGTTTGATTCCCAATCAGGGCACATGCCTGGGTTGCAGGCCAGGTCCCAGGGTAAGGGTGTGTAAGAAGCAACCAATCAATGTTTCTTCCCCTCACATCCCTTCTCTTTCAAAATAGTCTTTTTTAAAAAATGAAAGGATTGAGAATGAGAACTTCTCCTTAGTGTGAAGTTGGAATATAACCATATTATGAAAAAGGAACCAAATCCTCCCACCCCTGGAATTTATTTATAAAAAATCATGTATTTATTCTTACATGTTTAAACTTCAGTCACCTTCAAAGTACTCTCCTTTTTATGTAATACTATACTGATGTTTTTTCCACTGCTCAAAACAATTTTTGAACTCATCAATTTTGATGCCTTTTAGTGCTTCTTCCATTTTTTGTCTCACCTCTTCTACAATGGCAATATGTTTCCTTTTGAGGACTTTTTTCATCCAGGGAAACAAAGTAGCTCAGGGCGAGACTGGGTGAACAGGAAGGTAGGGCATGAGCGTCATTTCCTTTTTGATCAAAAACTGCTTGAACACTTAGTGTGATGTGGGCATGTGCGCTCATAAATCAAACAAAGGCAGACTCTTCAAAAAAATTCCCTGAAGCCAAATGCAGCCTCTCACAACAATGCCAGCTGTTACACTGATAAGACAGGTTCCCAGAACACTCACCTAGCAGAAGCCTGTACTAGGGCCCACCCTTCCAGAAGGTAATTCCAGTTTTGGGGGGTACCCCATTGTACTTGTTAAATAATTCCAATGGAGGAAAATATACTTTCTTGTAGAAAAATCTGTACAACAAATTATTCATTACTGCATCAAGTTAAAATTTTAAGTTTCTACTTTAAAAATAATTACCAATATTCAAAAATTATCTAAATTGAAACTAGATCATTTCAATTTCCACATACAAAATAAAATCTAATTAAAACAAAAAAATCTCTGTAGTACTGACATATTTTTCATTTCTTGTAATACAGACATATTTCTCATTCCTAAGAAATGAGATAGTCATTGAAACAAAATTCAATATATTCAACTCTTGAACGATAAGAGGTTGAGGTGTGCCAAGTCTCTGCAATATACATTTACAATACTATGTATGTTTATTGCAAAAAAAAAACCCCAACAAACAAACAAACTGCAAATAAGTGGACCCACACAGTTCAATTCTGAGTTGTTCAATTCAAGAGTCAAGTCAGGGTCTGCTGGTGTTCACTCTACTGGGACTTAGCTTTCAACGTATATGGGATGTGTGCAAAGAAGATAAAAGTAATATAAAGTGCTTATCTTAATGCAAGCACATTACTTATTCTATCTTGACTAGTGCAATTCTGGAAATAATTTCCTTTTGTTGTGTCTATGTACTGTCATATGAAGAGTAAGATTTGGCAAATATCCGTGTTTTCCATAATTAAGAAAACCTACTTTTTAGTAATATGCTTTTGACATCCAACAAAGATTTTTCTTGGCCTATTGGTATTTTTATGCCATTACATTCTTCTTATTCTACTCTTTTATATTACTACCAACTAAACTCTGTCTAACTTCAAGACAGTGTACATGTTATTTTCACATGGCCCTGCATTTGAAACTGTGACCACTATAAAATTATGAAGATTCTATCCACCACTGTCCATGGAGAAGGAACATTTCGTCTAACAGAGTTGTACAGGTACCTCAGTCAGATAGCCAATTTCATTCTGCTACCAGAGAGAAAAATGCCCCGTTTTCGACTCAGCAGTACTCAGTTCTTTAAAAACACACGAGGAAAAGACATTTACCCTTTAGCAATAAAAAGACTTATTGTAAATTGGTGAATTTCAAAACCCCAAAACATATGCCACTGAAAATGAATGGACAAAGATTTTCTTTTCACCTTGACTATTTACAATTTATAAGTTAAACCACATACTTTTAGAGGGCATATAACCTAAAAATAATGTGATAATGCAACTGTGAAAGCCAAAACCAAAGTCAAACTTTGATTCTGGCTATGGTTTTATAAAAAATACATATTGCTGAGTTTTACAAAGTCTTCTCTATACACTATACTACTTACAAGCTGATGTTCTAATAGTTGGATCTTTTCATCTTTTTTCTTTATTTCCTCTTTAAGTTGTTTTATTTCATTTAATAAGTCTTCACTCTGAAACATTAAAAAATTTAACATAAAGTATTTAACTGCATTTAAAATACCCCAATGAGAAACATTAAATCAATAATGAAGAATGAGCAGATTTGTTCATTCAAGAGAAAAAAATTCTTACTAAATAGACCAGCTATTAAACTAAAAAAAAAACAAACCCAAAACACATTTTAATAGTCTATGAATTCATTGTCTTATGGAGTTAGACACGTAAACAATGAACAATAATAACAGCTAATATTCACTGAATATTTAACAAGGTGCCAAGAACTAAGTTCTGTCAGTTGTCAAAGCACTTGATCCTGACCACATCCCCATGGTAGGTACTATTATCCCCATTTTACATATAAGGAAACCGGGACACAGGCCATCTAGTAGAACAAACGAGATACAAAACAGTAACTCCAGCTAAATTTCAAGGGATGTATAAGAGGGGCCTGTCACTGGAGGAGGGCACAACAAGCAAAGGGAACAGTGTCATTAAAGTAACAGTTATTTCACGGCTGGTTCAGAATTCAGCAGAAAGATAAACGTGCCTCAAAAGTAACCAGGAGATAATTTGCCAGGAGCAACTTTTCTGAGAATTACCTGAATTGAAGGGAAAATACCCTGTCCATTTAATCTATAAGAAATTCCTAATATTATTAAATGGAAATCTATCGTCAAGTTAAGCAGGAATCCAGCTATATTCCCAAGTATATTACCCTACAGTTACATATATTGAGAAATATATACTGAGGAAGTAGTGGAAACAAAGAAATTAGAATAAACATAAATTATATTATCATCTTTCCAAGCAGAAAAATACATAAGCAAATAATTACAATGCGTTGTTACTGAGCAAAGTAAGCCATGTCCCTCAGATACGCTGGAAACAAAAAACATTGCAATCTCTTTAACAACAGATCAGAAATACACATTTTGCAAAGGTTTTAACATAGCAAATAAACAAAGGGGGAGAAAAGATTTCTTAATTATGCTATGTGTACTGCAATTGGAAAAGACTACTTATAATATGTATATAAAAAATATTTCCAGTTAAAATTAAAGAACTTAAAAAATTTTTAAATTCATATACCAAGACTGAAAAGAGACGAATTGCAGATCATGAAGGATATAATTTTAAGCTATGTGGCAAACGAAACTAGTAAAAATGATAAATATATTTAATTACATAATATTTAAAGCATCTATACACTTAACATCAAAATTAAAAGCTGGTGAAAACCTAAAGAAACATGACAAAGGGTTTATATCTCAACTATGTAAGAGCCTGTTCAACACATAACATCATTCTTTAGGCTGCAGAGACAAACAGCCAGTTCTCACAAACACACGATATAACTGGCAAAATGTGCTGTTTAATTTGTTGAAGAAATATGAAATATTTTATGGGTATTAAATTTGGGAAAGAAATGCTCAATGTGATTAATACCACAACTAACCTTTCTGAAAAAAGTATGGTCATATACAGGAATTACAAAAATACTTTCAGTCTTCAACTTGGTTGGCCCAATCCTAGAAATCTATGCCAAACAAATGATGCTAAATAGGAGAAAACTTACAACAAGGTGTTAATCTGAAGGTTTATAGATTAACACTTGTTCTGTAAGGGAACAACTGAAATACATTACAGCAACTTGATGGAATATTATATAGCTATCACTCAGTCACTGCTAGGTTCTGCCACTGATGGAGTGAAGGACCCAAAAATGAAAACAAACTACAATGTAGTAAAGTAATAACACTAATAAGCAGCATTTACTTTATGACAGGCACTACTTTAAGGGATTTACACATAAAGGAGAATACAAGAGGGTTAGCTCCAGGGGAGTCTTAAAGGATGAGTAAAAAGTTCTGAAGGTACAGAAGTGTGGCAGGCTTTGGATTTTAGGGTAAGAGACTTTAAGTATTGTATGAAAATACAGAGATGAGGACAAGCACAGCACAAGCACAGCACAATCTGGAGACCTAAACAGCGGTGTAGTCACACAAAGGTTGTGCTGAGTGATGGGGAGCAATGTGGCTGATAACTAGGCAATGGTTAGATCATAAAGGACCACGAGCATGAAGTATGGCTCACACCAGGAAACATAGATGATTCTGCATTCGAGATGTCTTTGATAGATGTTTGGAAGCCATATTTGACAACAACAACAAAAAGAGGCTAGGGAACTTCTTATCAAGATATAACACTCCAGCCCTGGCTGGTGTAGCTCAGTGGATTGAGCACAGGCCTGTGAGGCAAAGAATTGTCGGTTTGATTCCCAGTCAGGGCATGTGCTTGGGTTGCGGGCCAAGTCCCCGGTGAAGGACACATGTGAGGCAACCACATATTGACGTTTCTCTCCCACTCTTTCTCCTTCCCTTCCCCTCTCTCTAGAAATAAGTAAATAAAATATTTAAAAAAAAAGATATAACACTCCAGGTAAGTAGGAGCCAGACTAATGACAATGATAATAAGGGAAAGAAGGCAGAGGAGAAGACTCAAAATTGAAAGTTTTTGGTGATTCACTGCATGTAAGAGAACAGAACAGAAGAGCAGTAAAGAGTAACACCTGTTTTTCTACCTGGGGTAATACAGTGAATGACTGTGCAACTAAAAGCACTGGAGAATAAAGGAGGAGGAATATATATGTCCAAAAATAAATATTTGTGAGTCTTTAATATATTATTAAAAGTAGTGGATGGGACATACAGTGGAAATGTCCAATGGGCAACTAGATTACCAATTATTATTAAAGAAAGACTTTACATCATGTCAAGTATTTCATATGTGAAATCATGACTGAAAAAGGTTCCAAGAAACTGGGCTGAAGACATAAATCTACATTCTAAAGAAGAGAAGAAACCTACAAATAAAATGGGAGAAAAAAGGTGTGAGGGATTTCAGAAAGAAGTGAAACAAAAACCAAGGGCTAAAAGCTTTTAATACAAAAGCCACACCAAATGTCTACATTAAAATCAGTAGCTATTTTCATTTTTCAATGTTTGCACATGTACTAGAAGGGGTCTTAAGGGGAGTCAAGGGAAACTTTATTTTTTATTTACTGAATTTAAGACAGAAAATAAATACAAATTTAGAAACTGAGGATGAAGAGGGAGTAGATAAAGCGGCAGAAAAGAGTCAAGAACACAAGAAGAATGGGTGATCTTGCACAGCATTGTGGCCACTTTTCCCCTGTAGCTGGAACAAAGTGAATGAGAATGGCAATAGCTACAGATAAGTTGGAAGGCAGAAAGGAAAGCAGCAGATCTTGCTAAATAAACACAAGGCTACCTGGAGAACTTCAAGAGAGTGGCCAAGGAAGGGGCCTGAACACAGTTTGTCTGGAATAGTTCATAAGGGGAATGGCAGAGGGAGTTGTCCTGAGATAAAAAGACATGGCAGGTCCAGTGGAGATTTTAAACCTTAAATTTGTAATGATGCAGAACTGTTAAACCATTTGGGATGACATGGACACAGAGCAGGGAATCTGATGATGAAAGGGAGTCTAGTGTACTAGAGAGAGAGACACTATCGGTTATTGCCTTTCATTAAAAAAGAAGAAAGACTAGTAATGGTCCTACCTAGAAGGTGTAAGAAATACTGTGTAATAATATGTCTTTTATGTAATATTAAACATTTCGATAAAAACTAAAAAAATGAAAATACTGATATAAAAAGTAGGAATTTTAAAAATATATTTTATTGATTGTGCTATTACAGTTGTCCCATTTCCCCCCTTCATTCCCCTCCACACTGCACACTCCCTCCCCCACCATTTCCCCCTTTAGTTCATGTCCATGTGTCACAAGTTCTTTAGCTTCTACATTTCCCACACTACTCTCGCCCTCCCCCTTTTTTCTACCTACTTTCTATGCTACTTATTCTCTATACCTTTCCCCCGTTCTCCTCCTCCCATTCCCCTGTTTCTACTCCTCCATGTGATCTCCATTTCTATGGTTCTGTTCCTATTCTAGCTGTCTGCTTAGTTTGCTTTTGTTTTAGGTGTGGTTGTTAATAACTGTGAGTTTGCTGTCCTTTCACTGTTTATATTTTTTATTTTCTTTTTCTTAGATAAGTCCCTTTAACATTTCGTATAATAAGGGCCTGGTGATGATGAACTCCTTGAACTTCACCTTATCTGGGAAACACTTTATCTGCCTTTGCATTCTAAATGACAGCTTTGCTGGATAGAGCAATCTTGGATGTAGGTCTTTGGATTTCATGACTTGGAATACTTCTTTCCAGTCCCTTCTTGCCTGTAAGGTCTCTTTTGAGAAATCAGCTGACAGTCTGATGGGAACTCCTTTGTAGGTGACTGTCCCCTTATCTCTTGCTGCTTCTAGAATTCTCTCCTTCATTTTAATCTTGGCTAATGTAATGATGATGTGCCTTGGTATGTTCCTCCTTGGATCCAACTTCTTTGGGACTCTCTGAGCTTCCTGGAAGTCTATTTCCTTTGCCAGATTGGGGAAGTTCTCCTTTATTATTTGTTCAAATAAGTTTTCTACTTGTTACTCTTCCACTTCCCCTTCTGGTACCCCTATAATTCGGATGTTGGAAAGTTTAAAAATGTCTGGGAGGTTCCTTAAGCCTCTCCTCATTTTTTGTTTCTTGTTTCTTCCTTCTTTTCTATTTGGTTGTTTCTTTCTTCCTTCTGGTTCACTCCATTGATTTGAGTTCCAGTTTCCTTTCCATTGCTGTTGGTTTCTTGTGCATTTTGCTTCATTTCACTTAGTGTAGCCTTCAGTTTTTCATATAATTTGCAACCAAAATCAACCAATTCTGTGAGCATTCTGATCACCAGTGTTTTAAACTGTGCATCTGATAGGTTGGCTATCTCTTGGTGGCTTAGAATTATTGGCTCTGGGGCTTTGATCTGTTCTTCTGTTTGAGCCATTTTTTTGGGGGGGAGGTCTGGTTGTGCCTGTTACATAGTGAGGGGAAGAGCCTTAGGTGTTTCACCAATCACCCCTGCCCGTCGCTGGGTTGTGACACTGTATGTGGAGGTGGGGTCAGAGGTAACAATGGCACTTGCTTTGCTGTCTTTTGGATTCCAGTCCCTTTTGCCCTTTCCCACAGCAAATTGGGCCCTTCTGGTGCTGGTTCCTGGGTAGGTGGCCTTCTGTACGTTCTAGGATCCTGTGGGTTTCTCCAAAGAACTCCTGTGATGCTGGGAGTCTCTCCAGCCACTTCAACCCCCACAAGTATTTTCAATCAGTGCTTTTAGGCTTTATTTCCCATTGCTGGTGCCCTGGGTTGTGCAGTCTGTCTTGCTGCCCATTTTTGCCTGGTTTATCTGCGCACAAATGTGTGACTGCGGTCAGTCAGTTGCCTTGTGTGCCTCACTGGGTCTGCCTGTTGCCACCCCACGCCCAGGGTCTACGGCCACTACCTGCGCACATGCACAGGGTCTGCTAGCTGCCACCTGCATGCCTGGGTCGCCAGCTACTGGTTTTTCCTGCTGCAACACCTTTCCAACAACTGCCGACGCCACCCGTCTTACAAGTCTTGATGAATGGTTGTTGGACTTCTGTACAGTTCAATTTCCTGTCAGTTCTGGTTTTTTTGTTTCTAGATTTTTACTGTCCTTAATTATGGTTGTGCGAGGAGGCACAGTGTGTCTACCTACACCTTCATCTTGGCCGGAAGCTAATTTTTTTCTTTAAGAAGACTTTATGTGTAAAAAACTTTTCACAAAAAAAGAATGCAGAAAAAAGTCACCTTTGCAAGATAATCAGCGGTGTTAAACAGATGTACACTTAAAAGTCTTTTTAAAAAGGATGTTCTGTAGACTCTCTGATTTAGATTATTATATGCACAAATGATGAAAGTGTAGAGATGGGAAGAAATTTGTGCAATGGCAGGTAGGTCCAATGTTGAAAAGCCATGATTAGATAACCAGATGTGTCTACTCTCCTAGATTTGTTAGGTTTTGATTGTTTCATATACAATCCTGTTCCCAGTAAGTCACTCCATACCTGGTGAGAAAATTATGCTTCTCTGATCACTAATAGCAGGCTTCATCACTTGGTTTGTTGTGGAAGTAACACATGCTACATTCGAGCAGAATCAAATGTTATTCTGGCACTGTTCTTCTCCCTCAATACAAAAACACTATGTTCCAGGATAAGTAGGGGCTGATTCTCTAGCTCCAATTTCAGAGTGAAAAAAAACCCCCATGAAACTGAGTTCTAGTTGATCTACAGCCAGTATGTAAGATATTAAAAATTAATAACTGAGAAATGAACTTTTCTTCTAAGGTGCCAATATTTTGAGGTTGTCAATGCAGATGACTAGCAAACACTGACTGGCATACCCTAAAAATAAAATGTAAGAGGAAAGCATTTTATAAATCAAGATTTAAATAAATAAAGAATAAATCAGGACTTAAATAAATTAGAAGTACTTGTGTGTACCTAAGAAATAATATATGCTTCAAAAGTAGTTGCAAAAGAGCCCTGGCCAATGTGGCTCACCTTGGATGTCACCTTGGATGTCACCTTGCAAACCAAAAGACCAGGTGTTTGATTCCTGGACAGGGCATATGTCTAGGATGAGGGTTCAGTCCCTGTAAGGGGCATGCGTTACAAAATCCAACCAACTTATATCTCTTTTTTTCTTCCTCCCTCCCCTTTTCTCTAAAATCAATGAGCATGTCCTCAGGTAAGGACAGAAAAAGAAACTTGCAAAAGAAAAATGTTTGGGAGTTCCAGCCAAGATGGAGGCCTGGGTAGAAACTCTTTGCTTCCTTGCACAACCAAAAGAAGGATAGCAACCAATCTAAAATCAATAAACAACAAGAAGTGCCAGAAAATCAAACTGCATAGAACTCCGACAATGAAGGAATTAAAGAAAAAATTAACCAGAACAACCAGACTGGTAAGGTGGCAGACCTTGCGGGACAGGGCAGCTCAGAAAAACTGAGGCAAGGTGGTGGACAGGGCAAGTGGAGCTGGCTGAAGGCAAAACTGAGACTCAGAGTTGACTGTGGACTCCCAGTCTCACATGAGAGTCTGTTGGAAAGTACACTAGAGATGAGCAGGAGAGCTGCATTTTTCCCTCTTTGGACCTGCCCCCATAGCAGCACTGCAGCAGCAAAAAAGGGTGCCTTGCCCCATTGAATACCTAGAGCCCCACCCCCTTACGACTTATCAGGTACACCAAGACAAAGAAATATAGCCCAAATGAAAGGACAGAGCAAAACTTCAGAAAGAGAACTAAGTGATGAGGAGATAGACAACCTATCTGATGGAGAATTTAAAGCCCTGGTATCAAAATGCTCACAGAACTGAATGAGCTGGGTCAAAACTGAAAAAACAAATGAAAGATATCCAAAAATTAAATAAAGGAAAATATTCAGGGAGCCGACAGTGACAAGAAGGAAACCACAACTCAAAGCAAAAATTTGAAACAAAAGGAAAAAATAAACATCCAACCAGAACAGAATGAAGAAACAAGTATTCAAAAAATGAGGAGAGACTTACAAACCTCTGGAAAAACCTGAAATATTCCAATATCCAAATTATAGAGGTACCAGAAGGAAAACAACAATAGCAAGAAATTGAAAACTTATTTGAACAAATAATGAAGGAAAACTTCCCCAATCTGGTAAAGGAAATAGAGTTCCAGGAAGTCCAGGAAGCTCAGAGAGTCCCAAATAAATTGGATGCAGAGGAACACAGCAAAGCATATCATCATTAAGTTACCCAAGATTAAAGATAAAGAGAAAATTCTAAAAACAGCAAAAGCAAAGGAGACCGTTACCTACAAAGGAGTTCCCACAAGGCTGTCAGCTGATTTCTCAAAAGAAATCCTGCAGGAAAGAAGTATTTGAAGTCATGAAAAGCAAGGACCTACATCCAAGATTGCTCTATCCGGCAAAGCTTTCATTTAGAATGGGAGGGCAGATAAAGTGCTTCCCAGATAAGATCAAGTTAAAGGAGTTCATCATCACCAAGCCCTTATTATATGGAATGTTAAAGGGGTTTATTAAGAAAAAGAACATCACTAAGAAAAAAGGTAAAAAACATGTACAGTAAAATGAGAGCAAACTCGCAATTACTAACAACCACACCTAAAACAAAAGCAAACTAAGCAAACAACTAGAAGAGGAAGAGAACCACAGAAAAGGATATCACTTGGAGGGTTAGCAACAGGGGAGTGGGAGGAGCAGAGAGGGGGAAAAGGTATAGAGAATAAGCAGCATAGATGGTAGGTAGAAAATAGACAGGGGGAGGGCAAGAATAGGATGGGAAATGTAGAAGCTAAAGAACTTAAGACACATGGTCATGAACTAAAGTGGGGGAATATGGGTGGGAGAGGGTGTGCAGGGTGGAGGGAAATGAAGGGGGGAAATGGGACAACTGTAATAGCACAATCCATAAAATATACTTAAAAAATTAAAAAAGAATAAAACCTTATTTGACAAAAAAAAAGAAAAAGATAAAAAATATGAACAATAGGACTTCCACCAAGATGGAGGTATAGGTGGATGTGCTGTGCCTTCTCACACAACCAAGTTTAGGGAAAACTAAATATAAGCAATAGAAATCACAGCCAGAACACGGAAAATTGAACTTTTTGGAAGTCCGTTAACAACAAATTCTTCAGCCTGACCGGTAAGGGGCGAAACCAGTGGCTGCTGGAGCGGGATTGCACCGGAGGACTCGGTCAGACGGGCTCAGGCGCGGAATCCAGACGCGGAATCCAGGCGCAGGGTTGGACCTAGTGAGCCAGCGAGTGACCAGGCGAGCGACCGCGGAGGAGACAGCGGGGAAGCGGTGCTGTGTGCTGACTGGTCGCCTATCTGTGCGCCAGCGGACAGGCGAGGGAGTGGGCGGTTGGACCAGGGGCCGGCATCCCGCGGCAAGCGGCAGTAGAGGGCGCCGCCATTTCCCCGCTCTGACCACGCCCCCACATACAGCGTCATAACCCAGCGACCTGGGAGTCCAAGGCGCCGCTTCTCACACTTAAAGGGCACGAACAGACCAAAAATGTCGCAAATTCTCACAGTCCCTGAGCTCATAGACCTAAGCGATGAACAAATAGCAAAACTCTCAGACGCACAGTTTAAAACACTGGTCATCAGGATCCTCATAGAACTGGTTGATTATAGCCACAAATTAGAGAAACATATGAAGGCGAAACTAATTGAAATGAATGGAATGGCACAGGAAACCAATAGCGATGAAAAGGAAACTGGGACTCAAATCAATGGAGTGGACCAGAAGAAAGCAAATAATGGCCAAACAGAAAAGAGTCAGGAAGCAAGAATTCAAAGAAATGAGGAGAGTCTTAGGAACCTCCAGGACATCTTTAAACGCTCCAATATCCGAATTATAAGGATACCAGAAAGGGGAAAGGCACAGCCACCAGTGGAAAACTTATTTGAACAAATAATAAAGGAAAATTTCCCCAATCTAGCAAAGGAAATAGACATCCAGGAAATCCAGGAAGCTCAGAGAGTCCCAAAGAAGTTGGACCCAAGAAGAAACACACCAAGGCACATCATCATTACATTAGCCAAAATTAAAATGAAGGAGAGAATCCTACAAGCAGCAAGAGCTAAGGGGACAGTCACCTACAAAGGAGTCCCCATCAGACTGTCAGCAGATTTCTCAAAAGAGACCTTACAGGCAAGAAGGGGCTGGAAAGAGGTATTCCAAGTCATGAAATCCAAAGACCTACAACCAAGATTGCTCTATCCAGCAAAACTTTCATTTAGAATGGAAGGACAGATAATGTGCTTCTCAGATAAGATCAAATTCAAGAAGTTCATCATCACCAAGCCCTTATTATATGAAATGTTAAAGGGACATATCTAAGAAAAAGAAGTTAAAGAAACATGAACAGTGAAAGGACAACAAACTCACAGTTATTAACAACCACACCTAAAACGAAAGCAAACTAAAAGGACAGCTAGATCAGGAGTGGAAACATAGAAATGAAGATCTCAAGGAGGGTTAGCAACAGGGGAGTGGGAGGAGGAGATGGGGGGAGAAGGTACAGAAAATAAGTAGCATAGACAGTAGATAGAAAATAGATGGGGGGGCAAGAATAGCATGGGAAATATAGAATCTAAAGGACTTGAGACACATGGTCATAAACTAAAGGGGGGTAATGGTGGGGATGGGGGGTAGGGTGGAGGGGAATGAAGGGGGGAATAGAACAACTGTAACAGCATAATCAATTAAAAAAATTAAAAAAAGAAAAAAAAGAAAAAAAATATGAACGATAAAATGACAACAAACTCACAACTATTAACAAATAAACATAAAAGAACAGAAAAACAATGAAAACAAAAACTAAGCAAACAACCAGAACAGGAACAGAATCAGAGAAATAGACATCACACAGAGGGAGTTCAGTGGGGAAGGGAAGGGAGGAGGAATAAGGGGAAAAGTACAGGGAAGAAGAAGCCTAATGAGTAGGCATAAAATAGACAGGGAGAGACAAAAAATGGTGTAGGAAACAGATAACTCAAAGAACTTGTTTGTACAACCCATGGACATGAACTAAGGGGGGATGCTGGAAGGTTCGGAGGTCAGGGCGGAATGGGGATAAAAGGGGAGAAATTGAGGAAACTGTAATATGATCAGTAAAAAATACTTAAAAAAGAAAAAGGTTTGTTAACTAAAAATAGACCAAAAGATGAGAATTATTTAAAAAAAATATGTACTTTCCCTGAAATGTCCCTGCATAATTATATTTTTAAATGGGGCAAAAAATCTTTTTCACTATAGTTTTTCAATGTTATGATATGATATATAAGAAGTATCTGTTAATCATTTTAGTTTTTATTGGTAGTCATATTTTTAAAGCTATTATTCATAATTATAAAAATGAATATTCAAAATATAATGATATTTAAAATAGAAAGTATCCTGTGCCAGTATCCCAGACAAATGATTATCCAACTGATAAATTCAAGTTAAAGCCCAATGGGGATATCATTTAAACTTAATCAGGTAGCAAAAGTTAAAAGCAAACCTGTTTAAACTCAAGGCAGCAAAGCTAAAAGTTTTAAGACATTTATTAGTAAATGTTTTAATTCTGGTTACTTCACAATTTGGGTAATAAAAAGAATTTTGAAACATTCAGCATGACTACCTAGACATACCTTACATATCTGATCACCATCTTCTGGTTCTGGACTGGATGGCAGTGATAGCTGGACATCCTGCAATGAACCACTTCCATCATGCTGTCAGAAAGAACAGAGGGGAAGAATGAGATTAATACAATAACTGTACGCATGCAAGTCGACTTGAGTTCATCCCAGACCAAATGCTAGCATGACAATCAGAAAATAAGATTTTAGAAATCTCCCTTTCATCTATCCACTTATAGAAGGAATATGGAAGAGGAAAAAAGAGAGCTAAGAAAAAAATTTCTGGCAATAAATAACATACAATATGAGTGAGTGAAACAGAAAGCCAATGAAACTTTCAGAGTGGGAAAAGAAATATGAAAAACCTTCTAAAGAATTTTACCATTCTCTCACCTATAAAAAAAATGAAGTACAAGTCAATTAAGTCTGCTTTGGTTTCGCTGTGGTGTTTGAGAATAAAAAAGACAGAAACAATAATACTAAGTAATGCTGCAAAGCCTGGACACAAAACTCATTTGATTAAAAATTCCAGACACATGAGTATATATTTTGCATCTTACATTAAATCTAAGAACAGGAAAAACTAATTTATAGTGTTAGAAATCAGAAAAACAGTGGCTGACTTGGAGGGAAGTGGTTACCAATGGGAAAGGAGCACTAAGTAACCTGTCAGGATGATGGAATGTTCTATGTTTTGAATATATGGTAGTTACAAGAGTACATAATAGCAAAGTTCAAGCTGTATACTTATGGTTGGTATACATTAAGCATTTTACTGTATATATGCTATACCTCAATAAAAAACATTGAAAACATTTCACTTTTTGTCCTTGAACACAATAAAAAACTAATAGGACAACATTAAGTCCTACCCCTTGCCAAAATGGAAAAAAACAACTGAGAAATGGCAGGTTCATTTCTTAGGGTTTTCAAGACCACATGGACATGAAGAACATGTGGACAAAACCAAAGGGGGTAGGACCAAGGATGGGAAGTAAGGATGACTGGGATGGGAGGGAGTGGCGGGAGTAAAATGAAGACAACTGTACTTGAACAATAATAAAAAGTGTGGAAAAAAAGAAAAAGAAAATATTTATTGCAATTTTTAAAAATTGGTATACAGAAAGTGTTGGCCCTTTGCAAAAAGAAGGATCAGGAAAATTAGAAAGAATTGTGACATAGTATTATTTTCAAGAAAATACATTTTCTTAAATTTCTTCAAAAAATTATGTAACATTAACATGTCACTTGGTATTATTTATAACTAATTACTATAAATAATTAATCCTCTGTAAGGGCTGAAAAAATCTTATATTGAATAATCTCAGTTAGTGATTATATCTTATTGCCACTATAGAAATATACTATTCTATAATAACCAAATTGGAAAAAAATTGCAATTATGAATAGTTGGAAATAACTGGGAATAAGAATTATATTAAAAACAAAAAAGAAATGGCAGGTTCAACAATTCACAGACAACCAGAAGAAAGATGAACCAGTGAAGAATATATCAATATCTGGGTGATGATCAGGAACTGAGCTACTAACCAAACCAGTATAATGCCAGTTTGGCACCTTGTTTCTTCAGACGGTACCTAGCTGCCCTGGGAAACCCACTGAGTCAATAACCTTTAAGGAACAATACCACTTCAATCTTTCTCAGACATATTTGTCCTCAAGGAAATCTACCAGAACAAGGAAATATCTTTCATCGAAACAAAAGTGCTAAAAGACAAGGCATAGCATGTAGATAATTCTTTTCATGTATTTTATTGATTATGCTATTACACTTGTCCCCTTCCCCCCACCCTTTATTCCCCTCCATCAAGCACACTGCTTCAGACCTGCATTCCCCCCATTTAGTTCATGTCCATGGGTCATAAATATAAGTGCTTTGGCCTCTCCATTTCCTATACTATTTTTAACTTCCCCTATTTTCTATCTACCATTTATAATACTTATTCCCTGTGCCTTTTCCCCCTCCTCACCCTCCCACTCCCCCGTTCATAACCCTCCACATGATCTTCATATCTGTGATTCTGTTCCTGTTCTAGTTGTTTGCTTAGTTTGTTTTTTAAGGTTCAGTTGTTGATAGTAGTGGATGTCTTCTTATTTACTGTTTATAGTTTTTTATCTTTTTCTTAGAGAAGTCCCTTTAACATCTTATGCAATAAGGGTTTGGTGACGATGAACTCCTTGAAGTTGACCTTGTCTAGGAAGCACTTTATCTGCACTTTTAAGTGACAGCTTTACTGGATAGAGTAATCTTCGATGTAGGTCCTTGTCTTTCATGACTTAGAATACTTCTTTCCAGCCCCTTCTTTCCTGCAAGGTTTCTTTTGAGAAATCAGCTGACAGTCTGATGGAAACTCCTTTGTAGGTGACTGTCCCCTTATCTCTTGCTGTTCTAGAATTCTCTCCTTCATTTTAATCTTGGCTAATGTAATTATGATGTGCCTTGGTGTGTTCCTTCTTGGGTCCACCTTCTTTGGGACTCTCTGAGCTTCCTGGGCTTCCTGGAAGTCTATTTCCTCTGCCAGATTGGGGAAGTTCCCCATTATTTTTTCAAATAAATTTCCAATTTCTTGCTCTTCTTCTCCTTCTGGAACCCCTATAATTTGGATGTTGGAAAGTTTAAAGTTGTCCCAGAGGTTCTTAGGCATGTCCTGATATATTAAATTATTGTTTCTTCATTCTGTTCTGGCAAAATATTTATTTATTCCTTCCACTCCAAATTTTTTATTTGAGTCCCGGTTTCCTTCCCATCACTGTTGGCTCTCTGTATATTTTCTTTTATTTCATTTTTCATAACCTTCACTTTGTTCTCTGCTTTGTGACCACACACAACCAATTCTGTGAGCATCTGGATTACCAGTGTTTTGAACTGTGAATCTGACAGATTGGTTATCTCTTCATTGCTTATTTATATATTTTTTGAGCGTCGATCTGTTCTTTCATTTGGGCCATTTTTTTTTTTTTTTTGTCTCAGCGCACCTGTTATGTAGTAAGGGGTGGAGCCTTGGGTATTCTATTCTCAGGGTGGGTAATCCACATGGCTGTTTTGTGGCGCTGTATGTGGGGGAGGGGTCAGAAAGGTTACAATGCCACTTGTTCAGCTCTCTACTGGCTTTCAGTCACTCCCGCTGCTACCCACAAGTAAACTGGGCCCTTCCGGTGCTGATTCCTGGGTGGGTGATTTTGTGTATATTCTAGGACTTTGTAAGTTTCTCCAATGAACTTTCCTATGAGGTTGGGAGCTTCTCATACTGCCTCAAACCTCAGAGGTTTTTTCAGTCTGAGGTTTTGAGGCTTTATTTCCTTGCACTGGAACCCTGAGTTGTGCAGTCTGTCTCCCTCCCCATTTGTTCTTCCTGGTTTATCTGCACAGTAACATGGGACCACCTGATCTACCAGCTGCTGCCTTGCCTGCTCCATCAGCCACTGCCTCGCTGTGAGTCCTCTCCACTTGGCTGCCCACCTCTGCCCCTCCTACCAATCTGTACAAATGTTTCTTCTTTGACTCCTTCATTGTTGGATTTCTGTACAGTTTGATTTTCTGTCAGTTCTGGTTGTTTTTTATTTTTAAATTTGTTGTCCATCTTTTGGTTGTTCAAGGAGGCAAGGTATACTAACCTATGCCTTCATCTTGGCCAGAAGTCCAGCATGTAGGTAATTTTCTTCTTTATGTATTGTGCTGTATACCTACTAAATCAGAATCTCTAGGGATGGGGCCTGAGAATGTGTATACAGAAAAGTTCAACAGGCAATAATGACTGACAATGAAGAATAAGTGCTTGCCAAATTTCCAACATAGATAAATTACATTTTTATGGGTGATGTCATATCGATGTTCAGAATTTGACTTGAGAAGGGAGGCAACAACCTTAAGAATAACAAATGTTCTCAGACTACTACCTTAAAAATGTTTTTTTCTTAAAAAAAAAGATTTTATAAGACTCATGTCACTAAAAAGATCATCTCTGCTGTAAATGCTTTAAAATATAAAACCAGGAACAGGCCTACTTACAAGTATGCATTTGAGAAAAGTAGGACTTATAATTTGAATTAATTCCAAACATCAATATCTCTCTGCCTGCTGCAAAGCAGGAACCTCAAGGAATGAGTGACATACAAACAAACACCACTTTGCCTTGGACATTGGTACAGTTGTGGGAACCATGCAGCAGAACAGGAAATATAATGGCTCAGGTGGTTGGAGCATCATCTGGTACACCAAAAGGTCACAGATTCGATTCACTGTCAGGGTACACACCTAGGCTGTAGGCTGTCCACAGCCGGGGCACATAGGAAGTCAATTGATCAGTGTTTCTTTCTCTCTCTTTTCCCCTTAATCTCTCTCTGAAATCAATAAACATATCCCAGGGGAAGAATTTAAACAAAAAAATCAGCTTTCAGGGTGAAGGGACAAAAAAGGGGAACTGAGAGATACAAATGACACCAGGCAGATCAAGAAGTACCAAGGATGAAAGGATGGTACAATATTTGCAAATCAATAAACATAGTACATCACATACACAAAAGGAAAGACAAAAGTCACATGATCATATCAATGGATGCTGCAAAAGCATCTGATAAAATCCAGTACCCATTTATGAAAGAAAAACAAAAAACACTAAGCAAAGTGGAAATAGAGGGAGACTACCTCAACATAATAGAGGCCATATACAAGAAACCTACAGCGAACATCATACTCAATGAGCAAAATCTAAAAGCTTTACCACTAAGATCAAGAACAAAACAAAGATGTCCACTTTCACCACTTGTATTCAACATAGTATTGGAAGCCGTAGCCATAGCAATCAGACAAGAAAAGGAAATAAAAGGCATCCAAATTGAAAAGGAGGAAGTCACTGCTTGCAGATGAAATGATAATGTACATAGAAAACCCTATAGATTCCATAAAAAATACCTAATAAGTTAATTTAGCAAAACAGTGGGATACAAAGTCAATATTCAGAAATTGAAGGCATCTTTGTACACCAACAAAGACACATCAGAAACAGAAAACAGAAAAAAAATATCCCATTTGCTATAGCAACAAGAAAAATAAAGTTCTTCAGAATTAACCTAACCAAGGAGGAAAAGACCTGTACTGAGAAAACTACACAACAGTGAAGAAAAAAATTAAGGAAGACATAAATCAATGGAAGCATATACCGTGTTCATAGATTCGAAGAATTAACATCAGAATGTCCATACTACCCAAAGCAATTTATAGATTTGATGCAATCCCTATTAAAATACCAATGACATATTTCACAGATATAGAACATTTCAAAAATTTATATGGAAATGTAGTGGGGTACAGGCAGGGCCCCCCAAAGAGGGTTGTATAACAGGGTACAGAACTTGGGTGTCCAGGAAACATAAAAATATAGGATATCATCACCCCCACAAGTCTCAACTGGGGGACATGACACATGAAGTAAGGTCATTGAGAGTTATTCTTCATATCAACAGTTGGCCAGCTTCATACCTGATATGCAAAATGGTTATTTACATATCTACAACAGGAAGCTAACTCCATGGATATGTTAAGTAGCTTTGGCCATGCTTTGAGCCAGAAAAATGGGCATGACTTTAATTCATGATGTAACTGGGAGTCAGCTTCCCTTTATAACACTTGTGTGAAAGCCTGGGGATGGTTCACTTCATACCATGGAACCACGCCTGCCCAGAATTACTATGGCAGCCCAGAAAGGCTGGAAAAATACAGGGGTGCTGGCAGGTGTAGCCAATTGTGTCAGAAATGGGGCTGCTGAAGAAGACTTATTCTGGGATTTAAATCCCAGGCACAGCATCCCTGTGGGGGCTAACTATGTGATTTTCGGGCTCCTGTTAACATGGTATAGGGAGCAGGAGAGCAAGATATAGCAGCCATCCAGAGAGTTCTCTTAGCAGCTCGGAAGAACGCAGGAGAGACCATGCAGGACTAGGGATAGATAGTGCAGGACCCTAGTCCCTAGTCTCTTGATGGAGACTGTGCAAGACACCTTGCAGGGAAGCAAATGGGTGAAAAGACTTACTGATGGGCCATGAGAAGGTACCTCATGGGTTTGGATTAAGAACTAGAGATCACAGTGACACAGCTCATGGTGCTGGGAATGACAGGAGGCTTGCCAGCAGAGCACAAATTACTAGGAAGAACTGGGAGCTAGTCGAGCCACAGACTTCTATTTTTTTTCCGAGATACAGTACCCTGACTGGCCTGCCAGGGCAAAGGTGGTAAGGAAGAACTGTGTGTGGAGGTGTTCTAAGGGACTTTGGAATTTTAATGAAGATATGAAGGCATTACTCTAATTCTTTATAATATTAATATAATATTCTTTTGAATAAATAGTTCCTTTCCTTTTCACCAATCTCTGGCATTGAGAGCAATAATTCCATTTTCCTGGTGGTGGGCAAAAAATCCACAGTGACAGAGGGTCCCTATAACCTCCAGGTCCATTATATAACAAAACAATAAATGATCCCAAAAAGCTGCAGCAATTGAGAAAAAAGAACAAAGTAGGAGGGTTCACAATACCTGGGAACTATACAAACTATAGAACTATTATACAAACTATTATACAAACTATATTATAAGGCCACAATAACCAAAACAGTCCGGTACTGGCATGAGATCAGACACATAGACCAATGGTACAGAATAGAGAGCCCAGAAATACACCCAAGTCTCTATGGTCAATTAATATTCAACAAAGAGTGCAGAAACATAAAATGGGTAAAAATAGCTTCTTCAACAAATAGTATTGAGAGATCTGGTGGAAATGCAGACTGGTGTAGCCACTGTGGAAATCAGTATGGAATTTCCTCAGAAAACTAAAAGTGGAACTGCCTTTTGACCCAGCAATTCCACTACTGGGATTATACCCTAAGAGCCCTGAAACATCAATCCAAAAGAACCTTTCCCCCTAATGTTCATAGCAGCACAATTTACAATAGCAAAGTGCTGGAAGCAACCTAGGTGCCCATCAGTAAATGAGTGGATCAAAAAACTACGGTACATTTACATGATGGAATACTATGCAACAGAAAGAAAGAAGGAGCTCCTACCATTCTCAACTGCATAGATGGATTTAGAAAACATTATGCTAAGTGAAATAAGTTAGGTGGTGAAAGACAAATACCATATGATCTCACCTATAATTGGAACCTAATCAACAAAACAAATAAGCAAGCAAAATATAACCAGAGGCACTGAAATAAAGAACAAACTGACACCAACCAGAAGGGAGAGGGGAGAAGAACAATGGAAGAAAATAGAGGAAGGGTCATCAAGAACATGTATAAAGGACACATGGACAAAGCCAAACAGGGGTGAGATCAAGAGTGGTAGGTGGAGTGCGAGCAAAAATGTAGAAAACTGTACTTCAACAACAACTTTGTTATTAAATGGAGACAACTGTACTTCTTTTTTTAAAAAAAGAAGGAAAAGCAGAACTCATGTTAAGACCACAATCCAAAAGTAGCTAATTGGAATTTGTAGCCTCAAGTCAGTATGTTTACCTGCTTATCGACAACAACAACAAAATCAGTATTTTCCATAGCATTTAAACAAAACCCAAAATTACTAACATACAAACATGCAAAATAATTTGAAAAAAGATTTTAATAGGGCTTATAAAAATTCTCCAGGACCTGGCTGGGGTAGCTCAGTGGACTGATCACGGGCCTGTGAATCAAAGGATAGCAGTTCGATTCCCAGTTAGGGCACATGCCTGGGTTGCAGGCCAGTTCCCAGCAGGGGACACATGTGAGGCAACCACACATTGATATTTCTCTCCCTTTCTCCTTCCCTTCCCCTCTAAAGATAAATAAACAAAAATTTTTTAAAAATTCTCCAAAAGTAAGGGCAAATTCTTTAAGGGAATGAGAAGAAAAAGTCTCAGCAAAGAAATAACACATAAAGAGAAAACAAATTGAAATTTTAGAACTGGTAAGATTTCATACCCAAATTTAAAATACACTAGATGGACTAAATACCAGCATTTGAGATGACAGAGTGAATGTGAAGGTAGATCCACAAATCATCCAATCTGAACAATGAAGAGAAAGAAAGGTTAGCAAAAAACAACAACAACAAAACCTATAAACAAATCCCCCCAAAACAGCTTGCTAAGAAAAACATAATCCGGACTTCCACCAAAATGGAGGCGTAGGTGGAAGCACTGTGCCTTCTTGTACAACCAAGTTTAAAAACAACAATTTTAGCAACAAAAACACAGCCAAACCACAGAAAACTGAACTACACAGAAGTCTGACAACAACGAACCCTTCAGCCAAACTGGTAAGAGGGGCAGAGCCAGCAGCAGAGTGGGGTTGGGCAGGAAAGATCCACTGGACCCACCCGGGCGCACGACCCAGGTGTACCAGAAGCCATGGGCGGATCCCAGGTGTGGAGAAGCAGGCAGATCCACTGAGGGCTGATCGCAGTCACACATTCACGCGCAGATGAACTGGTGAAGGAGTGAGCAGTGAGATGGACTGCACAGGCCCCAGCAGCGGGAAGCGGCAGAGGGAACCGGCAGTGTCCCTCTCTGACCCCACCCCCAAATACAGCTTCACAAACCAGCGACCTGGGTGGCCCCGCCCTGGTGAACAACTAAGGCGCCTCTCCTCGTAGGTAACAGGCACAAACAGATCAAAACATGGCTCAAGAACAACTCAGAGCCCAAGAGCTGATAAATCTAAGCGATGAAGAAATAGCCAAACTTTCAGATGCACAGTTCAAAACACTGGTGATCAGGATGCTCACAGAACTGGTTGATTTTAGTCACAAATTAGAGGAACATATGAAGGCTAAACTAATTGAAATGAAGGGAAATGTACAGGAAACCAATAGTAATGGAAAGGAAACTGGGGCTCAAATCAAGGGAGCAGACCAGAAGGAAGGAAAAAATGACCAAACAGGAAAATATGAAGAAACAAGAATTCAAAAAAAATGAGAGGCTTAGGAACCTCCAGGACATCTTTAAACTCTCCAACATCCGAATTATAGGAGTACCAGAAGGGGAAGAGAAACAGTCAGGAGTGGAAAACTTATTTGAACAAATAATAAAAGAGAACTTCCCCAATCTGGCAAAGGAAATAGACTTCCAGGAAATCCAGGAAGCTCAGAGAGTCCCAAAGAAGGTGGACCCAAGGAGGAACACATCAAGGCACATCATAATTATATTACCCAAGATTAAAATGAAGGAGAGAATTCTAGAAGCAGCAAGAGATAAGGGGACAGTCACCTACAAAGGACTGCCCATCAGACTGTCAGCGGATTTCTCAAAAGAGACCTTATAGGCAAGAAGGGGCTGGAAAGAAATATTCCAAGTCATGAAATCCAAAGACCTATATCCAAGATTGCTCTATCCAGCAAAGCTTTCATTTAGAATGGAAGGGCAGATAAAGTGCTTCTCAGATAAGATCAAATTCAAGGAGTTCAGCATCATCAAGCCCTTATTATATGAAATGTTAAAGGGACTTACCTAAGAAAAAGAAGATAAAAAAGATGAACAGTGAAAGGACAGCAAACTCACAGTTATTAACAACCACACCTAAAACAAAAGCAAATTAAGAGAACAGCTAGATCTGGAATGAACTATAGAAATGAAGATCACATGGAGGGTTAGCAACAGGGGAGTGGGAGAAGGAGAAGGGGGGAGAAGGTACAGAAAATAAGTAGCCTAGACAGTAGACAGAAAATAGATGGGGGGGGGTAAGAATAGTAGGGGTAATACAGAATCTAAAGACCTTGACACATGTGTTCATGAACTAAAGGGGGGAATGGTGGGGGAGGGGTGTGCAGGGTGGAGGGGAATGAAGGGGGGAATAGAACAAATGTAATGGCATAATCAATATAATAAAAAATATATTAAAAAAAAAAACTGAAGGCCAGATATTTCCCTGGAAAATTCTTCAAAATTTAAAGGAATAATATCAATTCTACTCAATCTTAGGGTAAATAAATTAAATTATTAAATTATAAAATTACTCAAATCAATGAATGAATCCAGCATTTCCCTCAGTATAACAAGACTATAGATCAATCTCTCTCATGAACAAGACAGAAAAATCATCAACAAAATATCTGTGAACCAAATTCGACAATATATATAAAAAAAAGGGGCCCTGGCTGGTGTAGCTCAGTGGATTGAGTGTGGGCCTGTGAACCAAAAGATCGAGGTTTGATTCCCAGTCAGGCTACATGCCTAAGTTGTAGGCCAGTTCCCAGCAGGGGACCCATGAGAGGCAACCATACATTGATATTTCTTTCCCTCTCTCCTTCCCTTCTCCTCTAAAGAGAAATAAATAAAATCTTTAAAAAAATTTTTTTTAAAAAGGAAAAAACATAAACAGTTGATGCTGGAAATGCAAAGTTGGTTGAATAGTCAACAAATAATGTGATAAAAATTCAACAGAAAAGTAGGAATAGAAGGGAATCTGTTCAACCTGATGAATCCTTCTAAAATACCCTACAATTAACATATTTAACAGTAAAAGATAAGGTTTTACCCCTAAAACCAGGAACAAGACAATCCTATTCACTGTTGTACTATATTTTCTAACTGCAATAAAGCAAGAAAATAGAAAAATGATGAACAAGGAAGGAAGAAATAAAACTATCTTAGTCAGACATTTTAATTTTTGTTGTAAAAAATCCTAAGTATCTACATTAATATTATTAGAATTAATATATAATTAGCAAAGTACCAGGATATAAGGTGAATATACAAAAATCTACTATTTATATGGCAAAGTACAACTGAAAATTGAAATTAAAGACTGCAATAAACTTAAATCCACAAAACTATAAGCAAAAAGAAAAAAAAGAAAAATCAAAATCTAAAATTAGAAAACTATATATTTAGCTACAAATCTAACACAATACAAGGTCTGTCTAGAAAAAGTGTAACTATCATTAACATAACAAGAATGGTTTGTGCGACATACATGTAACCTTACATCCAAGGAGAGTGGCCTGGATGCTCATGTGTGAACACTGACAACTTCCTTGTACTAGTCAGTGGGGGCAGAAGACACCATTGAGTGAGCATGCGTACTGTGTGGCTGTTGCATGCATAATGACTGAGGGAGTAGAGCAATGAATCTGTATCAAATCTTGTGTTAAGCTTAAACATTCCTTCACAAATAGTATTCAGATGATTCAGAAGGCCATGGGTATGGACAATAGGTGACTGGCAGTTTCATCACACCCCCCTTGCCCCCTCATGCATCACAACTTGTGTAGGGTCTTTGCAGATATAATCAACTTGAGGTCATCCAACGTGACTGGACTCCTTATAAGAGAGAATTTTGGACACAGACACACAAGTCATACAAAGATCATATGAAGATGGAGGCAGAGATTGGAGTAATACATCCACTACGGGCCAAGCAATGCCCAGGACTGCCAGCAACCACCACTAGAAGTTAGAGAGGTAAGGAAGATTCCTTTCCTTGAGACTTCAGAGAGTGCATGGCCCTAATAACACTTTAATTTCATATTTCTAGCCTCCAGAACCATGAAAGAATAATTTTGTTAGATGTCACCCAGCTTGTGATACCCTGTTATGGAAGCCCTAGAAAACTAATATGAGAACACTAAAAAATAATTAAAGCAAACAAAAAGAAAAATTCCAGATAAATCTCAATGAGAAAAATAAAACTGGTATAACATTATTATAACAAGATAAGGCAGAATTAAATAATTAAGGATAAACAAAGACTTTAGTGATCAGAAGACAATCTACCAAGATGTACCAATCATAAGAATTTATGTAATTTATACATAATTGTACACAGTAAATGTACAAATTTACTGTAATATATACAATAGTTACCCTATATAAGCCGGAAATATGTTCTAAGACCCCCAGGAATACCTGAAACCACAAATAGCAATGAAACCTATATGCAGGGGCAGGTAAAGCAGGTTAGTAATAATAGTAATAATAAATACACGGATAAATAAATAAATAATAATAATATAAGAATAAAGTCTATGTTTCAAGTACCCATAATGTAAGCTGACTTTTGCCTACCCCAGACACTATTCTTTCCTAAACACAGCTATCTATGATAAAGTTTAATTTATAAATTATGCACAGTAAGAGCTTAGTAACTAATAATAAAGAATGACAAAAATAATTATAATATATTGTAATAAAATTATGTGAATGCAGTTTCTTTCTCTTGACATATCTGGAATTTTCCATTTAATATTTTTTGGACAACAATTGACCACAGGTAACAAACTGAGGAAAGTGAAACCATAGATCAAGGGGTACTACTGTTCTAATAGCCTGAAGACACTAAAACAAAATCCACAGCATTAAAGAGAAATTTTTAAAAATCCATAATTATAGCAGGAAGTGAACTGTTCTATGAAACTCGAAGATCAAAGACAAAAATTGAGTAAAAATAAGTAAAATATATACAACACAATTTAAAAGCTTAATATAACAGACATACTGCTAATGGATATATAGCAATACATATTTTATTGAAACGAACACAGAACAGTCACAAAAACTGACCATGCTCTGAGCCAGAAGAGGTTATCCAGCCAGCTGCCTACTTTAATTACAGTCCATGAACTAAGAATAGTTTTAATATTTTCAATGATTGCCTTTTTAATGATTTTATAAATATCTAGCCCTGGCTGGTGTAGCTCAGTGGATTGAGTGCAAAGGATCAAGGTTCGATTCCCAGTCAGGGCCACATGCCTAGGCTAAAGGCCAGTTCCCAGCAGGGGACACACGAGAGGCAACCACACATTGATATTTCTCTCCTTCTCTCCTTCCCTTCCCCTCTCTCTGAAAATAAATAAATAAAATATATATATTTTAAAATATCTACATAAAACCTCAATTTTGCCTCTTCCTTGAAAAAGCAAAAATATTTATTCTGTGGTCCTCTAAGAAACTGTTTTTGTTGTTATTTTTCCTTTTCTCTGCTTTAGAAGACAAAGAAAATATCAATATATTGCAAAGAATTTATATCATATAGACATTATTCTTTATTATTAATGTACTAAGGTTAGGAATCAATTAAAATTGAAAGCCCCATACACCAAACCAATATTTCTGAAAACAGAACAATAATATTCTAAATAAATGTATAATATAGCCAAAGACAATTAGAAGTTATTAAAGTTTAAGTTATTGATGTACCTAAAAAAATCCATCTACTTTTTTTAACAGTCTAGCAGTCTAGACCTAGGAGATTGAATAGGAAAAAAGCTATTATTTCCATCAGAGTGCAAGAATTTAAAGATTATGAATATACTTTGTAACTGAATCAATAACACCATCTCCTCTTCATATAACCTTGACACTAACCAATGGTAGTATTCTCTATTAAACCTTAACTAAGGTGAAAAGTGTCCAAGCCAAAATTAGAAAACAGTTTGAGAAAAGCTTCTTAAAGCATTACAGGAGAAAAAAACCTTAAAATGAAGAGAAAACCTTTTTTAAAAAAGTCTGAACAACAATCATGTATGCAATATTCATGCTTCACTTTACACATTCTTAAAGGCTAACATTTATTGACCTGATAGACATTGTTTGTTCTAAAAATTTTGCATGAACTTAATTTTGTGCAGCGCTGCACAAAATATGAGCTATTAATAATGTCTGATTGTCCAAGTATTCTGGGTATTACTGAGTGAAGTGCCTCAGCAGTTTCTGTTAGTTCTAGTTAGGATTTTTGAACTCTGAATGCAGTTAACCTTAAATTAATTAACTCTTCTGTCATAGCATTTTATCTAAGATTCAAAGACATAGATAAGCCTTCCTTTACTCTTAAGAACATTAGGGGACTACTGTCAGCAAACCATCTTCCACTTTTTTGACACAGCACATAAGTAAACTTTTGTTCTAATAATGTAACTCTTCTATACATATTAACTTGCTGGAAAACCCTGTAACGAACTGTACCTTACCCGCGTAATTCTTCCAGGAATTTGTAAAAACTGGGATTTTCCTATGAGTTTCAGAGCAACTGCAATGGACATGGATATTAGAAATGACAAACAAACCAAAAAACAAAAATTGGCAGTGTTGACCAACCTCTGCTGACAAGCATCATCAGTGATGTCAACAAAGCTCCCTTGTGTTTCAGGAGAATGTGGCATGGTATAAAACACACTCACAAGAAGCATTTTAGAAAAGGGATCAGAGGAAGAGAAGAGATTGATTTTTTCATTTTCTTTTCAAAGTCACTTTTTTAAAAAACAAAGGTACAATGGATGAAAAATAGTATATTACACAGACTCTAGAACATTCGCTGAGAATTTTTAAGTAATATTGTAAAATTCACCTATGAGATTTAAGACCTAATGATTCAAATGATTCAAAACTATTGTGTAGTTTTTTGGCAGGTCACATTTGAGAGGCCTTAAGAAATTCAGACTCGCAAAGCCTGATTTTAACTGAGTACTTCAGAGATGAGGTGATCCTAACAGATGTTTGGGATGAAGACATTTTTTAAAACTGAAAAATCTAGCACATGTTTAAATTGACTGGAGTGTTGATATATATGCATAAATGTATAATTCAGGGTCTGGCATAAATAACACCACTTTCTTATTGTAAACTCATTACAAAATCATAAGCATGTAATTCTGTAACATAACAATATCACACTCAAGTGTACCATATGACATTTTAGGTGAAATGTTCAAATTAAAACTATAATTATTGCACCCATATTATTACCCTACCAACCAAACTCAAGCAGGCATTAATTCAACTAGAAGTAATATTATTTACAAATTTTGTTTGTAAAAAATAAATGTATTTGTACATATCTGAATCAGGATATCCTTTCTATCAGTTTCTTTTCACACTTATAAATAATTAGTTATAAATTCATTCTAATTTAGTAAAATTTCCACATATAATAAAAGTATTCAACTTCTCCAATATCTAAATTTACCATACTATAAAACAGGAAACTAAATAATTGCCTCTAGGCTAGGAAGTTCTCAACGTTTACTTTAAAATCCTTTTGTGTCCAATTGTTTTTTAGTAGATACTTAAGCACATACTTGTGGGTTTTCTATTCTCTTCTACACCTTTGTATTTCTACTTGTGTCAACATTATCCTTGGCTCTAAAGACTTCCCTTTTCTTTTTATTAATGTATACAAACTTTAGTTTTTGGTGTTAATAATTTTGGAGTAATACTGAGGAATCCTAATAATAAAGCTGTTGTAATTTCAGCTAAAATTTTATTACATCTAGAAATAGTACTGGGGAGAACTATAGGTTCCAATCATACACTCAGATGATTATCTTATCTTTGCCCTTTTTTTAAAAAATTTTTATTTATTTATTTATTTATCTTTAGAGGGGAAGGGAAGGAGAGAGGGAGAGAAACATCAATGTATGGTTGCCTTTCATGCGTCCCCTGCTGGGAAGTGGCCTGCAGGGAACCAGCCTGCAACCCAGGCATGTGCCCTGACTGGGAATCGAACCGCGATTGTCTGGTTCGCAGGCCCGCGCTCAATCCACTGAGCTACACCAGCCAGGATTATCTTTGCCCTTTATAACACATCATTCTTATAATTATTTAATACTTTAGTATCCTCTTAGACTATAAGGTAGCTCTCATGGTTATTACACTGTCCATGGATGAAGTAAATTTTTATAATATTTAGCATTCCTTCAGAACATTTTTTAAAAAACACTTATACAAAGTTTTGCAGGTTTCTTTATAAAACATTACAAACATATCTTGTCAGATTTATCAATGATTTAATATTTTATTGATGCAGTGATTACTTAATTATTTCTAACTTAAATCTATGATTTCTTATCCTTGGAGTCCTGAGTCTAGTACTGTTTATCTACTAGAATAAGTTTGGTTTGGGGGAGGCTATGACCCACAATAAGAACGATATTTTATATCACAACTGAGCACACACACATATATACATATCTACATATACATAAATATGTGTTCTTATGTGTACTTATATATAAAGATGGATGATGGACAAGTATAGATGTCATACTAAAAACACGTTTCACAGAACAGTATATGCCTTTATTACATGGGATGCCTCCTGATAGTTTCCATACTATTCTACTTTACTAGGAAAAAAATTATAGGAATAATAGACAAAACTTATTTCAAAATGCACTTATCAGTTATAATGTATAATTTTAAGAACGTATCAGGTACAGTAATTAGTTTTCCTTTTTTTAAAAAATTTTGTTCAAGTACAGTTGTCTGCATTTTCCCCTCACCACTATCCCCCTCCATCATCCCCACCTCCCTCCCCTGATCCTGCCCCATTAGTTTTGTCCATGTGTCCTTTATAGTTGTTCCTGACAACCCTTCCTCCCTTCCCCCTCATTGTCTCCTCCTCACCTACCCTGTGATTACTGTCAGATTTTTCTTAATTTCAGTGTTTCTGGTTGTATTTTACTGGCTTATTTCTTTTGTTGATTAGGTTCCAATTATAAATGAGATCATATGGTTTTTGTCTTTCATTGCCTAGATTATTTCACTCAGCATAATGCTCTCCAGTTCCATCCATGCTGTCACAAAGGGTAGGCTCTTTCTTTCTGCTGCATGGAATTCTATTGTGTAAATGTACCACAGTTTTCTGATCCACTCATTTACTGGTGGGCACCTTAGGTTGCTTCCAGCACTTGGCTATTGTAAATTATGCTGCTATGAATATTGGAGTGCACAGGTTCTTATGGACTGGTGTTTCAGAATTCTTAGAGTATAACACCAGCAGTGGAATTGCCAGGTCAAAAGGCAGTTCCACTTTTAGTTTTCTGAGAAAATTCCATACTCTTTTCCACAGTGGCTGTACCAGTCTGCTTCCCACCAACAGTGCACTAGGGATCCCTTTTCTACACGACCTCACCACTTGTTTGTTGATTTGGTTATGATGGCCATTCTGACTGGTGTAAAGTGGTATCTCATTGTGGTTTTAATTTGCATCTCTCTAATACCTATGGATACTGAGCATCTTTTTATGTGTCTCTGGGCCCTCTGTATGTCCTCCTTGGAGAAATGTCTGTTCAGGTCTTTGCCCATTTTTTTAATTGGGTTTTTTGTCTTCCTGGAGTGGACTCATATGAGTTCTTCATATAAGATCAAACCCTTGTTTGAGGTATCATTGACAAATATGTTTTCCCATACAGTTGGTTTCTCTTTTTATTTTAATACTATTTTCTTTAGCCATGCAGAAGCTTTTTATTTTGATGAGATCCCATTTGTTTTTTCTTTCCTTTATGTCCCTTGCTCTAGCGGTCATATCGGTAAAAATGTTGCTGTGTGAAATATCTGAGATTTTCCTGCCAATGTCTCCTCTAGGACTTTTAGGGTGTCACTGCTTCTATTTAAGTCTTTTATCCACCTTGAATTTATTTTTGTGTATGGTGTAAGTTGGCACTCAAGTTTCATATTTTTGCATGTAGCTGTCCAGTTCTCCCAACACCATTTGTTGGAGAGGCTATATTTACTCCATTTTATGTTGCTGCTCCCTTTGTTGAACATTAATTGACCAGAGAGACTTGGGTTTCTTCCTGGGCTCTTTATTGTGGTTCCATTGGTCTATGTGTCTGTTCTTATGCCAGTACCAGACTGTTTTGACTACAGTGGCCCTATAAAACAGTTTAATATCAGATATTGTGATTCCTCCTTTGTTCTTGTTTCATAAAACTACTTGACCTAATAAGTGAATTTGGCAAAAGAGCGGGATACAAAGTCACTATTTAGAAATCAAAGGCATTGTTGTATACCAACAATGAAAGATTAGAAACAGAAATTATTAAAAAAATCCCATTTGATATAGCAACAAGAAAAATAAAGTACTTAGGAATAAACCTAATCAAGGAAGTAAAAGACCTGTAATCAGAAAACTCCACAACACTGAAAAATGAAATTAAGGAAGACACAAACAAATGGAAGCACGTACCATGTTCATGGATTGGAAGAATTAACATAATCAAAATGTCCATATTACCCAAAGTAATTTATAGATTCAATGCAATCCTTATTAAAGTACCAATGACATATTTCAGATATAGAACATTTCATAAATTTATATGGAACCATTAATGACCCCAAATATCTTTTTATCTTCTTTACTATTACAATCCTTGGTACTCAACAAGTGCTTACTTAATAAAGTACACTGAATGATGGAATAACAAAATGAATATTAAAGTAAATGAAATTAGCTTTTCTGAGGTACATGAAATTATGAGCAATGCAAACAATTAAAAACCCATCACATAGTTATTATTGTTATTGCTATTATTGTTTACTAGTATAACAGCTAATATTAATTGCATTCTTCACAACAGTTCTGAGATAGGAGCTACATAGTCTCTTATCTTTTATTTAAAAATTGAGGGAAAGAGAGTTTAAGTCATTTTTCCAAGTTCACACAACAAACAAGTGAAAGAACTGGTCTAAGTTCACATTCTAATTTTTTGAAATAACATTTATTCTTATTAACTTACAGAATTGATATCTAGAGATTCAGCATTATCCAATTATCCCACAGCTAAAAACAGCCCAAATATCCATCAACAAGTAAATGGATAAAACTCTCATTGTGGTACATATATATACAATGGAATGTTATTGCACAATAGAAAGGAATAAACTGCTGATACACAGAAGCAATAAATATGAAAATCATTATGGTGATTGAAAAAAATCCAGAAACAAAGAGTATACATTACATGGTCCAAATTAGTAACATTCTAGGAAAGATAAAACTTGAGTAACAGAAAGAAGAACAATAGCTTCTGGACCAGGTTTAAGAGAGAACTGACTGCAAAGGGCCATAAGAACTTTTGAAGCTATGGAAAAAGTAAACATGCTGACTGTGGTGGTTGTGGTTGCATAGCTATATGCACTCACCAAAACTCAAACTGTACACTTAAAAATGGGTACAGTATATTTGGATGTAAATTCTGCCTTAATGAAGTGAATAATTTTTTAAATCTGCTTTTACTTCCTCCTCTCTTCCCTTTCCCTTCCCGAACAAGCCATTAGGTGAGACAGAGAAAGATAGGTCTCTCCTCACCCCTACAAAATAGCTTAGCATGGGGTTTCAGAGCCTGAGTAGGTTGAGCAATATGTCCCTGCAGGGGGTCATGCCAGAGCTCCAGTTAAAAGGATTACTGTAGAAAGGATGGGCAAACAGTTTGATATCAGAATTAACCCTCAGCGGAGTAAGGAGAGCACATATGGAAGGCCTGATGTTGGCTGTCAGACTCTAAGAGGAATGATGTAGGCTACTACACATGGAATAGTCCAGAGAGGGTTACCAGAGCTCAAGTCTCATAAAGAGGTAATCTATGTAGGAAAAGGACCAGTGTCAGGTGTAAGACCCAAGTAGAACAAGGGTGTCCATGTGTGGGCATCAAATAAGATGTGTTAACAAGTCCAAGCACAGTGAGGAGGCATGTATCGGGAAAGGAAGACTGGTCTGGGGTGTTGGAGCCCAAAGAGGGTAAGGAAGGTGTTCACAGAGGATGGGAAGCAGTCATCCGTGTGGATTCAGAATCTTAGTGGGATCAGGAGAGCAACTACATAGAGAAGAGGTGACAATGGAGGTAGAATATTGGTTAAACCAGGGAAGACTGATCAAGTGAGTAAATATATTAAAGAAAATAGAAACCAATTTTCTTACTGTTGGAGAGGGGAGTTATAAATAAAAAAGGAGCAATGCTGTATTTAGACTGGAATTAAAGATATGAGTATGGACAGTTTTTAACATATACAGATATATAGAGAAATACAGTCACAGTATGCATACAAACAAACACACACATACATGTCTTAAAAGAGCTTAAGGGCACTAACACTCCAACAGCAGTAAGCACAACTGGCCTCCAGGTCTTCGCTTCTAAACACCATTCTCTACTGAGCTCCTTGGCAAAATGGCTGTTTCCAGGTTAGAATAGGAAAAATGCTAAATAAGCCTGGGAAATCTTGTATTACCAAAAAGGAAAGAACTACTCAAAGAATGATGGGTCAAGTCAAAAACACAGAAGCCAAACTGAAAGAGTTCTCGAATGGCCTATTTTGAACATTCCTGAGTATCAAAATAAATTATATTCCCAGATTAGAACTAACTGCATAAAATAAGAAAGCACAAATACCTAATATAAATACATCATTGAATAAATTGACAATTTGACAAGGAAATTTTTTATTTTTTCAATTTTATTGTTATTATTATTACTACTGCTCCCGTTACTACTACTACTCCTACTCCTCACCCATTGATTTTAGAAGGGAAGGACAGGAGAAAGGAAGAGAAACATCAATGTGAGAGAGTAATACCAACTGACCACCTACCACCCCACATACACCATGACAGGGGACCAAACCCACAACCTAGGAGTGTCTCTACTTCATACTCTATATACACCTGAGTGCCCTGAGAATTGAACCCACAACCCTCCCAGTCATGGGACAATGCTCCAACCAACTGAACCACACCAGCTAGGGCAGGAATAGGATATTTACATACTTTTAAAAATTCCTCCCTACAAAATACTAACTATAAAGAGGAAAAGAGTACCTTCACAGTTATGAAGGCTATCAGATGATACCTTTTTCAAGTGATCAAAGCTAAAATCACTAATGGGACAAACCAAAATGTGCCTCCTGACAGGGTGTAGTAAGAACAATATAGCATTGCCTCTGTGACATTCCTGTGGAAGCTGCATCACCTGAAACCAATCATTCGGCTACATAATAAATACAAACCCAAATTGAGGAGCATTCTGTCGAATAGGTGGCCTATAACATTAAAAGTGTCAAGGTCATCAGTGTCAAGGGAAAGCTGAGGAAACAATGCAGTTTGAAGAAAACTAGAGACATGATGAGTAAAAGCAATATGTGGTTCTCAACTGGACATTTCTGCTATAAAGGATGTTATGAGGACAAATGGCTAAGCCTGAACACACTCTGAGGAATAGATAGTAATAACGTATTTATGTTGATCCCCTAATTTTGATGACAGTGTAGTGGTTATATAGGAGAAAAGGCTTTATTAGTAGGAAATACATATAACATTTGGGGGTGATGTGCTTCAGCAGGCAATTTACTCTTGTGGGGGGGAGTTCATGAAACTTACAATGTTTTTATAAGAGTAAAAATGTTTCAAAATGTTTTATATGTTAAAAATAAAATGAAAAACAAATTTCCTTCATGTCTCAAAGTATATCCACAAAAAAACATAGTAGCTATCACACTTAACAGTCAATAATGGAAAATGCTCCTGTTAAGTCCAGGAGCAAGACTCGAACAACCCAATACTAAACTGGACTTCCTAGCCAGTGTCTAAGGCAAGAAAAAATACAAACATTGGAAAAGAAAAACATAAGTGCCATTTCTGCAGATTACATGCTTATCTGAGTTTTAAAAATTCAAATAAATCTAATGATAAATTATCATAATAATGGTTATATCAAGACTGCTAGATACAAACTCAATAAATCCACGTCTACTATATTTCTGCATACCAGAAACATTCCATTAGAAAATGGCAGCACTTACAACAGCTACAAAAACTTTAAGTACTGAAAATATATCAAAAAACTGTATGATGTTTTTAAGAAAAAAAGTATAAAATTTTATTGAAAAAATTTAAACTAAATCAATGGGGCCCTATATATCATGCTTTTGGACAGTAAGTCTAAATAAATATTCCAAGATGTTAATTCTTCCTGAAATTGTTCTATAGATTCAATGCTATTCCTATTAACACCTCAAGAGTTTTTCACGGCCAAGATGGAGGTGTAGGTGGAAACACTGTACCTCCTTGCACAACCAAATTTAAGGGCAACTAAGATTTAGAAACAAAACACAACCAAAGTAGACAGAAAATTAAACTGTACAGAAGTCCAACAAGAATGAACCATTCATCCAGACCAGTAAGAGGGATGGAGTCAGCAGCCAGCAGAGAGGGGTCGCAGAAGGGAAAAGCAGTGGCTGCCAGACCAACCCAGGTGCCCAGGCGGTGGTTGGCAGAACCCAGGTGTGGGGTGGCAATGGGCAGACCCAGTGAGGGTGCAAGGCAGTTGGCTGACCATGGTCACACATTCACGTGCAAGTAAACCAGGTGAAAAAAATGGACAGTGAGACAGACCGCACAATGCGGGGCCCCAGCACCTGGAAATAAAGGCTTTAAGCACAAATTGAAAAAACTTTTGGGGGGTTGAGGTGCTGGGAGAGGCTCCCAGCCTCACAGGAGAGTTCATTGGAGAGACCCACAGGGTCCTAGACTATACACAAGCCCACCCACTCAGGAACCAGCACCAGAAGGGCCTGATTTGCTTGTGGGAAGCAGCAAAGGGGACCGAAATCTGAGAGAGAGCAGAAAAAACATATTTCTCCTTCTCTGCCCCTGCCCCCAGTCACAACCCAGCAACTGGATTAACGTGCCCCAGTAACACCTAAGCCTTCGCCCTACAAATGTAACAGGCGCAAACAGACCAAAACATTATGGCTCAAGCAGAAGAACAACTCAAAGCCCCAGAGCCAATACTTCTAAGCAACAAAGAGATAGACAACCTGTCAAATACACAGTTCAAAACACTGGGGATCAGGATGCTCACAGAACTGGTTGATTTTAGTCACAAATTAGATGAACAAATGAAGGCTAAACTAAAGCCAAATGCACAGGGAACCAATAGCGAGGGAAAGGAAATTGGGACTCAAATCAATGGAGTGGACCAGAAGGAAGATAGAAACAACCAAACTGAAAAGAATGAAGAAACAAGAATTCAAAAAAATGAGGAGAGGCTTAGGAACCTCCAGGGCATCTTTAAATGTTCCAACATCCGAATCATAGGGGTACCAGAAGGGGAAGAAGAACAGCCATGAGTGGAAAACTTATTTGAACAAATAATAAAAGAGAAATTCCCCAATCTGGAAAAGGAAATAGACTTCCAGGAAGTCCAGGAAGCTCAGAGAGTCCCAAAGAAGGTGGACCCAAGGAAGAACACACCAAGGCACATCAGAATTACATTAGCCAAGATTAAAATGAAGGAGAGAATCTTAAAAGCAGCAAGAGGAAAGGAGACAGTTACCTACAAAGGAGTTCCCATCAGACTGTCAGCTGATTTCTCAAAAGAGACCTTACAGGCAAGAAGGGGCTGGAAAGAAGTATTCCAAGTTATGAAATCCAAACACCTACATCCAAGATTGCTCTATCCAGCAAAGCTTTCATTTAGAATGGAAGGGCAGATAAAGTGCTTCTCAGATAATGTCAAGTTCAAGGAGTTCATCATCACCAAGCCTTTGTTATATAAAATGTTAAAGGGATTTACCTAAGAAAAAGAAGATAAAAAATACGAACAGTGAAAGGACAGCAAACTCACAGTTATTAAGAACCACATGTAAAACAAAAGCAAACTAAGCAGACAGCTAGATCAAGAGCAAAACCATAGAAATGGAGATCACATGGAGGATTAGCAACAGGGGAGTGGGAGGAGGAGAAGGGGGGAGAAGGTACAGAGAATAAGTAGCATAGACGGTAAGTAGAAAATAGAAAGGGGGAGGGTAAGAATAGTATAGGAAATGTAGAAGCTAAAGAACTTAAGACATATGGACATGAACTAAAGGGGGGAATGAGGGGAAGGGGGTGTGAAGGGTGGAGACGAATGGGACAACTGTAATGGTATAATCAATAAAATATATTTAAAAAAATAAGGGAGCTGAAAAAAATAATAAAACTACAGAATTCAGTGATAAAAGAAGAGTTTTTCATAGGGCTCAACAAAGTGATTCTAACATTTTATGAAAAAGCAAAAGACTAAGAATAATTAAGATACTTTAGCAGAAGGGCCAGGTAGGGAACCATGGTGATATATTTTCAAATCTCATATGAGAAACAGATTATTTAACTTGGCAATAAGGTAGTGTCACATAAATGAACATATGTTTTTATTAAAAAGCAGGTACTGCATATCATAGAAGAAAAAGATGGACTTTTTATACTTTTAGTACTGAACCTACTGATATTCATATGAAAAAAAATGAAAGTACATCTCTACTTCACACTTTATATACACCAAAATCAATTCTGAGGTATTTATAATTTAATTGTAAAGCTCAAAACTCTTAATTTTTTAGAAAAAAAACAGATTATTTTTATGACCTCAGAGCCAAGGGAGTATATCTTAAACAAGGATTTCTAATAAAACAAACTACAAAGAAAAAGTCTGATAAATTCAACTATATTAAAATTGAGAACTTGTGTTCATCAAAGGATATCATAGAGTAAAAATGCAGACCACAGAAGGAAAGAATGTATTTGCAAAATATATAACCAACAAAATAATTACATCTGGAATATTTTGTAAAAAACTGTCTAAATCACACACAGACAGAAACACACACATGTGTGTGCACAAACATTTCATAAACATACAAAGAAACTCAAATTTATGATTAGGGAAATGAAAAATATAGCCACAATTAAATATCACTATACTCCCACCACATGACAAAAATCAACAAGTTGGATAATACCAAGTGTTGCATAGATGTGGAACAATGAATAACAGTAGCTACTACCTAAGGAGAGTGAAGCACATTAAACAATTCTTTAAAACATTTTGGTATTGATACAGTAGAATATTACCATGACCCATGATTCAGAAATTCCACTCCTAGTTAATTATGGCAAAAAAATCTTTGCATATGTGTAGTAGGAAAATGTTTGTATCAATATTGTTTTTAAAAACTGGAAAGAAACAAAGTAGACATCAAGAATAAAATGGACAAAAACACTTTATTCACAGAGCAGAAAAATATGGAAATGAAATTAATGTAGAACTAAACATAAAAATATGAATTAATCTTAAAGAAAATGCTGAATGAAAAGAATCAAGTCACAGAAAAATACTAATGTAATTTCATTTACATTAAATTCTAAAAGAGGGAAAACAAGTTTTTCATAGGGATACAAACAGAGATCATTAAAAATTAACAGGAAGAAAAAAGGAAATGCTAGAATCTGGTAAGGGAAGGTGCTGCAACCAGGAGGAACATAGGGAGCTTCTCTTAATGTCTCACTTCTTATACTGGGTGGTCAGTACAAACATGTTTCATATTATTAAATTGTACCCATATGTTGTATATGCTCTTAATATGTGTATTTCATAAACTTCTTTTCCCAGAAGTGATGAAAAAGGCTAGGGATATAGAAGCATGAGTTCCCTGACTTTATGTGGTTCTCTGCCACCGAGTGGCAGTCATTCAGCAGCTCCTTAACTCTTAACTGCACTCACCCAGAATGCTGCTGCTGCTTTCCACCACTACCTTCCACTATACACACACACGAACAGAATTAAATGAGAAAAAGTATTGGTTTTATTTCAACATTGGAGGTAAAAGCTCATAATAAAACAAAACATTTGAATATCATATTTGACAGCTCTTAAATCACCATTATATCTTTATTTTTATTCCCCAAACAAGTAGACAGGGTATGAATTGTTGGGATCAAATATTTTGTAACTCCACAGAAAATGTCATAAAGAGATACCATCATGATGTTCTCATTATCCCATCTTAGATTTTTCATTTTCTTTTCAAGGTCAAAACATGTTGAATACGATAATATGATAAAAGCAAACAAGGGAAATAATACAAAAAATGAGAGGGAAGAAAATGGGCATGACCACTTTGAAAAACTCCTCTGCAGTTTCTACTAAAGCTGAATATCTACCTATCTTATTACTCAAAGGTACATACCCAACAAAAGTACATACATGTATTCACCAAAAGACATACACTAGAGTATTATAGCAGCACTATTCATAACAACTAAAAACTGGAAAACTGCCTAAATGCCTATCAACTGTAGAACAAAAGAAATTGTGGTATATTTACATCATATATTACAACATCCTACAACAATGAGAATGAATGCAAAAAATGGATGACTTACAAATTTGTTGAGCAAAAGAAGCCAGATTTAAAACGGAGTATATTTACATAAGGTTCAAACACAGGTAAATGCATCTACCTTTTCAGAAATCTGGTCATCACCACTAGAAATGTGAGGTACTGACTGGAAGGAGCTTCTGTTTTAGGGTTCTGGTAACATTCTTTAGGGCTCTGGTAATGTATCTTGCTGACTACATAGGCATTTTCAGTTTGTAAAAATTGACTAAGATAGACATTTCTGAACAGTACCCTTTTCTATATGCATATTGTCCTTCAAATGTTTGAAATGGGATGTAGAGAATTAAAGAAAGAAGACAAACCAATTAAAAATTACTTTTTCTATATATCCCATATTTTTCAGGTCACGATCAAAATTCTTTCTCAAAATCCCCCAAATTTAGGCAATACAATGTAAGAAGTACTAAATTAAAATAGTTCAAAAGTTCTGGGTTCAAACTCTAATTTGCATTAGTATGCAACTGGGTGACCTTGAGAAATGCAATAAAATCTTGGAATCTCACTTTTTTGACTATTAAAATAGGGTTACTGCTGTCCTCCCTACCCCACAAGTGTCGCTGAGATAAAGAAAATAAGGTACATGAAAGTACTGATAAAACTTATAAAGTAATTTGGAACTACATATAACAAAAACAAAAAAAAGACCAAATGCTAGATACAATAGTTTATAATTCTCAATGGTATGCAATGAGATTTTGTTCAAGACAAACTCTTAAATACAGAGACCTACTTAATAAAATAAAATTCCATTGCTTGGGCTTTGCCTGAGGGGATGAAGCACGATGGTAAGGAGAGTGCGGGAGACTGTCTTCATATTCTCCTCTCCCTGCTGTCACCCAAAGTGTCTTCTAGAATGCCACAGTGTGAGGGTCTTTGAGTCACAGAGACTGGAGTAAAATGTCCTGATTTTATCACTAATTAGCTTTCTGAGCCTCAACTTCTTCAACTATGAAAGTCAGTATCACCTACTTTTCAAGGACTAGAGAAAACGTATATTAGAGAACTTAGAACAAAGCCCAGGATGCAATGTATGACCACTATATGAGTTTTACATGTACAATTCTGTAAGACACATGCATTCAAGCAAGCACCAAAATTCACCTATCTTCCAAGCAATTAAATCTGACCACTTTAGTCTAAAACTTGGATGTTGGCAACAACTTCCTAAATATTATGACTTAAACCAATCCCTCTGCCAATCATTTTCCACAAATCTCCTTAAGTCATTTTTTAAAAATATGAATTTGTCTAATGTGACCATGTCACTCACCTGGCTTACTGTTTCCTACAGGATAATGTCCAAGTTCCTTTTGTGGCACACAGGCCCTTTACAATCTACCCTTAGCCTGCCTTTAATTCCTGCCTCGTCCCTAAAACCCAGCATTTTAACCATATGCAATTATTAACTGATCTTTAACAGGACACGTAATTTTTCAATAATCTTTAATTTTCCCCCAAAAGTAAATACACATTGTAAAAAATTAGAAAACATATTTTAAAAAAGACATCATATCCTCACCATCCAGGTATTATTACTATAAACACCTTAGTGCATTTCCTCCTGAAGATAGATATATAAATAAAGATATATGATCATAATATATGTACTGTTTTTATAACCTGCTTTCTTTAGTCAACAGTCTCTATCTTTCCATTTCAGTAAATTTCCACCTCATCTAATACATAGGCCATATTCTAATTTCCACAATAGCCCCAAAATATCCTTTCTAGTTGATCTGTCCAACCAGTATCCAATTGAAAATCTCACATTACACCTATTGTGCCTTAAATTTCTTTTAACATAATACTGTCACCTCCCTGCACCAAATTTTTAGATTACCGATGAGCTAATGAGATGTCACTATTTTTCTTACAGAATTTTTATCAATCTAAATTCATCGGGTTCTTTCCTCTCTTATTCTTCTATCACCTGTTTCTCCTGTAAAAATAAAGTTGTAAGTAATGACTTGAGATGAGAAATTAAAAATAAGTGTTTTTGGCTAGAATATATTACACATAATTCTGTATGTTACGCATCATTTTGTGTATCACATGAGAAGATGTATATCTGGCTAATCCAATTCATTAGTGATAAGAAAACTACTCTTTGGATTGGGGTAGTAACAGTTTAATATCTCCAGTGGATAATTATGTGTTCTTCTCTTACACAACATAATTTATACAGTGCTACTTTGGCACTGTATGAACTGTCTGGGGACCCACTGCCCATTCACCTAATGGTTGTAACAATTAATAATCCAGACATAAAACAGAAATTTCATTAGAGTTTTTAATATGATGTTTCTTTAATTCTATCACACTTTCTACATTTATTTGCTAGCTTTTTTCAGGAAAGTTGAATTATCTTCCATCAGGGCTTCTTTAGTTATTAAAATACTGGTACCACTATAAATGCAGCATGAATGCTTAATTCTTTCCTATTAATCCCTCAGTCATTGTGAGAAGTGCAGTAGATACCTTTAAGAACCTGCACCTTTGTTCGTGCTGATTCCCCTAATCTCCCCAAAATTCTTAACTGATAAACTCAACTTCCAGTTCGTACTCCCTGTAATGGCATACATTTAATTTCTTCACCTCCATTCCCACAGCAATTTTTTCTCTCGTGCGTTCTACATAAATATACCTCTAACATAACATTTGATTGCATGTTTTCTCACTCCCTGGATTTGTCTTTCACAAGTAAGAATATCTTACACCAGTGCTGTACAGTTTGATTTGTATATCATTTCTGGTCCACAAACTGTTTCCTGTCTGATAAATAATAAAAAGCTTACACCAGAGTTTATAAATCAACTAGTCACTAAACAGTTTAGTTTGGATCAATTTTTTTTCTTTTGTAGTAAGAGTCTGTGGAAGATGGAATGTGTTGATTTTTATTCTGACAGTGCTACTTTAACTCTCAATGGACCATTAACATACACTTCCTGTACAAGCTACTGTGAACAGTACTACCCAACCATCAATTTGCCCTTACGACCAGGAACACAAAAGGACTATAAACAACGTGTTTGTAGAGAGAAAAGTCAGTGTAGAAGGAGTGGGGGTCATAGACATGTTGAGTTATCCCTTCTAGGGTGAAGAGTAAGTTGTTGTATCTAGATCTTTCTATAACCAAAGAAAATATACAATGCCAGCCTCTTTGAATTTTAGAGGCAACATATTCTGCATTTAGGTGTGTTATTCTGGCCCATTTACCGAGTGACCTGAATAGCTGCTAGTTCTGAGTAAGATCCAGAAGTCTCTGCAACAGTTCCTGGCTGCCATGTAAGCTGCTCTGCCACCTGGGTCATCTGATCCAGCAGATCCGGCGGTGCTTGAAATGGCATTGGCAGAGGGATACTGTTTGGAGACTTTAGCAAACCTCTACAGGTGAATTTCATTGCAGCCCCTTAGGAGCAAATTCCTGCCTACCTCTGTGGATACTCTTCTTTTGAGACACAGCTCTTGGCCTGCTACTGGGTCTTAGTGACTCAATGCTTGACAGCAGGTCACTAGTTACCAGTACTGAGCTGCCCATCAAGAACTGGGTATTATCTGACGCACAAAGCCATAAAGTTGCATGTGCACTGTAACATTCCATCATCAAATGCAAGTGGTACCAATGTGAGGGGGCCCAAATAGGCCCTGAGGAAACAAGTAAGTTATATGAAGTAGCTCAAATGCCCATGTTCCCACTCCTGCTACACTGCCTTCTTTCTCCCAGCCTGCACTATGGTCTCATGGGGAGTTTCTATATGATCAGCTGACAGAGGAAAAGAAGACTCCGGTCTACTTTATAGATGGTTCTGTACAATACACAGGCAATACCCAAAAGTGGAGAGCTGTAGTATTAGTCTCTTTCTGAGACACCCAGAGAAACAGCAGTGAAAGGAAACCCTCCCCTTGGGTAAAACTTTAGGCAGTGCATCTGGCTGTTCACTCTGCTTGAAGGAAAAATGGCTGTGGTCAATGGTCTGACTGAACAGTCAGGAAGCTAGATGAAACATGACTGAAAAGCTGATGACAAGGAAATCTGAGAAAGAGCTATTTATATATAGTTCTCTAAATATGCAAAAAATATGAAGATATTTGTGTCTCATGTGAATGATCATCAAAGAGTGACCTCAGCAAAGGACTTTAATAATCAATTGGTTAGGATGAATCATTCTGTGGATACTAATCAGCCTCTTTCACTAGCAACCCCTGTCATCACCCAATAGGCTAATGAACAAAATAGCAAAGGTGGCAGGGTAAAGGTTATGCATGGAATCAGCAACATAGCTGACCAGGCTACAGTCACTGCTTAGCAACTAACCTGCCAGATGCAGAGATCAGACATCAACACATCCCCCAATAAAGCTGATCAGGTACCTGGTAGCAGGCTAATTACACTAATACTTCCACCTTGGGAAGGGCAGCATTTTGTCCTTACTGAAATAGACACATACACTGACTATGGATTTGCTTCCCAGCTCACAATGCTTCTGCCAAAACTACTCTCCGTGGACTTACAAAATGCTTCCCTAATGTAGGGGGGGCTCATCCAATCCATTGAATGCCTGAAGAGAAGCAAAGGTGGAATAAGAGAGAATTCACTGTCTTCAAGTTGGGACATTGGTCAGCTGCCTTTGGACTCAAACTTATACTGGAATTTATACCACTGGCTCTCCTGGTTCTCAGGCCTTCTGACTCAGACTGGAACTATACCCCCAGCTGTCCTGGGTTTTCAGCTTGCTGACTGAGGATCTTGGGATATCTCAACCTCTATAAACATGTGAGCCAATTCCTTACAATAAATCTCTCCACACACACAAACTTAATGTCACTAGCTATCTGTCTTTCTCTATATATTCTTTTTCTCTGGAGAACCCAGACTAATTCCAAAGGCAATTCCTTCAAACTGGTAATAGACATTAAGGGGAAGTCTAGGAAAATGTAAAGATGGCTTCTCATCTGCTCTTAACAAGCAGGGCTTCTTGACTGGGTCCTGGAACTCAAGAAAATAAAGATAAAAATGAGAGACCACCGGATTAAGAGATAACCAGCAAGTAAGGCAGGTGAGGTCCTTGGAAAATTGCTTGATTAAAATCAATCTAGAATACATTTACTGAGTACTAGGCAATAGAAATTTTATATAATTATATGTAAAGTTTTTAAGAACACTATAAAATTCTGTTGCTTCCAATAAGAATCAAGCTAAAACAATTTTTAGGCTATTGATATTTTCATTAATCATTTCCCTTTTATTACCTTATAAAAAATTAACTCAGTGTCACGGTTCGATTCCCAGTCAGGGCACATGCCTGGGTTGCAGGCCAGTTCCCAGCAGGGGACTCACGAGAGGCAACCACACATTGATGTTTCTCTCCCACTCTTTCTCCTTCCCTTCCCCTGTCTCTAAAAGTAAATAAATAAAATATTTAAAAAAAAATTAACTCAATTTTATAAGGAAAATAATCTAATTAAACTATGCTAAAAGAAATCAAGAAAAAGAATTCTGAGTTTAAGGATCATTGCCTTGGGGTATGCACTCAGAGTAACAAAGTCAGAGAACACAGGAGATTATGTAACTACCTCTTTCTATGTGGACATCTTTCTGAGCTGGCATTCAGTTATATCTTAAAGAGCTTCATGTGTCATTGAAATAAAGGTGACTCCTCTCTATAATTCCAATCTTTTATGCATAGCTCCGAGAACATACTGGTTGCTAGTGCTTATTTAAGATCTAATGTTTGCAAATGAGTGCAAAACCCCACCTTTCTACTGATAAATCCAGTATACAAATAAGGCATACAGTAAGATGCTAGGAGAATTTTTTGACAAATGGAATGAGGAAAACTAAGACAGATAGTTAAAGACTCCCTGGCAATTTACAACCAGATAATAACTCACAAAGTCTTATCTTTTATCTTCCCTAACCAAGGACAGTTAGAGCAAATGGTTTACACATTACAGACTGGTAGGGCAGACCTGCCTTGGTACAGTCCATCTTTGGTGATATTCTTTAAAGGTAAAACTGACCAGAGAATGACCCTGACTCATCTGCTCATTCTGATGAACAAGCATATTAAAGCAATCATCCCCACCCTTTTTGGCACTAGGGACTGGTTTTGTGGAAGACAATTTTTCCACAGACAGGGGTGGGTAGGGGGAACAGGAGACACAGTGCAGGCAGTAATGTGAGTGAAGCTCTGCTTGCTTGCCTACTGCTCACCACCTCCTGTGTGGCCTGGTTGGAGACCCCTGTACTAAAAGAGACACCTAGAAAGTTGATGAATATTCCAATTGAGACCTCCCCTAAAAACAAATAAAAACCCTCAACACTAAGGACCCAGTTCAGGCTCTCTCTTGAGAATGTCTACACCCCCAACCCCACTTCTTTCTTCAAGCATGCATCTTTGCTGTCTTTCTTCTAACTCTAAAGGTTACCAGGAGACTTGCAACCAGGGGGCAGAGGGCCACCCACAGCTCATCCCAGGATGACCTCCTGAACCTGTCTCCAAGGGCCCTCCTTCTGCCACTGTAACTTGTTTCCTGAGTCCACCCAGCCCATCTGGCTCTCTTCTTCTGCCTCCATGACTTTCCAAAGGGCCAAGGCAGCCTTGTCTAGGCTTGACTCTTCCTCACATTTCCAATAGGCCCCAGCAGCTCCACAGAGCTTCACTACTGTTCCTGTGATCTTGCCTCTTCTATCTTAAGCCTTCCTTTATTTCACTGTCCCCAGCTTTAATAAACATACTATCAAAGTCACGTGGACTTATGCTGTGAAATCTTTCCTGCACAAAGTCAAGAAACCTGCCTCAGCCCTGGTCCTCAAAATTAGATCAAATTGTGAGCTGTGACCCAGTGAAGCTTCATAAAGAAGCATTTGTACAACTACAGTAATTTTTATAAAAAGTTTCTGCTTATGCCCTGGCTGGTGTAGCTCGGTGGATTGAGTGTGGGCCTGCGGACCAAAGGATCGCAGTTCGATTCCCAGTAAGGGCACATGCCTGGGTTGCAGGCCAGTGCCTATCAGGGGATGCACGAGAGGCAACCATACATTGATGTTTCTCTCCCTCTCTCCTTCCCTTCCCCTCTAAAGATAAAAATAAAATCTTAAAAAAATTTTTTTCTGTTTATTTTTAAAAGGGGAGGGTAATTTGACTAGAGATATGCTTATCTTCTCTTTCTCTTAAATCTCTACTAAAACGATATAAAGAAATTTTTCAAAAATATAAACTTAGTAAGTGATTTATCAGAACTTAAAACAGAAACTTAATGATTTTAGCAGGACTGGAAGAAGACATACCTAAGGTGTGTATATATAAAAAACGTGAACAGAATATGCTCTGTAAAACCCCAAAGAGGGCAAAAAATGTTAAATACAGAAAAAGGTAAGACCATGACCTATCAGGGTAAAAAAATGTGGAAATTAATTGGAAGTCTGCATAAGACAAAAATAGATTCCCAGTCTCCTAACTGTATTCTAAGCAAAAATATCAGGTTTCTTCTCCGGAGAAACTACAATAACCTCGGAAGGAAAAATCTCCCACTTAGTGTGGATACTAAGGAACCACTGACATCCATCCATCACTGTAAAATAAAACTAGCCAGATTATAAGCCAGCTCCTGTACAGAGGAACTTTTTAGTTCTTCACTTGTAAATATTAATAAGCAACAAAGAATTATTTTTTATGTTTGAAGAAAGATTCTAAGAGAAACAAAAACAAAATAAATATAATGAACAAAATAACAATTTAGAAAGAGATAATTCAGGGAACCTGAGAAACCTTAACAAAACATAATAAAAACATTCTATTTAATGCAGTTACTGACAGAACAAGAATTGAATGATATAAATAAGTATGGTATACAATAAAGAGTTCTTGGACATTGAGAACACTGTTGCCAAAATAAATAATTCAAGAGAAACAGCTGGAATATATAGTTGAACAAATATACTAGAAAATGTAATCAAGCGCAAAGAAATGGAAAATATGAAAGAAAAAACAAAAGACTGAGAAACAATTCAGTTATTCAGTTTGTGACTATGAAGAATACCAGAAAAATACAGGGGGGGAAAAATAGGGCAAAACAAGAAACCATAGAAATGACATAATTTCACACTACATGATTCTTCAAAGGAGTCCAACAAGTACCCATACATTAACTGGAAAACAAACATGTACAATGAAACTCAAATCCCAGCACCTCCTTATGAACTTCAGAATGCCAGGAAAACGATTAAAATGCCAGAAATAAAAGATTAAAAAAATCTCCCAGAAAAATTAAAAACAGACAAAATACAGTGTAAAATAGATCAGAATGTAGTAAACTTTTCTCAGTAGGCAAACTGCATCCTAGAAAAGCAATACATTCATATTTAAGAGAAAACTCAGTTCCATACCAGGCAAACTATTAATATCAATGAAATGAGAGATGACAGAGATTTTCAGTAATGCAGTGAGTGAAAAAAAAATAACATCCATTTGACCTCTCTTAGGGTAAATTAAGGATATACTCTAGAAAAATGAGGTAGTAAACACAAGAAAAGAAAAAGATATGCTATCCAGAAAATAAGAGGACCCCATCCCAGAGGATAACAAAAGAAAGTCTGCGCAGGCCAGCTCTAAAGAATCTTGAGACAGTAACCTGATCAGATGCTAAAAGGTTGACTGAAGTGGAGAGAGGGACAGGAATGCTATTTTTTTTATTAAGAAAAATTTTAAACCATGTATATGTATCACAATAAGCTTTTTAAAGTTTAGTAATATTAAAAGGAAAAAATTAAGAGGCAGTTATATAAAATCTTGGACTCATTCAGCTTGTAACATCTTATTAGCATTCTGGGAAACTTTAAAGAAGCCCTAAAAAGATTTCACAACTTTCTTCTCATAATTTTGCTGGCACTGCATAAACAAAAAGTCAATTTGATCAGAGTATACTATAAATTTCAGAGGCTATAATGACAAAAAGGCATTAGGAGATTCAGTTTTTTAAGAAGTGTCTGGAAAAAAACAGTTTTCTATTCTTATGGTACTTATACATCTATTTTCTCCTGAATTATACTACTTTTCTCATTACTAGAGGTGGCCTGGTCTTATTATTATGATATTTAATCATGCTTCGTGTTTCAGGAAAATAAACCCAGGTACGAAAGGGGGTATGTGGTATAGCTCGACCAATGACTGACTCAAAGAAGATATTGAATATATTTTACCTATTTCCCACCCTTTCCACCTCTTCTTCCCTTTGACTCTGAAGCTCCTGATCAGAAAATCTCCTCCCTAGATGGGTAAGCAGAGAAATACTATAAACCAGTCCACCTCTTACTACATTTAAACTAAATTGTAAGCTGTATGTCTATATACTTCAAATAGGAAATTCTTTCTGCCTTGACAAGAGTCAAAGAATCATATAACAAAAAAGGATCCTCTGCTTTCTTGCTCCCAGTGTTGGCACAGAAAAGTTGTATCTGCAAGAATGGTGAAGAACAAGCCCTGGCTGGTGTAGCTCAGTGGATTGAGCACGAGCCTGCGAACCAGACAATGGTGGTTCGATTCCCAGTCAGGGCACATACCTGGGTTGCAGACCAGTTCCCTGCAGGCCAATTCCCAGCAGGGGACATATGAAAGGCAACCATACATTGATGTTTCTCTCCCTCTCTCCTTCCCTTCCCTTCTAAAGATAAATAAATAAAATCTTTAAAAAAAAAAAAAAAGAATGGTGAAGAACAGCCCAGAAAAACTATAACCAAGTAATATAAAACAATTTATAGGACTTTAACAGAATATTTACATGAATCATCATCACTGATACAGGAGAGCCATATTTCATTTCTGAGATGTATCATGAGTTTGATTTTAATCACCTCCATAAATTATAAAACTTGGTCCCTACTCATGATTAGCTAGAACATACAACCCTGAGGAAAATGAGAAAGTAAGTTGAACAGAAAAGCCAGAATGTTCTTTCTCAACAATTAAAGCTAAATTTGGCTAGTCTACAAAAGACGAATATAGATTTAAATCTAAACAAAAAATAGCATTTTTAAATTAGCATTTTATCCTTTAGTTTTCTGTTATGCATCTGACCTTGTCTGTGTTATATGTTCAAACAAAAACAGTACTATTGAATCAGAAGCCAGAGTTCCCACCAAGATGGAGGCATAGGTAGCAACCCTTCACTTCCTCGCACAACCAAAAGGAGGATAACAACCAATCTAAAATCAATAAATGGCCAAAAGTACCAGAAAATCAAACTGCATAGAACTCCGACAACTAAGGAATTAAAGAAAAAAATCAACCAGAACAACCAGACTGGTAAGGCAGACCATGGCGGCTCAGAAAAACCACAGCAAGGCAGCTGAGAGGAAGGACTGACTTAAGAAGAAAAGTGAGACTCAAGAGCTGACTGTAGGCTATGGCAGGGGTTGCCAAGGTGGGAGATACTTCTAGTCTGACACGAGTCTGTTTGGAAAGTGCGCTAGAGACCAGCAGGCAAGCTGCATTGTTCCCTCCCTGGAGCCTCCCCCACAGGCAGTGCAGCAAAGAGGGTTACCCTGCCTGGTGAATACCTAAGGCCCCACCTTACAACTTATCAGGTGTGCCAAGACAATGAAATATGGCCCAAATGAAAGAACACAGCAAAATATCAGAACAAAGCGATGAGGAGATAGACAACCTATCTGATGGAAAATTTAAAGCCCTGGTAATCAAAATGCTCACAAAATTCATTGAACTTGGTCAAAAAAAGAAAAACACAAACAAATGAAAGATACCCAAAATGAAATAAAGCAAAATATTCAGGGAGCCAACAGTGATAGGAAGGAAACTAGGTCTCAAAGCAATGATTTGGAACAAAGGAACAAATAAATATCCAACCGTAACAAAATGAAGAAGAATTCAAAAAACTGAGGAGAAGTTTAGGAACCTCCAGGACAACCTGAAACTTTCTAATATTCCAATGGGTGCCAGGAGGAGAACAACAGCAAAAAGTTGAAAACTTATTTGAAGAAATAATAAGGGAAAACTTCCCCAATCTGGTGAAGGAAACAGACTTCCAGGAAGTCCAAGAAGCTCAGACAGTACCAAAGAAATTGGACCCAGAGAGGAACACACCAAAGTACATCATCATTAAGTTACCCAAGATCAAAGACAAAGAGAAAATCCTAAAAGCAGCAAGAGAAAAGAAGACAGTTACCTACAAAAGAGTTCCCATAAGGATATCAGCTGATTTCTAAAAAGAAACCTTGCAGGAAAGAAGGGGTAGGAAATAAGTATTTGAAGTCATGAAAGGCAAGGATCTACATCCAAGATTGCTCTATCCAGCAAAGCTATCATTTAGAATGGAAGGGCAGATAAAGTGATTCCCACATAAGGTCAAGTTAGAGGAGTTCATCATTGCCAAGCCCTTAGTATATGAAAAGTTAAAGGGACTTATCTAAGAAAAAGAAGATAAAAAATATGAATAAAATGACAACAAACCCACAACTACTAACAAATGAACCTAAAAGGAAAAAAAACAATGAAAACAAAAACTAAGCAAACAACCAGAACAGGAATAGAGTCAGAGAAATGGACATCACACACAGGGAGTTCAGTGGAGAGGGGGAAGGGAGGAATAAGGGGAAAAAGATACAAGGAAGAAGAAGCATAACTGGTAGGCATAAAATAGATGGGGAAAAAGATTAAAAATGGTATAAGAAACAGAGGACTCAAAGAACTTATATGTACAACCTGTGGAAATGAACTAAGTGCGGGGGAGGGAATGCTGGAGGGCTGAGGGGGCAGGGTGGAGGGTGGATTGGGGGGAAAATTGGGAAAACTGTAATACCATAATCAATAAAAACTACTTAAAAATAAATCTTTTTCATAAGTTTAAAAAAAAAAGAATCAGAAGCCAGATTCAACCATCAGCACAACCTGTGTCTTTTAACAAGTCACATCACTGCCATGAGTCTAGATTTTATCAAATAAAAAAAACAAGACTGAGAAAGATTAAACTTGAAGGTTTCAAAGAAAAGTGCAATTAATTATATGGTTATGTAAGTAAAAACTGCTGTTTACAGTATTTACAGTAGCCATCACTGATCACTGAATGCCTACTATGTTTCAGGTATTCAATCCCTCAATTTATGACTACAATAAATTTAAAATGTAGGTACTATAAAAGTGAAGAAACATAAGCAGAGAGATTGGCTTACCCAATATTACACAGCTCATAAATGTTGGGGACTATATTGAGACCATGAATCAAAATCCCATGTTTTTTTCCTCTCATAAAAATTTCTATTATGTATTATTTACAAGCATTAGTTTTACAGAAATCAAAATAGACATTGAAACCCAATAAAATTTTTAAAGTAATGTCAATCCATCTTGAAACTCATAATATCATAGCTGAAAATGTTTATTATGTACTCACCTGATGCAGCAGACGTTTCAGTTTGAGCAACTGAGTTTTTACAGCAGTACAATCCTGGACCATGTGCCGGAGGGTCATCTCATCCAGTATCACTGTATTTTCAGGTACATCTACAAACATCTTCTGAGCCTGGAAAAAGGGGGTCCCTCCATAGCTTTCAAAATGACCCAAAGGAGATTCTCTGTAGGGAGAGCCTCTGGAAGGGCAGGAGAAGAATTTGGAAGTAAAAGATATACAACACAATTTCAGCAAGAAATAAGGTAATGAAATTATTGCAATGATTACTGCAATTCATTTACCATTATCACAAAAACTGACTTTTACTCACCTTGGACACCAAATTTGTTTCCAACTAGATAATCAGTACAATCAGTTCTAGTTGTCACTAGTAGAATTATCTCCTGTACTCCCTTTTGTGTATTTTATACATAAACCTTATTCCTTATGAACTTGAATAGAAACAAAAAACTCTGGGGAAAGGCCTTGTCTGGAAAAAAATACTTATTTTTCTTTTTTCCTGCACTGTTTGTCTGCTTTTCATCTTTTGACTTAATTGGCCTCTTAAACATCACATTGTTTTTAGGACCCTTAAATATACTATTTATGTTAATACTCAGCTTTGACATACTGCCAGATTCCTATTCCTATTCCTTGAAAGGAATTCCAGCAGATGAACTTATTCTTCTTTTGTTTTTACATTGTTGATAAATCATCTTTTCCAATAAAGATTAAACAAGGTTTTATAAATTTTGTTTCCTAATCTGAAACTAAATTTTTAAAAAATCTACTCTAAAAGAGTTTAAGGCTCCCTTAGTTTCATACAACATAAATTCTGAATAACTTAGAACTTTTTTGTTTGAACATTCAACACTAGGGATAATGTGGTTCACAGACATGGAAAACAATGCTTGAGCCAGAAGTTATAACTACAGCAATTTAAAAAGTACTGCATTTATATTACACATAATTCTTAAGACACATGGTTCTTAAGACAAGAACATGCTGAAAAAATAATCTCTCCAGTATCATGGCTACATTTTATCACTATTAAATCCATGATGCATTAAATCTGCAAAAGAAATAATACATTAAATTTCAACATACTAAAAAATTAGCCATACTGTATTTCTACTAATTTTGTAGATTTAAACAAATATTCCCAAATCTCTAAATTTCAAATATTCAACATAAGATGTTTTCACAGTATTATTTTTGTCTGAAACTAATTCTCTGAAACTACTCCACATCTAATTTTTCTTTTAATTCCCACTAAAGATTTTTAAGATCTTTTAAATTGTCAATCCAAAGGTAAGACCTTAATTCATTCACATAATTCTGCTTTATTTTTTATTGCTTCAAAATATGGTTGCATTATTAAATTTCAAATACTGATCTATGAATTAGTAGTCATTTACCATCCATAACCGACAATCTATACAGAGTGATGAAAAATATATAGTAATAAAAAGTTAACAAATTAGTAAGACAAAAATATAGAACCACCTGGCAAATAAATAGCAGAGATAATGAGTCATGTTTTCAGAGAAAAAAGCTGACATACTTTGGGAGACTTTCTTGGGTAGGAAAGAACTTTGGGATGAACTATAAAGTATGAGGTTTGAGTGACTGAAATGAAATGCCAAGGCTTTCTAGAAAAAGAAAAGTTATGAAAAACTGTAAGCATGATTTTTCAGGGACAAGGAGACTCTTAAATATGGCTTAGGAGGCCAGAGAGAGTCCTGAATCCAATTTATTCTTCAACTTTATCCCTTAAAACATCTGCCTTACTTAGACTGGCATCTTAATCCACAGCAAATTACGTGAGATTGCCAAAGCCTGGTATAATCTCCCTCATCTCCAAAACCATGTCTTCAACCTCTCTGGACTTCTGGCCAGTCCACTCATCCTGTCCTCCACTGCACTCGATCTGAAGAATGATTAACTTCTCTTCATCTTAAATTAGTTGGCATTTCCTAAAGGAAAAGTTCCTTAATCCCTTAAAACAGGGCCTGGTACTTCCATAAGTGTCCTTATACAGCCCTCTACTGTATATTGTCAGAGTGTATTGTGTTCGTTTGTCACCATGCCAAATTAGAAACTCCATGAAGACAAACTGTGTATTTTTCTCTCAATCAGAATTTGTATTTTTATACAAATTTTAACAATCATGGGTTTCTAGTAGAGAAATTGTATGGTGAAAGCAACAGGACACCACAAGCTGCTTTGCAGAATACACTGGAAAGTCAGCAGTATGTTAGCAAAGGCCACCAATGTGCCTTTGAGGTCTATGTGGACAATTACAGGCCAGGGGGGATAGTAGATATGAGGAACTTAACCAATGTATGTATAAGTGAAGGCAAACATGAGTTCAGTGGTTAGAGAAGCATGAGAAAGAAATGCCCACAATCACCAATACTATTTAACACTATTCTATGAGTACAGCCAATAAAATCCAGTAAGAAAACAAAAAATCTGAATAACCACAGAAAGAAATCTCTAAGATATCAGCCTTTTTTTAACCCATTAAAATGTAATCCATATAGAGTATCAGCACCTGATATTCAACACAAACATCTAATAATGACATTGCTGCATAATTACTTATAATTTCCAAGGAATCTCCTAGAGTTATGTGATTATACCTACGTACTTCTCCACTTCTACTCAAGCTTCTTGATTACCAAGAAGCTTGGTGTGATTTTGTGCTTAAGATTCATGATTCACAGATTACACTGGGAAGTGGAGATGTGTGTGTGCGTGTGTGTGTGTGTGTGTGTGTGTGTGTGTGTGTGTATGAGAGAGAAATTTTTCAAGAGAAAAAGAAAGGTCTTTTTCTTTATTTATTTACTGAATATACATTTATTGAATACACATTTTACACATTCATTCACAATTTGAATTCATAAAACCTTTAGTGTTTCTTTTCTCACCAAAAATAAAAATTGTATACTTAAAATTAAATGTGTATATTTTTACATTCATGTTAATATTTCTTAAAGCCTTGATTCAACACAACCTCAAATCAAAATCCCAATAAGTTATTTTATGGATATCAACAAAGTGACTTTAAAGTTTATATGAACAGTCAAAAGGCCCAGAATAATCAACACAATATTGAAGAATAAAGCCAGAATACTAACTCTATCTGACTTTCAGACTTACTATATAAAGTCATGATAATCAAGACAGTGTAGCATTGACTAAAGAATAGACAGATCAATAAACTACAATAGTGTCCAGAAATATACCCCCTCACACAGAGCAAACTGATCCTTGATGAAGAGCAAAGACAGTTCAAAAGAGAGAGGACAATCTTTTCTACAAGTACTAGAACAACTGAACATTCATATGCAAAAAAAAAAAAAGACCCTATATACCTTTCACAAAAATTAACTAAGGTCAAAGACCTAAATGTATGCAAAACTACAAGATATCAAAGGAAAAAACCCAGGTGACCATGGGTTTTGCAATAAGTTTTTAGATACAACACAAAAAGATACAACCCATGAAAGAAAAAAAAATGACAAGTTGGATTGTATTAAAATAAAAATGTCTGCTCTGTGAAAAACAACATTAAGAGAATGAAAAGACAAGCCACAGACCAGAAGGAAATATTTCTCAAATATATACCCAATATATTAAGGACTGGTTTCTAAAATATAAAAGGAACTCAGAACTTCTGGTAAACATGGTAGTGTAGGCAGGCATGGCTTGCTTTTTAACTCCACCATGTAAAAATTACAACTAATATATAGAAAAACCATCATTTGGAACCATCAGAAATCGAGTTGAATAGAAGTCTGACAATTACAGAATTAAACCACATCCATATAGACTGGTAGGAGAGGTGCAGATGTGGATGGGCTGGTCCCACACCCATGTATGGTAGATAAAAATTTGAGAGGGATATCCCGAAAACAAAGAGTCCCAGCTCCACACCAGGCCCCTCAGCCCAGGGTTCCAGGGCCAGGAGGAGAAGTTCCCACAACTTCTGGCTGCAAAAATGAGAATAGACTGAGTTGGTGGAAGAAACTGCTAGAGCCCCAAACAGTTCTTCTTAAAGAACCCACCCATGGACTCACATACTCAGACTTACTGCCTCTGAGGTCTAGCACCACGGTAGAAGCTTGAAAGGTACCAGTGGCTGAAGCATCTGGCATCAAGAGGTCATTGTCCATTTTCTAAATCCTCCCCCCACAGGACCACAGAGCCGGCAAGCTAGTGTGTGTGACATGTGAGACTCCATCAACCTGGCTAACACTGTTTGACCCACCCTGGAAATCCCCAGAGACTCCGCCCCATCCAACTTACTGGCCCACCCAAGCTGCTTTTCCAAATGAATGACTGGTTTGGGCTCATGCTTCACAACCTCCTAAATCGTCTCAAACAAGCAACAGCTGGCAACAGTAAGTCCCAGGTGTGGCACTAGCAGTAGCCAGCCTATATTCACAGCTTGGCTTCACCTGGGAATATCCTACCCCAGCACAAGCAGCAGCCATCTCAGATTGCTTTATGGTTCTGTTGAAGTATCCCCGGGCAAAACCCAGGTGGGGGCTGACTTTGGCCTGTACCACCTGGGAAACCCCAAGGCCAGCTACAGATCATGTGGGAACACCACCACCCAGCCCCTGCACAGCTGGTCCTCCATGGAGGCTGGAGATTTGTGGTCAGTGGTCACAGGCAATACTTGCACCTGACTGGCCTGGATAAATCCCTCTCACTGATCTGCCAACAACAACCAAGACTCAACTACACAGGATGGTGTACTCAGCCCACATGAGGGGAGAACCTCAACTACCCAGCTTGGGTGATAGGGGAGGCTATTCCAGTGACTGGACCCTACAGGACACCTACTACATTAGGCAACACTACCAAGACACAGAGTCAAAACAGCTCTACCTAATATATAGAAACAAACACAGGGAGGCAGCCAAAATGAGTTGACAAAAAAGCATGCCCCAAATGAAACAACAGATCAAAACTCCAAAAAAAGAATTAAAGAAAATGGAGACAAGCAATCTATCAGATGCAGAGTTCAAAATACTAGTTATAAGGATGCTAAGGAAGTCAGTGAGGACCTCAGCAGCATAAAAAAGATCTATTCAGAAACAAAGGATACACTAAGTGACAAAAAGAACAATTTACAGGGAAACAATAATGGAGTGGGTGAAACTGAGAATCAGTGATTTGAAACAAGAGAAAAACAACCAATCAGAACAACAAAGAAAAGTGAACCCAAATAAACAAGGATAGTGTAGGCAGACTCTGGTAGAACTTCAAAGAGGCCCAACATTCACATCATAGGGGTGACAAAGAGGAGGAAGAGCAAGAAACTGGAAATCTATTTGAAAAAATAGACTCCTGGCCAAGATGGAGTTGTAGGTGGAAACACTACACCTCCTAGCACAACCAAATTTAAGGACAACAAAGATTTAGAAACAAAAACACAACCAGAACAGATGGAAAATTGAGCTGTACCGAAGTCCAACAACGATCCATTCATCCAGACGGGTAAGAGGGGCAAAGTTGGCAGCCAGCAGACAGGGGTCCCGGCAGAAAAAGGTGGTGGTTAGCAGACCCAGGTGTGGGTAGGAAACAAGCAAACCCAGTGAGGCACGCAAGGCGGTTGGCTGACCACAAACACATTCGCACACAGATAAACCAGGCAAGAAATGGGCAGTGAGACAGAATGCACAACCCAGGGCCCCAGTGATGGGAAATAAAGCCTAAAAGCACCGACTGGAGAAACTTTCGGGAGTTGAGGTGCTGGGAGAGGCTCCCAGCCTCACAGGAGAGTTGGTTAGAGAGACTCACAGGGTCCTAGAACGTACACAAGCCTACACACCCGGGAGCCAGCACCAGAAGGGCCCAATTTGCTTGTGGGAAGCGGCAAAGGAGACCAAAATCCGAGAGAGAACAGAACAAGCACTATTGCTCCCTCTCTGACTCCACCCCCACATTCAGCATCACAACCCAGCAACTGGGTTGACCCACCCTGGTGAACACCTAAAGCTCTGCCCCTCATATGTAACAGGTGCAAACAGACCAAAACATTATGGCTCAAAGGGAAGAACAGATCAAAGCCCCAGAGCCAACACTTCTAAGCAAACAAGAGATAGCCAACCTATCAGATGCACAGTTCAAAACACAGGTGATCAGGATGCTCACAGAATTGGTTGATTTTGGTCACAAATTAGATGAAAAAAATGAAGGCTAAGTGAAGTAAAGAAAAATGGTCAGGGAACCAATAGTGATGGATAGAAAACTGGGACTCAAGTCAATGGAGTGGACCAGAAGGAAGAAACAAAACAACAGAAAAGAATGAAGAAACAGGAATTCAAAAAAATGAGGAGAGGCTTAGGAACCTCCAGGGCATCTTTTTTTAAAATATATTTTATTGATTATGCCATTACGGTTATCCCATTTCCCTCCTTCCTTCCCCTCCACCCTGCACACCCTCTCCCTCCCACATTCCCCCCTTTAGTTCATGTCCATGTGTCTTAAGTTCTTTAGTTTTTACATTTCCCACACTACTCTCACCCTCCCCCTTTCTATTTTCTACCCACCATCTATGCTACTTATTCTCTGTACCTTCCCTGCCCCTTCCTCCCACTCCCCTGTTGCTAACCCTCCATGTGATCTGCATTTCTGTGGTTCTGTTTCTGTTCTAGTTGTTTCCTTAGTTTGTTTTTATTTTAGGTGTGATTGTTAGTAATTGTAAGTTTGCTGTCATTTTAGTATACACGTTTTTTATCTTCTTTTTCTTAGATAAGTCCCTTTAACATTTCATAAAATAAGGGCTTGGTGATGATGAACTCCTTCAACTTGACATTATCTGAGAAGCACTTTATCTGCCCTTCCATTCTAAATGACAGCTTTGCTGGATAGAGCAATCTTGGATGTAGGTCTTTGGATTTCATGACTTGGAATACTTCTTTCCAGACTCTTCTTGCCTGTAAGGTCTCTTTTGAGAAATCAGCTGACAGTCTGATGGGAACTCCTTTGTAGGTAACTGTCCCCTTATCTCTTCTAGGATTCTCTCCTTCATTTTAATCTTGAGTAAAGTAATTATGATTTGCCTTGGTGTGTTTCTTCTTGGGTCCAACTTGTTTGGGAGTCTCTGAGCTTCCTGGATTTCCTGGAAGTCTATTTCCTTTGCCAGATTGGAGAAGTTCTCCTTTCTTATTTGTTCAGATAAGTTTTCCACTTGTTGCTGTTCCTCTTCCCCTTCTGATTCCCCTATAATTCAGATGTCGGAATGTTTATAGATATGCTGGAGGTTCCTAAGCCTCTCCTCATTTTTTTGAATTCTTATTTCTTCATTCTGTTCTAGGTGAATGTTTCTTTCTTCCTTCTGGTCCACTCCATTGATTTGAGTCCCAGTTTCCTTCCCATCACTATTGGTTCCCTGTGCATTTCCCCTCATTTCACTTAGTTTAGCCTTCATTTGTTCATCTAATTTGTGACTAAAATCAACCAGTTCTGTGAGCATCCTGATCACCAGTTTTTTGAACTGTGCATCTGATAGGTTGGCTATCTCTTTGTTGCTCAGAAGTATTGGCTTTGGGGCTTTGAGCCCTTTTTCTGCTTGAGCCATAATGTTTTGGTCTGTTTGCACCTATTATGTATGAGGGGTGGAGCCTTAGGTGTCCACCAGGGCAGGGCAATCCAAGTTGCTGGGTTGTGATGCTGTATGCGGGGGTGGGGTCTGAGAGACTTTGCTCTGCTCTCTGTCGCACCTCAGTCACTTCCACCACTTCCCCCACGCAAACTGGGCCTTTCTGGTGCTTATTCCCATGTGGGTGGGCTTGTGTGCATTCTAGGACTCTCTGGATTTCTCCAACACACTTTCCTGTGAGGGTGGGAGTCTCTCCCTATGCCTCAACCCCACAAGTGTTTTCAATTGGTGTTTTAAGGCTTTATTTTGAGGCGTTGGGAACCTGGATTGTGAGATCTTTCTCCCTCCCCAGTTATCTTCGTGCAATTGTGGGACCGTTGCCCAGTCAGCCAGCCACCTTGTGCATAATGCCCAGCTTCTCAATCGCTGCCTCGCTGGGTCTGCCTGTTGCCCCCCCCCCCCACCCCCACTGCCCAGGGTCTGCCAGCCTCCGCCTGGGTGCCCAGGGTCTGCCCGGTGCCACCTTGTATGCCCCGTGTCACCACTTCCTGTGCCTTACAAGCCCTCTCCACTTGGTCGCCCCACTCTGCCCCGCCTACTAGTCTGGGTGAATGTGTCTATTTTAACTCCTTGGTTGTCAGACTTCCATACAGTTCAATTTTCTCTCAGTTTTGGTTGTTACTTTGTTTCTGAATTGTTGTTGTCCTTATTTTGGTTGTTCCAGGAGGCACAGTGTGTCTACTAATGCCTCCATCTTAGTGGGAAATCCCAGGACATCTTTAAACATTCCAACATCTGAATTATAGGGGAATCAGAAGGGGAAGAGGAACAGCAACAAGTGGAAAACTTATTTGAACAAATAATAAAAGAGAAATTCCCCAATCTGGAAAAAACAGACTTCCAGGAAGTCCAGGAAGCTCAGAGAGTCCCAAAGAAAGTGGACCCAAGGAGAAACACACCAAGGCACATCATAATTACATTAGCCAAGATTAAAATGAAGGAGAGAATCCTAGAAGCAGCAAGAGATAAGGGGACAGTCACCTACAAAGGAATTCCCATCAGACTGTCAGCAGATTTCTCAAAAGAGACCTTATAGGCAAGAAGGGGCTGGAAAGAAGTATTCCAAGTGATAAAATCCAAAGACCTACATCCACGATTGCTCTATCCAGCAAAGCTTTCATTTAGAATGTAAGGGCAGATAAAGTGCTTCTCAGATGTCAAGTTGAAGGAGTTCAGCATCATCAAGCCCTTATTATATGAAATGTTAAAGGGACTTATCTAAGAAAAAGAAGATAAAAAAGATGAACAGTGAAAGGACAGCAAACTCACAGTTATTAACAACCACACCTGAAACAAAAGCAAACTATGCAGACAGCTAGATCAGGAGCGGAGCCACAAATATGGAGATCACATGGAGGGTTAGCAACAGGGAAATGAAAGGAGGAGAAGGGGGAGAAGATACAGAGAATAAGTAGCATAGACAGTGGGGAAAAAATAGAGAGGGGGAGTGTAAGATTAGTAAGGGAAATGCAGAAGCTAAAGAACTTAAGATACATGGACATAAACTAAAGGGGGGGGGAATGTTGGGGGAGGGTGTGCAGGATAGAGGGGAAATGGGACAACTGTAATGGCATAATAAATAACATAGTTTTAAGAGAAAATAATGAAAAAAGACTTCCCTAATTTGGTGAAGGAAATAGACATCAAATACAGGAAGCACAGAGAGTCCCAAACAAGGTGGAGGCAATGAAGCTCACTCCTAGACACATCATAATTAAAATGCCAAATATTAAGGATAAAAAAGAGTATCTTAGAAGCAGCAATAGAAAAGCAGTTAAGTTACCTACAGGGGAGTTCCCATAGGAACTGATTTTTTTCAAAGAAATTTTGCAGGCTAGAAGGGACTGGCTAGAAGTATTCAAAGTCATGAAATGCAAGGACCTACAACCTAGATTACTCTATTCAGCAAAGCTATCATTTAGAATTGAAGGGCAGATAGAGAGCTTCCCAGACAAGAAAAAACTAAAGGACATCATCAACAAACCATTATTATATAAAATGTTAAAGGGATTTTTTTTAAGAAGAAGAAGATCAAAACTATGAACAATAGTTATGAACAAAATGGCAATAAATACACAGCAACAACTGACTGTAAAAAAACAAACTGAGCAAAGAAGAACAGAGACAGAATCATGGATACAGAGTGTTTTGATGGCTGCTAGATGGGAGGAGGGTTTGGAGGAATGGGTGAAGAGGTGAGGGGATTAAGAAGTACAAATAGGCCCTAGCTGGGCTCAGTGGACTGAGCACCAGTCTGCATACCAGAGTCACTGGTTTGATTCCCAGTCCGAGCCCATGCCTGGGTTGTGGACCAGTTCCCCAGTAGTGGGCACGTGAAAGGAAACCACACATTGATGTTTCTCTCTCTTCTTTCTCCCTCCCTTCCCCTCTGTCTGAAAATAAATAAATAAAATATTTTAAAAAAATTTTAAAGTAGTATAAATAGGTAGTTACAGAATAGCCATGAGGATATAAATACAGTACAGGAAATGGAGTCGCCAAAGAACTTGTACGCATGGCCCATGAACATGAACAATGGTGGGGGTACTGCCTGAGGGAGTGGGGGTGCTCAGTGGAGGGGGCAAAAGGGGAAAAATCAGGACAATTGTAATCAATCATTTATAATTTAAAAATAAAATAAAACATACAAGGAACTCTTAAAATTCAACGAGGAAACAAACCAATTTTAAAATGAGCAAATATAAACAGACATCTAACTGAACAAGATGTATAGATAGCAAATAAGCATATAAAAAACTCAACATTATATATCATTAGGAAAATGCAAATTAAAACAATGAGATATAAGTAGTCACATATCAGAACGGTTAAAATGCAAAGCACAAAACCAATTTCTGATGAGGATGTGTAGCAATAGCAGCTCTCTTCATTTTTGGAAGAAAAATGTATGGCCACTTTGCAAGACACTTTGGAAACTATTTACCAAACTAAACTTTTACTATGTGGTCCAGCAATTGTGCTTCTTCTTTTTACCAAAAGGAGTCGAAAACTTATGCACTAATGTTTAGAGCAGCTTTATTCATAATTGCCAGTTTTGGAAGCAATTAAGATGTTCTTTAGTAGATGACTGGATAAAAAAATTGCAGTACATCCATACAATGGACTGTTATATAGAGGTAAAAAGAAATAAGCTATCAACTCATGAAAAGATAGGGAGTAACCTTAAATGCATATTGCTAAGTGAAAACATCCAATTTGAAAAGGCTACATACTGTGTCCATTTCCAGCTATATGGCATTCTAGACAATGCAAAGGTACAGAGACAATAAAAGGATTAGTGTTTGACAGAAGTATTGCTAAGGGTTAAGGCTGGGGAAGTGGAAGAGATGAATAGCCAGAGGACATAGTACTTCAAGGGCAGTGAAATTATTTTGTATGACACAGTAATGGTGGACACATGTCTTCATACATTTGTCAAAGCCTACAGAATGTACACACAAAGAATGACTCCCAATGTAAACTATGAATGTTAGTTAATAATAATGTATCAATACTGACGCATCAGTTGTAACTCATGCAAGATGTTAATAAGAGAAACTCTGTATATAAGAAGGTGAGGGAGTACATGAAAACTGTACTTTATGCTTAATATTTTTGTAAACATAGAGCTGCTATCAAATGAAGCCTATTAATTAAAACAAAGAGGAAAATGACAGAATGAAAAGAAAGTACTTCCAGAATGGCAGAATAAATATCTCAAAAGCTCACTCTTCCATAAAAGCACTGAGGACATTGGCAAATTAGGCAAAATCAACTTCTTCAGAACTCTGTAAACTAATCTAATGCTTGCAACAATGAAGGAGTGTAGGAGACCATTCTGCATGGCGTGGGCCCAGCCCCCAGTGGGAAACATTTACTGCAAAGTAACTTCATAAAAACCCATGTTAAACCTTCCTAGGATCTGTGTAACCGGTCCAACCACTTTTGCCCTTTTCATTTGCAAATATCCTTCTTCCTCCATGTAATTCGCGGTATTGGCTCCTTTGTTTTTTGTAAAAGGTAACCACCTAAAGCAACCTGTGCATAGCAAATGAGGACCACCATGTAATGTGCTGAGAAACCCAATAAAGGCCGGTCACCGGCAAGGGCTGCAGCTTTTGCTCCCCTTGAGAGAAAAGCCATGCTGTCCCTTTTCCTCCCTGTGTATGTCTCATTTCAACCATAATGACATGGACACTGCGGGCCAGTGTCCACATCAAAGAAGCACTTATTTCAAACAAACAAACAAACAGCTGAATCTTGGTGAGGCCAACAAGCTCTGTGGCATTTTAATTTATTCTACTGCCATACCTACCTCACTAGCTCTGTGGTAGCTTGAAAATCAAGCCTTACAAGCGTGGCAGCTATGAAATTCAGCAATCACTAGGTGGGCTGGTGGGCTGGGAGATAAAATGTGTTTGAAACTCTAAAAAGACACCATTTCCAGACAACTGTTACTATGTGACCTTAACTGGCACCTCCCTAGAAAGAGCCCATTCTCAGCAGTTGTATTTGACCTGATTAGGAATTCATTCTGTGGAAACAGCCTTATCTCTTGTGTTTGTTAAAAAAAAATTTAAAAATCAGTGACAATTGTTTAAAATTCCTGTTGCCTGAGACAATGACACCAACTGGGGCAAACAAGGTAACCAAAAAAACGTCTGCTAAGGAAAACCTGAGAATTAGATACCCACAGGAGGTTCTGAAATGCTCTAACATATTCTTGGGCATAGAGAAGGACATGCATATGTACAGGGATGTGTGCGTCTTTGGCCACCTTGGGCCTCTGAGCAAGCAGGAAATGAAGGCTAAGGCAGAACGACAAACTGCAAACAGTTGTTGAAGGTTTCCCTAAGCATACACAGATAAAGAGCTCCTTGGCAAAGGCTAGAATACTTATTGGTTCAAGGCATTAGCTCATAATCGTTAGCTCAACAAACTCTAAAATGTGATAGACTAAAAGAAAGACACATCATAGTTACAAGTTTAAAGCCAAACAAAAAAGTGAAAATGCTGAATGCAGCAAGAAGAAAGTAAACTATTATGTAAAAGACATAATAAAATTAACAGCTGATTTTTCATCAGAAAGCAAAGGAGTTGAAATGTTAAAAGATTGTCAACCAACAATTCAATACACAGTAAAACTATCCTTCAAAACTAAGAGAAATTAAAACATTCCCTTGCAGCAAAAACAGAGTTTGTTCCTATCAGACCTTCCTTATAAGATATATTGAAGTTAGAGACTTCAGTATCTCCTCATTAATGGACAGAACTAGGAAGAAGGTCAGCAAGGAAACAAGACTTGAACAACACTACAAACTAACCAAACCTAAAAGACATCTACAGGACATCTGTGGAGATGAAACTACTAATCAAAAAGCTTGCCACAAAGAAATGCCCAGGCCCAAACCTCTTCACTGGTGAATTCTACAAAACATTCAGTGAAGAATTAACAAAAATCTTTTATAAATTCTTCTAAAAATAGAAATAAAGACACCAATTCAATCTATGTGATCACAATACCAAAAACACACAAAAACTTCTCAAGAAAATAAAAGATCAATATTTATTATGTCTACATAAAAATTCTCAACAAAATACTAACAACCTGAATCCAGCAACAGATAAAAGGATTATATACCATGACTAAGTAGGAATTATTCAAGAAATGCAAGGTTGCTATCAGTCAATGTCATACAGCAAATTAAGAGAATGAAGGAAAAATTATTTTAACAGACACAAATTTCATTTGACAAAAATCCAACACCCGTTCATAATAAAAACACTCAACAAAGAATGAAGAGAAGGGAACCTCCCCAACCTGATGGAGTATCCGTGAAAAACCCACAGCTAAGAACATATCTAATGATGAAAGGCTGAACACTGTAATCCTAATGTGAGACCTAAGGTACAGATGGCTGCTCTCACCACTCCTATTCAGTATCACACTAGAGGTTCAAGCCATAGCAATCATGCTGGCAAGAAAAAAAGAAAAGTATCCAGATTGGAAAGAAAAAAGTATAACTACTTCTAGTCTCAGATGACATGATCTTACATACAGAAAAGCCCAAGGAACTAAGGAGCCAGAGGCTTATATGAGCCATGTGTATGAACATTAGAAGCACTTAGGATTGTGGCAAAGCTTACAATGAAGAGGGACAATGAGTCAAAGGCCAAGATGTCTGTGCCCTAGAGTTATGGACCAGTAAGGAGGAGCTGATACAGCCAAATACCCTAAGTGTCAAAGGAAAAAGACTGAGTAGTAATTCATTTAGAAGTGGCAATAAGAAGTAAACACAAGACCCCACTCTAAACACTAAAGAACTAAAGTAACTGAAAAAATAAGAATTCTTCATTTTAAGAATGCTACTAGGGAATCAGTACATTTGGGAAAGAGGTTTCAGTTTCAATCAGAAAATGTAGAAAAAGAGGTCAATGTGTGAGTTTGTTAAGATCTGAGAAAATTCCATATAGCATAATGGAAAGTATAGGGGAAAAGGGAGGACTGAGAGAACAGAGGAGTGAAAAATCAGGCCACGTGGAAAGAGAGCACATTATTATGTTTGACATACAGGTCCCCAACTTAGGATGATTCTGATTACAATTTTTCAAATTTATGATGGGGTGAAAGTGATATATGTTCAGTAGAAATCATACTGAGAATTTTGAATTTTGATCTTTTCCTGGGCTAGCAATATGTGGTACAATACTCTCTCATGATGCTGGGCAGCAGCAGTGAGCCACAATTCCAGTCAGCCACATGATCACGAGGGTAAACCACCAATACTCTGTAGTGTATTCATTGTGTTTGGTAATTTTGTCCAACTGAAGGCTAATGAAGTGTTCTAAGCACCTTTAAGGTAGGCTAAACTAAGCTATGATGTTAGGTAGGTTAGGTGTACTAAATGCATTTTTAATTTATGGTATTTTCAACTGACGAGTTTAACAGAACATAACTCCATCATAAATTGAGTATTCTATAGAGGAAGTAGATCAGTGTTTCTGCACCACCAGTCCCCTGAGTTATGGATAAGACATAATCCTATAATTATGACAATGTCAGGAATTGAAGGACAGACAGGACAGGGAACCGACACCCAAGAAGTCATAGAATGGAAAGAGGAACTTTTATATCTGCAATATTAAAAACTATCTGGGATAAGTGCACCAAACCTTTTTTATTACATCAAGGCATAGAAAGAAAATGACAGTTTTAAGGTATGCTGGAGTAAGGGTTGTCTTACACAAAGAATCTCTCTCTACCACCCATCCCCATAACTAGCTCTAGGGGTCTAGAGGTCCCAAACTCCAAATGGCCTGATTAACTTAACTTTTCATGACAAAATGGTATGCCACAGCTCATGTGTTGGGAAATTCTGCACTACATGAGTCATACTAGAAACCCCCAAGAATGCCCTGCATTTCTCTCTCTTCATTAAGAATTACCAATGTGTGGCAAGAAAATCTCAGATATTCCACGCAGCAACATTTTTACAGATATGTCCCCTAGAGCAAGGAATATAAAGGAAAGAATAAACAAATGGGATCTTATCAAAATAAAAAGCTTCTGCATGGCTAAAGAAAACAGTATTAAATTAAAAAGACAACCAACTGTACGGGAAAACATATTTGCCAATGATACCTCAGACAAAGGTTTAGTCTCCAAAATATACAAAGAACTTACACGACTCCACTCTAGGAAGACATCTAACCCAATTAAAAAATGGGAAAAGGACTTGAACAGACACTTCTCCAAAGAGGACATACAGAATATCCAGAGACACATGAAGAGATGCTCAATATCATTAGCTATCAGAGAGATGCAAATTAAAACCACAATGAGATACCACTTTACACCAGTCAGGATGGCTATCATAAACAAAGCAACAAACAACAAATGTTGGAGAGGTTGTGGGGAAAAGGGGATCTTAGTTCACTGTTGGTGGGATTACAGACTGGTACAACCATTATGGAAAACAGTATGGAATTTTTCTCAGAAAAATAAAAATCGACCTGCCTTTTGACCCAGCAATTCCACTGCTAGGATTATATCCCAAGAATCCTAAAATATCAATTTCAAAGAACCTATGCACCACAATGTTCATAGCAGCACAATTTACAATAGCCAAGAGTTGGAAGCAACCTAGGTGCCCATCAGTAAATGAATGGATCAAAAAACTGTGGTACATATACACAATGGAATTCTATGCAGCAGAGAGAAAGAAGGAGCTACTACCCTTTGCAGCAACATGGATGGAACTGGAAGGCATTATGCTGAGTGAAATAGGCAAGGCATTGAAGGACAAATACCATATGATCTCACCTTTGACAGGAAGCTAAACAATAAAACAAACAAGCAAACAGAATAAAAACAAAGACACTGAAATAGAGAACAAGTAGGCAGTGACCAGAGGGGAGAGGGAAGGGAATTTAAGGGGAAAAATGGGGAGGGATTTTGAGGAACAAGTATGAAAGACACCTGAGGACTGGGGGGGGGTGGAATGGGAGGGAAGTGGGGAGATGGGGCGGGGGTGGGGCTGGGATGGGAGAAATAGACAAAAAATGTACTTGAAAAATAATTAAATAAAAATTAAAAAAAAAAAGAATTACCAATGTGGATGATCCACAAATCACTAGTCCTTCAAAATACACTGTGTAGAAGAGATTTGCGGTCTTATGTTTTGGGAAATGGCTACATATTCTATCTTTTACCACCTTGTGCAAAATCATAATACTATATACATTAAAGGCACTGTGTAGTGTACTGAAAACCTCATTTAACTTTGTTTAATTTGTTCATTCCCACACTCATCTGATCAGAGATATCTACACCTACTGACATCCAGGAAAATAATTTTTGGAAAATGTGGCTTAACTTTTCTGACAGATAAACTAATCAGCCTCAACTTGATCATTCCCAGGGACAGATATTACCACCTCTGGATAATCTGTTCTATTTGTACAGTCTGATTAATAGCCTCTCACTTTAAGCTGAAATTTGCTACCCTTTATCTTAAAATGCACAGTTTTGCTATCTACAGTTAGAAATCACACCTATTCATTCCTCAAATCCAGTTCTAAATGTAGACTAGTTCTCTGAAAATACCACACTATTTCATAAATGGTTTTGCACATGTTATTTTTTCATCTAAATGCTCATTCTTCTCCTACAGAAACCACTCCTCTGCAAACTCTAGTTTTACTTATCGGTCCAATAGTAACTTCCTTTATACGCCACTATCCCAGACAACAACCAGTTGCAGCTTGCTTCTCCAGTCCTGTAGACATCACTCTATTGAAGCACATACCTTCACTGCCCTACACTAATACTGCATTATAGCTATCAACAATGTGTCACCCCCACAGACTCAACACCCTGTCAGCAGGAAGTATCTACTACTCATCTTTTTATGGAATGGAAGAGGCACATAAATCTTCTACCTAACCAATAATTGCAATGATTCCAACTGAGCCCACACACTGTGTAATTCTTTTACCATCTGCAAATCAATGCTTCAAGAAGCTATTACCATTCCACAGCTCTCACACAATATACAAATTTATCCCAGCTTGAGAATTGAGTAGAGTTCAACATATAAGTTCTCAATGAATATTTGTGAAATGGTTGAAGAAATTTTATCTGAAGTATAAGCAATGGTTCACACTTTAGTTAGACTTCTAAATTTTCATAATCGAGCCTTAAATTTACCTTCCAACCATCAAAGATAAGGGAAGTAAAATCTTCAAATGAAGACTATCTTTACATCAAATTCATGTGTGATAATACCAACTCTCTGACATCCACTACTTAACAAAAGCCCAGATGTGAGAAACAGAACAGCCAAAATAATGCCTGAGAGAATATGTACTGCATATGTTCTTTCAAATCTAAATTTTATCCTTGCACCAAATTATACCAATAGAAGGATCTTTAGTTGGACAACATTATTTCATGACACACTGTAGAACCACCTTTTCTCACTTGGACTAAAGGTCTTTGCAGCTTACTGAAGAACGTAAGTAAGAAATGAACTTAAGGAATTTATCATTATTTCTACTTTGGGAAGCTGTCTGAGACCTGACCACTATATCACAAGGCATTTTCTTTATAAGAATGCATACAAAGCAATCTTTTTTTATGATTCTGTCTCATAAAAGCCAATCTTTTCAGGAGAAATGTACCCTTTATATATTCTGTAATTCTCATATTGGATCAAGTTTTGTTCTTTGCTTTTGCTGCAATGAATGTTACAGCCAAAATTTTTTTCTTACTTCAAGAACTAGATGAGGCCATATGTGTCAGTTCTACTACTTCTTTTCCCAATTTTATTACCTATATTGTAAATTAGCTCCAAAATAACCTCAAGTCCCCAGAAGAACATGAGGAGAGTGAAAAGGAATAAGAAATTAACAGCTACTACTGGGTGCCTTCTATAAGCCAGACAGGCACCCGATCCTCAAACAGTGAGGAAAAGCTATTATAAGCTATAGTCTACAAATGATAAACTGAAGTACAGAGAGTTTAAGTAAGTCACTTAAACTCACAAAGCTAATATGCGCCAGGCCAGGGTTGGACCCCAGCCCTGAGTGACTACAGAGCCACACTGTACATAGGACTAATCAAATTAAAGACTACTATGCTATGCTTCGAAAGGAATAGAATTCTAGCACTGCACAGTACCTTCTTTTGTTTTCTTTTGATGGTACTTAAGAAATTTTTAAACTTCAATTTATATATGCCAAAGAATCACTTGGCATTAATTCTACGTTATTCAAAAAACAACAAACTTCAACAAAGTCAACATTTAATGATTCCCAAATGAGAACTAGAAAATCACACCAAAACTTAAAGTCCAAATAGCAGACATAAATAAAATATTTATATTTATGATAAAGTTAAAAAAAAAGTTTGAGCCAGAAGAAAAATTAGACATGCTATTCTAAATAGTACCACATTTAACCTGCAATATTTTGATGCCCACTAAAAACCAGGCCTAAAAAAAAAAGATTTTCGGGGGAGGGGTTAAGGGAAATTATGACCCAAAATTAATCAGAAGATAGAAAATTAGATTCACCTGCTTAAGTCACTTTTTCCATGGTGATGATAGCGGTCAGGATGGCTGAGGTGGTAATGTTCCTGTCCACTCCACCTTTGGGGCGGCCTTTTCCAAAATCCTTCCTGAGACTGCCGGACACTTCTGTCTGATCGATCAAAGCGATTCATATTGTCACGCTCCACTAGGCAGATTCAAAAGCAAAACAGTATAAATATGTACACACTCTATAAAAACTACTTATAGTTTGACCATTAAATGCTGCTGAAATTATAAAACATTCTAGAAAATATCAATCATTTATGTTAGCTAATCACAAAACCAAGATTTCCAGAAGAAAAATAACCAGTTCTTTGGTAAAAACTAAAGTTTATATCATTTGAACTGAAGAAAATTATTAAGCGTTCCTCATATCACAGTCACTTAAAATAATAATTAATGGTACCAGTTTTAAAACAAGCAAATTATACTTGAAGTCAACATTATACATTTTAAATACCAGTAATCAGTTTTAAGTGGTCTTCATCATTATCACTAGTTGGTTCTGACTTCAAAATGAAAATAAGATTTTAAATCTAGTAGAGAATTCATTCCTAAAAATGAATGTCACAATTTATTTTCCCTGATTTCAAGAAGTACAAATTAGCTTTTCATCACAAACAAATCATATTTTTTAATTAAGCTTACAGTTTTAGAAAGACGCTTCGATCTGCCTGCAGTAAAGCTTGTTCAGTAAGTTTAAAATGCCACTGAAAACAAAGCCAGTACTTTGCAGCAACAAATAGTACACTCCCTGAAATCCAAATGCCACAAAAACACGAAAAGAATCTCTCTGAAATACCCCAAGCTTCTCCTTCACTTACCCAAACACTTTTTCCTCACATATCTGAGCACTCACTAAGAGAATTACTTTGTACAAGGGAGACATTGTGTTGCCTGCTGCCTACTCGGACATAGCTGCACACAAGGCACTGACAAACAGGCCTTCCTTCCTGCTTGATTCCCAGCCCTCCCTGTGGGAAGCCAGCCCAGTTTACCCTGTGACTCCATCTTCGCCCAATGCTTACATAGCTACTGAGTTAGGACTGTTACTAAAAATACAACTCAACACTAATCTAAGCTAGGAACAGGAAAGGATTCTGTAGTTTGAGAATTATTACACAAGAAAGTTCAAATCCTGCATGTTCAGAATTCTTTGTGATAAAAGAGCTTTAAATATCAATGTAATCCCTTATTTAAAAAGAAAACCTCACTATTTAAGTGATTATTTTCACTTAATCTAAAACTTAAATTTGAAATGCGGAGTTTCATTACAGTATACCAGATGAAAAAGAAACTTTCACACTTCAAAGAAAAAATCATGCACTTAAAGTATAGATGTTCATTCTCATGTACACTGAACTCACTGCAACATATTTCTTATAAATGCATTATTCAAATAAAGTTTAAGAAGATAATGAAATTTTGTTTAAGCTCATTAGAGGAATCAATTTGGGGAAAACAACTGTATGTTTTACAGTTTTTAAAAAGACTTTTTAAGGAAAAAATTTCAAAGGAGGCCTACATTGGAAATTATTTCAAACACTCTATTGTTGAGATAAATTAAAATATATTGTTTTAATTTAATTATAGAAAACCAGCTTGATAGATAAATAAAAGCATTGTGACCATGATGACCCCCCAAAAAAATCATTAGTAGAAAATTGCAAAAAAAAAAAACTAAAAATAACCCTATGAAGGCTTAAAACTGTGTTTAGTTTACATCTGTATCATAGTCATAGACTCAGTTAAGTTCCTTAAATATTTCTACATGGCATTAAAATGTTAACGTTAGTTTCAGCAATTCTATACAGCTGAGGGATATCTATACCTCCTTTTAAATGTTCTGAGTTCATGTTTTTTTCATTTCAGGCAAATAAAATTCAACTCACTCCCCACACAAGAAATTCTATAACATCTGATATGTAATTAGCACATCATCAACACAGTGCACAGAGTAACAAGAACAAACAAAGCAGGCAAACAGGTCAGAAGATAAGATTAAATACTGTGGGAAATTACAGTGCAAAAATGGATGTGAAGCTTTTCTGTTTACTAAAGGTTGTTGGTACTATACCCAGCCTTTAAATTAAAGTACCTTTACTAAAATATGAATTCAAACCTGGGCATAATGACAAATAAGTACTAGAAACAAACATCTGTCATGACCAAAAAAGATGACTGGTAGAAATTGAGAAAGAGGGGCTTACTTCTCAGAGATATGACTGCTCCAAGATTCTGTAGGAAGAGTCCTACTATACTTCTACCTGAGGCTCCCACCAGTCACGTGTTTATATACTTTAACATGTTACTAAGAAGATAATGTGAAGCAACATCAGTGGTAGTTTCTGAGAAAAGGTTGAGTTCTTGAACAGTTAAAGAAATAATATAGAAAGAAAATTAAAGCAAATAAAATTACAAAATGGAGATAAATCAAAACTAGTTTCCACAGCCAATAAAGAAATGAGACAAAGAAGACTATGAAAGGAAATAAGTACTTCTGAATGTGTGATATCATAGGAAATGATGGGGCAAACCTAAAAGCATCCTGGTTTGAAAAAGTTTTAACCCAATATGCTGATCAAAACTTGTTGGGAATGACCCTGCCTGGTTTCAGGAGCTGTAACCGCCCCACCCCCCCATGGTTAAGGTTGAGTAAGCAACCTTCAGACCATAAGCCACTGAGGAGACAAAGTTTATCTCCCTAACAGGAGTGCCACTTCTGCTCCATTTTTTAGTAACTGGACCCCAATGCTTGATCAAATTAGCCAATGACAGGCAAGATGCTCCAAGGGCGGAATGACCTAAGACAAGCATGATCATGTGGAGGTCCCAGGGAAGGACTTGGGGGCTATGGAGAAAGTGGTGGATGAGCCCTCAGTCTTTGGCTTTGACGAAACCTGAGTCCTCATTCTGTCTGTGAGAAGTCTCCTAATTCCTTGTCTATCTGCCTCCGCTGCCTGACTTGAGCCTGAAACAATGACAGAGGGTAGTACAGACCAGTACTGGAAAGGATAGGCTCCTTGGGTGATATGGCCTGAGAAAGGATATGTAAAATCCTGTGAAGCCTGCTTTGCGAAGCATGCTCTTAACTAAATAATAAAGGTCTGAGCAGGAAATGAGTTTGTTTCCCAAAGTTTTGTAGCCCTTTAGCTAACAGACCCTGACACAGAAGAAGCCCTAATAGTTCTTTGAATGCTATCTATTATTTGACCCTTACTGCCTGACAATGGTTAATGAACTTTACCTGTATTCCTGTGCAAATTGAAACCAAATAAAAGCCTGTCCGGGAAAGGGTTGGCGCACTTTCCCCTTCAGAGAGTGGCCAGGCCACTCTGAGGCACTCCCCCCTTGAGGGAGTAGCTGTGCCGTCCCTTTTCCTCCACAGGACTCGGTAGTCCATGTGAATATGTCTAGAATCTCATCCGTGACCTCACGGGCACTGAGAGTTGGTGCACACGTCAAAAATTATCTATACACAGCAGACTCAGCCCCACCTATGAGCTTATGACTGGTGAATAAAAGCCTTTTGAAGGAGATTTCCAGCTCCAAATGTAAAAGGCAACACATTTTAGTATGTAGGGTTTTCTTTTTACTATAAGTAGGAGACAGAGAGATAATACCAGGACTTATAAGTTCTGAGGAGGTAAGGAAAATCTAACCCAGCTAACTGACAGGTATGGCATGTGGGGACGCCTATGTCTAACACCAGTCATATCCATTTCTTCTAATTTGATAAAGGAACAAAACATGAGCCCAAAAGTTACTGAGGTTATTTTTCTGGTAGTTTGTCCTAAGAAGGTAATGGAAGACACAGATAGTAAAATTTCCATATGTTGACTAACAATTGAAGATAGTGGGAAAAATTATACATCACAAAGCCTGAAAAAAATGTGCTTTGCAGGATGTTTTAAAATTTGATCAAGAAAGGTTTTAACTGAAATTTATTTGGCTTGAAAGAGGAAAAGCCTATGAAAAAGGAAAAAGAAAACAAAACCAAACCATGAACCTTGCTATTACTAAATATAATCAGTACTCAAAAATATAAATTTCTAAAAGAAAGTACAGTAATTGGAAAGTGGTCATGGACAATACTACTAACCTCATAGGACTATACCTCAATAACAAGTTTAGCAAAAATGTGGCCTGAGGAAATATAACACAAATAAGTGTGACTTAATTGGCAGCATAACTTGGTGGGGTGGAATTCAGGAGGTAGACATCTTTTACAACTCAGAAAAGTTTAAAACCAGAGTGAGTAGAGGAAACAGCACATATAAAAGAATGGATACATGACAGAAATTTCATAAATCTGAATATTATACTGTGAATGTGCCAAATGCTAGGCTTTAATCCAGAGGCAATGAATGACTATCAGAAGTTCCTGGGCAACAGAGTAATACAATACAACTATGCTTTTGATATAATTCTGAAGCCTGAAAAAATAAATAAGACACCTACTAAGAAATGCTCCTTGTGCCTAATTGAATTCAAATTTAAAAAAACAGAACCTAGCAACCATTTGTACACAGGGGTCTCTCACACAAACTATAATTGGCAAAGAAGCCTGGGCTGAACTGCCTGCCTCTGTGCTGAACTGACTGGCTCTGCTTTAAACTGCCTACCTGCACTGGGTTTCCACCATCTGAGACTGCGCATATAAAGAGGTTCCTAGAATCATATTTCAACCAATAAGACTGAGGCTTTCCCCACCCAATCAGAGCTGTAAAGATCTGCGCAATTAGAGCAGCTCTAGTCTGACCAATCAGGACAGTTCCTTTGGGACCAATCAAACTGAAGATTTAGTCCTAATTTGCATGAGGATGGACCAATCAAGAACCGAGGGTGGGAACTCCAGCCATTCAAGCCAGCCTATTCTGGCTTCAGGAGCATTCTTTTCCTTTCCACCAAAGACTGAAGACTGTCTCCCTGGCTGAGCTGAAAAACTGAAGATGTCTCATCAGAGCAGGGCAGAACAGCCCATCAAGGAGCAAAGCTGTATAGCAAGAGAGAGGCCTGGCCCCAGCAAAGATGTTCTATTAGTTCTATCACAAATGAGTTGTTCCACAGCCATGCTGTTTTTACAGCCACGCTGAATCAGTTGAGCTGTTTGCACTGAATAAAGTTTCCTGCTTCATCACACCAAAAATTGAGGATTCCCACTGGCATTGAACTGACACCAGCCACCACCAGTTGACATACAAAACTGTTCAGTTAAGGAGACATTTTAGAACAAATCTCAAATACCTAATGGTCTGCCAAAATACATTCAGATTCCAAAATTGTTTCCTTAAGAGATTCCTTGATCATGCTAAAAGAAAAATATAAAAATTAAAACAATTTATCTTTTACATCCTCCTGAATTGTAACTCAACCCAAAAGCCCTTTCCCCTATCATTCCTCTTCCCTCATTCTATGCTCCTCGATTTCTCCTTGCAATCTCTCCCTCTGACTTGTTCATTTTCCCCCAAAACTGGCCAGAAACCTAAAAACCTATTAAAGTTAAACCTCCTTCAGAAGAGTGGTTAAAACCCCTTATGGTTTTTTTTTTAAGATCTGGTGTCTCATTCTGAGCTGAGAGCCATGGCTACATACTTTCAAAGGTCTAAACAAGATTGTCTGCAGAGTAATTTGCAGAGTAATTTAGAACAGTGTTAGGAATTGATAATCCAGAGCCCCCCCAGACCTATACCATTAAGCTCATACATTAGAGGAAACTCCAGAAGCAAAAAAAAAAAACAGGATGTAAAGAATACAGTGTGAAGAACTTGAAGATAATTTAGGAACCCATGACATTGTATAGAGAAGAAAAAAGTTTTTCTCTATGCTCCTAAGGTCTGAAAATTAAACTGACAATACAGATTAACAGGGGAAAAACATACAAATGTATTTTTTTAAATATTTTATTACTTTATTTTTAGAGAGAGGGGAAGGAAAGGAGAAAGGGAGAGAAACATCGGTGTGTGGCCGCCTCTCACATGGGCCCCACTGGGAACCTGGCTTACAGGCCAGGCATGTGCCCTGACTGGGAATCGAACTGCGACCCTTTGTTTCACAGCCTGCGCTCAATCCACTGAGATACACCAGCCGGGGCAAAACATACAAATATATTTAACATAATACATGACATGGAGCCTTTGTAAGAAAATAAAGATCCAAAGAAACCATTAGACCTGTGTATTTTTTTCTTTTTTTAAATTTAATTATTTTTCAACTACAGTATTCTGTCTTACACCTGTGTATTCTTATGCTATGTTTGATGAATACTGGACAGTCATGAAAGAATATGACTAGTTAAGAAGTATTAGGTAATTGTAGAAAACGGGAATATTTAGCAAGGCCTATTGTTTAGGTTTATCCTTGGTGTCCTTTTGTCTTCTTCAAGAAAAGGATGTATAGGAAAGGCAACTCTCACATGAAGATTTTATAACCAATTTCAAGAAAGAAGGGCAAAGGGGGGAAGAGGTCAAACTGACTTTCCCCTCCTTCTATCTTCTTAAATTCTTTCAACTTAAAATATTCAATATGACAAGCTGCCATATTTCAGGATAGGGTGCCCTGAACTCAACTGCACACACGCAAAAAAGAAGTTAGAAAAGGCCTTTCAGAGGCTGTCAACAAAGCATTTTCTGTGAACATAGACTGGGCTCTGATTCAGCTCTGTAAGTAAAGATAAAACCACTGCAGTCTTCAAGGATAGACTAACACTCTTAGATAACACTCAGGAGTGGATTCTGAAAGAGATGTGACCCTATCTTTCTCCTCACTTTTCTGTGAAAACTTTTAAGGCAGAGATACTGTAAACAGTTCATTGCCAAACTTCCAGTTCTTGAAAAGAACCTTAGAAAAAAAAAGCAGACTAAGACTCAGAATACAGTCCTTCATATATAGCAACTCGATACCTCCACCACACTCAGTTAAATACTGGAGGAAATAATCCATTAGCACATTTACAGATACTATAAATAGCAAGATATTCAAAAAATAAATATCCTGCCCCAGCTGGTTCGGCTCAGTGGATTGAGTGCTGATCTGCCAACCAAAGAAAGGGTCAGTGCTTCAATTCCCAGTCAGGGCACAAGCCTATGTTGCAGGCCAGGTCTCCAGTAGGGGGCACTTGAGAGGCAACCACACATTGATGTTTCCTTCCTTCCTTCTCCCTCCCATCTCCTCTCCAAAATAAAATAAATAAATAAAACCTTTAAAATATATATATTTTCCAAAAGTGTCCTATATTGCATTAAGACATAAAATAGAAAAAGTAAAGTGGGTGATGAATCAAACTGTTTTGAGAAAGAAACTAAACTAAGTACCCAATTCTCTAAATATTTAAGGACAACCTTGAAATGTTTTACTGATACAGATACTACAATATAAACCTACTACTTCTATATAACCTCCCCCTGTGTCACCAAACCACTCAGATGTGAATAAGTCTAATAACTCACAAACAGTTCTCAAATCCTAGTCCAAGAAACACTCAACCAACATTCATGCCTCCTCTGTGCTATCACATATACTGGCTTAGTAGGTAATGATTAACTATACATATGCAATTGCCAGATAAATATTCTTATAGCTGCTACCCTGAAATCATGGAAGAGTCACCTATTCATAATGAAGCCATGGCAAACTTTTATCCAAACTGAAGATTTCAATGAGGTACTAGTGTTCTTGTTGGCAAAAATTCTACCCACATTTGTAGAACTATTGAGTTGAATCCATCAAGGTTCAGAGTGACCCACCCAAAAACTTGACTCAAATTTGCCCAATAGCCTCAAAAACCAGATTCTAAAGAGAACTCCAAACAATAGTCAAAAGTATATTACAGGTCTCCTTAAACTCTGTTTGGTCCTCATAACATTCCTATCCCTTCAATCAAAAACACTCCATGGGTGGGTGTAGTGTTATTCAGGATCTCAGAGCTATAAAGACACTAGTCATTCCCTAATTACTGGCAACACCAATCTTAAATACTACTTTATCTCTGGTGCCTCTAAAGGCAACATATTTAAAATTCATGTTCTGCTTTATTCAGTATTTATTAGCTCAAAATAGTCAATATTTACTTGCCTTCTAGGAAAATCTGTAACATATGTGAGATGTGCCTCAGGGATTCCCTCAAATTTTTCATAAGTCCTAACCAAAACCTCAAAAACTTTAAAAAGTTCCCTGTGATTCTACTTTTATCTGATATGTGGATAGCTTTTGGTTGTGCTCTAAAGATGAGACAGCCTCTAAGACCCACTCCATCTCTACTTCCTGTTTTAGCTCAGAAAGGGGTAAGGTTTCCAATGAGAAGTAGTTATACTTCTGTCAAAGTAAAATGCACTATGTAGGATGTGACTTATACCAATTAGGTAATTCCCTTGCTCCTCACAACCAGTCCTTAAAACTTCACATTAAACATCCTGAATCATGAATTCTCATTATTTCCCCCTATAATTTTCAATGCTTTATGTTTTTCCCCTGTGTTCTACAATATTTTTCTACTCGATGTTCTCATCCACTAACTCAGTAGCAGCTATTTTGTCATCTTCTGAACCATTCTGTGGGAAAACCTTCTTCTACAGCTCCACAAAATATTGTGTTGCAACTGCCTCTCCCTAGTGATCTCATTTTCATCTCCTTGAGTCACTCTAATTCTGGGAGTTCTGTTGTTTTCCTTGTTCTCCATCTTGGGTATTAACCGATTTTTTCTTTCTCAGTTGACTGGAACTCAGTTTTGGTTGCTGGAGTATCCCAAGTGACAGCAGAACCATAAGAAGGTACAAGTCTCTACCCCAGGGGTAAAGTAGATACTGTTTTCAGCTTGCCACTCCCTCCTTTAACAGAATTATACATTTAATGTCCTCTGTTGCAGAACTTCTCCCTATGAATAGTGTATACCTCCCAGTACCACTGGTGTAGAATTAACAGCGTGCTAGTTCAAAGTGAAGACTTTAAGAGATGATATATGTATGTTTCTGCTCACCCTGTTGTCCTTCTGCCAATCTGCCATGAGAAACCTGCTCCAAATTTTCCTGCTCATTCAAAATGAAAAACAAGTAGACCTGAACTCAGTCCCATAGCCTTAGCCATCCCAGCTAATCCACAGATCTATGAATGAGAAAAGTAAATGTCTATTTTGAAAGTCACTGAGATTTTGAGATCGATTGTTACAGAGCATCCTGGCAGCACACACATACACAAAACATATAAAAATAAGCCAGATCAATGTGAAAAATGTGAGCAGCTACAGGCTCCTATTACCTCGATAGTGCACTAAAACCAAACAGCTACCCTATCTGAAATACTGTTGCATTTTAGCATCATGTATAAAAAGAACTTCACCAGGCTTTTTTAGTTCATCGCTGGTCCCTGGGAGGCCAGAGAGACTAGGCAAATGTTAGACTAACAGTGAATCCATAGATCTCCTGAGCCATTCCTCTTGCCAAGAGGATCCTCATCTCAACCTCTGTCCTAGGGGCTTTCCTAGTCTGGTTTCTCATTCTTGACCAGTTGTTAAGATAGAAAATCCTACAAATGCTGTCAATAGGGGTAAGAGCACCCAGGCCCCCTTGCGTATGGATTATCTAACGCCCCACTCCAGCAGTTACTGGGGTCCACAGAGGAAGACAGACTAACTAACAGAATTTTGGAATAAAAAGGGTAGAATGATTTATTCAGAAGGTCACAATTCCCAGATTGATCTTTTTAAAATATCCATCAACTTAATAATTTTAGCTGATATTTCACAAGTCAAATGTATTTCTTGTTAGAACCAAAATGAAAAAAGGAAGAAAAATTGTGTATGTATATAGGGAAAAAATAGGCCAAATCCTATCTACTACTTATTTTATGGTATAGGTATACAATATTACTGGATCATGCAGATAATGTCTAAGACCTACAAAATTAGGTTTTAAACATTTACATAAATTTGCAATGAACCTATTTAACATCACTTAAGCTTGATTTTCAGTCTGAACAGTCTTCCTCCACAAAGATTAGGAAGTCTGTAACAAATATCAAATTGGCTTATAGTCAAGAAGCTCAACTATATGCCTCTAAAGGTTCAATACTGTCCCCACTTACCATTTTCAAGAGGTGCATCCTCAGGCAGATCCACATCCAGCATAAGGTCATCTTCCTCAAGGTCACATGATTCAAGATTATTCAGAATATCCTGTGAACAAAAGCAGTAAAAATGCTATATGACCTAGCTCAAGGATGTGTGTAATCATTAGTTCTAAATAGAAACAGGACTATGTGATAATCTGAATTTACTCAATGTCTGTGTTGTAAAAACAGATCTTATTGATTAAATTTCTTAAATAAAACAGTAGACTCAACTGGTTTACCTGTTTAAGCTATTTGTAACACTCTTCTCTAAGGTATTCCTCCCCACCAGTAGATTTTAATTTTTATTTTGAAAAGCTTACAAACTTTAAGACGTTGTTCTAAGTACTTTATAAATATTCATTTATTTTTCAACATAATCCTATGATTTCATGACTAGTACAATTCTTATATTATATATGATGACTTTAATGCACAGAGACCCTAAATAATCTGGCCAAAACAGGATATAAACATAGGATAACATAAGTAATCAAAGATAATAAAATATCTCCTAAAATTTACTCATTTTTGGTATAGGAGGTTTTGCTTCATTATCTCTAAGGACTCAATAATTTATGTAAAAATAACAAAATAATCCTTTAATAATGTGATTATTCCATCCTTTCTTGTGCCAAACCTACCTACCTAACCTTAGTATGGTACCAACAGTAATTCCTTGGTTTGCTTCAATTCATTTGGAGTAGTCAAATTGCTATTGGCAATTTAGCAGCCCGTCCTGTGTTCTATTTGCAATCTTGCTAGCAATCATCTATCCCTAAAAAGGTAATGTTTTACCCTGGCTGGATGGCTCAGTTAGTTGGAGTGTTGTACTATACACGAACAGGTTGTGGATTCAATCTCTGGTCAGGGTAGACAGGGGAGGCAAATAATCAATGTTTCTCTCACATCGATTTCTTTCACTTCCCTTCCCTTTCTTCCCTCACTCCCTCCCTCCCTCTCTCTCTAAATCAATAAACATATCCTGGGATGGACCAAAAAAATGTTCTGCTTTCAAATACTCTTTTTCTAAAATCTAAATAAATAAAGAATAAAATATAGTCCACTAGTGGATCCTTCTCATCCAAGAACTGATTCGATATTCAAGATCTTTCCTGTGTGTGTGTGTGTGTGTGTGTGTACGTGTGTGTACACACACACTTACATACATGTAAGACAATAAGAAGATCACAAATCCAGAAATTTTTAAGTGACTTAGAGATTATGGCCTTGAAAAACTTATGGAAGAAGAATATCACCTTTATTACAGGTGATATGAATAAATTAGATTGTTCCGTAAGTCAGGTATTCCATCCAAATCTTTTCAATGTTATGTTGCTAGACCTACCTTTCAGGATCCACTGAGAAATAAAATAATTATAAAAAAGCTCTGTATAATTTTTTAAGAGAAAGGTTTCTTTTAAAAAAAAGGATTTTATTTATATATTTTTAGACAGAAGGGAAGGGAGGGAGAAAGAGAGGGAGAGAAACAGTGTGTGGTTGCCTCTCATGCACCCCCCACTGAGGATTTGGCCTGCAACCCAGGCATATCCCCTGAATGGGAACTGAACCGACGACCCTTTGGTTGGCAGGCCAGTGCTCAATCCACTGAGCTACACCAACCAGGGCTACCTGACAATTCTTAAGAATTAGGGGACTATACATTATAACTTATATTTAGTGCACACCTACTTGATTCCGGCTATTGCAGTAAGCATTTCTATTATTTCATTTGGTCCTCATGAATGGAGTATACATATGATGGGATGTTACTCAGTTTTAAAAAGGAAAAGACTACCAACGCAAGCTACAATATGGATAAACCTCAAAAACTTCTTGAAAACCAAAAGAGATCAGACACAAAAGGTCACATATTTGCATGATTCCATTTTTATATAAATGTATAAACCCATATAGGCAGAAAACAAATTGGTACTTTCCAAAGGTTGGAGAGGGGTAAAAGCAGAGTGACTACTTAATGAGTATGAGATTTACTGCGGAGTGACGAAAATGTTTTAGAACCAGACAGCGATAGTGGTTGCACAACATTGCAAATGTACTAAAATGCCACTGAAATGCTCACTTTAAAATGGTTACTTTTACATGAATTTTGCCCCCCCAAAAAGCTTTAAAAAAAATAAAAATTACTGCTCAAATATCTTAGAAATTACTTGTACATTTAACCTTTGATCCAAAATCACAATTCTACACATATATCACCCATATACAAAAAAAAAAACAAGGCTATTAAAGTGTTATTTATAATAGCAAAAACACAATGTACATGTTTAGAAGCTGAGAGAGGTAAATACACACACACACAGCAGGGCAAAAAAGTAGACTTATAGTTGTGAATACATGAAACACAGAGTTTATTCTTGTATTATTTCCCATACAACTATAAACCTACTTTTGGCCAATCCTGCATGTGATTGCTTTTTGAAAAAAATAAAGTAAAAAATAAAATTTGAAAAAATCTATATCCATACCCTTTCCCATACTTATCCTCCACAATATGCTATTCTAATGAAAAATAAATGTAATTGGGATGCTTGGGTTGCTTCCAATCTTCTACTATAACAAATAATACTTAAATGAATCCCTAAAAATAAAAATAAAATGATTTATACATATCCAACTATATATCAAGTTCATAGAATAACCATTCAGAGAGAAATTTTTTCAAGTAGGAAAGAGAAATTTTAAATCCTCAAGTTGTTTTTAGTAATTATATTGCTGGTGGTGGAATTCTGTTACCTTCACAGGACACCAATCTCACCAAACCCTGCATTCCTAACAGCAGCCTCTACTAAGACTGCAAGTGGTTTTGGTTTCACAACACTAGGTATTGCATGGGAGCCTTTTCAATTAAACATTTAGGTTAAGGAGATCAACCAATTCACATAAAGCCTGTTCAAACGCTCCAGTTTTCATCTGAACTTAATCCCATCAACTAATGCATTTCTATATTGTCTCAGTCTAAGAGTAGCCCCCATTAGGACACCAAAAAGTTTTGATACTAAAGCACATGGGGTTCCTATGTCAAGGTCCAGAAAAGTCTTTTCTATACCCAGTGACCACTTTACTCACTCATATACATAAAGCTTTAGGTCCCCAGAGGGGTAAGGGGTAAGAGGTAAGAGACAAAGGGCCCTGGACTTTGTCAATCTTCATCTTCGCTAATCTTCTGAACCACTGTCCCAGGTGATTCTAGATCCTCTTCTTTCCCATTTTCATTTTTCTTTTCAGCTTCTTCAATTCCTCCAAACTGTTGTAAATAGAGTTGTTAGGGCCCTTTAATGTTGTGGACCCAGAATTGGCACCCATTAGCACACTCAGTCTTCAATAGTGTTCATTAACACCTTTGCTTCAACCTCATCAATACCCAATATAGTCACCCCATTTCTTAATAAATATTGATCCCTAAAGAGATGAATCCCTTGGCTCTCCCCTTCTATCTTTTCCGTTTTCTTATTAATGGCTCTAGTTTTTATTTTCAGTATCTTTAATACCTATAAGGGAAACTGAGACAGCAAATCTGATGAGGTTTCTTGGACAGTAACCTAGTTTTACAGCAGCATGGTTACATGGGGGGACTATGGAAAAGGCCCCCACTTAACCAGGCCAGTTATCATGACCTTGTCAAGGGACCTACTGAGTAGATGTGTAATGCTAGTTCAGATGGCTTGCTATAAAATGTACAGCCACTTCATCTAGGGTGCTCCAAATTGCAATTATAGGAGAAAGAAGTCCCACTTCCCAGGTAAACAAACTGCACGACAGCTTTATACAGTCTACCAGGCTACCTACTCCCTTGGGAATAACCTACTGTATAACGCCATCTGTGATTGTTCTCTAATGAGCTGTGGGCCCTGTATCAACCCAAACATTCTCTTCCACTCTGTAGCATTCAAAACAAAAAATACTGCCCCTAAATTAATCCCTGTCACAATCCATTTTAGTAAAGGTTCTTCAGGAAATTGATAACACTAATGCACAAAATGAGACAACTTCTTGGCACCATAGCCCCTGGTTTCAGTAGTTTATTGGTTTTGCTCTCTGCCCAAATGGACTATGTTCAGGGTAACCAGAGGTCACAACACTACTGTCTGTTATCTTAGAATAATCTCTCCCACTGGGGGTAGCTTTAAGATTATTAGCTGTAGCTCAAACTGACTGAAATCTAAACTTGGCACAGCCTCAGCACCAGCATTCTCTATTACTTTCATTTTAGTTATTACAGGTAGTAATAAACAGAGTATTGTCTATTTAGTTTGTTTCTTATCATTCTGCATTTCCTTAAGTATCTAGTGGGCCATCTTATTAGGAGTTGGATCTACCACCATTTCTAAATTCCATTCCACAAGTTCTGCCTTTAGTAATGAATCACAACACAGCTGCAGCTTCAAATCAAAAGTGACTATAAAGCCATCCAAGAATCAAAAAATTCCTCACCCCTTCCCTGTCCTTTCATCCCTTCTCTTCCAAAATAACATATTTCAATGAGTTGGAGTTGTCTACCAAATTCTACTTTTTTATACACTACCATCCAGAATTAAGACAAATATCACAGGTGAAAGGCACAGTCTTCTGCAAGACTGACCTTAATTCAGACACCACCAGCCAAAGCTCAGGGGTTCCCTGGCCCTGCACTTGAGATCAACTGGCTACAAAGCTGGAGGTTTCCACTATTACCTCGGGTTCAGTAATTCACTAGAACAACTCACACAACTCGGGAAAACAACATACATTATGATTACAGTTTTAGTATAGGGGAAAAAAGGTACAAATCATAACCAGCAAAAAGAAGAGACACATAGGGCAAGGTCTGAGATGGTCCCTCCCAAATGTGAAGCATCCACATTCTCTCTCCCTGTCAAGTCAAAACAGGTCATCTCCTTAGCACATTGATAAGAGTACTAACCAGGAATGCCAACCAGGTATGCAGAGTCCATAATCTATATAAAAGTTTCATTACATAGGCATGCTTGACTGAATCAGTGGCCTCGTGATATAGCCTACTTCCTCTGCTCCCCAGGAGTCAGATTAATATCACGTAACTCAACATCCAAACCCTCTAATTGTATGTCTGCTTTTCCATATGTGGCATACCCCCATCCAGAGTCACCTCATTAGCATAAACTATAAGGGCCCACTATGAATAAAAACACTCCTATCATTTGGAAAATTCCAAAGACGTAGAGCAGGAGTAGCAAACTCATTTTCACTGGGGGGTCACACAAACTCATGGTTGCCTTCAAAGGGCCGAGGGCCGAAATAATTTTAGCACTGTATAAATGTAACTACTCCTTAACTGTTAGAGTTGAAATTACACTCAGCTCTTTGAAGGCAACAGCAAGGGTGATGTGGCCCCTGGTGAAAATGAGTTTGACACCCCTGCTACAGAGGCTCCCACACTGGAACTGAGAACAAAGCAGCTACATTTTTTATTATACAAGACTTACTATAAGAAACAACAAGACAATAATCAAGACAGCATGTTATTGGTAAAAGAACAGATACTTAGATCAATGGAACAGAACAGCAAATTGAGAAGTACACCTGCACAAATATATTCAACTGATTGACAGAAAATTCAATGCAGAAAAAAACAAAACAATCTTTCCAACAAATAGTGCTGAAATTCTTAAACAAAATTACAGTTGACCCTTCAACAAGATCTGAACTACACTAGTCCACTTATATGTAAACTTTTTTCCAGTAAAAACTGTAAATGTATCTTCTCTTCCTTATGATTTTAACATTTTTTTCTCTAGCTTACTTTATTGTAATAATACATTCTGCAACACATACAACATACAAAATATGTGTCAATCAACTGTATTACCTCTAAGGCTTTTGGGTCAACAGTGAGCTATTAATAGTCAAGTTTTGGGGGAGTCCAAAGTAATACACAGGTTTTCAACTGCATGTGGTGTCAGTGCCCCAACACCCCCACGTTCAAAGGCCAACTGTTTACGCAAAAGAGTTCACCTAAACAAAGGTGTTACACAAAATTAAATCAAAATGAATCACAGAAATATAAAATACAAGACTAAAATTTCTTGAAGTAAAAAAATTAGGAAAACTGCATGACTTTCTTTGCTAATTTTTTAAAAAAATATTTTATCGATTATGCTATGACAGTTGTCCCATTTCCCCCCTTCACTCCCCTCCACCCTACACACCCTCTCCCACCCACATTCCCTTTAGTTCATGTGTATGTGTCACACTTATACGTTCTTTAGCTTCTACACTTCACATACTACTCTTACCCTCCCCTATTTTCTACCTACCATGTATGCTACTTCTCTGTACCTGTCCCCCTCTCTGCTCCTCCCACTCCCCTGTTGCTAACCCTCCAAGTGATCTCCATTTCTGTGGTTCTGTTCCTGTTTTAGTTTTTGCTTAGTTTTTGTTTTAGCTATGGTTGTTAATAATTGTGAGTTTGCCATCATTTTACTGTACATGTTTTTTATCTTCTTCTCCTTAGATAAATCCCTTTAACATTCCATATAACAGGGGCTTGCTGATGATGAACTACTTTAACTTGATGTTATCTGAGAAGTACACCTGCACAAATATATTCAACTGATTGATGTTATCTGAGAAACGCTTTATCTGCCCTTCCATTCTAAGTGAAAGCTTTGCTGGATAGAGCAATCATGGATGTAGGTCTTTGGATTTCATAACTTGGAATACTTCTTTCCAGCCCCTTCTTGCCTGTAAGGTCTCTTTGGAGAAATCAGCTGACAGTCTGATGGGAACTCCTTTGTAGGTGACTGTCCCCTTATCTTTTGCTGCTTTTAGAATTCTCTCCATTTTAATCTTGGCTAATGTAATTTTGATGTGCCTTGGTGTGTTCCTCCTTGGGTCCAACTTGTTTGGGACTCTCTGAGCTTCCTGGATCTCCTGGAAGTCTATTTTCTTTGCCAGATTGGGAAAGTTCTCCTTTATTATTTGTCCAAATAAGTTTTCCACTTGTTGCTCTTCCTTTTCTCCCTCTAATTCAGATGCTGGAACATTTAAAGATGTCCTGGAGATTCCTAAACCTCTCCTCATTTTTTTGAATTCTCATTTCTTCAATCTTTTCTGTTTGGTTGTTTTCTTCCTTCTGGACCACACCATTGATCTGAGTCTCAGTTTCCTTCCTGTCACTATTGGTTAACTGTACATTTTCCTTTACTTCATTTAGCATAGCCTTATTTTTTCATCTAATTTGCCACCAAATTCAACCATTTCTGTGAGCATCCTGATCACCAGTGCTTTGAACTGTGCATCTCTTCATCACTTAGTTGTATTTGTTCTGGATCTTTGATCTGTTCTTTCATTTGGGCCATTTTTTATCTTGATGTGCCTGTTATGTAGTAATGGGTGGAGCCTTAGGTATTTGATTGGTGGGGCAACCCAATCGCTGCTCTGTGATGCTGTACATGTGGGAGGGGTCTGAGAGGGAACAATGGCACTTGCTCCACTCTCTGCCAGATTTCAGTCACTTCTGCCACTTCCCCCAAGCAAACTGGGCCCTTCTGGTGCTGATTCCCACGTAGGTTGTTTTTTGTACGTTCTAGGACCCTGTGGGTCTCTCCAACAAACTCTCCTGGGAGGCTGGGAGTCTCTGCTGGCACCTTAACCCCCACAGGTATTTCCAATCAATGTTTTGACGCTTTATTTCCCCGAGCTAGGACCCTGGGTTGTGCGGTCTGTCTCGCTCCCCAGTTTTTCCTGGTTTATTTGGGTGCAAATGTGGGACTGCCCAGTTCTGCAAGCCACCTTGCGCACCAAGCCCCTCCACAATCTGCACTTTGTTGGGTCTGCCTGCTGCCACCTCGCATGCCCACAAGGGTCTGCCTGCCACTGCTTTTTTTTTTTTTTTGCTATGACCCCTCTTCACTACTGCCCTACTCTGCCCCTCCTACTGGTCTGGATGAATGTGTCTACTTTAAGTCCTTGGTTGTCGGACTTCCATACAGTTAAATTTTCTGTCAGTGCTGGTTGTTATTTTGTTTCTAATTTTTTGTTGTCCTTATTTTGGTTGTGTGAGGAGACACAGTGTGCCTGCCTACCTAAACCCCCTCTTGGCCAGAAGTCTTGCTGATAATTTTTTAATTGATCAATAGAATGACTTGTGAAAGAAAAAAATTAATATGCTGTAATTTATTAAAACTTCTCAGTAAATGACATGTTTAACAGAATGAAAGGACAAGGCAGAGACTAGGGGAAAATATTTGCAAAACATATATCTGATAAAAGACATCCAAAATATATAAAGAACTCTTAAAACTCAACACTAAGAAAACAAATTAATTTTAAAATAAACAAAAATCTAAACTGACACTTCACCAAAGATATACAATGACAAATAAGCACATGAAAAAAATGCTCAAATGAGTACCACTGTACACCTCTTAGAATACCTAAAATCCAAAATACTGATAGGAGTTCTACTGCTGGTGAGGATGCAGAGAAACTGGCACTCTACTCTTACTGCTAGTGAGAATGCAAAAGGATACAGCTACTTTGCAAAAACAGTTTGGCAGTTTCTTATAAGGTGTTTTAAACATAGTCTTCCCATATGATCTTACTCTTTGGGATATTTGTCCCAAATGAGTTTAAAATGTCTATCCATAGAAATACCTGCATGTAAATACTTATGTAAGCTTTACTCATGATGGCTAGAAACAGAATCAACCAATATATCCTTTGGTAGCTGAATGGATAAACGAACTGTAGTAGATCCATACAATGTAACATTATTCATCAATTTAAAAAGAGGTATTAAGACAATAAAAGACATAGATGAATATTTAATGATTATTGCTAAATGAAAGAAGTCAGTATGGAAAAGCTACATGCTGTATGATTTCAATAACATATCATCCTTTAAAAGGCAAAACTATATAGTCTAAAGATCAGTGTTTGCCAGAGGGTCAGTGAGGGGAGGGATAAGTAGATGAAGTACAGGAAACATCTTAGGATGGTGAAATTACTCTTTATGATACTGTTATGGCAAATAAAAGACACTAAGCATTTGTCAAAATCCATTGCACTTTATAGCACAAAGAGTAAACCTTAATGCATATAAAATTTTTCAGGCAGTCAGGGTCCCTGGAGGGAATTAAGTGACAAACACCTAAATGTATTACAAATATATGAAACAACTTCTCTGAAGTGAGTGAGGGGAATTATAGTGCTGACCTCAGTAACTTGGAAATGAATGGAGTCTGTAAGACTGAAAGCAAAAGAGTTCTATATCAAAACTATACTCTGGTTGATAAAGGTTTTTGCTGAGGGGACATATACTAACAATTCTGAAATGGCTATAAGTTATACTGAAATGGAACAATCAAATGGATGGTTGATAGTAAGCCGCAGGTTCCTTACTGGGTGAGTGCCAAGTTCCAAAAAAGCAAGGGGAAGAAGCAAGAATGATGCACATAGTAATGGATCAGAGCTGGAAACATCAGTGTACGAACTCATGTTTAGCTTAAAATACAAGTGGTTACACACAGAAATATTTATGGATATATTGTATATACATATAGTTAGTATATAAACATGTATCTTCTTTCAGCCGACAGAACCTAGAAGCATACTTCACATCTAACTTTTGGCTTTTAATACCATTCTCCAATTAAAGGAATCAGGGCTCTTTGAAGAAATAGGTAAATATGATTAAGGCAGGTAAGCCTTACAAGATGAACCTGGAGCATCTTGCAGTGTCAGAAATTTTTTTTTAAAGTCCTCAAAAACAAAGTAGCAAGAAAAAAACCCAATAAGGGTATGGACTGGAAACAAAACCATGAAATATATAAGTCCATACTGATAGAAAGAATAAATAAATAAGTGAGAAAAAAGAGACAAATCCCTTTCAGTCTCACAGCAGAAATACAAATAATTTATGTAGATACTCCCCCCATAAGAAAGTAGAACATAAATAGCCACTCCTTATGTATGGACTGCTCATGGTGATTATTTCCAAAGAGTACATACAGTATGGAAAGGAAGAAAAAAAAGAACAACTTTTTTTGTCAAATCTGAGAAACACTGAAGCCAAAAAATCAGGGTTAACATCAAGTGATAAGTCATACTGTCCCGTTGATTATGATGTGATGAGAATGGATTTTACCTCTATGGTCTTCCTTCCAAAAATATGTTGCCTCAGTCTAATCATAAGAAAAGCATCTGTCGAATCCCATTTTGGAAACGATGTACAAAATACTTGAGTAGTACTTCTTAAACCTACCTAAGCTATCAAAAAGAAGGAAAATCTAAGAAACTCTGACAACCAAGAGGAGTCAAAGGAGACATGACTACTAACTGTAATATACTGGGTTGGCCAAAAAGTTAGTTTGATTTTTTTCTGTAAGATGGCTCTAGTAGTGCTTAGTTGTCTTTAACTTCATTCAAAACAACTTTGTGAGATTGTATTGTGACAGCTGTCATAGCAGCATGCATTAAAAAAAAATGATCAAAACTGGTGAATTTTTGTGTAGCCATTTTAATACTGAAGATGAAAGAAAACATGCTCAAAGAGATGAAAGAAAATATTTTCAGCATACTATGCTTTATTATTTCAAGAAAAGTAAAAACGCAACTGAAATGCAATAAAGATTTGTTCAGTGTATAGAGAAGGTGCTCTGACTCACCAAACATGTCAAAAGTGATTTGTGAAGTTTCATGCTGGAGATTTTGCTACACAATGCTCCATGATGGGGTACACCAGTTGAAGTTGATGATGATCAAATCAAGATATTAATGGAGAATAATCAACGTTATAATACCCACAAGACAGCTGACGTATTCAAAATATCCAAATCAACAAAGTTATTGCTAAAAATAAAAATTGTGTCTTTTATTTCACAAACAAAAACTAAACAAATTTTTTGGCCAACCCAATAGTATCCTGAATGGGATACTGGAACAGAAAGAGAGGAAAAATAAAAAATGAGAATATCTGAATAACATGGACTTTAAGTAATAAGATAAATATTATTTCACTAATGTGACAAATGTACCATATTAATATAAGCAAAGAACAGGGGAAATTGCATGTTGGGTATACAAAAACTCTCTACACTATCTCTGCAATAATTTCATAAATCTAAAACTGCTCTAAAACAAAAGTTTAATAAAAAATGAACATTTACGCAGTTTTTAATGACAATAAGATATTATTAATTTTTCAGAAGTGCAATCATGAAACTGTAAATATGTCTTAACAGTGTTTAAGACATACTGTCAGTTAATCAGACACTGAGTAATAACTTAGTAAGGCATTCATAAATCTCTACATATGTGTATAAGTATGTATTTACATATAAACATTGTATGACATTTGAATCATGATGTCTAAGACTTGCTCAAATTAATCCCAGTAGGGGAAAGGAATGGGTGAATAGTGATGAATAAATGAATAGAAATGTTGAAGTCATTGATGAAGTCAAATATTCATAATAATGAACCCCTGAGACTGAATATGCTTGAAATTTTCCATGAAGAGTTCAGTAACTGCTTGACTTAAAAATTTAACAAAAAAGATAAAAGAATAATAGTTTTTTAAAAATGGAGGACTTTCGGCCAAGATGGAGGCATAGGCAGATACACTCTGCCTCGTCCCACAACCAAAAGAAGGACAACAACAAATTTAAAAACAAGACCCAACCAGACCTGATAGAAAATCAAACTGTATGGAAGTCCAACAATCAAAGAGCTGAAGAAGAAACATTCATCAAGATCAGTAGCAGGTGAACGGACAGGCAGCCAGGGCAGAGATGATACGTGGCAAAGCGGCAGCTGGAGGACTGAGGCAAGTGAGGTGGCAGCTGTAGGAGCAGGCAGTCCCACATTTGCCTACAGATAAAACAAGGGGAACAACTACAAAGCAAGACAGACCGCACAACTCAGGGTTCCGCTGTAAGGAATAAAGCCTCAAAACCTCTGACTGAAAAAACCTGTGGGGGTTGAGGTAGTAGGAGAAATTCCCAGACTCACAGGAGAGTGTGTTGGAGAGACCCACAGGGTCCTAAGAATGTACACAAACCCACCCACCTGGAAATCAGCTCCAGAAGGGCTCAATTTTCTTGTGGGTAGTGATGGAAGTGACTGAAAACCAGCAGAGAGCTGAACAAGCACCACTGTTCCTGCTTGGCCCCCTCCCCCACATACTGCTCCACAACACAGTGACCTGGATTGCCCCACCCTGGAAAATACCAAAGACTCCACCCCTTACTACATAACACTCACACTGAGACCAAAAAATGGCCCAAATAAAGAACAGATCAAAGCTCCAGAAAAAATACAACTAAGCGATGAAGAGAGAGCTAACCTATCAGATGCACAGTTCAAAACACTGGTAATCAGGATGCTCACAGAAATGGTTGAGTGTGGTCACAAAATGGAGGAAAAAGTGAAGGCTATGAAAAGTGGAATCAACGAAAATGTACAAGGAACCAACAGTGAAGGGAAGGAAGCTGGGATCAAGTCAATGGTTTGGACCAAAAGGATGAAATAAACATTCAACCAGAACAGAATAAAGAAACAAGAATTAAAAAACAAAAAAAAACAGGGAGAGGCTTGGGAGCCTCCATGACAACTTTAAACATTCCAACATCTCAATTATAGGGGAACCAGAAGGAGAAGAACAAGAGCAAGAAATGGAAAACTTATTTGAAAACATAATGAAGGAGAACTTCCCCAATCTGGCAAAGGAAATAGACTTCCAGGAAATCCAGGAAGCTCAGAGAGTCCCAAAGAAGCTGGACCGAAGGAAGCACACATCAAAGAACATCATGATTATATTACCCAAGATTAAAAATAAGGAGAGAATCTTAAAAGCAGCGAGAGAAAAGGAAACAGTAACTAACAAAGAAGTTCCAATAAGACTGTCAGCTGATTTCTCAAAAGAAACCTTGCAGGCAAGAAGGGGCTGGAAAGAAGTACTCAAAGTCATGAAAGGAAAGGACATACATTCAAGATTACTCTATCCAGCAAAGCTTTCATTTAGAATGGAAGGGCAGATAAAGAGTTTCCCAGATAAGGTCAAATTAAAGGAGTTCATTATCACCCAGCCTTTATTATATGAAATGTTAAAGGGACTTATCTAAGAAAAAGCAGATGACCAAAACTATGAACAGTAAAAGACCACAAACTCACCACTATCAACAACTGAACCTAAAAAAACAAAATCAAACTAAGCCAACAACAGCACAGGAACAGAATCACAGAAATGTAGATCACATGGAGGGTTATCAGTGGGAAGGAGAAAGGGGGAGAATGGCAGAAAAGGCACAGGGAATAGAAAGTACCAATGGTAGGTACAAAATAGACAGGGAGAGGTTAAGAATAATATGTGAAATGGAAAAGCCAAAGAATTTATATGTACTACCCATGGGCATGAACTAAGGTAGGGGAATGAAGGGGGGCAGGTACAGGGCAGAGGGAAATATAGGGGAGAAAACAAATGGAACTGTCAGAACATAATCAGTAAAATATATTAAAGTTGTTTTTTTAATGAACATAAATAGGAGAAAAAGGCTCATGTGAGATATAATAACCAACTATTAGAAGTTCTAGAAAAACAGCACAGAAACAATGGAGGAAATAATTTTTTAAAAAAGACAACAACAAAACAAACAAGCAAGCAAAATATAACCAAAGACACTGAAATAGAGAACAGGCTGACAAGGACCAGAGGGGAGGTAATTTCAGAGGAAAAGGGGAAGGATTTATAGGAACAAGTGTAAAGGACACATGGACAAAAACTGAGGGGGGTAGAAATGGGAGGGAGTTGGGGAGCACTGGGGTGGTGGGATAGAATGGGAGTAAAAGACAGAAAACTGTACTTGAACAACAATTAAAATATATAAATTAAAAAGGATAATTCAGCAAATTCCTCATTTAAGATGGGCTCAAAAATGCTCTTATGTTGTTACAATTATTACCTTGTAGGTACCCAAAACACTCTTAATGAGTGAAAATAAGTCCAGACTAACACTCAACCCCAATAACTTCCAAGCCAGCGTTCTTCTTCCTGTGTCCCTCTCCCATCATGACACCAAAAACTACCTGACCAGAGAAATTTCAGGAATAGTATTATTGCTATGAGACCCTTCTTGAAGAAAAAGGCTGAGGCACTTAGACTGATCCTAAAGAAAACTCAAATGGCCAAAGATCACTGAGAGTGATCAAACTTAAATAAACTTATAAAATATCAAAATACAAGCATTATACAGAAGAAATGTCTCTAAAATAGAGCTGGTTCCTGGATCAAGAAAACAGAACAACAGGGCTCTGTTGATGTGTCTACACAAATTCTCTACAAATCATACCCTGGGAAACACAAATCTTTCCAAAGGAAGACTTCAGCTGTAGTTCAAGTCTTTTTAATTCTTCTTTTGGTCTGAAGAAATGATTATTTTAGATTTTCCTCCATTCTTCCCAAGAACAAACTTACCTTAACACCTAGAATACCTTAGAAAAAAATAAGCACAGCATATACCATATTTTTCAGACCATAAGACACATCTAGATTTTAGAGGAAAATAGGAAAAAATATTTTGAAGCAAAAAATGTGGTAAAATATTTAATAATATAAATAACATAATATTTCACCAATGTAAATATAAACAGAACAGCAGCATCAACAACCAATGGTCGGACGGGGAAGGTGCATCTTATAGTCTGAAAAGTATGGGTAAGTCACAAACCTAAGAGCTCTGGGGGAAGAAATGAGCACTTGTCGTTTCATCTTGGGGTCTCTGTACTGAAATTATGACTTCCCACAAAATACTTTAAAATTTTTACTGCAATAAAAATAGGAATTCCAAAGAAATAATTTTCCTAATAATGAGAATAATTCCGTGAACCCTGATGTCTAAGGGTTCCTGATGGCTAACTGGAATCAAAAAAAAAAAAAGCAGAGCCTAGACAGGCTCTTCTGAATCACACTACACTTCTGAGAAGCCACTGCTGAACTGCCTGCCTTTGTACTGAACAGCCTGCCTGCACTCTTGTTTCTGCTATCTGAACCAGCCCTTCTAAAGGTTTCCTGGATTCCTATTTCAAACAATAAGACTGAGGCTTTCTCCACTGGAGCTGCACAGCTCTAACCAATCAGAGTAGCTATATTTTGACCAATCATGGGCCAGCGTTGGGGACTTCTGTCTATATAAACCAGGTCCTCTCAGGCTGAGAGAACCACTTTTCAGGGAAGATTGTTTCCCTGGCTCACCAAAGAAGTCTAGCCAGAGCAAAACAGACTGGCACAGAGCAGGGTAGAATGGAGCAGACCTGGCAAAGCTAATCATGGAGGAGCAGAGCCACCTAGCTAAAGAGGGGCCTGCCCTCAGGGTGGCACTGTTTTCACAGCAGCTGCATTGCAGGCACTATCAGTTGTTTCACAGCACTGCTGGTTTCATAGTTGGCTGTACCACAGTCAAGCCGTTGGCATCAGTGTACTTCACTGTACCCCAAAATGGGGATTCTTGTTGGTGTTTGAATTGGCACCATTGGTTGACAGCCTGAAACCTATGAATGTCAGGTTACATGGCAAAAGAGTAATTAAATTTGTAGGTGGAATTACTGTTGCCAATCTCACCTAAAAATAGGAGTATCCACATGGATTACAGAATGGGTCCAATGTAATCTCTTTAGAGTAGAAGAGGAAGGCAAGAGAGAGAGAGAGAGAGAGAGAGGCAGAGGACCAATGGTCAAAGAGATAAAGTGGTGCTTGATTTAGAGATGAAAGCAGGGAGCATGATTCTCAGGCAGATGCTAAAATTTGGTAAAAGTAAGAAAATGGATTCTCCCCTAGACTTTCTACAGAGAAATGCAGTCCTGCTGATACCCAATTTTAGCCCACTGACTTCTAACCTATAAAACTGTTAAGATTATAAATTTGTATCACTATATAGCACTAGGTTTGTGGTAACTTGTTACAATAGCAAAAGAAAACTAATATATTTTGTTTCCTTAAATTCTATAATTAGACTTATTTCTGTTTCTTCTGTTTGAAATTCGATCCTATTCCTGTTGCCTATACTTTTTGCAGTTTAAATATTTGCACCCTCCTTTCTGTGGTACTTCCCAGTAGGCTACAAGAGCAACAGGCCAACACATAAACACACTAGCATCTAAAAAGGAAGGAGTCAGTGTGTGATCTTATTTGGGACTTGTGGTGGCTAAAGATAAATTCTCCCTGCACTGCCTGTCCTGGAATGTGTTGTGTACCTTAGTAATATGCCTAAGTCAAGTCCTAACTTGACTTGACTTAAACCTTTACAAAATTTACTTTAGCCCTTACAGGTTTCAGATGAATAATTTTAGCTACAATGATTATAATAATGATGATGATGGGTAGCAGATTTCAACCAGCATGTATGTTAGTCAAGAGTTTAACTAAGCTACACCATGGCAGCTTTGCCTTGGCATTCATTTTGTTTGGCCGGGCTGCCTTCCAGGGCCTGAAACTGACAATAAAGCCCTAGATAGCAGCCTGCAGTCACAAGTAAGTTCCCTGCCTCCCAGCACCTTCCCCTTGTGAGACCCCTAATAACTCCTGCCTCCCAAGGAGATGAACAAAATCCTGCTCCTGGTTTGAATGGATCCATCTGGTCTTAGTCCAGATGAACAAAGAAATCTAAAAAAAGGCATGTGCCCCAGGTCTTGTCACTCCCCCCGCCCTTGACCTTCCCATTTAGTCCCTCAGGGTGTGTGGGTATTTCTTCCAGAACCTATGGATAGGAACTGTCCCGATCTCAATTTCTCTTGTAGTCTTTTGCCTCACTCTCCTGTTCCCTGAGGCTCCAGTTAACGAATATTGATTTAACAACAATGTAACACTGTTTAATAAATCAAAATGCTTAGTATATTAGTGATTTAGTGTAGTCCTCTCGCTGGATTATGGAAAAATGTTAATCTTCCTTCTTTTAGATTCAATTTTCTATACTTAAACCAGTCAAGTTACAGTGCATCTGAGTACCCATTACAGCTGAGCATCAGACTTACTGTATATTACATCAAACACAGTATCAGAAATATTTTTTTAGAAACTGCTTTTTGTTTCATTACACTGCAGAAGTTCATATTTTAAGAGGGGAGGTAGCAGTAATAAAAATATCACAGGATGAAATTTATGAAAATGTTATACTAAACTCATAAGATCTATTAATTAGAGCATTTAAGATTTGCCAGTAAGTTTTCGATAAGAGTGAAAGGGATTGAAATGGTCTAGGAAAATATAGTATCAGGGGCAAAACACTGGATTGTAATGATGAATAGCATTTTCACACAGAAATTTCTGAACTGAAAAGAAGCTGGGATGGACATAGAGTAAGGTGATTAAAAACATTCTTTTATTCAATTTACAAAACTAAACATACACCAGGATGGTTGCTGCAGCAGTTCATAATTGTACAATATTGGAAATAAGCTTAACAGTCATTGACAGGAGAGTAACCGAATAAACAATGTATCTCTACAAAATGAGGTAATATACAGTGCTAATAAAAAGGAAGATCTCTCTAAATGATATGAAGTTAATCAATCATTTCAATGAACCATGAATGTGGAGGGGAAGGGGGCAGCTCAAACTGAAATACAAAAGGTAACAAATGAACCTAATAGGATTACAAATGAGTAACAACCACAAGGATGAGAACTAAAACAACTAATCTAAATAAACATCATTTGTCTTTTCAGCTTGATATGCAATATTTTTCCTCCTTTCCACTTCCTAATAATTCCCTAGCTTTGTCTTCAACTACTTTTCACCTCACTGCATACTCTTAGCAGCACTAATATTCCTCTAGCACATCATGATTTTGCAATAGCTCCATGCTGTTGTACATGCTGTTCCATATGCCTAATATGCTTACCTTCTTTTTCTTGGGAAGTTGGTTAACTTTCTACTCATTCTTTAAAACTCAACTCAGATGTCACTTCTTCTAAACTTTCTGAACACACACATACACACAGTTAAACCTCCCTTCTGCATTAGTTCAGGATCACATGCACACTAATCATAGAATGCATGATATCATTTATAAAACTATAGTATGATAAAAAATATATACATATACTAGACTGAATTCATTAAGGACAAAGACAGCCTTATCCCCATCAGTATCTTCACCACCTAGCACATGGTAGAAGCTCAATAATTACTGAATTGAACTTCATACTGGGATCGCTTAATCTATAAGAAACAATATAGAACAAAGAAAATTATCATGTCTAAAGAGTCACAACAACTGTATTTGATATATTTAAACTTTTTTCCAAACATAAAAGTTACATTAATTGGGCAAAAAGAAGCTATGCCAATAGTTAGATGCACATGAGAGATTCAATGGATTGGCAAAAACAGCCTTAAGAAAAATTTAGTTTCCTCATTTCAACATGTCCCTTATCTGTAAACTAACTGAATTGGATTAAATCCCTTTTCTGCCTTTAAGTTCTATATTCTGTATCAATAGCAGTGTGAGATTTTAATTTACCTATGACAGTCTCAACTTTCTGTAAGCTGTCCCTCTGCTGTCATATCTATGCTAACATCACATACTTGCACCTTGCTATTATGACACGCAGTATCTTAGAAACTTCCTTTGTAAAACAGGTTATGTCACAATGAGTGTGGAAAAAATTGAGCAGTATTAAATAGTACTTATAGTTTGTTTCTATTTATTTTGAATGAAATGGTACTCATTTCAACAAGTACGTGTATGTTACATCCTTATTTACTGCCAGAGACCTAAAAGAGAATAATGAAATAGATAATGATATTCAAGATACATAATAGGAACAGGAGGTTAAATGCAACTAGACAGACAAGTATAAGGCGAGAACAGGACATGGACAGTCAGTCAAAATAGGAGTTTAGATTTAACATTACAAGCAATGGGAAAATAACAAGTCAAACTGGCAATTCAAGATGGTCTGGGAAGAATAAATGGAAGCAACAATACCAATCTTAACTTCTAAAAGTGAGCAGGTGACACCATTCTCCCCTACAATCAATGAACAACAGAAATTTGTCAACTGTACCCTCCTAGCCCATTTTAAAAATCCATGCCACCCGCTATCCCCGCCACCTAGATCTCCATTCTACAACCTTAGCCCAAGCTACTACAATCCCTCATTGGAACAGTAGTTTCCACCATCCTGCCTAGCTCCCTTCTAATTCAATCTTCATGGAGAGAATTTTAAATATAAAATTGAATTATACCCCTTTCCGGCTTAAAATCTTCTAACAGCTTCCCTTCAATTTCTCTGAGTAAAGATCCAAATCCTCTGAGACCCATCAAAGCTCCTCACTAGCAGCCTCCTCCCCTGCCACTCCTCCCCTCTGGGTCACTGTACACTCAGTGTCTTCAGGCCTTTGCACAGTTCCTCAGATGCTCCATGATCTCGAAGCATTACGATATGCAATTTACTAAAGCACATTAATATTCTTCCAATTACATATACCCTTTTAACCTGTTGTATTTCTAAGGTAACTTAGCCTAAACATCATTTCCTGAAAAAGCCTTAGGACCTAACACCCACAGGAGAACAGGTTTTCGAATGATACACTTTCACACTTTGTAATTCTCCTCTGCAGCACTTTCCTCACTGAACGACTGAAGATAACCAGTTAATGAGTTAGCTAAATAGTTCAACCACATCTGCCTCATCAAAGTGCCACGAATGATTAGTGACATCGAGCATCTTTTCGTATATCTATTTATCATCTGTATATCCTTTTTGTAGAAATGTCTACTCAGGTCTTCTGCCCACTTAATTGGATGTTTTGGGGGTTTTTTTTGTTAAGTATTAAATTTGTATGAGTTCTTTATAAATTTTGGATAATAACCCCTTACAAGATGTATGACTGGTGAATATCTTCTTCATTCACTAGTCTGTCTTTTCATTTTGTTGACGGTTTCCTTTACTGTGCAAAACCTTTAGTGTGAAGTAGTCCCGTTTGTTTACTTTTCCTTTTGTTTCCCTTGCCCAAGGAGATATATATCACAAAGAATTACTAAAAGCAATGTCAGAGAATTACTGCTCATATTTTCTTCTACCAGTTTTATAGTTTCAGAAAAAAAAGCATAAAACCACAATAAATTTATCACCTCACACCTGTCAAAATGGCTATCATCAATAAATGCACAAACAACAAGTGTTGGTGAGGATGTGGAGAAAAGGGAACCCTTGTGCACTGTGGGTGGGATTGCAAATTAGTGCAGTCACTATGGAAACAGTAGAGAGGGGCTCGTCAAAAAAATTTAAAACAGAAGTACCTTATAACCTAGCAATTCCACTTCTCATATTTACCTAAAGAAATCCAAAACATAATGTGAAAAGATATATACACCCTTATACTCACTGCAGCATCATTTATAATAGCCAAGATATGGAAGCCACCCAAGTGCCCATCAACAAACAAGTAGATGAAGAAAAATGTACACGTATACAATGGACCATTAGTCAGCCATAAAAAGAATGAAATCTTACCATTTGCAACAGTATGGTTGGACCCAGAAGGTATTATGTTAAGTGAAATAAGTCAGACAGAGAAATACTGTATGACTGTCCTCACACGTGCAATCTAAAAAAACAAAATAGGCTGCTGCACCAGATACCATCCTTGTGTGTAACTGGGGCTGACTGCACACCCTCCAGTGACCCTTTTAACCAGCAGCTACTGAGTGGGGGGTCATAGAGAATTTTAAAAAGTACAAAAGAATATAAATAAAATTTAAAAAGACTCACAGATAACAGAGAACAGATATTTGCCAGATGGGAAGGGGAAGGGGACCTGGGGTAAAAAAAAGTGAAGGGATTAAGAAGTACAAATTAGTAGTTATGAAACAGTCATGGGGAGGTAGAGTACAGCATAGAGAATATAGCTAATAATATTATATTAACTATGCACAGTGCCAGGTGGGTACTAGAATTATTGGGGCAGTAATCACTTCATACACTATGTAACTGTCTGCTATGCTGTACAGCTGAAACTAATATAAAATAATATTTAATGTCAACTGTAATCACAAAATTAAAAAATACTAAAGTTGAAGAACATTTTAAAATATAAGCAACACTAAAACACAACCTGTAGCTGTCTCGATCACTGTATCCTTGGTGCCTTGCACATAACAGCAGTTGCTCAAATATGCTTAATGTAATGATGGATGCCTTCCTCTGTGGGCCAGAGAAAAAACAGTACTAGGAAGGACAACAAAGACAAAATTGAATGCCTAAAAAGTTTACATAGATGTACATTTGGTTTAGAAAAATAATATTTGAATCATTAAAATTATCTGCAGTGTTCTAAGTAAGGTAGGGGTTAGCGAACTTTTTCTAAAAGGCCAAACAGTAAATATTTTAGGTTTGTGGGCAATACAGTCTATGTTGCAACCACTCAATCCAGCCACAGTAGCATGAAAGTGGCCACAGACTATAGATAAATTAAAGGGTATGGCTGTGTCCAGTAAAACTTTATTTACAAAACCAGGAGGGTAGCCTGCAGGCTATTGTTTGCTGGCCCTTATTAATATAGAAGAAACTGAACATAAAAATTAAACAAATGCCAAAAAATTTTTTAAATCTCTATTTTAAGCTCATAAAGAATTTTTTTGAAATTACAAACCTTTCCAAACTTTGAAATAGAAATAGACTATCTGTTCATTAGTAACACATGTAGAACCTTCCTTTAATGGTGAGAATTAAGTATGTCGCTTCTCTTAATTTGGGTCATGAGTTTCTGCTGAGGTATCAACTGTCTCTTCATGTGTATTTCTCAGTAACTAGAGTAGCAGTAGCACAAAGTGGGAATTTAAAAATACAAGCTGAACAAATGAATGAACCAAAAGGAAGAAATATATAGAGGAAGTCCTCCATATATTGGTTTTTCCCCTTTCAATCTCCCAGTCTTCTTTAACTTGGTACAAAGACAAAAAAGAAGGGACATTGATAATCTAAATGTTTTGATTTCCAAACCAGGCATTTTCCAGTAAGATTGCAATGGTATTACAGATAATAAACTGGGAGTCAGTTATTCCAAATTTTAATTCCTCTGTCTCCCTTAAGTGACTGGGTGACTTAAGCTTTCTAGGCCTCAGTATCTTATCTATAAAATGAGCAGATAACACAAAATATCTCTATGTCCTCGATGCTACGGCATCTAATTTTTCTGCACATAAAAGACACTACAGCTTTACCAAACAGTATAAAGGCCAGGTGGATGAAGATGAAAAGCAAATGCAAAATCTCACAAAACTGAATAAATGGGGAATTATTATTGTGATAGGTATAACATATCTAAAATGAAAATTCATATTAAATGTTTAAATTTAAGTTACAAAGTGTATATAAGCCCAATGACTGAGAAAACCAAAGCCGGAAGTTAGGAAGTAAAGCATGCTTCTTTTACCTTAAATCACAGTGCAGCCACATCTAGTATGCTGAATACATGCTCACATCTCAACAGAAACAAAAGGAAATGTGAAACAATTAAAATAATCAAAGGAATAAAAATAGTTTATAGGAACAAGACAAAACAAATACTTTATCCCTCAGTCATAAAGAGTCTATATCCATCACAGGATGGATGGACCTGGAGAACATTATGCTAAGAGAAATAAGCCTGTCAGAGGAAGATAAATACCGTATGGTTTCACTCAGACATGGAATCTAATCAACTGAACTAACAAGGAAAATGTAGACAGACTCATAGATGGAGAACAGGATGATGGCTAGGCGTTGAGGGGAGGTCAGGGGGTGGAGGGACTGAGAAAGAAAGGGGACTCATGGACATGGACAACAGTGATGATTGGTGTGAGGAAGGAGGTATAAGGAGACTAAATGGTAATGGAAAAAAATGCAATATAAGATTAAATTTTAAAAAGAAGCTAGATCTGGAATTATTTTACATAGCTACTGATGTTAGAAAATAATATCAAATATGCATTTATCATGCATGCTTAGTAAATAAGAATTATCATTATACTTTGTAATCTTTGGAGTGCTAATCTAATTTTATATTGCATTTGCCAAAAAGTTCATATTCACTGTTTTGTTCCACTACCTTCTGCCATCTTTCAGGCAGCTTCATAATTTCATCTTCCTAAAACTTTTTATCCTTTTCAGCAAAAAATTGTTCCAGGTACTTTTGCAATATTCCAATAAACTGAAATTTTTTCCATTAAAATTTTATAAAGACCAAATTTAAGTGTAAATTTGGTCTTTATAAAATTAAGTGTAAATCCAAAGATGCAATGTCTGGTGAATACAACAGATGAATCAGAACTTCCCAGCCAAGCTGTAACAGTTTTTGCCTGGTCATCAAAATGCACTCTTGCATTTTCCTCATGGAAGATTATGTACTTTCTATTGACCAATTCCAGACGTTTTTTATTTGGTCTAACTGGGAGTACTTGTTGGAATTAATCACTTGGTTTTCAGGAAGGAGATCACAATAGAGCCTTCCAATCCCACCATACACACAACATGACCTTCTCCGAATGAAGACTGGCCTTTGGTGTAATGGTGGTTCATTTCACTTGCCCCACAATCTCTTCCCTTCCACATTATTGTAAAGTATCAACTTTTCATCACCAGTCACGATGTTTTAAAAACGGAATATTTTTGTTACATTTAAATAGACAGTGGCATGAGGAAATATGGCCAAGAAGGTTTTTTCTCACTTACCTTATGTGGAACCCAAACATCAAAGCAATTAACATAAGTGAGCTGGTGCAAATAATTTTCAAGTAATTCACACTAGATTTGGATATTTTGAGTATGTCAGCTATCTTCCATGTGGTATAATGTTGATCTCAATGTCTCCATTTGATTGCTATCAACTTCAACTGGTCTACCCAACTGAGGAGCATTGTCCAGTGAGAAATCTTTAACACAAAAACTTCACAAACCAATTTTGACACATTCAGTCAGTCACAGCACTTTCTCCATATACTGCACAAACCTTTTTCTGTGTTTCAGTTGCATTTTATCATTATTAAAATAATAAAGCATAATATGTCAAAAATGTGTGTTTTCTTCCATCTTCAATGTTAAAATGGCTTCACAAAAATTCAATAATTCTGACAAGTTTTTTCTTTTTAAATGCATGCTAATATGATAGCTGCCACAATATAATCTAACAAAACTGTGCTGAGTAAAATAAAAGACAACTAAGCACTACTAGAGCCATCTTATGGAAAAAATGAAATGAACTTTTTGGCCAACTTAAAATTTATTTGACAGTAATGGCCAGCATTTTCAAGTCAGTGTCTATAAACTATTTTCCCTAGAAAACAAAGTTGAAAATACCTAAAATCTAAACAAGGTCAATGATTTCATCATTCTATTTGCTCTTAACTGTCTTTCTTAGAAATGAGTCATTTTTAAATTCCATGTCAATTCGCAGAAAATACAAACACATACATAATACATACATATAAAATGCTATGTTATTTCCAATCATTATATGATATCAAAACAAATATTAAGAATGAAAATATGTCCACGTAATAAAACCTATAATCAGCTATCACATTAACAATCTTTAGTAAAGGCCACTTGAATAACTATGCCATCAGTTCGGATGAACTTAAGTGAAAAATTGAGGAAAGGCAGGGCTTTCGGCCAAGATGGAGGTGTAGGTAGACACACTGTGCCTCCTGGCACAATCAAAAGAAGGATAACAAATTTAAAAACAAAAACCAACCAGGTCTGATAGAAAATCAAACTGTATGGAAGTCTGACAAGCAAGGAGTTGAAGAAACATTCACCCAGACCAGTAAGAGGGGCACAGACGGGCAGCTGGGGTGGAGAGGACTCGCAGCAAGAGGACGGCTGGTGGAGCAGGTGGTCCTACATTTGCCTACAGATAAAACAGGGAGAACTTGGGAGCAAGGCAGACTGCACAACCCAGGGTTCCAGTGCAGGGAAATAAAACATCAAAACCTCTGACTGAAAAAACCTGTGGGGGTTGAGGCAGTAGGAGAAACTCCCAGACTCACAGGAAAGTTTGTTGCAGAGATCCACAGGATCCTAGAGCATACACAAACCTTCCCACCTGAGAGCCAGCTCCAGAAGGACCCAATTATCTTGTGGGTAGTGATGAAAGTGACTGAAAGCCAGCAGTAAGCTAAACAGAAGCACTGCTCCTTCTCAGACCCCTCCCCCACATACTGCACCACAACACAGTGACCTGGATTGCCTCACCCTGGAAAATACCTAAGGCTCCACCCCTTACTACAGAATAGTCACACTGAGACAAAAAAAAAAAAAAAAAAAAAAAAAGGCCCAAATAAAGAACAGATCAAAGCTCCAGAAAAAATACAACTAAGCATTAAAGAGCTAACCTATCAGTTCAAAACACTGGTAATTAGGTTGCTCACAGAAACAGTTGAGTATGGTAACAAAATAGAAGAAAAAGCAAAGGCTATGAAAAGTGGAATCAATTAAAATGTACAGAAAACCAACAGTGAAGGGAAGAAAACTGGGACTCAAATCAATGGTTTGGGTCAGAAGGAAGAAATAAACATTCAACCAGAATAGAATGAAGAAACAAGAATTCTGAAAAAAAAAAAAAAAAACCAAGGAGAGGCTTGTGAACAACTTTAAACATTCCAACTTCTCAAGAACTGGGAAGATGGTGGTGAGGTAGGAGGGAGCAGATTCCACTTCCCCCTACACACACGAGAAAAACCTAGGCAATCTATGGAGGAACAGAGCAAACAGCCAACAGTACCCCAGCATATATGAAGCCAGGAGACCAAAAATTATATACGACATTGAAAAAAACAGATGGCAAGGAGACTGCTTCAGGACAATAAGGTCCCTGGGGCCAGCACGGGGACCAGGGCAGCTGCAGCCCCAAGCCTGGTGCCCCCCAGGTCTGCCACAGGGTTCTTGGGAGAGAGCTGGGGCAATGGCTCCCTCCCCTACCGAACAAGCATTGAGCAGCACCAGGAAAGGCCTGGTGGCTTGAAGTCACACAGAGGGAAATAAGGATTAAGTGGCAAACACACAGGGGCTGTGAGCACCCATGGAGTCTGTGGGCACCAACTGGGGAGAGTTGAGAGTCGGGCAGGGATGGGCCCTGACACGGATATTCCCTGGTCTGGCTGGAGAATTGGGCTGTGTGAGAGGCCAGGCCTCTGTATGGAAAGGCAGGCTTCAGCAGGAGGAATTTCTCAAAAAGAAAAAGTGAAAAAAGAGACACTGTTTGGAGAATTCTCCTATAGCAGCCACTCCACCAGCCTACTCCCCACCCAGCTGAGCCAAGCTCCAGAGGTGGCACAAAAGGCCCTGCATTCACTCTTGTACCCCTGAGAAGAGTGCACACCCAAAGTTAGGGAACGGAGGTGCCCAGCTAAGCTCCCACAGCCGCAACCCGAGGAGAGTAAAATTTGAGGTAGGCCAAGTGCCCACACCCAAAGGCCCGGGAAGATGCACACACAAACCTGTGAAAACTGCAGGACCAGAGACTGCTGGGGAACTGGGCTGGAGGGTGACTCAGTGCAGGTCAGGAAGGGAGAAAGGCCAATCACTCCTCAGCCTGTCTCAGCCAGTAAGACCAGAAAAACTGGTTTGGCCAGTTTGAAGCCAGCAAAACACGTTTTTCTTTTTTAAGTAATTCTTTTTTTTTTTAATCTTTTAACTCATTTTTGCTTTCTTTCCTTCATTCTTGTTTTATTCCTTCTTCCTTTCTCTTCTATTCCATTTTATCTCTTCTTCCATCTTTTTTTTTAAAATTCCCACAAGTGAGACAAAATACCTGGAAATGTGAAAAAACCAGAGTTGGACCCAAAGGGGGGCCATCCAAACAGATGAGATAGCGAAACAAATTTCACTTTGTTATTACAGAGAACCTGCAAGTTATTACTTTTTTCCTTATTCCTTATTATTTCCTTATTTCCTTATTATTACTTTTTTCCTTATTCTTACATCTTTTATTTTATTAGTGTTTTTGTATTCCTCTTCTTTCTGTATAGTCTTCTTTGCTTGGTTGATTAAATTGTATTGTTTGATTGGTTTCCCTTGTTCTCTCTTTCATAATGTAATTTACTGTCTTTCACTTCACTTGTGTTACATTAGCACACTGCTCAAGGTCTGATACTTCCTATTCTTGTTATCCAGATCACACAGATTCTGTCATATGGTTGTTGCCCCATTATTATTGTAAATAATAGCTGTCCCATACAATTGTAAATACTACACAGCACCCCTCCCAGATCTTAACCAACATCATGGTTTCCTGAACTCTGTTACTGTTGTGACTAACTCTATTCTCCCACACACTACACCTATATACTATTCTTTACTCTCACCTTATTTCAGAATCTGCCCTCCCACAATCTCACTGCTTTCTACATCCAACTCACAATCCTTCCCTCCCCAACAAGAGTCTTATCTTCTTTCTACCCTTTCTAAAAAGTGGCTGGTTGGGTAAAATATCAGGGTTAATACCATATGGAGCCAAAGAATCTCCTATCTCTTCTCTATTGGCTGCTACTGTAAATAGCATACAATACTCTCTTGCTGTCATAAACCATTTTGCCTTCCCCTCCAAATGATCACAAAAAAGAGTAGGTGGAAGTGGTGAACACCAAGATACCCACTAGAAGAAGAAACCCAACAACAAAGGAACCACCAACATGTAACAACAGAAGAAGGTAAAGGAGAGAGTGGAATCCACACTAACCTCAAACCAGGACCTGTCTGAAAATACAACCAAATAGTGGAGAAATTACCCAAACAAACAACTGAACAAGAGCGAGAGAAAATTCTCAAAACCTTGTACACATGGAAACCAGCTTGAATATAACCTGCCCACACCAGCACAACAAAATACATGAGGTGGTGGACAAAGTGACCCTCAGTTAACCACCTGGTGGGAAGGAACCACCAGAGAAAGACCCAACAACAATCAAAACCCAAAGACAAACACAGAGCTAACTCAAAGGACAGCCCAAGACAAGTGAGCTTGAGAGATCAAGGACACAGCACCACTGAATCTCACAGGCATTCTACCATAGAAGTTCACACAATACACCCAGGGAGGGAGTCAGAATAGATAAATTTAAGAAGCACAGCCTAACAAGAGAATAGTCTCACAAACAATGGGAAGACAAAGAAACAATCCCCAAATGAAAAGGAAAGGAGGAAGCCTCAGAAAGCATGCTAGATGAAATAGAGGCAAGTCAACTATCAGATATTGAATTCAAAGCAATGGTTATCAGGAAGCTCAATGAGCTCACTAGGAGCTACCATAAACAACCGGGGAACTACAATGAACTCACTGCAAACTATATCTACTATAAATAGAAACTATCAAAAAGGGCCAAGAGGAAATGAAGAATACAATTTCTGAATTGAAGAACACAGTAGAAGAAATCAACTAAGCAGGCAGATGAAGGAGAAAATCGGATCAGCGAGCTGGAGGACAAGGTGGAAAAAAAACACCCAGAATGAGCAAGAAAAGAAAAAGAGGCTCAGAAAAAATGAAGGATTAAGGGAAATGCAGGACAACATGAAATGTAATAACATCCATATAATAGGGATACCAGAAAAGAAGGAGAGCAAGGGATAGAAAACTTGTTTAAAAAAGCAATAATGGAAAAATTACCTAATTTGAAGAGAGAAAAAATCAAACAAGTCCAGGAAACACAGAGAGTCCCAATCAAAAGGAACACAAAGAGGCCCACTTCAAGACATATCAGAATTTAAATGGCAAAATTCCAAGACAAAGAGAGAATCTTAAAAGTAGCAAGGGAGAAACAGGAAGTAACATACAAGGGGGCCCCAATAAGGTTAGCTACTGACTCTTCAGTGGAAACACTCCAAGCCAGAAGATAATGGCAAGACACATTCCAAATAATGAGAAGCAGAAGCCTGCAGCCAAGACTACTTTATCCAGCAAGTAACTCAATCAAGATAGAAGGCCAAATAAGGAGCTTTCCAGGCAAAAGAAGTCTAAAGGAATACACCTCCACCAAGCCACCTTTGCAAGAGATGCTAAAGGCAATGCTTTAAAAAAAGAAAGGAAAAGAGAGGTAGAGAGGAACACAGGTATGGAAATGGCAATGAATACCTACCTAACAATAATAACCTTAAATGTAAATAGATTATATACTTCAATGAAAAGACACAGAATGGATAAGAAGACATGACCCACATATATGCTGCCTACAAGAGACCCGCCTAAGGACAAAAGACCTATACAGACTGAAAGTGAAGGGCTAGAAACAAATTTTCCAAGCATATGGACAGGAAAAAAAAGCCAGGGTAGCAATACTCATATCAGACACAATAGACTTCAACAAAAGGGCCATAAAAAGAGACCCAGAAGGTCACTTCATAATACTCAAGGGAAGAATCCACCAAGAAGACTTAAACATTGTAAATATATATGCACCCAACATAGGAGCACCCAAATACATAAAAGAAATCTTAGAGGACTTCTGAAAGATATTGACAGCAACACAATTACAGTAGGGAATTTTAACACTCCACTGTCAAAAAGAGACAGATCTTCCAAACAAAATGTCAACAAAGATATTGTGGCATTGAACAATGCCCTAGACGAAATGTACTTAATTGATATATAAAGAGCCTTTCATCCCAAAGAGCCTAATTACACATTCTTTTCAAATACACATGGAACATTTTCAAAGACAGACCACAAGATAGGACACAAAACAAGCCTCAACAAATTCAAGAAAATTGAAATCATATCAAGCTTTTCCTTTGACTACAAGGGACTGAAATGAGGAACCAACCCCAAGGAAGAAAAGCCAAAACACTCAAAATCATGGAGATTGAATTGCATGCTATTAAACAAAGAGTGGGTCAAGAATGAAATTAGGGAAGAAATCAAAAAGGTTCTGGAAACAAATGAAAATGAACTCACAACAACACAAAACTTATGGGACACAGTGAAGGCAGTCCTGAGAGGGAAGTTCATAGTGACACAGGCCTACCTAAAGAAGACAGAACCATTTCAAAATAAAAAACCTAACCCTACGCCTATAAGAACATGAGGAACAACAACAAAGACAGCCCAGAACAAGGAGAAGGAAGGTAATAACCAAGATCAGAGCAGAATTAAATGACATAGAGACTAAAAGCACAATTCTAAGGATCAATGAATCCAAGAGCTGGTTCTTTGAAAAGCTAAACAAAATGAACAAGTCTTTAAGCAGATTCATCAAGAAAAAAAGAGAGAGGACCCAAATAAACACAATTAGAAATGAAAGAGGAGAGATTACAACTGATACCACAGAAATACAAAGGTCTGCAAGAAATTATTATGAAGAACTATATGCCAAGAAATTTGAAAACCTAGTGAATTAGACAAATTTCTAGAAAAAGACAATCTTCCAAAACTGAATGAAGAAGCAGAAAGTCTGAACAGACCAACATCAGCAGACGAAACTGAACCAGCAATCAAAAACTCCTGACACACAAAAGCCCTGGACCAGACAGCTTCAGAGGAGAATTTTACAAAGCATTTAAGGAAGAGCTAACACCTATTCTTCCCAAAAAGTCCAAAATGACAGAAGACTCCCAAACTCTTTTTATGAAGGCAGCACCATCCTAATCCCCAAACCAGATAAAGACACCACAAAGAAAGAAAACCTCAAGGCAATATTACTGATGAACACAGACACAAAAATCTTCAACAAAATATTGGCAAACCACATCCAACAATATGTTCAAAAGATCATATACCATGACCAAGTGTGATTCATCCCAGGGATGCAAGGATGGCACAATATTCACAAATCAATAAATGTAACACATCACATAAACAAAAGCAAAGACAAAATCACATGATCATATTAATAAATGCCAAAAAAGCATTTGATAATCTACAGCACCGATTTATGATATAAAAACCCAGCAAAGTGGGAATAGACGGAGTATTCCTCAATATAATAAAGGCCATATATGAGAGACCTGCAGCCAACATCATACTCAATGGGCAAAAACTAAAAGCTTTTCCAGTAAGATCAAGAACAAGACAAGGTTGTCCACTTTCACCACTTCTATTCAACATAGTATTGCAAGTTTTAGCCAGAGCGATCAGACAAGAAAAGAAAATAAAAGGCATCCAAATCAGAAAGGAGAAAACAAAACTGTCATTGTTTGCAGACAACATGATAGTGTACACAGAAAATCGTATAGACTCTACCCAAAAACTGTTTGACCTAATAAATGAATTTGGCAAAACAGCAAGATACAAAGTCAATATCCAGAAATCAAAGGCATTTTTGTATACTAACAATGAAACAGCAGAAACAGAAATCAAGAAAATAAATCCAGTTTTATATAGAAACAAGAAAAATAAAACACCTCGGGATAAACCTAACCAAGGAGGTAAAAGACCTGTATACATAAGACTACACCACACTGAAGAAAGAAATCAAGGAAGGCACAAATGGAAACATATAACATGTTCATGGATTGGAAGAATTAACATCATCAAAATGTCCATACTACCCAAAGAAATTTACAGATTCAATGCAATACCTATTAAAATACTAATGGCATATTTCACAGACATAGAACAAACACTTTGAAATTTTATATGGAACCATAAACAACCCTGAATAGCTGCTGGAATTTTGAGAAAGAGCAAAGTAGGAGGGATCACAATACCTGATACCAAACTGTATCACAAGGCCACTGTAATCAAAACAGCCTGGTACTGGCATAAAAACAGGCACATAGACCAATGGAACAGAACAAACAGCCCAGAAATAAACCCTTCTCTATAGTCAATTAATATTTGACAAAGGGGGCAGCAACATAAAATGGAGTAAAAACAGCCTCTTCTACAAATGGTGTTAGGAGAGCTGGACAGCTACACGCAAAAAAAATGAAACTCGAGCACCAACTTACACCATACACAGTAATAAGTTCAAGGTGGATAAAAGATTTAAATATAAGTCACGACAGCATTAATGTCCTAGAGGCGAACATAGGCAGGAAAAATCTCAGATATTTCACACAGCAACATTTTCACTGATATGTCCCCTAGAGCAAGGGGCATAAAGGAAAGAATAAACAAATGAGACCTCATCAAATTGAAAAGCTTCTGCATGACTAAAGAAAACAGCATCACAATGCAAAGAGAACCAACTATATGGGGTAACATATTTGCCAATGATACTTTGGACAAGGGTTTGATCTCCAAAATATATAAAGAACTTGAAACGGTGTGCAGCCAGGAGGGGGGCCCCAAATAGGGATTTAGAATGGGGTCAGAACTCAAGGTGTCCAGGAAATATTAGAAAGATATACAGGATGTCCTAACCTCTTCCCCCCAACAGTTGTGAGTAGTGGGAAGGGACACATGGAGCAGAAACATGCAGAGCTGTTTTGTACAGCAACAGCCTTGCAGCTAACCTCTGGCCTGGTCATTTAACATATCTGTAACCTTTAACTGGTTGCACAGATATGTTAAATAGCTGTGGCCAGGCTCTGAACCAGAGGGATGGAAGTGACTTCCACCCAAGATGAAACGGGGTGGGGGGCAGCTCCCCCAGGTGACAGGGTCTGGGTGAGAGCTTGGAGAAGATTGGCTTCATGACATAGTTACACACCTGCCCGGACTCATGATGCCAGCCCAGTAAACTTGGAATAATACAGGAATGCTGGCAGGTATAACTGATTGTAAGAGGAGTGACAAATGGAGGTACAGAGGAAGACTGGTATAAGGATTTAAACCCAGACATGGCAGCCATTGAGGGGGAGAACCACACGGCTTTGCCAGAGTGGGGATCCCCGCAGCTTTGGTAGAGGAAGACCACGTGCCTTTGAGGGTGCTCCCTTTAGCCACGTGGTCTAGAAACTAGGAGAGACTTTGCCTGGAAGAATGGTACAAAGACTCCTGTTGATGGGCCATGAGAAGGTGCCACATGGCTTTGGATTAGCTGGAGATCCTGAACAATGACACAGCTGATTGTGCTGGCAGCCTGAATCATGGATGTCTACTTCTTTTCCTGAGATACGGTACCCCAGTTTAGGGCAGAGGGAGAAGGAAGGATTGTGTGCGTCTGTGGGTATCCTAAAGGACTTTGATATTTTAATGAAGACATTAGGTCACTACTTTAAGTCTGTATAGCTTTAAGTAAACATTTCCTTTCCTTTTCACAGATCTCTGGCATTAAGAGACATCTTTCCTCTGGTGGCAAACAAGCAAACCTAGTGGGGGGGGGTCCTTTTGGTAATAGTATACTGTACTTTTCTTGGCCCCTGTTCTGTTACAAACTCACACGACTCCACTCCAGGAAGACAAACAACCCAATTAAAAAATGGTCAAAAGATGGCCCTCGCTGGTGTAGCTCAGTGGATTGAACATGGGCCTGCAAACCAGAGTATCACAGTTCGATTCCCAGTCAGGGCACATGCCTGGGTTGCAGGCCAGTTCCCAGCAGGGGACGCACGAAAGGCAACCATATATTGATATTTCTCTCCCTACCTCCTTCCCTTTCCCTCTAAAGATAAATAAATAAAATCTTAAAAAGAAAGAAAATGGGCAAAAGACTTAAATAGACACTTCTCCAAGGAGGACATACAGAGGGCCCAGAGACATAGGAAAACATGCTCAGCAACACTAGCCATCAGAGAGATGCAAATAAAAACCACAATGAGATACCACTTCAGACCAGTCGAAATGGCCATCATAAACAACGCAAGAAACAAGAGTTGGAGAGGATGTGGAGAAAAGGGAACCCTAGTGCACTGTTGGTGGGAATGCAAACTGGTGCAGGTACTATGGAAAACAGAATGGAATTTCCTCAGAAAACTGAAAATGGAACTGCCTTTTGACCCAGCAATTCCACTCCTGGGATTATATTCTAAGAACCCTGAAACACAAATGCAAAGAACCTACAAACCCCAATGTTCATAACAGCACAATTTACAATAGCTAAGTGCTGGAAGTAACCTAGGTGCCTATCAGTAAATGAATGAATCAAAAAACTATGGTACATTTAGATAATGGAATCTACACAGCAGAGAGAAAGAAGGAGCTCCTACCCTTTTCAACAACATGGATGGAACTGGAGGGCATTATGTTAAGTGTAATAAGCCAGGAGGTGAGGGACAAATACCATATGATCTTACCTTTAAGTGCAACCTAAACAACAACAACAAAAAGCAAACAAAATATAACCACAGACGTTGAAATTAAAAACAATCTGAGAGTAACCAGAGGGGAGGTGAAAGGGGATAATGGGGGGGAAGGGTTTTCAGAAACCACTATAAAGCACACATGGACAAAACCAAAGGTAGCGGCGGAAGCAAGGGAGGGAGGTGGGTTTGGCTGCGGTAGGGGGGAGTGGTCAGGCAGAAATGCAGGCAACTGTAATTGAACAACAATAAAGTAATTTTTTTTAAAAAGATAACTGAAATCTCTAAACAGTTGGAAACTAAAAAAAAAAAGACATGAAGGTACGGTTACTTACTGCTGTGTCAAAAATAGTCAAGCAAAAGTTGGAATCTAAATTTTAAAGTGAAAAAGATTCTATTTAAATGATAAGGAGGTTAAATTTACCTACTATGTGAAGATAAGTCAAGGCTAATAAAACAGAAAAAGAAAACTAGACACTTCCAGGGATCATCTGGTTCAACTACTTCTTTAGGCTTCCTATAAAAATCCTTCCAAAAATAAAATGACTCCAGGTGACGATTCCTATATATCTCAGTGTTAGGAGATTAGAATCACGATAACATTGTAACCATTCCAAGTCCTTTTCAATGAGAGCTCTCCTATTGGTTACAACACTGCAGCAAACATGGTTCTGAGTATGGCTCACTGAGTTTACAAGAGAAAAAACTGGTTTTGCCTAAAATTCTACAAGTATTGTACAATATGATTCTGATAATACCTACTAGAAAAAATGTTATATTTCACCTTCTAAAAAGTTAAATATCAAAGACATTAAAAGTTTATTGAGTTTCAAAATTGCTCACTTATCTTGAATAGATACATGGCTATAAATCAAGACTCCCAGGCAGAATATAATAATTAGTAAAGTCGTTCCCAATCTACCAATACCTATTTACTTTGAAACGCATCCAAATCTGAAACAGGACTTCGTAACTAGTCTACAGCTCCTTCAAAGAATTATTATAAAAATATTAAAGATGATGAATAAAAAAAAGGTATTGCCATGCAACAAAGAAAACTCTGAATCAGTACCTGGTCAGAGTTTTCAAGACCACCCCCAGGTCAGGTGATTCACAAAAAAGAATCACAGGACTCAGCATAGAATCCTATTCACAGCTAAGGTTTGTTCCAGCAAAATAACACAAAACAAAATAAGCAAAGAAAAAGATACATGGGGTGAAATTGAAGAAAATCAGATATAAAGCTTCCAAGAGTCTTCTCCCAGTGGAATCACATAGGTAGTGCTTAAGTCCTCAAATAAACAGGGACAACACATGAAAAGTGTTATCTATTATAGATGTTCCTAAGACATTTGGTGATTTTAATTGGGGGCTAGTGACATGGGCACTTCTACTTAGCACATACCAAAACTCCAGAATCTCAGTAGAAAAACATGTGCTCAGCATGAGCCACATTATTTGACACTTCAGGCACAGTGAGCCACTCTGATCACTCAGGTAAAGTTTTATAACACTGTAGAGCAGGAGTGTCAAACTTATTTTCACCAGGGGCCACATCAGCCTCGCAGTTGCCTTCAAAGGGCCCAACGTAATTTTAGGACTGTATACATGTAACTATTCCTTAAGTAGAGGCAAGGAGCTCCGTGCTGCCTCTGGTTAGAAACAAGGTGCCGGGCTGGATAAAACAAGGTGCCGGGCTGGATTCGGCCCAGGGGCCTTGTGTTTGCCACCTGTGCTGTAAAGGAACTGTTTACCAGAAAGAGCTGGCCTTTCTAAGAACAGGCAATCTCAGGACTGCTAAGTTAAGTCTATTCTTCTCCCCAAGTATATCATGGAGGAATATTAATGAGAGTAAACTATTATGTCTCATACCAACTTTAGATGGATTAAAGTCTTAAATGTAAAAAAAAAAAGTTTAAACAACTAGAAGATAATAAAATAATAATAAATAGCTAACATTTACAGAGCTCTTGCTATATCTCTGGCATTACATAGTTTATCTTTATGATCTTCTTTAATGTTTACAGCAACCCCATGAGTTATTCAGAAATGATACTCAAAATACTCAAAACTAGTATCATGTGACTGCTACATCATTCCAGCTTGTACTTTCTAATGTCAGCCCTGGAGATACCAGTAGGTACTATTATTAGTAGTACCTATGACATATTATCTCCATTTTAATTTTTAGAAAAGAAACAAACATACAGAATTCAAGATACACAGCTAGTACCTGACAGAGATGAATTTTTTAATTTAGCTTGTTCCAGAACCTGACTCTTAATCACTGAGCTATATTGCCTCCCAGTATTAAAAAAAAATGCCTGTATAGCTCTAGGATCAGAAAGGCTGTTTTACACACAAACACACAAAACCCATAAATAAAAACATAATTTAATCACATCAAAATGTAAAACTATGTATGGTAAAAGGCACAATAAACAAAGCTAGGAGCCACTGGCTGAGAGAACATTATTTATGACACTCTAAGTATTAAATTTACACACAAGAAACTTTTCCTTACCAATAAAATAAAGGCAAAAACAAAAATTAGCAAAGTAGATAAGTAATTCACATAAAAGGAAACCAAACAGCCAGTAAATTATGAAAAATGATAACATTAACAATAATAGGATATGTAAACTAAAAATGACACACTCACAAGACTGGCTACATTTTTAAAAACTCAGATATTGGCAAGTAGGGTAAAGATGAGAAGCAACAGAAGTCTTCATTCACTGCTGGGAAGCATAAATTGGTAGAATTATTTTAGGGGATACTTGACTACATCTAATAAAGCTAAAGATCCATATATCCTCTGATCTGTTAATGGTATTCCTAGGTTTACATCCTAGAGAAACCCTGACATGTACATCAAAGACACATGAATAAGAGTGTTCACTGCTTTACTGTCTTGATATTTTTTAGTATTACTGAGGAATAACTCAAATGTACATTAGCTGGGGAACAGAGAAATACTGATATATTTAAATGATACCATACAGCATATTACACATATTATCCAGCAGTAAAAATGAATAGGCTACACATATAATATATATACACGTGTAACACAAACAAAATTGAATTAAAAACACTGCAAAACATTATGCATCACTTAAGTAAGTTATAAAACACACAAAGCAGTATTATGTATTGTTCACAGATAAGTAAATGCATCAAAAGTTAAAAAGATTAAATATGGTCTAAATAACATGCCTTAGAATTCACTATTTTAAAGACACATTAGAAGAAGCCCACTGTCACATTTATTACTATAGTGCTACTGAACACACTATTTACTATGTATGTACTAAAGCCTTCTCTTTATGTGACAGCAGTGTATACACTTGCAGGGGGAAGGCTGAAAAAAGTCAATGTTCTAATTTCCATGTCAAAAGTTTAGAAGACAAAGACAAAATCAAACTAAAAGAAAGTAGAAAGGAAATAAAGATATGAGCCAAAATCAATAAAACAGAAAAATAGTAAACAAAGACAAAAATTAGCAAAGCCCAAACTTGGTTCTTTGAAATGAAGAAAAAGAAGGGATCACAAATAACCAATATCAGCAATGAAAAAGTGGACATCACTACTATAAAGATGTTAATAAGATAATTCTGAACAACTTTCAGCAACAACTGACAACTCAGATGAAATGGACAAATTCTCAAAAGCCAACACAAAAAGAAATATACATATATATTTTAACAGGCCAATATCTATTTTAAAAATAAAATGTGTTATTAAAAACCTTCTCACAAAGTAAATTCCAAGGTCGAAAGATTTCATTAGTAAATTCCTTTATGCCTTCAAGGAAGAAACTCTTGAAAAGAGGGCAAAGACCAGGAAAACACTTCCTAACTCACTTGTGAAGTCAAAATAACCCTGATACCAAATGCGACAAAAAAAAAAGAGAGAGAGAGACATAAAGACAGAGGGAGCATGAGTGCACAATCTTATTAATGAACATAAGCGCAAAAATCCTAAATAAAGTAATAGGAAACCAATTCTAACAACATTTAAAAGTATAATACATTACAACCAAGTGAATTCATTTCAGGAATGAAAAGGAGGATTAATATCTGAAAATCAAGCAATGCAATCTACCACACTAACAGCAACACATAACAGAATAATAATAATCTGAATAATTTCAATAGTAGAGAAAGCATGTGATAACAATTAACATTCACTCACAACAAAAAAATTCAGTAAATGAAAAGGAAACTTCCTTATCTGATGAAAGATGTATATTAATCACCCCCAACACACATGCACACATACAGAAACTCAAATGGTAAACTATTAAAACTTTCCTCAAATTCTATCATTATTTCGATTCAACATTATGGTACAGGTCCTAACAAATGTAGTGAAGGGGAGGGGAGGGTAATGGAAACTTTGCAAGTGGTACGATTGTGCAGTACATGTAGAATTCACGTCCACAGGCAAATTAGTAGACTAATAAGTGAATTTACCAAGGTCACTGGAAAAACAGGTCAAAATACAAAAATCAAGTATATTTGCAAACACAACACAAACTTCGAAAACAAAAATTTAAAGTACCATTTATAACAACAAAATCACATACCTAAAATAAAGCAAATATGTACAAAAATTTACAGACAAGTACAAAAAAATTTTTAAAAAGTGCCAAATAAATAGAACAACTATTGACATACATCATGCATTGGAAGACTTGCTATAGTATGTCAATTTTTCCCAAATTCAGCAAAAAATTCAATGTAATCCCATCCAAAATTCCTGCAGGTTTCTTGCAGAAATTGACAGGTTCATTTTAATATTTACATAGATTGAAAAAGGTGAGTTAAGCAAACCTTGGAAAAGAAAAAACATGGAAGACTTACACTACCAGATGTTAATAGTTACTTTAATGCTACAGTAATTAAAACAGTATAGCCCTGGCTGGTGTAGCTCAGTGGGTTGAGCGCGGGCCCTGCGAACTAGACAATCGAGGTTCGATTCCCAGTCAGGGCACATACCGGGGTTGCTGGCTGGTTCCCTGCAGGCCAGTTCCCAGCAGGGGATGCATGAAAGGCAACCATACATTGATGTTTCTCTCCCTCTCTCCTTCCCTTCCCCTCTAAAGATAAATAAATAAAATAAAATAAAAAAAAGTATAGTAATGACATAAGGATAAGCAAAGAGACCAATGAACCAAAAGAGTCAAAAAATATATGACAAATATAACCTTAGAGTAGAGAGAAAGATGAGTTTTCAAAAAAAAAAAAAATAATCTTGACCTCCACCTCACATCATGCACAGGAATAATTTCCAGATGGCTTTGTAGCTCTAAATGTGAGAGGTCAGAAAACAAATATTTTAGAAGAAAACACTATCGAAATATACCTTACACTTTTCAACTTCTGCCATCAATTCTCCATTACTTTTCAGACTGCCCCCCTTTTAGATCAGAAGACCTCAGATCTTAAAAACTCAGATGGTCAATCCAGGTGCATATGAACTGTTAACAGCTATTTTGTCATTAAGTTACAGGAGAGGTGAACTGAATATGGTGAACCTTCTGAGAAATATCAAGTACTAAGTGGATTATCGTTGCCATCTGCTGGACACAATGTTCATTTCCACTTCAATCACATTTGCTTTAAAAAGTCCTAGTAATAAGCACATAAGACCCTAAAATGGAATCTTTTCTTAACTTCTTTTATCTAATAGGATAGAGATACTCTCTCTGAATTAAATCTGTAATCTATGTTTGTGCAACTTAATGAACCTTTGGTAACAATGGTTATTTTTTCCAAGTTACATGTTTATATGAGTATAAAAAATTACATTGCCTGAAATTCACTTAGAATTTAATATATCCACAAAGCCTACCAATTTTCCATATACCTACTGAAAATCATATTTTATATGATTTTATAATAAATAAGTCCAAGAGTCACTTTAAACACACCAAGTACACTTTAAACATGTGATATATCATATACATTATGTGCAACATTTCTTAAAATACACATGTATAAATAAATATGCATGGCAGGTCTTCTAGTACTCACCCATATTTGGTTTCCTCGCCTTCCAAGCACATGGGAAAATTGCTTAGTTTGGGTCATAAATTGTATGTGCAAGTTCCATGTGCCATCTGCAGGCCAAAGCCAGTAATTGCATGTTTGAGACTCAGGCACTCTTCCTCTACCACAGTGACAAGATGGTAAAGTCTCAAGGTAAAACAGCTTAGAACACTTAAGAGGCTGCTCTAGAGAGTTGTTCATAACTACAATAAACTTTGTAAGAATAAAAAATGTTTTATTCTGCTAAGCCCCTGAGAGTTGGCACAATGTTACCAAACCTAGCTTAAGCCAGAGTTTCTCAAATGTAGCACCACTGACATCTTGAGCTAGATACTTCTTTGCTCTGTGTGCTGTCCTGTGCATTACAGGACATTAAGCAGCATTCCTGGTTGTTTACCCTTTATTTATCAATGGCACCCCTCAATGTGACAACCAAAAATGTCTCCTGACATTGCCCTTCCCTCTACTTTGAGAACCATTAGCCTAGCTTAACCTGAATACAAATGTCTCTATGTATATATGTTCGTATTACAAATGTGTGTGTAAGAGTACACTTATTTAACCGTGCCATGTGACACAAATATATGGTTTATTGTGTATTAAGACCAGATGTTTCATAGACCCTTAATGGACATAAATTTCCATTCTTAAACTAGGAGAACTAGTTAGTTCACTAACTTAAAAATAATCCAATCAATATCACAAGTCTCTCTAGTAGGAGTGTGCAACCTGCAGCCTGCGGGCTGCATCCTGCTCAGGATGGCTATGAAAGCAGCCTAAGACAAATTTGTAAATTTACTTAAAACATTATGAGATTTTTTTTTGTGATTACATGTCATAATGTATTTAATATGTGGCCCAAGAGAACACTTCTTCCAGAGTGGCCCAGAGATGTCAAAAGGTACCACACCCCTGCTGCAGTAAGGCAAACAAATCATTCCAAAAGAGTATAGAATTCCATACATACTATGCTGTTCATTTCAGAGGACTCATAGCTCCCGACTGGGTGGACATTTCCGATGGGCTCCAAGCCCTCTTCATCCCACATGTATGTTCCATCAGAGCTATCAGATGGAGAGAGTTCAAATGAAGAACCAACTCTGTAGTCTGCATCTGGTGAAATCAAGTTATTCCCAGAATTATGTTTCGTACATTCACTCCTGTCTTCGATTGGTTATTTAAAAAGAGAGAGAGAAACAGTTATTAATTCACAAAATATAATTATTTCTCAGGTTCCAGAAATACAAATTATGTTTTTATACATATTATAAAATAATAATTTGATATATTATAGAAAAATTTTAGCATAAAGCATTCATACCTGTAGCATTTTCTAACTTCTAAACCATAAATAAACCCAAAGGTATTTCACCTACTGAAATGTTTCTCAATAGATATAAAGAAAAGTCACTGGGTCATCTTTCACTTCTGTAACATCTCAAGAAATGTAAGTAAAGCCTAATATTCTTTTAATATTTCCTAAGATACTTACATTTAAGTACTAGCCAGGGAACTCCTTCCTCTGTGTGTATCTTTTTAACCTCACAGTTGCCTCCTTATAAGGAAAAAAGTTGTTCTGGCAAACACTCCTAACTAGAACACTCTCACACAGTCAAGGGTTATACACATCTCCAGGTATGGCCCAGTGCCTTGACCAGGCCACATGCCTTTATCCAATCCCTTCAGTTTGTTCTTCTTTCAGGCTATGTGAGCACAAAGATAAATTTTCTCTGGCACTTAGTGCTAAGAAAACCAAGAATAAGAAGAAATGTTTAACATATGCTATCTCACTTTCCTTAATTAAAAAAATTAAGCTGAAAGTATTAACTATATAAATATTGCTCTAGAAAGAAATCCAAGTCTTCTGTTAAAAAAATTAAAATTTCCTAAAATAAGAAAAGTCATTAAATTAGACATAACTGCTCATTTATCCTTTGGTACAGTTTTACTCCTAAAAAATAGCAATGATCTACTATCCTAAGAACAGAGGTAGTTTAAAATGGTATGCCAGACTTCTGATCAAGATGGAGGTATAGGTAAACATGCCTCACCTCCATGAACAACGATAGCAAGAAATATAGCTACACTACAAAACAAATATCCTCAGGAACTGTCATAAAACCGAGCTATGTGGAAGTCAGACAACTAAGGATTTAAAGAAGCCACATTCCTCCAGACGGGTAGGAGAGGCAGAGACTCGGAGAGGCACACAGAGGTGTGGAAATGTGGTGCAGAGACGGGAACAGGCAGTCTCACATCCACGTGTTGTGGATAAAATAAAGGAGGAATACTTTAGGACTGAGGGATTCCAGCCCTAGAACAGACCACCCAGCCCAGGGTCCCAGCACCAGGAAGATAAATCCCCATAACTTCTGGCTGTAAAAACCAATGGGGGTTGGTGTAGCAGAAGAAACTGCGTCCTCTTAAAGGGCCCAAAACGGACACAGGACTCACACAGACCCACCCCCTCAGATTCAGCACCAGAGGAACAGCTGCAAGGGTACCAGTGACATATGAGAAGAAAGTGAAGTGCAAGTGAGAAGACAACTTCCTCCTGAACAAAACTACAGAGGCCAGGCGGTGGCACTGTCCCCTCTACTAGCCCTCCCAAACACAGAGCAAGAGTGGAGACATGGGTTGCCCGGCCCTCATGATTACCTAGGGCTCCGCCCAGTACAACTTAACAGGTATACTAAGAAGGGGAATCAGAGTAGCAGCTCTACCTAATACACAGAAACAAACACAAGGAAGCTGCCAAAATGAGAAGACAAAGAAATATGACCCAAATGAAAGAACAAAACAAAATTCCAGAAAAAGAACTAAATGAAATGGAGATAAGCAACCAATAAGATGCACAGTTCAAAACTCTATCAGGATGCTCCAGGAACTCACTGGGTACATCAATGCCATAAAAGACTCAGGAAAAAATGAAGGCTGCACTAAGTGAGATAAAGCAAAACCTACAGGGAACCAACAGTGAAGGGGATGAACCTGATAATCAAATCAATGATTTGGAACATAAGGAAGAAAAAAGCATTCAATCACAAGAGAAGGAAGGAAAAATAATTTTAAAAAAACAAGAACAGACTTAAGAACCTCTGAGACATCTTTAAATGCACCAACAACCAAATCATACAGGTGCCTGAAGAACAAGAGAAAGAGCAAGAAACTGAAAACTTACTTTAAAAAAATAATGAAAGAAAACTTCCCTAATTTGGTAAAGGAAATAGACATACAAGTCCATAGAGCACAGAGTCCCAAACAAGATGGACCCAGAAAAAACCACACCAAGACACATCATAACTAAAATGCCAAAGGTTAAAGGTAAAAAGATAATCTTAAACGCATCAAGAAAGAAGCAGAGAGTTACCTACAAGGGAGTTCCCATAAGACTGTGAGCTGATTTCTCAAAGGAAATTTTGCAGGCAAGAGACTGGCAAAAAGTATTCAAAGTGATGAAAAGCAAGGACCTACAACTTAGATTACTCTGTCCAGCAAAGCTATCATTTAGAATTGAAGGGCAAATGAAGTGTTTCCCATACAAGGTAAAACTAAATGAGTTCATCCTCACCTAGCAATTATCATATGAAATGCTAAAGGGAATTATATAAGAAAAAGAAGATGGTTAAAATAATGAATATTAAAATGGCATTAAATTCACAACTATCAATAATTGAATCCAAGTAACAAACTAAGCAAACGAGCAGAACAGGAACAGAACCATAGATATGGAGACCCTGTGGAGGGTTATCGCCTGGAAGGCAGAGGGACGAAAGAGGGAAAGGTGCAGGGATTGAGAAGCACAAATTGGTGGGTGCAAAACAGACAGGTGGATGTTAAGAACAGTACAGGAAGTGGAGTAGCCAAAGAACTCTGACAGTCAAAAAAGAACAAAGGTAAGATACTTTAGGAGAAGAATGTTTTTACTGATATTCTAAAGTTAAAAACAGGACAGGAAGCAAGAGCCACAAAAAAGAAAAATGTTGCCCCACTACTATTTTATCTAGATTCATCCCTCCATGAAATTGATAATATCATGGAATTAATAAAAGATTAATGTAAATATAAATTTACATGATCATATTGTGTTTCATATCAATATGTATCAAATTACATATCACATAACAAAAATTCAGTTATATTATCTGGGAGAAAGCATATAAACTTAAGGATATTAATATTTACCGGAAACACTTATATCTATCCAGTCATCAGTTTTACTGAAGGATTTTTCATTTTCCTTGGGGGAATCAAATATATCCTTTGATGGTACATTTTCATGCTTTTCTTCTTTGAGAGAAATTTCCTCTGGAGTTATTCGCGTTCTGTTGGAATCTTCTATATCTATAAAATCATCACTGAAGTCTTCACTTAAATCATTCTTATCAGAAGATGACAAAGAAGACAAGGAAATATCATCCACATCATCACTCAAGTATCTAATTTTAGCATCATGCTTCATGGTCTGGCCATTTTCTGTTCTATAATTATCATTTTCAATTAGCTTTTGGTCCTTGTCAGTAGCTCTGTCCTTAGCCAAAAGTGCAGTATCTTCCTCTACATATGTGCCAGCAGGTGAATTTTTATTACCATCAACTGTGATAGTCCCAGAAAATGGAGATCGACTAGATTTCAGCAGAGGGGCATGAGCCATCCTATAACCCAAACTGGAAGTTATACCTGGGCCATTTGGTATAGCCAACTTCTTTCCACTAGCAGCATAAGGCCTATTAAATCCATACCCTAGTTCATTCCCATTGAGTACTTCTGACTGCTGGGAGTTTCTTGTTAGCATAGTTGACCTCAGAGGCACTCTAATGGGCAGCTGTTGGTTCTGATAAGGCTTACTAAGATCTGCAGCTCTATTGAAGGAATGTGATCTGGTTATAGATGAAGGTGGAAGGAATGAATTCTGAATGGAATGTGAAAAACTCTGTGACCTTACCATTTTTTCACAAGTAAGAGATTTAACATTGTCTAGAGATTGTGCTAAACTTTCTCCAGAACTGCTTCTGGTAGCACAGGAGTTTGCTCTGGGCCTTTGTATGCTACCAGCCAATCGATTTCCAAAAAATCCATTCAGCTGTGATTTTGGAGCACTGATTGAAGAATATGAAGTCCTTCCTAATAATGTGCCTTTGGTGAATTTACCCAAATTAGATGGCCCAGACAAAGACTTTTGTTTGAACTCTTCTGTAGATGATACGAACATAGTGGATGGCTTTGCTAACTTTGATGTGAATAAAGAAACACTTTTCAAACCTCCCTTTATCCCATTTTTAGCAAACATTCCTTGAGCAGGTGTATGTTTTTCAGGATTAATTACTTTATCATGTGAACTTTGAGTATCATTAGACTCTTCGTTACTTTGTGCACTAAGTTGGTATTTAGTTGCCGGTCTCCAATTCAATGGATGAGATGATGGACAATCAGAGCCATTATTTTTGATGTAACTTTTCACATTGCTACTCTTGGAAGTTCCTAATAAATTAACGGCTGTCCCACTTGACATTGGCTGCAGTGTACTTCTTACAGATTTTGTTCCATACTTTGGCAACTTGGAACCCAAAAAACTCTTGATTTGTGTTTTTTCTTCCATGAGCTATAATGTACATTTGTTCTTAAAATTCAACAGAATCTGAGGAGGAAAAAAAAAAAAAACAGATTACACATCCCTAAGTAAGGACAATTACATAGATTATTACGTAATGTGAATGAACATTTTTATATATTAAATGCAACAAAGCCCCAACACTACTCATGATTCTTACAGAACTCATAAATATTGAATGCAATGATTAAATTAATAACTTTATGTTAGAAGAAAATAAAAAATATTTTTATAAACACTTTTATATACCTGATCTATAAATGATGATAGCAAAATACAGAAATAATAAAATTTGACTATTAAAGAATATATTTTTAAAAAACTACTGTAGCATATATTTTAATTTTAATCCAACTTATTTTTTCACATTAGGTACTATTATATCCTTTAACAATATGAACATGTGACTTTTTGTTTATTTATAAGCATACATGATCTTATAAAACCTAGACTACATGTTTAAATTTTCATAACTCAAGCCATGGGAAGGATACAGGTAAAGACTACAACAGCACCAAAAAATTTAATGACATTAAGGGCTGAGATATCAGCTGTAATTTTAAGCAACAATCTTAAAAGAATTTTTAGCCAGTAATATAAAAGACATACAGTTAGTGTCAGAATAAAAAGTATAATGATTTAATAAAGTTGAGTAGTCCATTAATCTCAACCTCTCCAATTTATTTTAAAGGTAATAAAACAAAGAGAAAAAGATTCAATGCACCGATAACATAAAACTAGAAACAATTAGTGTCCTTTATTTAACTGTTTAGTAAATTATGTGATATAATGACATTAAAAAGATAAAATGGAAATATTAAAATATTTACCCTAACATTAACAGAAATATGATATGGTCATAACCTATATGTTCACTGAGATTATATTAAGTTCCATTAAAGCACTCACAAGAGCGAAATGCAAAAAAAAGGAAAACTACATGTTTAAGGGTCACTGATGTTTTTAAACTTATGTATGTTATGATATTGTCTTTGTTAGTTTTATTTTTTTAATTTAAAAATTGGTTCCAAGTCATCCCTGACCTTAAGAATTTAGATAATTTCTAGAGTATATATGTTATTAATTATGTCAAAAGTAATACTTAGGAAATCATACAGACTTTCAAGTAAAGATGGTAGGGTGAAGCAGAATTACCAAACTTCTTGTCCCCAATAATTTTTTTTAAAGAAGGAAAAAAATGCATATGTGTGTATGTGTGCATGCGTGTGTATAATTTTTCTTTTTAGCAAAAAACCCACCACCTACTGTCACACAAGAAACTGCTTAAACTAAGTACCTCTAAACTTTAAAAAGTGGACAGTGACATTCTGTGCAGATGGTCTGGCTCCTAGCCTGATTACACAGCCTGGGAGCACTAGTGCGAAAAATAGGCGAGTTAATAAAACTTGAAAGTTTTAATGAACATCCTCCGGTTTGGAAGGAACAATCCAACTTGGCATGCCCTAGAAGAGTCTAGGAAACATCTTCAGCACAGAAGCTTTGAAATCTCAGCGGAGGCAGAGTGGCCACCAGAACCTGTTGACTTCCAAGGCACTATTCTGAACCACGGGAAGAGTCTGCTACTACAAGTATATTATTTGCACCCTCAACAGGATGGAGTGAGAACACTTACCAAAATCTAAAGAAACAGGAAAGACAGAGAGCCTGACGTGTCGGAAAAGCTCTTCCCCCAACACCACTTTCTACCCTTCTACTAAAGAGAATACGGAAGAGCAACACAAGGCATATTCAAGGGGTGCAGTAAAAGAAGGAAACAGAGCTAAGGTGAAAAAGGCTTGGGGCAGTAACTTGTTACAACAGGGCAAATACAATGATCTAGCTGTCTAATCCTGCACCTACCAAGATAAAAAGTAATTGCCACTCAACTGTATATGTAACAAGTGGATTCTTTTGACACTGTTTCTGTAAGTGCTGACTCTAATAGACATAAGCTTGAAGATGAAGAGCACGTTTGTATAAGAATCCTAGGAACTAAATTCAAAAGATACAGACTCCGACCTTGAGGCATTCTAACTCTGGGAGATTTGCTGACTGACCTTTGAAAATGAAGCCAGGATCACATAACATCAGGATGATGTAAGCCCAGGATGACTAACCCAGGATGATGCATACTGGACCATCATTTGCCTTATCAGAATGGACTGTGCTAGTCTTTACATAGAAAACTTTTCAACCTCCTTCCTTGATCTGTTTGTTCTGTTCGCCTCTCCCTTCACTGAGATGGTAGGAATGGGCTTTGAGACCTGAGTCTTGCATCTTCCAGGTAGCCAGCACCTAAAAATAAACCACTTTTCTTTACATCAGCACCTGCTTCTGGTGTATTGGCTTTCATAGCAGCAGGCAGCCGGAATGGCAGTTTGGTTACATATAAACAAGGGGGTGGAAGGAAGGAGAGATACAAATAATGACTATAGCATGAAAAACAAAGGAAGAACCCAGTCTGAAAAGAAAAAAAAACATAAAAAAGAAAATAAGGAAATCTCCAGTGAGTTCTTTGTAAAGAGAATAACCTACGAAGAACATATATTTAATAAAACAAAAGCTCAAAGATGAAAAGACAAACCAGGTAAACTGAGAAGTTATAGAGCTAAAGAAATCAATTAACAGGAACAACAAATTTGGTAGGGGAAGGAACAACAACAAAAAAAGAACCAAAGGCAAAAAAAATCAAACTGATGGCAACAATAAAAATCTTAAAATAACCTGAGTATTGAGGGGGAAAAAAGAAAAATACATCAAAGCAGTTAGACAGAAGATGTAGGACAGACACTGAAGAGAAACACAATTAGTATAGCTGAAGTAAGATACCTGAGTAGAAGAGAAAAAGCACACAGACATAATAGAAAATATCCTTAAAATAAAGAAGAAAAAAGTTCTCTTCTACAGAAGAGAAGGAAAAGTAAACTAAACCACAGATTCAAATACATATTGAGGCTAAGTTGATAAAATACAAAAAATAAAGACAATTCTCCAAGAATAAAGGCAGAAAAAAATCATGTTGTAAAGAAAATCTTAAGACTTCGGAATAAGCAAGAGAGTACTGGATATCCTTCCAATGAAATGGCTGGAGCCTCCATGGTAATTTAATCCTACAGGAATTATCATTGGGCTATTTTACAACTCTGTGAAAACAGAGGTTAACATATAGAAAATTAACAGTAATGCATATAATTATTGTCCACAGATATGCAAGTAAATTGTCTTAAACAGATGACTTCCTTCCACGGCTATGGAAGCCAGCCTTGTATCCGTTTGCAAATTCACTTTAAATATACCTGTTCTTTGCATTCTCCTTTGAACCAGCTATAATATCTCTGACTACCTTGTAAATAATAAGATAAGTAAAATCTTAAACATGTGTTCATTTGATATCTGAATGGAAGTCATAAATTTTTCTTTTCTAAAATATAACCTCTAACAGTTTGGAAATTCCACCAAGATTCCCAGTAGATTCACCCAACAGAGCTGGGTCATTTCTTTGCCAGAATGGTACACATCACAGCCTAAGCCCAGATATGGCTATATCTTCCAGAAGTGAATTAAGAACAGCAACAGAACTTTGCTAACTCTGTCTTTCTCATTTTAATTTGCTTCTCTTCTAATTTTGTCTCGTTTTTGCTTTTAGTTTTGGGGTTTGGGTTTTTTTATGGTAAGCTATTTCCCTTGGTGATAACGATGATTGTGAATTTGATTATATAGATTCTCATTTAGGAATCTTTATGAACAAATTAATGGTTACATGGGTATTCAACCCATGGCCCGCGGGCTGAATGCGGCCCAACACAAAATCATAAATTTACTTAAAATCTTTTATTTTTGTGCTCACCAGTTTTTGTTAGTGTTTGTGTATTTATGTTGAAGCCCAATTCAACTCTTCTTGTTCCATTTTGGCCCAGAGATGCAGAAAATCTGGACACCCCTGGCACATACCTGTTCTGTGTTGGGTGAGACAAAAAGGAAAATCTGATTCATTAGTTACTTGTTCATTTATCTCTTTTGTGTACCTGTTTTGAGCTCAAATCAACTTAGAATGCCATGCTGACAGAAAGGAGAACAGCTTTTTGGTATCTGGATAGGTCCAGTTTTATATTTCTGTGTTAACTCTACAGCCATGGCTAAAATTGTAAAGCTGGAAATGATAAGGCCTGTTGGTGCTTGTATGGTTATGTGTCTATAATTCATAAAGGTCTTTACCTTTCTTTGTGAGTGTAGAAGCCTTTCCTAACTACGGAGGTTACTAATAAATTATATTATAAAAACTTATAAAGCAACTCTGTTCTGATTGGCTTACAGAGAGATAAATATGCAGTTATATAAATTGAATATTACCAAAATTCCCAGAAAATAAGTAAGCTTGTCTAATATTTTAATTGTGTTATACTTTCTTTATTACTATTACAGAAACTGACTCAGAAAGGTTTTAAGAACCAAGTTCATATAATTAGATCATTACAAAGTAAGAGAGAATGCTAAAAGATTGATAAGCATAATTTCAAGTTCATATGCTTTTGCTTCTTGTTATATGCTACATACAGAATGTATCTTTGGAACACATAATTAATGTGTTCATTTTTGTTATGCTGAGAATTGTACGCTGGATCCCATTTTTATAAAAGTAACTTATGATAGAAATAGATATCACATAAAGATATGTGTGTAAATATATGTAAACACAATAAACTGTTAATAGTAGTTACCATGAGAGAAGTGAGAATTAGGTAAAAGGAGGCTTCTTTTTACCTTTAAATCATTATTATTTATATATTTGCATATGTTCACATTCTTTCCATTTAAAAAACTTTTAACTAAAAACTGAATTTTAAAAATAAAACCCATCTATTCAATACCAAAACAAGACTTAACAGTTCAATCTAACCAACAAATTATTTAAAATTAAGTTTAATATTATATAGAATATATTTAAAGGACATAACAGAATAATATTCAGTAAAAAATATTTTTTATTTAATAGATTCCATTTCATAATTCCACTTTATAAATTCCATTTTAGTTTCTCTAGACTTCAACCTAAGGTTAGTTGTGTTTTACTTACCAATTTTATCTTTAAAACTGATTCTAAATTCACTATTTCCATCCCACAATTCTAGTGCTTACCCTCACCTGCTCTTTCTGCATTACTACAAAGGCTTCCTACATTATCAAGACTCAATCTTTTCTGGCCAAATGGAGGTGTAGGCAGACACACTGTGCCTCCCCGCACAACCAAAAGAAGAACAACAAATTTAAAAACAAAACACAATCGGAACTGACAGAAAATTGAACTGTGTGGAAGTCTGACAACCAAGGAGTTAAAGAAGAAACATTCATCCAGACTGATAGGAGGGGCGGAGATAGGCAGCCAGGTGGAGAGGACTTGAGGAAAGACAGCAGCTGGAGAACCAGGCAAGGCAGCAGCTTGCAGACTGGGCGGTACCACACTGACATGCAGATAAACCAGAAGGAACAACTAGGGAGTGAGAGACTGAACAACTACGGAGCGAGAGACTGCACAACCCAGGGTTCCAGTGCAGGGAAATAAAGTCTCAAACCATTGATTGAAAATACCTGTGGGAGTCAAGGTGGCGGTGGGAGGAACTCCCAGCCTCACAGGAGAATTCTTTGGAGAGACCCACTGGGGTCCTGGAACGTACACAAATCCGCCCACCCAGGAATCAGCACCAGAAGGGCCCAATATGATTGTAGGTTGTGGGGCAGGGTGTAAGGGAAAGTGACTGAAAACCGGCAGAGAGCGGAGCAAGCGGCACTGTTCCATTTCAGGCCCTTTCCCCAGTGGCAACCAGTGATTTGTCCTGCCCTGGTGAACACCTAAAGCTCCACCCCTTATCATGTAATGAGAGTGCCCAGACCAAAATAAAATTACCCAAATGAAAGAAGACTTCAAAGTTCCAGAAAAAATACAGCTAAGAGATGAAGAGATAGCCAACCTATCAGATGCACAGTTCGAAACACTGGTAATCAGGATGCTCCATAACTCACTGGTACTTCAACAGCATAAAAAAGACCCAGGCAGCAATGAAGGTTGCATTATGTGAAATAAATAAAAATCTACAGGAAACCAAGAGTGAGAGGAAGGAAATCAGGATTCATATCAATGATTTAAAGCAGAAGGAAAAAAGAAACATTCAACCAGAACATAATGAAGAAACAAGAATTCAAAAAAATGAGAAGAGGCTTAGGAACTTCCATGACATTCTTAGATATTCCAACACCCAAATCATAGGGGTGCCAGAAGAAAAAGAGGAAGATCAAGACAATGACAATTTATTTGAAAAAATAATGAAGGAGAACTTCTCCAATCTGGCAAAGGAAATGGACTTCCAGGAAGTCTGGGAAGCTCAAAGAGTCCCAAAGAAGTTGGACCCAAGGTAGCACACACCAAGGCACATCATCATTACATTACCTAAGATTAAAGATAAGGAGAGAATCTTAAAGCAGCAAGAGAAAAGGAGACAGTTACCTACAAAGGAGTTCCCAGCAGACTATCAGCTAATTTCTCAAAAGAAATCTTGCAGGCAAGAAGGGGCTGGAAAGAAGCATTCAAATCATGAAAGGCAAGATTACTCTACTCAGCAAAACTATCATTTAAAATGGAAGGGCTCCCCGAATGAGGTCAAGTTAAAGGAGTTCATCATCACTAAGCCCTTATTATATGAAATGTTAAAGGAATTTGTCTAAGAAAAAAAATAAAAAATATGAACAGTAAAATGACAACAAACTCACAGCTATTAACAACTGAACCTTAAAAAAAACTAAGCCAATAACTAGAACAGGAACAGAATCACAGAAATGGAGATCACATGGAGGGTTATCAATGGGGGAATGTGGGGGTGAGTGGGGAAAAGGTACAGGGAATAAGTAGCATAAATTATAGATAGAAAATAGACAGGGGGAGGGTAAGAATAGTATGGGAAATGTAGAAGCTAAAGAACTTATATGTATGACCCATGGGCATGAGCTAAAGAAGGGGGATGTGGGTGGGAGGAGGTACGCAGGGCAGAGGGGAATAAGGGGGGATGGGACAACTATAATAGCATATCAATAAAATATATTTTAAAAAAACACTGTTCTACTCAAACTGTCAACAATTATTCTCTTAAGGCACAGATCTGATCATATCATTCTAATGATTAAAAGCTATATGTGGCCCAGGAACAACAAAATATTGAATAAAACTCAAAATCTGTTATACTGAGATCAAGCTTCTCTCTGGTTCTAAACTCTACCTTTGCAGTATTGTGCATTCAAGCCAAAATGCATTGCTTGTCATTCCCCAAAATCCATCCTATATTTTCTTCCATTTATGCTTTTGCTAAAGTTGTAAAGACCACCTGAAGGTCCTACCCTCAAGGTCCAAAATCCCTACATCCACAAACCTTTCCAGTGAGATTTAATCTTGCTTACTTTTCTATTCCCTTTATACCAACAATACGGCTAAGTCTGTATTACAGTTGTATGCATGCCTACTTAACCCATAAGAAAGTAAACCTGTTGAAAGCATAAACTGAGCCCCACATAACTGGGGTCTGCTATAGGACAAAAAATTTGATAGATCCTCAATTTTTAAGTAAATTCATAATTTCCTAGTACAAATGAATTTAATAAATAGTGAGTAAAGACTGAAGAATAACTTTGCTTTGCATGCCTGTGATTAACTGGCAGTAGCTGACTTGAGCAATATGTAGAAAAAGATTCTGAAGTCAAATGTAGACTCTATTATAAAGCACCACAACCAAACAGCAATATCTGCCATGAACAGAAAAGAGAACAGTGGCAATATCCATGCCAGATGATTGCCATCTCCATTTTTGATAATGGTCTTTACCACAAAACACACTCCCACAAGAACAAAACACTTTCAGGACAATCATAAGGAAACTGGAAATGATATTAGATATAAGGGTCATTTTGCAAATAACTAAGATTAAGGATCCTGTTCTCTAGTGAGTCAGTCTGTAAGAGAGAAAGGACTTTTCCCTGACTGTCTCAAGTACACTGAGAACTAAACATTCTATTCTTTTACTTCTCTCTGCCTCTATTCTCTATCTAAAATGAGGATAATTTATGCTATCTCCTAAAAACATCTAAAGGATTAATAGCTTAGAGTCACAAGATCAGCCCAAAAGGAAAAAAAAACATCGTTATTCCAAAGTATCTGGGATGCTATCACTTGGAAAACATAAAAAGATTAGAGCCTGAATGTACTATTTCATATCAAGAATATTCATTGATTTCTCCTGGCTGGCGTAGCTCAGTGGACTGAGCGCGGGCCTGCGAACCAGAGTATCGCGGTTCGATTCCCAGGCAGGGCACATGCCTGGGTTGCAGGCCAGTTCCCAGCAGGGGACTCAAGAGAGGCAACCACACATTGATGTTTCTCTCCCACTCTTTCTCCTTCCCTTCCCCTCTCTCTAAAAATAAATAAATAAAATATTTTAAAAAAAGAATATTCATTGATTTCTAAATGCACAAATAATTGCAACATAAATAGCAATCATCTTGGACTATGGTCTTAAGTCTAAGTTAGGTGAAGATGGTGGAGTAGGTAAATGTGATACTCATATACTCCCACAACCACATCAAAATTACAACTAAACTACACAACAATTAACATTCCACCTGAAATCTAGCTGAACAGAAGTATTATAACTAAGGATACAAAGAAAACATATCAAGATGGTAGGAGGGGTAGAGATGTGGAACCCACTGGTCCCACACTCACGTGTGGCAGCTAAAAACCTGGAGAAACCCTGACCAACATGGCTCAGTTGACTGAGCATCATCTTGCAAAGTGAAAGATCACTGGTTCAATTCCCGGTCAGGGCACATGCCTGGGCTGCAGGCCTAGCCCCAGATTGGAGCATGTGTGAGAGGCAACCAATGTTTTTCTCCCTCTATTTCTCTCTCCCTTCTACTCTCCCTAAAAAATAAAATAAAATCCTAAAAAATTCTTAATATTAAAAATTGGGAGAAATATCTCAGCTGTGGAAGTCCCCACTAAGGATTAAGGGAACCTAGTCCCACACTAGACCACCCAGCCTAGGGTTCCAGGGTCGGGAAGAAAAATCCCCATAACTTCTGGCTGTGAAAACCACCAGGAATTGTGGCTGAGTAACAAAGAGAGCTTCTGGAGTCCCTTTAAGGGAGTCCCTTTAAGGACCATGCACAGACGTACTTAGACTCACTTGCACTGAGCTCCAGCACTGGGACAGCAGCTCACAAGGCCCCTGGGACATACATGGAGAAACTGGAATGTCTGGGCCTCAGGGCAACAGCTAGAAGGGCAGCTTTCTCCCAGACAGAAGTGCTGGGAGAGGACACTCTTCATTTGCTGAGCTCTTCCCCAGCAGAGCCAGGCAGAAAGGCACCATATGAGAGGCTCTATCAACCTGGCTAACACTGTTTGCCCTGCCCTGGAGAGTCCCTGAGACCCTGGCCCCACCTAACTTGTGGTTCCTCCCACAAGTGGATTTCCATACAAACAGCCAGTCTTGGCTAATGCTTCCAGTTTTCTAAAAATCTCTCAAAAGTTCACAAACCCTAAATAACCAGCATCTGGCCTCCTGTCCTATATATCTTGCTAAGTGGCCGGGGACCAGCACTAGTGGCAACTAATCTTAGTTCACAGCTTGGCCTCTCCACAGCACTTCCAAGTCCAGCAAATTAGCGACCCTCTACAGATCACTTTGTAGCTGATGCCAGGTAGCCTCAGGCAGGGCACAGGCAGTGGCTGACTCAGGGCTGCACCTCCCATCAGGTCCTGAGACAGCCTGCCCAATACGCAGATTCAGTCCACACCAAAGCACCACCCAACCACCTCCATAAGCAACACACTCAAGGTGTGGACTCAGTGAAACCAGAGCCCTGCTGAAGCGAGTCCTGCTACTGAGCTGGGACCCCTGCACAGCAGATCCTCTATTGTGGTCGAGTCAGTCCTCACAGTCAATAGGCTCGGGGGTAAATCTTTCCCACTGACACACCAACAGCCGGATGACTGGGGAGGCTGTGCCAGTGGGCCCTAGAGGACCCCAACTACATAATGCTACCCTACCAAGACCAGGAAATGTAGCAGTTCTACCTAATACATAGAAACAAACATAGGAAGGCAGCCAAAATGAGGAGACAAAGAAACATGTCCCACATGAAAAAACAACAATACTCCAGAAAAAGAACCAAACAAAATGAAGACAAGCAATCTACTAGATGGAGAATTCAAAAACACTGCTTCTGAGGATGCTCAATGAACTTAGGTAAAGACTAGATAAACCTAGTGAGAACTTCAACAAAGATACAGAAAACATAAAAAGAACCTGTCAGAAATGAAGAATACAATAACTAAAATAAAGAATAAATTACGGGAAATCAACACCAGAGAAAGCAGAGGACTGAATCAACAATTTGAAAGATAAGGAAGCAGGAAATAGTGGATCAAACTGTACACATAAACCAAAGAATCCCCCCCCCCCAAAATGAGGATAGTTTAAGGAGTCTCTGGGACAATTTCAAACATATCAACATTCACATCATGGGGGTGCCAGAAGGAGATGCAAGAGAGCAAACTGAAAACCTGTTTGAAAAAATAGTGACAGAAAACTTCCCTAACCTGATGAAGGAAATAGTTCAGGAACTGCTAAGTCCCAAACAAGATGAACCCAAAGAGGTCCACATTTAGATACATCACAATTAAAATGCCAAAGGTTAAAGACTAATAGAGAATCTTAAAAGCAGCAAGAGAAAAGCAGTTAATTGCCTACATAGGAGTTTCTATAAGACTGTCACCTGATTTCTCGACAGAAACTTTGCTGGCCAGAAAGATTGGCATGCAATGATTCAAAGTGATGAAATGCAAGGACCTACAGCCAAAATTACTCTATCCAGCAAAGCTATCATTGAATAACAGATAAAGAACTTTGCAGACAAAAAAAAAAATCTAAAGGAGTTCATCTCCACCAAACCAGTATTACAAGAAATGTTAAACAGTCTTCTTGAAGAAGAAAGAAAAGATTAAAAAAATATGAGTAATAAAATGGCAATTATACATATCTGTCAACAACTACTTTAAATGCAAATGGATTAAATGCTCCAAAAGAAATAGAGTGGCTAGATGGATAACAACACAAGACCCTTATATGTGCTATCTACAAGAGATTCACTTCAGATTGAAAGACACACACAGATTAGAAAATAAAGGGATGGCAAAAGATATTCCAGGAAAACGGAATTTTTAAAATGCTGAGGTAGCAATACTTTAGCAGGCAAAATAAACTTTAAAACAAAGGCTATCACAAGAGAAAAAGAAGGACCCAGCTACTCTCTTTGGGTATATAGCCACAGAAACCCCAAACCCTAAATTGAAAAAAACATATATAAACATGTTTACTGCTGCATTATTCACAACTGTCAAGATACAAAAGCAACCTAAGTGTCCATCAACAGATAAATAAATACAGAAGTGGTACATATACAAAATGGAACATGACTCAGCCATATAGAGAATGAAATTTTGCCATCTTCAACAACATGGATGGACCTACAGGGCATTTTGCTGAGTGAAATAAGTCAAATAGAGAAAGACAAATGCCACACGATTGCACTCATATGTGTAATCTAGAAAACAAAATAACAGGCATAACAGAAACACACACGCAGAATCAGAGAATATTTTGACAGTTGCCAGATGGAAGGGGGATTAGGGATATGGGTGAAAAAGGTGAAGGGGTTAAGGAGTACGTACAACTGGTAGTTACTGAAGAGTCACAGTGGTGTAAATAAAGTACAGCATAGGGAAGACAGTCAAAAATACTGTAACACTGTGTATGGTGTCAAATGGGTACAAGATTTACCGGGGTGATCACTTTGTAAGCTACATAAGTGTCTAATCTCTGCATTGTACATCAGAAGCTAATATAATATTGTACATCAACTGTAATTGAAAAATAAAAACATTATTTTAAGAAAAGTTACCCTAGTTAAAAATAAAGTCTAAACTAATCTGAGGGTTCAATTCCAAAGTTTCCATATATGCTTATGTCATAAATTATGTCACTTCATTTGTTGATGACCTACCTTCTGTTTCTAAATATTCATGAAACTTTCTCCCACATTAATTTGCAACTTTGAAATAAAGTAAGACATTGTGAGTCTAGCTCATTTCGGTAGCTATGCTATCTTCATCTGTACTTCACCTGATAAGCCTCATGAATGAACAGAAAAGATGATGTGGTATTTGTACCACATGGAATACTACTCAGTCATAAAAAAGATGAAATATAGTATTTTGTGACAAGATGGATGGATCCTGAAGGTATTATGCTAAGTGAAATAAGTCAAATGGAAAAAGGCAAAAACTATGACTTCACTCATATGTAGAATATAAAACAAAAAAGTAACAAACAAAACAAAAACAAACTTATAGATTCAGACAACAGAATGGTGGGTAACAGAGGGAAAGGAGGATGGGAGTGGGCACATTAGGTAAATGGGATCAAATATATGGTTATGGAAGGAAACTAGATTTTTGGTGGTAACACACAATATAGACATACAAAGTTATATAGTTGTATATTTGAAATTTATATAATATTAACCAATGTTACTAAAGTAAATTTAATTAAAAATAAATAAACTTGTTCAACAAAAAAAATGGAGTTATAATAATCTGAAAAACTACATGTTGGCTATAAAATCTAATGACATAATCTCTAAAACACTTCAATAGTGACTGCTGGTACAGAGCTTAGAAAGAGGTCTGAGATTTTCAGAGCTAATTTCTTTAAGAATAATTTTTAGAAGTACAGCAGATTTACAATACTGGATTTCACATTTGAAAAAATTTTCAAAACTACTTATAAATTCCTTTTTAAAGAACTAATAAATCAAAGTTTTTTGCTTTTAAAAAGATTCACAATTGAATGAGAAGGGAAAAGAAGTAGCAAACATCACTGTGTAAGTGCTTACCACTCTATTCTTGTTTAATTTTCTTAGCAATATAAGGTGGTACATTTTATCCCATTTTAAATAGATTAACCAAGGTTCAGAAAGGCTAAAATTCTTGTCCAAAGTCACAAGTTCCTAAATAGTACTGAAGAGGATTCAGGTTCAAATCTACCTGATTCCAGGGTCCATGCAAACTGCCTTCCTAACAAAAGGACGAAATATTCTGAGAGGCTTATTGATAACTAGGAACAAGAGTGACAGAGGGGCTGGATAGCTAAGGTTCGAGAAGGGAAAGGACTACAAAGGACCTAAGTATTAATTAAAGGAGAAGTTTTGCAGAGAAACAGAGCTTGCACTCTGTCAAACCCCTTTCGTATCCACTGCCTTCTCATCAGAGGAACCACCCACTCACATTCCTTTTTTTAAGTATTCAAATAGTTTTTCAGAAGGTATGAATTGCTTGTATTTTAGGGATTTCAACGAGCATAAATTCACCACTGAGTTCAAGAGCAAATAATTAACTGAACAATGCTGGTGACTACATACCTATAACCAGTCACCTCTGGAAACCTGCTTTCACATTCAGGTAACATCTGAATTTTAAATTAAAAAAATTTTTTTTTCAACTTGTGTCACCCAACCATTACCCCCATGTTCCCTCCTCCTCTGGTTTTCCTGGCTTTCATCTGTTGCACAAGCTGATTCAAAGGCCTGATTATGGCAATAAGCAAAAATGACACCTTTAGCTGAAAGCTAAAGTTTAACAGTTGAACTTCATTACAGATTCTTCATGGTTTTAACAAGAGCACATCAAATCTCAGCAAAGACTCATTACTGAATCAAGCTGACCTCTAAGCTACAATTTTTTTACTTGGGCAGATGGGGATCAAAGCAACTTGTGACAGGCTCTAAATGAATTTGTGGTTTAGAAGCATTAAACAATGTTATTAAATGCAAATTCACAGTGTTATTTTATTACCTTCTGAATTTTAATTTAAGGAACAAGGAGCACACTAGCAGATAAAGAGGAAACAGAAGTGCCCCTGGCCAAATCACAAAACTACCTCCAAATCTTACCTCCAAATTTTACAACACAAGGACATAACCAGTTAAATCTAGAATGTGAATTTAGTTCAGATAAAACTCAAATGAATGTGTGGGGTGTGCATATGCCGTTAAGGTGCTGAGTAGGGGCTGGGTAAAGATAGGCAACAAGCTGCTGGAATGATGATTAAGCCTAATATCTGAGTAGTTTACATTGCCTTTTAAAATAGTATACAGGCATAACAATTAAGCATATACATTTTATACACAGTAGGTGCTTGAAAACAATCACAGCATACAATCTCTTGCATTTTGGTCTGTTCAGGGCCTGCTGGAGCAAAATTTCTAAATTAAATTAAACAGGCAGTGAGGACTGGGTTTGCAGGGTCGGGTGTCAGGGAGAAGGTCACCAGGTAAAATGAACACGGATGGACAATTATTAGGGTGTAAGCTCACCCTAATGGCACAAACTGGGGTTTACTATACCAGTATACATTACCCAACCCCAAGCTTGTTCAGTATACGGCAGACGCTCAGTAAATAACCCAAAATAAAACATTTTGTTAAAAGTTACATGTATCGAAAGTACAGTATCATAGAAAAATAAATTTTAATAGCAATTTTGACATAATAAAATACAACACAGTAATAAAAAAGCTAACTATTGTTACATCTAACAACATAGATAAATCTAATAAAATCCTTTAAACAAAAGAAACCAGATATTTAAAAGTACAAATAGCATCATTCCATTTATAAGAAGATAAGACTTCCATTTCCACTTTGGATGGGGACCACTGCAATGAATTTCACTACTACCTAACAATCTGCAAGCGCTAGATAATATTCAAAATCCTAATTTTTCTTGAGCCTATCAGAAAGGTGATATACTAAGGTAAGCAAGACAAATTCCAAAGAGAGCCAAGATCCTCCTAGGAGAAACAAGACACTTTACCAGTTTTTCTTTTGGCAGAGCATAAGAGAAAGAGGTAACCACCATAAAAGGAGTAACATGCTAACATTTTCATGTGTGCTTAAAAGCCAAATGTGGAGTAATAATATTAGTCTGGAATAGCAAGCTCTTCCCCATGGGCCTCAACCTAGTTGCTAGGGAAAAGACATGAGAGCCCCCTCTCAATGGCACAAGCATGAAGGAGGTGATCAGATGCTGTGCTGAGACAAGGACAGTCCCACCTGCTTCCCTGCATCCTTCTATCCTATATGCACAGCCTTAAACTGCTGGGGAAGGGGCCACAAACCCTCCTGCCTTTGCTGTATTTCAAGATAATCAAATAACTGATGATAAAGGTTTCTCAATAGAATAATCATCCTAATAAATGCAGAAAAGTAATGGAATCACAAAATAAGAAAATCAGTTGTATCTGGTATTAATTAGTAAGTAATCCCTAATGAACTAATAGATCCAGGTAGCAATCACTAATGACTGCTAAATCCCTTAGGTGAAAAAGACACCTGAATCAGTCTTAAGGCCTTATTATGAGATGAGGAAATATACACAGTACCATCTATTAAATATTCTTGCCAAAATAAACTTAATCTGAATCCATCCAAGCCTCTAGATCTATCAGCTTACAAGAAAAAGAACATAAAAACATGTTAAAACAACACAAGGGCATAACCAGTCAAATCTAGAATGTGAAAAATCTGTAAGGAGGAGGATTCAGTTTCTTTTCTCAACAAATAAATGAAAAGGAAATATTTTAAGTTTAAGAGACACATTAACCAAATGCAATGTGTGGACCTTGTATCGGTCCTAATTTAATCAAGCCCCAGTAATGAAGAACTGTTTTTGAGACAATTCAGCAAACTGAACATAGAATGGGAATTGAATCATATGAAGGAGTTCACTATTTTTATTGGCAGTGACGACTATAATGCTGATACTTAAACAAGAAGTCTGTATTATATTAGCACTACAAATGCTAAAGTCTAAACATAAAATTATATGTTGGGATTTGCTTTGAAATAATCTATTAAATATCATCTCCCACCCCACTCAAAAAAGGTGTTATAGAAACAACAATAACTGGTAAAAGCTGAACGGTAACATATCGGGGGTCTCACCATACACCACACTGTTTTCTCTACTTATTATGTTTGAAAGAGTCCATATATAACTTTTCCTTTAAAAAAGTAAATTCCAAATAAGGATGTTTTCATAAGAGGAAGAGATATGTTATATACGATAGATTATTCTACACTGTCCGACTCAATTTAGCATTGATGTTCCCTCTCTCTCCCCCACTCTTCCCCAACTTCTATTCAGAGAACTCCAGTGCCTGGTTCTCTACACATAATCCCTTATAATAAGTATTATATCTAGAAGTTTATACCCTTTAAATGATAAAGGGCTTTTAAATTAGCAGTACCATGAGCCATAAACTGGTCTAACCAAGGCTTGAGAGGTTCCAGTAGGAGGAAAACTGGGTTGAAAAGTGGTAAAGGGTAGTGGTTAAGAGTGTTGTGGAGTTGCCCAGATTAGAAATCTAGGATCACTACTTCCTAGAAGTGCAGCCTAGGACAAATTACTTGGTCATCATTAAGCCTGTTTTTTCATATGTAAATTATGGATAAATAATAGTACCTAATCATAGCTTTTATCTTAAATGACTGTTTTCAGTTTAACAGAGCAATCTCATGGAGCTAATCTGGCCCTGTTATTTTGATACTTGCCAAGGGATACTTTGTGAAAACACTATCAAAAAGTAGTATGAACAACAGGCATCCTTGGCCTTCATCACCTATGAGTACCACCCTGACGCAAAGATTACAGGTGATGCAGAAGTGGCTGTTGCATATTACTCTGTAGTTCATGTAAGTGAGACATTTAATCATTTATGTATCCACCAAAATGGCCAGGTTACAACACAATGTAACCAACCAAGTCACAATGTGATGCAACCGTATTCAGTTTGATGTAAGCATTGCACAAAGCCTATCTACAATACCCCCAGCTCACATCATATTTAGGCTTTGAAAGAACAATATTTAATACACAAAACAATATATTAAGTTACAAAGCTCATATTTTAATACTGACCTCGAATATTACTGAACAACAAATGTTTAAATAAACCAACCTGGTGAAATCAGGGAACAAATTTCTCTGATAACTAAACACCGAGTGATATTCAGAATTCAGTAATATACATGGAGCTAGACCTATACTGACACCTAATATAAGCTCTCTGATAATTCAGAAAACATCTCAAGATAACAGGATCTTTCTCAGTTATTAAAATGACTCATTTAGATTTCCGGCCAAGATGGAAGTGTAGGTGGAAACACTGTGCCTCCTCACACAACCAAGTTTTAAGACAACAAAGTTCTAAGTTTTGAACTATATGGAAGTCCGACCGCGACAAACCGTTCTGCCAGACTGGTAAGAGGGGCGGAGCCAGCAGCAGAGTGGGGTTGGGCAGGAAAGATCCTTTAGACCACCCAGGCAACTGTGGGCAGATCCCAGGAGACAAGAGGCTTAGGAACCTTCAGGACATCTTTAAACATTCCAACATCCGAATTACAGGGGTACCAGAGGGGAAAGAGGAACAGCCATGAGTGGAAAACTTATTTGAACAAATAATAAAGAAGAACTTCCCCAATATGGCAAAGGAAATGGATTTCCAGGAAATCCAGGAAGCTCAGAGAGTCCCAAAGAAGGTGGACCCAAGGAGGAACACACCAAGTCACATCATAATTACATTACCCAAGATTAAAATGAAGGAGAGAATCCTAGAAGCAGCAAGAGATAAGGGGACAGTCACCTACAAAGGAGTTTCCATCAGACTGTCAGCTGATTTCTCAAAAGAGACCTTACAGGCAAGAAGGGGCTGGAAAGAAGTATTCCAAGTCATGAAATCCAAAGACCTACATCCAAGATTGCTCTATCCAGCAAAGCTTTCATTTAGAATGGAAAGGCAGATAAAGTACTTCTCAGATAAGATCAAATTCAAGGAGTTTATCATCACTAAGCCCTTATTATATGAAATGTTAAAGGGACTTATCTAAGAAAAAGAAGATAAAAAAGATGAACAGTGAAAGGACAGCAAACTCACAGTTATTACGAACCACATCTAAAACAAAAGCAAACTAAGAGGACAGCTGGATCAGGAGCAGAACCATAGAAATGAAGATCACATGGAGGGTTAGCAACAGGGGAGTGGGAGAAGGAGAAGGGGGGAGAAGGTACAGAAAATAAGTAGCATAGACAGTAGATAGAAAATAGATAGGGGGTAAGGCAAGAATAGTATGGGAAATATAGAATCTAAAGAACTTGAGACATGGTCATAAACTAAAGGGGGGGAATAGTGCGGGAGGGGATGTGCAGGGTGGAGGGGAATGAAGGGGGGAATAGAACAACTGTAATGGCATAATCAATAAAATATATTTAATAAAAATAAAAATAAAAAGCTTCTGCATGGCTAAAGAAAACAGCAGCAAAACAAAAAGGCAACGAACTGTATGGGAAAATATATTTGCAAATAATACCTTGGACAAAGGTTTGATCTCTAAAATATATAAAGAACTCCCATAAGTCCACTCAGGAAGACAAACAACCCAATTAAAAAATGGGCAAAGGACCTGAACAGACACTTCTCTAAGGAGGACAGATAGAGGCCCAGAGACATATGAAAGACATCCAGCATCACTAGCCATCAGAGAGATGAAAATTACAGCCACAATGAGATACTACTTCACACCAGTCAGAATGGCCATCATAAACAAATCAAGAAACAACAAGTGTTGGAGAGGTTGTGGGGAAAAGGGGACCTTAGTTCACTGTTGGTGGGATTGCACACTGGTACAACCATTATGGAAAACAGTATGGAATTTTCTCAGAAAAATAAAAATCGACCTGCCTTTTGACCCAGCAATTCCACTGCTAGGATTATATCCTAAGAACCCCAAAACATCAATTTCAAAGAACCTATGCACCACAATGTTCATAGCAGCACAATTTACAATATCCAAGAGTTGGAAGCAACCTAGGTGCCCATCAGTAAATGAATGGATCAAAAAACTGTGATACATTTATACAATGGAATTCTATGCAGCAGAAAGAACAAAGAAGCTCCTACCCTTTGCAACAGCTTGGATGGATCTGGAGAGCATTATGTTAAGTGAAGTAATAAGCCAGTTGGTGAAAGACAAATACCTTATGATCTCACCTATAAGTGGAAAATAATCAACAAAACAAACAAGCAAGCATAATACAAGCAGAGACATTGAAATAAAGAACAAACTCACAGTAACCAAAGAGGAGGGAGAAAAGGAATAATAGGGGAAGAGCCATCAAGAAACATGTATAAAGGACCCATGGACAAAGCCAGAGGGTGGAAGGTGGGCATGGGTGGGGCGAGGGGGGTGTGGTGGGACGAAAATGGAGACAACTACTTGAACAACAATAAAAAATTTAAAGTTTAAAATTAAAAAATATTAAGAACATAAAAAAGTAATCATTTTACTATAAGAGGGTCTTTCAATGTTACAGTTAAACTTTCCAAAAAGAATGTGATTAAATGAGAATATACATAAAGTACTCCAAAAACAAAACTATCAAGTAGAAATGCATCTTTGCCCTAAATGACTGTATGGTAACATTTCAAAAGGTTCCACTATCAAATGTCAAATACCAAATGCTTTAAAAATATTTCAGAACTTATAAAATTAACAAAATTTAGGTGAGTCCATAGTAGGACCCAATCCCTCTTTTAGCACTGGAAAGAGCAGAACCCAGAGATTCAAACCCAAATATAATATAACAGTGTTGTCCTTCTGTCCCTTAGGAACTATCTTTTCCTCTGTTTCGTGCCTGGTACTGATCAGTGCAAGTCTACCTGTGGTTTATGATTGTCTCTTACCTGCAATGGTAAGAGCTTCCTAATAGCTGGCACATTATCACTTTGTGCTCCCAAAGTTACTGCTCTAGACTCATCTGGAGTTACCCAAATGCTGCAGCCCCATCTGGGGAACGGTAGGCAACACAGCTCAGCTGTTAGATCCTCACTAATAGTGCCTCTAATCACCCTCTTCAGCCCTCTCTTGTTATGAATAGAATACAATGTACAAGTGTCCTACTCAACTGGGTATTCTGTCTACATTCTTGCAGTCTATTTTCCTAGCTCCCTTAACTTCTTCCCATCTCATGAAATACAATGCACAGGTCAATTTTTAATAATTCTCAAATTCACCCTGTTCTCTCCAACGCTACCTCATTTCTCAATCTAGAATCTCACCATCTATAGTCACAATTCCAGCATGTGTCCTAAAGTTCATACCTTCACATTCTTCCCCTTCAATGGATCCTTTACACTTTTCCCTGAGTTAATATTCTGAGTTAATATTCAAAGTTATAAATCTGATTATATCACTCCGATTTAAAATCTTTCAGTGGCTTACCAAATGACAAAAGCCATAAAACAGTACTAACAATGGCAGCTGACACCTATTGAGCACTTGTGTGTCAGCTACCTAGATTGTATCATTTAAATCTCACAACAATGCTACAATGTAGATATACTTACTATTCTTATTGCAGATTTAAAAAAACTGAAACTTATAAAAAAATCACAGTCTACCCATAGACAGATAGAAAGTGAGTGCAGCTAAAATTACAAAGGCTTTCCAAATCTGGCTCTGGTATTCCTTGGAAAGTACTCTCCCACCCCTACCCAACAAACCCTGCCTTCCATCCATAATTACACTCTGATCTTTCAAGACTCCTTATCAGAGCACATGCTATTCCTTTAGCTCAAAATGCCACTCACCCACCTTGGTTCACCTTGGGAACTTTCTCTGAAACTTTTTCCTTTCTTTTTCACCTCCTCTACAGGGGAGTTCCTAGGCAAGGCAATATAAGCCAAAATGATACACACTCCACTTTCAACTTCAAAATATTGTAATAGAGAAAGTTTGAATACATCTTTCAAGGTAAGTTACAAGTGGGAATCTGGGGCCAGCCTCACAGACCCAAAATTCATCTTAAAGTGAATAAAGACCAATAACACAGCAAAAGCTAATGTAAATAAATACATTTAATACTTTTACAAAATAGTCACAATCGGTAAACCTCAATTATTTTAAAATGTGTTAATTCATGTAGAATATAAGAGGCTCAAGTTTTAAAGGACTTTCATGTGCAAATTTGGACTTTTTAAAATGTTACAAGCAAGACAAATTCTAAAATCTACTCTTTGCAAACCATCCCCCAAAAAAATTTCAAGAAACTAAGAGTATTTCTATAACTATCTGTGGGTTCAGAAAAGAATGATTCTATACTAAACAACTTGTGGTTATGAAACATATTAGATGATGTAAAGATACAGTGATTATGTTACCACATCTGTAGTATTATCACATCAAGCCAGTACCTTCCAGGAACATACAATACCGAAATCAGGAGTCTCTGCTGGGTATTAACTGAAAGTTAATAGCAACTCTTCAAAGTATTCCTTAAATATATTAGCTTACAATTCCCAATACTAAAGCTCTCATTTTTGTCTATTCAGTCTCAATATCTTTCTCTAGTTAACTGCTCTTAACTGGTATTTCGACACCAAGTACTATAGTACCTCCAAACTTTAATTTCTTTTCTAGCTTGTTAAGAAAAGGTCCTATAAGATCATTTCTGGCACTTATCCCCAGCCTGACTTCATTTTCCATATATCTTTTTTCACTTTTTCCCTCTAATCCTTATCAATCATATTCTTAATCCTTAAGCAAATTCCTCATAAAAGCATAAATTATTTCCTGACCATGTCATCTAATAAAAATATTTAGATAATTGACCTTTAATGGATACGCATGCACTAGTCTATAGTTCAAACAATATTCTAGGGTAGCAGACCCAAAACTATTCTGCCTTTGGCATTCCTACATATAATATAACCAACATGCCATTTCCTATAGAAAACACAGGACCAGGCAGAAGACTTGCCTTGAAGAGGCTTTTTGCAACAGTCTACTCAGGATTTCAGAGCCTGGTTCAAGGAAACAGCGAAGGGAATGGAGAGGAAACACTAAGGGACATGGAACCGTAGTCAAGATGATCCTCGGGTTTATAATGCAACTGAATGACTGGCATCATCATTAATCAAGATATGAAAGTGAGATGAACACATTTTCTGAAGAAAACCATGTTTTTAATTTTTGATGCTCTCTCTAAGTTTCACGGTTTCTACTAGACAATCAGATGGGCATTCTAACTAGCAAACCTAAGGACTAGAAGTGCTTAGCAGAAAAATGGGCTAAGGAAATAAACACAGAAAGTAGATAAGAACACATGGCAGAATGAAGGGAAAAAAAGAGGTCAGCTTGAAACCTCGGGTAACATGAACTTTAAGGGATAGGAGTCAGTAAAGACAGTTGAAAATGAAGAGGTAAAAAAAAAAAGAAAGAAATAGGAGTGATGTCATAAACACAAAGGAAAAGAAGGCATTAAAAACATGGGCATGACCATGTAAAACAACTTCACAAGGGATGTAACAATTAGGAACTATGTCCGAGGAGAAATACGATTTAAGTAAGTAGAGGAAACGAGTAAAAATACTGCTGGGAGGGGGTACGGCTCAAACAAACAAGGCAAAAAGGTAAAGTTTAAGTGTTTACAACAGTGCGTAGAAGACTTTTGCTGGAATGGAAGGTTCACGTAGCTGAAGATGAAAGTCTAGGCCAAAGACTTTGTATTCCAGATTTTACTCTTTTTTGGACTTTATTCTGTGGGAAGGAGTAAGAAAGATAGGTAGCTTCCCCCCCTGCCATCCCCCGCCCCCAGACAACTACTCTGGTGACCAGAATCCATGATGAACCAGAATGACAAAGAGTTTAGGTGGGGCAAGCTATTTAACAGTCCTACAATTATCTGAACATAATAATGAGGACCTAAAAGAGGCTGGCAAGAACCAAGTACGAATTAGGGGATGCATGAATGCATGAAAGAGATAATCTCCACTCCTAGCGTGCCCCATATTTTCCCCTACCACTACATCCCTACACTCACTACATTGTATCATAATCATTTGGGGACTGGGACCCTCTCTTTATCAGCCTCCATCATTAGTACTAACAAATCAGGAACGCCGCCTGTGGAATTACAACAGAACTCAATAATGATAAGATACAGAAGTGACACTTAAAGATACTGCAGAGAAGCCTAAATATTTTAAATAACAACACAGAGAAAACACTAATGGAGAAGTTAAGATTGACTTTAAGAAATTAATTTAAGATATGTTTAGAGTGGAGGGTGTCTAAGGTCAACATCGAATAAGAAATGCTAAAGAGAAAAAAATTACACCACAGACTAAAAAATTCAGACATTTAGATAAAAATAGATTTGCAATATATATGTACAATAAAACCAACAAATCTTATTATTTGCTTATAAGAGCAAACACTTAATAAAATGTTAATTTCTTAAGACACTTTGGGATCTGACTCTGTCTTAAACATGCTATATTAATTGCTCATTTGTGTAATTTTTAAAAATTAAATTGATGTAAAAACCCAACCAAATGGGTAAATCAAAACTAGGTCTATGTTGAATAATAATTTGCTTTATGCCATCATTCATTCAAAGAAAAGGTGACTGATTATAAGTTTGTGTTGGGACAAGGGGGGCTAGACAGAAAAGCAAATAGAGTAAAATACAGCAATTACTACAATGAAATAAACACAAAATATTATAGGAACACAAGTAACAGAGAATATAATGGAGAATAGGTAGAAGAGTCATTGATTAAAAAAACATGCCTAAAAACTTTCCTAGAAAAGGAAACACCTATACTGAGTTTTTAAAAAGAAGAAGTGATTTAACAAGACAGCTAAGAAGTTGAATGGTATTCTGGATAAAAAGGAATAGTATGTGCAAAAACACTGAGATGTCGAAGAGTTTCTCATCTTCATGGAACCAGGACAGAAGATGAGGGCCACAGCTCACAGAGGACTTTCTGTACACTGGTAAAAGAATGTGACCACTACCCCGTAAGCCCTGTGGTAAGAAACATCAGATATGCATTAGAACCCCCTGGGAACACTCCAGATCCCCTAAAGCCAGAAAGCAAATACAGGGAGGTGGGCAAGATGAAAAAAAGAGGGCAAACTAACTTCCATAAACAGGAAGCCACAGAAGATTTTTAAGCAACAACAGAACCTGATCAGATCTGTGTTTTAGAAGTCCAAAGTCGGTAGTAGCATGGGTCCGTGGCTAAGGGAAGAAAATCAGGAGGAAGACCAGCAAAGAAGATTAAGAACCTACTGCAATGAGCCCTGGCAGGGTGGCTTAGTTGTTTGGAGTGTCGTTCCTAAAAGGTTGAGGGTTCGATCCCCAGTCAAAGCACATACCCACGTTGCAGATTTGATGCCTACTGGAGGCAACCAATCGGTGTTTCTCTTTCTCTCTCTCTTTAATCAAAAAACATATCCTCAGGTAAGGATTTTTTTTTAAAGCTACTGCAATGATATTCCAGTACTAAATATTGACAATTACTTATTCAAACATAAGTGAACCACAGAAAGTGGCACATAAAGTGCTGTAACTGTAATATGGGCTTTCAACTTAATTTTCTGAACTCATCTCAGATAGCAATTCAATAATCAGAAGCAATTACAGTACAAGTGTGGTCAGGTACATTACAAAAAGGAAAAAGAGTGGCCATCAAATTTTCTCCTTAAAAATGTTTCATTTATACTTTATTTTAAAAAATTTAAATATATTTTTCTTTCTTAAAAAGGTAACAATAGTAAAATTACCATAATAGATAGAGATTACCAAATCAAAATTTAGAATCTACCACTGGGCAAGCACTGTACAAAATGGCTGAGAATGATAAACAGGTAAAAGTTACCAGACAAAAATAGGTTGGGGGGGGAACAGTAACCCATTTACTAATAATTTACAAAATCAAAAAGTTACCCACATATAAAAACTAGTTTTGAACTGATAAAAATTCACCAAATTGAAGGGGGGGGATGTTCTTTAACACCTCTCCCAGGCAGCCACTCTCTTCATTTGAAAAAAAAATAGGTTAATATTTAAGGATATATGTATGATAATAATAGACCTTGGGTACACAGATTAGGATATAATTAATTTCATTTATTTTTCAAAAATATGGTTCCTATAACTTTTTTCTCTCTTGGATTATTCAATCAGCTGTAAGTATTCTCTAGTTATACAAATATACTAAAAAGGCACCCATCTAAAAAAAATCCTTGGCTCTACATCCCCTCCAACTATCACCTTACTAATCTCAGCTTCAATTTACAGCAAACTCCTTGAAAGGATTGGCTGCCTCCAATTCCTCCCTTGAAGTTCTCTGGTAAACCCACCCCAATCAAGTTTCACCTCCACCACTCCACCACAACCTATTAGGGTTACCAGTGATTTTCATATGGTTAAATCTAACAGCCACATCTTAGTCCATGACCTCCCAGCATCTGACACAGCTGATCACTCACTCCTTCATTCTAAAATGTTTCACTTGACCTGGCTGGTGTAGCTCAGTGGATTGAGCGCAGGCCTGCGAACCAGACAATCGCGGTTCGATTCCCAGTCAGGGCACATGCCTGGATTGCAGGCAGGTTCCCTGCAGGCCAGTTCCCAGCAGGGGGAGCACAAAAGGCAACCATACATTGATGTTTCTCTCCCTCTCTCCTTCCCTTCCCCTCTAAAGATAAATAAATTTTTAAAAAATAAAATAAAATAAAATGTTTCACTTGACTTCAGTGGCACCATTCACTGTTAATTCTCGCTCCTCACTGGGATGCATGTTAGTCTCCTCTGCTAGCTCTTGCTCTAACTTGCCCCTCTCTCTGTCCCTCTATCCCTCTTTCTTTCTCTCTCCGTAAACATTCTAGGATTCCAAGGCAAAATCTTAGGATCTCCAGCCACATTCACTCCCTAGGTCAGGGGTGTCAAACTTATTTCGCCAGGGGCCACATCAGCCTTGTGGTTGCCTTCAAAGGGCTGAAATAATTTTAGGACTGTATAAATGTAACTACTCCTTAACTGTTAAGGAGTTGAAATTATATTTGGCCCTTTGAAGGCAATCGAGAGGCTGATGAGGCCTCCCTCCCCCCATGGAAATAAGTTTGACGCCCCTGCCCTAGATTATTTTAATCAGTTCTCACATCTCTATGCCAATGACTAAAAATTTATTATCTCCAGCCCAATCCTCTGTCTGAACTGCAGACTCATGTATACCAAGGTGTCCAGACAGTGTCTGTACTTGGACTGCTAATTTAACATGTTCAAAACTGAACTCATTACTTCCACCTAAAAACCTGCTTATCCTGCAGCTTCCACATCTCAGTAAATGGCAGCTCCATTATTTCAGTTGTTCAGGCAAAAATCCATAGCCCATATCCAACCTACCATCAGAATCTATGGGCTCTGCCATCAAAGTGTATACAGAAGGTGAGTACTTCTCCCAATCCCTACCTAAAATCACCATTGTCTCCCATCCAGGATTATTGCTGGAGCCTGCTGAAGGATCTCCTTATGCCCTCCCTCTAACATTCTCTAAAGAGCAGTTGAGAGGTCTATTTAAAAGAAGTCAAAACCTTTCCATGGCTTCCCATATTCAGAATAAAAGTCAAAGTCTCACTGGCCAACAAGGCCGTATTTGATTTATCATGTATCCCATCCCCTCATGCCCCCCCACCACCTCATCCACCACCAATCATTCCCCTCAATGCCTCCCCTGAGCTACTTGCTACTCCTCAAATGGGACAAGCATGCTTCAACCACAAGACATTTGCATTCTTGTTCCATCTTCCTCAAATGTTCTCTCCCCTAAAATCTGCTCAGATTAGATCAAAATATCACTTCTTCTACATATCTGTTGTAATACCATTCATCACTACAGCCTTCTCTAACTGCCTTATATAAAACAATAGTTCCCCAACACATGCTATTTCCACCTTATTCTGCTTTGTTTTTCTCCACAGCCCTATAATTGCAGACATATTACATATATACTTGTTTATTTCTTATATGCTGGCATTAGAATGTAAGTGTCACAGGGCAGAAAATGTGTTTTCCTCACTGCACTATTACTAGCAAGCACTCAGCAGATATTTCTTGAATGGACAGATGACATGAATGAGGAAACTCCATTCAGTATCTGGTCTCAAAGTCTGTGATGACTTTCCTGGGTTGCAGGCCAGTTCCCTGCAGGCCAATTCCCAGCAGGGGACGCATGAAAGGCAACCATACATTGATGTTTCTCTCGCTCTCTCCTTCCCTTCCCCTCTAAAGATCAATAAATTAAAAAAAAAATCAAAGTCTGTGATGAGGGCATTTACAGTGTATAACATGTCCTGGAAAGAAGTTTATTGCAAGAGTGGCCACAACAATGGCAAAGTTGTCAACTCTAGCTGAAGTCAATAATAAATAAGGGCTGACAAGTCCAAACTACCCTAAAATGAAGAAAATAAACTTGAAAAACTTAAAAATAAAAATAAGAATAAGGGGAAAAATGGCCATCCATGACTCCACACTTTCTATAAAGAAATACCATCTAGCCCTGGATGGTGTAGTTCAGTGGACTGAATGGGTGGCCATTTGAATCAAAGGGGGGCTGTGATTCAAAGGGTCGCCTGTCTGAATGGGGGCTGTGAATCAAAGGGTCACCTGTTTGATTCCCAGTCAGGACACACACCTGGGCTGTGGACCAGGTTCTCAGTGAGGGCCACATGAGAGGCAACCACACAATGATGTTTCTCTCCCTTTCTTTCTCTCTACCTTCCCCTTTCTCTAAAAATAAAGAAAATAAAACCTTAAAAATTTTAAATACATTAAAAAAAAATTCCATCTAGATGTTCCCTGTAAGCTGGCCTACCAACTCAGATCAAAATATCATCAGACCCATTCTATACACTTAAATAGCTGTTATGAATATTTCCTGCTTTTCTAAGCTATGATCTTCAGAGAAAATTTTAACTCCCAACCCTAGCACTGGCTGCCAAGACATAATGGTCACAGTATGCTCTCAAATTTCTCCAAAGCACTCAGGCTGCAATCAAATATCATTAATAAGATGACAACAACAATTCAAAGTACCTTTGGTGTCTGCCTATCTTCACTGTCCCCAGTGTATTCACTATGAGCTCAGGCATCAAAGACTGTGATATCTTGGTATGGGGGCAGGGATGTGGGGGGCAGAGGGAAAGGGACTGAAAGGGGGACGGGGAGAAGGTGAGGGTAGAGAGGGAGAGACAGAGGAAGAGGAAAACGGAGAATGAGTTTTTAAAAAAACAGGACCTGGACTATTTGCATTTTAAAGACAAGTAGATTGCCAAGAAATAGAAAGCATCTACTAAGACATGTCACCTGGACTTTTCAATATCAGACACCAAAACAGTGATCACAGAAGGACCAAAACCCTGAGAAAGCCAGCATTTCATTCTCACGTATGGAACTGAAGCCATGGGTCAGGAGGCCAGGCCAAACTGGACAGCTGGGAAAGGAGGGTGGTGAATCATGGAAAGGGATGAGAGGAGTAATTACCCATGATTTGTCTTGTTTTTCTTTTTTCTTCCCATTGTACTAAGCAGGTACAGAAAGTGGGCAGATGAAAACTGGGCAGGAGAAGGCAGAGGGAAGGGTAAGGATGCTGTCAGGTAAATGGTAGCAGAAGAAATCAAGCACAAATTCCTTTTCTAAGGAACATGTTTTTGAAAAGCAGACATACGAATTAAGTTAGGAAATGATCAAAGAAATTTAAAACAGGCCCCCATACCTTAGGTAACTACAGACCTGTCCAAAGAGTCTATAGAGACCAGAAAATCTTCAGAGAACAGAAATTCTTAGTTATTTGCAATAATGGGCCTGTGGCATTGTTAAAATCAACAATCCTCAAAGATGATCCAACTATATTTAAACTAATCTATTCATCAACATGCAAAAGTAAAATGGTAAAAAAAAATACTCAGCTCTCACAGACCCAGCCTTTAAAAATCCTCTGCCTTTCCAATGAGTCGATTCAAAAGCAATTGACTCAGCAGAGAAGAGCTGAAAACTCAGATTACACCTAACATACTCTGTTTGATCAATTCAGTTAAAAAAGAAAGAAGGGTTCTGATTGGGTGCTCTCATTAGGCTGAGTCAATTCCCAGCACCAGTCGGTACCTGTCCAAGCAGATGTAAGAAGCTAAAAGAAGCAGGAAACAACAGTATACACTGAGAAAGGGAGAAAGGCATGGGGTGTGTGTGTGGAGGGGGTGGTGCTGAGTGTGTAACAAAGGAAAAGACAATTTAGCTCTATACAACCATTGGCCACCAACATACCTGGGGCACACCAACCAGAATTTGCAGCCAAGGTGGTTTTCTATGTTTACTTCTTTGCTAACACTTCCTCCTCCTTAGCACTACTCTCCGGATCTGACACTAATGGCTCTCCCCTACCACCTCCCTGACAGCCTTCACTTTCTACAGCTCCTCTTCCTCCATCCACTCTCTCATTCTGCTGATCTAGTAATTCCCACAGGCAGTTCAGTCTCTTGCCCTCTTCTTGTATTAGCTCATCCTGTATGAGCTCACACCTTCTACTCAGTCCCATCCTTGACAAGCGCACAATCCTGTGCTGGAGGTAGACGAGTCACTAGCTTGGGTACAGTACACCAGTCAATGCTATGAAAGAAACAAAATAAAGGGCTGTGAGCACATATTTATTTGTCATTACCCTATTTGATATTTTCCAAATCAACACTTCAGCTTCCCACTCTCTTGAAAGTCAGTTACTAAGTACCACATCTTTCCATCACATCCCCTGATCTCCAAAACTACCTTGCAGTTCAGACTTGATTTCTCATATGACTTATTAGAACCACTTTCTATCAGAAACGCAATTTAATATATTTCCACACTGTTGCACCAGCCATCTCCCTAAAAGACATAACATACCACATCATCCCCTTGCTTTGAAACATCTGTTATCATTCCTATGCCTAACAGAAAAAGTTCAAATCCTTAGCACAAAAAAATAAGCTTATATAATATATATTTTTTCAAATAGAGCCTTTTAAAAGTAGGAAGACAAAGTTCCAATTTCACTGCTTACCAGCTGTTACCTTTGGAGCATCACTCTTCCTAAGTTTTCCCATTTGCAAAATGGGGACACGAAAAGAACCTCCCTCTCGGGGTTGTTATCAAAAATAAGAAGGCCCAAGCCAAACACCAGCACAGTACTGAGCACTCAATCAATATTAACTATTACCCTGGGATTTCTCGTCTATCTAGAATGTTTTACTTCCCAAAGGAAGCAAATAATCAAGGTCTTACTTTCATGTATTTTAGAATGATTAATAGTAAGAGTTAAATCATAAATGGCCTTCTGGTTAATCCTGAACCAACAAAAACTTCAATTAACGAAAATACTGCTTTTATGAAAATTTTGGTTTGTCTAACTTCATTATAATTTATTAAAAAAACAAGTACCCATTTATTTAAAAAATAACTATGTTAGTATTGTTTGATTTCCTATTCAAATTCAGGAAGAAAAACCGTATCTTACCAATGGAAAGTCAGTTAGATATTTAAGAATGTGATTCTCTACAGTATAAAATCCACATGAATTAAATTCAGTCTCAACTGCATATATAATTTCCTAAGATATATAAATATAACAAAGCAAATTCTAGACACTTACAAAAATAAGTGTGCATCAGATGATGGACAGTCAGTCAGTCTATACAGACCTCACAATCAAAAGATGAAATTACAAAATTTTGTTTAAGTCAACGATTTTAACAATTTTGAAAACTACAGTCTACAACAATAAACACAACAAAAACAAAACAAATCAGAAACATATTTCAAGGGATTAATGTATTTCTGATATTAAGTACTAATGGAAATTAGTAAGAAGATCCTAGCAAACATATGCACAAAGCACAAACAATTCCAACAATGGGGAAAATAAAACTAGGAAAATACTGCATTTGCTTTTCTACTGTAGACAATATGTTAGACAGCAGGTATCCTTATACTCATTTTTAAAAAGCAAAAGCCTATAAAAGCATGATAAAACTGTCAACCAAACTGCAGGAGGCAGTACAAATCAATACAACCTTTCAGAAACCAGTCTGGCAATATTTTTCAAAAGTGACAAAAACCTTCATACCCTCTGATCTTGTAATCCCTCTCCTAAAACTTTAGCCTAAAGGAAAGAAGCAAAAGGAAGGACAGCTATGTATTAACTACATTACTTGCAGTTAATGAGAGACAACTTAGATGTCCAATTTTTAAAAATAAGAAACTCAACTCATAATATAATTTAAATGTACAAAAACTTTAGTAAAAAGAAAACATTAACTATGAAAGCAATTATTAAGCATTACATTTATGCTCAGATTATAGTATAAAATCATAAGGTGAAAAATAAATAAGAAAAAATTAAAAGTCTGATTTTTTCTTATTTCTTTGATTATTAAGTTGTTTGTAAAATAAAAGCCCTGTTGGAATTGATCAGGCCCACCACAGTAAGTATATATTTTAAAATTGACTTTTTAGAAAATCACAATTTTTCCCCAAAAAAACCTATCACAGAGTAATCAGATAGGCTCTTCTCACATACAAAGCAGCCATAAATGTAATTTTAGCCATGCTATTAGCCAGCTGGAACTTTGTTATTTTAAAATCTCATTTTACCACCAAAACCTAACTGTATGCATGATCTACATATGGTGAGCAGAAGCCATTTGCTGTGGGGCATTTGGAAAGAGGGCCTCAAGCACTGAGGTTAAAAACTATCAGACCAAATGGAATAGTAAAGCTTAAATTTCTCCTATATCCCCAAATGAATTATCATGTTTCTTAGCCACTAAAAGGCTAAGCATTCAAAGAGGAAAAACTTGTAAGCTGATTTGCTCTGCCTCTGAAAACTTTCTCATTTTCTCCCAAAAGCACCACAGAGTAATGAAAACTACACAAGCATACTCATGCTCATGTTCATGAGGTCAGGACATGTGAGATACAGGTGATTCTAACCTCAAGTAACTGGCCCTTTCGGGTTTTAGTTGTTTAATGGGTAAAATTGTTAAAGATGAGCCAAATAATCTATTAATTCTTTCAAGTTCAATATTCTACTAATTTAATAGAATTAAAACTGCCCACGCAAAATTCCCTACTCAGATTATAAAACAATTATTAAGACTTAGAATTAGGAAACTGGGGGCAAAGGTAAAATACACAGATGGTCAAACGCCTGGACTGTGTCCCAGCTAGGCCTGTTTCTTTCTATATAGTGACATGATCTTGGGTAAACTACTTTGCCTCAATGTCCTAAAATCAAAGAAGTAGTAATCCTTACTGACCATACCCTTTTGTTCTTGTGTTACACAACACACTGGTTTCTTCTGTCATAACTGGGGTTTCCTTCCTAACTAGGAACAATAATTTTGACTTCATTCTTGAAAATTTAAAAGTACCTTGTTTGTGCATTCATCTTTTCTAAATTTTCTGGTATTGAGAGAAGTAACTAACACATATTGCCTATCTTAAAGTTATGGTCAAGACTGAAAGCAATCCTCAAAAATGCATTCAATAAATAGATTTTGAGCACCTGTGCCACTCACACACACAACAGTATGTGCAAAGGTCGCTTTCCTTAAGAAGCCCAAAAGTCTGGTGGAGACAAACAAGCAAATCATTAACTACTAACTGACAAATGCTTACTGTATAATGTACAATATACTATTGGATCAGTCAAGACAAGTGGGATAGGGTGTCTGGACAAGATTCAGAGATGATATTTTGATTAGGTCTTGAAAGGCAAGTTGTTTACTAGGTAAAGAAGAATTCTCAACAGAGTACAGTGTAAAACCACAAGGAAAGATGTCATTTTCAGAAACTTCTATGTAGTCTTTGTATGAAGAAGGCAGGCAATGTGGTAGAAAGTGAAATTAAAAACATACGCTAGTACCACAACTGTGAAGGACTTGGACTTTTATCAAATACCACTTATGGAGAGTCACTAATGGACTTTTAAACGTGGAACTAAACTCCTATCTTCCACCTACAGTCAAAGGATTTGAGTCAAGGAAACAAACAAAAAAATGAAGGTCTGGATGCAGAAAGACAGAATAAACTGTGTTTATTTAAATGGAGAGTTCATGCTCTCAGGATGGCTTCCAGCAGTTTCTTACTATCGCATATTAATACAATGCACAAGTAAAATTACAAGTAAAAGATTCAAGATCGTGTTTCTTTTTTAATTTAAGGATTATTTGAAGTCAATTTTGTTGAGAACACTAAAGAAAACAACCAAATAAGAAAATTCTAAAGATCTACATAATAAATTAAGAGAGGCGCACAGTAATAACATCTGAGAAGACTGACTCCAGGAAAAACATCAATAAATGTTTAAATCCTTACCACATTTTGATTTCTGATAAGACATGTTTTGTGCCTATCTTTTGCAAGAGGAGGATATTTTAAATTCCTTTGGTTAAAGAAGAGCTATCATCACTAATTTCTTTAAACTAGCCTAAGAGATTTTTTAATGGCAAAATTAATAGGTTCATTATATTTTAGTGCTCAGGAAAAAAGAAGAAAATTCCTTCAAAAGGCTATTTGGGGAAGCCTAAAACTCAATATACTTCACCAATGGGAGTGAAATATGCATATGCCAATCTGGGACCACTAAAGACTGCCCCCTGCACCAGTAATTACCACAGTGCTAAGGCCTAGTCTTGGAACAGCAAGCCTAATTGGCTGGGTAGCATACAAAGATGAATTTGCAATTATTGAAATTCAAACTCAAGCTTAGCTGCCAACGACTGCCTTAAAGAAGTCATTCTTCCTTTTACTTTGACAAAAAAAAAGTAGGTATGCATAATATATATGTACTATAAAAACCGCAGATGTCTAAGAAGAAGACATAAGAAGCACCTGGATCTATGGAAGCGGCGTAGTTTGCCAAAGTTTCATCTCAGGATGTGTTTAGGGTGTGTCTTTGTTGTGGCCCAGTAATAACCACCCTCCCCCGCCAAAAAAAAGCAGTCATTGGGGCACCCCACTTCCCCCTATCAAACCTCACAGCATCCTGACTCTGAAATCACTGGGCATCTCAGCCTCGCCCTGCTTTCTCCCGAGGGAAAGGCGGCAGCCCCACAGGCCGAGGCCCCAGGCGCTCCTGTCACGGCCCGCGGGGCTGGGGGCGGGGGACGTCTACCTCTCGTGGTCACCCCTGTCTCGCCACAGAAAGCCCGCTGGGGACTCCAGAGGGTCACCCCAGAGGGCAGGAGGCGGAAGGGCACCTCATCTCAGGCACCTGGGCCTGAACACCCCGACCGCGCCCCCTGCCCAATCAGTCGCAGACGCTCCCCACGTCCCGCCCCGACCCTGGCTCTTACCGTGCGGTCGCGTTCTTCCCACACGTCCGCGGCCCACCTGCGGTTCGCCCAGCGACCTACGGGCCCCAGCACCGCAGGTAAGGGGAAGGACCCCCTGTCACATCCTCGCCAGCCTTGGGGCCCGATCCGCAGCAGCCAACATAATGCCAGTGGCCAGAAGGAGTGTCTGACTCCAAAGCCAGCGCACCCCCGCCCACTGCCGGCCCCTGCTGGGACTCCGCCCTCCCGAGCCTAAAGCGGGAGCGCGCGCGCGCAGCCCGGCCCCCGGGACGTCCGTGCGCATGCGCGAACCCCACTGGCGGAGACTCCGCGCCTCTGTCGCGTGACTCGAGCCTCCGCCCACATCTGGCCCCGCCCCTGCCCTCTCCCCAGCTTTTCCAAGGCTTCGCCCCCAATTCGCCCACTCTTTTCCACACTTTGTTTCTCTGCCACCTGGCTCAGGTCTTTGCTCTGCCCAAACCACGACCGTAGCTCAGAAGCTGACCCCACCTCTAACCAGCCGTGGGGAGTAACACGTGTTGCTTGACCTAGGTCAAATGTGTCAACTCCACCTCCTGGCACAGAAAAGTTATTAGTAGACTTAGCCTTGGAACTGACATATGCTTCCCTCCCACCTTTTGTTGATGTGGAGACCTCCAACATTTTGTGTTAGCAAATTCATCCCTGTCCCCTGCCTTCCAGTGCTCTAGAATATGTATGCCCTCCCTACTACACCAAAATATGAATTGAGATCTTGCTGAGCCTGAGGGAAGGGACAAGCAACCCTAAGTGCTAAGATTTGCAAATCCTTAGTACTGTCAATCTGGATTCCTTTTGTTAAGAACCAGGCCCTTCCGTTTGGGGATTCTATCAGTTTGGGGATTCTATCACCCACAGAAGGTCGTTCTTCCCTTTCTTTCTTCTTGATGGCTAGGCCTGCTTTGATGTCCTTACCCTAGGGGCCTCCAGGGTCTGGCTGAGTTAAAGATCCAGGCTGCCCTTATCTAGGGATAGACTCCTTGCTCTCTAAAATCCTTGGGGCCACAAATTTTAGAGCCACAAATAAAATAACATTTCCGGAATATGTCTTAAAAAGTATCTACTTCTTCCATGTCTCCAGATCAGTGATAATCCAAGGAGAAAGTGAGTATGACTTGCCAGACTAAGACAAGGGTCAAGCCTGACTTGTAGAGCCATATTTCATTTAATAATATACTTCTATATTTGGAAAATGAAGTGTCATTTTTAATACTAACATCTAGAAATACAAATTGAATTTACTGGGTGATAAGATGCATGTTTAAAATGTTGAAAAGACTAGAGCTGGACACTCAGCAATTTATCTTTGGATTAAATCATATCGTTAGAAAGGCATACAACAAACTGAAACTCTTAAACACACCCCTGAACAATATCTCTCAAGTAATGCATTTACATAAAGTTTAGGGTTTACGCCATCAGTTAAATTAAGAAATGGTGCAAGAGATGGCTCCCCACAGCTTGTCTCTGGGAATTGAGGAAGATGCTACATACTGAAGTCTCTATATGAAGAGCTGGGAAAGGAATCTCTCAGTTCCCAACACCAGAAAGAGCTATATGCCTGTCTATACTGCCAGGTTGTTATCTTGTGACCCCTGGAACACTTGAGATGATCATGTTTTCTTTGGCAGCTCTTAAATACTAAGTCACTTTCCCCTCTTTTCCTTTGTCTTCTATACAGTTTACTGGATGATTTCTGTGTAGTAATAGTTTCCAGATTTGTTACTGATTTGTCTTTGTCCCAATTTTCTCATCTTCCTAAGTATTATGTCACACTAATTCTATCAGCCATGTCAAATTATATAGAGGGAAATTTTTAATATTTAATATAAATATGTATCCCTAGAAAGCTGACCTCTGAGGTCTGAAGACTGCTTTTAACTGAGGCTAAGGATGAGGAGGCAGACCAAGCTAAGCTTGCTTCACAAATTTTAGCATACACCAGAGTCTCCTGGGGAGCTTAGTAAAACACGAATTGCTGGGTACCACCCTCAGAGTTTCTTATTCAACAGATCTGGAGTGGCACTCAAGAATTTGTATTTCTAATAAATTCCCAGAAGAACAATACCCTGGGGAACCACACCTTAAAAAACACTGCACTAACGTACCTCTTCAACAGTCTATGCTGCAATCATCCAAGTCAGGTAGAAGATAACTAAATCTCAGGAGTTCTTGAAGGACTGGATGAGAGTGTTGGATACTGTCCTGTGGACAAATTTCACAACTGTGGCAACCTTCCACACAGGCTAGGTGAGACAGATTAAGAGCTGAGAAAGTCAGGGCATGACCCCAGCCCCATGAGTTAAGAGAGAAGACACAAGATAAAGAGTCAGAGACAGATGGTATAAAATTCTGCAGTGGGAAAATTCTGCCTAACAAACCCTCTTTGTATTTTTTTTTTTTTGAGGAACCTAATGGTATCAGAGCACAGAGACAAGGAGTTGGATAATCTATGAGAATTCAAAGTATATGGGAGATGACGGTTCTGATTTATAGACATCTGTGTGGAGATGAGTCTAGAGAAGAAATAGCAAGCATACTTACACATTTTCACTATGCATTTTTTGGTTACATAAAAAAAATCTCTACAGTATAACCATAATAGACAAAACAAGGAAAAGACTTTTCTCACAATTCTTATACAAATATGCTTAATATAATCACAAAAGCATTTCAGCATATTTTCCTAATTTTATAGACATCCTTAACATGTTTTATTAGTTTGGAGTTAATGCTCCTGGGAACTTTTTGTATTTCTGTCTGTGTGTATGTTTATATTGATTAAATAATGCAAATTTATTATCTTTGATGAGTTATTCAGTATCATTAATCATCAGGAAAGTGCAAATGAAAACCACAATGAGATGTCACCTCACACTTGTTAGAATGGCTGTTGTCTAAAAGAGAAGAGATAACAAGTGCTGTCAAGGATGTGAAGGAAAGAACTTTTGTGCACTTTTGGTGGGAATGTAAACTGGTGCAGCCACTGTGGAAAACAATATGGAGGTTCCTAAAAAAATTGAAAATAGAACTATCATACCATATGATCTAGCAATCCCACTTGCAGCTATATATCCAAAGGGAAAGAGATGGTTAACTCAAAGAGACATTTGCATCCCAATGTTCATTACAGCATTGTTAACAATAGCTGAGACATGGAAAGAACCTAAGTTTCTATGACATATGAATGGATAAGGAATATTTGGTATGTACATACAATGAGTATTCCTCAGCCATAAAAAAGAAGAAAATTTGTGCTAACAAGGATGGACCTTGAGGACACTACACTAAATGAAATATATCAGACAGAGAAAGACGAAAATTGTATGATCTCATTTATATATGTGGAATCTAAAAACAGCCAAATTCATAGAAACACAGTGTGGGATGGTAGTTGTCAGGGGCTGGGGGATAGGAGAGATGTTAGTTAGAAGGTACAAACTTCTAGTTATAAGATGAATCCACTCTGGAGATTGAATATAGTGCATAATAACTATAGTTAGCAATACTGTTACCACATGCTTGAAAGTAGCTATCAGAGTAGAGCTTTAATGTTCTCACCATAACAACAACAAAATGGTAATTATGTAAAATAAAGGATGTGTTTGTTAACTAACATTAATAAGTATAGTAATTTCACATATATAAGTGTATCTAATTATCACATTGTATATCTTACACTTATACAATGATATATCTATTACATCTCAAAAAAAGCTGGGGGGAAATAACAAATTCATTATCTCAAAATTCTGATTGAATACATTCAAGCATTCACCTAATAAAGCCACTGTTAAACATTGCTGGGCCCAGTCAAAAAAAAAAATTCCGATGGTCAGAATTTTAATTTAGGGTCTCATGAGACTAAATCTCCTTTTGTTCGGTTTTTTAAATGAATGCAATTTTCTCTCTTTTCATGTGGTGATCCAGTTATCTCGACCCCATTTATTTTAAAAATACATCCTTCTTTTAAAAAATGGTGCTAGAACCAGTGAAAATCTATATGGAACAAAAAATTAACCTCGATATCTATCCCAAAATTAAATGTGAATATTAAAATAACAAAGCTTGTTGTAGAAAAAACATAGGAGATGATGTTCACAATTTGGGATGAACAAATTATTTCTTAGAACCCAGAAAACGCTAACTGTGGGTGGCCTTGTTAGACTGGAGTTAGGATGGTGGAGTCAACAACCTTGGAACTTGAATTCTGGCTAAGGATCCAGAGTCAAGACTCAAACTATAAGAGGAAGTTTATTTAGAAGGTCACAGAGGTAGAAGAAGTAAGGTATAAAATAAATGGGCTTAGAGAAAAAAAAGTTACAGAAGCAAAAGTAGAGCCCTTGGAGCTTAGGGGAAAGATACAAGCAAGGAAAACACACCTGGAGGAAAGGGGAGAAGGGAGAGTGGGGGAAAGGAGAGGAAGGATAGAAAGGGCAGGAAAGCCGAGGTGTGCTCCATGGAGAGAGCCACATTGGGTCTTTTGTCCTGAGAGTTTTGTTTAGAGGTACCAAGGGTGGATCTCAATAAAATAGTCATCAGCCTTCCAGGTGTGTCTTCTCAAGGTCACTCTCTCCATTGATTGGTCAGTCCGAGGGCAGGGTCATTAGTCACTGCATCTGGTTCTGATGTCAGCCATGGCATTGCTCCATCTGGTTTTGCTGCTTTTCTTGCCCTGGATCTGAAACATGGCTGAGGCCTAGATGTCATCTCCAGGGGTTAATTACTTAAGAGAGTTGTCAGACATGGGCTTGTACTCTTGCTGATTGTTAGGGACCTAGGGATCTCCATGCTGGTGACCCTCTGCACCTGGCCTATCATTTCTACTCTGCTCATGACTATCTAACTGCCTGCCGTATAATCATAAAAGAATAGATTGCTAAATTAACTTCATCAAAATAAAAAATTTCTATTCATTAAGACATAATTTAGAAACTGAGAAAACCTCAGAATTGGAAACAAAAACCACAAGATAATTATGAATCTGAAAAATAACTTGTATTATTTCTACCTGTCATGATGGTGGCATAGGTAAGGATGGCTCATCTCCTCACACAACCACATCAAAATTACGACTAAAATATAGAACAACCATTACTCATAACCATCAGAAATCTAGTTGAATGGAAGTCTGACAACTAATTAAAGAAATCACATCCATCCAGACTGGTAGGAGGGGCAGAGAGGCTGGTTCCACATCCATATGTGGTGGATAAAAATTCATGAGGGATATCTCGGGAGTAAGGAGTCTCAACCCCTCAGCCCCAGGTTCCAGTGCAAGGAAGATAAGTTCCCGTAACTTTTGGCTGCAAAAATGAGCAGAGATTAAGTTTATGGAAGAAACTTCTGGAGTCCAGAGCAGTTCTACTTAAAAAATCCCACACATGGACTAATCAGACTTACTCCCTCGGAGCTCAAGCACCTGGGTAGCAGCTTGAAAGGAACCAGTGGTGTACAGGGAGGAAATGAAGTGCATGGAATCAACGTGGGAGCTCCCAGACAGAAACATGGACAGAGGCCATTGTCTCTTTTCTAAGGCCTCCCCATTCAAAGGCATAGAGCCAGCAGGTGGGGGCCACATATGAGACTCCGTTAACCTGGCAAACATTGTTTGCCCTGCCCTGGAGATCCCCTGAGACTCCATCACACCCAACTTACAGGCCCATACAAATCGTTAATTGTGACTTTTTCATAGAAATGGCTGGTCTTGGCTGATGCTTCACAACTTCATAAATCCTATGAATAAGCAATAATGGCCACAGTAACCCCCAACCCCTATATTTCTTAAGTGGCCCCAGGACAAGTAGCAGCTATCTCAGATTGCTTTATAATTCAGGTGACCCTGGGAAAAACACAGGTAGGGGCTGAACTTGGCCTGCACCACCCAGAATCCCCAGGGCCAGCGAACCCAATAGACAGAGACAGACCACACCACAACACCACTGCCCTGCCCCTGCACAGCTGATCCTTTATAGAGGACAGAGGTTGATTGTCGGTGGTTATAGCCAGTCCTGCCAGCTGATTGGCCTGAGTAAATCCCTCCCATTGATCCACCAACAGCAATCAAGATCAACTACAAGAGGAAGGGGTACTTAGCTCACATGTAGGGCACACCAGCTTCAGTGATAGGGAAGCTGTGCCGCTGGACCCTACAGGACACTTCCTACATTAGGACACACTACCAAACAAGGAGTCATAGCAGCTCTACCTAATACATAGAAACAAACACAGGGAGGCTGCCAAAATGAGGAGACAAAGAAATATGGCCTAAATAAAAGAATAGATAAAAACTCCAGAAAAGCAACTAAACAAAATGGAGAAGAAGCAATCTATCAGGTGCAGAGTTCAAAACAATGGTTATAAGCATGCTCAAGGAACTTAGTGAGGACCTCAACAGCATAAAAAAGGTTCAGTCAGAAATGCTGGATACACTAATTTAAACAAAGAAGAATTTACAGGGAATGGACAGTAGAGAGATGAAGCCAAGAATCAAATCAAATGATTTGGAACATGAGGAAGCAAAAAAAAACAACCAATGAGAACAACAAGAAGAGAAGAGAATCCAACAAGGAAAAAAAATGAGGATAGTGTAAGCGGCCTCTGGGACAAATTCAAGTGTTCCAACATTCACTTAATGGGGGTGCCACAAGAAGAGGCAAAAGACCAAAAAATGGAAATCTATTTGAAAAAAGAATAAAATAAAACTTCCCTAATTTGGTGAAGGAAATAGACGTGCAAGTCCAGGAAGCACAGAGAGACCAAACAAGATGGATGCAATGAGGCCCACTCCAAAACACATCATAATTAAAATGCCAAAGGTTAAAGATAAAAGGAGAAGCTTAAAAATGACAAGAGAAAAGCAGTTAGTTATCTACAAGGGAGTTCCCATAAGACTGTCAGCTGATTTCTCAAACTTTGCAGGCTACAAGGGATTGGCCTGCAAGAAATATTTGAAGTCATGAAAAGCAAGGACCTACAGCCAAGATTGCTTTACCCAATAAATACATCATTTGGAATTGAAGGGCAGATAAAGAGCTTCCCAGACAAGAAAAACTGAAGGAGTTCATCATCACCAAACCATTATTATATGAAATGTTAAAGGGACTTAAGAAAGAGAAGATCAAAACTATAAAAAAATAAACTGGCCAAAAATACATGTCTATCAACAATTGAATCTAAAAAACAAACTAAGCAAACAAGAACAGAATTATGGATATAAAGAACATATTGATGCTTGCCAGGTGTGAGGGGGTCTTGGGGGACATGGGTGAAGAGGTGAAGAAATAAAGAAGTACAAATTGGTAGTTAAAGAATAGCCATGGGGATGTAAAGTTTGTGTAGGTCATGGAGTAGCCAAAGAACTTATACACATGACCTATACACATTAAGAATGGTGTGGGGATTGCCTGAGGGAGTTGGGGGTGCTGGTGAAGGGGGCAAAGGGAGAAAAAGTGGGATAACTGTAATAACATAATCAATAAAATATAATTTAAAAAGGAATATTTTTAAAAACTCAATCAAATCAATAATTAAAAGGCAAACAAGTCAAAATTTTTAATGGACAACAGTTTTGAACAGATTCCATATAAGGATATGTAAATGAGCATGTGAAAAGGAGATTAATGTAATCAGTCACCAGGGAAAGTGGCATTTTAAAATGAGATATCACTTTACACATATGATAATGGCTAAAAATTTTAAGATTGATAACACAAAATGCTGGCAAAGAATATAGAGCAACTGGAACTCTCATACACGGCTGGTGAGAATTTAAAATGTTAGAACTGTTTTTAAGCCAATCTTGTCAGTTTTTCATAAAGTTAAACATGCCCCTCCTTTATCACTCAGCAACTTCCCTTTTAGGCATTTGCTCCAGAGAAATGAAAAACATGCCTACAAAATGACTTAAACAAGGTTGCTCACAAGAGCCAAAAACTGAAAATAATGACACATTTATGAACTGGTGCATGGGTAAGCATATTGCGGTATATTCATAAATGGAACATTAGGTCAATATTAGAAAGAAATGAACTACTGACACATACAATAGAAACCAGGCTCAAAAGAGTCCAGTGTATGGTTTTATTTATGTGATATTCCAGAACATGAAAAATTCGCCTGTGATGACAGAAATAAGAACACTAGTTGAGTGGTTGCCTTCAGGTGGGCATGCAGTGATGTTGAATGAAGAGTAGAAGAAGAAAACTCTCTGGGTGTCTGGAAATGTTATAAATTTTACTGACATTTGTGTATAAATTTGTTAAAATTCATTGGCCTATGTGAATAAAAGGTATGCATTTTATATGATAATTATACCTCAATTAAGAACAGTACTTTAATTTTATTTTTATTAAATTTATTGAGGTGACATCAGTTAATGAAATTATATAGGCTTCATGTGTACAATTATTTAACACATTATCTTTGTGTGGCATTGTGTGTTCACCACCTAAAGTCAAATCTTCTGTAATCATGTAGTTGACCTTCTTTGCCCTTTACTACCTCCCCCTGACCTCCATTTTCCTCTGGTAACCAGCATGCTGTTGTTTGTTTCTGTGAGTTTTTATTTGTTTGTCTTGTATGTTCATTTGTTGCTTTCAGTTTTATGAGATTTATCCAGAAAGTTTTCAGCCATAAAATATGAAAAATAAAGACATTTTTGAAGAAGATAGAAAATATAAGAAACATTGTACATAGGACAATGATTCCTCAGTCACCTTCAAAGTAGGCATCTTGGGACCTCACACAGTTTCCCCAGCATCCCTTACACTATTCAAAACACTCTACAAAATTTTTTGTTTGAATTGCCATCTGCTGCCCTATTGAATTTTTCTGAGTCTTATTGATGGTCTGAAATCTCTTCTCTTTCAAAGTAATTTTAGTTTTGGGAAAAGCCAGAAGTTCCAGGATGCCAAATCTGGGCTGTAGGGTGCACTGAGTCCCTGAGTGATTTGATATTTTGTAAACAAATTCTGCACAAGATATGATATATGAGCAAGTGTATTGTTGTGATGAAGCTGCCAATCACCAGTTGTCCGTAGCTGCAGCCTTCTAAATCACCTGAATAATTTCCATGATGGAATGTTCCAACTTAATGCAAAAATCTGATGCAGATTTGTTGCTCTACGTCTCAGTCATTGTGAATCCCACAGCCACACATTGCACAAACTCACTCATTGTCATCTACCAACCACACTGACTAGGACAATGAAGTCGTCATTGTTCACAAAAGTGCATTCCAGTCCACTCTCCTTGATTGCCAGGTAACATCGATGTCCCACAAACCATTCTCATTATATTAGCAATGACTGCAATTTTCCAGGACAGACATTGTATATTCCCACATATGAATAAGATCATATGGTTCTTGATTTTTTTGTCTGATATTTCCCTTAGCATGTTGTTCTCAAGATCCATCCATGCTGTCACAAGTGGCAGTATTTTATCTTTTCTTATGGCTGAGTAGTATTCCATTGTATATATGTACTGCATCTTTTTTGTCCATTCATCTATCAAAGGACACTTCAAGATAAGTTGGGAGATGATAGGAAGGTAGGTGGAAGCTTAACCCACTTGCTCATGCATACAACTGGGACACTTAGCTGATCTTCCGAAGAACAGAATGAACAATTGGCATCACAGCTTATATGAAGTTTGGAAGCCAAAGATTTCAGAGGATGCTTAAAAATGAATTGTAAGGAGATTTTGGAGGCTGCCGGGAAGGTCTCTGGTCCCTGTACCAGGGACCACGGCTGCAGTAAGAGCTTTGAAGAAAAGCCAAGTCAGCAATTGTAACCCCACAGTTCCTTCCTCTCCCAGAGTAGGGAAGTCAGTCCCACCTAGGAGACACCTAGATGCTTAAAGTCTCTGGGGGATGAAATGCAGTGGGAGACACACAGCAAGAGGCATTCCCCAGCTTGGACTGCAGTCCCTGGCTCCACACTACTAGAAAAATCAAAGAGCAGGGAGACGCCTGGAGATGGGAGAAGAGTTGGGCCGTGACTGACCATGACCAAGATAGTCTTGGGACTGGTCAGAGAGTTAGGCTGTATGAAAACCTGAGTATAAAGAATGGCAGCCCACAAACAAGGGAAACTCACTCAAAAAAATGGCACACACCCATTGTGCAAGAACCTCTCCCATGCAGTAGCCAGGGAGGAGGAGAGGCTCCACATGGACTGATCAGAGGAGGGCAGCAAGGGCTCAGAGAGTTAGCAGTCCCCAGAGAGACTTAATTTAATAGGGGAACTAAACTGGCCTGAAGGGGCTTTGAGAGTGAGCAGCACCCAGGCCCGCACAGAGGAAGCAGGAGGGGTGTGAGCTGATCCTAATTAGTGTACCTCATGGGCCAAACATGGTGGATTTAATCCACAACATGGTGGATTAAAGGTGCCAGCCTGGCGCAGATGGACAATGGGAGCCACACAGCCCTCTGAAGACTTATGCTAGAGGCTGGGCACCTGTGAATATTGCAGCCCAGACCTGGCCCCCATCCTTGTAAAACCACAGGAAAGGAAAAAAGTGAAGCCCCGCCCCGCTTTGACTACAGCAGCCAGGAAGACCAGTGGAACTGGCCTGGCAGGTTTAAAGTCAGCAGCAGTCTTTGTTTTTCCCCCCAGGAGTAAGACAATAAGACCTGGAACTGTGAAAGGACCAAAGAACCAAAGACAGATCCAAAGAGAGATCAAATGCTAACTCCGACTGGGAATCTGAGACAAAATTCACTTTGCTATTTTACAGAACTTGCATTTTATTTTTTTAGTTTCATTATTTATTATTATTTTTATTTCTTTTATTTTACTTTTTAAATTTCCCTTCTTTCTATTTACTTTTCTTCATTTTGTTTGTTTAATTAAATTGTTTGGTTTGTTCTCTTTTTCACATTGCATTTTAATTTTTCTTCTTTCGCTTCACTCAAATTCTAATAACAAACTATTCTTGGTCTTTTACTTTCTATTCTTTTTATTCAGATCACATATTTCTCATCATATTATTGTTGTTCTGCATTATAGCAAATAATTGTTGTTCCATATCCTTGTAAATCCTACACCGCACCCCTCTCTGGTTTTGACCCATTACACTATCTTCCTGAGCTTTATTAGTCTTGTGGTTAACTTCATTGTCTCACACATTATACCTACTTTCTATCCCTTACCCTTACTATATCTTACCACTTAACCTCGAACAAGCACAATTTTCTGTGTTTCACGTTTTTTCTCTACTAAGAGTCTTATCTCTTTTTCATCTTTTACAAAAGGTGGTTAATCTGATATTGGGTGAAATATCACAGTTATTACTGTACTTCTTCAAATGATCTCCTATCTATTCTCTACTTGTTAGCACTTTAAATCCCACAGAATACTATCCTGCTATCTTATTCCATTTCACCTTTGCCCTGCCGCTGATCACATATAACTTAAAGTGGGAGTTTAAACACCAGTAAATCTGCTACAGGAGAGAACCCACAAACAATGGAACCACAAACAGGTAAAAACCAAGTATGATAGAGAGCCCACACAAACAGAAGAAGGGGCAACCCTAGGTCATCCTAAGACAAGGAGATCAAACAGACCATTGAATCCTATAAAACTCCTACCATAGAAGTTCACCCTACAAAGACAGCTAGCAAAGCAGAACATCAGGAATCACAGAGACAAACAAATAAAAAAAAGTCACCTAAAATAGGGAGACAAAGAACCTGCAATCAAAAGGAATGGAAGACACCCTTCTAAAAGAGCTAAATGAAATGGAGGTGAGCAAATTATCAGATATAGAATTCAAAAAAATGGAAATAAGGATGCTCAAGGAATTCACATACAACTACAAAAAACTGAGTGAGAACCACAACAGTATGAAAAAGGAAACAGAAACTATAAACAAGAACCAGGAAAAAATGAAGAATACAATTTCTGAAATAAAGAACACACTAGAAGAAATTCCAATCAGGCTGGATGAAGCAGAGGACTGAATTAGTGAGCTTGAAGACAATGTAGAAAGAAACACCCAAGCAGGGCAGCTGCAACAATAACAACAAAAAAGACTAAAAAAATATGAAAACAGCTTAATGAAACTGCAAGACAACATGAAAAGCAACAACATTCCAATCATAAGAATACCAGGAGAAGAAAAGGAGCAAGGGATAGAAACCTTGTTTGAAAAAATAATGACAGAAAATTTTCCAGACCTGGAGAGGGGAAGAGCCACTCAAGTTCAGGAAGCACAGAGGATCCCAATCAAGATAAACCCAAAAGGCCTACTCTAAAACACATTGTAATTAAAATGCCAAGTTTTAAAAGCAAAGAGAGAATCTTAAAGGCAGCAAGGCAGAAATAAGAAGTAACATACAAGGGAGCTCTGATAAGGCTACCAGGTGATTTCTCAGCAGACACACTAAGATACAAAAAAAAAAAAGTTTCAAGTAATGAAAATAGCAAAGGCCTTCAACCAAGACTACTCTATGCACCAAGGCTCTCAATTAAAACTGAAGCTGAAATAAAAAGTTTCCTAAACAAAAGAAGGCTGAAAGAATACACTTCCACCAAACCAACACTGTAAGATATGCTAAAGGGACTGCTGCTATAAGATGAGCAAGAAAAACAGTGACAGAGAGAGGAACACAAGCAGAAACAGGAGAAAATAGCAATGAATAAGTACCTATCAATAATAACTTTAAAAGTAAATGCATTAAATTCTCCAATCAAAGAACATAGGGTAGCTGAATCAATAAGAAAACATGATCTGCACATATGCTGCCTATAAGAGACACACCTGAGAAAAAAGACCTACACAAACTGAAAGCGAAGAGTGAAAAAAATATTCTAAGCAAATGGACAGGAATACAAAGCTGGTATAGCAATAATTATATTAGAAAAATAAACTTCAAAACAAAAGCCATAAAAATAGACACTAGAGATATCATAATATTCAGGGACAATCCATCAAGAAAACATAAACATTGTAAATATATATGCACCCAACATAGGAGCACCCAAATACATAAGGAAAATCTTGGAGGACTTTAAGAAGGATATAGACAGCAACCTGCTTATATTAGGGGATCTTAATACCCCACTATCAAAAATGGATAGAACTTCCAAACAAAATATCAACTAGGATATTGCAGTACTGAACAATGCCCTAGATCAAACAGACTTAACTCATATATATATAGAGAGCCTTTCATCCCAAGAAGCAAAGTACACATTCTTTTCAAATGCACATGGAACATTTTCAAACTTAGACCACATGATAGGACACAAAAAAAGCCTCAACAAATTTAAGAAAAGTGAAATTTTATCAACCATTTTCTCCGACCACAAGGGACTGAAACTAAAAACCAAACTCAAGGAAAAAACTCAAAAACACTCAAACTCATGGAAATTGAATAGCATACTATTAAATAATAAATGGGTTACAATGAGATCAAGGAAGAAAAAGTTTCTGAGAACAAATGAAAATGATCACACAACAGTCAAAAAATTATGGAATGCAGCAAAGGCAGTCCTGACGGGGACATTCATAGAGATAGAGGCCCACCTAAAAACATAAAACATTTCAAGTAAACAAGAACATCTACATCTACAAGAAGTGGAGGAATAACAACAAACAAAGGCCAGAGCAAGTAGAAGGAAGAAAAGAACCAAAATCAGAGCAGAATTAATTGACGTAGAGACTAAAATGATCATCTAAAAGATCAATAAATTCAGGAGCTTGTTCTTTAAAAGATAAACAAAATGGAAAAGCCTTTAAGCAGACTCATCAAGAAAAAAAAGAGAGAGGAACCAAATAAAATTAGAAATGAAAGAGTAGAGATTACAATTGATACCATAGAGATTCAAAGGATTATAAGAAATTACTATGAACAACTATATGCCAAGAAACTTAAAACCAGGGTGAAATGGACAAATTTCTAGAAAAATAGAATTTCCCAAAACTGAATGAAGAAAAAGTCTGAATAGACCATTAACAGCTGATGAAATTGAAGCAGTAATCAAAAAATTTCCAATACACAAAAGCCCTGAACTGGATGGTTTCACAGGAGAATTTTATAAGACATTTAATGAAGAGTTAACTCCTATCCTTCTGAAACTATTCCAAAAAAAAATCCAACAGGAAAGAAAACTCCCAAACTTTTTTTTTATGAAGCCTGAAACCAAATAAAGACACAACAAAAAAAGAAAACTATGGCCCCAAAATTGCTGATGAACTTAGTTGCTAAAGTTGTCAACAAATTATTGGCAAACTGCATCCAGCAATAAATACATTAAAAAGATCATATACTATGACCAAGTGGGGTTCATCCCATGGATTCAAGGATGGTACAATAGTAACAAATCGGCAAATGTAATACATCACATAAACAAAAGACAAAAATCACATGATCATAGCACTAGATGGGGAAAAGCATTTGATAAGGTACAGCACCCATGTATTATAAAAAGACTCAGCAAAGTGGGAATAGAGGGAGCATTCCTCAACATAATCAAGGGCATATATGACAGACCTACAGCCAACATCACACTCTTGGGCAGAAACTAAAAGCTTTTCCATTAACACCAGGAACAAGACAAGGATGTCCACTCTAACCACTTCTGTTCAACATAGTATTGGAAGTCCTAGCCACAGCAATCAGACAAGAAAAAGAAACAGAAGGCATCCAGATTGCAAAGGAGGAAGCAAATTTGTCATTGTTTGCAAATAACATGATAGTATATATAGAAAATCCTATAGAATCCACAAAAAAATCACTCAACCTAATAAATGAATTTGGCAAAACAGCAGGATACATAAATAAATGACTTTATGAATAAAGCCATTATTTATAAATCAAAAATTTTTTGTACACCAACAAAGAAATATTAGGGACAGGAATGAGAAAAAATATTATTTGATATAGCAACAAGAAAATAAAGGACCTAGGAATGAACCTAATTAAGGAGGTAAAAGACCTGTACTCAGAAAACTACACTACACTGAAGAAAGGTATTAAGGAAGACACAAACAAATAGAAGCATATGCTATGCTCATGAATTGGAAGAGTTAACATCATCAAAATGGCCATACTATCTAAAGCAATCTATAGAGTCAGTGCAATCCCTATTAAAGCACAAATGACATATTTCAAAGATCTAGAACAAATATTCCAAAAATTTGTATGGAACCATAAATGACCCCGAATAGCTACAGCAATTTTGAGAAAGAAGAACAAAGTAGGAGGAATCACAATGCCTGATATCAAACTGTTTTACAAGGCCACTGTCATCAAAACAGCCTCGCATTGGCATAAAAACAGACACGTAGACCAATGGAACAGAACAGAGAGCTCAGAAATAAACCATAGTCTCTATGGTCAATTAATATTTGACAAAGTGGGAGAAAGCATAAAATGGAGTAAAAATAGCCTCTTCAACAAATAGTGTTGGGAGATCTAGACAGCTATATGCAGAAAAATGAAACTTGATCACCAACTTAGACTTAGTACAGACAAATAAATTCAAGTGGACCAAAGACTGAAAGCTGTGATACCATAAAAGTCTTAGAGGAGAACATAGGCAGGAAAATCTCAGATATCCTACGCAGCAATATTTTCACCAATATGTCCCCAGAGCATGGGGCGTAAAGGAAAGAATAAACAAATCAGACCTCATCAAAATAAAAAGTTTATGCACTGTAGGAGATGATTCTGTGTGGCTTGGGCCAAGCCCTCCATGGGAAACATTTACTGCAAAGTAACTTCCTGAAATCCATGCTAAACCTTCTAAGGATGAGTGTAACCTGCTCAACCACTTTTCCCTTTTCATTTGCAAACATCCCTCTTCTGTGATGTAATTAGTGGCATTGGCTCTTTTGTTTTCTGTAAAAAGTAACCACCTAAAGCAACCTGTGCACAGTAAATGAGGACCATCATGTAATATGCCGAGAAACCCAATAAAGGCCAGTTACAGCAAGGGCCACAGATTTTGTTCCCCTTAAGAGAAAAGCCATGCTGTCCCATTTCCTCCACTGGACTCAGTAGTTCATTTGAATGTCTTATTTCATCCATAATGACATGGACACTGTGGGCCAGTGTCTGCATCACTGCACATCTCAGAAAATAGCATCAAAATAAAAAGAGAACCAACTATATGGAAAAACATATTTGCAAATGAGACCTTGGACAATGGTTTAATCCCCAAAATATGTAAAGAAATGACACAACTCCATTCCAGGAAGACTAACAATGCAATTTAAAAATGGGCAAAGGACTTGAACAGACACTTTTCTAAGGAGGGCATACAGAAGGCCCAGAAACATATGAAATTATGCTCAGTATCACTAGCATACTGATACTAATTTGCATACTGATACTAATTTGCATCAGAGAGATGCAAATTAAAAACACAACGAGATACCACTTCACACCAGTCAGAATGATCATCATAAACAAATCAACAAACAGTAAGTTCTAGCGAGGTTGTGGAGAAAAGGGCATCCCAATGCACTGTTGGTGGGAATGCGGACTGGTGCAACCATTGTGAAAAACAGTATGGAATTTCCTCAGAATGCTAAAAAATTGGACTGCTTTTTGACCCAGCAACTCCACTGTTGGGATTATATCCTAAGAACCCTGAAACACTAATACAAAGGAACTATGCACCCCAACGTTCATAGCAGCACAATTTACAATAGCCAAGTGCTGGAAGCAACCTAAGTGCCCATCTGTAAATGAGTGGATCAAAAAACTGTGGTACATTCACACAATGGAATACTATGCAGCAGAAAGAAGGAGCTCCTATCCTTTGCAGCAGCATGGATGGATCTGGAAAGCATTATACTGAGTGAAATAAGCCAGTTGGTGAAAGACAAGTACCATATGATCTCACCTATAAGTGGAACCTAATCAACAAAATAAATAAGCAAGCAAAACGTAACCAGAGACATTGAAATAAAAGCCCATTCCAGGGCTTTTGTTTTTTGAATCTTTTCATTACTCCTTCAGTTTCGCTAGGTATAATCTGTCTATTCAGATTCTCTGATTCTTGCTAACTTAATTTTGGAAGGATGTATGTTTCTAGGAATTTATCCATTCCCTTCAGGTTGTCCAGTTTGTTGGCATTTAGTTGTTCATAATATTTTCTTATAGTCCTTTGTATTTCTTTGGTATCAGTTGTTACTTCTTTTATTTCTGATTTTATTTATTTCAGTGCCCTCTCTGTTTTTCTTCATAAGTCTGGTTAAAGGTTTGTCAATCTTTTTTATCTTTTCAACGAACCAATGCTAGAATTCATTGATATTTTGTATTGTTCTTTAGACTCTATTTCATTTATTTCTGCTCAGATATTTATTACTTCCTTTCTTCTATTCACTTTGCACTTCATTTTTTTTATTTCCTTTAAGTGTAAAGTTAGATTGTTGATTTGAACTTTTTGTTGTTTCCTGAGGCAGCCTTGTAATGCTCTGAATTTTCCCCTTAGGATTGCTTTCCTTGTGTCCCACAGATTTTGGTGTATTATGTTCTCATTTTCATTTGTTTCAAGGTATCCTTTGATTTCTTCCTTGCTCTTGTTGTTTACCCATTCATTGATTTAATAATATGTTATTTAGCTTCCATGTCTTTGCATGTTTTTCAATGTTCTTTTGCTTAACTTCTAGTTTCATAGCATTATAGTCAGAGAAGATGCTTGATATGATTTAAATCTTCTTAAATACATTGAGACTTGTTTTGTGTCCAAATATATTATCTATCCCAGTAAACATTCAATGTGCTCTTGAAATGAATGTATATTCTGCTATTTTGGGTAGGAATGCTCTGAAGATATAAATTAATTTCATTTATCTAGTGTATTATTTAAGGGCTCTGTCTCCTTCTTAATTTTCTGTCTACAGGATCTATCCACTGACGTCAATTGGGGTGTTAAAATTTGTGGATGTACTTCTGTCAGTCTCTCCATTTTATGTCCATCAAGATTTACTTTACATATTTAGGTGCTCCTATGTTGAGTATGTAAATGTTTATTAGGTTGTAGCCACTTGTTGGATAGTTCTGTCCATCATTATGTAGTGTCCTTCTTTGTGTTTTACTATACCCTTATTTTAAAGTCCATTTTGTAAAATATAAAAGTATTGCTACCCTAGGTTTTTTTCCTTTCTGTTTGCATGAAATATTATTTTCATCCCTTTACTTTTAATCTGTGTGTGTCTTTTATTCTGAGTGGGTCTGTTTGGAGACAGCATATATAACATGTCTTGTGTTGTTTATCCATTCAACTATCTGGTGTCTCTTGATGGGAACATTTAAGCCATTTACATTTCAAGTGATTATTAATTGGCATGTATTTATTACCACTTTACTGTTTAACTATTTTCCTCTGGTTTTTTTTCTTTTTATTCTTCTTCTTCTTCTTAAAGCCAACCCTTTAACATTTGTTGGAATACTGGTTCGGTGGTAACACACTCCTTTACCTTTTTCTTGTCTGGGAAGCTCTTTATCTCTATTTCAATTTTAAATGATAGTCTTACTGGGCAAAGTAGCCTTGGTTGTAGGTCCTCATTTTTCATTACCTTGGATATTTTATGCCCATCCCTTCTGGCCTCAAATGTTTCTGTTGAAAAATCAAATGATAGTTTAATGGGAGCTTTGTGTAGGTAACTAACTACTTTTTTCTTAAAGCTTTTAAGATTCTCTACTTGTCTTTAAGCCTCATCTTTTTAATTATGATGTGTTTTGCTGTTGGCCTCTTTGGGTTCATCTTGTTTGGGAATCACTGCACTTCTTGGACTTGTGTGTCTTTTTCCTTCACCAGGTTAGGGAAGTTCTTGGTCATTATTTCTTCAAATAGATCTTGATCACTTGCTCATTCTCTTCTTCTGGTAGTCCTATGATGCAGATGTTGTGACACCTCTTGTTATTACAGTTGTCCCTTAAATTCTACTCATTTAAAAAAAATTGTTTTTCTTTTTGCTGCTATGCTTTGGTGTTTTTTCTACCTTGCCTTCCAAATCACTGATTCAGCCCTCTGTTTCATCTAATCTACTGTTTATTCCTTCCATTATATTTTTAATTTAAATTATTTTATTGTTGTTCAATTACAGTTGTCTGTATTTTCTCCCCAACCCTATCCCTCACCCCCTTCAAACCCACCTCCTTCCCTTGCTTCCACCCTCCTCCTTAGTTTTGTCCATGTGTCCATATAGTAGTTTTTGAAAACCCTTCTTCCCACTGTCCCTTCCCCCCTCCCCTCTGGCTATTGTTAAATTTTCTTAACTTCAATGACTCTGGTTACATTTTGTTTGCTTTTTTCAATTATGTTCCAGTTAAAGGTGGGATCATATGGTATGAAACACCAATCCAACAGAACTTATGCACCTCAATGTTCATAGCAGTACAATTTACAATAGCCAAGTGCTGGAAGCAACCTAATTGTCTATCAGCAAATGTGTGGATCAAAAAACTATGGTACATTTACACAATGGAATCCTATGCAGCAGAGAGAAAGAAGGAGCTTATACCCTTTCCAAGAGCATGGATGAAACTGGAGAGCATTATGCTAAGTGAAATAAGCCAGGTGGTAAGGAACAAATACCATATGATCTCACCTTTAACTGTATTATTTATTTCTAATATTGCATTCTTTACTTTTGACCATGCTTTCTATGTCATGGTTTCTATGTATTTTTTTCATGCTTTGAGCGTCCTTATAATTACTGCATTAATGCCATATTTGATGAATTGCTTGCCTCCATTTCTTTTAGCTCTTCTTCTGGAGAATTCTATTGTTCTTTCGGTTGGGGCTGTTTCTTTGTCTTCCTATTTTGGCTGCCTCTTTGTGTTTGTTTCTATGTATTAGGTAAATTTGCAAAGATTCTGGAGAATATTTATGTCAGATGTTGCCTGTTCTCCACCATAGGCAACCTGTTTGGAGCTGTCATCAATTCACAGCTTGTAGCTTCCTCTGCTGGGCCTGTGTATGTGCATAAAGAACCAGGCTGTGCACCAAGGCTGGTCTTTACCAGCACCATGCTCAGGAGAGGTTCAGCTAAAGTCTCAAAATGCCCAGAGATCTACCTTTGTCTGCAGAGTTTCTATTGATTAGGCTTAATCAATTAATGTCCTTCAGCTGTACTCCTCAGCAGCCCAGCTTATGCTCCATAGAGTAGGGCAAAATGAATTGCTGTTGATGGGGCTATTGCTTCCCCTGAGGCTGAGACTGTATGGAGGGGAGTGCTCTGCCCACAGAGGATGCCTTCTGCAGTATGGGGATGATTCAGCACAGGGATCCTAGTGGCTGACTGTTTAGCTCTCTCCCCAGAGCCTCCAACTCTAGACTCATTTCATGTGGTTCCAGTTTGCTCTGTTCTCCCCGTGCTGAAGCCCAGGGTACATGGCTGCAAATGATTAAGTCACTGTGTGTTGACCCTTTAAGAGGGTCTCTGCATCTTCATCCATCTTTCTCTGGTGGATAGAAACCCCACTGCTTTTCACGGCCAGATGTTTTTTTTTTAAAGATTTTATTTATTTATATTTAGAGGGGAAGGGAAGGAGAGAGGGAGAGAGACATCAATGTATGGTTGCCTTTCCTGTGTCCCCTGCTGGGAACTGGCCTGCAGGGAACCAGCCTGCAACCCAGGCGTGTGCCCTGACTGGGAATCGAACCGTGATTGTCTGGTTCACAGGCCCGCACTCAATCCACTGAGCTATACCAGTCAGGGCCCCAGATGTTTTTTTGTATTCCTTTCCCAGTTCTTGTGCTCTAGGCTGGAGAGCCAAGCTTGAGGTTTATACCAACACTTCTCAGGGGGTACCCATTGCTGCTGAAATATCCCTTCAGAACTTCAGCTGCCACCCATGGGGGGCAAGGTAGCCCTCTCACACCTCTGCACTTTAGGCTGAAACCAGAAGAGTTGACAATCATGTTGCTTGTCACTACCAGAACCAATAAATAGAGACAAGGATTGAATCTCTATGGTCACCTTATATACATGCCAGCAATCTGAGAAAATGGAATATTACATAACTTCTGAAACTATCTTGACATACTATCTCAAGCCAACACTTTTATAAGAAGAAGAAAGTATAGTTAAGATGTTTGGAAAAAAAGGTTAATTGGATAAGAGTTGCAATCCAAGGACGATTTTTCTAGTACTTCTTTATCTGTTGATCAATAATTCTATATCTGTGTCCCAGACATTCATCCTTAAAACTTATAGGCTTGAAACTCCTGGAGCACAAAGATTGAATTGCTTGTCAACCTCATGGAGTCAAGTACATCATGCGTTCCAATTCCTGGAGTAACCGTTTTCCACAAGCAATAATCACTTAAATCTATCAACTAAGGCTCAAATACTTAACTCTTTTTTAATATATTTTATTGATTATGCCATTATAGTTGCTCTATTTCCCCCCTTCATTCCCCTCCACCCTGCACATCCCCTCCCCCACCATTCCCCCCTTTAGTTTATGACCACCTGTCTCAAGTTCTTTAGATTCTATATTTCCCATACTATTCTTGCCCTCCCCCTATCTATTTTCTACCTACCATCTATGCTACTTATTTGCTGTCCTTCTCCCCCCTTCTCCTTCTCCCACTCCCTTGTTGCTATGCCTCCATGTGATCTTCATTTCTATGGTTCTGCTCCTGATCTAGCTGTCCTCTTAGTTTGCTTTTGTTTTAGCTGTGGTTGTTAATAACTATGAGTTTGCTGTCCTTTCACTGTTCATGTTTTTTTATCTTCTTTTTCTTAGATAAGTCCCTTTAACATTTCATATAATAAGGGCTTGGTGATGATGAACTCCTTCAATTTGATCTTATCTGAGAAGCACTTTATCTGCCCTTCCATTCTAAATGAAAGCTTTGCTGGATAGAGCAATTTTGGTTGTAGGTCTTTGGATTTCATGAGTTGGAATACTTCTTCCCAGCCCCTTCTTGCCTGTAAGGTCTCTTTTGAGAAATCAGCTGACAGTCTGATGGGAACTCCTTTGTAGGTTACTGTCCCCTTATCTCTTGCTGCTTCTAGGATTCTCTCCTTCATTTTAATCTTGGCTAATGTAATTATGATGTGACTTGGTGTGTTCCTCCTTGGGTCCACCTTCTTTGGGACTCTCTGAGCTTCCTGGATTTCCTGGAAGTCTATTTCCTTTGCCAGATTGGGGAAGTTCTCCTTTATTATTTGTTCAAATAAGTTTTCCACTCATGGCTGTTCCTCTTCCCCTTCTGGTATCCCTATAATTCGAATGTCGGAATGTTTAAAGATGTCCTGATGGTTCCTAAGCCTCTCCTCATTTTTTTGAATTCTTGTTGCTTCATTCTGTTCTGTTTGGTTGTTTCTTTCTTCCTTCTGGTCCACTCCATTGATCTGAGTCCCAGTTTCCGTTCCATCACTACTGGTTTCCTGTGCATTTCCCTTCATTTCAATTAGTTTAGCCTTCATATGTTCCTCTAATTGGTTACTAAAATCAACCAGTTCTGGGAGCATCCTGGTCACCAGTGTTTTGAACTGTGCATCTGAAAGTTTGGCTATTTCTTCATTGCTTAGATTTATTGGCTCTGGGGCTCTGAGTTGTTCTTGAGCCTGTTTTGATCTGTTTGTGCCTGTTACAAATGAGGAGCAGAGCCTTAGTTGTTCACCAGGGTGGGGCTACCCAGGTCTCTGGTTTGTGATGCTGTATGTGGGGGCAGAGTCAGAGAGGGACAATAGTGGTCCCCTCTGCTGCTTCCCACCGCTGGGGCCTGCGTGGTCCATCTCACTGCTCACTCTTTCACTGGTTTGCAGTTTATCTGCGCATGAATGTGTGACCTCGGTCAGCCCTCAGTAGGTCCACCTGCTACTCCACACCTGGGATCCGTCCACTGCTGCTGGTGGTCCAGTGAGTCTTTCCTGTCTGACCCCCACTCTGCTGTTGGCTCTGCCCCTCTTACCAGTTTGGCTGAAGGGTTCATTGTTGTCAGACTTCCATATAGTTCAATTTTCTGTGGTTTCACTATGTTTATTGTTGCTATAACTTTATTGTTTTTAGATTTGGTTGTGCTTGAAGGTGCAGTGTGTCCACCTATGCCTCCATCTTGGCGGAAGTCTAAAATACTTAACTCTTGAGTTCCCCCTATCACTATCAGTCTCATTGTTGTGATGTGGTTTCTTCTGTAAGTCCTTGGTTATAAAGCTTCTCTCTTCAGCTAGTATTCAGTTGGTTATTCAGGATGATTTTTCTGTAATTTAGTTGTAATTTCAGATTGGTCCTGGGAGAAGATTAGTGTACCTCCCACCTACTTTGCCCCCATATTGAATCTCCTATGTTTTCATTTTTATTGTACCAAGTAAAGCTATAGTATTTCCTGTGATAACTCCTTTGTAGTATCACTGGAACTCTATGTCATGTTTTAATTTTTATTATGTTCAAGAACATTTGCAATTATATTTTTATTTTAACCCAAGAGTTTTTTTTTAATTGAGCATTTTTAAATTGTCAGGAAAAAAGAAATTTTAGATATTTAAAAATTCTGTCATTAATGGCAGGCTGTGTGAAAGGAGATGAAGGAGGAAAAACTGGGACCAGTATATAGTATAAACAATAAAATGTTAAAAAATAAAAATAATTCTGTTAATAATTTCTCATTTTATTTCATTGTGATTAGAGAATGCTATTTGTATATTTCTATTATTTGGAATTTCTTGAGATTTTCTTGGTGGCCATTAGGCCAATATTTGATTAAATTTCATGAATGTTCCATGTACACTTGATAAAAAAGGTATATTCTTTTTTATATAGGTATGAAATTCAATATAGTTTTATAGGATCTGTTAATTCCCCATTTCCATTTATCAATGAAGAGAAAACCAAAATTATAACATACTAGAGGTCAGTCTCTGACATGGAAAACAGAGGCCCAGATAAATACACCTTAAAGGAACCAGAAACTGTAGGAAGAATAAAATGACCTCTCATACACCTCTCTCTCTCTCTCTCTCTCTCTCTCTCTCTATATATATATATATATATATACACACATATATATATATAAATACATATATATTTATAGAAATAAGAAAGAATATAGTACCTGTTTAAAAAAGAATAGATATCATAAAAAATGAAATGTTTTGAAAACACAAAAAGCCTTTGGAAATGAAAAAGATACTGTCACAGTGAAAACTCATTAAAAGGGATAAAAAATAAAGTTGAAGAAATCTTTCAGAAATTGAAGAAAACAGAAAAAAGAGATAAAATAATCTAATTAGATCTCCTGAAAACTTTCCAGATTCTTGGGTAATACTAAGAGGAAGACCCTTACTAGAAAATGATTCACTGTGGAACTAGGGTTCAATTGACCCTCTCACAAGGCAGACAGGGTCTTGGAGCTCATACAAGAGAAAGTGTTCACTCTCAGAGAAGAGAGTGGTTCCTTTCCCTACTCTCTTACCTCAAGGTACAAAACAGAGACCCAACTATAGTCCTCTGCACCCATTTACACTAGACCTGACCTTTCTAGTACATACAACAGATGGAACCACTCAAGGATAGGCCAGGCACCGGACCCTGGGTCCCAAATGTCTTTTTCCTGTCCTCTACTCCAGCCATTTCTTAGTATGCCAGCTCCAAATCAATCTAATACATTTCTTACAAACCTTCATTTTGCTTCTTTTCTGTCATAGTAGGGCTTAAAGTGACTTCAGACAAAGTTTCTTAAAAAGGAGCTCTATTAATAATGCAAAAGGGTCTACTAAGTTAAGGAGGGCCCACCAATCCCTAGAAACACAATGACCACCACTCTGCTTCTGCTAAAGTGACAGGAATTGCCTTACTTATTTTTTAATGAGTCACTATTCTGGAGGATGGACAGAAGGCTACTTGTAAAAGAAACAAAGACATCAATGCAGTTTTAGTTTTTATATCCTACAATAAAACAGAATTCCAGGGGCTTTTAAGGCAAATGCAGAAGGTACACTTGTACTGACATGGAAAACTACCAGGAAGCAAGTGAAATGTGTGGAATGTGTGATGCTAAAGCCTGACCATGTGGCTCTGAATCCTGGCTTTGCCACTTGCCAGGTACACTTTGTGAGGCTTTGGGCAAGTTACCTTCTCTGTGCTTCGAGGTTCATATCTGTAAATGGAGATTAAATGAGGTCATTATGAGAATACATTAGGTAATAATTATATGTAAGCTCTTAGAAAAATGTCTGCTATGTATGAAGTGCCAAATAACTAGATATTATTATAACATACTATAATTTATGTAAAGAAATTAAAGATATAATAAAGATGTAAATTTACTTACACTATTATTCAGATATGCAAATGTATTAGTCTGCTCAGGCTGCCATAATAAAGTACTATAGACTGTGTGGCTTAAACAACAGAGAAATGTGTTTTATCACAGTTCTGGAGGCTGAAAGTCTAAGATCAAGTTGTCAGCAGAGTTGGTTTCTTTTGAGGCTTCTCTGGCTTGTAGGTGGCCATCTTCTTGCTCCATCTTTTAACATAGTCTTCCTTCTCTGTGTCCCAGCCTCTTCTTTTTTAAAGACACTGGTCAGATTGCATTAGGGCCATAATTTTAATTAAATTTCCACTTTAAAGGCCCTATTTTCCAAACATAGTCATATTCTGAGGTACTGGGGATTAGAAGTTCATATAAATTTTAAGGGGATGCAATTTAGCCTATAATAGCAGAAATTTTTAAATTCTTTTATTTGGTCATAACTAATCTGGCATTCCCCCCCTGAGTCTTTACTTGGTGATTTTTGAGAAAAAATTCATAACATATTAATCTGTTTAAAACTTGGACATAGCTAAACTTTAAGAAGTCTTCAATTATTTCTGGGTAAAAAGGCCCATCTCAATGACTACCTTTATTCCCTTCTTCTCTCTCTAAAAAGGAGTATAAATATGTGGGGAGAAAGCTATAGCTTTCAAGTCTTTATGGTGCTAGGGGAGAGTTGAGGTCCTTGAGCATGATGTCTCCTGCCTCCTTTGCCCCTGGAGTAATGTTCCTTGTTTAACCTTGTGGGCAGAAGATTCCATGTGAGGTAGCAGGAGATATAGTTCTCTTGGCTTGTTCAGGGCTCAGTAGTTCTCTCTGGATTACTCAGTCTCACCTCAGATTCTGCAAACACCACAGACTTTCTGAAATCTGTTTGTAATCTTAGGCAGTTGGTACAACAATGGGCCGAGAAGGAAAGGAATCATGGATGATTCCAAGGCTTGGGTCACTGGGAACATTGTAGAGAGGACTTGCAATAGAAGGGGCAAGCATGCAATGTACATGACAGATATGAGTTATTATTATGCAGCAGCATCCACCTCAATCTGATATAGTAGACGGAACCCAGAAGTAGTTTCTCAAAGCAATATAGACAATAAGTCAGTTTGATGCAGCTGAACAATTCCAGGTGATTCATCTGGTTTAGGGTTGGGCAGAGTACAGAGAGCAAGGAACCAGCAACTAGTTTCTCTCAGAAACTAGACAAATTTCCCTGGACCTTTAAGCTAGGTAACTGTACCTATGCACCACTGGTGGTACTAGTGATAAGAAACCATCTGCTTGCCTTCCTCACCTCTTCCCTGTTGGATCCTATTCCAATTCTCCCGATTTCCCTGGTACCGGGGACAAATTGTGGAAAGAATCCCAACTGGCTAGTGCCAGTTCTCCCAAAATACATAAGCAAAGGATGTATGTCCTTGAGGAGCAAGTTACTTGTTCATTGTGGAGAGGTAAGAAGCCTGTCTCCTACACTATGAGTCAGGCAGGTGTTAGGCTGAGGTTCCACGAACACATAGGCATTCAGGGTCTGACCTAAGTAATCAGGCAAATTGGGACCCAACCTCCCAAAAGAGAAATTTCAAACTACTTTGTATACCCCTGTCCTGCTCCTCATGCACAGCCTACAACCAGCTCTCTAGCTCACCCACCGACTAGGGCTGAGGTTTTAAACTGAAGAATTTACTATGTAGGTTGGAAAGGAAGGAGGTGAGAATGGCTTATAGCTTTTAAATCAATATCCATAAATTACTAGTAGCAGAGATTTAAATGTAAATATTAAAAATCTATTTATTGAGAATTTTGAGTAGATGGTAGTTGGTTACTTAAGATAAGGCAGAAATTTAAAATATCAGCAAAATTCAACCTGACAGAAGTTACAGTAAGACCAAAACTTTTTTCTCCCTTATAGAAAAGTCAGGAGGTATGTGGTCTGAGATTGGTATAGGGGCTTGGTTCTATCGAGTTCTCTTGAAGTCCCTCTACCATCCTGAGGATGTGGCCCTTATCTTCAAGGTCTAAGTCAGCAACTGTGTTCTAGGCAGAAGGAAAGAGAAAGGAATGAAGAAATGGCAAAAGGCATGCTACAGCATTCTCTTAAGGAGGGTTCCTGAAAGTGGCCACAAGACACTTATGCTTGTATTTCTTCAGCCAAATATTAATTTATGGTCACACCTACTTTCAGGAAGGTTGTTCTTTCTTCTTTGCTGTTCTTAACCCAGATTCAAAAATCTATGGCTATTGATAAAAAGGGAAATATGTATTAGGGACAGTTTTTTGCTACAGATGACTTCAGTGCGGTGTCCACTTCCTCCCTTCAGCTTCTTCCTACACTTTATCCTGAGCACTCGAGCACTAAGCCAGGGAAGCCAGGAGGCTCTACTTGACATCCATGGAAATCTTTGGGGGGAAAGAACAGGAATTGAAAGCAAGCAGGAACATTGAGCAAAGTTTTCTATTCTTTCCATCCAGTCACTCTCCACTGGAAGTATTATACAAGAAGCAGCAAACAGGCAGACCTTAGAGCATATAAGAGGGAAGACTAGAGAAGGGAAATAAAGGTAAACTAGACTGAGAACAGGGACCGTTCCTTCCTCTACACAGTTATATGCTGGGGCCTAGAATACAATCTGTAATACAGTGGGTGTTCAAAAACATTTGTCGAATTGGCAAGAAAATGGCTAACTTTTTAGGAAGTATAATGCAATGATCACCTGTGTGATCAAGGCATAAGGAAATTGAGATATCCTGCAGCCCTGGACCCTAAGAAGGATGTTGACTGTTCTCTGGGGGAAGTGGCCCCTTGTTTATCTTACAAAAAAGCCCCACGCAGATAAAGCAGGCTTGCTGATTTCATGTTGCTGAGCCTTGCCCCTCCTGTACAAATGCCATTTGTCTGTTACAGGTGGGGAGGTTTTGTGACTCTGGGCTCCTTGCCAGGCGTCAGCTTGTCATTGTTGAAGGTCTATAGACTCCCTTCCAGAAAAAGCCATTTCCTTTTTCAGCTCAGCTGTTCTGTGGGAGAAGTAAAAGTGCTGTGACTGGAACTGTTTCATTCCTCTCCACCATGGCAGGAAAGCCAGGGAGAGATGCAGGGATGGTGCCAGTCCCTGAGGGAGGAGTGAAATGCAAGATGTACCTCTCACTGGAAGCTGCAGTGTGGGAAGCAGAGGGCAGGTCTGGGGGTCCCCAGAATATACCAAGACATTTTCCAAAAGCCAAAGCCAAAAGTGTAATGGTATTAACAACAAGTAGCAGCTCTCTGTGAACTGAAATGGAGCTCTCTTCAAGTCATGATGTCAAGGCGGAGAGACCAGGTGCAGCGTAGTATGAATGGCATGCTACAATTTGTACAGAGAAAAAAATGTGCATGTACAAAAAGTATTTGTATATTCAAAGGCCATCTCTTGGAAGATACTCAAGAAACTGCTAACAGTAGTTTCTTTTGCAAAGGGGATTCTGTTACTAAGAGATGTGGAATGAAAGGAGAATTTATTCCTATTGTATATCCTTGTGTAGGTTTTCAGTGCTGTACTATGTGCATAAAATTCCAATTCAAAATAGGAAATAAATAAAAAATTAGAAAAAAATTAAAAAGAAAGTAACAGATTCATTGGTTGGAAAAAGAAGGATTAGGAGCCAAGGACGTGAGATGCAAAAAAGCCAGGAACGAGCCACGACCATGCTGCGATGTGAGCAAGCCAGAAGGAGAGCAGTGGGTGAGTGAACATCAGAGACGGGGAGTCATTTTCTGGGGCTGGTGTTCATGGCATAGGGGGTAGCAGCAATCTCAGGTGTATTTCATCTCACCACAATTCCCCTCTAGGGGCGCCCAAAATTGAATTTTGTAAAATGTACAAAGTTATATTATTACGAGTTTAATGAGATGAAAAGATGAGGAACAAGTCTTTGGATCTGAGACTTTTGCAAATCCATCTAGGTCCTGGCTGCATTTGGAGCTACCTGCTAGCAGATGGCTGCTCCAACCTAAATATTCACTGGATTGATTCTGAGTTCTATGGCTGATTCAGAAATCCAGGACAGGAGTGATGGGACCAGGATCTCTTAGCTGGTTTATGTCCAATTGACCTGGGACAATGGGTCAGAATATCCCAAGAAGTTGGAGGTCATATTCTCTCCATTTTACTAACTAATCTCACATCTTCTAACATCCCCTTTCCACCTAGGAAGATAAAAATTTTAGTTTACTCCATTTACAAAGGAAGAAGAGAGCTGAGGGGAGAGACGAAATGAAGCACCAATCTTAATAGGTCAACATTTCCCTTATGTCCAAACTTACATTATTTATGGGGAAAATTATGGCAGGATTTTAATATCTAAAGAAATTAAAGAAGGTAGGAATGTTACATGTTGAACTATATTTCAGGGTATAGCTGAACCATGTAAAAATGATAAAACACAATTTAAAAAGAAAGAGTCTTACATGTTTTGTTATGTAAAAAGAGAAATGCAAGGGGTGGTGCTGAAGCGAAGGGACGATGAAACTGAAGGGTGTCAGAGAAGGCGTCCACCATAAAGACAGCACTTATGCTGGACCCTGTTTGTGTAAAACTACAGGTTTATATGTGAATGTGAAATATATCTCTAAAGTTCAAAACGATTAAAATAAGCTAAGCTTTCCAGTCAAGATATTTGAAAGAAAGAAGGAAAGAAAGAAAGAAAGAAAGAAAGAAAGAAAGAAAGAAAGAAAGAAAGAAAGAAAGAAAGAAAGAAAGGAAGGAAGGAAGGAAGGAAGGAAGAAAAAGAATCTGCTCTGGTTGGGTGGCTCAGTTGCTTGGAGTGTTGTCCTCTACACCAAAATGTTGCAGAGTGGACTCTGGTCAGGGCACATATGGAAGGCAACCGATTGATGTTTCTCTCACATCGATGTTCTTTCTCTCTCTTGCTCTCTTTCTCTGTCTCCCTCTTCCTCTCTCTCTCTAAAAAAATCAATGAAAAACAAAATCCTGGGGTGAGAATTTTAAAAAGTAAGAAATCTTTAAAAAATAAGAACATCATAAATATAACAAAATTATTGAATCTCAAAATAGAAAAAGAGTACAATTAATAAATAAAATTAAATAAAGAAGCATACATAAGTAGACAAATGTCTGGCAAATATAATAAAAAAGGTAACACAATTACTGCATGAATCAGGGACAATATTTTGTAACCATATATATTTTTAATACTCTATAGATCATGTTTCCCAGAAGCTGTCCTTCCACTGTGGCCCCAGGGAAGGTGACCAAATGTCCACCACAGGAAGAAGGAGGCATTAACAATAGAGAATCAATTTCCAGACGCAAGAGGAAGTGAAAGAAAGCCTTTTAGTTCTGAGATGAAAAGAGAGGACAGAGAGAGATACATAATGGTGTCAGATGCCAGGGATTGGGTTTACCCCTATCCAATTTTGGGTTCCTATGTTAAAGTCTGGAAGACAAGCCCTGGATGGCATGGCTCAGTGGACTGAGCACCAGCCTAAGAACCAAAGGGTTGTTGGTTTGATTCCCAGTCAGGGCACAAGCTTGGGTTGCAGGCCACATCCCCAGTAGGAGGCACACAAGAGGCAATCACACATTGATCTTTCTCTCCTTCCCTTTCTCCCACCCCTCCTCTCTGCCTAAAAATAGGGAACATCATTTTTTAAAAATGGAAGATGATAAAGAAAAATTACACCTTCAGCTCAAAAGCCTAAAGCAAAAGGAGCTTGTGTTCTCTTCCCATTTGGTACTTTGGAAGAATGCCTCTCACAGGGACCCCTCATCATTTTAGGGGAAAGGAAGCACAATGAATGCTCCTCAGAGGGAGAGCTAAAAGAAGCACAACCCCACCCACCACCCTTGCTTCTCTGTGGAATGCAAAGATCCAGAAGTTCTCTTAAGCTTCCAATATCTTGTGGAATAGGCAGTTGAGTTAAGAAGCTGTGAGGCAGCCATAGGACCACTTTGGTGACAGCAAGATGATCCCTAAGCAGAGGCTGTGTTAGAGGTATGGACTAAGGCTACTCTGGAAAATATGGCCTTTGGAGTTGCTTTATTGTGGGAGCTTGTTAGAAATGAAGACCCCAGCCCAGATCTACTAATCAAAATCTCTGAATGTGGTGCTTAGGAATCTGTTTTGACAAGCTCTCCAGGTGATTACTCTGCAGTGCTGAAGTCTGAAAAGCACTACAGAGACAACCTGGACAGGAGACTGATGGAGAAAGTATATAAACACTAAAGGTTTTCACGAGCGTGTGTGTGCGTGTGTGTGTGTGTGTGTGTGTGTTGGGGGGAGCTCTTCAGAAACCTGCTAGACTTCATAGGCAGATATGACAGAGTACAAGCCATAGAGAATACCTTATTGTAATTTCAGAGAAATTTAAAGGCTGTACTCTTTAGTACCTGAATAGACTGTGTGAACTTTTCACTCCAACACAAACATGCAATTTGAAATAATGAAATGCTGTTTGTAATTGACAATGGGCACTAATAAATAATGATACAAACATGCAAAGAAATATCAAGCAGCCACAAAAAACTATGTGGTTGACTCTTTTACTGACAAGTGTTCATAACATTGACTGGTTTAAAAAAATTATAAAACAGTAAGACAACATTCATTTTGTGGAGTGATGTTCAGTGTGTGTGTGTGTGTGTGTGTGTGTGTGTGCATACATTTGAAACAGTGTGCAGCCAAGAGGGGGGCCCAAATAGGGATTTAGAATGGGGTCCAGAACTCAAGGTGTCCAGGAAATATTAGAAAGATATACAGGATGTCCTAACCTCTTCCCCCCAACAGTTGTGAGTAGTGGGAAGGGACACATGGAGCAGAAACATGCAGAGCTGTTTTGTACAGCAACAGCCTTGCAGCTAACCTCTGGCCTGGTCATTTAACATATCTGTAACCTTTAACTGGTTGCATAGATATGTTAAATAGCTGTGGCCAGGCTCTGAACCAGAGGGATGGAAGTGACTTCCACCCAAGATGAAACGGGGTGGGGGGCAGCTCCCCCAGGTGACAGGGCCTGGGTGAGAGCTTGGAGAAGACTGGCTCCATGACATAGTCACACACCTGCCCGGACTCATGATGGCAGCCCAGTAAACTTGGAATAATACAGGAATGCTGGCAGGTATAACTGATTGTAGGGGGACTCAGAAATGTGGGTACAGAGGAAGATTAGCATGGGTATTTAAACTGAAACACGGCAGCCACTGAGAGGAGAACTACGAGGTCTTGCCAGGGTAGGGACCCCCACAGCCATGTAAAGGAAGAACCACGTAGTTTTGCCAGAGTGGGGACCCCTGCAGCTTTGGTAGAAGAGGACCAAGTGGCTTTGGGGTGCTCCCTTTGGCCACGTGGCCTAGGAAGCAGGAGAAACTTTGCCTGGAAGAAGGATGAAAGAACTCTTGCCCACAGGCCATGAGAAGGTGCCACATGGCTTTGGATTAGCTGGAGATCCTGAATGGCGACACAGCTGATGGTGCTGGCAGCCTGAATCATGGATGTCTACTTCTTTTGCTGAGATATGGTACCCCAGTTTAGGGTAGAGGGAGAAGGAAGGACTGTGTGTGTGTGTGTGTGTGTGTGTGTGTGTGTGTCTGTGGGTATCCTAAAGGACTTTTATATTTTAATGAAGACATTAGGTCACTACTTTAAGTTTGCATAGCTTTAAATAAACAGTTCCTTTCCTCTTCAGAAATCTTTGGCATTGAGAGACAACGTTCCTCTGGCAGCAAACAAGCAAACCTAGTGGGGGGGGGGGTCCTTTCGTTAATAGTACATCATACCCCCCTTGGCCCTGTGTTCTGTAACACACTCACAGGAAAGGAAACTTGAAATATATACACTGAATATACTCACAGTGAATACATTGTGGTTATTTTTAGGGAGTAATATTATAAGTAGTTTTTTCTTATCTGCGTTATTTTTTCTATAACAAATAAACTGTTGTGTAATTAAGTTACACAAAAAAATGTATAAGAACGTTTATCAAAGTAAGGTGTAAGGAAAAAATACCCTGACATCCCGTCAAGATGGCAGCATAGATAGACACAGCTTGCCACTTCGCACAACCACAAGAAAATAACGACTAAGATATGGAACAACCATCACTCAGAACCAACAGCTATGGAACTGAATGGAAATGTGACAACTATGGAATTTAAAGAAACCACATCCATCCAGACTGGTAGAAGTGTCAGAGATGTGGAATGGGCTGTGTGGTGGATAAAAATTTGAGAGGGATATCTCGGGACTAGTCCCATCCCCACATCAGCCCTCCCCCCAGCCCAGGGTTCAAGTGCTAAGAAGATAAATCCCCACAACTTCTGATTGCAAAAACCAGAGTGAACTGAGTTGGTGGAATAAACTGCTGGAGCCCCAAGCAGTTCCTCTTAATGTACCCACACACAGACTCACCTATTCAGACTCACTCCCTTGAGGCTCTCTCCATGGGGTGGTGGCTCGAGGGACACCAGTGGCATGCAGAGGGAGGTTGAGATGTCTGGCATCAAGGAGAGCAGAGGCCATTGCCCCTTTTCTGGGCCCTCCCCTCAACAGAGCCAGCAAACTGATGCCTATCTAAGATTCCATCAACCAAGCTAATACTGTTTGGCCTGCTTTGAAGATTCCCAGAGACTCCACCCCACCCAATGTACAGGCCCACCCAAGCTGCTGTTTCACATGAATGGTCTTGGCTCCTGCTTCACAAGTTCCTAAATCTTCTCAAACAAACAGCAGCTGGCCTCAATGAGCCCCAGACCTCGAACTAGCAGCAGATTCACAGCTTGACTTCACCTGGAAATCTCTAAGCCCAGACCAAGTAGCAGCCATCTCAGATTGTTTTATAATTCAGATAGCGTAGCCCTGGGCAAAACTCAGGTGGGGGCTGACTTTGCCCTGCACCACTCGGGAAACCCTAGGGGCCAGCACACTTAGTGGATAGCCATAGATCACATCGAAGCACCAGCACTTTGCCATTGCTCAGCTGATCCTCCATGAAGGATGGAAATAGGTGGTAAGTGGTCACAGCCAATCCTTGCAGCTGACTGGCCTAGGTAAATCCCTCCCATTGATCTGCCAACAGTAACCAAGCCTTAGCTACAAGAGAAGGGTGTACTCAGCCCACATGGAGGGTACACCTCAAATACCCAGCTTGCGTAATAGGAGAGGCTGTGGCACTGGACCCTATAGCACATCTACTGCATTAGGCTACACTACCAAGACATGGAACCATAGCAACTCTACCTAAAACACAGAAACAGACACAGGGAGGCTGCCAAAATAAAGAGACAAAGAAACATGTCCCAAATGAAAGAACAGATCAAAACTCCAAACAAAAAGCTAAAGAAAATGAAGATAAGCAGTTTGTCAGATGCAGAGTTCAAAATACTGGTTATAAGGCTGCTCAAGGAACTTAGTAAGGACCTCGACAGAATAAAACAGATCCAGTCAGAAATGAAGGACACACTAACTGAAATAAAGAACAATTTACAAGGAAACAACAGTAGAGTGGAGAAAGCCAAGGATCAAATCAATGATTTGGAACATAAGGAAACAAAAAAGAACCAATCAAAACAGTAAGAAGAAAAGAGAGTTTTAGAAAATGAGGATAGCGTAAGCAGCCTGTAGTACAACTTTAAGCAATCCAATTCTCAGATCATAGGGGTGCCAAAAGGAGAAGAGAAAGAGCAAGAAATAAGAAATCCATTTGAAAAAATAATGAAAGAAAACTTCCCTAATTTGGCGAAAGAAATAGACATGGAAGTCCAGGAAACAGAGAGTCTTAAACAACATGGATGCAAAGAGGCTTACGTAAGACACATCATAATTAAAATGTCCAATGTTAAAGGTAAAGAGATGGGAAGATGGGTGGGAGAATGGGTGACAGATGAGGGGATTAAGGAAGTATAAATAGGTAGTTACAGAATAGTCATGGGAATGTAAAGTACAGTATGGGAAAGGGGGTAGTCAAATAACTTATGCTCATGACCCATGGACATGAACAAGGGTGGGGGGATTGCTTGAGAGAGGGGGGAGGAAAAGGGGAAAAATTGGGATAAAATATGCTAATTAGGTAATGGCATAATCAATAAAATATAATTTAAAAAAATAATTTAAAACATATAAATAAAACCCCCTAAATTTAGAACGAAGATGGCTTATTAAAATAAGGATAAGGTCATTTTATAGAAGTAGAAGCTGAAGCTATAGGTCCCCAAGGTCACACAGCTGGAAACTGGCAGAGTTGGGGTTCTTGCCCCAACAATAGAACTGGTACATCAGCACTCTTAATTAGCACAGTGTTGTGTTTTCAGACTTGCCATTAACATGGTATAGCCATACAATGAGGCCAGATATTATTTAGACCAAATTTCCAAAGGATATATATTGCATGAAAAAAATACCTGTAAGATAGTGTTAAGTGCCAAAAAGTAAGATAGAAAGCTGTGTAAACATAAGTGTCTATCTCACCTTTTCCATTCAAGGTCAGCTTCCTTTCAGAGGGAAGGGAAGGTTTCAACCTATAACTCTCAGGAGGGGTCCTCACAGGGTGGAGGTGGAGGTCAATATTAGGAGCTCTTTCCTGACCATGACCTGCTGGATGGCTGGTCTCTGCCAGGTAACCCATGCCTTGGTTGCTGTTTATCTTCCAAGATAGCACAGATTTGGTAAGGATGTGGGAAGGCCTCTCTCCTCCCACCCCATCCCATAGTTCATGCAACCTCCTTCCATGACACTAGCCATACAAGCCAGCACACTTTCATTTTCCAAATATTTGCATAGATTTGAGATTTTTTTTGTGAAAGTTATACACATACATGGCTAAGAGTACTAAGAGAATGATCATGAGGAGGATGATGAGGATCAAGATGAAGATGATAAAGCAATACCTTACACTACTTCTGACCACACCCTAGCTCTCCCTAGCCAATTACTTTTAATCATAATTTATTAATTTTACTTTCTATACATCCTGATTTAGCTCTCTTTCAACACCTTTCCCTCCTTTCATTCTCCCTGTATAGTTTTATTACTATTTTTGTTTAATCAATAAACAGAGGCTATTTTTTTAAAAGATTTTATTTATTTATCTTTAGAGGGGAAGGGAAAGAGAGAGGGAGAGAAACATCAATGTATGGTTGCCTTTCATGCATCCCCTGCTGGGAACTGGCCTGCAGGGAACCGTCCTGCAACCCTGGTATGTGCCCTGACTGGGAATCAAACTGCAATTGTCTGGTTCGCAGGCCCGCGCTCAATCCACTGAGCTACACCAGCCAAGGCCAGAGGCTACTTTTTTATGTCTATGATGACAGTGTTCTTTGTAGAGGTAGCAGGTGTGTTTTGATTACGTTTTCTTTCTGTATAGCTTTGTGTTCTTCTTTCCTGAAGTCCTTACATTCTTTCTTTTCTCTGAATAAACAATAACCACAGAAACAAGGCCTCCATATTATCAGGTATGGAATTATCCCTGCTTTTTTCCAGGAGGCAGAGCTCCCTCCCAGTGACATCTGCCTCCTCTGATTTGGGCCTGCTGTCTTGATGTCAGTGGGGGGCTTTGAGCAGGGTAGAGAAGATTTGCTGTGCAAAAGGTGGTAACTAGCACTTCTCCCCAGAACCTGAAGGGGCAGCAAGGAGGGGATAAACCTCTTTACCGAGGGTCCGAATCCTGCACTGGGCCTGCTGCTTACTCCTGTCCCACTGTTATGATGCCTCTTCCTTTAAACCTCCTTTTGAGCAGCCCAGTCTTTCCCCATCTGAGAAGAAAAATCTTGCTTCCCACACCCATCCTTTCACAGAGCTGGATACAGAACTCCAGTCTGAGTCTCATTCCATGCAGTCCCCTGGGCTTCCACAGGATGATGGGGAACTGAGACTTCACAACTTAGTCACATGAGCATTCTGGGTTGGGAAGGGCTTTGACCCTCCAGTGGTCCAGGTGGACACTGCTATTGGGTCAGCTTTCCTTTGCCACCTCTCCACCAGTGTGATCTCAGGCTCTTCTGCTTCTTTCAGTTAGGTACCTTTTAAACCCAGCATCACCACTGATAGGTCCTGAGGACAAACAGCATTGCTAGTTATCAGGGACAGTGTGCAAACCCACAATGAGGAAGGTGCTTTTCCCTGAACAGCCTTATAATTAGTGGTGCACCTCCCTTTTCCCTAGGAGTCAGCACACTGCTTTATTTCCTACCTCTCCTTGGTGTTGGACCAAAAAATAAAGGAGACACATAATGCTCAGGGGAGGCTCCTTTGGAGACCTCAGGAGGGGCTGTGAAATGACCCTTCTAACAATGTCTTCATTTCGTTTTCACCCAAGAGCCTTTGTTCCCCAAATCCTTCTGAAGAAAAGGGAGTAATGGCCAATTCTTCCCATTACAAGGATGTGTGGTATGTTTCCAATATTAGATATACTAGGAAAAAATAAATAGGAGGGAAATATACCAGTATGTTAATGGTTGTTATCTCTAGGTATGAACAAAAAAGTGACAATTTTTTAATACTTTTACATAATGTTTCTATTTAAAAAATTATATCTACCATGAGGTGCTATTTAACAAATATTTAAACATATTTAAATATATATATAACATAGCAGGGGTAAGAGAGTCCATCTTGAGTTTGAACTGGAAGCAGACCTATTTGGACACATCTGACCATTGGGGTGATGGGTACAGAGGTCTGTTTGCAAAAATGGGCACTCTAGGATGTCAGAGACTGTGGAAGACAAAAAGAAAGAGAAAGTGATCTATTTTAAGGAATTGACTCATAATTGTGGAGGTTAGCCAGGCTGCTATCCATAGGCCAGGCCAGTTGGCTGGAAACTGAGGCCAAATTTCTGTTATAGTCTTGAGATAGAATCTCTTCTTCTCTGGGAAACATCAGGTTTTTGCTCTTAAGGCCTTCAATGGATGGGATGAGGCCCACCCACATTATGGAGAGTATTCAGCTTTACTTAAAGTCAACCAATCATAAATGTTCATCACATCTACAAAATGCCTTCACAGCAACATTTAGATTAGCATATGACAAGACAATTGGCACCCAACTTAACACCTTGACACAAAATTAACCATTACAGGATCCAAAGAAAGTATCTGGAAGCCCAGTTGGGCATATTTAATCCACTTGGACTTCTGAAGGATGCTTACAAGTCTCCTGACCCTATTTTCAGAGAAGACGGAGCAGAGGACCCCACCCATCTACAATGCCTCTCTTTATAATCTAGAGATGAAAACAAAGTAGAAAATGTATTTCTTTACCTTAGGTGGGCATGTTGTATCCAGAAACTTACTGGTCTGGGAACACCTGCCTCCCTCAGACTCTGACTATTTAACAATGATATTTGGGGGCATTTCATACAGTTGCATCTCCAAGAATAAGGAAAAAATAGTCACCTGAACCTGAAAGTTGGGTCTTAGTCCCAGAGAAAATGAAGTTTGGCAAAAATGCTAATACCAATGTAGGCATTGTGATCTTATTTGGAGATAACAGTAAGGAAGTGTTAGGCCACAGACCTAATAAACAGGGATGACTAAAGTGGAGAGTCCCACTGCCCATTCTGCCTTTGTCCCCTGACTCTCAGAAATGAGCTTTCAGACTTGGCAAGTTAGGGAAAAAAACACACAGATAAAAACTGTCACCATCCTCTCCCTAGACAGGAAATTGTGAGAGGGCATACCGCTGCTCCACTGAATTTTGACAACAGTAATTCACATAGTGAAAGCTGAGCTCTCGAAACCATGTTCACACTGCTGGGTGATGCTGTGGTTTCACCAGGCACCTCTGCTCCACTAACCTGGCTTCACAGTGATGTCCTGCTAGCCAGAGATTTTGGGTGGTCTTCAGAAAACCAGGGGAGTGAATAGTTTCACTATGTTCTGAGATGCATTTTCTTGGTGCAGTTATACAGTAGGGTGTTTGACTTTAGAAGAACAGCTCCATTGGTTTCATTTATAACATCTTGTTTCCCCTGGACCTAAACATTAAAGGATGGGCTGAGAGATGCCGGGTCTGGCTCTTTCCTGATGACCCAGATAAGTGGATCAGGCTTCACCTGCAGAAATTCCTCCCCTGTCATTCATTCACAAGCATATTTTAAAAACTGTATGTGCCTCTTAAATACCGTGAAGGCATTTTGTAGATGTGATGAACATTTATGATTGGTTGACTTTAAGTAAAGCTGAATACTCTCCATAATGTGGGTGGGCCTCATCCCATCCATTGAAGGCCTTAAGAGCAAAAACCTGATGTTTCCCAGAGAAGAAGAGATTCTATCTCAAGACTATAACAGAAATTTGGCCTCAGTTTCCAGCCAACTGGCCTGGCCTATGGATAGCAACCTGGCTAACCTCCACAATTATGAGTCAATTCCTTAAAATAGATCACTTTCTCTTTCTTTTTGTCTTCCTTCCATCTCTTCCTCCCTCTCTACATACCTCCCTTCCTCTTCTTTCTTTTTTTTTAAATTTATTTATCTTTAGAGGGGAAGGGAAGGAGAGAGAGGAAGAGAAATATCAATGTATGGTTGCCTCTCATATGTTCCCTGCTGGGAACTGGCCTGCAACCCAGGCATGTGCCCTGACTAGGAATCGAACCGCGATACTTTGGTCCGCAGGCCCACGCTCCATCCACTGAGCTACACCAGCCAGGCTCTTCTTTCTTTCCATATTTATCCTATTGGTTCTCTTTCTCTAGAGAATTCTGGCTGATACTGACACAGACCTCTTCCTTGACCAAACTTAACCAGACTTATCTGAGCCCTCTTCTTAATCAGGTCCCATCCTTGGCCTGCTGTGCCAAGTATAACCAAAGAATACTACTACACCAGTTTATTAAAAATCCACCCTCCAACACGCAAACACTGATATTCAGTCAAACTCCTCCTTCTCCACTTTTGACAGTTGATCAAGGTTCTCTTCCTCCCAACCCTTGATACCTTAGTAAATTTCTATCCTGTTCTTCACGCTGTCCTGGCTATAAATTTCACTTCTCCCTGTTTGCTTTTGAAGTTGAGTTTAGGCTCTCTCTCCTATTGCAGCAGTCTCTCCTATTGTAATGGTGTTGAATAAACTCTGTCTTACCATTTTTAAACAGGTGTCCACTGAATAATTCCTCTTTAATGGTACAGCCTCCAAACCCAAGGCCAGTTATTATCAGAATTTTATAATATTCCAGAGCCAAACTCAGTTTTTTATGTGGGTGCTATTTCTCATGTTCCTACAGCAATTAGAAATAATGAAATCAAGAATAGCACAGGGGCTTTCCTGGGGTACAGCAAACAGAGGGAGTGGAGAGATTGCATTATATTCTGTCCACTAAGGAGTGTCGAATGAAATGGAAGGTGTTAGCTCTAATGGATGGGAAAACTTCTGAATACCTTTAACTTGGGAGGGAAAACCAGACATCTGGTTGTAATCTGGTGTGAGGTAGGACCCAGGAACTGCAGAACAAGATTGTTTAATTACAAGCCACTTTTTATATGGATAGGACGTCCTTTGTGAATTACCTTCAAGACCCACAGGGACATGTGCAATATCAAGTTGTGGGGAACATTGGAAAGCCAGATTAGGTCATCACAGGACTGGGGAACCTTTCTAGAAAGCAGCTGGTGATCTACAGGGGAGTGGTGAGTACTCATTTGGCTGAGGAAGTCACAGTGACAGCTGGTACATTAAAGGAAGTGCAATCATTTTTTTTTTTTATATTAGGGCATGGGAGCTTCTTCTTCCCAAACTCTGGGCAAAAGACCACAAGATCCAAGTGGGGAGCCAGCTCTAGACAAGTATCCAGCAGACCTGTCAGAAACCAGACCAGGTAGACAGGGACAAGAGAAGGGGTGGCCCTGGGATTCAGTGGGCATCCAACAAGAGGCTCAGCTGGTGCGCTGAGGCCATGATGTCCTGCTGTCCTGATTGGGGATGGTTCAAGATGTGGGTTGGGCTGCCTCTGCAGAGGAATGTCACTGACACTTCAACAGGGAATACCTGGGGCAATGAGACCAAGTCCATCCTATATTTCCAGCTCTGCCTTGGGAAATACGGAGACATGCTAAGGAGTATCTTCCCTTTATTGTTGAAAATCTGCAACTTTTGTATTAGTGGCCTGCATAATGATAATGATAACAATAAAAGTAGCTAAAATTTACTGAATTCTTTCCATAGATCAAGCACATGACATAAATAATTGCATACAACCAACCTTATTATCCCCATTTAATAGATGGGAAAACTGAGGGTGGTGGAGTTAAGCAAAAGGCTCTAAATTACATTCCTAGTGGAAACGTAACGTGAATGCAGACAACATGACTTGACATTTAACCACTATGCTATTATGTTGGCACATAAGGCTCATCCCAAAGTATGGTTATTGCTGAACTGATATCCTTCAGGCGTGGCTTCAATATAGGCTACTTGTCTTAGTGTTGGAGGTCAATTCTGTTCACTGGGGACCTAACCACACCATATACCAGGAAATCCCTAGGTTGCTGTCAAGCATTGTGCTCTTTGGCTTATGTTACTGCCCTAGGGCATTGCTACTTCAAGTCTTCAGGGGTGCCCTCACTGCTTTCCACTGAACAGGAGTGTAGGTATTTGCAGGCTCTTTCCAAAACCAAAACAAGCTCCTTTGAAGGTTGAATCAGGGGGTATAAGGGAACAGTAACCCCTAGCTTCAAGTAGAGCACTATAACAATAAATAAGCAGTGGTATTTACTGCCTAATCCAAATGCTCTTTAGCTCTCCTTAGATAGGTCAAGGGCCTGCAGTATTGTTGATTTTTTGGAAATAGCAGCATTCAGAGTTAAGCTTGGGCTTTGGACTAAGATGGACCCGGAGTTAAAATCCTTCCCCACTGCTGATTAGCTAGATGATATCCAGCAAGTTACTTAAATTCTCTGAGCCTCACTTTTTTACTCAGTAGGGAAACAAAAGTATTATTATGAGAATCAAATAAAATATTTATGGCCTGGCTGGTGTAGCTCAATGGATTGAGCATGGGCTTCTGAACCAAGGGTCACTGGTTTGATTCCCAGTCAGGGCACATGCCTGGGTTGTGGGCCAGATCCCCAATAGGGGATGCATGAGAGGCAACCACACATTGATGTTTCTTTCTGTCCCTCTCTTTCTCCTTCCCTTTCCCTCTCTCTAAAAATAAATAAATAAAATCTTTAAAAATGTTTATGAAGTATAGCCCAGTAATAAACATGGGGTATAAAAGTTCTGCCAATGTCTATACTTTTCTTCCTCCCTCCTTGTTAAAGAAGCATGTGGGTACAAAGACAGCATACATCAGGCCAGAGGCCTTGAATAATTCTAGGCTTGTTTCAATTCATTTTAAGAGACTTTTTGTTCCTAAGAATCCCCAGGTCTTCTAGGCTGTGTTCCCCATGGGTCCTGCAAGGGGAACAAGTCCATATGCTCCTACTGGGCAGATGTGGGACTAATGGGATTACTCAGCACTGAGGTCAGTGACAGCACTTGCTCCATGCTTCTTCATTCCAACTCACCTGGGAAGCTGCTTCTGGCAGTGGTGCTGGCAGACACTTTCGTAGATCTTCTGACTACTCTTCCTTCTTTCCACTTCCTTGGATTGCAGGTTGGCTCACAGGTCGGCGGTTAGCTTAAGTCGGGCTTCTGGTCATTCTTTACGATTGAACTTCAGAGATCTTCCCTGGAGTCATTTGCCTAACTGAGGAAGACACTAAGTTGGGTTGAAGTTTAGAAGACAGGCCAGTTCCCACCGTTTTGGATTCAACATTAGTCCTAATGACCAATTCCATATTCGGGAATATCATCAGTATAACCATTCTGATACATAGCATTTACTGACCTTCTATAGTTCAGATACTATACTTAGTGCTTTACCTATATAATTTAAATCAAGCAAAATTAAATACTGAGTATTCAATAACTGCTGTATTTACTATGGTTTATTTTCATTTAATCTTCTCAAAAACCTGATGAGTATGTATTGCAAGCTTCATTTTACAGATGAAGAATCTTTCCACTGAACAGGAGTGTAGGTATTTGCAGCCTCTTTCCAAAACCAAAAGGAGCTCCTTTGAAGGTTTAATCAGGGGGTATAAGGGAACAGTAACCCCTAGCTTCAAGTAGAGCACTATAACAATAAATAAGCAGTGGTATTTACTGCCTAATCCAAATGCTCAGTAGGGGTCCCCAGTAGGGGTTGCTCGAGAGGCAACCAGACATTGATGTTTCTTTCACCCTCTTTTGCCCTCCCCACTCTCTAAAAATAAATAAATAAAATCATTTTTTTAAATAAAGAAACATTGTACATAGGACAATGACATCTCAATCCCCTTCAAAGTAGGCACCCCAGACCTTACACAGTTCTGCCAATTGCCATCAGCTGCCGCATTGTATTTTTATGAATCTCATCAAGGATCTGAAATCTATTTCTTTTCAAAGGTGATTTTAGTTTTGGGAAAAGCCAGAAGTTACAGGGCACCAAATCTGTGCTGTAGTGGGGCTGAGTCCTCTGAGTGATTTGATGTCTTACCAGAACACTCTCCATGAGCAGGCATATTGTCTTGCTAAAGTTGCCAATCACCAGTTGCCCATAGCTGCAGCCTTCTGAATCATTTAAAGAGTTCCCAGGGAGGAATGTGCAAGCTTAATGTAACATTTGATGCAGATTTGTTGCTCTACTCACTCAGTCATTTTGAATGTGATAGCCACACAGTACACATTCTCACTCAATGGCACCTATCACCCCCACTGAATAGAACAGTGAAGGCATTGTTCATTCATGCGCCTTCTAGTGCACTCTCATTGGCTGCCAGGTTACATTGCTGTCGTGCCAACCGTTCTCATTGTATTAATGATGGCTGGACTTTTTCTGGACATACCTCATGTACTGAGGCTACTTAGCTAGAAAACAGCAGAAACAAAGTTAGACCTCAGGTCATTGGGTCATAAAGCTATTATCAGAACATTACACTTCTTAAGTTGTCCCTTGCCATGTCAGCCGAGGTCAGCAGGTGTACTTCACTCTATCTATTTCTACTGAGTTCAATCCAATGGCATAATGCAGCTGACTAATAGGGGCTTCTAAGAGCTGATGTATGCACCTCTTCTCAACTATGTTGTTCACATGAGATTAACCATGGTGGGCACACATATACCACAGAATTAAGTAAACACTACAAATCATGGTTTTCTAATTTTTTCTAGAGGGACAGCTTATCAGTCTAACAGACCAGCTTATGGGCCAGTCTGTTAGAATTAAACATGAGTAATGCCAAGATTTATGGCTGGTTTTGTCTGTGGCTTTCTGACTACTTATATACCACACAAGAGAAGTAGGAACTAACACGACTGGTGTATTAGTTATCTATTGTTGTATAACAAATTGCCCTGAAATTTAGTGGCTTAAAACAATAGCAAACATGCACTATCTCTCATAGTTTCTGTGGGCCAGGAATTTGGGAAAGACTTAGCTGGGTGGTTCTGGCTTGGAGACCTTATGAAATTGCAGACAAGATGTCACCTGGGCCTCCAGTCATCTGAAGCCAGAACTGGAGGATCTGAGCAAAGCTGACTGATTCACATGACCAGCAAATCCACATGGCTGTTGGCGGGAGGCCACATGAACTTTACCATAGGAATGCTGAAGTGTTTTCAGGATGTGGGAGCTGGCTTCCTTGTCTGGCTTCTGAAAGAGCAGGATGAGAGCTACAAGGTGTTTTGTAACTTAGCCGTGCAAGTCAAATCCAAATTCTACCATTTCCACAATATCCTATTGTTTACTTCAGTCCTATTCAGTGTAAAAGAGGACTACACAGGGCTTGAATACCCCGAGGTGAGAATCATTTGAGGATCTCTAAAACTGCCTCCCAAAAATCTGTGGTTTAGGGAAATTGTAATTTGTTCTTCTGTCAGGGGTGGTAGCAAATCATTCTCTCCTAAATCCCATGGCCACTTGCCTGATAACTGTATTAAATAGCTTTTTCTAAGCAATAAAGAAGGGTGTGGCTATAGGATAAGCAAAAAATGACTGTCTGCTATAATATTATACATTCTTTAGACAAGAAACCCTTCTTCTGAGACCACCATATAATTGGCCTTTACGTGTTTTCTCCCAGCTTATTAACTAGAATAAATTGCTCTTGTGTCTGTTATGCTTGGTTTGCACAAGTCAACTTTGTGTCTTTCTGAATATACAGTCTTTTCATGGGGGTGGGGATGGATCTTTGGGCAGAGAGAATGGAAAAAATGAGGCTGATGTGCAAAACAGAGTTTCTTCATCTCTGAGGAGACAAGGGTAAATGATGCTTCTACCACATTTGGCCAGATCACAGGTGCATAGGTCTAAAGCTGATGCTTGCTGGGTTAATAACCAGACTGAAGGAGAAAGTTGGGTGAGTGCTCCCTGGATGTTGCCTTTGGAAGTGTTTGAAACATTTTCAGAGCAGTGTACAATGAGGGCAAAAGAAGTGAAAGCAGTTTTTATGATGAAGTATTTGTAATTATTAACATAAATGGCACAAGTGAATTCTGAGGCAGTAGATGCTGTCACCTTGACATCAGACTGTGCTTTTTACTCAAAACTTTAATGTGAAGAGCTTGAAACTCTATGTACTGAAAACACCTTTACCCCTTTACTTCGTGAAAGGATTTCAATAAAGCGGATGCCACAGGTCCTCCTCCTCATTTACTCCATCCCCCAAAACAAAGAATTAAATCCAAGGATTCTCAAATAAGAAAGATATTTTTCTCCTTAAAGAGATAGCTGGGTCTGGGACAGAATGCTTTGAATGTAGCCTTCCTCATTAATTAGATCATTTGTCTCACTGGCTTATTATGTAGAAAATCACACCAACAATAAGCTATGCCAGGCTCAGTTGAAGCATTTGTGATGGGATCCACTAGACAGGCAGGTTTAAAAACTTCTCTAGACAACAGTATGTGGACTCCAGCACGACACCGGACGAATACCTCAATTACCGTAAAGATGGAAGTGAAACATGGGGACTGAATGGCAATATGACAGAGAGAGTCATAATTGGTTGTTTTGAAAGGCCCCAAATGACAATTTCTATCTACCTGAAGTGAGGGTCCTTTTATTCTCCTAGAAGCTATTGAATGTGTTACTGTCCAAATCCCTCTAGCAAGGTCTTTTGCATAGTAAAGGGTGTTAATATTGAGGAAGTCCAATTTAGCAAATTTTCTTTTTATGAATCATCCTTTTGTTGTCAATTGTAAGAACATTTGGCCTGGTTTTGTATCCTGTAGATTTTTTCCTGTTCTAAAAGTTTTGTAGTTTGACATTTTATATTTATGTCCATGATCCATTTTGATTAATTTTTTTATATGAAGCACAAAACCTAGGTCAAGTTTCATTCATTTGTTTGTTTCTATGGACATCCAATTGTACCATGTCTAATTCTGTTCCACTGTTCCATATGACTATACTTCTGACAAGACTGAACTGTCTTGGTGACTGTAGCTCTATAGTAAGTCTTGAAATCAGGCAGATAGATTTTTCCATTTCTTCTTCCTTTTTCACAAGTTTTAAGGTATTTAGCCTTTTCATATACATTTGAAAAATCTATATCTGCAAAAAATCTTTGCTAGGATTTTAATAGGAGTGGCATTGTACCTGTATATCAATTTGGGAAAATTAACTGTTTTGAGTCTTTTAATTCATGAACACAATGAATTAATTTCTTAATTTCTTTCATCAGCATTGCATTGTTTTCAGCTTATATGTTTTGTTGAACTTACACTAATTTATTTCATGTCTGAGCAATTGTAAATGATAATGTATTTTAATTATAATTTTCACATAATAGTTGCTAAAATATAGAAATAAAGTGGATTTTTACATATTTTCTTCTATTCTGTGATCTTGGTGACCTCACTTACCAGTTCTAGGAGTTTATTTGTGTATTTGTTGAGATTTTCTACATCTTCTCATCTGTAAGTAGAGAGAGTTTCATTTCTTTCTTTCCTGTCTCTATGCTGGTTATTTCCTTTTCTTGCCTTGATTACACTGGTTAGAACATCCAACGTTCAATTAAATAAGAGTTGTGAAAGCAGATATCCTTGCTTTGCTCCTGATCTTACAAAAACAACATTCAGTTTTTCACTTTTAAGTGTGATGTTAGCTGTAAGTTTTTGTAGATGTTCTATGTAAGTTAAGGAAGTTCTCATCTATTCCTGTTTTCTGAACGTTTTGGTTATAAAGGGAGGTAAATTTTTATCAAATGCTTTTTCTATATTTATTGATATGATCATGTAATTTTTATTCTTTAATCTGTTAATATGGTGAGTTACATTGAAAGATTTTCCCATTTTAAACCAGTTTTGTATCTCTGGAAAGGTACACTCTTGATCATGTTGTATAATTTTTATGTGGTATTAATTTGTATTTGCTAATATTCTCTTAAGGATTTTGCATCCATGTTCACGAGCTATATTTGTCTCTAGTTTTCTTGTCTTTGTCTGGTTTTGGTATCAGGTAATGACAGCTTCATAAAATAAATTGAGAAGTGTTCTCTTCTGTTTTCTAGAAGAAATTGCATCTAATTGATGTTTTTTCTTCTTTAAATATTTGATAGAATTCTCTGGGTCTGGAGATTTCTGGGAGTTTTTAAATGACAAATTCAATTTTTGTAATAGTTGTATGGCTGTTTAAATTATGTTTCATGCCCTGACCAGGTGGCTCAGTTGGTGGGAGCAGCATCCCTTACATGAGCGGGCTGTGGGGTGGATTTCTGGTCAGGGCACATACTTAGGGTGCAGGTTCTGGCACCAGTCAGGGTGCATACGAACTGATGTCTCTCTCTCACATCAATGTTTCTCTCCCTCTCTCTTCCTCTCTCTCTCTAAAATCAATAAAAATATCTTCAGGAGAGGATTTAAAATATTGTCTTTAATAATGGAGGAATTGTGTTATCTTGCGCTTTTTAAGGAATTGGCTTCCTTTATTTGTTATTTCAGCTCAAATGGCCTTAGATCAATCAATACCTTCTCTCTCATCTTAAAAACACCCCAACTAAAAGGGTATGATTCCCCAAACCTTAGCACTGCTAAGGTCCAGAGAGTCAGAGGGGAGGCTACTTCCAGTTCTAAAGATGAACACTTCTTGGGCCAGGACCTAGAGTTAGGAGTCTGCTCCTCTTAACCCATCTCCAAATCTATTAGTCATCTATGGTGCCCTTGGATGCTTCCTGCCCTGTTTGTCTGTTGCTTGTCTCTGTACTCTGTCTTTCATTCTGATCAATACACAACATAATGGATCCTGGCAATGAACCATGGTTTCTGTATCAGTGTTGCTTCTACAGCACAGGACCATGGTGTAAGCAAACCCATGCTGTAAGTCACAAGATAATGACCTTACACCCTGACATTCAGTCCCTAGTACCACCTTCCTTAAATCCTCATGGGCAGATTCTCTTCCACCCTGCTGCAGCCTTGAACATAGGGAAGATGTAGAAAATCTCATGCAAGATGTCTATTATATATTGATTTTTAAATGACTATAAAAATGTATTCAGATGTAGAAGAAACTTCTATAACATATGGAGCTTGAAGTTTTGTCAGTGTGATGTAAACCCTGTAGAGAGGAAAGGAAGGTGCCAGGAAGCAGTATCAGAGTGCAAAGTGGTACCTTCTCACTCTGGCAAGGTATTTCTTAGGGAAATGATTGGGAGCCAGGTATATTTCAGAGACTTGATTTGTGCCACCTCCTCAGGGAAGCCTTTCTGGATCTCCCCTATACATTTTTAAATGTTAACTTTCATCGGATCTCCTGTAGAATTTTAAATTCACATACCATGAAATTGAGAGATATGATGAGATATATATTGAGATATAAGTCACATAAAATTCCCCTGTTTTAAGTGTAGAATTTAGTGGTTTTTAGTATATTCACAAAGTTATGTGATAGATACCACTATCCAATCCAGAGCATTTCAATATCCCTAAAATAAACTGGTATCGATTAGCACTCTCTCTTCCACCCTTCCACTGAGTTCTGATAACCACAGTTTACTTCCTGTCTCTCTGTATTTGCCTATTCTGGACATTTCATTTAATAAAACAATATAAAATGTGATTTTTTTAAACTTTAATATCTTTTTAAAAAAATATTTATTTATCTTTAGAGGGGAAGGAGAGAAGGAGAGGAGAGAAATATCAATGTATGGTTGTCTCTCGTGCGTCCCCTGCTGGGGACTGGCCTGCAACCCAGGCATGTGCCCTGACTGGGAATCGAACCGTGATCCTTGGGTTCGCAGGCCCGTGTTCAATCCAGTGAGCTACACCAGCCAGGGCAAAATGTGATCTTTTTGTATTGGCTTCTTTTGCTTGTCATAACATTTTCAAGATTTATCCATGCTGTAGCATATATATGCACTTCATTCCTTTTTTGTGGCTGGATAATATTTTATCATTTGGATAATCCAAAAAATGGATTATTTATCCATTTATCAATTAATTAATATTTGAGTTATTTTCCTATTCTGGCTATTATAAATAACACTTCTATGAACATTAATATACAAGATTTTGTATAAAATGTGTTTTCAGTTCTCTTGGGTAAATATTTAGAAATGGTATTGCTTGGTCACATAATAACTATGTTTAATTTTTTGAGGAACTTTCAATGTGTTTTCCTAAGTGCTGAACCATTTAGCATTCCCACCAGCAATATATGGCAGTTCCAATATCTCTACATCCTAATCAACACAAAATTGTCAGTCTCTTTAATTTTAACCATCCTAGTATGTATGAAATGGCATCTCATTATAATTTTAATTCACATTTCTCTACTAACTAATTATATTGAGCATTTTTCATGGGATAATTTGACACATGGGATAGTTTGGCACTGTATATCTTCTTTGGGGAAACATTTATATAAATACTTTGGTTATTTAAAAAAATGAGTTGCCTCTCCTTTTATTATTGACTTGTAACAGTTCTTTATATATTCTGGATACTAGCCTTTTATAAAATATGTGATTGGCAGATGTCTCTCTTAGCATATGGGCTGTATTTTCACTTTCTTGAGTGTCCATTGAAGCACTTAAGTGTGTAATTTTAAAGAAGTTCATTTTATCCATCTTTGTTATTGTTGCTTGTGCTTTTGGTATCCTATCTAGTAAACCACTGACTAATACAAAGTCATGAAGATTTATGCCTATATTCTTTTCTCATAATTTTATATTTTTAGCCGTTATATTTAAATCTGTGGTGAATTTGAGTCGATTTTAGTAAATGGAGTGTGGTTTAGGTCCAATTCCCCTGTGGATATTCAGCTGTCCCAGCACCATTTATTAAAGAGACTATTCTTTCTCCATGGAATTGTCTTGAAATAATCCCTGTTGAAAATTAGTTGGCTATATTTATAAGGGTTTATTTCTGGACTCAATTATATTTATTGATCTATTGGTCTACTCTTATGCCAGTAGCACACTGTTTTGATTACCATAGCACTGAAGTATGTTTTGAAATCAGGAAGCATGAGTCTTCCAATGTTGTTTTTTCTTCAAGATCTTTTTGGTTGTTGTGGGTTCTTTGCAATTTCATGTACATTTTAGGATCAGATTGTCAATTTCTGTAAAAAAAAAAAAAAAGCCAGCTAGGATTTTGACAGGGATTGCAGGGATTGCAGCTATAGACTAACTTGGAGAATATGGCCAGTTTAATAATACTAAATCTTCCAATCCACAATTACTGGATGTCTTCCTATTTATTTGTGTCTTCTTTAATTCCTTTCAACAATGTTTTATAGTTATCGGTGTACAAATCTCGTACTTCTTTTGATAAATTTATTTTTTAAAATTGTTAATGCTATGATAAATGGAATTTAAAAATTAATTTCTAGGTTACTCATTGTTTAGTGTGAAAACTACAATTGTTATTTATATTTTGATCTGGTATCCTGAAAACTTTAAAACTTTTTGTATTTGTTTATTATCCCCAATTGTTGTGTATGTGTGGCTTCCTTAGGATTTTTCATATACAAAGATATGTCATCTTTAGATAGACATATAGATAACATATAGAGGCAAATAGGTAGTTTTACTTTTATCTTTAAATCTGGTGCAATTTATTTATTTTACACTGTGTCATTGCCTTCTAGTACAATCTTGAAGAGAAATGTTGAGAGTAAACATCCTTCCGGCCTTGTTCCTGATCCTAGGTGGAAGGTTTTCATCTTTCTCCATTAAGTATGATGTTTATTATGGTTTTTTCATAGACACACTTTATCAGTTTGAGGAACTTCCCTTCTATTTCTAGTTTGTTTAGTTCTTGCTTTTCATGAGAAGATGGTGTTTTTTTGTTAAATGCTTTTTTACACCTGTTAAAATGATCATATATAACTGGAATGTTTCTAAAAGGCAGTTTTAATGAGAGGGCCTCTCCTCAGTGCCTCCTCCTCTTTTTTTCTTTAGCATGAACTCAGTTCATTCCCTACATCTGTCTACCTCAGACAGGCTTAGAATGATTGATATGGGTATGCATGCCAAACTCCAAGCTACCAAAGTTAATAATTTCCTGCCTTTCTATTTCTACGCCTCTTTTTTTACCACTATGATCTGAATATCGGCTCTTCAATTAAGACCATTTTTTTTCAGTTTGTTATAGTTTATTCCAGGTGCTCATGGAAAAGTTGCCATGTTATGATTTTTCAGATCATCTTTCCCTTTCCCTTCTTCCAGTCTTCCTCTACATTCTAGTGCTTCACCATAAATTGAGCAGCATGTGAGGAATCTTGAGCCAACTTCCCGCATCACTTAAGATGGCAGTCTGCCTTCCAGACTCACGCTTTTTTTTATCAGATCTGTCTTCATGCAGTTAGGAAGGTAAACTACCAACAGGAAATCCTGTCCTGTGTTCTGAGGCCATGGACAAGTGTGTGCCACAGATCAAGCTGCATGGTCTTAAAATGAGTAGCCTTCATTTTCTGCTCAGTAAAATAGGGACAACATCCTTTCCTCCTGCAGGAATGCTGTGAGGAATAGCTGGGCAATAGGTATGTATGTGCCCTTTGAAATTTGTAATAGCTCCAAGCACATTAAAAGCATTTTATTACGAAAGGTGCTTCTAAATTTGCCATTTACCTGATACTGTCAGGCTTGCCTGAGTTTTGCATGTATTGCTTTTATCAAAATGTACACTTGTGAATATTATGGGGTTTAGTTAATACAATTAATTGATTTGGATGAAAGAAAGTAATTTGAGCTGTGTTTTTCGTTGTTGTTCCATTTCTAAGACAGAACAAGAAGTGTAAATGTCTTTTTGAAGTACAGCAGTTTAGGTAAACTGATATTGTCATTTCAAAAGTGTTTCATTGAACTTTATTTTACTTTATAACATATTCTTATGTAATGTTGAAAATATTACTTCTCTGTATTGTGCTAAAATTTTTTATGAGCATTCTTGTAATAATGTTTCTCAACTTTTTTCCTTTGGATAAATTGTTTAAATGGATGAGAAATGTATTTTCTATTAAAATAAACATTAACATTTTGGAAGGAAATATGGTTATGTGAAGATTAATGTTTTTCATCAGAATTGTAAAGTTTTTGGTCATTATTTCTTCAAATACTCTTCCTGCCCATTTCTCTCTCATCTTTCTTTCTGGAACTCCTGTTCTGTGCATGTTGGTGTGCTTGATGGTGCCCCACAGGTCTTTCAGACTGTATTTATTTTTCTTTCTTCTTTCTGTTCTTCATACTGGAAAAATCTTCAATGGCCTGTCTTCAAGTACACTGATTCTTTTTTCTGCCTACTTAAATTTGATATTGAGCCCATCTAGTAAGTTTTTCTGTTGGTTATTGTGTTTTTGAACTCTAGAAATCTTGACTTTTTAAATACTTTTTCTTAATTGATATTCTATACTTGGTGAGAGATCAATCTCATAGTTTATTTTAGTCCTTTGGATGGTTTTATTTAATTCTTTGAACATGTTTAAAATATCCAATTTATGGTCTTTGTCTAGTAAGTCCAACATATGAACTTTCTCATGCACTGTTTCTATTGACATATTTCCTGTTTCTTTACGTGCTTTGTAATTCCTTCGCTGAAACAGAGATTCAGCAATTTTTCCTTAATAAACATTTGCAGGATTATTGTAAGCTTTTGGTTAATTTCCAGGCTATAAAAGCATTCATTCTGAGACCTTATTGGCAGTGTTCTCATTGCTTCTATGAACAGGATTTTCAGAGACCCTTATTCCGTCATTTCTGCTGAGAGTCTATAGTACTGTGAGTCAATCTCTGTACTAGCACATCTAACAAATGATAATGTATAACCTCCTTTTTTTCCCTGATAAGCTTGAACCCCTAAAAGGAAAAGATTGCCTTATTTGCTTCTTTGTCACCCCTTCCAAAACAAAACAGTGCTTGGTAAGTAGCAGACTGTTATTGAAGGAATGAGTGATTGAACCCCCAAGAGGATGCAAAAAAGTTTCTGTGTTGTCTTCGGATGACTTCATTTCTTAATCCTAGAGAATACTGGAAAAACTACTATTGTGCTTGTATCTAGGTAGTTCTGGAGATTTCTATCTCAACTTTGTCACTTATTTATAGTGTCCTAAGATGGTTTACATCATAATTTAGAACCTCGGTTTCGTCATGCATGCAATGTGGATAATAATGCTTAAGATCATGATATTGTGATCCTAGTATGGTTCAGAGGATTACATGAGATGACATATGAAAAGCCCAGAGCCATGTCTGGCAACGCTGCTCATAATTATGACTCTTTACTCTTCTTGCCTTTTCTAACTCCAGGGAGCCCTTTAATTATTTCCTGTTTAACTTGAGCAAGGGTTTGGAAAATGTACCAGCCAACAGCAACAGATGAACAATGGTATCTTAGCTCTCTCATGTCTCAACTTCTACAAAGGCCTTCTTTGTAACCCAGGCAGGCTAACAATAAAGGTGCTCCATCCATGGGGCACAGGCACTGACGGAGTTGTGAACAGAAAGCACGTGCTGCCAATTTTGTCCTCTAAAAAGTTCTGAGCTTTAAAAAAAAAAGAAAAAGAAAAGAAAACATGGGCGGCCTTGCGGGGCTGGGCAGGTATGGAGACAAGGACTGTAAGTCAGGTTTCTTGGAGAGCCGGAGGCTTTAACACTGGGGAAAGGCACTAGGCAACCTCAGGATTTACCCACAGATGGCTAGAGAGCAAAGTGAAAGGGGGCCTCAAAAAAAAAAAGACAGTAAAAAGAAAGAAAGAAATGAAAAAATCTTTAGTTTTTCTTTTTTCATTTTAGAACAACTGATGCAATCTAAACCCCTTATTAGATAGATGAAAATGTAGACCAGGAGAAACTCAGTGACCACCCCTGGTCAGACAGGAGAGGAGACACAAAGCTGGAAACCCCACGTGGGTGTTGTTCTGACTGGGAGGACAAGGTTCCTTCCATCTTGTCTGCTGCCACCTTAAATCACTTTCCACAGCACCTGGAAACACACCCGAGCCTGGGTTGTCTTCAGCCATGTACAAATCTCATCTCTAAGAATAGTTTATCTTATCATGGAAGCTTGGATATGTGGAGTTTGAAGGCTAGATTTGGAATCAGGAGGATGGGGTTCAAACACAGGCCCTGGTCTCATCAGTTAACTTGCGTCAATCTGTTTTTTCACTGAAACAAAAGGGGCTCCAAATCACCTTTCTACTTTTCTGCTTTGATTGTTCTAAGAATCACTGGAATAAAAGATGTGAAAAAGATTTTTAACTCCAATTTTCTTGAACTGTGAGTTCAACACATGTCCACTAAGATCCTCCATTTATTCCTGTAGTAGCAAAATACTGATGGCTTTACGTGATTTGTAAAATCCCAACCCTGAGCCTCCCATCAGAATCCTAGACTGCCCCTCTCCTTCTGTGGATTCCTGGACTATCAAGGAGAGACTGTGCTAGTGCATAGGAGATGTCATTCTGTCCCACACCTAGAGGATGCCGTGTGATGTGAGTGATTCCACCCAGGGCAATTTCCTTTAGCTCCTGCTCATATTTCCAAATGCTCACTGGAATCAGACACTTGAGTATCTAAGAAGCATCCATTTTTATCCCTCTCTAAGCATACGAGAATTCCAAAACCCTACCTGTCATCCTTTTCCCATGCCTTCAAACCTTATATAGTTCACATGATTTGCTCAACATCTGTGCTGTTCTTCCACACTAGGTAGCACTTAACGCCATTTGGTTGGGACTGACTATACCTATACCCTCATTGGTTCAAGCCATTAAGGTAATCTCATCCTCCTTACTCCTGGTGATTATTTCTAGCAACTCCCCTTTAAGCTAATGAGTTCATTGACAACTGATATACAGTGGGATTATAAAGCCAACTATCTGATCTATTCTCCTGGCAATAGGACTTGTTCATAAATGGCTCAATCAATCCCAAGATTGTGGTGTTTCTTTTATAATTGTTGGAAATTATGCTTTTTCCTCATCCACATGAATGGAGCTATCTTGCGACTATGTATGTATCTTGCTCTTGAAGCCCTCTTACAACCATGTATGAAGTCACTACTAGGATAAATGGATACAGAGAGGGTAGGGAATAAATGAGGCAGGACTGAGAATCAGAAAAATAAAGTGAGAGCCCTGATCAAACCTTGCCTGAAACCTACGTATATCACACCATTTTTTGTGTCTATAAGTTGCCCTTATTTTCTAAAGACAGTTAACACTGTGTATACTATTTTATTTCCTGAAATCAAAAGCATCCAAACTGAAAAACTTATTGAAACCACTAGCAAGTTCTGTCGTTTCTGCTTCCAGAACCACATACCATATCTGTTAGCTTCTGACAATTATCACCACCATAGCCACCACCACCACTGTCCTAGTGCAAAGTAACAGAACTCAAGCCTGGACTCTTGTAACAATCCCATTTCACCTTCCTACTTGCAATGTTGACCTCTCCGGTGTAATTCCCACACAGCAGCGAAGATGATCAGTTAAAAATGCAAATCAGATTTGGTTATTTTCCTGATTAAAACCTTTCAAATGCTTTTGCTTTCTCTTAAAATAAAGTGTAACCCCTTTTCCATATCACCCTCCTCCCCCACCCCTATATCCCTGCTGAAAGGGGCCCCTGCATTTCCTATGGTTTCTCCTTGACTCCATCTGCTCTGCCCTTATGAATCTTTTTTTAAAATATTTTATTTATGGTCCTGGCTGGTGTATCTCAGTGGATTGATTGCGGGCCTGTGAACCCAAGGATTGAGGTTCGATTCCCAGTCAGGGCACATGCCTGGGTTGCAGGCCAGTTCCCAGTGAGGGACACACGAGAGGCAAACACACTGATGTTTCTTTAGAGGGGAAGGGAAGAAGAGAGGGAGACAAACATCAATGTGTGGTTGCCTCTCGTGTGTCCCCTGCCGGGAACTGGCCTGCAACCCAGGCATGTGCCCTGACTGGGAATTGAACCACGATCCTTTGGTTGGCAAGCCCCCGCTCAATCCACTGAGCTACGTCAGCCAGGCCTGCCCTCATGAATCTTTATGTTTCTTGAACAGCCAAGCCCTTTCCCACTTGCTATTCTAGCTCCCTGGAATTATTCAACCCTTGCTCTCCACCTGACTGCCTTCTTTTTATCCATTAAGTCTCAACTGAAATACTACCTACTCAGAGATGTCTTTACTGACCACCTGTCCCAGTTACTTCCTATTTATCCCTTGTTTATCTCCTCCAGAGCATTTAATTACAATTTGTTATGACATATTTTATGTACTTGTTTACTTTCATTAGAATGTCAGTTGCTCGTGAAGACTTTAACTGCCTTGACTCAAAATTAAACTCAATAAATATTTTTAACATTTTTTATTGTTTTTCAAGTACAGTTTTCTGCTTTCCGCCCCCAGCCCTCCCCACCACTCCAGCCCTCCCCACCTCCCTCCCTGGTTTACATGCACCCCCCTTGTTATTGTCCCTGTGTCCTTTATAATTGTTTCTGTAAACCCTTTATCCTTTTCCTCTATAATCCCCTCCCACCTCCCCTCTGGTTACTGTCAGTCTGTTCTTAATTTCAATATCTCTGATTATATTTTGCTTGCTTGTTTGTTTTGTTGAGATCATATGGTATTTGTCTTTCACCGCCTGGCTTATTTCACTTAGTATAATAAATTTTTTTTGAATGAACATGAAAGAGCATTTCAGCAACTCAAAATCTCCTAGGGAGGTGTCCCAGGGTGCCATCCAGTGGTAGGCTGAGGCCTGCCACGGAGGTCGGGGATCTCCTCAGCCTGATGATGCATTGGAACATTGGTCTGAATCACTGGGCAGGTGAAGACTGAATGAACACACCCCAGTCAGCTGCTGGGTATTGAAGGCCAGGCAACTGGGACCATGAGTCACAGTGCGCTGTTATAGCCAAACACATCACAGCTTCAGTAACCTTGGGTTCACTTGGGAGTTAGTTAGAAACGCAGAATCTAGCCCCACCCCAGCCAGACTCTGAACTGGACCCTGTACTTAACAAGCGATTTTGTGTGCACCTTATGTTTTGAAATCTTGGCTGTCTATCACCTGGATATGCACTGCCCACACTGACACCCAAAAATCTCTGGGCTGGAAGTCAGGAGCCAGGCTTCCTTATGTACTGTATGACCTTATGTGAGTATGTTTGACCTCTTTATGACTTAGTCTTTCCATCACTTACAAGACATGATCCTATTATCTTATCATTGGTGTCATGGTGATAAAACAAAAAGCCTTGGTCTGGCGCTGTCCTGCTCATCTATGATCTTTGGGATTTGAGGAATTACTAAGGAGGACTCAAAGAAACCATATAATGACATGGGGGTGCATTAAAAAGGAAATGGACTCCTAGAGAGAAATGTATATGCATATGTGTATGTGTATATGTGTATATGTATCAAAACAGCAAAGAGTGACCTCAGAGACGACTCAGTACATTTTGCCTAAATCGTTCTTCATAAAATGGAAGTTTTCCTAACACCTCCCTTCCCCCTAGATCAGTGGTTCCTAATCTTGGCCACGCATGAGAGTCACCTGGGAGCTTTTTGAAGTCCCCAGCCTAGCCAGCCTTTCAGACCAATTACACCAGGTCTCTGTGGGAGGGACCCAGACATCAGCAAAGCTCTGCTGTGCTTCTCAAGCTTTACTGCACACAAAAATCCCCTGGGTGGTGGTGGGGAGTGGGCAGTGGTGCTGGTAGTTAAAAAAAAAAACAACACATTTGAATTCAATAGGTCCAGGTGGAGCTGAAAATGCAGTTCTGACAAGCCCTCCAGTGAGGCTGAGGCTTCTGGTCCAGGGACCACTCTGAATCACCAGGCCCCAGACAAGTTTGAGAATTATGCCTCTGAGGATGTTATGAAGAATTAAATGAGGTAGTCATCGATGGAGGGAATCTAATATTTTTGAACACCCACTACATGCCATGTGCTTTAAACTGTGCCATCCCAATGTGTCCATTTTGGTGAGACTGGAACAAATTCAGAAATAAGAAACTTGTTCAGACTTGGCCTCATACTCAATAAAAGGCACATCCTGGATTTATGCACAGGTCTTTCCAGTACTCAGTCCTAAGTGCTTTTCCAGGCTGCTATGCTGTCTGTCTCTCACCAACAAGAGCAAAGGACGGATGTGTGTTTCAACAGCTGCAGAGGGAAGGGCAGCTGGGCTGAGGGTGCCCTGCAGGAGACAATGAAGGCCATTATAAGAGCAGCTGCGTGGATGAAGGGAAGGACAGGTGGGTAGTGTCAGGGCCAGGAACAGCTTTAAAACGGGGGCAGCAAGTTACCTCAACCAGGAAGAGAGGAAAAATTGAGGGATTATAATTTTGGCCTTCACCCAGGGCTTTTCCAGACTCTTTATCTTAGAACTGTTGCCATCACCAAATACCGTTTATGGCATATCCGCTGAGGTTCGGCTGCTTCTTCGGCACGGTACTGGGAAAGCCCTCCGGTTCTGCATCCCATAGTTTAGTGTGCTCCCACATGTAATATCAGCAAAAGACGCTATTGCTCTGGTTTCCAGATTAACAATCCAAGTCAGAAAAATTTAGGGACTGCCCCAACTTCTCACGATTAGAGAGGCAAACCCCAGATCCACACCTTGTAATCAAATCCTATGTGCAGGAAGGCTTTAGAAGTTTACATCTAGTCTACAGCCGCACCACCCTGAACGCACTGGATCTCGTCTGATCTCAGAAGCTAAGCAGGGTTGGGCCTGGTTACAACTTGGATGGGAGGAGTTTACATCTACCAGACTTTCAGTAACCATCCTACAGGCAGAGAGGGGAACTCTATGTGCTATTTGAGAGTCCTTCTGGCTGAAGGGCACGCAATTCTGCTCCCTTCAAGAAGAGGGGTAGAATCACGTAATTCACTTGACGTAGAGAACAGCTAGACATCAGGCTGCTGCATCAAGAGCAAGAAAGAAAGCTTGTCTGAGATTCTGTCAAAATAAAAAACTCACCCACGCCCCGTTGCCAGGGCACTTTCAGGCTCTTCAGAGGGGCACCTCCTGAGCTGACGGCCCAGGCAGAACTCATCACTGAGATAGCACTGCCACCTTGTGGTAGAAGCTAAGCTTGTGCCGTCCTGACCTGCCAGGTAGACTTTTCTGCATACTAGATATTTGCTTCCCCCACCCATCCTTTTTTCCTCACTTGCCGTGTAGGACAGGGTACGTAATGATGACATTTACTGATAGAGGGGACACAAGACGGGAGGCAGTTTAGTAGGAGGTACCGTGAGCTTGTGTGCGAGCAAATTGAAGTAGGAGTGTCTCTGACAGGGAAAACAGCAGAAATCCTATCAATTTTGTGGAAAAGACAGAGATAAATACACCAGGCGTTCTATCTTGATGTTGAATTTATTTATCTATGTGAAAAATTTGCAAAGTATTCTTACGTTTAAGAGAGAATATAAAATTTAGGCTATAATTAATTTGTGTTTCCTTTTCTGCTAATCAGGCAGGCACCCAGCCACTCCCCTTCCCCGGAAAACTGTCTCGGCGGGGATCTTGGGGAGGAGGGCAGGGATTTTCTGTTTACTTGCCTCAGAAACAGCTTGCTGATTTATTTGTGACTTTAATTCAAGTCCATTTGTCAATAGGCAGAGTCATCTTCCCAGCAAGACAATGGGGTGAGTTGGGGGTATTATTCTATTGAACTTGTATTTCTTTGCTAGAAATCTAAATAAACTGAAATCAGTGGGTCCAAGAATGGGAGGCAATATTAGAAAACAAGTTTTGTGCCTTTTAAATTGGGTTTCATACAAACTCAGGATTCTACAGAAACAGCACTGAGAACTCTGAGGTCGGGGGCGGTGGCACCAGCTGGGCTCTGTCATCTGTTCTAAGCAATGAGCTTTGTTGTAACATTGTGCTGGTCTCCTGGGGTTGTTATAACAACAGCACCACAGGCTGGGTCCATAAAGGACAGAAATGGATTGCCTCCTAGTTCTGAGGTCAAAGTCCAAGATCAAGGTGCCAGAAGGGTTGGTGTCTGGTGAGAGTTCTCCCCTTGGCTTACAGATGGCTGCCTTCTCACTGTGTCCTTACATGGCCTTTCCTTAGTGCGTGTGAGTGGAGAGAGAACTCTGTTGTGTCTCTTCTCAGAAGGACACTAATCCTGTCAGATCAGGGCTCCGCCCTTAGATCTTATTTAATCTTAATCATTTCTGTAAAGGCCCCATCGCTAATTGTAGTCACACTGGGATTTAGGGCTTCAACACTTCAACAAACAAATCTTGGGAGGACTCAAACCTTAAATCATAACAAACCTCTTCTTTTAAAAAGAGTTAGACTTCTGATGGCATTTGAAAACCTTCTGCCCCGTCAGAGCCCACGCAGACTGAGGGGAGGGGAAGGGTGGACCACAGAGGAGAGCTGCTGACTCACTGTGGCCTCTGGGGAGGCGCTGGCAGGGCTGGAGCCTGGTCATGGTGCACCAGAGCATGCCTGGGCCCTGCCTCTGTTGCTGTGAAAAATAATGATGGCATTTAGGTCATCGAGTCAAACCACAGAAACTCTTTTAAAAATCCAGAATGGGGCTGCAGGCACAGTGCATTGAAGCTCAGCAGGGGACAATTCTGTTGAAACACATGATTAAACCAAATGCACAGTGAAGCTCAGAGGGCATGTTTCATTTGTCTACAAAGAGGGCAAAGAGTTTAGTTTTGAGTAAAGAGCTGGAGAGATTCTGATGGAAACTTTCAAGCAATCAGGATCACCCTTACTATCAATACAGTGGCTAATGGCACTCACTTGGACACGACTCTGCCTTAATCTCTCCTTTGACTTTGGAGCCATGGTAGCACCAACTTTTTACTCACAAATGCCATGAAGAGCTAAAGGGGCCATGAATTCCTCCTGAGGAAACTGGAAAGGGTCTCGGCCCTATGTCATCCCATCAACACAGCAGCTGCTCATTAAAGGCACACTGAATGAATAGATGAGCAAGACCAAAGGGCACAGAAGGGGTAGGGGTCATATGGATGCTCACCTACAAATGAGAAAGTGATTGCTTAATTGTTTTCTGGCACCTGGTTCTGGTTGTTCACCTGCTTTTTGGTGACCTTTTCCAAACCCATTCCGGACTCTTTGGCCAATGCACCTGGAGTACTGGTGAGGCCTGGAGCAAAGGCAGGGCTGGTTCCCAGGCCCCAGCGAAGATGCCTTGAGCTCTCAGATCTGTTGACCAGGCTCTGGAGTCTCTGTTGTTTTCACCCTTCTTTCCTGGTTCATCAGGGTTCTGGTTCACCCGCCCACCATTGGCCTCAGTTCTCCTGACTTTTGGAGAACTTGGGGACAGCATGGTGTCCCCAGTGATTGATAGTGTGGGAAAGAGGACCATGCTGGTGTGTACCCCCTAAGCATATTGTGTCTGTTGGAGGGGAGCAGGTAGTATCCCTACTATGTGCTATTAGGGGCCATAGGAATGAATGGAGGGGAAAGATGTGGGGTGCCCGAGAAACAGGAGCCTGAGTGTGAGCACGGAGGTGAGAGTGATGGCGGAGAGGGTCGCCAAAATCAGACTAACAGGAGGGGGCAGGAAACAAAAGCTTCAAGGAGGCAGAAATAACCCCTTACTTCACGTATGAGTATGTTTTTCTGACTGTAGAAGTGATACATGTTTGCTGTAGACAGTTTGAGGGCTGCGATCTGGTGCTAGGGCCACACAGAGCAAAGGGAGCTTCCGGAGGTGCCACCCTTGGCGGCTATGCTCTACCTTGTGACAGGAGCTGGCTGAGATCCAGGGACTAGTGGCTCTGATTCCTCTCCCAGCCCAGTGACTCTGCCAAGGGCTCACAGAAAGGTGGGCCTGAGACGAGACTCAGCTACCTCTCTTGTCCTTGCTGCTGAGTTGCTCCATGAAAGGTTGAGGCGGGGGTCCTAGAGGGCTGGTGGGCAGGTAGGCAGAGGAGAGACCCTGCACACAGTTTCCACGAGTGCCTTTAGGTCCTAAAAGTACTTTGGAAAATACCCAATGGTAATGAGGCTCCCTCAACCCACTTTGTGAATGAGAAGGGAGGGTCTGGGTAGACTTGAAACTTCTTAAATAAATGGCTTCAGGCTTTAAGGATCTCCCCCTACCCATGTGTTCCCACGTCAGCCCTTCTCATCTCCTGCTGACCCAGTCCAGCATGAAGATGCTCTGAGCCCACCACGCCCAGCTCCACACAGACTTGAGCTAGGGCTAAAGCGGTCCTTGACTACACCCAGCCCACCTCCCTCTCTCCCCATCTCTCTTTTCAGTACAGGTTGGGGTGTGATCTGTGTGGGGACATTGGCTATTCTTGCTGGATGTCATCAGCCTCTCTCATCTTCCACCTTTTCTGTGAGTCTGGGTTCATCTCCCTTCTCTTCTCACTGCTTCCTTGTTCCACCTCAGTGGGGTATGTCAAATGGTGGAGTGGAGGTCAGCTCTCCAGTTAAGACAGTTTAAGGATCCATGGACTGTGGGGGCAGGGTCAGCAACTCTGATTGCTGAGCTCCACCATCGCTTTGGCCACCCAAACAGCCTGTGTGTTAGCACAGCCCAGGCCCAGGATTTTCCCTGCTGGCCCCCCTCCAGGGCCTAAGATAAGAACCGTGTGTGAGTGCTGGAGTGAGGCTGAGTTGTCTCCATAGCATCCGGCATAGGGTATGGTCTAGAAAAGAATTATGTGGGAAGGGTGTCTCCTCTCACCCACCCTCGTTTTTCAACATGATTGGACTGGCCTCGGCTTTGTGTGGACTTCTTGTGAGTTATGTTAATGTGACCTGATTTTCGGCAGCTGCAAAACCAAGAGTCAGGTCCTGTTTCCCAGAGACCCCAAATGCTGTTCTTATGACCATCCCATGCCCCAGCTCTGGGGGCTTGTCTCTTCCCTCTTCAGCTCTATCCTTCCTGCCTCACTGGTGCCTGGGACAGCTGCCCCTCCATCATCATAACTTCTGTTAGAGCCCTTAATCACCCTGCCAACCATCTCCATCTTCCTCTAGGGCAACGGGTCCCACCCTGATCTGTGAACGTTGTCCTTACAGTGCTGACTCTGGGAGGAACAGTTGTACATCCAGGGATGGGGACTCCAGTGTTAGTGTCACAAACCCAGATGGCCGTGGGCTCTGCAGGGAATGCATGAGCAGCAGCTACTGGAGAGGACATGCCCCGGGCAAAAGGCAGAGATGCCCCGACCCCTGCAAACTGTCATCATGGAGGAGACTGCTGGGACTTCCTCTTCAGACATTTGGAGTTTTAAATAAATTGCTTTTTAATGTTGGCAACTAAGCAACATGGAGCTTAGCTGTCTTTGACTAGTACTGGTGGACAACTCTCGGTGAGCACTTAGCATGCCAGCTGACACGCTGGTCCTTTCTGCATGGTCAGGTTGCCATTACTGCCATCACATCTCACAGGCTGGGAAAGATGTACAGGCAGAGTAAGTCACTTACACCAGATGATAGTTTAGCAAGCAGCATATGAATGCTGGAAGCCTGGGTTGAGCACCCACAGGTAACATAGGACTTTTACCCCTTTTGATGTAAAACCCCAAGTCCTAACAATTCTGTTCCAATGAGCAGCTTCTGTGTGCATGGTGCATATACATTCTCTTATTCAAGTCTCACAATAGCCCTGGAGAATCCATATATATAATATTCTATTTATTTATTTTTAGAGAGAGGGGAAGGGAAGGAGAAAGAGTGGGAGAGAAACATCAATGTGTGGTTGCCTTTCATGTGTCCTCTACCGGGGACCTGGCCTGCAACCCAGGCATGTGCCCTGACTGGGAATTGAACCGGTGATCCTTTGCTTCACAGACCCATGCTCAATCCACTGAGCTACACCAGCCAGGGCCATATTAATTATTTGTGTTAAGGTCAGGAACAATGACTTTCCCGAGGTCTCTAGCTTCTGTGTGGAGGGCTACAACTAACATTCAAGTCTCTCTGGCCCTAAGCCCAGCTCCTTTCTTGTGTCCAGCCTAGGGGTGGATGATGTATGTCTGGAGCTTGGCTTCTGAGGCTGCAGGGTAGGACTGCTTGTGCAGCCTCCCATCCTGGAGCTCAGTCCAGAGTGGCAGGGGTGGGCCTGCGTTTGAGCAGCCCTGTGGAGAGGCTCAGTGTGCTCAGTCCTGCTCACTTCTCTTTGGCAACAGGCACTGCCAGATTCCTCTGTGGACCATGCCACTGCCCAGGGCATAGTTCACAGCGTTGATTGTGGGCATCGTTTTGGCGATGAGAGCGGGTACCTGTTGCAAAAACATCCAGAAAACAAGTTTCAAAGCTTCTGCTCCTCTCTCTGGTCCCACCTAGTGACCTCAGCTTCCCTGCCTAGCACCTAAGCCACCAATCATTTGTCTTGCTGCCTCTACATCTTTCCCGACAAGCTGTCGGATGATGTGTGAGAACACATGCCTCCCTGGGCACAGTGTCAGCCCCTGACCCCAGAATGCATGTTCACCATCTGGCTGTCTATCTCTGCCATCTCACATGAGGCTGAGGCAAGGTCAAGCAGCATCCCCACGTGGCCTGGGTGACAAGCAAATTCCCAGTGAATTATGAGTTTCAAAGGAAGAGAGAAAGACAGACTCTCATGGAGGCAGTAAAGTGAGAAAGAGAGATGGGGTGAAACAGAGACACAAACATGGAGAGAGTTCTAGCTCTGAACCCAGAGCTAGAACTGCATCTGTACCATCTGCAGCTTGGGGGAGATGAGGGTCACATCTGTGATGGCTGCGTACAGATACAGGAGGGCATAGGGGCCCCAGCCGAGCAGCAGCATCCTGGCTGGCAGGGTGGTGTTCACCTGGGGAGAGATTGTCACAGGAGGAAGGCACTGACCTGCTCCAATGGTTGGCAGCCCCACTCAGCCCCAGGACTGTGTAAGCACTCTGCAAGGGCTGGGCAGCTGGACCAGGCTGTGTGAAGGTTCAGAGCCTGAGGGTGAACTTGGGACCAGAGGGATCGCTCTGCTGTTTAAGATGCATGACCCTAATCCTATCATTTAAGCTTACTTGACCTCAGTTACCCTGTCTGTAAAATGGTCAGATACTACCTGACTGGCCTGGAGGCAGGGTGTAGGTGCAATGAGCTTCTGTACTGGGTCTTGTGAGTGTGGCTGTGGGCTGAGGTGTGAGAGCAGCCCAGGCTGAGCTGCTCTCACACCTCAGTCCCAGAACCAGCTCTCCATCAGCAACTGCAGCTACCTGGCTGGTCAACCTGTCCTGGGTTCAAAGGGGCTGCTTTCCACTGAGTGAGATACAGCCAGGCAGTTGGTGATGTGGTACTTACTACCTGGGACCACAGGGAAGCACTCAACTGGTAGTCTGATTTTAGGATAGAGGTTGCCATGTTCTTCTTTTCACATACACTCAGATGATAAACTCTGACACTAAAAATTGATGTCTATCTTCTCCTGACTATGTCTTCCTTTATCAAAAAAGGTGATTTAAGCTCATAGTCAAGGTCCCTGGGCCAGTGCATGGCAACTCCTGCTGATGCTATCAGAACTGATGGTTTAAAGTCAACCCAGAAAAATGAGAACAGTTGTGTGGCAGACTTGTCTCCAATGAATGTGGTGACTTTGAGCACCCAGACAGGCCTTGGAGGTGGTAATGAGGAGGTAAGCACCCAACTGGGAGCCTGGGATGTGATTCAGGTCCCTCATCCTCCTTCTGAGACCTGAGGGAAGCCTGGACTCCAGGGAAAATAGATTTGGATAGTCCTTTTCCCATTCAAAGAAAACAATAATGTGGCAAATTAAATGTTTCAATGAGAATTATTTTTTTATGATTCATGATTGACCACTTGGTGATATTGTCCCAGACCCAGGTTTGATCCAATGCTGCTGTTCCTAATTCTGACTTTTTATAAATTGCTTAGCTAACCCCACTCCTGCTCAATTTTCTAGTCTGTGACATAGGGATAATAAAACCTTCCTTCCTCTAGAGTGGTTGCAAAAATGAAATGACGTAATTCACATAAAGTACTATTAATACGTGGTTTTAAAAAAATCTTTTGTGCTTATATGGCTCATCTGCTAGAGATTTAACCAGGTAATAAAGTTACAAAAAAATTGTGGCAAGAGAATATTAATGTAGAAATTCAGAAATGGCCAGAGGGGCTTATTTTGAAGTGTTGCTTTTTTTGGCCAATTATGCTTGCAGGTGTCATTTTCTGTTGTGGGTAACAGCTTGTGCCTGTGATTAAATTAAACATATCAAAGCGATTCAAAACAGAATTTAAAAAGTATGTAATTTTGTGCCAATACTCACATCCTTGGGGAGAAAGAAATGTCACAGCATGGAGGGTGTCTGGCAGGGCCCTGGTCCTCAGGGTCACGGTGTCTGTTCAGTGAGTCTGAGCCATCCCGACCTTCCCTCCACATCTTGGCAATCCACAGGGAGGGTACATTCTTGCCTAACTCCTCATCTCTATGAAAGCTGGATCTACTTCAATTGTTGAAAACACAGAAAACTCCCAATTGCTGTCTGTCACATCACTCATGTTCCCTGGTGCCCCTGAGTGGGACAGAGAGATTTCTTCTGCTCTAAAAGTTAGACCTTACCTGGGGATGTCCTGTCTTCCCAAGTTTCTGCTCCATGAGCCGATAGGATATAAATGTGATAAAGAGGGGCAGGAGGAAGTTGAAAAAGGCCATGGTGAACAGGAAGCTGGTGAAGTTTCTGCAGGCAGAGGGGGTAGGATAGTAGGGGTCATCTCTCTGTGAAGATCACTACCATGGAAGCCCCTCGGCCACTCCCCTCAGGTGGGTACTCAGAATGTGGGCACTCCTGGGTCCCAGTTTAACTCCAATCAGAGCCAGAGAGCCACTAGGTCCTCCTAAAACTTGCCTTAAGGAGCCAGGCAGCTGAGGTGAGGGAGGGTCCTCCTTCAACTCGCTGTTGGCCAGTTCAAGTGCTTAGTTTTGTATGTGCCCCAAGCATGGAGACTGGGACACTTTCCTTTGGGGAGCATGTTTATCAGATGGAGGTGTCAGTGACCAAGAGGAAGGAGCATTCAAGGAGTGTTCCTGGCACAGAGGTTGAAAGGTGCCTGAGGATAGTGAACAGACTGGGCACTGTGTCAATGAAGAAATTGTTGTGGTCATGGGAGGTGGAATGGCAGACCCTTTATTAAGGGGGTATCATGTCACCTTGGTGCTGTCCGCTAAGGATAGGAGGGAAGAAGGGATGTCAGAAGAACTGGATATAGGCTGGGAAAATACCTGCAAGGAGTGCCCTGGTGGGATGCTTGCACCAGACCCAGGGTCCCCAAGTGGGTTTCACCTGGGAAAATGCTTTCCTCAGGGGCAGATGCTCCCTCAGTAAATGTGAGTAAACATGTAAAGCAGATGAAAGCAACATGGTTCTAATAGAAGTAAGAGAGGAGCTGGAGCCCATGTGACCCCTCCCCTAACAGGTCTCCCTAAGTCCTGGTCTCCCCAGAGACCCACGGGTGGGGCAGTATTAGACACATGCCCCATGAGGGTGTGGTCACTATGCATTCACTGCTGTCTCTCCAGGGCTTGGCCCAAGGATTGTCTCACAGCAGATGCCCAGAGAATTCAGAAACCTGAATGCTTTGTCAAGGGGGTCCCTCCCAATGCAAAGAGCTTAATGTTCTTTCAATCTACTTAATCCAAGGACAGATATGATTCCTCTAGAAATTAATAAAGTCAGAACTTGGGCAGTTGACTGTGATGAAGATGATAAAGTGGTCATGAGACCACTTTGATTCTCTTTTTTGGTGAGCAACTCTTTGCCTCAATTTGCATAACAATTCGATCACTTGGTCAGTGTTAATAATGAGCTCTCCCCAGTTCCATTGTTAACTTGCAAGTGGGTATCATAACTAAGGAGCTGAGATTGTCTGGCAAATGTTGACATTCCCTCATTTGGATTTTAAGCTATGACATCTCTGTCATAGGGCTCAAAGCCAAGATTTCCATGGAAGGGAGCCTTCCACCTCACCTGGAGTAGTCCAGGGTGCAGCATGTCCCCAGAGGCTCATAGTCATAGTGGCCCCAGCCCAGGAGGGGCAGTGCTGCCCAGAAGGCAGAAGATAGCCACACGAAGAGCACCAAGGATACAGCCGTGTCCCAAGCCAATGGGCTGTCTGCATGGACAGAGGAGGAGGATGGTTGAGAGGAGATGACAGCTATCAGGGTGACAAAGAATGAACTTCATGGTCATGCAAAATGGTCCTAAATCCTGGCTCTGATGCTTAATAGCTTAGTGCCTCAGTCAAGTTAAAAGTTTCTCTGAGCCTCACTTTTCTTCTTCACAAAAGGGAATAATAGTTCCTGCATTAGAGAATTGTTATGAAGAACAAGAGAGATAATAGATGGGAAGATGTTGTAGTAGACACTCTATACCATCTTCTTTAGAGGACCGAGAAAGAAGACAGGTGTGCTTCCCAAGCTAAATTAGGACGGAAACATGGACAGTGGTTCAGGTGAGGGTCATTGGGAGAAGAAAGTGGAGTCTTGACTTACCACCATCTCAGCTCTTACTCAGAATCAGATCACTGTCTCTGCTTTCAGGATACTCTTTGAGAACTCTTGACTCAGGATTTGGGGCTCCATCTCAGTCACACTGACAGAGGCTGGGTCCTGACAGCATTTTTTGGTGTGACCAGTCTCACTGACCTGACCTCCTCCACAATCCCTCCACCTATATCCCTTACAGCCTCACCCATCCCTTCTCATCCAGTGATTCCTCCTGGATCTCACTTCAGAATGCCTTCCCCAGATGCCTTCTCTGTCCATAGTTTATGTCATGTTACTTTAGTTAGCGGCTAGGAGGTTTTCAGCTGGGAGAGGGAAGGGGCAGAATTGGGGGAAAGGTGCAGGGATTAAGAAGCATAATTGGTAGGTACAACATAGACAGGGGGATGTTAAGTATAGAAAATGGAGAAGTCAAAGAACTTATATGCATGACCCATGGACATGAACTAAGGGGGAGATTCCTGGAGGAAATGGGGATACCAGGCAGAGAGAGTCAAGGGGAAGAAATTTGGACAACTGTAATAGCATAATCAATAAAATATATATTTTTTTTTAAAAAAATATTTTTTATTTATTTTTCAAGAGAGGGGAATATCAAGAGGAGAGAAATTTTTCAAGAGGAGAGAAATATCAATGTGTGGTTGCCTCTCATGCGTCCCCTGCTGGGAACTGGCCTGCAGCCCAGGCATGTGCCCTGACTGGGAATCAAACTGCGATGCTCTGGTTCGCAGGCCCACGCTCAAACCACTGAGCTACACCAGCCATGGCTAAAATATATTTTTTAAAGCAAGAAATAAAAACACTCCAGGATAATGGACAAGACTTTAGGCGGGGTTTGGTCAGTAGAGAAGAGGCCTACAAACCCCCTTATCCTGACACTTTGATTCCACTGACAGCCCCAGAAGGAGTTTGCTTGGATATGTCCTCCTTCTATGGACTGTGTTTATGTCCTGCCACCCCAAATTCACATATTGAAGCCGTAATCACTACATGACAGTATTCGGGGTTGGAGAACTTTGGGAGGTACTTAGGCCATGAGAGTGGAGCCTCCATGATGGGATTAAGTGCCTTTATAAGAAGAGACATGATTCCAGCCAAGATGGAGGTGTAGGTAGACACACTGTTCCTCCTTGCACAACCAAAATAAGGACAACAACAATTTAGAAACAAAATAACAACCAGAACTGACAGGAAATTGAACTGCATGGAAGTTAGACAACCAAGAAGTTAAAATAAACACATTCATCCAGACCACTAGGCAGGGCAGAGTTGGGCAGCTGAGTGGAGAGGGTTTGGGGCACAAAAAATAGTGGCAGGAAGCACACAAGTCGCCCCAGGAACACAAGTCACCCCGGGCACACAAGATGGCAGTGGATGAATCCTGGGTGTGAGGTGGCAACAGGCAGACCTAGAGAAGTGGCAATTGTGAAGCCAGGCACTGCATGCACTGCTGACCGGGTAGTCCCACATTCGAGCATGCAGATAAACCAGGCAAAACTGGGGAGGGAGACAGACTGTGCAACCGTCTGATGAAAAATATGAACAATAAAATGACAACAAACTCACAACTATCAACAAATAAACCTAAAAGAAAACAAAAACAATGGATAGAAAAACTAAACAAACAACCAGAACAAGAACAGAATCAGAGAAATGGAAATCACACAGAGGGAGTTCAGTGGGGAAGGGAAGGGGGGAATGGATGGGAAGGAGACAGGGAAGAAGAAACCTAATTCATAGGCATAAAATAAATGGGGAGAGATAAAAATGGTATAGGAAACAGAGGACTCAGAAAACTTATATGTACAACCTATGGACGTGAACTAAGTGGGAGGAAGGCTGGAGAATTGGGGGGTAGGGAGGAGGGGGGTAAAGGGGGGAAAATTGGGAAAACTGTAATAACATAATCAATAAAAACACTTTAAAAAGAATATTAAAGCTGCGATGTCACAGATATTGTTTAGAACAAGAATGAAGCCGGTGTTTAAAATCTTTAAAGTGAGTTACTTCCAAAAAAGAAATATCAAGTAGATAACAACAGGTGGTACTCTGATAGGGTCAATTATGAAGATGATGTTTGACAATACGGCTTGGGAAATCCAGAGTTATACTGGTTTTTATGAAGCTCCGGCATGGCAGAAGTTCTGCAGAAGTATGAAGTGTGGAGGCACATGCCTAGCCCCCCCCATATCACCTTTCTGCCCCCTAACAGTGCCTATCTTCAAGGACATTTTCTGCATCCATGATCACATTTGATTTTCAGAATAAAACTGTGAGGCTGGTCACTAAAACCATCTCACAAAGGAAAATACTAAGGTTCAGTGAGGACCTGTGACTTGCTTGAGGTTGCAGGTTTTCCAGCCCATACCTCAACACTCTTCTTGCACTCTCCCAGCCTTTCTCTTTTCCTGACTGCCCATACCCCACCCTTGTGCACACTAACCCCCACCCACACTCCCCTGAGCTGGGAGACACTGAGCAGATCTTCATTCCATCCACCCTCACTGCATGGATGTCCCTCCCCCCTGGGAGCCCCAAACATACGAGTGCAGTAGTGATGATAACTCCCCCAAGCAACGGCTGCGCTGTTGCAGATGCTGGCCAGTGCTGCTGCAAAGCCTTGGAAGCCGTGAGCCTGGCAGCCATCTGAGCCATAGGGCCAGTGCCTGTGGGAGATACCGGGCACAGTGATCCTCCCCTCTGTCCCTGCCCTCCTCTCAGAGGGTACCTTCTTGAACATTGGCCCAGCTCCTCAGAAAAGGGCTTTATTATCTGTTTTCTATGAGGAAATGGGCCTTAGAGTTCAAGTCACTGGCCTGAAGGTGTGGAGCCAGATGCAAACTCTCCAAGCTCAGCACCAGTGTTGGAACAAAGGTCTCTCTCTCTGTGATCAGGTGCCTCCCTTACAGTACATGGAACTGTACTGGTTGGAAAGAGAGCTTATAACTTTCTTCAATAGATTAGGAAACTGAGGCTCAGAGAAGACAAGGTACCGAGCCAAGGTCACAGAGCAAATGAAAGCAAAGTCAGAGAGTAGAACTCAGGCCTCCCAAATCTTGGCTTCATAGGCCAAGCAAGGGTAAAAGCTTCAGTTGCCCATCCTTCATCCTAGGCAGAGGTAGGAGATCACAGCAAGGAATCCTCACTGATTTAGACCCACAGATCATTAATGCCCAGGTGGACTCCAGTCCCATCTGCAGTGCCCAATGTTCAGTCTGCTTAAGAAAACAGTCATGTAAACACCTTCTGAGGCCATGTTGGAAGATCCTGATTTGCACATAAGGTCTGAGACTCTTGTCAAAATGCTGTTCACTTTAACAAACATGTATTTAGGGCTTCCCAGGTACCAATTCTAAGTTATTTACAAATAATAAAAGGTCAATACTTTCAACTACCATACGAGTTAGGTGATAATATCCAATTTAGAGAAGATGCCAAGAGGTAGAAATAATGATGGCAAGATCTAGATTTAGGCAGCCCGGTTACAGGGCCCATGTTCTTCATCCCTACAGTCAGTCAGCTCTGTTGGTCAGGTTTGAGAAACTTTGAAAAGTCTGGAATTCAGATGTAGCCTAGTTCAGCCTGCCCTCCCTGCTAGGGTCAGTTTTCAGTTGTTAGGAAGAATGCTTCTGGCTTTGCTGCTCAGTGGCTAGAGATCAGGCCCTAGGCAAGAACCCAGAGCCCAGGGACTGGTGGAAGGTAGGGGGGATGTTACCGAAGGAGGCTGGATGTGGCTGCAACGAGGGCATTCAGGCTGATCCCACTGTCTGCAAGAGCCAAGCTCAGCACCAGCAGGTGTCTAGGGGTCCGAAGCTCCGGGTTCTTGCAGAAAGAGAGGATGGTCAGGCTATTGAGGCTGAGACCGGCAAGAGCTGAAAAGAAAGTAGAAACTGCCATAGCGGGTTTCTGAGGCCCACCCAGGATCATAACCGGGAGATTGAGGTGGACAGAGCCTGAACAACCTCCTATCCCTAATCCTTCACATTTAGCAAGTTTCTGAGTGCAGCTCATCAAACACCTACAAGCAGAACTGGCCCTCAGAGACTGAAAGCTGTAAGACTCACACCCTGCTCTGTACCATGTGCAGTCTAATGAGAAGACAGACTAGGCAGAAAGCCCATAAAGCACAGCGCAGTTTATGCTAGAACATTTGTAATCATGAATGGCCCCCAAGTCCTTATCACAGGCAGCATGGTGCTCAGCACTTTACAAAAATCCTGTCCTTCAATCTTCAGATGAATGTTGTTCTCCCAATTTACATTTGGGTCTCTGAGGCTCAGAGACCCTAGCTAACTTGCCCTAAGCACACAACTTGTAAGAGATGGAGCTGGGAATTGAATTCAAGTCTTTCGAATTCCAGAATGCCTTCTCTAAGTGCTGTGGAGCAACATAAGAAAGACCCTCGAGGAGGAGGAGGTGTCGTAAGAGCGGGGAGCTATCCAGGACACCAGGCAGAGAGGTGAGCTTTGATGGGGGTGGTCTCAGGTGGCAGAAAGATCCGACTTTGAATTTCAGCTTGGTCACTACTTACACTCTCTGAGCCTTGGCTTCTCCCATCTAAAGTGAATAATGTGGGAATGGGTGGGGGGGAGGGAATAGGGACAGCTGTAACTAAACAATAATAAAAGCAATTAAAAAATAAAATGAGGAATGGGGAAGCATCCTGTCTTCAAAACTGTGAGCATTCAGTCAGAAGATAAGATGCAGAGAGAGCATTCTAGAAACAGGAACAGCATGTGCAAAGAAACGCAGTGGTAAAATTGTTTGATGACATAGAGAGATGCTAGATTGTAGAGAGGAGAAGAGGCCAGGGCCACCAGGACCAGCCTTGTGCTGCTGCTGCTCTCTCCACTGTCATTTCTTACAGGCTGAAAAATTTTGAGGATTATTTCTCTGGATCTGCTCTGAAAAAGGGCTGCATCTCCAACAACTTAGTCTTGGGGTGACCCAGCTCCCAGGTGCACAGTCCCAGCTCTGGCCTCAGTGAACATCTTAGGGATTCTGGGTTGAGGCTGGCACCTCATGGACCCAGATCACCCTTAGAATGGAAATGCTTAGGGTGGAGAGAATGGAGATGGTGGCATTAATGGGGGTGCTGGAGAGGCTGGGAGTGAATGAATTTAAAATGAACTTAAATTAACTGAACTCATTGAGTATCTATCTCAGCTAGCACTTTATACCCATGATCCTATCTGATCTTCATCATCACCCACATGGAATGTCAGGGTACTGAGGGCCAGAAAGCCTGAGTGACTTGATTATAGTCACACAGTTGGCTAAGCTATCTCTTAGAGCCTATCAGGGGCCTGATTTTATACAAAATTCTCAGCAGAATTTCCTGGGAGTGGATGAAACTTTCTCCTTATGGAAAGGGCAATGCAAAGGCCTGAACCCTGATTTGGGGTCATGCGCTGGGTACATGTCCCCCTCTCAAAGTCCCTCCCTCCCTTACCCTTGCCTGGCTTTTCCCTCTAGGCTCCCAGCCTGCAGGTTGCATCTCACAGGTACAGCCATCAAAGCCCCCATGGATCGAGTCACAGAGTTTAGTGACCTCTCCTTGTCAGTTTCATAGCTGTGGCTCGGGTTCTGAGAGCCTGCTGGTTCCCCACTACACCCCAGGTCCTGCCTGGCTCACCTTCCACCAGAAGCACCATCCCCACAGCCAGCACCTCGAGTTCCCCAAACCCTGTGGGCAGGGACCTGGACTCTGCCATCCTTGCCTTCCTTCCAGCTGGCCCAGCTCTTCTCTGGCTTCCCAAAGCCAGGCTCCTCCCTTTTAAAGAGCCATCTCACATGCTGGCGCATGCAGGTGATTATGCTAGATCTTGGGCTCCTTCTTGCTGCCCCTCCTCCCAAATCACCCTCTTGGCCCAAGCAGAAGGAACCTATTCACCAGCTGGACAGTACAACCTTTGTGAAGCCAGGATGAAACCATATCTCATTCATTTCAGCCCCACTAGACAGGATTAAGGACCCAGAATCAAAATGGTGTGTGGCTGAGAGCTGATTTAGAAGAGTTGCATAACTAAGGGAGGGATGGGAAGCAGAAGGAGGGGTTTGATGTTGCAGCTGTACTCGAGAACTGATTAGGAGCCAGTTCCCAACATGTTTGTTCAGGTGCTGACAAGCTGAGTGCCTGTGTACATGTGTGTGCACATATATATGTGTCTACATTCTTGCATGCATGTCCTCACAAGCAAGGAGGGAAGGATGATGGCTGGGAAGTCAGCTGCTGTTGTAGAAAGAACTTCAACTGGAACTAGACATTTGAGTTCTGGTTCTGAATCTGCCATTAACTAGCTATGTGCCCTGGGGTGGGAACACTGGAGTCTCTGCTTCCTCCTTTGCAATGTAAGCATCTTTTTGCATGGACTGTGTACGTCTTGGTTAGAAGAATATCTTGTGGGTATAGCCCTTTGGGCTGCACTTCCTGACTCCCATAGAGCACTTCAGCTACACAAGCATCAAAGTCTCCCAATTTCCATTCTAAGGGTCTATGGCTTGGAGCAGAGGGTCTGCAGCTCTCTCGTAAGTGGTCTACAACCCACTAAGAGCTTTGGCTTCTACAAATGAGGTCCTGGTACAAGTTACACACTGGCTCATTGTGAAATTTGCATCAGGAAACACTAACTAGAACAACTTAACTCATTTTCAGATAAAGACACCAAAAACCCAGAACACTATCAGCAATATAGCCAATGTTTATTGAGTGCTCACTAAGAGCCATATACTGTGCTAACTGAGCTTATGATGATTCCCGCAACTCCTTTCCATTTCATATGAGCAAACTGAGGCTACACAGTATTTCACAAAAGCCCCATCTGCTAATCCCTGGGGGAGGTGGGTTCCTGGTCAAACAGCTAATTTTATTTTGTGAAGGTTCATTTCCTATGCCTTTCTCTTGTGATTCCTGCTTATGTCTAAGCCTAAACATCCCTCAAGGCTGAGCTGACACTCACATATTCCTGGAATCCTTCCTTGATAACTCAGTTACCACAGGGTCTTTCCTGCCATTTTCCAGTTTCTGTCTTGCATTACAGTTAATGAGTATTTCAGATTTTCTTTTCCTTTCTTTTCTTTTTTTTTTTTTTTTTTTTTTTTTGTTTGTTTGTTTGCTTGCTTGCTTGCTTTGCTTTGCTTTTCTTTGCTTTTCTCTTCTTTTATCTCTGCAAGATTGCAAAAGATTTTAGGGCAGAATTGAAAGCAGGACAGGGCTTGGAGGACAGCTAGGTAAGTCAGACAGGATGGCAGCCCCAGAAGGAGGAGGAAAGGGCAGAGATGTGGGAATGAGCCAGGCTAGCCTTTGTCTGGGGAAGATGAGGTAGGGGTGGGAAGCACAGGAAAATCATATTTTCTGGAATGGGAGAGAGTAAAGGAAGGGAACTAAGTTTCCTGGAAGACAATGTTGTCAAAACAGGCCTGGCACAGAGCCAGACTTTTCATGTGTGCGCTGGGCCCCAGGTACCTGCTTTGGTCACATTTCACTGGTCTAGACCTGCCTAGGCTCATGGGCATGCGGTGAATTAAGAACCTTCTAGAAAAGTCAAAGGAACCTTCTTGAAAAGCCTTGGGGTAAAATGTGAAGAATGAATGAGTGGAAGGGGATGTCTATGATAGGATGAAGTTGGGGGTAGAGGACAATGTGTAAAAATGGAAAGTACTTTCAAAAACTGAGAGATCTGCTGTGGGACCCTCCTCAGAGTAGGATGACTTGAGGAGAGGGGCATCTCCTGCCCTTACATGGAGACACCTCATGCCTTTGCCATTGGTGGCAATGGCCAGGAGGTCTCCACTGGCCATTGTGTATGGAGACTGGTTGTCCACAGTACATTTGGGGAGGCAGCTGCTCACCCAGCAGGCTGGGAGGGTTCATGAGCCCTTGGGAGATACTTCTGAAGTCTATCCAAAATATCTGTATTTTTCCAATTCTTACATGAGCAGGTACTTATAAGTACCAACAAAATTGGATCCTTACTGTTCATGAGAAAACTTCTGTTTTCACAGGCTGTCGAGGTCTGGGAAACTTGGGTTGCTTAATTTTCATAAACACCCGGAGTAAAGTAACATTACTTTCTTTTGACAGATGAGGACACAGAAGCCAAGAGGAATCATGTGGCCTATCAAAGGTCACACACCCCATAAATAGAGAAGCCGGAATTTAAACTCAGGCAGCGTGGCCCTGGAGTTTGGGCTCTTTCTAGTACCTTCACTGCCTTCATCTCATTGCTTTTTCACTATGAAATAGTATCACAGAAAATAATTTCCAATAATCCTTATCAGAGGTCAGGTTCTGTCTTCACCTCCTCTAAGCCCACGTACCCTGGCGAGTTTCTACTTCCCACAGCCTGGTTGGCCTGGGATGGCTTTGCAGGTGGGCAACCCAGACAGTTGGCCCAGCAGCTACTTGGGATGGCTGCCCACCTGCCTGCCCCACCTTGCCAGGCCCTGGCCTCTCTGGTCCTGTGACTATTTTACAGAAGGGGATCTCCCCACCCCCACTCTCCAGACTAGATGATTCCAGGGAGCAATAAGCCGCTGAGTGCTCAGGCTGGAGCTTCCTTCCCTAATCCCCAGCTTGTCTGTGTTTATCTGAGCCGGGGGTGGGGGGGGGTGGGAGCTGAGGAGCCAGTGAGCTATTGCTGGGCTTGCTGGGCAGGAAAGACAGAGAAGTCCAGGGACAGGCCCCTGCCTGGGCTACAGAGGAGCCAGGAGCCATGAGGGTGACATTGGGCATGCTCTGGCTCCTGGCCCTCGGGGGACCCCCACAGGCCTGGAGCTCTTGCCCCTCTCACTGCAGCTGCAGCCTTCACATCCTGGGTGATGGCAACAAGGCAAGGTATGCTATCATGTGTGTGGGGTGGGTAGCCCAGCCCCCACAGTTCTACCAGTGTGGCTGGGTTGGGAGGATTGGACGCAGGACCCTCAGAGTGTGGTCAGGTAAGACACTTCTCTGGTTCTTGAGGCCTAGGGGTCCTATGGGGCTGATCTGCACTGAATTATTGTCTAGCCAGGAGGACATTGCTCTGCCTGGGTGGTACCAGGTACCTTTATACTTGGGGGTGGCAGTGGGGCACAGGTATGCCAGCTCCAAGAGATCCTTTCTGAATCTTCCTCTAGGATCCTGGTGGACAGGAACCTTCTTAAGGGTCCAGTAAATCTTCCCCTTCCTTCCTTCCTCCCTTCCTCCCTTCCTTCCTTCCTTCCTTCCTTCCTTCCTTCCTTCCTTCCTCCCTCCCTCCCTCCCTCCCTCCCTCCCTCCCTCCCTCCCTCCCTTCCTTCCTTCCTTCCTTCCTTCCTTCCTTCCTTCCTTCCTTCCTTCCTTCCCATCATCCTCACTATATCTACTTAGCCTCTTCTTTCCCAGGCCTCTCCCATTCTCTTGCTTCACCTCCCGGGAGGTACCCACTTACATCCCAGGTATTTTTTACCACCGCACCCAGAAAGGACCATCTGCCTCCTCATGCTGTCCCACTTTGGGTCTCCTCTGGCAAAGCCCTCAGTAGCTCCCAACTTGACCCCTTTCTAGAGGCTCTCTGAAAGGCCAGGACTGCCCATTCCCTCGTAGACAAGTTTCCCTCCCTCCTCAGCGTCTCTTTAACTTTTCTCATATCCCATCTGAGCTCTGACAGCACCTCCATCTTCTTTTCCTCCCCCTGCATGGACATTCCCAGGATGCTGGAGTTTGTGGCCCCTTGCTCTTCCACCACAACTTATTCTCTTTCTCTTCAATTGTCTTTAAAACATCTCTCTTCTGGTGCATTCAGCTTATCCATTAATGATCACTGCCTCCTCCATCTGGCTCAAGGGTTTCAGCCCCTGGCTCAGGGCCTTTCCCACCAACTTTCCTAAGTTCTAGACTTCCATCCTCCTTTTCTCCCTTGTCTTTGGTGGATGTTGTGGAGACACTGATGGTTTCTGATCAGGGCAATAATATTATCAGTATGATTCACTCACTGATTCTGGCAACGGGTGCTGAGTTGACTGGTTATGAGGGCAGATGGAGAAGAAAGATGAACCCCAAGAAATTATACCCCCAATGGTCTGAAGAACAGAAAGATCTCTATTTTTGGCCCAAATCTCTGATGCTCCAACTCATGTGAATCATCAGAAGTAAGGGTCCTCTCCCAAAGGGAAGCCAGGGCTAAGCCCTGAGCAAGTCAGAGAAATGCCCGTGGCCAATGACACTGTGACCAGAGTGATGAAGAGCCTCCCCTGACACCCACAGAGAGCTGAGTCACACATCACGAGGGGCAGACCTGGTGCTGGAACCCAGGGCTTCAGGTCCATTTCCAGAACTCTTCTCATCAATGACACTGTCATGGACATGGACTGCTGGTATCAGGTTAGCTTTAGGATGGAAAATGACATTCCAAAAGCAGTTTCCAGGGCCCCTTATGTCAACCAGTGGCCCCTTATGTCTGTCAGCTCTCTGAAGCTGGAGCTCTCATCATTAGTCTACCTGCCTGACAGTCCCAAAGCTGATGTTCACCAGGCCATGAACACAGAGTGTCCTATGAGAGGAATGAATCCATGAAAAGCTATAGGGGCCTTGAGGTCCCTAATGGCCACAGGCACAGATTGTTTAGTTAGACTAAGGCTCCTTCTGCCTCAAATGCCTTCTTTAGTCCTATCTCTAATTAGGCCCTTCAAAGGGTCTAGCCTTTGTGACCTGCCCATGCTCTACACTCCTGTAATCACAAACAGAGCTTGTGTTCCTGTGGATAATGGCATTATCTGGTGGGGGGGTAGTCTGGGTACCTGGACAGATGTGTCCCTAGGTTCTTTGTGCCCAGTGTGCACTGCAGTGCCGTTGGCCTGTGTTGGGGTCTTCTATTGGTTTCTCTGATCCCTCCCTTGACCGTTTTCTCTTCCTCTCAAGACTTGTTTTCCATCAACTCCTTTCTTCCTATCTATATCCAGACCTCCCTCCTTGCAACACCCAAATCTCTACCATCATTGAAAATATCGTTATGTCCAATGCTCCTTCTTCCTTAACTGTATTATAAGCTGTGTGCAGACAGGGTCTATGAAGCTGATATTATTCTGGATCTTCACAGCACCCATCACTCAGTAGAGGTTCCATGTATATTTGAAGAATATGAATGGATGGAAAGCAACTGTGCCTTTTGCGGGCACTGTCAACATAAAACAAAAACAAAAAAACAAGTCAAGCCCAGCTGACCTGGAGTAGAGTATGTAGAGTATGTGAGTTAAGCTGATGAATGTGGGTGGAGTGTGGGTGTTACCTTGCGCCTTGTATTGACGCAAGGTTGTGCACCAATGAGCAACATGTTATGATTCCACAAGAGAACAACCCCCCTCAACAAAGCAAAACATGACACCTCCTCCTCTTTGTGAACAGAGAAACTCTCCAGATAAAACTGAGCCTGCACAAAGGCTGGGTCTCCCCTGCCCAGCCTCCAAGTTTCCTCTTCTTGATAATCTTTTCCTTTTTACCTTATGTGAGTGTGCTCTCTGTGATAGCATAGAACACAGCCCTGAATTGTAGGTTCCTTGAGGGCAGGATTGTTTCCTGTTATCTCTCTATCCTCTGCTTTGGTGCCAAACTTAATAGAACAAGAGAGATGTCACTCTTTGGGCAGAAGGTGCATTGGAAGGAGCTGATGAGACTAAGCAGATCTATCCACAGTGCCGGGATGTGGAAATTTGTGACAATGGTCAATAGCACTGAGCTTCTATGCCTGACAGTTATGAAGAGCTGGTACACACATGACCTCATTTAAATCCCCACATGTCCCTGTGATGTGGAGTCTATTATTATGGGGCAACTGAGGAAAACAAAGGTTATGCCATATACTCAAGGATGCATAGCCAGCAAGCAAAGAGCACAGATGTGAATCCAAATGTGGGAGTGCAAAGCCCCAGCTCTTAAAACCCTTAAGCATCTTATGTTCCCTTCAGAGTTGGGAAAGGATTGAGGCACCCTGTGTATGGTTTCCCTTTCCGATACCCTTGGTGTATACACACACACACACACACCTCCAAGTAGGGGTGATACACACACACACACCTCCAAGGATATATATGCAAATATATATATATATTTTTAAATGAAGAAAGCCAAAATGGTTACAAACACTGAGGTATAATTTAATGATCAAACACTTTTAAGCACATTTGCAATGGGCCAATGCATGCGATGATCTCAGAATTAATGAATACTAGTCATTCTTAGTGCAGTGCAGGTGGTGTGGGATGTAATGGGACATAGCAATTTAAGCTTGAGGTCCTTTAGGCTAGTGACAGAGACTATGTGGTCCTCCTGAGACCTTGTGAAAGGCTCTGAAAGCAAGAACTCTGGCCCCGTCGCCCCCACCCTCCCTCCACCTCCTCTCCGCCCTGCAGAATGCTGCTTGTTCCTGGCCTATCTATCTCCAGAGCTCAAGAGAGCTTGAACCCTGGAGATTTCTGTGTCCCATGCAGACCAGCAGGTTTCTTGGAAGGAGGTAGGGGAAGGTGGGCATCTGACTTGACTGGACCTTTGCTCAAATATCCCCCATTTCTGTGATCAGGACTGTGGTGTGCAATGACCCTGACATGACCCTGCCCCCAGCATCTGTTCCACTGGACACCTCCAGACTGCGCCTGGAGCGAACGGCCATCCGCAGAGTGCCTGGGGAGGCCTTCAGGCCGCTGGGACGCCTGGAACAGCTGTGGCTGCCTTACAACGCGCTCAGCGAGCTCAGCGCCTTAATGCTGCGGGGTCTGCGCCGCCTGCGGGAGCTGCGCCTGCCGGGGAACCGCCTGGCTGCCTTCCCGTGGGCGGCGCTCAGGGACGCCCCTGAGCTGCGGCTGCTGGACCTGCAGGCCAACCGTCTCTCTGCAGTGCCGCCAGAGGCTGCGCGGTTTCTGGGCAACCTCACCTTCCTCGACCTCTCCAGCAACCAGCTGATGAGACTCCCACAGGAGCTGCTGGCCACTTGGTCTCACATGCAGACCGGGTCCTTCCTTCCGGGCCACCGCACCAGGCTGGTCCTAGGTAAGAGATGGCATCCTTGACTTGGAACCACGTTGGGGTCTTGTGCAGAATACCAAACCTCTCTGAGCTTAGATTCTTTACCTGGGAAACAGAAATCACACCTGTTCCCGGTTTGAGTGAACATTGAGTGAAGGACTCCTGTTGGCACAGTTAGGAACTCAAGTGCTGGGTCAAACTGCTGCAGTTCAAATTCCAACTCTGCCTCTTGCTAGCTGTGTGTCCTCGGCTTGGCTTCTCTGTGCCTTCGTTTTTTTTTTTTTTTTGTTCGTTTTTTGTTTTGAAAAGAGAGAATGATAAAACTATCTGTCTCCAAAAAAGGTTAGCCTTGTGGGTATAAAGACGGTGCTTAATACACAGCAGGTCATGTGGCAAGCACAGAAACGTGTCGCCCAGATCCTCATCAAAGTTGTGCGATCAGCAGCAACATTCAGCTGTTTGCCCCCTCAGGACAGCCTCAGCTGCAGAGCAGCCTCGCCCAAGGCCACCCGCCCTTTCTGGGGGCAGTCCCATCCAAACACCTATCAGGTGGGAATCTAAAGGCCCAGCTATTTCAGCTCCAGACTGCCCCTCCACCCAGTGATTCACCAGGTCATATATATATATAAGCTTATATATATAAGCTTATATATATAAGCATATATATAAGTATATATATAAGCATATATATATAAGCTTTATATATGAAATTAATATATATATGTAAACTCTGTTCCAACAACCATGTCAGGCAACCATAGCAAGGCTGTTGGTCCACTGTTACAAACAAGGAAAATGAGGGACAAGAGATCTTCTAGGTCATGCAGTGAGGAGACAGAACCCTGAGACTCAGTTTCCCAAAGCAGTGTTGAATGGGCTACACCAGCTGGCTCTCTCTGATTCTGTCCTATTCCTAACAAACCAATGGCTTACTGGGTAAATCAGACCTTCTTTCCTGATCAAGGCTCCTGCATGACCTGGAGGTGACAGGTGGGGACATAACTCACTCTGGAAAATTAATTTTAATGACACAAGTCATATATGAATATGTATAAACATTTAAAACATTTCAGAAAACGCTAAAAACCCTTTCGTCTCCTCTACCAATTCCAGTTCCTTCTCCCCTCCTAAAGAGTAGCCACTATTATGTTTATTTGCATGTTCCCTGTCTTCTACAGTATATCTCCATACATATACATATGTGCACATAGAGATTTCACCTGTGTGTTTTACATATAGTTTTATCATATTGTATATATCAACCAGCACTAATTTTTACCCAGTAGTATGTCTTGGAGACTTTTGTTAGTTACTACAAGTGAATCAACTTCATATTGCACATACTGCACAAAGGCTAGGTCTCCCCTGCCCAGCCTCCAAGTTTCCTCTTCTTGATATTCTTTTCCTTTTTACCTTATGTGAGTGTGCTGCTCTCTGTGATAGCATAGAACACAGCCCTGAATTGTGGGCTCCTTGAGGGCAGGATTGTTTCCTGTTATCTCTCTATCCTCTGCTTTGGTGCCAAACTTAATAGAACAAGAGAGGTGTCACTCTTTGGGCAGAAGGTACATTGGAAGGAGCTGATGAGACTAAGCAGATCTATCCACAGTGCCGGGATGTGGAAATTTGTGACAATGGTCAATAGCACTGAGCTTCTATGCCTGACAGTTATGAAGAGCTGGTACACACATGACCTCATTTTTCAACGAGTACATAATATTCGTAGTATAGTTATACTACACTTTATTTAACCATTTCCCCTTTAATGGACCATTAGATTGTTTTCATTATTTTGACACCTGTGATGCCACAGAGAACATTCTTGACATTGAAGCCTGGTGCAGGCAGACAAACGTTTCTCTAGGATAGGAACTGAGAGGTGGAATGACTAGCTCATGGAATGTGCACACTGGATATTTTAACTCGATCTGAGAGTCTCTAAAGGGGCTGGGCCAATACTTGTCCCCCAGCATTTGTGTGTGAGACCACCCATGTAAGTTCACTCTGTAAGTTTATTTGGGTGCCTATGAATGTGCGGGCACAGTTCTTGGTGCTGGGGTTGCTGAAGTGAGCAAAATGAATGAAAATCTATTTTTTCATGAAGCTAACATAGAAATGGCTAAAATGTTTTTTTGCCAGTCTGACTGGTAAACATTTTACTGTCCTTTCACTTTGTCTTTTGCATTAATTTATTGGTGACTCTGCTGTAACAGGCAAGAGTCAGATAGCTCACCACCAGAGGCAAGCTGTGATGAATCCTGGGGTTCAGATGTGTCATTACATGCATTTAACCAGTGACACAGAGTAGTGGTCCTCAGTGGGATGAGGTGGTGGGGTGGGAAAAGGAACTGACACCCTTGCAGCTAGTGCTCACCTGAGAGTCATGCATATGCAGCAGATCTGAATTCAGTCTTTTCCCCCTTTTCTTTCTTTGTTTTTAATTGTATGTTTTCCATAACCACTTAACCCCTTATACCTCCTTCGCCCTTGAAACCACCACGCTGTTTTCCATTTTGATGAGTCCTTTTTCCTTTTGCTCCACCGTCCACCTCCTAACCTCACCCCCACGAAGAGCTCTCAGCCTGCTCTCTATCTATGAGTTTGTCTCTATTTTGCTTGTTAGTTAAATTTGTTCATTAGATTTCCAACCATCACATTCCCCCTTCTAAATAAATCAAATATGTAAATGTATAAGATGCCATTGATTATTAGGTACACTATCAAATTTAATAACAGTCTCTGGGGAATAAAAAGGGCATCACATTAAATGCATTTATTCTGCACTTCAGAAGTGCAAACACACAAAAAGGGTTTGTGCCTTAGAACTGAGGACACATAATACCCCTCTATCTATTGAAGTTTTTTTAATGGGGTGGGGGTACATAGTGAGCTGCTTTAAGCTCTGTAATGATGTTCAATTTTAAAGTAAAGAGTGCAGGGAGGTGACATAGAATTTGATTTCTTGGTCTCCTCACTTCTCTCATTTTGAGCCTGTGTCAAAGGAACTATCAGTTGGAACAAATGCCCTCATTGCTGGGGTGATGCTGAAAGTTTCCCTTATACTGAGAGGATAGGGATCAAGTGGCAGAGGTCACTAGCATTTATAGAAATGGGTTTTGGCATGTTGCAATTATTGCAGAAGCACTCACTGGCCAGTAGCTGGAAAAGGTGAGTCTAAGAATAGCAGTAGTAAATACTAATTTTGTTGGTATGCTGTATGCCCTACCCAGTGCTTAATATGATCTCCTTTTATTTATGCTTATGGCAACCCTGAATGGGAACTAGTGCAGTCATTCAAGATGAAGAACCAGGCATAAGGTCACACAGCTAGTGAAGCAAGAAGCTGGGCTTGGAGGCCAGTCCTGAGGATTCTGAGCTCAGGAGCTGCCTTGTCCTCCCTGAGGGGGAATGGAACTGGGCCTGGGGATCTGAATAGCGAGGGCTCACCTCTTGCCTTTCATCTCTGCAGGGCTGCAGGACAATCCCTGGGTGTGTGACTGCCAACTCTATGACCTGGTCCATTTTCTGGAAGGCTGGGTCCCAAACCTGGCTTTCATAGAGGCCAGGCTGAGGTGCGCCAGCCCGCGCATCCTGGCTGGAGTGGCCTTCAGCCAGTTGGAACTGAGGAAGTGCCAGAGTCCAGAGCTCCGTCCAGGGGTGACCAGCATCAGGTCTCCTTTGGGCAGCACAGTATTGCTACGCTGTGGAGCCTCTGGGGTCCCTGGTCCAGAGATGAGCTGGAGAAGAGCTGATGGCTACTCACTCAATGGTACAGGTGTGTAAGCCACAGGTATCACTGTGCTGAGATCCCAGATGGGGGCAGGTGAGTCAGTGTCCCAAATGGGCAGAGTCAGGTTTTCCAAGGAGCAGGAGGTAGGCTAAGCAAGGCTGTTCACTCTCATTCTCTCGGAGCAGATTTGGACACGTTCCACCCAGAGGTAGGTTATGGGGACAATGGCCTGTCCTATCATATTCCATTAGCCACTCTATCAGAGACTTAGGGCCCACTGTGGGAGGAACCAAATGCTGACTTTTGATAGAAGAAACTCTTTTAGTGTATTTAATATTTATAGTAAGTTTCCCAGTTGTGACTATTAAGCCAATATTACTAGGAGTAACTAACAACATGAGTTATCATTTATGGAGCTCTACATTTGTTAAATGGATCAGTGTATAATGTCATTAAACTTTAGAGAACCTGAAGATCCTTATTATTTTGTATGTAAGTAAACTGAAGTTTTGAGAAGTTCAGTGCTTGGCATACATCACCCAGTTGCTACAAGGAGGAGCAGTTCCACAATGCATGATTTTTTGCTGTGTGGACAGAGATAGTTCATCTCTGGCACTGGGTTTAGGGCTGGGAGTGAGGTTGCAGGAGTCAGAGCTCACCAACATGCAGAAAGAGGGTTCGAGGGGAACAATTTCTTAGCATCTGACCAGAACAGCTTATGTTCTTCCCAGCTGTTTTCTGTCTCCTTCAACTAGGTTAGAAAGTATTGCTCTAGAACTATGGATTTAAAATCAATTTACAAACAAAGTTGTATAAGGAGCACCATATCTCAAACAGAAAGCTGAAGATGCTCTGATTGAATTGGCAATGGGGCTGGACAGGGGTAGGCAGAGCACTGCCCTATGTCCACCCTAACCCGCCTTACATGCAAAAAGCACCTGCCTGCTGCCCCTGAGGGTCAGCTCTGCAGAACTCCAGAGTTCTAAGGAACATGGTGTGAACATCTCATATTTAGAAGGCAGATTAATCTTAGGCTTAGACTTGGCTTGGGTCTCCCCAAATTTGAGCCTAGGTGATCTCTGTCTCCTCAGTTAGTCTAGGAAAAGTTTAATAAATCCCAGTGTTTTCTTGGGATGACAAGGTCATTAGTAGAGAGTGCATAGTCCAGAAGATGTGAACTTGGGCCTGGAAGTAAGGTTGAGGTAGATGGGTCCATTAATTCTCACATATGCCTCTTTCTCCTCAGTGCACCAGGAAGTCTCCAGTGATGGCACAAGCTGGATTCTGCTGGGTCTGCTGTCTGTGTCCCACCTTGACTCTGGAGACTACATCTGCCAGGCCAAGAACTTCCTGGGAGCCTCTGAAACTCTTATTTCCCTTGTTGTCACTGAGCCCCAGACTTCCACAGAGCACAGTGGAAGCCCAGAGGCACTGTGGGCAAGGACAGGCGAGGGGGCAAAAGCTGCTGCATACAACAACAAGCTGGTGGCCAGGCATGTCCCCTATATCCCTGAGCCTGCTATCCTGCCCACTGGCCCCTCTGTGCCCAATGTGAAGGAGGAGCTGATGCTCCAGCACTTCCAGATGAGTGCCCCAGCAGAACACCTGAATGAGCAGGTGGTACCCCAGGAGGCCCAAATGGTGAGGTCTCTCAAAGTATTAGGGGACACTTACCACAGCGTGATCTTAGCATGGAAGGCCCCGCAGGCTGAGAACACAACTGTCTTCAGTGTCCTCTATGCAGTCTTTGGGGAGCGTGACATGCGGCGGGTGGTTGTGCAGCCTGGGAAGACCAGGGTCACCATCCATGGGCTGGTGCCCAAGACTAAGTATGTGGCATGTGTCTGTGTGCGAGGCCTGGTGCCCCGGAAAGAGCAGTGCATCATCTTCTCCACCAACGAGGTGGTGGATGCTGAGGCCACTCAGCAGCTCATCAATGTGGTTGTGATCAGTGTGGCCTCTGTCATCGCCCTGCCCCTCACGCTGCTCGTCTGCTGCGGTGCTCTCCAGAGGCGCTGCCGCAAGTGCCACACTGCGGGCTCCACTGAGTCCACGGGTGCCTATGTCAACCTGGACAGGCTGGGCCACAGTGAGGATGGCTTAGAGGAGCTGTCCCGGCACAGCCTCAGTGAGTCTGACAGGCTCCTTTCAGGCCGCTCTAGCCTGGACTCTCAGCTCTTGGGAACCAGGGGGTGCCGACAAATCAATGAGTACTTCTGCTGAGGGGCCTGCTCCTCCCATACACATAGATGTCTGCATGTCTGCTCCAACCGTCTTCTACTCCCACATGCTCACTCTGACACCTGAGTCATGCTCACCCATTCTTACCCACTTGGGTGCTTGCTTATTCATCCATATATACAACAGCTAACACCTATTAAAGCACTTACTATGTGCCAGGAAGTGTTCTAAGTGCTTTATATGCATTAACTCACCTAATTTTTATAACAATCCTTTGCAGTAAATGCCACATTTCTCCTCATTTTCCTGTAGAAGAAATAGGGGAATTAAGTAACTTGCCTGTATCAGTCAGTTTTTGCTACAAAACAAATGAAAGCATAATGTCAGTGGTATACAGCAATGAGCACTTATTCTCACATGATCCATAGGTTGTTGAGTTGACTGAGGTGGTTTTGCTCCATGTGTCTTATTTGGGGCCCAGAATGGAGAGTCAGTGGCTACCTGGGCAGGTTTCTTCCATGGAGAGGTCAGATGATATCAGGGGAATGAGCAACAACATGTGATACCTCTCAAAGTCTTGGCTTAGAACTGGCATACTGATATTTCTGTCTATATTCTATCTGCCAAAGCCAGTACCATGGCCAAATCCAACTTTAAAAGGGCAGAAAAGGACAGTTCTCTGCTGGAGGTCATGTTGGGGCAAGAACTATTTTGCTGAGCACTGATCTAATCTACTCTATTGCCCACAACTATGCAGCTAGGAAGTGGCAGCTCTGGAAGCTGGAGCAGGCAATTGGTTCCACAGCTGAATCCTTAACACATGTTCTCATCTACTGCATCTTGATTACATTTATGGTGATTCATAGGCATTCACACACACAGCCTATTTCTGCAGTAGCCACATTTGTACAGTTTCACACATTGACACACACCATGCCCTCACTGTTACACTCACTGATTCTAACACTTTTTTCCTCTGGATGCCATTCTGCCTAGAGATAATAATTTGATTTTCAATAAATTCTAGAGGTTTAGCTGATGCCCAAGAGATTGCTGCTCATTTACCCCAAGAATGTCAGTCTGGAGGGATCCGAGAGACCCTTTGTGGTGCATGGCACACCACACAATGCTGTCTAGCGTGCCGCTCACCTCTGTCCCCAAGCAGCAGTCTTTGTAATCCTTATCGAAACTTACCTCAGTTCCTGAGGGTGTCTCAAAGTCTTCCCAGTCACTCAGTGAGCCACTTAAAAGGAGGATTCTGCTTTCATTTGCTTAAAGATGGGAAACACCCGAGATGTCTCTGAGTGCAGGAGCAGGCAAATATTCCTGCACAAGGGCAAATGTTGTATCTCGTCTGCAGGACTGAGCATCCAGGGTAGTTGGTGCCAAAACCCTTGGGTAACAACAACTGAGAAGATTTTTGGATAGCCAGTGATCCAAGGGAACTATCTGGCTAGTATAGTGGTTTCTAAAATTACTATATTCCCTCTCACATTTACAAAAGACCTTATAACATATGACCTTACAATATATTTTTTCTGTTTTCTCTCATTTGACCATTACAACAATCCCTTATAAAGACTGGGCTATTTGATTTTACAGACCACAAAACTGAAGTCCAGAGAGCAGAATAATTTACAGAGGGTTGTGATGGATTTTCATGGAGGATCCAAGTATTTAATAACTTTCTGGCCGGGTTGGGGGTCTATATTCACCTGATCTCTGCAATACAATTCTCAGCAGGGTCACTACAGAAATGGATTTTTTTTTTGCATGTGCCAGCTGAAATATAAGATCAGAACCATGGAACATTGATGCACATGAGTGCAAAATTTCCACACATGGAAATTTTTGCCCATCACCTGCAATTTGACAGCAAGAACATATTTATATGTTAGTATTTACCTAATATTTGTGTGTGTGTGTGTGTGTGTGTGTGTGAGAGAGAGAGAGAGAGAGAGAGAGAGAGAGAGAGAGAGAGAATTCAAACTTTCCAATGATTCATTTGGTGATCTGGATAAAATACCTCTAAGACAGTCAGCCTCCTAATACCTATCTGTCACCATCCTTCCTTTGTGTGTTCTGTCTTTTTTGATTGCTGTTATAGAGAATAGTCAGACTGGATTGTGCTCGTGAATATTCAAATTACCCAAAACCCACAAATTCCTGTTGTAAAAATAAAATGATGCCTTGTTTGTGTATCAGTCTTTTGGTATATGAGTCAGTCCTTGAAAACTTAATGTCTTCTTAGAATCCTGAGAAAAAAATTTCTGGTTGCCCAGTGCTGAAGATTTGCCTGCACTATGGTGATCCCAGAGCATACTGCCTTTGGAAGCCTTGTTTTGGAGGGTGGTTGGAATTGCAGCATCTCCATCGTCTGTTTTCTGACTGCTACATGATTATATGTCTCTTTACCTAGGTAGAAGCTACTTCTGATGTTATACATCTGTAATTGCAGATCTAAGTTGCAGAGTACCAAAAGACAAGTAACAGAAATTATGTCCCAGGAAGTAGATGTGGGCTATTCAAATTAGACTATCAATCAAGGTACTTAATGATCAGTGTGTTTAGAGAATCAGAGCTGGAAATTTTTGTTCTATCATATAAGCCAGAAGAGACAAAAATGAATTTACAAGTACTTGAACATACTCTATTTGATTGCAAGGGCATTTCTAGTTAGAACAGGTTATGCTTATGCTGTGCTAACAATTCCCAAACTTCAGTGGCTTGACATAGAAAAATTTATCTTTGCTCTCACAGAGTCTACTTGAGTCAGTGAGAAATGTGGATGAAGGGAGGGTTCTGCTCCACTTATTCACTCAGGGACTCAGGCTGTTGAAAATGCCACCACCCAGAATGTCACCAACTGCTGCAACAAGTGAAAAGAGAAACTGGAGAATCACGTAGGGGCTTTTAAAACATAATTTCTGCTAACATTTTATTAGCTACAATATTAGTCACATAGTCCACCTATTTCAAGGGGGTTGGGAATATAGTCTTCTGTGTGTCCATTACAGGCATGCCAAAGAATGCAGGTGACCGAGGGGACACCTTAGATGTGACTGGTGGAGGAGTGAGGGAAGAGCAGCAGCTTGAGAAAGAGGAAAGGCAGTACGCCTTACTTTCTGATGAGTTGCCTAGTTCTCTGTCTGAGTTGTACCCAAGTTCCACCTGATTAACATTCTGTTAAGAAAAGCCAGAGAGCTACAGCTTGAGGGCCATTTATATATAATTATTTCATAAACACGGAGTAGGTTTTTTCCTATGATTCTGTCTCTTCCACTCTAAAAGCCCAATTCCTAAAAGCATCCTGCAGGAGGAGAGGTAGGGGTATAATATACCGAGACTCCTTCCCTTTGGTGTTAAATCTCTTGAGTTTAGGGACATCACTTAACCACTAGTTAGGTAATAAAAATAATATAAACCAAATAACTTTAATTGTACCAGTCTCCAGATGTAACTGACACCATACTTCCTCCCTTATGCCCATATGCCTCATTAGGAAACCAGAGGATGAAGGGTTGGGAGAGGAGGTGGAACAGCGCTGATGTGGCCTGAGGGGTTCCAAAGGTGACAAGCTTTCAGTAAACCACTAGAAGGTTGGATTGAACTGGACTCATTTGAAGAGGTTAATACAGAATGAACAGAGAGGAAATTGTGTGTGTGGCGGTGGAGTGAGAATTCTTTATGCTTTTATATTTTGGAGTGAGAAAAAAATCACTAGTGGCATTTGTGATACATGTGGATTAAAACACACTTTTTTTCCCATGAAGCAAACCTAACAAAATCTTGGCCAACTTGGTAGGGGACTCTGGAGTGAGAATCACCCATCAGCGTTGTTCCCATCAGGCCAAACTGGCCAAACCCTCAGTCACTGCGTGTGGGCTGCATGAGGAAGGGAATGGCCCCGTGCAAGCACTCCTTGCAGATAAGCATCAACTTGTTCCTTGAAGGGGGTCTAGGCAGCATATCTCCGTGTCCACCACAGGCTGTGTGCCCATAGCACTCTCCTTGTTTTGATTTTTACTTTGAGAGGAACTCTAGAGATCTAGCCAGACTGTGAATGTCTGAAAACTCCAGGAAATATATCTGGCTTGAATGGAAAGCCTGAAATGTAATCAGCTTAGTTGTGACCCATTTCTCCCTCACTGGTTAGCTACTAAGAGGATTTTCTTTTCTGAGGCCTTTTGTAGGGAATAATGTGTATCATGAGTCTTAGGGAATGCATGGAATTTCAGTATTCACCAGGAAGTACCCCAAGTAATAGGAAAATAGACTTTGCTCTTCTTCGAGAGTTTGTTGATATGGGAGATGAATTAAAATTTATTGGACACCTACTGTATGTTAGGTACTTTATTTTACATAATCTCAAAATTGTCAAGAAGCACTGTTAAGTGTTTGTTAATTTCCTCAGTTTGCAGAGGAGAGATTAATGCTCAGAGAGGTTGAATGATTTTCCAAAGATGTCAAGACAAGGAAGCATAGGCTAGAGAGAAGACCTCATGGATCAATTCTATAAGAGTTTTTCTCACTATTGCATTTCTTGTACCTAATAAGTGTGTGGCTTAGAACAGAGGACCAATAGATATTTTTTGACTGAATAATGTGTGGCAGCACAAGTATCCAAAAATTACATATATGTAACTTTAAAATATCGGTCTTTTTTTTATAATGAAAGAAATACAGCATTCAGGAAAAGTCATGAGATCCAAGATAAAATAAAAAACATGTTTTAGTTGAATCAGAAAATACAGTCTTGTGGTTTACTGTTGTGGACTGCTCTGGCTAGTTTCAGGAACTGTAAACCCTCTCCCATGTCTAAGGCTGTGAGGGACCTCCGGAATGCGAGCAACAGGAGAAAAAGTTTGTCTCTGATAGCAAAGGCTGCCTCAGTTTCCTGTCCCTGCTCCCAAAGCATGGTCAAAGGTCCAAGACCAGTAAGTCTTCTCACAGCAGGGATCAACCTAAGCCAGACTTGACCACTTGGGAGGCCATCATGGAAGGACTCAGGGGGCTGCAACAAAGAGCGAGCAATAGACCCATGGCCCCCAGCTATGTGACATAGCCTGAGTTCCCATGTCCTCTGGTAGAAGCGCTTCCTGTCTCTAATCCCCTTAAGCCTGAATACCTGATGGGGAGGGGTGCAGCTCCTTGCCTTGCCAGAGCATGTTCAGGAAAAAATCTGGCATCACAAACAATTCCTGAAAAACCTGTGAAATATGCTCTGCTAAGAGTGCTTTCATTCATATGTTAAGGGTTCGAGCAAGAAACCCTAAAGTTTCTGCAAAACTCTCTTCCTGACAGACTCTGACTCAGACTAGGCCCTCAGATTTCTTTGAAATGTTATCTACTGTTTGATCCTTGCCACCCTGTATTCCTGTGTATTACAACCCAATAAAAGCCCTTGGAAGAAGAGGCTCAATGCCTTTTCCCCCTGAGAAACTGGCTACTGCTCAAGGCCCTTTTATTTTGAGGGATCGGCCACCTCTCCTCCCCAAGCAGATCATGTCATGTCTTATTTACTTTCATCCATGGTGGATGAAGGGACTTGCCAGAAAAGTCGCCCCCACAATTTACCTTTTGCACCATAATGGTTCTCTGAGTCTGGTCTTCTAAGTGGCAGATGCAGCTGCTTCAAAGCAATAGAGCTATAACTCCATCACATAAAACTCCACCACACAAGGTGTTGAGAAGAGATCCATATAGAGGCATGGTCACAGAATTACTTGTCACCCATCATCTGCATTCACTTTTACAGTACGGTTGGAAATTCTAGGTTCCAGGATCCAGGTTTGATTAATGAAATATTAAATGAATTTTGCCAAATTATGTTAACCATGGTGCTCAGAATAGCACTGCCTTCTGGTGTCTCAGATATTTTAGTGAGAAACTGAGGGAAGGCAGTATCAGGACAGAATTTGACATCTGCTTTAGAGTTTGCTTTCTGAAGTCAAGAACCAGACAAAGGGTGAGTTTTCTGACCTTAGTCAAGAGATGTAGCTCCCTCACTATGGGTTCTCACTAAGCCTGTGATCTGGGCCACAATAGACTTCAGAGTGTCCAGGGGCTTTTCCACTGCTGTGCTGACCTACATCGCCATGGATTACCAATAATAGGATTTACCACTTAGAAGCCAAGGCTATCTTACTCAAAATTCTCAAATTATTTTCTTACAGAGGAACATGGCTTCAGTTTCCCACTATTTCCTGCTAGTTCTGGCCTTTTTGGATTTACATGCATTTCAGCTACCCTGTCCACCAGGATGTACCTGCTCAGAGGAGAATTTTGGCAGGTGCGTTGTGCTAGGATGATGCCACAGAGCTGTAGGAGATGGGCTTTCTTTGTGGAGTTTTTGGAGTGGGAGTATGCCTAGAATTTGCAGGGAATTAGAAAAAACTCTATGACATTCATTCTAGTTGGTACTGAACTTTGGTGAACTGTGAGCTTTTACCAAGATAGGTCTAAATGTTTTATTTTGAGTAAGTAATGTTTTTTCTAATTCATAGTCTAATGCCAGGATGAGCTCTTACCACCTACCAGTTTTCTGATGTTCATCTTAAAGCTTTTCTGTTTCTTGTATAGGACTCTGCAGTGCATGTCTATCTCTTTGAGAAAGATCCCAGGGAAACTTCCTGAAGAATTCAAGCAAGTAAGAATTGAACGTTCATCCTTATTTGAGCTGCCCAGAGGATCTTTTGTTAACATGAGCACAGTGGAATACCTTTGGCTCAATTTTAATGATGTCACTGTGATCCACCTAGGAGCCCTGGAGCACTTGTCAGAACTGAAAGAGCTGAGACTGGAAGGGAACAAACTTCGTTCAGTACCCTGGACAGCATTCCGTGCCACCCCTCTCCTGAGAGTCTTGGATCTCAAACACAACAGGATTGATGTACTCCCTGAGCTGGCTCTTCAGTTCTTGGTCAATCTGACCTACCTTGATCTGTCTTCCAATAGGCTTACAGTTGTATCCAAGAGTGTCTTCATGAACTGGCCAGCCTACCAGAAACACCAGCAGCCTGACTGTGGGGCCAAGATTCTCTCTAGCATGGTGCTGGCATTGCACAATAACCCTTGGCTATGTGACTGTCGCCTAAGGGGACTCTTCCAGTTTGTAAAATCCACCAGCCTCCCAGTCATCCTGGTGAATCCCTATCTGATGTGCCAAGGTCCTCTCTCCAAGGCAGGGCAGTTTTTTCATGAAACTGAGCTCAGTGCTTGCGTGAAGCCCCAGATCTCAACCCCCAGTGCCAATGTCACCATCCAGGTGGGACAGAATGTAACCCTGAAATGCTTGGCACAGGCCAGCCCTTCACCAACCATTATATGGATGTATCCCCTGAGCATGTGGAGGGAATTTGATGGTAAGCCACATGCACTCTCTTACTATGTCTGGGAGAATGGGGAA